>NW_018743050.1:0-1311951 GCF_001683475.1 Chenopodium quinoa | reverse complement strand
AACCGTATCGATCGGAGGCGGTCAACGGACTTCTTCTCCGAGCGCGGACTCCACGCACAAGCACGCGACATCCCCTCATCAATAGGAACCGGGTCACGATGTGGTCGCAATGCAGGAAAGTACTCGTATATCCAGGTCTGCAATAAAGTCAGACACCTAGTGATACCTGCCGCGTCAGCCCGACTCGCAAATCCTAGTTGGCGATACAAATACGCCAACGTAGCCGATCCCCAAGAAAACTGGCCTACACTGTCGGGGTTACACGCCTCTACTATGTCGCGTGGCCTGAGCTTGTTTCCGCCGCTCTTATCCGGAAACAAGGTACATCCGAGGAGTAGAAAAACATAAGCAGCCAGTTGTGCGTCGTGCGTCCTACGTGCACTGGGGTACAAACACCGCTGCAATACGGATGCGATCTTCACACCGCCGTGTTCCCAAACACCAAGCGCCTCGGTGTACAGTGCAGCCCTGTCCACCGCCAACAACTCCGCCAGCAAATTTGCTTGATCCGCATCAAGCACAGCACAAAGTCGTTTACCCTCAACACGAATCCCCAGAATGGCCTCGACGTCATGTAACATGATCGTCATCTCCCCGAACGGAAGGTGGAAAGAGTTTGTATCCGGCTGCCATCGCTCAACGAAAGCCGTGATCAGCGTACTGTCAATCTTATCGTGCATGGTGGCAGGAACGTGATTCACCCCAGTGCCCTCCAGTCGCTCGAACATCTCGCTCTCCGCCGGCCAAGCCTCAGCCCATGTACGCAAAAAGCTACCAGTATTTTCCCGGGTATGACATTTCAACAACCCCGTAACAGAAGGCCTCTCCTGGTCCTCCCAAATACGGGCAGCTATGTGTCCTAGAAAGCTAGGAATCACACTCCCGTCAACAGGCCCACCGGGCACCTCACTCCTAACAACCCAAGAATCATTAACGGCCCTCGACCGTTTCCTGCTTGCCCCAGATACAGTGGACGCAGATGATGTGCCAGATCTACTAACAAACCTACCACCCCTACCCTTACGCACCTCCACCATATGTGTCTCGTACATGTCATCAACCCTCTGACTGAATGGACTGTAATCATCATACGGTCCACTCCCATCGTCCACATCCTCATTCTCATATGCGCCCTCCTCCTGCTCCTCCTCCTGGTCACCCTCCTCAGCATCATCATCGTCATCGTCATCCTCATCCCGACGGTGGATCCGTTCTCTACGAGCCGAGGCCGAAATACCACGGGATCTAACATGTCTATGCCCCGACCTCTCCACTGAATAGCTTCTACTAAGAAGCTCTACATTCTTCCCCGCACCATGACGACCCAGTGAATTCTACAAAAAATTTAAAAATATATAAACATACAAAAGTTTTTTAGAAAAATAAATAACTACCTACAGATACAAAATACCAGCACTTCCAACATATCGTCATGTTTATAAACATAAAATTAATAAAGATTATAAAAAATCAAAGACATGATAACTAAATAGGACACAAAACAAAAATTTCAAATTATTTCAACTAATTAAACATAGAAAAATATTATACGACATACACAAATACACACATAATACCCTAATATATTACAAAATTTATGATTTCCAAAAAAATTAAAAATTATTTCAAATAATTAAACATAAAAAATAAAAAACAAATATATTACACATACACAAATACAAATTTTAAATAAAAAAACAATTACACATTAACACAAACAATTTCCACATACTACATCAATTAAGGCATAAAAAATGTTTAAACATCAAACATAAAAAAAATAAAACATAAACACAAAAAAAAAATCTGATTTTATAAAAATAAAATATACACGAATTATAAAAAAAACACATAAAGTTGATAAATATTTTAAAAAAAATAAAACACATTAACAAAAAAAAAATTAGACATAAAACAAAATTATTTTAAATAAAACTAAATTTCTGATTTTGCAAAATAAAAAAAAAATATCAGAAAAAACAAAAACAAAAAATCAGAAAAAACAAAAACAAAAAAACAAAAAAAAAACAAAACCAAAAAAAAAAAAACAAAAAATACAAAACCAAAAAAAAAAAAGGGCGGGCGCCTGGCCAGGACGCCCACCCACTGGCGGTGGCGCCAGCTCCGGCAGCCGTAGCAAGTGGGCAGGCGCCTGAACTGGACGCCCACCCATTGGCACAGGCGCCAGATCTGGACGCCACAACCAATGGGCTGGCTTCTGGTTTGGACGCTTGCTCCGGTGGCTGGGCTTCCAAGCCAGACGCCACCCCATCGGCTTTGACAGTCGGACTTGACGCCCACCACGCGCCACCGTCTTCTTTTTTTTTTTTAAAAAAAAATAATTAAATAATTACCTTGCCACCAGGTCGCCGCCTTTCCTCCGCCGTCGCCGCCGCCACCTCTTTCCCTTGCCGCCTCGACATTGTCGTGATTAATTTTTTTAAGAGAGGTAGATTTTCTAATTTTTTTTAGAGAGAAGTAGAGAGTGTTTTTTTTTTAAAAGGAAAAGGGCAATAAAGTCACACCAAGTCATATTTGTGGGCTTTATATGGTAATTTGCGGGCGATGTTTAACAAATCCCTAAATGTTTGGGATGTAAATTCCCCAGCATTGTCGAGCCTTATTTTCTTTATTGTATGATCTGGGAATTGTGCTCTTAATTTGATAAATTGGGCAAGTAATTTTGCAAAAGCAACATTTTCTGCTTGAAAGCAGACTGACATGTGACCATCGTGTGGAAGCATCAATTAAAACCATAAAATATCGAAATGGTCCACATGCCGGATTAATTTGCCCGCAAATATCTCCCTGAATTCTTTCCAAGAATTTTGGAGAGTCAATAGCAATTTTGTTCATAGATGGTCTTATTATTAATTTTCCAAGTGAACACGCAGAGCATGTTAATTCATCCGATCGAGGAATTTTGACATTCCTTATTGAATGTTCAATTGAATTCGCTATTATTCTTTGCATCATCCCAGTTGCTGGATGTCCCAAACGATCATGCCATAAAATAATCAAATGTTTGTCATCTAACTTCTGGTTAGATATCATATTTATTTCCACGGGTTGTATGTTTATACGATATAACCCCGAAGAGTATGCTGGCAATTTCTCATAAATGTGTTTCTTGCCATATTTTCCTACCGTAAGGCATAAATACTCCTTTTGACCCGTTGTCATTGTTTCTAAATGATAGCCATTTTGGCACACATCTTTAAAACTTATGAGATTTCTTTGAGATTTACTCGAGTATAAAGCATTATTGATCATCAATTTTGTTCCATTTGGAAGCATTATACAAGCCTTTCCAGATCCTTCAATTAATTTTGCTGACCCAGAAATAGTGTTTACATTTGCCTGAAACAACTTTAGTTGTGAAAAATATTTCTTATCCTTTAAGATAGTGTGTGTTGTTCCACTGTCCAAAAGGCACTGATATTCGGAACCAACTTCGGGTATATCCATATCTTCATAAAATAAAGGATTTTTTGTAAATTACCACCCAAAAAATAGTCCAGTTTTGATATAACCACCAAAATAATTTTTTATTTTATATTACCACCCAATACATTAAATTATTGCTCAGATTACCACCCATTTAGCAATTCTGGTGGAATTTCCGTTAGTGGGCCCCACTTTTTTTCTTTTTTTTTTTCCTTTTTTTTCTGGCTTTCTCACTCTCTCTCCCCGATTTCACTCTTCTTCTTCCTACCTTCTTCCTTTCTTCTTCCCAACCACCACCCCCACCACTGCTCCCTCACCCCAATTCTCACCCCAATCTCCCCCACTTTCTCTCTCCTCCATTTTTGTATACTTCTGCAATCTGCTTCCTTGGCTGAATTTCCAATTTCACCTGGGTTAGTTTTGTCTTTTTGGTTTTTAATGGTCTACCTCTTGCTTTGCTGCCCAGTTGCCCCTTGCCCCCATTTCTCTCTCTTTCCTGCTTTTGCTCCTCCTCATCCTCACATCTCCTGATTTTGCTTTATTTCATTTGCATCCGCCATTGTTGAACAAGCTTCCAGAAATGAGTTTGCTTCTCCCTCCTCTTGGATTTTGTGCAATTTTAACAAAAAAATCTCGGTTTCGATCTTGTTTTTGGGTAATTTATGAAGAATTAGGGCCTTTTGATTTCGATTTTGATCATTAGCTCATAATTAGGGTTTTCAATTTTGTTTGCTCGAAATTGTCAACATTTTGAATAGAGAGAGAAATTGGATGTTTTAATTCAAAGTAGCAGTTGATTCACAACATCACAAGTGTTTCGGGGTTTTCTGATGTCCTGCGGGAGAGTTACAATTCCGAGACTGGAACCAGACGCCTGTACCTGCAAAACAACGGAGACTCCTTGTGGTGGGAGCTCCGCCTCCAACGATCAAGTTAGTACTTGTTTGAGGAGTAATTAATGCGGAAATTAAAGTGATTGGGTCTCTCTAGGTGAGAGTGTTTAATGTGTGTAATCTGCGTTTTTAGCGTAATCTCCCTTAATGAGGATTAAGGGAGGTATTTATAACCTCGGGAAACGTGTCAATCTAGGTTTAGGTTAACCTTAGGCTGATTGGGCTTCCCTCGGAAGTTGGGCCTAGGTGACCGGTTATCCCAGGTGTCATGGGAAGGACACGTGTCGTGTCGTAATTGGTCCATAGTGGACAAATCATTGCTTGACACATGGCGGAACCTGATTGGTCCACTTGTCAGATGGTGATTGGTGGGGAAAAATCCCCTAATCATTTGCCCCTCACAGGTGGCACGTGACTGGTCACGTGTTACCTGCGACAGGTATCGCCCTGTAACAGGCGACGGCCTGCTACAGGTGTCACTCGGCGAGAGGCCAAGAGATTCTCCCGCCAAAATTTTGAATTCTGGAAGTGACCCTTCGCCTTCTCACTTCGCCTATATAAAGGAGTGTTGACTTCGGTCATTTTCACACTTGAAAACTTTGTGAGAGAACATTCGGACCCCTGAACTTGCTCTGACATTTTGGACCCTTTCTGCCTACCGCCTGCTCTGACAAGCCGACTGCAAAGGATTTTCAGAACTTCATCAATCGTCACTCGTTCAGGTAACCGTCGGTTCTCTAACTCTTAATTTTCTCTTTACTTTATTCTTTTTTGAAATGGCACCACGGAAGCACACGACACGACCTAGGTTAGTGATCAGCCGGTCACCGGAGACGGCTGAATCTAGGACTAGGAGTGCCGCCTGCCCTTTTCTGGACCCATCTTTGCCCTTTATACAAAGTCCAACTGTATCTGTGTCTATTTAGAGCATGATGGCCAGAACAAAAAAAGACTGCCAGGATCTCAAACTCAGACGGCTCCTCCCACAGGGTGCCGATTAGTGAAACATCTGACCAGGCGCTAGATGTGGAAATGAAACAAAGCGGCTTGAAAGCCGGCAGTTCTGAGGGAGGAGTCAAAGTGACCCCTTCCCATTTTACAGTTGACAATTCTACATTCTCTCCTGCTCCTTTTAAAGGAGAGGAGGCGGGCCCCTCCGGGAGAGGGAAGGAGTCGTCCTCTTCGGACTCGTCAGAGGACGATTCCGAGTCTAGCTCTTCTGGCCATGCTTCCCTGGACACAGAAGAGAAAAACAGTCGCCTACAAGAGGCGAGGCTTTCTCACGCAGTTGAGAAGGGGGACGATTGGGCGGAGCCATCCGCCTCTCACCGAGAGCAAAATACCCCCTACTACTGCACGATACCTCGGGGCCGGATCACGGCCATGCAAGAGAAAGTGGAGAGCTTTATCGCAAACCACATAATGGGCCCCGACTTTTTAGTGTTCGTGCTGGATCCAGAAGACACAGTCGTATGGCCGGCTGGTACCAGTTATGATGGCGCCTGCTTTGGCTGCTACGAGGCGGCCATCAAGGCTGGGCTGCGCTTCCCACTACATTCAGCTGTTCAGCGGATCTTGGATGGGTATGAGTTGGGGTTATGGCAGTTAGCCCCGAACTCCTGGGTCAACGTACTCGGCTATGTGGCCGGGTGCGAACTGCACGGGGTGGAGCCGAGCTTCGAGGCTTTCGCCCACATGAACTACCTCAGCCGGACCCCTAAGGCAGGCGGTACTGGCTGGTATCAATTGACGAGCCACAGGGGCTACCTCATGACGAGAGGTAAAGCAAACAAATGGAAGGACTGGCGGAGCACCTTCCTCATCATTGAGAGTTTAGACACAGAGCTGAACAAGCGCTTCAACAGGTGGAACAGGAATCCGCCCCTTCTTGCAGGCGGTCGCAGCATGCCGCCTGTTCCCCCCAAGGCTAAGAAAGAGATCCTAGATAAAGGACTCTTCAAAGTAGAGTCGAAGGTGAACTCTACTTCAGGGGTACGAGAGCAAGTACCCCTGCACTGCGTCGCGAGCTTCAAATGGCTCTACGACGAGTACTTTTTGGCCGCCTGTGGCCTCAGCAGTCGGTGCTCAAGAGGTAGCCGGCCTGTCGAATACTCTGCTGTTCCGTGCATTTCTTGTTATGACTTTTATTAACTTTGCTATTTGTTTTTGCAGCGGACGCCATGAGCAAAATTACCGCCTCCAAGACTGTGGCGGACATGTTGCGGGCCTCCATCATGCAACAGTCTTCAACCGACTCCCCCAACAAGGGGGCACCCTTGGTGGGCTTCGAACCTTTCACCCTCTTTTTGGAGTTGTGTTTATGCATATACTGACTCTTTTCTTCTTTTTTAGACGGGCGCTCCAAGAGCTTCTTCTTCCCAACAGCCGGACCCCAAGGCCCGGAGGACGACTATTGCGAGCTCTCCTAGTTCTGCCAGGAAACATGCGGCGGCTGAGAAACAGCCGGCCACTTCTTCTAAAACTCCAGCTGGGCCACCTAGAAGTATGAAATTGTCCTTGTAAATTTTAGACTTGCTCCCTTCTTTACTAGGTCTAATACGTTTGTTTATGCTTGATGCAGCCGGCCCTCAGGAGCCTGACTTGGTCGAGGTGGCCAAGTCTACGATCAAGGTCGTTCCTCCAGCTGAAAGGGAGGCGGTCAGGGGTGTCGACACCCTTGACTTAGACGGGATTACAGGGGTCCTTGCTGAGGTATACTTAGCATATTTTTGAGTATTTGAATTCCAGGACGCCTGTTTTCTTTTTGTTTGAAAACTGACGCCTGTTCCCCTTTTTACTTAGGCCCTGCTCCGAGTGAACGGCCTTCGCAAGCCGCTTGACCGGAAGAACAAAGAGGTAAAGGCTGCAAAAGCTATGGCCGCCTCTGACTGTGATAAGGCAATGTTTCAAATTGCCCAAAATGAAGTTCTGACCATTGATATTCTTTATTATCAGGCGCAGGCTACCGCCGCTATCCGGGCTCAGTTAGAGGCGGCCCAGAAGAGGAATAGCGAGCTGGAGGCGACCATCAACAACCTCAAGGCCGAGCTGAGACCTCTTCGCCAAAAGATGTCCTCATACGAAACCTTGGAGAAATCCTTGGCGAGCGTAAAGGTACGCCTGGTGACCCAAGAGAAGAGTCTTACTCAGGAGCTCTTGGAAAAGGCCGAGCAAGAAAAGAAAGAGCTGGTCCGGGAGATGATGGAAGATTCTGCTCAAATCCAGCGCATGACTTGGGGCCGCCTCTTCCCCAATGCCGACTTTGCCTCATGGGAAAAAACGTACCGCTAGTGTTCTGATAGATATAATCAGGAGATCCTGGCGGTTGCTGAGGAAGAGGCGTTGGAGGAGGAGCAGGAGCAGCCGGTAGTGGCGCTTGTGCCGCTTGGGGGTAATGCATCAAAGAAGGATGCAGCTGAAGCCGAGTCCAGCAAGAAGAGTGCTGACCAGGCGGCAGCTGCTAATATTGAAGATCTGCCCCCTTCTTAAGCTTTATGTCTTCTTTCCACGGCCTGCGTGCCGTTTGTTTGTATTTACCCGGCCAGGGGGCCGGGGCTCTGAATATTTTGCCGGTCTTTAATGACCGGCTTCTTTTTAATGAATATTTTTGTTGCCTCTTCCTCAGCAGCCGCCAATATTGAAGATCTGCCCCCTTCTTAAGCTTTATGTCTTCTTTCTACGGCTTGCGTGCCGTTTGTTTGTATTTACCCGGTCAGGGGCCGGAGCTCTGAATATTTTGCCGGTCTTTAATGACCGGCTTCTTTTTAATGAATATTTTTGTTTTGCTTCAAATTTGTTTAAGTATTGAATATTCTGATATCCAATTGTACACTATACCGACTGTTTTACATGGCCGATAGTTGCAGACAGGTACGGATAGTTAGTCACGCCGCATATGCCCCTGGACGACTGGTTGTCTGTTTCCAGGCTAGACGATCAGTCGGCCATTTATCCAATCGGTATTCGAACCATTTTAAAGACTGGATCCCCTTTAGGCAGGCGGCTCTGTCATATAAAATTAACCAAGTAGGAAAGTGGTTTCCTACTTGTCATGTTTTTAGGCTAGAGACTTTAGGCCGTTTGGCCGACTGTTCCCGCCATATTTAATCTAGTGTGAGCCGGTGCTGTATGAACACCTTTTTAGTTTCATACTAAATTTTTAAGGAGTGACCAAGTAAACATGATTGTTACCTAGTCGCCAAGTAACTGAGTAGTAGAGGTATCAAGCGGTGGGTACCGGTTGTTCCCCTTTATTCGCCAATGTTTGTTGGCTTTTAACTCATAGGTTGTTAACCTAGCAGGAGTAGTGGTTGAGAGCCCCTGTTTGCTAAAAACAGGCGGACGACTCATACCTTTTAGGCTCCATACTAAGTTTGAGAGAGTGACTATGAGTTAACTTTGGTGTTACTCAGTCGCTGTCATTCCTGCTTGAGTAGTAAAGGTACCAGGCGGCGGAGGCCGGCTGAACCTTTTGATTCGCCAATGTTTGTTGGCTATTAACTCAAGAGGAACCCTGCATTTATCCCAAGAAATACAGGCGGTCATCTGACTCAGATGTCAACTGCTACCACTGGTTTGGTTAGTGATAGAGTTATCCTTGTCTAAAAAACGGCTACATGGTTGCCCTTGGGGACATTCGTATAGGTGTCGTGTAATTAGTTTATAGAGCAATGTTCCACCCAAAAGGGAGCTGCTCTCTGCGACGAATTTCATCCGGAGGGATGCCGCCGGACGCCTGCTATGATGTTGGGACAGGTCGTATTAGTTTTGAATATTGGATCAGTTGGCTTGGCGCCTGGTCTGATCATTCGGCCTGTGGCCTTGGTTAGTTCTTGGTGAACGTAGGTGCTAAGTAAAAGGAGGGTAGCCGCCTGTTTAGGCACAGGGTTAGCCAGGCCCCGATCATTTTTAGTTAAGTATAAGGGGGGTGGCTGTGTGTTTGGAACCAGTCGGCCCTCTTCTATGGAGAGTAGCCGACTATATGTCCAGACGGCATGCCCCTATGGTGATAAGAGTAAAATATTCAATGGAGAGTAGCCGACTGTAAAGGTGCAGGCGACATGCCCCTCTGAAGATAGAGTAAAATACTCAATGGAGAGTAGCCGACTGTAAAGGTACAGACGGCATGCCCCTCTGAAGATAGAGTAAAATACTCAATGGAGAGTAGCCGACTGTAAATGTATAGGCGGCCTGCCCCTCTTAAGTAAGAATAAAAAACTATGGAGAGTAGCTGACTGTTTGTCAGCAGGCATGCCCCTCTTAAGTAAGAATAAAAACTGAGTATGGAGAGTAGCCGACTGTTTGTTAGTAGGCGTGCCCCTCTTAGTACAAAAATTGAATATTAAGTATGCAAACTTTTATTAAGTAGCCCTTGACTATTTATATCATTCAAAAGAAATATTTCTTAAGATTATCTACATTCCAAGTTCGAGGCAACGGTTGTCCGTCTGGTGTTTCCAGACGGTAGGTACCGTCCCTGACCTCTTCACAGATTCGGTAGGGTCCTTCCCAGTTGGGAGTTAGTTTGCCAAACTCATTAGCCCTTCCAACTGCTTCCATTTTTCTAAGTACAAAGTCCCCCACTTTGAGTGGACGCCTGTGTACTTTTTTGTTGTATGATCTAGTCATTCTCAGACGGTAAATTTCATGGCGCAAGACAGCATTGCCCCTCCTTTCAGGAAGTGAGTCTAATGCCAGGCGCATGGCTTCCCAGTTTGCCTCTTCGTCATATAGCATTACTCGAAGAGTCGGCTCGTATTGTTCTATTGGAAGAACAGCTTCCGCACCATAAGTTAGGAGGAATGGAGTTTCTCCAGTTGCCCCTTTTTCAGTCGTCCTAATGGCCCAGAGAACATGTGGTAATTCATCCGCCCATAGGCCGCCTGCTCATTCAATCTTTTTTCTTAGACCGTCTGAGATGATTTTATTAAAGGCTTCTACCTGACCGTTTGCTTGTGGACGGCCGACAGATGCAAAGTAGTTTGCAATTCCTTGGTCACCCAACCAGCTTTTGAGAACAGGCGTCTCAAATTGGGGACCATTATCAAAAACCATAGACATGGGCCGAGTGTGACATTTTTCCAAATGAATGAAATTACATCCTTCGTCTTGATTCCCTTTACAGCCTCCGCCTCTACCCATTTAGTGAAGTAGTCGACGGCAACAAGTATGTACCTCCTTCTGCCTGTAGCAGGCGTATATGGACCCAGAATATCCATGCCCCACTTAGCAAACGGTAGTGGGCTATGAATGGTAGTGAGGTCAGTAGCCGGACGGTGAATTAGCTTGCCAAACCTTTGGCACTTGTCACATTTTTTCACCATCTCCATTGCATCTGCTTCTAAAGTAGGCCAAAAGTAGCCCTGTCGCCTTGCCCGTTGAGCAAGCGTCCTACCGCCTATATGGAAAGCACAGTAACCAGAGTGAAGATCGTCTAGTATCTCTCGTCCCTTTTCTGGAGAAACACACTTTAAGAAGGGTTGAAGGTACCCCCTTTTGTGAAGTTCTCCCTTTATTATTTCAAAACTGGTTGCTCGTTTTTTCAGTGCTGCCGCCTGTTGATGATCATCCGGCAGGGTACCCTTTGTCAGATATGCCCTGATTGGATCCATCCAGGTTGAGCTTCTGTCTAAGATTCCAATAGGTTCTTCTTCAATGCTTCTCCTCTCCATTACTTCCCAAAAAACAGTTCGAGGAGTATCACAGGAGGCGGATGATGCTAATTTTGAAAGTGCATTCGCCTGGTTGTTTTTTGATCTCGGCACTTGGGTCAGACGAAAATCTTCAAGGGATCCGACCGCCTGTTGTACCGCCTGTAAATACTTGATCATGGCCGGATGGGTTGCTTCGTATTCGCCATTGTACTGACTCACTATCAATTGTGAATCGAAACAGGCGTCTATTTTTCTTGCCCCTGCCGCCTTGCACATGCGGATTCCGGCTAGTAAAGCTTCATATTCTGCCTCATTGTTTGAGGCCTGAAAACTGAAGCGTAGAGCATACTCGTACCTGTCGCCCTCTGGCGACTGACATATGACGCCTTCTCCACAACCATTTGAAGTAGAGCTTCCATCCACATATACCTTCCAGACTTGGTCTGGAACTTGAGAGTCAGGAGGACGAGTCATCTCAACAATAAAGTCAGCAAAGGCTTGCCCCTTCACTGCTTTTCTAGGCTCGAAGGTAACTTCGAGGCTCTGTATTTCTATGGCCCATTTGATCATTCGGCCTGACGACTCCATGATGGTCAGTGGCCGCTTGATAGGTTGGTCTGTATACACGACGACTGCATGTGCCAAAAAGTAGGGCTTCAATTTTTAACAGCCATGAAGAGTGCAAGACCAAATTTCTCCACTAAGGCATACCTCAACTCGGCATTTTTCAGTACGTGACTGACAAAATAGACCGGGAGCTGACAGCCGTCTCTTTCAGCAAGGAGAACAGCGCTTAACGCATGATCAGAGACGGCCAGGTACATGTAGAGTACTTCTTTGGGCAAAGGGCTGACCAGCCTCGGCAAGGAATGCAAGTGAACTTTCAATTTCTGGAAGGCCGCCTCAGCATCTGGCCCCCATTCAAACCTTGCCTTTTTCTTAATTGCCTGGAAAAAGTATAGGCATTTGTCGCCTGATCGGCTTAGAAATCTTCCCAAGGCCGCCAGACAACCTGTTAACTTCTGAACCTCTCGGATGGTACGAGGCGACTGCATGTCGATGACCACCTGCACCTTCTCAGGGTTCGCCTCTATTCCTCTCTGATTGATAAGGAATCCGAGAAATTTCCCAGACTTAACTCCAAAGACACATTTCTTGGGATTGAGCATGACATGGTGCCGCCTGAGTGTGGCGAAAGTTTCTCGGAGGTCCGACAGATGATCTTTTTGAAGTTTAGACTTGACAATCATATCATCAATATATGCCTCGACATTTCTCCCAATCTGATCAAAGAACACAGTGTTTATCATTCGCTGGAAAGTGGCCGGGGCATTCTTAAGACCAAACGGCATGACCGTGTAACAGTATAACCCCTGATCAGTGACGAAGGCCGTCTTCTCCTGATCTTTCTCCCATAAAGGAATTTGATGGAAACCAGAGTAGGCGTCCATAAAGCTCATCAAAGCATGGCCGGCTGTTGAGTCGACCAGGTTATCAATTTTAGGCAGAGGGTAACTGTCTTTGGGGCACGCCTTGTTTAATTCTGTGTAGTCTACACACATTCGCCAGGTGTCATTCGGCTTTTTAACAAGCACCACATTTGCAACCCAGTCTGGGAAGTAACATTGCCGAATGAACCCTGCATCAAGTAATTTTTTAACTTCGGCGGCTGCCGCCTGACTTCTTTCTTCGCCATGGTTCCGCTTCTTCTGCCGTACCGGCTTCTTTTTCGGATCCACGGCCAGTTTATGTACCGCCAGATCAGGACTAATGCCTGGCATTTCATGGACTTTGAATGCAAAGATGTCCTTGTATTCTTTCAATAGTTTGTGAAAGTCGTCACCCAGGTCCCTTAGAGCATTCGTCCCAACCTTGATTGTTCTGTCAGGACGCGAGTCATCTAAGATCAGGTCCGTATGCTCACCAGCTGGCTGAGGGCGGAATTCATCCGACCGCTCCTCTGCCAATGATTGCTATTTTCTTTCTTTTCTTGCGGCCCCTGTCTGGGATGCCTTTCTCTTCTTGCCGCCTGCTTCTTGAACAGGCGCACTCTCCTTGACATTGTCAAGGTCTATTTTTCCACCGCTCGACCCAGTGGCCATAACAGTGGGCTTGACATCCGAGAGATAGCACTCACGGGCCATCCTCTGATCTCCCCTTAGGGACCCGACTGTTCCATTATCCCTCTCAAACTTGAGCAACATAAGAGATGGGATTATAACAGCCTTGGAATTATTCAGGGTTGGTCGTCCGAGAATCATGTTGTAGGCCGAGAGTTCTTCTACTACCAAGAACCGGACTACCATGTGTCGTCCTTCCCCTTTTTTGCCCAGGCGGATGGGTAAATCCACTCGTCCCACTGGGTGGACGACTCCTCCTCCAAACCCTACTAAAGGGTGGGATGCCGGATGTATGCAATCAGTCTGATATTTTAGTTTCGACAGACATTTGCTACTGATGAGATCTGAGGAGCTTCCGGTATCTATGAGGATTCGGCCAACTCTCTGGTTGGCCACTTTACATTCAATAACGATAGGGTCGTCATGCGGCCCTCTTACCCCTCCTAGATCTTCTTCAGTGATGACAATCTCAGGAAATGAATATTTGGAGGGCCGTTCTTGGTGAACGGAATTTACATCTAACCGTCTGATATTGTCTTTGTTGCCCCTAATAGTGGGGCCGCCTCCTGAGAAGCCGCCTGCAATGGTGTAGACGACTGCATCATCTGTATCGGAACTGTCGGCCTGTTGATTCTTTTTGGCCGACTGCTTTTTCGAGGAAGTGTTCCCCGTAGATTTCTTGACATAAGTGTCAAGATCACCTTGCTCAGCCAAGCGGTCCAGATACCGCATGAGACTGATGCATTCATTGGTGTGATGACCAACATCTTCATGATAATCACAAAATTTTTCTTGGTTCCGGTTGTTTGCAGAACCCTTCATGGGGACCGGCTTCTCAATTGAGATCCGTCCCTTGATTTCCTTTAGGATAAATTGGCTATCGTTGTTAAACGCATACTTTGGGGAGTATGGTTTGAATTCTTTTTTCTTTTTCTGGGCCGGCTGTTTAGAGGAATCAGCCGCCCAAACCTCTTTTCTCTTCTCGTCTTTGTTTGACGACTGTTTCTGTCGTCCTTCTCTTTTGTCGGACCTTCTCCCGTCTGACTGCTTTACCGTACTGCAAAGATTAGTCGCCTGTATATAAGCTTCCGCTTCAATCAAGGCCTCTTGAAGAGTCGCCACCCTCTTTCGGACCAAATCAAATTTGAAGGTCGACCCGTCTTTGAGACCTCTGAAAACGTCAGTATAGGCTACTTCATCCGGTAACCCTTGAATCTGTATTCTCATCAGGTTAAACCACCTGATGTAAGAACGAAGCCCCTCCTTCTCGCCCTGCTGAATTGTTCCTAAATCAAGGGTCGTCTTCTTCGCAGGGATGTTCATGGCGAAGTTGGAGGTGAATAAGTAAGCAAGCGTCTTGAAGTTATTTAGACAACCAGTCGGCAGGTTGCCGAACCATTGTTGTGCGATTCCTTTGAGAGTCGCTGGGAAACACTTGCACCAAGTGGGATCATCCAACCCTTGAAGGTACATCAGGTTGGTGAATGCCATCAGATGGTCTTCTAGGTTAGTAGTGCCGTCATAGGCGCCTACTAATACATTTTTCACTTTGACCGGCTGAGCGGCTTCAGTAATTTCCTTGGAGAAGGTCGACGGCTGTTCACCATGTCTAAGCAACCGTACCTGCCAATCCATAGGTTGGACATTTTTTGCTGCATGTCCACCAAACGGAGGTGGCTGTAAAAAATACTGTTGTTGCGGTACAAACGGTAAGTTTGGTACCGCCTGGTCGCTATGAAAGCCGGACTGACGGGAGGTGCCGCCTGAATGACTCTCATGATACGACTGAGTATGCCTCATCGAGGTATTTCGCAGACTGTCTTGGAAGTTTGAAGTAGAGACCGACTCTGACAATCGGTCACTCTTCTTCTGCTCTAGCAGTAGCCGAGCGTCTGTGTATGTTTTCCTCGACCCGTCCGCCTGAATATGACGAACAGGTTTCCTATTTCCTGGAGTAGGAAAACGGTATTTTGTGAAATCAAGGGCAGGTGGCTCCCACTTCCTAGATTTAGGATGAGGGGTCGCCTCTCGCCCTTGAACTGGATTCCTCTTCCGTGAAGTGGAGGGTTTCTTAGCCGACTGCTCCTTGTCCAGAGCAGGCGGCTTCTTGTTGATCAACTCTTGAATTTCTCCCTTGAAGTCCCTCATGAAGGTCATGAGTTCGTTCCTTGTGATGGGAGCAGACCCATCAGTCGGCTGCTGCCGAACAGGCGGTGCGCCTACTGGCTCGCTTCCAGTTTGAAGATTTTCCCGTTCCCTCCTTTCGGTATGACGGGTACGTCGGGCCCTTAGGGTCCCGTCTGAAGCTGTGTGAGCTTCAACTTCAAATTCATTCTCAGTATCGTGGTCCGACTGAACTAGAGGGTCGTCCAGGGGACGTCTCTCTTCAGGAGTCGGTACAAACGTGGATGCCATCTCAGAAGTACTCTCCCCACAGACGGCGCCAAGATGTTTCGGGGTTTTCTGATGTCCTGCGGGAGAGTTACAATTCCGAGACTGGAACCGGACGCCTGTACCTGCAAAACAAACGGATGCTCCGGATGATTGGAGATCCGCCTCCGACGGTCAAGTTAGTACTTGATTAAGGAGTAATTAATGCGGAAATTAAAGTGATTGGGTCTCTCTAGGTGAGAGAGTTTAATGTGTGTAATCTGTGTAATCTCCCTTAATGAGGATTAAGGGAGGTATTTATAACCTCGGGAAACGTGCCAATCTAGGTTTAGGTTAACCTTGGGCTGATTGGGCTTCCCACGGAAGTTGGGCCTAGGTGACCGGTTATCCCAGGTGTCATGGGAAGGACACGTGTCGTGTCGCAATTGGTCCAGAGTGGACGGATCATTGCTTGACACGTGGCAGGCTCCTATTGGCCAATGTGACGGACACATGGCGGAACCTGATTGGTCCACTTGTCAGATGGTGATTGGTGGGGAAAAATCCCCTAATCACCTTTCACCATATTTTTTCCACCACCCCAAACTAGGGCTGTGCAAAACTATCCGAAAAACCGAAAACCCGAAAAACCGAACCGTAACCGAACCGAAAAATTGGGTACCCGAACCGTTGAAAGAAAATTGGTCGGGTAACTGAACCGATAAGAATTTAACGGTTCGGGTAACGGGTACCCGTTAACACTGTTTCGGGTACCCGAATGTCCCGAAAATATTTTTTTTCGAAATCTCAAATGGAAAATGTCAGTTTTTTTTAGAAAAAAAGAAACAGAAAATAAAGAACAAAAAAGTGAAAACCCTAAACTTCGTTCTTTTCTCATTTCTCAGTCATTCACTTCACTCAGCCTCCATCCCCCTCTCTCTCCTCCTCTTCTCTAATGTCTCTGCCTCTGGTTCTCTAATCTTCATTCTCCATTCTCCATTCACTCCTTCATCTCCTCCATTGAAGCGGCTCTGAGCTTTCACTCCTTCATCTCCTCCATTGAAGCGGCTCTGAGCTTTCACTCCTTCATCTCCTCCATTGAAGCGGCTCTGAGCTTTCACTCCTTCATCTCCTAATGTCCTCAGGTAATTAACTAATTATCTCTTTGCCAGATCTAATTATTTGCAATGAATTGATTAAATTCAATTAAACTTAAACTCTTATTTTAATTTCACAGATCGCAGATTCAATTTAGGGCTCTGCGTACTTCGACTTCTCCATTGAAGCGGCTTCTGAGCTATACGCCTATACTCCTTCATCTCCTCCATTGAAGCGTACTTCGACTTCTCCATTGAAGCGGCTCTGAGCTTTCACTCCTTCATCTCCTACATTGAAGCGGCTCTGAGCTTTCACTCCTTCATCTCCTCCATTGAAGCGTACTTCGGCTCTCCATTGAAGCGGCTTTTGAGCTTTCAGTGTTGAGGTAATTTACATTTTATAGTATCTGACTATCTGTGATTTTTTCGGATTTGTAATTGTTTTTTTTTCCTGATTTTTTATTGTGGTACTATTAATTTTTTTTTTGTTTTTTTTGGGAGGAATGGTACTTATTATGGTTTTCAGAATTGAGGTTTTTTTTTATTATTTTTTGTCAAGTTGTGTCTGTTAGATTTAGATGAGTGAGTAAGGTGAGATTTCTGTTTTTGATGTGGAAATAAGGTTGTTGAGAAAAAACAAGGATTCAGAGTGATGTTGTTGTGTGATGTTGCTAAGCATCTATAGTTGTTGTGTACTAATGTTGTTGAGCATCTATAGTGTTGTGTGATGGCTTCCTGTGTGTTGAGCATCTATAGAGTTGTACATGATAATCATGTAGTCCAATATGATTTATTGTAACATGAGTTAATTACAAGCATTTTAAGAAAACGTTTTAAGATTTATTGTAGTCCAATATGATAATCATGTAGTCCAATATGATTTATCTAGTTGCTTCTACTCAGGTTAATCTGTCAATGTATGGTTTAACAGAATTGAGTAATATTCGTCAGCTGGAATTTGGTTTAACAGTAACTTGTGTGGCTGTGTACATCATCTTTTGGACTCATTTTTAGTAATACTTGCCTAAGGTACTGCAAGGCTCACAGAGTGATTATATGGTGTAGTTGTACCAATAGTTTTTTTTATTTCACTTGCTTGTCTGAGATTTTATGATTGTGTATTTGTGTGACGTGGAAAAGTTTTTGTCCTGTTTGTTTCTAATAGACATATGTCCTAGATGTTCACCCTTTCAACCTTCATATAGCTATGACTCATTCTTGTTATTTGTGTATACATGATTGAACTTATTTGTTTTTTTTTTCATTTGTAGGAGTGTATGGAATCTGGAAGTAGTGGGGATATGGAAGACTCATCGGCTACAAGTCAAGCTCCTCCAATTCCAAGTCCTCCTCCCGAGCCTTGGGAGTATGACCCTTGTCCAATGACGGAAAATAATGACCCCTTTGACCAGCAAAATCAATCAAACCAACCTTCTGAACCTGCTCGGGAGGAGCCTTGGGGTCATTATTTTCCGTCATTGGACAAGGGTCATACTCCCAAGGCTCGGGAGGAGGACTTGGAATTGGAGGAGCTTGACTTGTAGCCGATGAGTCTTCCATATCCCCACTACTTCCAGATTCCATACACTCCTACAAATGAAAAAAAAACAAATAAGTTCAATCATGTATACACAAATAACAAGAATGAGTCATAGCTATATGAGGGTTGAAAGGGTGAACGTCTAGGACATATGTCTATTAGAAACAAACAGGACAAAAACTTTTCCACGTCACACAAATACACAATCATAAAATCTCAGACAAGCAAGTGAAATAAAAAAAACTATTGGTACAACTACACCATATAATCACTCTGTGAGCCTTCCAGTACCTTAGGCAAGTATTACTGAAAATGAGTCCAAAAGATGATGTACACAGCCACACGAGTTACTATTAAACCAAATTCCAGCTGACGAATATTACTCAATTCTGTTAAACCATACATTGACAGATTAACCTGAGTAGAAGAAACTAGATAAATCATATTGGACTACATGATTATCATATTGGACTACAATAAATCTTAAAACGTTTTCTTAAAATGCTTGTAATTAACTCATGTTACAATAAATCATATTGGACTACATGATTATCATGTACAACTCTATAGATGCTCAACACACAGGAAGCCATCACACAACACTATAGATGCTCAACAACATTAGTACACAGCAACTATAGATGCTTAGCAACATCACACAACAACATCACTCTGAATCCTTGTTTTTTCTCAACAACCTTATTTCCACATCAAAAACAGAAATCTCACCTTACTCACTCATCTAAATCTAACACACACAACTTGACAAAAAATAATAAAAAAAAACCTCAATTCTGAAAACCATAAAAAGTACCATTCCTCCCAAAAAAAACAAAAAAAAAATTAATAGTACCACAATAAAAAATCAGGAAAAAAAAACAATTACAAATCCGAAAAAATCACAGATAGTCAGATACTATAAAATGTAAATTACCTCAACAGTGAAAGCTCAAAAGCCGCTTCAATGGAGAGCCGAAGTACGCTTCAATGGAGGAGATGAAGGAGTGAAAGCTCAGAGCCGCTTCAATGTAGGAGATGAAGGAGTGAAAGCTCAGAGCCGCTTCAATGGAGAAGTCGAAGTACGCTTCAATGGAGGAGATGAAGGAGTATAGGCGTATAGCTCAGAAGCCGCTTCAATGGAGAAGTCGAAGTACGCAGAGCCCTAAATTGAATCTGCGATCTGTGAAATTAAAATAAGAGTTTAAGTTTAATTGAATTTAATCAATTCATTGCAAATAATTAGATCTGGCAAAGAGATAATTAGTTAATTACCTGAGGACATTAGGAGATGAAGGAGTGAAAGCTCAGAGCCGCTTCAATGGAGGAGATGAAGGAGTGAAAGCTCAGAGCCGCTTCAATGGAGGAGATGAAGGAGTGAATGGAGAATGGAGAATGAAGATTAGAGAACCAGAGGCAGAGACATTAGAGAAGAGGAGGAGAGAGAGGGGGATGGAGGCTGAGTGAAGTGAATGACTGAGAAATGAGAAAAGAACGAAGTTTAGGGTTTTCACTTTTTTGTTCTTTATTTTCTGTTTCTTTTTTTCTAAAAAAAACTGACATTTTTCATTTGAGATTTCGAAAAAAAATATTTTCGGGACATTCGGGTACCCGAAACAGTGTTAACGGGTACCCGTTACCCGAACCGTTAAATTCTTATCGGTTCGGTTACCCGACCCGTTTTCTTTAAACGGTTCGGGTACCCAATTTTTCGGTTCGGTTACGGTTCGGTTTTTCGGGTTTTCGGTTTTTCGGATAGTTTTGCACAGCCCTACTTTTCATGATTACCTACCATCTTAATTTATTATTTAGAAAAACGGAAGACAAATTTTTCTTATAAACATATACAGTATATATAGAATAATTGTTAATAGTGGTCAAATTGTTTATACGAATAATTGTTTTTTTTTTAAGTGAAATGGCATAAGATCTTCAAGTTGGGCTTACCACTGCGCTATATAAGTTGCTGTAATGTTATGTGCGTGCAATTTTATTTACTTGATTTTTTTAAAGTGGGGTTATCCCGTGCTGGCTCCGCCTCTGCTTTCTGCTATGATAGTACTCCTGTATAATACTGTTTGGATAAACTATAAACAGAAAATCGGTCAGAATAATTTGAGGGGGAAAATTAAAGGATAAATCTTATTTAAACTTATGCTAGGTGATAGATATTATAATTACGTCTACTGTGGTCATCCTAAAAATGACCATTCTTATTCTTAAATCTCATTGGTCGATTTTTCCTTTATTTTAAATACTTGATCAAACCTCTCTTTTTTTTTTTTTTTTTTTTTTTTAATATTTAAGTCATTTACTATTTTCTGAAAATTATTTTTTTGTTTTTGCGAAAATCTTTTTTTTTTTCTTAATTAAAATCACTTTTTAATGAAATCCAAAAATAAGATTAAATTAAAAAAAATTTAAAATAAAAATCGTTATTATTCATTGTTCAATTCATCAACATTCTTCCTTGTTCTTGTTCTTTGAGTTCTTCATCCATGGATGAAATTAACCACTTGTGCATCACCTTTATTCTGTAAATACATTCACGCGACGACGAAAATTGAAATTATGCCCGATTTATTTTTCGAAAATTGGGGCTTTTGCAAATCTGTGTTGGTTATAAATCCTAAAATAATACTTTTTAATTGAACAATCTCGGTCAATGGATGCGAAATAGACAATTATATGTAAACGAAATATGAAATTTTCAATTATTCTATAATCTTGGTTCATTAGGAAAATCTCGCAAGAAACAGCAAAATATTTTCTTTGATACCCTATTTGATCCAAAAAAGCAAATATGAAATTATAAATCTTGTTTCCGTGTAAGGGATTTACCGAAATACTCATAGGACATATGTGAGTCTGTGACACACATCTTTATTAATTACTAGGTTAAGTCACGTGCCATGCACGGTTATAATTAAATTTTACAACAAATAAATTACAAATAATGGTGTAAATTCAACATTAATTTATCTTAAAAAAATAATTTGTAACAAAATAACTTGAATTTTAGTTTATACCAATACCAAATACTGAAATACGTAAAGGTTATTGAATTGGATTGTATAAAAAAATAATATAATAATAGAAATTTAGAAGCTATAAGGTTTTATATAATAAAATTAAAATATTAGCTTAGATTTGTACTCATATGCGAATTAATATACATCTATCCTTAAATTATTAACACATTTTCACCTAAATATGAAAATTTATTTGATTTCATTTTACTTTAGAATAATCATTATTTCGTAATCAATTTTTTAAATATATTTTTAGTGAGTCGTAGGAGTTTTTTTTTTTTTTTTTTTTTAATAATCATATAAATATTAGAGTAATTAGATTAAATCTTCCAATATATGTTATGTATACTATAATAGAATGGATTTGGTCTTATAAACGTTATATAATTTTAAGATTTATATAAAGTATGCTACCAAATGATATTTTTTTTAATTAAAATAAATTTTATTGTCAAATGATGAAAGTTGAAGAAAAAAATTCGATATTGATAATATTATAATAATCTTGGAAAATAATATATTACAATACCTTATTTTTAGTCTATCTTAGTATTTATGAAACTATGGAAATAACTATTATTGTAGGTTATAAAATGAATGTCATTAAAATATCGCAAAAAAAAAAAAAAGGAAACAAAAAAAGGCGGAAAATTTTTTAACCAGGAAATGACAAGTGTCATTCCAGGTTTCGCCTTTAGTATAGGTTTATTTATAGATAGACTAGGTGTTAAGCCCGTGCAATGCACGGGTTCATTTTAAAAATTTGAGTCAATTTTTTTTTTTTTTTTTTAAATTTCCATACTTTATATTTTATAAAATTCTCCTTTGATTACTACCCTCTAATTTTTTAAAACTCTATTATGAAACGATTGAAGGGAGTAAAATTAACAATCAAATACTATACTACTTATTTTGTATATACTATATGTAGATGGTATCCAATTATTCCTTATTGAAGACACTAAGGGCCGGTTCAGATTTACTTATTTTCAGGTTAGTTCATTTCAGTTCCAATCAGTTTAGTTCAGCTCCAATTAAGTTCAGTTCAACTCCTAATTTCCTTCTCTCATAAAATATTCGTTTCAGCTCAGTTTAGCTCCAATCAATTCAGTTCAGTTTAGCTCCGATTAGTTCAGTAAATGTAAAAAAAAAAAAAGGAAGAAAGAAAGTAAAACTCTTACTCGTGGCTGCCTGACATTCACAAATATTCCAATATAGAGGTGAGTTAAGATTATATGACATACTTCTAGCTCACTTAGTAGCTAGGTGGGATAGTAATGGTTGTAAGGAATACGTTTGTTTGGGTCCTTTTTCGCAAAGTTTAACAATTTTGGCGGAGCTTGATTTAATTTAATAATATCCCGTCCGATTTTTCTCAAAAAAAAAAAATATATGACATACTTGTATTATTATAATTATTATATTTTTGAAAAGTATATTTGACTATCTAAATTGTTAAATTTATTAAAATTATAAAGATGATTAAAATTTATCATTTCAATTAATTAATACAGAGTAATATAAATTTAGGTTACTCATGAAAACTCTATAAGGTGCTAAGATCGCTTACATAGGTTTTATTTTTTTATTTTTTTATTTTTTACTTTTTTTTTTTTTGTGAAGCTTACATAGGTATTTAAAATAGTCTTTATCACCACTATAATTAAACGTGAATACAATTACAAAGTATAGTGTATTCATTTTATATTTCATAGCTATCATTTTTTTTTGGTATCTAATTCTAAAAAAATTAATGAATATTGTTTCAAAATTATAACAATTGTTTTTTTTTTTAAATTAATAAATATCGTTTCAATGTTTATGGAAGATGGCACGATTCTTAAAAATAAAATAAATAATTATTTTATTACCTTTTACTATAATTCTTAGGTCGACAATGTTGAAAGAGTTTATTAGGTAATAATTATTTATTTAATAGTAATAGATTAGGTAATAATAATCAAAGAAATAGCTAAATAAATAAATAAATAATAAATAATAAATAACAACATAGTTTAAAAAGCAACAAATACTATTCCATTCAAAAAAAATACGAAAATGATACTTATGAAGTTTAAATATCCTTTCGCCCCATTAAACTTGTTTGATCTTTATATAAGAAGTTTTGATCGTGAAATTAAGCCTGCAATACATATACATATATAAATGGTTAGTAAATTCAATAGCATTTTATTTTAAAAGTTAAATATCTAGCAACAAATATCTGAAAGAGTATATACCTTCACTTTTTTAAATGGGTTGTTGGTGGATTCGTTGTCATTTTCCTTATAATTATCAGTTTCATCATGAGAACGTTTTCCATCTTCCTTAACTATATGACTTGTATCATTTTCTTTCATTATTGCATCTTCCTTGTCCTTTCTAAAGAATAATAAAATAATTATATTTTTAAGAATTTTTTTTCAAAACTTTAAATGAAAAACATATGTTAAGAACACTTGTTTCAATAATTTTCATCAAAACTTACCTTAAGTACACTTGTTTCAATAATTTTCGTCACAGTGAATGTTTGTCGTGAAACAGCCGAGAAACTTGTACTTTGATTTTCCAATCATTTTTGCTCGAATTTAATTCTCTGATCAAATTAAGGGTCTGTTCACATTTACTGAATTGATCAGCTGAACTGAACTGAACTGATTGGAGCCGAACTGAACTGAATTAAGCTGAAATGAATATTTTATGAGAGGGAAATTAAAAGCTGAACTGAACTGATTGGAGCTAAACTGAAATTAAGTAAATGTGAACAGGCCCTAAATCTGTTGGAAAAAATAGCACATAAAATCATAAGCGAATAATCATAAAGTATTTCAAATAAAATCACGATGTAAGTAACAATTATATAATGTAAGTAACAATTATACATTCCTACCTTATAAAAAGTAGAAAATAGCTCTTAGGAATAGTGTGCTACCAAATATACCCTAAAAAATATGTAAAATATTGTGTACAAAAATGTATATTTACTTTTTTACCCTCATTAATATGCTTACTCTCATTAATATATTTAATTATTTTTTTTTCTCATTAAACATACCATCAATTAATACAAAGTTTTTTTTAAAAAAATAAAATAATTATAATGTTCTGTACTTCATATGTTATTATTATTATTTAAAAAGGAAAAAAAATTGTATGTACGGAGACTTTGTTTATTACCACGAGATGATTTATTTTTACTCCTTTGTGGTTGCTCTTCTTATTTACAATTTTGTTGTCCTTTAATTACAAACATTGTTAAGGTTTATTAGCTTTTTAATTGTACATTATTTGATGGCACGCACATAAACAACGTGGAATTTAAATGACATTCATATTAACTAATGATATTTGAGCAGATGTTATCAAGAGGTATAAATAACTTTAAAATCCTAAAATCGAGGGACATCGATGATAGAAAAAAAAATGTATTAAAAATGGATAGAATTTAAGAGGAAAAATATAACTAAGTGGCTATTACTTTAGTATTAGATATACATATAGATATTAGATGGTCGTAGAACATTGAACTTACATTATTAAGTTTAATGCTACAACGAACATTTCACATATTATTACTCTGTATGATCAAGCTCAAAAAAAAAATTCGTTTGAAGAAAAATACATTAAGTATTATTGAATCATGAAAATCAATTAAGACTTCTAAACTAGCGTAAGATATGAAGGGATGCAAATCAATTAAATATTATTTAATAATAATTTTGAAGTAACACTGCTAAACTTTTGAGAGTTTTAAAAAATAATTGCATTAAAGATTTTGTTGGCTTTTTTATACTTCTACAAAACCACTATATAGGCACATAAACCAAATAGTATGAGTAAAATTATGAATTACCCAACCATTTATTATATGATTTAAATTTGACACAAATTACTAACACGAAATTGTTTGAAGTTTGTTGTTTTGCATTATACGTCAATTTATAATAGTAGGGTATTACCTTAAGATTATGAAATATTTTTAATTTTTTATTATTAAAATCTATCTTTTAAGCTTATACAATAAATTTGTCATTATCTATTATCTTTTATACTATTATATTTTTATTATATAATAATTAAGAAAAATTATTAGATTAAAAAAAACGAAAAAAGCTTCAATAATAATCCAACTGGGTGAACCCAAAAAATGGGTATTAAAAAGACTAAGCTAGGAAAATAATAATTAAAGAAAATTAAAGAAAAAGAAAATAAAAGAACGAACTAACTAAAAAGGAAAATAAAAAGAAAATCAGAAAAAGGTAAATAAAAGGAAAAAGAAATTGAAAAAGAAAAGAAACGGCAACAGAAATAAAAAGTAAATAAAAAGAAAAAGAAAATTAAAATTAAAGAAAAGGATATAAAGATCCCCAAAGTCAGACCCCCCTTTTTTTTTTTTTTTGAACGGGTCAGACCCCCTTTCTTCTTCACATTTTCGTTGCTCCTCAATTGGGAAATAATCCTACGCATCTTATCAACAACCAACGATCATAGCTATCTTTACTTAAAACTATATGTAGTAATTTCTTAATATTTTTTGTTTTTATTTTCTATTCTATTATTTTAACATTAATTTAAGGTAAAATATTTTGTTAAGTTTTAAATTATTCTTATTCAAATTTTAATATAAATCCTAATGTAAAAGATAATATAAAAGATAATTTTTTTTTTCATAACTTAAATCTTAAATTACTATTTTTTGTTTTCAATTCTCAAATTTCATTTGTTAATTTTTTCTTAAATGGCGACTAAAAATTAAAATTCTAAATTAATATATAAATCTAATTTTTCATTGGTCGAAATATTATTTTTGCTTATGTGGCGTGCGATGCACGAATTTTTATATACATTTTGTATATAAATATTTTTTTTGGTTATCTCTTAATTTTTTTCTTGCATTATAAATTTTAAAATTTTGTATGAAAGTATCATATCATCAAATATTTATATAAAACCATTAACATCAAATGATAATTTATATTTTTTTAAATATCAAAATATAATGTTTAGTTTTTTAAATAATATAAATCCTAATATCTAAAGATAATTTTTAGTTTTGTAACAAATAAAAATGATAAAATTTAGTGTTCTTAAATAATTAAAATCCTAATAAATTACTATTCGTCGTTTTTACCTACGTGGCAAAAATTTAAAATTTCATTCGTCACTTTTGTTTAGGCGGCGAGTGATTTTTTTAATTCTAAAATAAAATAGAAATCTAATTTTTAATTGGTCGAAAATATACCTTTTCTTATGTGGCGCTCCCAATGCTCTCCAAAAATACCTACTAAAATAAAATAGAAATCTAATTTTTAATTGGTCGAAAATATACCTTTTCTTATGTGGCGCTCCCAATACTCTCCAAAAATGCCTACTTTATTTATGTATATTAGATTAACTTCCTAAAATTTTTTATCATATACATGTATTTTTATATAAAAAAAATACGTAGTATTGATAAAGTAATTTTATTTTAATGAAGCAAAATTATCATAATCATATACTTCTTATGTTTATCGTACATAAGGTAGTTTTATTTTAGTATAGCAAATTTACGTTCATACTTATTATTATGTTTATCATAAATAAGGTAATTTAATTTTAATTTTTTACTTCGAATTTTTTATTTGTCTAAATATTTTATAATGTAATTCAATTTTAGTTTTTTACTAATAATTTATTATTGGTTGAAATATTTTATAAAAATATTTTATCCGTCTAATTATCTTAGGTGGAAAATGAATTATTTAATTCAAAATTAAAATATATTTCTAATTTTTGATTGGTCGAAATAATACTTTTATAAGGTAATTTAATTTTAGCTTTTTACTTCTAATTTTTTATTTGTCGAAATATTTTACAAGGTAATTCAATTTTAGTTTTTTACTACTAATTTTTAATTGGTCAAAATATTTTATAAAAATATCTTATTTGTCTTATTATCTTAGGTGGAAAATGAATAATTTAATTCAAAATTAAAATAGATTTCTAATTTTTGATTGGTCGAAATAATACTTTTTTTTTAATGTGGCACTCTCAATGCTCCCGAAAAATGCCTACTGTTTTTTTTTTAAATAATTTTTTTTTTGTATTAATGTGCTAAAATTTGTTATATTTTAGATAAAATTCTTAATATTAAAAAATAATATATAATATATGATTAATTTAAACTTTAAAATTTTTTTTGCCAATTTTGCCTATGTGGCATTTGCATTATTCAATTCTAAAAGAAAATTATTTAATTGGCTACAACAAATATTTATAATCGTACATGGAGCGCTAAGAAAATTAAATCTTACGTGGCTCTCTAAAAACTCGGGAAAAAACTCCCCTTTATATATATACACTAGGTTAAGTCCCGTGCCATGCATGGTCATAATTAAATTTTGTAACAAATAAGTAATAAATAATGGTGTTAATTCAACGATAATTTATCCAAAAAATTATTTGTAACAAAATAACTTGAATTTTAATTAGTTTATACCAATACTAAATACGTAAAGGTTATTGAATTGGATTATATATATAAATAAATAAAGTTATAGAAACTTAGAAGCTATAAGGTTTTATATAAGAAAAGTAAAATATTAGCTTAGGTTAGTACCCATATATGAACTCATATACATTTTTCCTTAAATTGTTGACACACTTTGATCGACATAATATAAAGTTTAGTTGAGTTCATTTTACTTTAGGATAATTTGTATTCAATAACCAACTTTTTAAATCCATCTTTAGTTATAGTCACATAAATGTTTAGAATAATTAATTAATTTTTCAATATATGTTGTATATGAAGTATACTATAACAAACTTATTTTACATGTTACGTATAATTTTAAGATTAAATGATTGATACAAAGTATGCTACCAAAATGATATTTCTTTTCTAATTCAAATAAATTTTATTATCAAATTATAAAAGTTAGAGAAAAAAATTGATATTGATAATATTATAATAATTTTGGAAAAGAATATATTCCAATAAATTATTTTTAATCTATGTTAGTATTTTTGTAACTAAAAGTTTCCAAGTATATAGAATATATGTAAAATATTTAATTGAATATAATTGGATTAAATATATTATAAAAAAAAACTAAGAAGGAAAGGAAAAAAAAGGCGGAAAAATTGTTAATCAGGAAATGACAAGTGTCATTTCTGATTTCGCCTTTAGTAAGGTTTATTGATTGATTAGATTGCCTACGAGGCTACGACTAGATGTATATGATAAGTCTATAATTAAGGTTATGATAATATATGATCTTTGATAATTTAAGTTAATTACGGAGTAATGACTTACCATAAATAAGGTGAATATAATTTATCTACCTTTTATTTATAATTATAATTTTAGTATATTTCAACATATAGTTACATACTTACATATATACTTTACATATTACAATTAGAATATACTTATTAGAATATATGAAAATATATTTTGATCTTGTAAATATAATATGAGATTACTTCGTTAAAATGTACCTGTTAGAGTATATGAGAATATTAATTGTATATATTTTAATCTTACATGACTAATTAGCTAAATTTAAGGTATTAGAGCAAATTTATACACTTACACAAAGTTTCATATACGGCTGTGCGGCCAACCATATATATATATATATATATATATATTATTTTTTCTTCTCTCTCTTCTTTCTCTCTCCTCTTTTCTTCTTCCATCTTCTACAACATTTTTCTTTTTCCCCCAAATTTATTTCTCTCTCCTATCTTCTTCTTCCATCTTCTACAACATTTTCCTTTTCCCCCCAATTTTATTCCTCTCTCCTCTTTTTTCTTTAAACTTCATTAATGGTGTCATCTTCTTAGCCCAAATTTCTTCAAACTTCATTAATGGTTTACTTTTGGAAATTTATGTTCTACGAATTTTATGTTGAATTCAAGCTTATTTGCTGAAAATTTTGATTATATAACTTGTAAGATGTTAAATTTTATTACTTAATTTTTTGTTTAATTGAAGAACGAAAAATAAATTGTTTTCGTGTATAGTGGTGGTTTCGTGGGTGGGTAGTGGTGGTTTCATGGATGGGGTGGTGGTGGTTTCGTGGTTCTGGGTTCTAGATCTGGTTTCGTTTGTGGTTTAGGTTGGTAGTGGTTCGTTGGTGGTAGTTTTTTTGTTAGTGGTGGGTAAGGGGTTACTAGATCCAGTCAGGGGTTAATTGGGGTTACTAGGTCGGTTAGGGGTTACTTAGGGTTACTAGGTCAGGGGTTACTTGGGGTTACTAGCAAGGGCGAAGGGACCGGGGGGGGGGGGGCTGGTAGAGGCCCGGCCTCCCCGGCCCAGATTTGCGGCCCTTTATTATCAACTCTTGCCCCCCCTTAAAATATTATATGTAGCGTTGAAGACACATAAATTACAACAAATAAAGTTTGTCACATTGGTTAGGTATTATATATATATATATATATATATATATATATATATATATATATATATATATATATATATATATATATATATATATATATATTAATTTTATTAGAATTTATATCCTTCATTTATGCGCGTAAATATATAAATTATTTGTTATCTTAATTTTATTAGAATTTATATCCTTCATTTATGCACGTATATATATAAATTATTTGTTATCTTAATTTTATTAGAATTTATATCCTTCATTTATGCGCGTATATATATATTATTGTTATCTTAATTTTATTAGAATTTATATCCTTCATTTATGCGCGTATATATATATTATTGTTATCTTAATTTTATTAGAATTTATATCCTTCATTTATGCGCGTATATATATATTATTGTTATCTTAATTTTATTAGAATTTATATCTTTCATTTATGCGCGTATATATATACTAGTTTTGTACCCCGGCGATGCCCGGGTTGTTTATTGAATTTTAAGATAAATTTATAGTTCGAGTTAACTCATGACCAGACCTAACATGTCTATATAGTAATAAAATTCTATTAGATTGTGAAGTATATATGTTATTTTAACCGATTAGTTATATTATAAATGAATGATTTGCGCTTTGAACTACTTAATTCGTTCCAAAAAATATTATGATACAAAAAAATAAATTTATATGATAATTTTTTAGAATTATAATCTAATAATTTTTTTGAATAAAATTATAATTTAATTTGTACATTTGAAATATTGGTATTTTTATCGAAAATAAAACTCTAAACCAACAATTTTATCCTAAAATTCTATCTTATGAAATCTATTTAAATCTATCCAACGTGGGATGACACTTGGCGAAAAATTGGAACGCCAAGTGTAGCTGCATTGTGACTTGGCTTAAAGTTTAGCTTTATATATTAGTTATTATATGATTATTGTTATCTTAATTTTCTTATTATACTAATTAATTTGCTATTAAAAATATACAATTACCAAAAGAGGAAGGAAGTTTATAATCCACAATAAAAAAAGCTATAAGGTTGACCGACTACAGTTTATTATTTGTCTTTTGCTTTACAAAAGTAGAATTGTACGATTGTTTACCTTAATTACCTATTTTAATAAAAGAAAGAATAATCTTATTAAGGTAATGATTGTTATTTTTAATTACCTATTTTAATAAAAGAAAGAATAATCTTATTAAGGTAATGATTGTTATTTTTAATTACCTATTTTAATAAAAGAAAGAATAATCTTATTACGGTAGTGATTGTTTTTTATATTTTTTCTTATCTCTATGTACTTTGTTCAGAGATAAGGTTGTTATCTCTATATACCTTGTCTCTATATATACTTTGTTCAGTGTAATTCAAATATATAATCATTGAAAATTATTTTCTTTATATTCTACCCATAATTAAAACCCTAGAGTACTTGTGTTATTTTCTTCTCGAGTTTTAACGTGGTATATGTATTAGATAGGTGATATGATGATTTTCAGATGGGCAATGTTGTTGGTACTTTTAATGATTGATCAAGGTACGTGCAACAGTTCTGGCATGAGTAGCACATCAACAAAGTTGCATAATTTTGTCATTCACAGTTCATACCGGAGATTTTTGCTCTCTAATGGCCTTGCTCTCACTCCTCCCATGGGGTAAGCTCTCACTTTCTTTTTGTCCCTTCCCTATACTTATTACCCTGCTCTACTACTTGTAATAGTAGACTAGTAGTACTCCGTATTTCGTAGTTGCAAAGCTCATCAGGCCAGGGGGCCAATAATTAGATCATATTAATAGTGATTTCTTCGGAGTCTCCAAATTAAAGGTGTAATTTCTAATATCATGATTCATGAGTCAAATTAATATGTCTAGGCTTACAACCATTTTCTTATTGTTTGTTGTTCAGATGGAATAGTTGGAATCGCTTTGGCTGCAATGTCACAGAAAAGATTGTCAAAGAAACTGGTAAGATTTGCAATTTGGAATAGGATAATAAAAGATTCTTTTGTATTTCTAAAAAAAAAAAAAATTCATGTATGGTTTTTTTGTTCTCTTTGCTAAGATTCACGCACTACACTTTCTCAAAAATAAATAAATAAATAAATCACATACTACCTTTATAGGTTTTTATTTTTTTTTTATTTTTTTTATATGAATATATTATTTTGTATATATGATCTTTAATAGTTTCAAAGTTCATCCATGGTGAAATCAATACAAAACTTATAATAGTAATAATATAATAATAAATACGAAGTAAATAGGGTTTTTCTAAGCTATGCGTAGTCAAGTTTCTAAGGTCGGTGTACCCATGCCTTTTTAAATTTCTAGGTTGTGCCCTCAACTCACTACCATTAATGAATGGTATGGGAGTCTTGTTTAGAAAAATGACAGTAGTACATACTTTTTCTATGCACTAGTATAACTTGAGATTTCTTTTGTGACTAAATAGATCCAGACATGCTTGAGGTGGGGAATGGAGGGATGTCCAAACACGAATACATAGTCCACTTTAGCATTTGGGCCATTTCCAAGGTGAAGTTCAGTTCTCATCCCATCTTATTTAATTTAGAAAAATGTTGTCATAAAGTCTTATACGAAAAGAGACACTGCAGGCACCACTACTTATTGGGTGTGATGTAAGAAATATGACAAAGGAAACAATGGAAATCATTGGTAATAAAGAAGTCATAGCAGTAAACCAAGGTAAACATGATGTTCATGACTTGCATTAGTTGAATGACACCTCACACTATTTGGTAACATCATAATTTTATGTACAGATCCTCTTGGTATTCAAGCAAAAAAGGTCAGGATGGAAGGTGATTTGGAGGTAAGAAATCTTGTTACACCTTGAGATGTTTTCTTAATTATATAGATGATGGTAAGAAATTTTTATCTCCATGTGACAGGTATGGTCAGGGCCTCTGACCAATTACAGGGTCGCGCTACTTTTAGTGAATAGAGGTTGGTTTCGTACTTCTATAACAGCTCACTGGGATGATATTGGCATTCCCGTCGGCAGCATTGTAGAAGCTAGGGATATTTGGGAGGTATAACATATTTAACCCTATGTATTTTGTATTCTGCAATTTTTATTTATTATAATTAATTCTTTTTTTAATTGGTGATGCAGCATAAAACTCTTAAGCAGAAGTTTGTGCAGAACCTGACAGCAACCATCGACTCTCATGCAAGCAGGATGTATGTATTGAAACCAGTTGCCTGAGTTCCTAACAGGGCCGTAGCAAGGGGAGGGCAGCTGGGGCTACCCTGGGCCCCTTGTTAAAAAGCTCATCTTCAATACAGAATACAATACAACGCCCCAGAAAAATATACTTCGTACTAAATAATACTATGATTTTTTTTTTTTTAAAAAAAACAAGAAGTGTGTAATATACAACACTACAATAGTACCTTAGAATTTCAAAATATCAAATGACATTTTTGGGTTATTTCTTCCCTAATTTTTTTGCCCAAATTATTCACTTCCTAAGTGAATTTGATTAACAAAAAATAAATATATCATTAATTTTAATTGTATCCTCGTTATTGGTAATTTTATTTTTCAAAATGTATCTCATTACAATTTTCAATTAGTTAAATTCCTTTCTCAATTCAATTGAAGATGAAAACTAAAATATACGATCCTTTTTCAACGGGAATTTATCTAATTATATATAATTCTCTTTGCATACCCTACTTTGTTTTTTTGAACGGTGCATACATGACTTTATTCATCAAGTTCTCTTATTTGTATTAAAATTATATTTTTTTACTGTATAAATACTTTTATTCAAATATACAAAATTTTGGGGGAAAAAAATCTAATTGATTGGTTGGATACTTGGTTTGCGGGAATGTAATTTCAATGTTTTATGAAATTTGATTTTTTAAAGATTATTAATCATAATAAAATATGTATTTTCGTTTTGCATACCCAATTTTTTAAAATTTTATACAGTATACTCTAAGATAGTTATTAATAAAGGATATTTAAGAATCTATTTTTTCCTTCTGAAAATAGTTTACTTAACTAGCTTATCATTTTAATTTTACTTATCTTTTGTAAGTTAGTTACATAGATATAAGTCATCAATTTGAATGCTGTCTTTTTTGTGGATCTCAAATTCCATTCACCAGTCACCACTTATAGAAGGATGTATTATTTGTATACTACCTTCGTTTTATGTGCAATTTTGAGGTATTATTTGTGAGATAAAATATTTAAAAATTACACATAACATTTAACGGAGGTAGTATTTTATCATCTTAGGAAAACACCATGCACATACGTAATTATTCAGCGTGCAAAAGGCAAGTGAAGCATCTCTTACGGATATTTTGTTTTTATTATCGCCCAGAACATTAATAAAATCCAAGGAAATAAATAGAAATTTCATTTTATACTAAAAATAATGCTGCTGCCAGGTTTCACATACTGCTGCTGCCTCATTATAGTTACCTTCCTGATACCATAACATTATAATCAAAAACACTCAATAGCGTGGGCAACTTGTTGAGTCCTGAATTCGGCCTTAACTTTTGAAAAAGAAGCCTACTTTTTTTATGGGTAGAAAAGAAATGGCCAAGAAAGATAACCCCTCATTGTACTGCACGTTCTCCTCAATGACCTCCCCCGCCTAATTCATGACAAAAACACTTGTAAATCAGTGTTATTAGTGTTTATATTTTGATCATTTTTTAACTTTTTATGATTTTCAAGTGTAAATTTAATGCTTATAGGTAGCCCTAAGGGCTATGTGTAACATTTTCCTTTTATAATTGGTTTGTCATTTTTACTATTTGGCTATTTGCATGTCTGGAGGATTAGTGGAGAGAAGAAACAAGAAAGTGAGCATCTTAAAAGAGTCAAAAGCATCCCCTTGCTTAGTATCACAAACTATAGGCCTATAGCACAACGCTTACCTGGCGTTTGGACAAAACTGTTGAAGGTAAAGGCTGTTGCTTTACATCCCCAAACCATTCAGGTTGCCCATCACCATGCCGTCTCAGCCAGTTACGAAACGCCAAAACAAACCGATCTGACTGTGTTGGTGTGAAAGTAATTTTTGTGTATTGTGCATTAATATCTTCAGAGTCATCTGTTGTTTTAGAATGAAAATATTTTTCTTGACCCTGAAGCACAATCATATCTCCATCATACACTTTGTTTGACGTCCAATGTTCATGCCATCTTGGAACCACCTGAAACCATCAGAAGCAATAACAAATAAGAACAAATGTATTATAAAGCACAAATGATGTTCCTTGAGCTCCAGTCCTTCACGAGGATAGTGCTAAATATTCCTGCAGACAGTTTATCACTCATATAGTCATATGGAAAGCTTGTATATAAGAGAAAAGGAAACAGATAATGATTAATTTGTACAGAAGGGAAAGGTGAAAAGATATGCTAATTATTAGCATATATTATGTCTTCACCCTTCCTTCTCTATCCTGAATCATTTATAGCATGTGTCTAAATATCGCAGCAAGAGAGGGAAAGAAGTTCAGACAATTAAAGACATCATCTCGGGAGAATAAGAAAAGAAACACAAAATTTGCATATCTTCAAATATATGACAGAGGATGGCATCATCTTTTCAACAGTACGAATTTCAAGCTCTCACCTGCCACCAAGAAGGACCCGGCACTGTCTACTGGAAAAAGTTACGAGCACTGCAAACAATTGAACGTGTCTTGCCAGGTGCCATAGGTATGTTGAAGGAACATATCCATATTGTCCACTTCTGGTCACCTACAATAGGAAGCTTTGCATCTGTCTCTATCCTGAGCCAAGAAAAAGAAAATCATCACCTTTGTGGAAACAACTAGTTCAATAAATCATCTTATATCAATCAAAGCCTTAATCCCATAAGTGGGGTAGGCTACATGAACCAAATTTGATTATTCCGTATAGTCATTGACATAAATCTTCCTCCTCCATCATCTTATAGTCCAACAAAAAATATCATTCTTTAGGAAGAGGGAATTGAATAAAGCCCTTTTTGAAGCATGCTACAAGACTGTAAAACATCCCATAAATTTGTAATGAAAACAGAACCAACATAACAGAAACTATCCACTTAAACATTAGAAATGGGTTTTCTGCCAGGCTATTATGCATAATTAGCTTAAAACATAACAGACAATCTCGGACTTACTTATTCATATAGTAACAAGGTGAAATAAATTCAGCACTTATTTTTGGGTTGTCATCGTTGGCTCCAGCAAAGCCCCAAGGACCACTGGATTCAACCTTGAATGGCAAAGGCTTGGCCCTGTCCCTCCTTCCTGTAACCTGGATTTGTGAAAAAAAGCATATAGGGATGGAGTCAGCTACAGCAAAGAGTATTCAGCTCTTAAGGACCATCTTTATAATGAGGTTCCTTATACACAGAAATTCAATGCCTACGTTGCCTATGAATATAACACGTCCTACAGAGTCTCCAATAATTAAAGCAAAAGATAAATCAACTTCCAGCACGCCATGCTATTATATGAGGATCGAGTGAATAAGTTATGGAAGGTATGCAGTAAGTAAAAGCACTTTTAGAGTTATATTGCATTCAACTGATAAAAGCTGCCATAGAGTTTCATTTCAAAGAAGGGATTCACTGGGTTATGACAGGTATTCCATTACTTGCATAAGATGAGTGTTTACACTAGAGTAGTCACCCAATTAGCATGTCAGCATTCAAATGGCCAGTTACTATTTTAACAACAACAAAAAAAAATCAATTATGCCTTTTAATAGGCTTTAAAGCTTTGAGAAATGACTTGATATTGGTAATTTAACACATAGCAGGGCTAAAGCATACTTATTGTCACTTAGTGAAATTTAGAAGCTCAAGTCTTATTGAGATAACTTTTAAACTAACGAATTTTAAATATTTCAAGATATACTTTTGTGGTTTTATCTTTGGAATCTCATTTTAGTTTGATATCAATTCAACCTAAAGAGAAGAAGCTTAGTGGCAAATTGCTTTGATCAAATGGCAACCAAAACTTCTAAACTGGGTACACCCTTAGTCAGGAACCTTAGTCTAAAATACATGAAAGCCAAATTATATAGTATCACCTAAGACCTAACTACCAAGTACTAATTAATTATATATTCAATATAAAATACATGAAAGCCAAAGCATAATCATTATATTATCACCAACTAATTCACATTTCTAAGAGTTTAGGATAAGTTACCTAGGAGGTTGAGTTACACTAGCTCTTTCCCACCCATTCTCATCAGGCCAAACAAAGAGCAAGTCTTGAGACACCATAGTTCGAAACCTTGTGGCACAGGCTCTAGGCGATTTCACGGCCCGAGCTTTCGGTCCCTCTGATCGGGCTTAGGGGATCCGAGTACACGACCCACACCCATTAAAAGACCAACCATGATAAGAGCATTGTAAATCCCCATTTTCATCTATCCTCTCTTCCTAACAAATCATCCAAATCATCACAACATAATATACAATTATCAAATTAATTCCACCAAAATCAACCAAATTCCACCAAATGAAAGTGACGGTACCAATGAAAAGAACTTGGCATAATTTGGAGTTTTAGACTAACCATTTTTGTTTCTTTCACTTTGGCATGTTAAGCGTGGCGTACCACTAGCAACTAGCCCGACCTGCCTCTTAGAAAAAGAAAGCAATAATACATGATTTCCACTCCAAATTGTTGGTCCCCTTAATGATACACTAATCATTTCCCAATTCTCCTTCATCCCTATCCTATACTCACCACAACAGGCACCGTACCGAACTATAGTTCATCAAATTACCATTAGCCTGCTGCATTTATTTTATCAAACAGATGGGACAACTCTAAATAATGCGCAAGTATACAGTGGAACTCAACGACTTTAGCACCTGGGAACTTGAAAAGGGATTTAGAGAAGAAGACATTATGGCAGGAGGTCTCCATTAATTTTTTTTAATTAATGTATCATCTTCAACTACACAACTCCATGCTTTATTTTGTTCACTCTGTTTGTGAGTTTATCCTAATTTTTTTGGGTTTTTCCCAATTTTCTGGGATATTGATTCTCATCTGGATAATAATTTTATTTTTAGGGTTTTATAATAATAATAATAATTGAGAAGGTGATTTGGATTTATATGACTTTAAAGTTCGTCATCAACTCTATGATCAAAACATCATCGCAAGTTGCGAATGTCTCTAGCTACTTGAAAGATGCAAAACATTGAAAATCACTGCTTGCTAGGGTTGTGCAAAACTATCCGAAAAATCGAAAACCCGAAAAACCGAACCGTAACCGAACCGAAAAATTGGGTACCCGAACCGTTTAAAGAAAATGGGTCGGGTAACCGAACTGATAAGAATTTAACGGTTCGGGTAACGGGTACCCGTTAACACTGTTTCGGGTACCCGAATGTCCCGAAAATATTTTTTTTGAAATCTCAAATGAAAAATGTCAGTTTTTTTTAGAAAAAAAGAAACAGAAAATAAAGAACAAAAAAGTGAAAACCCTAAACTTCGTTCTTTTCTCATTTCTCAGTCATTCACTTCACTCAGCCTCCATCCCCCTCACTCTCCTCCTCTTCTCTAATGTCTCTGCCTCTGGTTCTCTAATCTCCATTCTCCATTCACTCCTTCATCTCCTCCATTGAAGCAGCTTTGAGCTTTCACTCCTTCATCTCCTCCATTGAAGCGGCTCTGAGCTTTCACTCCATCATCTCCTAATGTCCTCAGGTAATTAACTAATTATCCCTTTGCCAGATCTAATTATTTGCAATGAATTGATTAAATTCAATTAAACTTAAACTCTTGTTTTAATTTCACAGATCGCAGATTCAATTTAGGGCTCTGCGTACTTCGACTTCTCCATTGAAGCGGCTTCTGAGCTATACGCCTATACTCCTTCATCTCCTCCATTGAAGCGTACTTCGACTTCTCCATTGAAGCGGCTCTGAGCTTTCACTCCTTCATCTCCTACATTGAAGCGGCTCTGAGCTTTCACTCCTTCATCTCCTCCATTGAAGCGTACTTCGGCTCTCCATTGAAGCGGCTTTTGAGCTTTCACTGTTGAGGTAATTTACATTTTATAGTATCTGACTATCTGTGGTTTTTTCAGATTTGTAATTGTTTTTTTTCCTGATTTTTTATTGTGGTACTATTAATTTTTTTTTTTGTTTTTTTTGGGAGGAATGGTACTTATTATGGTTTTCAGAATTGAGGTTTTTTTTTTATTATTTTTTGTCAAGTTGTGTCTGTTAGATTTAGATGAGTGAGTAAGGTGAGATTTCTGTTTTTGATGTGGAAATAAGGTTGTTGAGAAAAAACAAGGATTCAGAGTGATGTTGTTGTGTGATGTTGCTAAGCATCTATAGTTGCTGTGTACTAATGTTGTTGAGCATCTATAGTGTCGTGTGATGGCTTCCTGTGTGTTGAGCATCTATAGAGTTGTACATGATAATCATGTAGTCCAATATGATTTATTGTAACATGAGTTAATTACAAGCATTTTAAGAAAACGTTTTAAGATTTATTGTAGTCCAATATGATAATCATGTAGTCCAATATGATTTATCTAGTTGCTTCTACTCAGGTTAATCTGTCAATGTATGGTTTAACAGAATTGAGTAATATTCGTCAGCTGGAATTTGGTTTAACAGTAACTTGTGTGGTTGTGTACATCATCTTTTGGACTCATTTTTAGTAATACTTGCCTAAGGTACTGCAAGGCTCACAGAGTGATTATATGGTGTAGTTGTACCAATAGTTTTTTTTATTTCACTTGCTTGTCTGAGATTTTATGATTGTGTATTTGTGTGACGTGGAAAAGTTTTTGTCCTGCTTGTTTCTAATAGACATATGTCCTAGATGTTCACCCTTTCAACCTTCATATAGCTATGACTCATTCTTGTTATTTGTGTATACATGATTGAACTTATTTGTTTTTTTTTTCATTTGTAGGAGTGTATGGAATCTGGAAGTAGTGGGGATATGGAAGACTCATCGGCTACAAGTCAAGCTCCTCCAATTCCAAGTCCTCCTCCCGAGCCTTGGGAGTATGACCCTTGTCCAATGACGGAAAATAATGACCCCTTTGACCAGCAAAATCAATCAAACCAACCTCTGAACCTGCTGATGATGCTGCCCCCTTAAGTGAAACTTCAAAAAAATCTAGAAAAAGGCGCTCTCCTCATTGGGAGCATTTTATAAAGAATGATGGAGAAAACAAGGATGAATGTATCTATTGTCATACATTCATTGGTTGTGCATCACTTCAAGGTACCTCCGGCATGAAGAACCACATAAAGCGGTGTAAGGAATACCCCCCAAACATTGATCAAAATCAGCAACTATTGTCCCTTAGTCAACAAACTCTTGATGGGAATCTCGTGGATCAAAAAAAAGGTAGACTTGAGCTGTGGAAATTCAATCAAGAAGATAGTAGGAGAGCTCTGGCAAAGATGGTGATCATGGATGAAATGTCTTTTAGAATGGTAGAGCATGAAGGTTTTCGCAACTTTATGAAGGTGACGCAACCTTTTTCATTATTCCTTCTCGATGGACAGTGACTAGAGATTGTTTTAGGATTTATTTGGATGAGAAAAAAAGTTTGAAAAGTTTTTTTAGTAAGTGCACTTCACGTATAAGTCTCACCACTGATACTTGGACTTCTTGCCAAAATATGAATTACATGTGTTTAACCGCTCACTTTATTGACCAAAATTGGAAATTGCATAAAAAAATAATTAACTTTTGTATAATTGCTGGTCATTCTGGTGAAACAATTGGTAAATCTTTCCAAAAGTGTCTACTTGAATGGGGTATTTCTAGAGTAATGACTGTCACTGTAGATAATGCAAGTTCAAATGATGTTGGCATTCAATATTTGAAAAGAAGGTTTGAAAGTTGGAAGACATTAGTTTTGGGTGGTCGGTTTTTACACATGAGATGTTGTGCTCACATATTAAGTTTAACCATTAAAGAAGGATTGAAAGAAAGTGATGTGTCAATAAAAAGAATTCGTTGTGCTGTTAGGTATGTAAGATCATCGGGTGCTAGATTGCAAAAGTTCATGAGTTGTGTTAAACAAGAAAAGTTGGAGTCAAAACGTTTTCTTTGTTTAGATGTGGATACTAGGTGGAATTCACTTTTTTAATGCTGGAAGGTGCTTTGGCATATCGTAGGGCTTTTGATTTGCTTGAATGTTCATATGGTGGTAAATTTAGGTATGAGTACTTAAGACAGGCGGGGTGCCTGAACCTAGTGATTGGGATCGTGTTGCCTCTTTTCTTCCTTTACTTAAAATATTCTATGATGCTACTCTACGAGTTTCCGGCTCGTTGTATATCACCTCTAATGTGTATTTACAAGAAATTGTTGGGATTAGTGTGTTAATCAAGAAAAAAATGTTGAGTAATGATGCGGGGGTGAGTTTAATGGCTAGTGGAATGAAGAAAAAGCATGACAAGTATTGGGAAAATGTTGATAATGTGAATCTCTTGTTGTATATTGCTGTCATTCTTGATCCTAGGCGGAAAATGGGATATACTAAATGGGCAATTAATCAACAATATGATTCTGAAAAAGCTAAGTACTTGTGTGATAAAGTGATGCAAACTCTGAATGACATGTATGAACTTTATATTTCTGAAAACCCTCCAAATGAGTCTATTCTCCCTAAAACTTCTGATTTTTCGGAGGAAGTAGAAGATATGGATTCTGATGTAGATGTTGCGGAATTAGAGTTTGAAAGGCAGATGGGTTCATGTGTTGGAGTACAAGGGAAAAATGAGTTGGCCAAGTATTTAGAAGATGATAGAGAAGTTAATCCCGCCGGAAAAAGCTTTGATTGTTTGGGGTGGTGGAAAAAATATGGTGAAAGGTATCCAACAATAGCTCTCATGGCTAGAGATGTACTTGCCATTCCCGTATCAACAGTCGCTTCCGAATCAGCTTTTAGCACCGGTGGTCGAGTGCTTGATTCATTTCGCAGCTCACTCTCAACTAAGATGGTTGAAGCCTTGATTTGTGCACAAGATTGGTTATGTATATCTCAAGGTCCTCTTATACTTGAGGAGAGAGTTGAAGATATGGAAAAAATTGAATCAGGTAACATTTAAATATTTTCTCTTTTTTTTTTAATCTCATTATCTTGTTAATTATTCATTAACTTTTTTTTATTTTTTATTTTTTAAGAAATGTTACCTCTTGGTGAGGAACACTCTCTCTTTGTTGATGATGATTAATTGATTAGAGGCAGCAACTTATAATCATGAAGGTTGGTGGTGATTGTATTGAAGGCCGGAAGTCATTGAAGGCTTGGAGTATTTTATGAAATATGATTACTATGGACTGTTTTTGTTTTAAAACTATAAACTATGGACTTTTTTTTTGTTATGTATTGGTTTATTATTGTTAACTATGGACTTTTTTTTTAAAAAAAGAAACAGTATGTTTGTATCAAGTATTTGTTCATTTGTAATCGGGTTGAGTGCTGTGTTATATGTGTATTCAGGTTTAAATATCAGCCTATTAGGCTGTTATTTGTTAAAAAAAAATCATAGTACTAATAACAATAATTAATACTAGAAAAACAGGTGGAAGTTTGGACAAAAATATTATTAAGCAGGTGGGTACAAGGAAGAGTTCAGGCAGCCAAGTAGGAGAGGTGAGGAGGCAGCAGCCTCAAGGACAGGGACAGGTAGGTTGCCAAAGCGGAAGACAGCGATAGTTGTAATTATTTTTGTTATTTGTGTATTTAAGTTCAATTGTTATAGTTAAAAAAATAGGAAGTAAAAAAAAAAACTAGTAAAAACTAAAAAGCATCTAAAAACGAATTGCAAAGCAGGTTTTAAATAAATAAAAAGACCCCAAAAAAAAAATCAGCTTATTGGTTCGGTTCAGATATTTGGTTCGGGTACCCGTATTTTCGGGTATCCGAATTTACGGGTACCCGAACCTTATCGGAACGGTTTCGGGAATCGGTTTTAGCCTTAACGGTTATCGGGTACCCGAACCAATAACGTTATCGGAACGGGTACCCGTCCCATGCACTCCCCTACTGCTCGCGTCATGTTTGAAGCGGTAGAGTGTGAGGTATGCCCGATATGCAATTTAGTTATGATTTTGATATTGAATTTTACTTATTAGGCGGCCATTAGTATAGGTTTTATAGGAACACATACTTACTTTTTAGTTTTCATTGTATGACTGAGTGGTATAATCGGATGATGTTATTGTTTTAGTCCTGGTCAAAGGATCAATTGTATATTTGTTTTTTTTTTTTTTTGTTTTGTTTTGTTTTTTTAATTTTACGTCAGTGTAGATATCATGGATTTTAGGAATAATTAATCTGCACGTTGTATAGACTTTGTTTGCCTTTTTGAATTAAAGTTAAAAATATTGATAAATAGTGTAGATACCCAATTTTTTTAAGAAAGTACACATAAAAAAGTTATATTATTTATTATTTATACAAATATTTTAATTTTAGTTTTATAAGTATGAATTATTTAATGTAAAAGTAATAAGATTTTACTACTAGTAAGCTAAACCATTAAGTTTTAGTCTAAATTATAATTCCCTTTTTAAGTATATTGGCCCAAAGTTGATTCCTATTCAAGCTCAAACTACCCAAATTCTACCCCTAATGAAATTAGGGAACAAAAACCAAATAAAAAAACCCTAACCTTTCTCCTCTTTCACGTGAAAACAAGAAGAAAAAAAAACCCCCCACTTCTCTTCCTCATCTTCACGACATTCACGAACAAAAAATAAAAAAAAAATCCAAGATTTGAAGCTGTTGCCCCGAAGCCGCCCCCTCACCTACCGTCTGCCGATAGCCGCCGCCGACCACCAGCACTGCCTGCCGCTCGCCTCTTCTCTCTCTCTCCTTTTCTTTACTTATCTTGTTTTATTACTTTGATTTAAAGCTTCAATCTTTGATATGTTTAATTTATTATAGAAAATTTCAGATTTATTTAATTAAGAAAATAAGGGTTTAAATTGATTTTTCTTGTTTTAGGGCTTGAAAACATGCTAATCAAGTTATCTAATTATACTATGTTAATTAAGTTAAAGTATAATTATTATTTTGACTATGTATAAATTTACTGATTATTAAAGTTTCGATTTTTTTTATGAGCAAGTTATGTTAATTTCATGTTTTCATGCTTTTAACCTTATAAAATAATGTTTGTGGGTATTTCTTGTTTAAAAAGCCTTAAACTTTAAATTCTAACCTTAAGAATTAATTTTCAGATTTCATACTTTTTATTTTTGAAGCCTCTAATTGCATTGAATTGGTATATTTTTGGGTTTTTAACACACTAACTTGCTATATATATAATATTAATTTCAAGTAATTATGCTTATGTGGTTATTTTATATGTTTAAACCAAATTTTCAGATCTATTCACTTACTTTAAAGTTGCCGTAATTTGGTATTAAACGCTATATTTTCATGGTTTTAGCATATAAACTTTTAGTTGGAGTACTATATTATTAAGGGCTTGTTCTCTTATGTTGAAATTCAGTTCAGTTCAGTTCAGTTCAGCTAAGTTCAGTTCAGCTCAGTTCAGTTCAGTTCAGTTCAGATCAGCTCCTAATTTCCTTCTCTTATAAAATATTCATTTCAGTTCAGCTCAATTTAGTTCAGTTCAGTTCAACTGAGTTCAGTCAATGAGAACAGGCCCTAACTTTGAGTATTGGGAATAATTTAAAGACTTTATTTTGATGGTTTGGGAGGTTTTTAAGTAGTTTGGTATTGCTGTAAATTTATTTAATTTGCTTGGGTATTGATTTAGTTCTTGTTGTTTGGTTTAGGAGAGGACTTCGTAGAAGCCGACTTCTAGTTCCTAAAGTGGCCAACCAATTCGTTTATTCAAGGTACGTATGAGTTACGAAACCTTGCCTTTAGAAGCATATTTAGGAACAAAACAAGAACTTAGTAGTATCATGTATAGAGAAGATTGGGAATAATTGTTTGGTTATACATTGTGATTTCTGTATGACGTTCTCTGTTTTACCTTGCAAATATATTTATGCATTAAATTTGTAAGATGTGCTTAGAGGCAAAGGTATGTGTGTGAATATGTGGAATGAATTATTTATTACTCATTCATGATTATTGAAATACAATGAGTAAAGGAAGAATTCAAGTCTTATAAGACGAGGTTAAGGTTTTGGGGTGCCTTATGCACTCAAGGTGTTTATACACCGAGGTAGTTAAAGGAATAAATAATAAATGTTGCTTGTCACTAATAAATCAAGAATTGAAATTGGAAAGTTATTTTACTTGATGGAATTGATATTGGATTGATTGTATTGTTTGCATATGAGCATCACCAAGTCTAAATTGTAAATCACATAAAGTGCAAGATGGATAAGCAATAAAACTCTGGATTGGTGCACATCTAGAGCAATGACAATCAGGGGTTGGGGTACACGGGGTATTAGCCGTGCACTTTTCTCGAGGCCGTCTGATCTACGAGTCTCTGATTTCAAATACTTTTCAAAACTAGGAGTTAGATGAGATCTCATACTAGCTACGGTCACGGAGTCGCGCCCGTGGTTGTTAGATGTTTTATTGATGTTTCCGACATGAGGCATGGGGTTTTTCTTTTATTGATGTTCCAAATGGAGCATGGGTGACAACCTTGTTTATTGCTTAATCCAATGAAATAAACTAATGAGTTAGCTACTACCAACTAGTGAAGTCTTAATAAAATTGATAGTTGAGTCGTGTGTTGAGTCTATAATTTAATGATGCATGATGTTTGATTATTAGTAGCATGTTAGGGATTTCTTATTTTATTTTGCAGCTTGTATGTACTCAGCTTTGCTGATTGCGTGCTTTTGTGTTGTGTCTTTCTTTGGAATTTCAACAACCAGGGGAATAAGGGAAATGGTCAGAATGAGAAGTTTGGGAATGGTAACAACAATGTCAACAACAGAACAGGCAATGGCAACACCATTCAAACTGTATCTGTCAACACCTTGTTTGACTCTGGAGCAACTCACTCTTTCATTTCTACTTTTGTTGTGCGCAAGTTAAACTTAACCGAGTCCAGTCATATTGATGTGTCAGTTAGTCTGCCTACGGGTAAACTTGTTCAATGTAATAAATTATTCAAAGGCTTGCCTTTGAAAATAGGAGAAGCTGTCTTTTCATAAAATCTTATTGAGATTAATCTAGGGGACTGAGATGTAATTCTGGGGATGGATTGGCTGAGTTTATAAAAGGCCAAGATAATTTGTGAGATACAGAGAGTGCACCTGAGTGATCCTTTGGGTAAGCCAGTGTCCTATAGACGTTTAGGAAAACCTAAGGGTTTTGGGATTATTTTTGCTTTGAAGGTTAAGAAGCTAGTGAAGAAAGGGTGTTCGTTGTACTTTTATTGTGTCCAAGATTTGTGTATGAGTGAGAGTAGGCTAATGGAGGATGTACCCATTGTGAGTGAGTTTTTAGGTGTCTTTCCAGTAGAGATTTTGAGGATGCCACCCATGAGGGAAGTTGAGTTTACCATTGACTTAGTTCCAGGATCTGCACCTATCTCAAAAGCCCTTTATAGAATGGCACCAGCTGAGATGAGTGAGTTGAAGGCTCAATTGCTGGAGTTGTTGGAAAAGGGGTTCATTAGGCCTAGTGCATCACCTTAGGGGGCACCAGTCTTGTTTGTGAAAAAGAAAGATGGGAGTCTAAGGCTATGCATTGATTACAGAGAGTTGAATAATGTGACTGTGAAGAATAAGTACCCTCTACCTAGGATAGATGACTTGTTTGACCAGCTGAAAGGGGAAAGTGTGTTTTCAAAGATTGATTTGAGGTCGGGGTACCATCAGTTGAGGGTTGCAGATAAAGACATTCCAAAGATAGCCTTTAGAACTCGTTATGGGCATTACGAGTTTACAGTTATGCCTTTTGGGTTAACCAATGCACTAGCCATTTTCATGGAGTTGATGAACCGAGTGTTTCATGAGTATTTAGATAATTTTGTAGTTATGTTCATTGATGACATACTGGTGTATTCGAAGAATGAGGAGGAAAATGCTCAACATTTGAGGACTATACTAGAAACTCTTAGGAATAACAAACTGTATGCCAAGTTTTCCAAGTGTGAGTTCTGGTTTGAGAAGATTACATTTCTGGGGCATTACATTTTGAAGGAGGGTGTGTCCGTGGATCCTGCAAAGATCAAGGCGGTTAGTGAGTGGCCTACACCTAAGAATGTTACTGATGTTCATTGTTTCTTGGGATTGGCTGGATATTATAGAAGGTTTGTCAAAGACTTTTCGAGGATAGTAAGACCCATGACTACCCTTATGAAGAAGCAAACTAAGTTTAAGTGGAATGAGAGTTGTGAATCAGGTTTTTCAAACATTCAAAGAGCGATTGACCACTACACTAGTGCTAGTATTACCCGATGGGAGAGACGGATTCGAGGTGTATAGTGATGCCTCAAAGCATGGTTTGGGATGTGTTCTGCAGCAAATTGGAAGGGTGATCGCGTACGCATCGAGACAACTGAAGACACATGAGGTCAACTACCCTATCCATGACTTGGAGCTTGTAGTTGTTGTGTTCGCTTTGATGATTTAGAGGCACTATTTCACGGACCATAAGAGTCTAAAGTACATATTAACCCAAGACCACTTGAATATGCGGCAACGTAGATGTCTAGAGTTCCTCACAGACTACCATGTCCACATCCAGTATCACGAGGGAAAGGCGAATGTTGTTGCAGATGCCCTTAGTAGAAAGTCAAGTCATAATGTCAATGCTTTGATTGTGGTCAATGAGTTGTGTGAAGATATGAGGAGATTGAACCTTGAGGATATTAACCAAGGAGAGTTAGAGGGATTACTAAGTGCCTTAACCATCCAACCTTCCATATTTGAGGAGATTAAAGAGAAGCAACTGGAGGATGAGTCATCTCAGAAGATTAGGGATCGTGTGACTAGTGGTGCAGAGACTGAATTCAAGATTCATGAGGATGGGAGTTTGAAATACAAGGAGATATGGTGTATACCACAAAAGTGTGAGGATATAAAAAGAAAAATCATGGAGGAGTGCCATAACACACCATATTCAGTTTACTAAAGTTTACTAACGCGTGTATTTTGTTATTAGAAAGAGGTACGAGGCTTCAAAGTAAGTAGTTATCTTACTCCCTTATTATTTCGATGTAGAAAGCATGTTTTGATTTGATTAATTCCTAGCATCATGCTAGGATGTTATTATTGCTTTCTAGAATCATGTTTAGGGTGCCTCTTATTATTTCTAATATCATGTTAGTATCATGTTATGTTTAAAGATTTGATTTTTATTGTTTAGTGACATGCTAGAGTTTGTTATTAATCTTGTTAGTATCATGCCTAGGATCTTACTATCATTATTAAGCTTTATTGTTAATGTGATTATGATTATGATGTTTGTTATGATTATTATTGTTATTATTATGTTGCTTGATATATATTGTTGTTATTGCTTGATCACGTCTTTTATGCAGGTTTAAAGGGAATTTGTACTAGAAATCATGTCTAATAAGATAATTAATAATTTGGTTTAGGCTAATATAATTTTAATTCAAGTGATCGCCAATAATAGATTTATTTGTGCATTAATCTTCAACCAACATAGATAAACATGTTTAGGACAAACCTAATGATTGCATGTTAGACATAAAGCGCACATGAATATGAGTAGAATAAAGTAGAGGCCTATTTTATAGGGCGGGTCCTTTCTCTTTTAGATTGGACTCGTACCCTCATCCTCGAACATCCAGTATTGGTTCCAGACCTATTGGAGTTGACGATCTCATGGATTCTTAAGGGGTGTAACTTTCACCCTGTGAACGGTTTACAAGTTCCTAAAACTTGTTGGCGACTCTTTTGCTCTCGTTGCCTTCCCTTTGGACGCCACCATACTTAAGTGTATGATCACAGTGGGGTTCAAGTTTGGGATAATGCTTGAAATATTCCCTACAGTTTTTTGGCGACTCCACTGGGGAGAATTTTTATTTTAATTCCTAAAATTTATTTTGGCAATGATTTCGAATGAGCGGATGAGACTCGAAAAATTCTAAGTATTTCATGTGTGTAATTTTGATTAACATTATCGTCATATGCATAAAAAAAGGTCCTCATAGGAAAGACCATCCGAAATGAGTAAAAAACATAGGATTTTTACACGTAGGAAATTTAAGAAATATCTTTCACAACTAGAATCAAAATAATACTGCGGAAACTGGAAAATTCTAAGAACACAGAAAGCTACTGAGGCATGTAGGAACTAGCGCCAAGAAAACAGAGCCAGCGCCTTGCGATGGTTCTGTCGCCTGGTGACAGGGTCATCTCTTGGCGACAGTCTCTGTTGTCTCGCGCCAAGTTCTTCCAATACCGAGCCAGTACTCTGCCTTCTTGTTTTGACTAATTCTAGCACTTTTGGCTCGATTCTACTTCCTGGTTGAGTTTTTCTCTCTATTTTGAAACCATATGTGTTCTACATATGGCCATAACCCTCTGGGGTTCACGGCCTTCACGCTCCATCTACCCAATTGAATGCTCTTGGCAATGACGGGTACATCCGAGTTTGTGAATCCACCAAACCGTGGAAGCAAGTTTTAACTTGCGAGGTCCCATCCATACGCGCCAACCCTTCCAAAGGTAAGGCTTCCGCGCGATGCATCTTGAATCATAACCATGGACCCTCTTTGACTAACCTATATCCTTGAACTTTAGAGAACTAGAGCCATGGTTAGGTTGCAAACTCATTGTATCATATTGTGACTACTTGACTACTTGTGCATCTCTTACTTGTGCATACTTATTATGTGACTAAGCTAACCGTTTGTTTGACTTGTGAATGAGTCTAAATAAATTAATTAACGACTAAAAGGAATTTGCTTAATTAACTAATTAATTATAGTAATTTAAAGTCTAATAAATTAATCAAAACTGACTTAGTACAACTTTAGGCCTATCCCTTTAGAGTAAAATACTGAAAACGGTCCCAGATCGATGTTCCAGCAATGGCGCAAAGGTTTGGACTATGGCGCCAAACACTGATGTGCAATGCCTGAAGACACACCTGTTGTCTAGCGTTGCGCTTTAGTGTGCGGCGACAGTCCTGTTGCTTTGGCGACAATCCAGTTTCTTGCTCGAGTCATCACGACGAGTCTAATTAAACAGTTTATTAATCAGTTTAACCAATTTATTAATGGTTGCAGCCATGTTTAGTCCTTATTTGAGTCTAGGCACTTAGTCCCATGGTCATACACAAGAGCCAAAGCGTGTCACTCACACTCACTATTATAGCACACACTTAATATGCACGTTACACCCTGACCATGTCTTAGGTTCATGCATGAGTCGTTTTTCCGTCATTTGAGTTGAGGGTCCATTCTATTCCTATTTCCTTTCATGTTCTCTTCCTACCTATTGCATGTTGAATAGATCTCGAGTAAAAAATTAATAAAAAAACTTACCCCTAACTTCCTTTTCCACAACACTTGGTCAAGAAGAGAAGGGAGATTAATCAAGGACAACACTTTCGTTCAAGTACTACTTTTTGATAAACCAGTCAGTCGGAAAAGAAAAGCTAAGAAGATAACGAAAACTCAAGAAGAAGTCAATGAACTTAGGCAGGAATTGGCTAACATGACTGAAAAGATGAAGGATATGTCCCTTCAAATCAATGACCCTATGAAACAACAACGAATGGAGCTCATGCAAGAAAGCTTGGGTAAACTATCCAATGACTATAGGTTCTAGGGTATTAGCTCACAAGGGGTCTCGGTGGATAAGGAGCTTCTTCCGCAGAAGTTCAATGCCAACGACATCCCTAAGTTTAAGCCAACGGACAATCCTTACTTTCATTTAAGAGCTTTTGAAACTATAATGAACATTAAAGGGATTGATAAGAATATTTTTCACTCTTTGTTCTCGCTATCTCTTCAAACCGTTTGTCAACATTGGTTCTTTTCCCTTGATAAAGAGAAGACCTCTACTTGGGATGGAATAAAAAAACGTTTTCATTGATAGATATAAGTGTAATATTCAAATTGAAACCGACCATAGACAACTTGAGATGCTAAAGCAAAAAATAAAATGAAGGGTTCATTCTTTCTTCAACAAGTGGAGGGAAACTTCCGCTAATATGGTCGAGGTTCCCACTGAAAAGGAGTCTGCAAGGATGTTCATCAAAAACCGCCAAGAAAAGTATTCGAAGCATTTGAGATATCAGCACAATTTGAATACTTTCAAGGCCGTCTATGACATAAGAATTGAAATAGAAGATGACCTAACAAAGCAAAAAGCTACTAACAATAGTAACCACAGTGGCTGGAAAGGAAAGAAGAACGACAATCCTTCTTCTTCCGATAATGCCCACTCTAGTAACAATGTTAGTACTTTTGATCTCAGTGAAGTCTTAGCCATGGATAACCAAGGATCTAAGAAGAAACTAAGGAAAGACTTCACCCCTATTGGGATGAACTATGATACTACTTTCGATCGACTCCATGCCAAAGGACTCATCACTCCTATTGGACCTCTTCAAGATCCAGCACCAGAAAACAGGTCACCCAACTGGAATGTTGACGCTCATTGCAAGTACCATCAAGGTAGGGGACATACTACTAAGAGTTCTTGGAAGCTAAAAGAGGATATTTATCCAAAATTTGATCGATAATAACAAGCTTCCCATACCTCCAGCTGGTAAGAACACCAAGTAATTGTAGGCATCGCTCGAAGTGCGCCTATGATAAAGAATTATGTGAATATGCTTGGCACTCATAAGAAGTGGGAATTGACATAATACGATTAGGGACAAGGAAAGTAGGGAGCTGCCAACAAGTTTTTAAGGAACTTGTAAACCGTTCACGGATCATAAAAGGCAACCACGATAAAGGGACAACGATAGGCAACAACGATTGACCCGTGAAGGTTACACCCCATTCATAATCCATGAGATTACTAACTCCATATGGTTCGGAACCACGAAAGGAGAATCGGGGATGATGGTACGAAGTGAGTCATGGAGTCACATTCGCCCGTATTGGCCTCTACTCGATTCTTATCGTGAAAAGTGATTCCTACGACCTCAAAGGCGTACAAACAATGATTAAATTTGCTCCAAACTATTAATAGGCTAAATTGTTTAAATATTAATGCAACACATAATTCTAAAATATTAGTGATCACTTGATTAAACAACAAGATTAAAAAGGAACCTAAACCGGTTGTCCAAATTATCTTATTAGGCGTGATTTTCAATTACATATTCCCTTTAAACATGCAATATGGTGATCATAAATAATAGAATAAACATTAATATTGGAAGCAATTTAACAATAATTCTAACAATACAAAAATCGTTAGAAAAATAATAGAAATAAAAGGAACATAATTCTTACTTTGATTTTGTTTGTTTGCAACTACAAAATAATAAACGAGTTAGTAACTTCAAGGAAATAATAATAGAACAATAATTAAATTAAATTAGATAGAGTAGAGTTTATTTGGGGCCAAACCCTCAAACAGTTCTACCTTTCACGCCTTGGCTTAAGGACAGAACCACGAGTAAAGTATGGACTCCTTGGAGTGCTTGAAGAATGAATTTTGAAAGAAGAAGGGTAGGCTAGTGTTTAGGCTAAAGCATAGAAGAGAGAAAAATAGAGAATTAATTGATGCCCCGTACATCAGAAATGAGGGGGTATTTATAGAGAAAATGTGCTAAGGGAACACACGGAACCTTAAAATGATAAAAACCCTAAAAAAGTATCCCGCGACACGGCAAACTGTACCGTGACACGGGAAATCCCACCGTCAGACGGGAAACATTCTCGTGACACGGTGTAAATTTTGTGTGATGCGGGAAATATTTAGTAAACGGGGGAGAAAACGCGTAAAGGGTTTACGCGGAAAGGACACGAAAATTCCCGTGTCACAGCAGGTTTCCCGTGTCACGGGAAATTCCACCGTCAGACGGGAAAGTTTCCCTTGTCACGGTGGACAGCTGTCGTGGCGCGGGAATTTTCAGTCCCTTTTTCCGTCTATATTCATTTTTAACCCTAATTTCGTTTAGCATTTTAAGTGCCGATTGATAATTTTGGGCCTTTTTCTGATTTATTGCTATTTGGGCTAAAATAAGAAAATAAGTAAATAAAATAAATAAAAGGTTTGGGCCAAAAATAAATAATAAAACAATAAAATAAAAAAGGTTTGGGCTGAAATTAAAAAATTTATGCTTTGACCAAACATCAAGACTGACCCATGGACTATTCAAAAATTAAATTAATTAAATACGATTTTTTAAGCACTCTCGGGATTAAATACTGAACCCGACCAATAGTGACGGTGAAAGGTTGTGCATCATCGGGTTTGGTTTTGGGGAGACATTTTTAGGTGTCTACAGAAGCCCTTACTTTGACTGAGTTTGTAGAAACGTCAGTTTCGAAAACGATAGTCAAAGTAGTCGATAGGGACGAAGAATGATTTAATACGTTTTGCGATCCTAAATCACTCTGTTTACGCCGATACCTGCAAAAAATAATAATTCCACAGATAAAAGAGTAAAGGGATAGAACACTTATCTGACACCATTGTATCGGTGACAAATGAGTTTGGTGTTTTCCTATGCTTGAAGGAATCCACCGGATGATGTTTGTTGAAATGATTTCCATGCTTGAGGAAAGCCGATAGATGAGTTTGGTAGCTTTCTAAGCCTGAAGAAACCTACCGGATGACACTTTCCATGCTTGAGGAAAGTCGACATATGATTTTGGCGTTTTTCTATGCTTGAAGAAATCCACCGATAATGCTTTCCATGCTTGAGGAAAGCCGACAAAGGAATTTGGCGGTTTTCTATGCTTGAAGAAATCCACCGGATAATACTTTCCATGCTTGAGGAAAGTCGACAGATGATGAGATTGTAAGTCTCTGTGTATCGAGAACCTTGCGTCATGAAATGATGGTGGTTAGATTATCCCCGAACGTGGGCTGTAGATGGTTTGCTTGTCCCCGAATGTGGGATGTATTTGGTTCGCTTGTCCCCGAACGTGGGCTGTAAATGGTTCGCTTGTCCCCGAACGTGGGCTGTAGATGGTCTGCTTGTCCCCGGACGTGGGCTGTAGACGGTCCGCTTGTCCCCGGCCGTGGGCTGTAGATGGTCCGTTTGTCCCCGGACGTGGGTTGTAATTGGTTCGCTTGTCCCCGAACGTGGGCTGTAGATGGTCCGCTTTTCCCCGGACGTGGGTTGTAGTTGGTTCGCTTGTCCCCGAACGTGGGTTGTAGATGAGACCTGCAAAAATAAATTTGCCAATGGACTCGTATATATTGTGATTGACTTAACCACTGACTTGACCAAGTTTGACTTGATGTGACATGACATGTGTATGACTTGTGAGTGTGTGTGCAGACACAAGCAAACGAAGATGCAAAAGCAAAAATTTTCCGTCAATTTTTGTCATGAGTGGAGGGTACCGACTTTCTCCCGAAAAAGAAAGATGTGAAAACTGAACTTTTATTTTCGAACTTCCCTCGATGAGAAAATTTTGAAAAAGTTTTTTTTTTTAACTTCCCCAAAAGAAAAGACGCGAAAAAAAGGAAAGAAGTTTTGAACTTCCTTGTTGAGCAAGACAAAATAAATTGCATGGATTGGATTGCTTTTCTTGAAAGTAATGTATGCATGATGCATGTCCTTAGGCCAGGAGGCTAAGGATAATTACATCATGTGACACGATGAATGAACTTAGATCATGGAGCTAAGCATCATTTATGGTGTAAAGAAACGATCTTGAACGTCACTTAGGTCTGGAAGCTAAGCACGTATACAGATGAAGTGATTATTGCATAATGAACGTTGCTTAGGTCAAGGAGCTAAGCACGATATGCTTTGTATGATTAAAAATCATTGATATATAAATGTTTCTCAGCACATTATACGATGCATGAAACAATGAATATTGCTCAGGTCAGGAAGCTAAGCAAGTATACAATGTTTCTTCTTATGAATGTTGTCTTGAAAGATGATGAAGCATGCACAGTGTTAAAACAAGATTTCATGATAAAGGGCTCTTAAAGGGAATGATGATTTATATGGATATGGATGTGAGAGTGAAGTGAAGTGTGTGAATGTGATACTAAGGCTGGCTGCAATGGTTATGGTGATGGAAATATATGTGAGAAGAGTCAATGATGATGACTCTTTAGGCTGGGTAAGTTAATGTGATGTGGGTTCAAGCCCCCAAGTCTAGCTCTAGATGGGTAAGGGTAAGCATTGGATATTTTTTGACTCGATCATGTATGGATATGAATATGAATGTGGTTGCACCTCAATGTGAGGTTGCCTACGTATCCGTTAGGAATCAGGCCGAACGTAGCTCTAACCGAACTTTGCACAAGTGTGTGTACACCTCAAAGAGGTCTTTCAAGGGTTGTAATGTGGTTAAGCTGAAGGTTTAAGGAAGAAAGGGGTAAAAGGCTCAAGATCCGAGAGAAGCCCCCAAGATATGCAATTATGTATTAAACTTTGCAAGTTTTATTTTTCATTTATATTTTTTTTTTGAAATATTTTTTTTTTAATTCTTTTGAATCAATGTAGGCAATCTCAGATCATGCGGTCCATCACTCACTTAGCATTCATGTTTCTCAGGCGCGGTACCAAGCACTCGATGAGAGACGCAATTTGAGACGTGTTCGTATCAAAGACATTGGAACACTTGCCTTTAGACATTGTTTTATTGTTGCTTTACTGCTTTTTTTTTTAGTTGCTATATGAATGCTATACAATTACACATCTTCCAATCCTAGGGTTAAGTGAATGTGGGTTGAAGAAATGAAGGCCAAACGTTAGACGAGGCTCAAAATGGTTGATGAAGAAATGGAATGTGATTGAACGGTTAACAGGGACCGACAGGGTTGCAAAGGTGCCTCAAGTCATTGGTGTACCTTGGGTTTAGTTCGGTAATTGTTTTTTTTTTTTATTATTTTTTTTTTGAGAATGAATGAATGAATGAAAAATTCTATGATCGAGATGCAAAGGAAATTTGCTCATTTTATTAATGGAAAAGGTGAACGAAACACATGAAACATATAAAAATTCAGAATGGAAAACCTATGCTAGACATGAATGGGGGAATGGAGATGAATGATAAAGAAAGAAATCATGAAATCTTGCACGAAGGATCTGCTGTGCGCCTTGTGTTCATTACTTCTTGCCGCCTGGAGGGACAAGAAGTTTGTTTGCATCCACCAAGTCTTGAATGACGTCCTTCAAATTCCAACATTGCTCCGTAGTGTGGCCCCTTACTTGATGGTACTTGCAATGGGCATTGGGATTCCATTTGGCGCTCCTTTCTTTAGGTTTTGGCTCTGGAAATGGCCCAATAGGTGTGATCAAGCCTTGATTGTAAAGGCGATCAAAGGCCGCATCATAAGTCATTCCTAAAGGAGTGTAAGTTCTTTTCTTCTTGGGCAATGGAGTATCAAGAGCTAACACTTCATTGAGATCAACTTGGCTTATATTGTTGGTAGTATTTTCGTGCTTAGAAGACGAAGAAAAAGGATGGTCGTTCTTCTTGTTTTTCCAAGTATTATTATTGTTACTACCAGCAGTCTTTATTAGCTCATCCTCGATATTGATGCCGATGTCGTATACAGCTTCGAAAGTGTTCAATGGAAGAAATTTGAGATGTTCCCAATATATATGAGTCAGATTTTGAATAAAGAGGCGAACAATCTCTCTTTCTTTGGGAGGATCTACCAAGAGTGAAGCTGTTTCCCTCCACCTGTTCAGGTAAGCAGTGAAGCCTTCATTCTCTTTCTGTTTGAGAATGGAGAGTTCACGTTCAGAAGTTTTAGTTTGAATGTTACACTTTTAACGATTCATGAAACTGTCGGTGACATCTTGCCAAGTCGCAGTATGCTTGGCATATAAGGAATAAAACCATTGTTGGCAAGCATGTTCTAAGGAGAGAGGGAACACCGTAGGGAAGAGTGCTACGTCCAATCCCTTAAGAGCCATGGTTGCAGAGAACGCCTTCAAATGGAATATTGGATTGTCAGTAGGCTTGAACTTTGGAATATCAGCAGTGGAGAACTTTTCAGGGAGTCTGTCCTTCACATCCAAAGGAGTAGGAGGCCGTTCCACATAAGTGAAATCCTCATAAATCTTACTCATTTGTTCCTTCAGTTTGTCAAGGGTGGAAACAGTGACCTTGTTTTGTTCCATGGTAGTGACCCTAGTGGTAAGGGTTTGCATCATGACAGACAGTGCCTCGATGGATTTGTTGATGTTCTCAATATCTTCTTTAGTGGCCATTGAAAGGTGATGAGCAATGGAGATGGAAAAGTTCTCTCTGAACGCCTATTAGATCTGAGAGATTGTTGCGGTAATGACTCGAACCGTATTAATCTATCCCTGTTCCTTGACCAAGTACTATGAAATAAAATAATTCACTTAATTATTTGACTCATTGCTCAAGATGTGAAAGGAAGGAAAAAATAGACATTTGAAAACAGGTGAGAAAACTCCACTCATTTTTTTGTTATGATGAAAAAAGGGTGCATGAACCTAGTATACGATCATAAACGACCTGGTGCACGACTCGAGTCGGAACATAAAGAAAGTCTGTGGACTATACTTGACTCGTGAGTGACTAAGTGATGTTATAAGACTCGTGGTAAGATCGTATGTCTAGACATGTGAACAATAACCAAAATGACTGACGCGAGGACCAAACTAACACGGAAGACTTAAAAAAAAGCTGACTGGACTTATTTCAAGGGCACTGTGACACGGAAAACTGTACCGTGTCGCGTGACAAGCTGCCGTGACGCGGCGGGTTTTTTTATTTTAAATCCACCGTGTCACGGTAGAAATTGCCGTGACACGCTGAACTTTCCCGTGCCACGGTGGATGCTGACGTGGCACGAGAACTTTTTTTTTTCCACCGTTTGGAAATCCACCGTGCCACGGTGGAAATTGCCGTGACACGGTAGAGTTTCCCGTGGCGTGACAGACTTTTTTTTTTTTTGGAAATCCACCGTCTCACGGTAGAAATTTGCCGTGACACGGTAGAGTTTCCCGTGGCGCTACAGACTTTTTTTTATTTTTTTTTATGAAATCCACCGTGTCACGGTGGAAATTTGCCGTGACACGGTAGAGTTTCCCGTGGCGCGGCAGACTTTTTTTTTTTTTTTTTGCTGCAGGTCCACCGCGCCTCGGTGGACTGTGCCATGACACGGTGGACAGTCCCGTGTCGCGGCAACCCTTTCGTTTTTTTTTTTTTTTTTTTGCTAATTACTAAGTGAGTACGGTCCATTGGCAATCGTTAGTCATAAAATAATCCACCATAGACAAAGAAAGATCGTTAAGGTTAGGATCAAAACGACCAAACATAAAACACGTAGGCACAATGATGCAAAGAATAGTTCGCAACCTAAGGTAAAGTTCTATTTTCGACTATGGTCAAGTTTATTTGGTGTCAATAGGGTACCACGGTCAAGAGTTTGGACGCGTTAGCAAGGCAGCCTCCCTTGAGGGTGTATGCCAACGGGCGGCTCCGCGAGTTCTTGATGAAATTGAACTCGACTCCATGGTTTGGGTGGATTTAATAACTCGGATGAACCCTTATTTCCATGAGCGTTTTTGGGTTGATAGAGATTAAATCCCCCGGGGCTAAGACGTATGTAGAACACACACGTTTTTTCAGAAAAATCGAAGGAAGTTGACTGTGAGAAGAGAAAACAAGCCACCAGACTGATTTTAGGACTGCCGTGAAACAGTAGAGGTTCCCGTGCCACGGTACTGCACACCGTCAGACGGTGCACTGTACCGTGACACGGCAGTCAGAAAATCTGATTGGCGCCCTGTTCTCTTCGTACGCAATCAAGTTATTCAATTTCCCCTACGGGTGAGACCTAACGCGACGTTTAAACGTCTATGCTTATGCAAAAAGGCCAAATTAATCACAGGAATATTTTTCAAGAATCTTTCAAGTCTCATCCACTCATCTTAATTAAATATCGATCACTCAAATCGATAAATAACCAAGAATCCTCCCCAGTGGAGTCGCCAAATTGTAGGCGTCGCTCGAAGTGCGCCAACGTTAAAGCATGTTGTGATTATGCATGCCACTCATAGGAAGTGGGAATTGACATAATACGATTAGGGACAAGGAAAGTAGGGAGCCGCCAACAAGTTTTTAAGGAACTTGTAAACCGTTCACGGATCATAAAAGGCAACCACGATAAAGGGACAACGATAGGCAACAACGATTGACCCGTGAAGGTTACACCCCATTCATAATCCATGAGATTACTAACTCCATATGGTTCGGAACCACGAAAGGAGGATCGAGGATGATGGTACGAAGTGAGTCATGGAGTCACATTCGCCCGTATTGGCCTCTACTCGATTCTTATCGTGAAAAGTGATTCTTGTGACCTCAAAGGCATGCAGACAATGATTCAATTTGCTCCAAACTATTATTAGGCTAAATTGGTTAAATATTAATGCAACACATAATTCTAAAATATTAGTGATCACTTGATTAAACAACAAGATTAAAAAGGAACCTAAACCGGTTGTCCAAATTATCTTATTAGGCGTGATTTTCAATTACATATTCCCTTTAAACATGCAATATGGTGATCATAAATAATAGAATAAACATTAATATTGGAAGCAATTTAACAATAATTCTAACAATACAAAAATCGTTAGAAAAATAATAGAAATAAAAGGAACATAATTCTTACTTTGATTCTGTTTGTTTGCAACTACAAAATAATAAACGGGTTAGTAACTTCAAGGAAATAATAATAGAAAAATAATTAAATTAAATTAGATAGAGTAGAGTTGATTTGGGGCCAAACTTTCAAACACTTCTACCTTTCACGCCTTGGCTTAAGGACAGAACCACGAGTAAAGTATGGACTCCTTGGAGTGCTTGAAGAATGAATTTTGAAAGAAGAAGGGTAGGCTAGTGTTTAGGCTAAAGCATAAAAGAGAGAAAAATAGAGAATTAATTGATGCCCCGTACATCAGAAATGAGGGGGTATTTATAGAGAAAATGTGCTAAGGGAACACACGGAACCCTAAAATGATAAAAACCTAAAAAATTATCCCGCTACACGACAAACTGTACCGTGACACGAGAAACATTCCCGTGACACGATGTAAATTTTGTGTGACGCAGGAAATATTTAGTAAACGGGGGAGAAAACGCGTTAAGGGTTTACGCGGAAAGGACACGAAAATTCCCGTGTCACGGGAAATTCCACCGTCAGACGGGAAAGTTTCCCGTGACACGGTGGACAGCTGCCGTGGCGCGGGAATTTTCAGTCCGCTTTTCCGTCTAAATTCATTTTTAACCCTAATTCCGTTCAGCATTTTAAGTGCCGATTGATAATTTCGGGCCTTTTTCTGATTTATTGTTATTTGGGCTAAAATAAGTAAATAAAATAAATAAAAGGTTTGGGCCAAAAATAAATAATAAAACAATAAAATAAAAAAGGTTTGGGCTGAAATTAAAAAATCTATGTTTTGACCAAACATCAAGACTGACCCATGGACTATTCAAAAATTGAATTTAATTAAATACGATTTTTTAAGCACTCTCGGGATTAAATACTGAACCTGACCAATAGTGACGGTGAAAGGTTGTTCATCATCGGGTTTGGTTTTGGGGAGACATTTTTAGGTGTCTATAGTACAAGACACAAGGTGAACTTCGACGACAAGATTTCGTGACCTATTTTTCTATTTCTTTATCATTCTTCCTTTCCCCAATAAGTCTAGCATAGGCACCTTTCATTTTCCTTAGTTTACTTTGTAGTCTTTTTCTTTCCCCTTTAATAAAATGAGCATTTTATTTCTTGCATATGATCATTGCATTGCATTTAAAAAAAAAAAAAAAAACCATGTCCAACTAAGCGCAATGTATACTAATGATTTGAGGCACCCCTTGTAGCCATATCATATCATCTTCACCCTTTCAAATATGCAATCCTTTCTTCATACACCACTTTGAGCCTCGTCTAACAATAGACCTTTCTTTTTTCAACCTACATCTACCTAACCTTGGGATGGGATGGTGTGCAACTTATGCAATTTTAATTAAAAATCTTGAGTGATTTCAAAAGATTAAAATAAATAAATAAAAACAATAGAAGTGTAAAAAAGGGCAAGTGTTCTAATGCTTTTGATATGAAAATATCTTTGATAAGAACACGTCTCGGATTGCGTTTCTTATCGAGTGCTCAGTACCGTGCCTAAGAAACATAAATGCCAAGTGAGTGATAGACCGCATGATCGGGATTGCCCACACTTATAAAAAAGATTCAGATATGAAAAATGCAAAAGCAAAAGCAAAAAAAAAAAAAAAAAAAAAAAAAAAAAAGAAGGGAGAGAGCAAAAATATAAACAAAAGAAAGATTAAGAGTGAGAAACCTCAAGCATACCAATACATTCAAGAGCAAGGTTGCACACCTTAGGGGCTTGTATAGGGTCTTGAGTCTTTATCCCTTTCTTTTTCCACCTTTAGCCCAACCACGTTACAACCCTTAAAAAGACCTTTTTGAGGTATATACACGTTTGTGCAAGGTTCGGCTAGAGCTATGTTCGGCCTGATTCCAAACAGATACGTAGGCAACCTCACAAAGGGGTGCGGCGGCCGGAATAAAAAAAGCATTCATATTCACATTCACACACTCATACCATGATCATATCAAGGGATTTCCAATGCTCATCCCTATCCACTTAGAGTTAGACTTGGGAGCTTGATCCCTACATTATTAGCCTACCCAGCCTAAGAATCATCATTATTTGACTCTTATCAAATAATATTTCTCCATATACTTAGCCTTTGCAGCTTAGCCTTAGTGTCACTTTCACACACTACACAGATACATGACTAAATAATCCTATCTTTAGGAACCCTTTCATATCAATATCACTCATCATTATAATCATCATTGCATCACAAAGTATGAAGTACTTAGTGTAGGGAATATTTCAAGCATTACCCCAAACTTGAACCCCACTGTGATCATACACTAAAGTACGGTGGCGTCCAAAGGGAAGGAAGATAGAGCAAAAGAGTTGCCAACAAGTTTTAGGAACTCGTAAACCGTTCACAGGGTGAAGGTTACACCCCTTAACGATCCACGAGATCGTCAACTCCAATAGGTCTGGAACCATGACTGGTAGTTCGGGGATGAAGGTACAAATCCAACCTAAAAGAGATTGAATCTGCCCTAATAATAGACCTCTACTTTATTCTGATCGTATTCATGTGCGCTTTCTGACTAACATGCAATCAATAGGTTTACCCTAAACCTGTTTAATCTATGTTGGTTGAATATTAATTCACAAATAAATCTATTATTGGCGATCACTTGAATTATAATCATATTAACCATAGACAAGGTTAATAGTTATCTTATTAAGCATGATTACAAGTACCAATTCCCTTTAAACATGCATAAAAGGTGTGATCAAGCAATAACAATAAATATAATATATCAAGCAACATAATAATAAATAAACAATAATAATAATACTAATAATAATAATAATAATAATATATCAAGGAACGACGAGGCCCTCAGACCTGCTGATGTGTTACTTTATTCTTGGGATCGTGGTCGCGATGTCTGTGTAGATTTGACAGGATCTTCTCCTTTGACTTTATTCCTGGACGGGTTGTGGCTGATGCAGCTCAGCGGAAGCAGGTTAAGTATGAGGCTCGTTGTCAGGAGATTGGATATGGGTTCATTCCCTTCTCCTTTTCTTCGTTTGGTGAATTAGAGAAGGAGGATGTTGCGTTGCTTAAGCGAATTCAGAGGTTCTCAACGACGCAAGACATTGGAGCACGTGCTGCAGCTCATATTTTTACTAGGGTAGGCTTGCTATAGCTAGAGGAGTGGGGGCCCAGATTGTATCTCGGCATCCCACTAATTTATTGTAGGTTGTATGACTTTTTTTTGAGATATAATAATAATAATAATAATAATAATAATAATAATAATAATAATAATAATAATAATAATAATAATAATAATAATAACAATCATAAGCATAATCATGTTAAAGCATAATGTTAATAGCAATATCCTAGGCATGATAATACTAACAAGATTAATAACAAACCCTAGCATGTCACTAAACAATAAAGATCAAATATTTAGCCCTAACATGAATATTAAAAAGAAATAGGAAGCATCGCAGGAATTACAATAAGCATATTTGATATTAGAAATTATAGTTATTACCCTAAACATGATACTAGGAAGCAATAATAACAACCTAGACATGATTTCTATATAATAATATCAATAAATCAATTAAAACACTTACTTGGATGCCTCGTATCTCTTTCTAATAACAAAATACACACGTTAGTAACTTTAAGGAAAATATAAAATCAAACAATTAAATTAAATAATTGAAATAGAGATTTAAGACCAAACCCTCAGAAATTAACACCTTTCACGTCTAGGGAGAAGGTAACTTCGAACTTGGCTAGGTGTTTCTAGATCTTGTGAATGCGGAATTTTGTATACAAAAAGCTAGAGAGAGAGAAAAATCAAGAGAATCTTGAAAACTAGAGAGAATAAGAAAATTAATAGTTGTTGATGAGAATTGATGATGGAAAACGGAGGTTTTAGGAGGATATTTATAGAGAAAATCAGCTGGATGGATAGAAAAACGAATCAGAGTTTCAAAGAGAATAAAACGACTTAGCGCCAGACGCCAGACATTAGCGCCAGACGCTAAGGCTAGCACCAGACATCAAGCATTAGCGACAGGCGCTAATCCTGTCGTCAGGCGCTAGAAACCAGTTTCACGCGTTTTCTTAATTTTGATAAAATTTAGCCGTACATAAGTGAAAAATCGTATTTTCCTTAAAAACACTTCTTTTATTTTGATTAAAACTCTAAAAAGTCAACTAAAGTCAATTTATCAATGCTAATTAAATTAGGAATGAAAAGAACCTTCTAGAAGAATCTAGTAGACTATAACCAATTTTAATTGCATTAGGAATGATAAATCAATATTAGGCCCTCCTCTAGATCATTGGGCCACACATAAAAATCAAACCGGGCCCAGTTTAGTAATTTGACCATAACTTCCTCATTATTCATCGGAATTGAGCTTATAATATATCGTTGAAAAGCTCTTTTCAACCCCATCCAACCATTCTATTATTGGACGCTTGCTATGGACAAAACCAAACTGGATTGGTTTTTTTCTTAAAATAGGTTTTAAAAAACAGAGAGAAAGAAAAGAATTAAAAACTAACCGCAACACTAGACTTTCCACACTTTCACTTCATTCGATTATGATTCGACGTGAAAGGTACTCATCACCGGGTTTGGTTTTGGGGAGACACAAATGGGTGTCTACAGAAGCCCCCACTTTGACTGAGTTTGGAGAAACGCAAGTTTTGAAAATAAAAGTCAAAGTATCGATAGGGACGGAGAATGATTCAGAACGTTCTGCGATCCTAAATCACTCTTGTAACGCCGATACCTGCAAAACTAGCATTAGTTAAAACAGATAAAAGATTCAAGAAACGCGTATCTTGCACCGTCGAGCACATGTCTCTGAGGGTAAACGATTTGTTGCTGCAGTGACGTATTTGTTGTTGTGATAACCTTCCGCAAGCTAGGGAATGCCATCCTGTTGTTTATTTTGACGATCTTCTGCAAGCTAGAGAATACCGCCTGAAGACTTCCACGCTTGTAACTGCCTCCAATTTCGCCGTGATAGACTTCTGCAAGCTAGAGAACCCCATCGAAGATTGCTTCGCCTGAAACGACCTTCTAGAGCTTTGTGACCATCTTCCGAAAGCCAGGGAACACGATCGAAGATAACTTCGCCTGAAATCACCTCCAGTTATTTGTGACAACTCTTCGCAAGCTAGGGAACGCTGTCGAAGATATCCTCGCCTAAAGTTATCTCCATTTGTTGCAATAATATTCTGAGGAAATTACCGAAGACCAACGCATGTCGATCTTTTTGCTTTTGCTATGCCTGTACGTCGGCACTTTTGCTGCTTGTGAATTATGAACCACTATGTAGGTGCCTTTTCCATTTATGAACCATTATGTTGGTGCCTCTGCTGCTTATGAACCATTATGTCGGTGCCTACGATGATCCAATGCTTAGGCGCTTTAAGCTAAGTGAGACGATCATTCATCAGGTTGATCACATTATGCAATTGTAATCAAACCGATTAATAAATCATGTAAAATTGCTTAGAAGGGCTAACTAGCGTACCAAGGAACCCAAAATTGCTGTAAGAGGTCAAAATAACCATTCTGAGTGGCTAAGCGTTCTGTCACCGCTAAACTATTGTTTGCGCCACAATTTTGGCTCTAACGCCAGGCGCTAAACTCTAGCGTCTGGCGCCAAAGCCGTCGTTTGGCGCTAGAGTTGGGATTTCCGTACATATCCCTTTTCTTCGTCATTTTTGCTGCTGCTACTCTTGCTCTTCGAAAAGCGGAAATTCATCTTGGTCGTTCTTGCTCGTTTCTCAACCAAATTCGCTCAAATTTGTTGCAAATCAAAGCTTCTTTCATCTAATTTCCCTATCTATGTAAGTTTTCTTAAAACTCACTCCGATTTTGATGAATTTTGCACATGTTTGTTCACGAATTTCTTAAAAATTCGAAACTTAAATTGCTTAATTTGCTTTGTTTGTCAAATTTTATGCCATGAAATTGCTTGATTATCTTTATATATTGCCCTGGGAGTAATTTGAGACTTGTTTGACTCAATTTGGTGAAGAAACGAACAAATCACCATGGTTGGACCTCTTAAGGTTGGGAATACAATGTGGCTTGTTCTTGATGTTTTTGCTAGCAATTATTATTCAACTTGTCACAATAATTACCATAGTATTACTAGAAATTGTTTGAATGCTTGAAAAATTCCGTACATGCTCAATTTAAAATTGTGCTCTGTTTTAGTACTACGTCCTCTGTTTTTGCGAACATAGTATCATGCGGCTAGGCGAACCTTAGATACTATAGAACCTTAATTTATGTTGATTTTTCACAATATAGTATGGCTAGACAGCGAGGTTCGGGTTCACGGTCCCGAGACACACGACGGGAGCATGAGCCCGTAGAGGAGGACGCCGACCTGTCCACTTCTCTCGGTCCCCTCCCGGAGTGGGATGAGCGGACTTTGTACTTTTCCCCCGTCCACCACATTTCTGAGAGGGTGTGGCGTGGGATTACTGCTTGTAGGACGCATTGCCATGGCTCGGGCAGCGATACTATGTGTGACCTGTATAGGATGCATATCAGCGTCGACGGAGTTGTGAGACTTCTTTGGGAGTCTTGTGGGCCAACTACGTTGTTCGAGGCCGCGGAGGTCATGATTGCTTCTGACGGGGGTCACCGCGTGGCTCACGCCATGGTGGAGTTCTTCTGGGACACCACCAACACTTTCCACTTTCCTTGGGGTGAGATGATGGTCACCCCAACCGACTTCAGTCTCATTACGGGACTAGAGTTTAGTTCCACTGCGCTGCCGTTTGACAGCAACATCAGCGTCTTCTCTCCTGAGGTTGAGGAGTTGTTGGGTCCGATTGCTGTTCGGGCTCGTGCTGAGGTAGAGTCGACTCCGTTTAGTGCCAAGGGTATTCGCCGATCGACTCTGACGACGGCTTTTGAGGATGACGCGACCACCCGAGAGCAGCGGGTGCGCATCTTTGCACTTATCTTGTTGTTAGGGACGTTTTCCCCTGACAAGGGTAGTAAAGTACTGCTTTACTACCTGCCTGCGGTCCGTGATGTTTACTTGATCGGGACTTATGACTAGGCCAACTTGACCTATGTTGATTTTGTTCGAGCGTTGCGAGACTCGTGTCGACACCGGTCCTTCACGGGGAACGTCTCTTTGTCCAGCTTTTGGAGAGTCGTAGAGGTATACTTTATCTCTAAGATTTTGGTTAGCACTTGCTGATACTTTTTGTCTTTTGTAGATCTGGTTCTACGAGTACTTTCCTTCGGTTGTGCCGGCGAGATCGTCGCCACGCGGGTTTCCAGTGAGCGCCTGTTGAGGAGGCCGCCACGTTTGGATGTCTACCGCTTATGTTCGAGATCAGATCCTCTCGGTATGGTTCTTTGCATACTTGAACACTTTCGTATTATCTTTGGTAGATTCCCATCTCATAGGCATTCTTCGCAGGAGCCTGATGTGCAGTACCGGCCATGGAACGACTTGGTTGTCCCTGGGTTAGAAGCTTAGTACACCGCTGAGCGTCTCTACTTCTTAAGGACGTATGGAGCGGTTGCGTACCTTGGAGAGAGGGTTGCCATTCAGCATTCCTCGGATAATTTCGTCGTTGTTGTACCTCCGCCGCATCATATGTTCAATGACGCGAGGCTGGTGAGCATGTCGGAGAGGGATGACACCCTTTGGCGATCTCATGCGATCCCTGGGCAGTGCTATGAGTAGGAGTTGTTACCGCTATTAGCTCCACCCCTGTTCTGTCTGAGGAGGTGGCAGTATGATTTTCATATTTTACCTTTTGCTAAGTAGCCCCCAAGTGATACTTTACTGACTTTGATTTGTTTTTGTCAGGCTTGGCCTACTAAGTTCTTGCCACCTCGCATGTATATCCATTACCAGGGGACATACGGGCCCATCGAGGAGATGATTCCTTCGGCTCCTGAGGGTCAGTGCTTCGTGGAGCGGTCGATTCCTCGCCACCAGTCTTAGGTAAGTTCATTTATTTGCATTTTGTTCATATATGTTATGCATGGTTACTGACTTTATGCCTTTGATAGTTCTCGCGCGAGGTGTTCACGGCGATGGCGTGGTGTATAGACGCCTTCCGGAGCCAGCTCGTTCGGATGAGGAATGTGGCTACATGTCATCGCGTCGACGCTGTTCAAGAGGTAGCCTTCTTTGTTATTTCTGCATTATTGCTTCTATTTTGATTGTTTTTTACTTGGTTTCTTCTTACAGGGCTTCTCGTACCCGGACGAGACCTGAGGTCCGGAGAGACCCGGCGAGGTCTAGCTCGAGACGTCGCCGTACTGGCTCTGGCGGTCGGGGTGGTCGTTCCGAGGTTGCTTGGACCGAGGCGATGGAGGGCTCGGGCTCTTCATTTGAGGGCTCACGTGCTAAGCCGGTAGGCGAGGGAGAGGCTACCTCGGCTCTTAGAGGTGGTAGGATGTACGAGGTCGCTCGTCATCGCAGCACCCTCTGCAGCCTCAACCTCAGGGCGATCTTGGGTGGACTGGTCATGTGTTGAGTTTTCCACCTCCCAAGAGACCGGAGCTGGAGCTGGTGGAGAGTTTACTCCTCGTACTACGGAGTTCTATGAGATGATGGGCGTCTCTCATCATTTGTGTCCTCCAGCGACGTAGTTTATACCTGTGTGTTTTTTTATATTTATTTTGACTTGAATAGAACTTTGTCTTATTGACTCATTTATTAGACATATTTGTACATACATATTACTATGAGCTTATTTATTTAGCATTTATTTTTCATTTTTATGTGCATATTTGTGTGTGCAAAGAATTGTGATAATTAATAATTTGGCGCGAAAATTCCGTCATTTTTATTATTGATGGAGGGTATCCGACTTTCTCCCCCCCAAAAAAAAGAAAATGAAAAATAAAAAAATTGGACTTACAAAAAACTTAAAATTAAGTCTAAATAAAATCCAAAAAGAGAAAAAAATATAATTAATATATTAATTAAAAGGGTATAAAAAAGGATAAAAAAATCGTAAAGCCCTTGTTCAGATTCGAATTAGCCAAAAAAAGCGGGTTTTTTTAAAAGATCTCTAATAAGACACGTCAGCGTCACGTGGCGCCACACGTTTTGCGTTGGTGCCATACGCTACTGCTTGCGCTTGGCGCCAGACTCTGGCGTTTGGCGCTGGTGAGCGCTGACTCTGAATCCTTTTCAGTTTGAAAATGTGCCGATGTTGTGTATAAATAGTCCCCTGGTCTACCGATTTTCTTCATAATTCAGCAGATTAAACATAGTCTTAGCTTTTGAAAAATAATCATGTCTTTAATTACTAAGAGTTTTACCAACTTTACTCACGAATGGTGCCGGTCCCTAACTGCCAAGGAGAGAAAAGAATTAGACTTTTTTCATATGGGGGGTATTTATGGTGTCAAGGGGGTAGATCTTAATATAGACTTCATTCATACCGCCTTAGAATATTGGGATGTGGATACTCATTGTTTTAAACTAGGGTGTGATGAAATTAGCCCTTTACCGGAGAATTCGATGCTATCTTAGGCTTCCCTGCATTAGATCTTGTAGTAATCCCTAGAATAAATGAATATTATTATAAAGATTTTGAGCGCTTCTTTAATTTAAAAGACAAAGATCTAACAAATATTGTAGATGGTAGCATAGTTTATTTGAAAGAATTTGTACGCCATTACTTTGATAGACCTTATTCTGAATCTTTCATGTTTATAGAAGAAGGGCTTTTCTCTTTTGCATGCTTAACCAATATCTTCTCACTAGTGGTAGAACTAATGAGGGCCAAGCAATTATATCAACTGTTTTGGATGAGATTGAATCTGGGAGAAATCCAGTGCCATTAATTGCTGGAGAGGCTATGCTTAGTCTTGATGAATTGAAGAGAAATCCAAAAGAACCTTTTCGGGGCTCTCCAATTTTATTACACGTAGAAAAATAATATTTTTAATTACAGAAATCAAAAACATATTTTTGTATAGTAATATTAATTTATTTGCATTGAATTTTTTTTTTTTGCAGATGTGGCTAATGGAGATACTAGAATTAATTAGTCCTCCCGACAATGTTGAAAAATACACTCCAAATTGCTTTGTGAGGAGAAAGAAACGCTTCTCTAAGATGGGGCGCCATGAATGGAAGAAAGTCTTTGCCTCTTGTAACTTTACCATCAACCAGGTCATCCCTTGGTGGAAAATAGAGAGGATGGTTGGTGTCAACAAGCAATCCTTCTGTCGTCTTCCCAGCTTAACCAAGATGACTTTTTATTATCCCTGCAGGGTAAAAAGACAGTACGACCTACTTCAAACAATTCCTTCTGGGGATCTTCGCCGTCCCTATGAATTCCATGTTTCTCAAGAAGTAGAAAAATTTGATGCATATTGGAGCGCTAGACCTTTATGGGAAGTGATTAACAAAAAGGTTCCTCCTTCCTTGCCCAATGATGTGAAGAGGTGGCTTCTCAAGAAACCTTCAAAGGACATGAAGAAAAATCAGAGTAAGTCTGATGTGAAGAGTCGTCTAGGTGACAAGGTAATTCCTGTTAAGGAACGCTTGGGTGAAAAGGTTGAATTTAAAACACCTATAATGCCTAAGAAGAAGAGCTCTACAGAAGATAAAGGGAAAAGAAAGCTGACACTTCAGAGAAGAAGGCTTGGGTAGAGAAGAAACATGGAGTCCTAGCTAAGGGAGAAACTATTTACTCCAAAATTGAATGTAGGTCCTCTAAAGGATACCTACTAGCTAAAGCCATGGATGATGAAGAGGATGCAGATAAAAATTGGAAGAGAGCAAAGAAAGAGAAGAAAGATTGAAGCATTGCTTAACTTTCAATTATTAGACTTAGTTTTAAATTTAAAGTTAATTTGTTTTATTAAGCTTTATTAAATTCCATCAATATTGTAATTTGTTAGTTTATTTTATTAATTAAATTTCAGCTTTTTAATTAAATCATCTCCTTTAAATTTAATTTATTAAAGCAATGAAAAACAGAAAGTTTAATTTTCCAGAAATCTTTTTTTTCGAGTACGAAAGTCGAAAATTTTCCAAAAAATACCGAAATATTCCTAGGTGCTCCTAGAAGAAATGGAGTCGCCATTGTTATTAAAATCCCAATTTAAATCTTAAAATCTTACGATTTTACGATTCATGTATAGCATACGATTCGATTTACGATCCTACTCGATTTTACATATTTTTCTGAACTAGCGAAATCCTTACAAGTAACAAACATGTTTATATAGGTTTCTATAAATATATATTGTCAAGTATTGATTTCTTAATGGGTAAATAACTATTATCTATCAATAATAAGGTTTCAAACAGATAATTTCAATATATTTATTTAAATTTATATTGACGTCTTCAGCCCCGTTCCGGAAAATTTATGGGCCCTAGGCATAATGTAAGAAGAGGGCCCCCTACGTAATCAAATTTTTTTATACGCAATAGATTTAAATAAAAACACAATGAAAATAACTTATATTATTTAAATAGTAAGTCTCGATACACAATCATGACTTTGCATAATATTTTTATAAATTTCTCCCTCCTAAAAAATCAGAACAACCGATTTCTTCTAGCATTTTTTGATGCAAAATCATTTATAATTACATCAATATCGATGTTTTCTAACATATCCGCCTCAATTGACAATGTTGCCAAACCATTCAACCTTTCTTATGACATTGATGATGACCTCAGGTAAGTTTTGATCAACTTCAATTTTGAAAAACTTCTTTCCGCACTTGCCACGGTCACAGGCACCGTTAATAGAACTCGATATTCAATGGAAACGTTTGGATAACTATCTGCAAGTTTAACAAATTTAAGAATATCAATGGCAGACATGAAATTGTTTGGCAAAGTAAATTGTAACACCTTTAATTCAGAGAACAAATCATCTACATCAACATCTGATAAATTGCCATGAGAAAAGGTAGTATGAAATCTAACACAACATTCTTTTAACTCATCATCATCATATGACTTTAACTTTCTTGAATCATATAAAAAACCAAAAATCCTTTCAAATGTCTTCAATTCCTCAAATCTGTTTTTCAAAGATGTAATTGCCATATCAACAACAACAAGAAAATAATGAACTCTAAATGATTCTTCAGGTGACATATTTTCATCTTGATCCTCATTGTTCTCTCCAAAATATTTTTTTCTTATCATAGTACGTTTTGTTGGAAAGATGGGTTCAACATCCATTTCAAATGCAATAATTTTTGCAAGACTCATACTTTTTGTAAAACCTTCTTCTCGATATTTTTCAAAATAAGAAACAACTTCTTCTACATGTTTTATTGTATCATCAATGCACATATTCTTAGATTGCAATTTTTTGCTAATCATATTTATAGCAAATAGAATATCATACCAAATAACCATACCAAGCAAAAACTCAAAACTTCCAATTGCATTAAATAAACTCTGCCTCACTTTTTGTCTTTGCATCATTATCACAAGAATCATATAATTCCGACAATGCCAATCTTATTTGAGGACATTGAAATTTAATAGCTTTAACACTCTTAATTTGACTTTCCCAACGAGTATTAGACAAATATTTCATTGTTAAACCGGGAACATTATCAAGTAAAATTTTCCATCTTTTTGTAGATCCCGAAAAGAGTGAATATAAGCGTTGTATAACTCCAAAAAAGGAAATAGCCTTAACTCAAGAATGAGCCATATCACCAAGAGTTAAATTAAGACTATGACAAGCACATGTCATGTATAATGCTCTAGGATTAAATTCAAGAAATCTCTTTTGAACACCTTGATGCTTTCCTTTCATATTGGAACCATTATCATATCCTTGCCCCTTAACATTATCAACATTAAGTTCAAGGGCATTTAACACATCTAGTAGCTCATTAAATAGTCCAAAAAAAAAGTCCAAAAATGTATCATCAACTTTTAAAAAGTCCAAAAAAAAAACTCTTCAATTTTAATTTTGTTATTTGACATATTTACGCATCGAATTATAAGTCATTTGTTCTTGATGGCTCACATCAGGGGTGCAATCAAGAATTACAGAAAAATATTTTGCCTCTTTGATGATATTAATAATAGACTTTTTAACACTTTGGGACAAAAGAGAAATAAACTCATTTTGAATTTTATGTCCAAGATAATGATAATGAATTTCCCAATCTTGAATTCGTCTCACATGATCTTGCATTATTAAATCAAATTCTGCAATCATTTCAATCAATCCAAGGAAATTGCCATTGCTATTTTGATATAATTTTTCATTTGTTCCTCTAAAGGCAAGATTATTTTTAGCAAGACATTTCACAACCGAAAATATCCTACGTAGAACTTGTCTCCAACGCTCCTTTTCTTTTATAATTTCTTCTTGCAAAGTGCTTATCTATTGTTTCATTTTTATCCAATCTCATTCTCAATTCATTCCAAGTATTCATATTAGTCATATGCTCAGTACTATTTTCATGTTGTTTGAGCCTTTGACTAATATGTTTCCAATCACTTAAACCATCATTCGCTAGCAAACTTAAGTTACTAGAAGATTTAAACAACTTACAACAAAAACAATATGCTTTATCATTAGCTTTGCAATAAACTAACCATTTTTTATCATTAATCTCAAAATTGGTTAATTTTATGGAATAACAGGAATATGAAAAATGCCTAAAAATTTTGTCCAAAGGAAATTCAAGATTCATTTCTCTAATAGGCCCCTTTTCAACTAAAATATCCTTTGATTTGGTGTCAAGATTTGCCCAATTTCTTGGATCATAAATATCAATATAAAGAATTTCTTGCTCATTATCAACACCAAGATTATCAAGATTAGAATTGTTAGGCATATCAGTAGGAACACTTGAATCGTCATTATTAACCTCATCATTCTCATGATCAATATTGTCATTTGACTGATCAATATTTTCATTGGACTGAGCCACATTTTTAACAACAAATTTATCAATAGATCCAAATTGTGATTTGATCAACTCCTCATTTCTTCTTCTTTTATTTCGTTTTTGACTACCAGATAAATGCTTTTTAGGCAACATATCATATAATAAAAAAAAATTAAAAAAAAAAACTAGATTAAGAGCAATAGCACCTGTAAAATTGTAGAATCCGAAGTGGGCATATATGTAACTGGCAGCAGTCTCAAATTTCCACAACTCTAAAATACTCAATTTAACTGATTGATAACCTGTTACAATTCAAAACAGAAATTAGAAGTTTGAAACATGATAAATTTGATAAATACGGAGTAAAAAAACAAACAAAGGAAGAATTGTATACCTTTGTCTAATCGGTAACCAAATAAAAGGATCAATTTACCAATGATGCCATGAAATTCATCATAAACAACAAATAATAAGAAGAAGATGAGAGTTGAATATTTGGTGATAGATGAATTATTTTCGCTGATATTTATCTTGTATAATATTTTAGCCGTTGCCATAATATTAATTAGCCAAAATTAAAAGGCTTGAATTTCGGTAATGAAATAAATTTAAAACGGTGTATTTGGGAAGATTAAAATTCTGGAGATAATTCTCATAGAAACTGGTAGATAGAAGAAGAAGTGAAGCGTTGCATTGTAATCTCCACCTAAATTGACAGCTAATTAATATACTCATTTAATATTAATTGCTAAAAAAAAGGCAATAATTATCTTCTTATCTTTTTAAAACTAGTTGCCTTTTTTTTTTAAACAAGTACGAAGCACATTTCAATTAGTATAGAAGCTGAATTTTTTTTATTTGTGGGCCCCCTTTTGGCGTGGGCCCGCACTCGGGGCCTACCCTCAGGGCCGGGCCTGGACGTCTTGATTATGCATGTCGGTAGAATCTTACAATTCTACGATTCGATTCTGATAGCCCCTTCCGATTCAAAGTAGAACCCCGATTTTAATAACTTTGGGCGCCGCTTCTTTACGACTGGCGCCGGCTGCGGCAATCTGGCGTCAGACAACAGATGTTGTCGTCTGGTGCTAAGGTTCATCGGCCGGCGACGGATCTTTTTCTGTGACGCCGATGCTTCGTCGAATTTATGTCGAATTTATTTTTAAATCTGGGATACGAGGTTTGCAGAAAGTAAAGTGGCCGCACCCGTAAAGGGTTGCCTACGTATCATTTCCTAAGGAATCAGGCCAAACGTAGCTCTCTTGAGTATCCTACTCAAGTAATTATGGGTAGTACTTTTAAGTTGGTCAAGGTTTGTCATGTTCGAGAACTCATTGCCATCAATATCAGTTAATTTTGTTGCACCTCCTGATATGATTGTTTTGACAATATAGGGTCCAGACCAATTAGGCCTAAATTTGCCCCTTGGATCTAAAACATTTTTCCTTAATGTTTTTAATAACAAGTCTCCTACTTTGATATTTCTTGTATTGACCTTCTTTTTAAAATTCCTAGCCATACGAGTTTGATAGCATTGAGTATGATGTAGAGCTTCTAGTCGTTTTTCATCAAGTAGAATTAGCTCCTCATATCTCGCCCTAGTCCATTCAACTTCATCGAGTTTACTTTCTAGTGCAATGCGTAGAGATGGTATCTCTAGCTCTACAGGTTGTACGACATCCATTCCATAAACCAAGGAGAATGGCGTATTTCCTGTTGATGTGCGAATTGACGTGTGATAACCCCAAAGTGCGAAATGGAGTTTTTCAGGCCAATCCTTGTAATTTTCTGTCATTTTCTCGATGATAGTCTTTAGATTTTTATTAGCTGCTTCAACTGCTCCGTTTGCTTAAGGTCTATAAGGAGAAGAATGATGGTGTTGAATGCCATATTTTTGTAACAATTCTTCACACTCAGCTTGAAAGTGAGTTCCATTGTCACTTATCATTTCATGTGGGACTCCATATCAACAAATAATATTCCTTTCGATAAAGAGTGCTACATGTTTTGCAGTGAGTTTAGCATATGATTGTGCTTCAATCCACTTTGTGTAGTAATCAATTGCTACTAGGGCATCTTTTTACATATTGATCACAATCCCTATTCATGGTAGTCCAATAGTATCCTTCTCGTATTATCTTTTGGACTATCATTTTGCCATTAACATGAATTCCACAAATGCCTTCGTGGACTATCTTCATAGCTCTTTGAGCATCCTTTTTCCCTAGACATAAGAGAGCTCGACCCTTAGGTACCTTTTTATGTAATTCGTTGTCTATGAGTACGTATTGGGAAGCCAAGAATCTTAATGCTCGTTTTTCTCTTTTATCAGCATGAGGAGGGTATTCTCCTTTAGTGACGTAGTTAAGTATATCCGTATACCACGGTTCTTCTTCTTCTTCATCTTGGATCACTTCATCATCTTCTATAGCTTGAATATAAGCCGGTTTATGCCTTTTTTTCTATAGTTAGAGGAATTTGCTTGATTTCCGTAGGAATCCTAACCATTGAGGCTAGTCTTGCCAAGGCATCAGCAAATTGATTTTCCTCTCTAGGTAGATATGTGTATTCTACCTTTTCTAACTGATTGGTGAGAATTTCCAGATAAGTCTGGTAAGGGGATAGACTTTCGCTCCTTACTTTCCATCTTTTAGAAATCAGGTTGATGAAAAATGAAGAGTCCCCGAATATTCGTAATTTCTTCACTCCCAATGCCAAAGTTGTTTCAAGGCCTACCACGCATGCTTCGTACTCAGCAACGTTGTTGGTAATGTCGAAATCTAGCTTTATGGAGATTGGAACATGCTCTTCCTTAGGTGATACTAATAATACTCCAACGCCAATTGAAAGGAATGGTGTCCTTCGAACAAGTGTATTATTCTGATAGTGGGTTCAGAATTATTAGAAAGCTAATATATTCAGCAAGGTCAAGTGATCGGAATGCCTGGGTGGAGGCCGCTTCCGATCAGTAATATTGATGTATAATTAATGTACGAACCGACTCGAAGAATTAATTCGAAAGAAATTAATTCGTCGCCTGAGTATTAAATATTCAGACGTCGGAAATTCGAGTTTAGAGCGTCAAAACCGAGCGTCGGAAGTCGAGTCAAAATAATAAAAGACGAGACACGAAAATAAATAAATCAACAAGACCAAAATACCCCTAGCATCGGAATGCCCCGAGCAAACCGAATGCTAAGGGCATTTGGTATAGCATGGTGGCTAGCATGCGCACCAAGCCGAGCCTAGGCGGGCTGGTGCGTGCTAGCGCACCAATGCTAGCACAGCATGCTAGCTGTGCTAGGCCAACGCGCGCAAGGTGCAAGGCACTCAGCTAGCTCCCCGCATCATTGATGCGCGGCTTGCTGGCCGAGTGCGCCAAGTAGCCCGCACAAGCAAGTGTTGGGCGTGCTAGGCCAGCAGTGCCAAGCAGCCCGCACAAGCAAGTGCTAGGCGTGCTAGGCCAGCAGCGCCAAGCAGCTCGCACGCTTGTGCTGGGCCTGCTGGCAGCCTCACATGGCAGCCTACCTTGGGTTGCCTTGGTGCCCAAGTGTGATTCCATGCGAAGCATTGTGAGGGGTAGCTTGAGGCTTGAGGTGGCGGTTTTTGGAGAGGGAGTAGGGAGCAAGTTTGGTCCCCCCTCCTTCAAATGGTCCTCACCTAATCTCTCTCATGAGCTTGCCACTTGTTGATTTATTACTTGTTTGATTATTTATTTTATTTTAGCTTTTAAATAAAATGGAAAAATCAAATTCTACCACATTGATGGGAGAGCTTTTTCACTCTCAAGTTTCTCTATAAATACCCAAGTTGGGGTATTGGGAAAATCACTTGAGTGAGAGTTGAAAAAGGCATCACCATTGTGAAAACCTTTTAACTCATTTAATCACTCGGGTTTTGGTCGGACCTTGTTAACTCCAAGGTAGCGGACCTAAAAAGTCGGTGTTTGTCCTTTGTGGGTGGATACCGTTGGAGGCTCTCGTGTGAGCGGGACTAAAAGCTTTCAAGTAAGAGCCCGTCTTTGAGGGCGAAGTACGCGTCAAAGGTAAATTACGATTCTATCCTTTATGTTTATTTGTTATGCTTTATAATTATGCTTTATGGTTTCATTAATTGCGAGTGGTTCTTTGGGCCGGGGTCGTTTCCGCGGTAAGTTAGAGTTACCAAACCCCAACAGCGGTATCGGAGCCACGTTCGTTTATTTTTAAAATCATAATATTTTTCAAGGTGATTTTTATGGCTTAATTTTTGTGAAACGCTAAACATCGCCCGCAAATTACCATATAAAGCCCACAAATATGATTTGGTGTGACCATTATGCCCATTTTCTAAAATTGAAATAATCTCGGTTTAAAAAATGTGGTGTCGTACTGGCTCGCCGGGGGAGACCGGAGGGCAGGCCGGAGATGCGGGGGACGCCGGAGGTACGTCGTCTTCGACGGAAAACGAGGTAAGTCACCGTTAAAATTCACGGTTTACCGTCGGAGTGGCTCCGGCGCCTAGGATGGACGCCCAATCCGTAGCCTGGACGTCCAAGCCAGACGCCAGAACCACCAGAGTGGCGTCCAGCCCAGACGCCCAGACCACCATACTGGCGTCCTGGCCAGGCGCCACTCTACTGGCTGAGGCGGCCCTGCCAGGCGCCAGTCCAGTGGCTGTGGCAGCCCTGGCAGACGCCACCCTTATAAATTAATTTTTTTTTTCTTTTTTGATTTTGTTGTTGTTTTTTATTTAATTTTTTTTAAAAAAAAAAATCGAAAATGATTTTTTAAAAAAATTCGAAATGGGGTTTTTTTTAAATTAATTTTGAAAATTCGAAATAGGTTTTTTTAAAATTAAGTTTGAAAATTCGAAATGGTATATTTTTAAATTTAGTTTGAAAATTCGAATTGGGTTTTTATAAAAATTAAGTTTGATTATATATAATTATGCTTTTTTTTGTGTTAATTCTGTGTAAATATAGAAATTAAATGTATTATCCGTTAAATGTATTTATTGTAATATATAATTGATGCAGGAATATGGTGGAGACGGAAATGATTACAGTGGGATATTTGGACATGATGGTCCATTCGAAGAAGCTCAACAGGCGATTGATTGGGCAAAACAGGTTGCAATTGCAGGTGGATTTTGCTTGGTAGTAGTAACTCATAAATCTCAACGGGATGGTAGAATGGATCGCATTTTGAGATGTGACCGTTATCGCAAAAGAGAAGAAAGAGATTTTCGTACAACCACTCGGTTTGATACAAAGCGGAAAGGTTGTGGGTGTGAGTTCAGAGTAAAGGTTCGACAACTACGGAGTCGTGACGGTTGGGAAGTGATTGGTTACTCTAAATGGGGGTATCACAACCATGAGATGATAGTATATGAAGAGGGTCATCGACAACTAAGCAGCTTAAGTCCTGCTGCGAAACTAGTTGTGAAAGAAATGAGTGATGCTCAAGTCAAGCCTGCTAAAATATTAGCATCTGTGTTAGAGAAATTTCCAGAAGTCCATCCAAACCGAAGACACATCTACAACGTCAGACAGCAACTCAGGTTTGAACGGTCAGAGGGAAGGAACCCTATACAGCAACTGCTACACCAGGCACAATCACGTGGTTACCTGTTCTGGTTTGATTCTGATGAAGATACAGCGGAGGTGACTCATCTTTTCCTTGTGCATCCTGATTGTGCTGATATGATCAAGTCTTAGCCATTTGTGATTTTGATCGACTTAACGTACAAGACAAACAAGTACAAGTTCCCACTGGTTGAGATCATGGGGATGACTCCAACGAACCAGAACTTTCTGATTGGTCATGCAATCATCAAGGATGAGACGGCTCCAAGTTATTATTGGGTGTTGGAGAAGCTGAGAAACTACATCGGGCCTAATGTTCATCCAACAGCCATCGTCAGCGACTGTGAGGGAGGTCTCTTTGCCCCCATAGCAGAGCTGTTTCCCGAATCGAACCACTTATTGTGCACATGACACATCAACAACTGCGTGAAAGTGAAAGCCTACAACCTTTTCAAGAAGAATTTGGAAATGGCAGAGAGATTGGTGAATGGTAAGTGGCGGAAGATCCTACAGGCTACCACAGAGGAAGCGTATGAGCGAGCATTGGCTAACTTCAGGGATTCGTACCAGTGGTGTCCGGCACTGGTGGACTATGTGATGCAGCAATGGGTCCCTCACAGGGAAAAGTTTGTCAAATATTGGACAAACCAGGTACTTAATTTTGGGAACACTACAACATGTAGAGTTGAGAGCGCTCATAGAGCTACCAAGGACTGGATTGATTCATCGACCGCCGCTTTGGATACACTGTTCGCTAGACTTAACAAGTCAATTGAAACTCAGAAGAACGACATCAGGAACTCTCTAGAGGACTCCAGACGACGACATGGTACGATGTATAGCCATTTTATATTTAAGATTCTCCATGGTCGTGTGTCGCACTACTGCTTGGGGTTGATTCTCACTGAGCTGAACAGGATGAGGGACTTGGCTGACGAAGTGTATGCTCGGTGTGGGTGTGCTATTTCAGTAACTCATGGATTACCTTGCGCATGCACCATTCACCGCGTTATTACAGAAGAAAGGGCGTCGTTACATGTTGATCAGGTCCATTCATTCTGGAGGACGCTTGTTATTGGTGAGCATGCAGACACTCAAACGGCCGACCGTGAACAGGAGGAGTTGGAGCAGTTTCGTTCGATGTACGACCGAGTGTCCTCCAGCCATCCTTCTATTATTCGTGACGCTACTCATGTACTTCATGACATGTTCCACACGTCTACCTTAGATTATGAGGAACCCGAAGGAGTTGACCGTCCTCGAGGTCGACAACGGCGGAACAGGAGTGCGTTTGAGTATATCCGTGGTCTTGGTCGTGGTCGTGCTCGTGGTCGGACATCGTCATCTAGTCGTAGTCAATCTTCATCGTCTGTGAATATGCCCCTGAGAACTGGTACGTTTTGGTTGTTTACATTGCACATAGTTTTAAAGTGTTACTCCTGCCTTCTTAACTGTCTATAATTATATGGTGAATAGGAAGAAACGATGTTGATCAGTTTCCGTACAAGGAAAGGATACCTGCGATCATCATGCCGTACTTGGAAGGGTGGAATGATGTAGTCGGAGATGGTAACTGCGGATTCCGGGTCGTGGCTGATGTTTTTCAAATGGGCGAAGACAACTACGGTTTGGTGCGTCAGTTGATGTACAGCAAAATTGCCTGTAACCGAAATGTTTATCGTCATGTGTACCAGGATGACTTGGATGACGCTCTGCTGCAACACGGATGCGATCTTCACACCTCCGTGTTCCCAAACACCTAGCGCCTCGGTGTACAGTGCAGCCCTGTCCACCGCCAACAACTCCGCCAACAAATCTGCCTGATCCGCATCAGCCACAGCACAAAGTCGTTTACCCTCAACACGAATCCCCAGTATGGCCTCGACGTCATGTAACATGATCGTCATCTCACCGAACGGGAGGTGGAAAGAGTTTGTATCCGGCTGCCATCGCTCAATAAAAGCCGTGATCAGCGTACTGTCAATCTTATCGTGCATGGTGGCAGGAACGTGATTCACCCCAGTGCCCTCCAGTCGCTCGAACATCTCGCTCTCCGCCGGCCAAGCCTCAGCCCATGTACGCAAAAAGCTACAAGTCTTTTCCCGGGTATGACATTTCAACAACCCCGTAACTGAAGGCCTCTCCTAGTCCTCCCAAATACGGGCAGCTATGTGTCCTAGAAAGCTAGGAATCACACTCCCGTCAACAGGCCCACCGGGCACCTCACTCCTAACAACCCAAGAATCATTACCGTCCCTCGACCGTTTCCTGCTTGCCCCAGATACAGTGGACGCAGATGATGTGCCAGATCTACTAACAAACCTACCACCCCTACCCTTACGCACCTCCACCATATGTGTCTCGTACATGTCATCAACCCTCTGACTGAATGGACCGTAATCATCATACGGTCCACTGCCATCGTCCACATCCTCATCCTCATCTGCGCCCTCCTCCTGCTCCTCCTCCTGGTCACCCTCCTCAGCATCATCATCGTCATCGTCATCCTCATCCCGACGGTGGATCCGTTCTCTACGAGCTGAGGCCGAAATACCACGATATCTGACATGTCTATGCCCCGACCTCTCCACTGAATAGCTTCTACTAAGAAGCTCTACATTCTTCCCAGCACCATGACGACCCAGTGAATTCTACACAAAATTTTAAAATATATAAACATACAAAAATTTATACGAAAAATTGCTACCACTCCCAAATCAAATAAACTAAAAACATACAAATAATTGTTAACAAAATATAAACATAGAAAAAATACAACAAAATTGAAAAAATTTATAAAAATAAACAACAAAATATAAAAACAATTCAAAAATATATTACACAAAAAAAAAAAAAAAACAACAATATTTTAAAACAAATATAAAAAAAAAAAATGGGGGGGGCGCCTTGGCTGGACGCCCAGCCAGCGGTGGTGGCGCTAGCTGCAGACGCCGCCACCATTGGGCTGGCGCCTGGGCTGGACGCCACAGCCACGGCTGCGGCGCCTTGAATAAACGCCACAACCGTGGCTATGGCGTCCAGCCCAGGCGCCAGCCTACTGGTGGCGGCGTCTGCAGCTGGCGCCACCACCGCTTGCTGGGCGTCCAGCCAGGGCGCCCCACCTCCGTCACGGCGGTTTTTCCTTTTTTTTTTTTTTTTTTACAAATTGTACCTTGCCTCCTTGGGACCTCCTTCCCTCCGCCGCCGCCGCCAATTCCTTGCCTTGCCGCCTCGACATTGCCGTTGTTTGAATTATTTTTTTTTTAAGAGAGGTTGAAAGAAGATGAGCAATGAGAGTGTGAGTGTTTTTTTTAAGGTCAAGGGCAATATTGTCAAACCAAGTGAATTTTGTGGGCTTTATGTAGTAATTTGTGGGCGATGTTTAACAAATCCCTAATTTTTCTGGTTTAAGTTGGTAATTAGATTAGTAGCTTGTATTATCTATTTTAACCTCGTATTTAAGCTACCTTCAGCCCCATACCCAGATTTCAACTCAAAAAGTGAATTTTGGGTGGAAAATGTGTTCTGGAAATGGTTTTACCCTTCCAGCATGCGGTTTTTAGCCAAAAAACGACCAGAAATGCTATTTTCGAGGATTTTTTCGTTTTTACGAAAAAAAATTAAGTCTTTCTAACCTTTAAAATTAATTGCATATTTATGGTGGTTATGTAATTGGTTCAATACATATTTTATATGCAATTTTAAACCTCTTTAAGCATGGTTACTTTGTAGTAATTTGTGCTTGAATGCTTGGTTTTATTTTTCACATAATTGCAAACTAATTGCATTAAGTGTAAAATTGTTGTTCTTTGAGGCTTCCAAGTATTAAAGATTCAATCTTTAATTATGTAAAGTGATTGAAACTTTATATTACTAAATTCCATGAATTTTTGTTAAACTTTATTGATTTAATCATTTTTTAGTTGATTGGAATCATAATGTTTGAAACTTTGTGATAGAAAAATTGTTTATCTTCATATTAGAAGATATAATTTTTCAAGGATTCACAAGTATTAAAGTTGGAATCTTTATTGAGTTTATGTTAATTTTTCCAACTTTCTCATATTTTGTCAAAACTCAAAGTTAATTTAAATTAATTAAATTAATAGTGAGTATTTGCCCTATTATTTTATTGCACCAAGTTAAACCAATTTAATTAAAGAATGGTGCTTGGGAATTATTTTGGTTGCATGCACTTTAAAAATTTTATTTGAGTTAGACTTATTTAAATTTTAATTTTGCTCATTAAAATTAGTTCTAAAATTAATTTAGAATTAATTTCGAAAGTCACGCAAATTTCTTTTTGGGGGGATCAAATCCCGAGGCTAATGGTACGTAAAACAAGGCATGAACACCCTTGGCTAGCCGGGCTGCATAGCAGCCCGCATGTGGCTGCCATGCCCTATGCGTGCAGCCATTGTGTGGCAAGTGCGCGCGGCCGCAAGCAGCAGCAGCGCAACACAGCAGCACACTGCCATGTGCGTACGTGTGTGCTATGTTGCGTGCAATTGGGGTTGCTGTGGGAGCGGTGATGCAGGGCACGAGCACATGGTGCATCGTTTAAACTTGGTGCATGTATTATGTAATTAGGGGTATGCGTAGACGTTGCTCGCGAAGCAATGTAGTGCAATGAATTCGTTCAATATGGCTATCGAAGGCCAAGTTTTTGATGTGTGAAAATTCGCTGATGTGGGCGGTGTAACCTTAGCGACATCGGGCCCACTCCCACGTTCATTGAGCATCTAACGGTTGTGCAAAATGTGAGCACTTCGTGTCTTAGTGCTAGGCACTTAGACACTTTGGACTACGTTAGCTTAAAAATTGTCGTTTTAATTATTTTATTAATCGTTGTTTCAATTATTTTAATAAATTTTTGGAGGCTAGGCCTCGGTTTTGAGCGGCATTGGCAAAATATATTGACAAATTTTTGGGAATTACCGGCTTAATTAATTGGATTAATTAATTTGGATGCAGAATTTAGTGGGAGATTCAAATATTAAATTGTGCTTATTTACATAACCGGTTAAAACAACTTTGACTAGTTTTAATTAGGCGTGTTAATTGGATTAACCACCTAGATTAGTTACTACTTTACACGTGTTTTATTTGCATTGTTACTTGTTTACGATTGTAAAATGCATGGGTCATTCACAAATAGTGAATGGATGAATGGAATGTATATTCTCTCACAGGTTTTATGAAATGGAAACTACTGGGGCCCAATTAGGATAGAAAATACGGACTGCGATCCGTGATGTATTTTTGTAAATCTAAATACGGTCTGCGTACCGTTGAGTATTTTTGTACCTTAATATTTAGATTAGTCCTAATCGTAGATACTAGTAGTTGCATTTAATTATGGTCAAATCTTAAAGATGGAGTTTCTTGGAAGTCGTAGCCATGAAGTTGCAAATGAAGACCTTTTGAAGATTTGAAGATCTCAAGGGGTCATGCTAGTTGCCAAATGCATCTATATTTATGTTTTTCAATATATATATATATATATATATATATATGTTTTATATGTTAGATGCATGTTTAGGATTTCGAATGTTGTGATGATTAATTATATTCACTTAAATTAACCAACATAGAAACCCTAGGTCCCTAAATATTGAGTAAAACACTAGTAGAAAAATACAAAAAGGCATCCCCATAAAGGCACCGGTTCAGGCCAAACCGATGTCATAAACTGGCCTAAAATTGGGCGCAATTTTCTACTAATTGAAAAGGCACCGGTTCAGCTTAACCCGGTGCCAAAAATCAAAAGGGCACCGCTTTGAACCGGTGCCACTGAACCGATGTGTTGGACTTAATGATTTTGATGATGACACAACCTCAGTTACTTACAAACTAATAAGTGCTTGATTGTTTAAGTGTGTACTCAATTACAAAGACTAGGAGAATGAAGTGTCTTGTAAAAATACCATGAGGAACAAGAAGGCCAGAAGTAGAGTTAGCCATATAGAAGAGTTCCCTCACAGGAACTGGTGCTTCAGAAATGAAGACTAGAGAAGAGAAGGTTCCCTCTGGGAACAGAAGCTTCAGAGAAGAAGCCTCATCAGAGAAGAGAAGTTCCTCTCAAGGAACAGAAGCCTCGGAGTAGAAGCTTCATCAGAGAACATAAAGACTAAATATATTTTTATATTTTAGGATTGATGTAAGTATAAGATATTAATTTGCACTCGAAAAATCTGTGTGGAATTGGTCTTAGGATAAAATATTGTGCATGCTAGTTTTTAGGAAAGCTGTTTTAGTTTAAACGTTTATCTTTTTCTCAAATTAAAAAAGATTTTATTTTACTCTTTTTTCTGATTTTCGGAAAATATATTTAACAAAATAAAATCTCCCATGTTTTCCAAAACTTGCGGCCTACTCTCCCATGTTCTTCTTCAGTCATGGTTTTGCACATTGAGGAGTTCATGGTTCCTTAATTCAAGGGACATGATCTTCTTAGTGGGTATGAGTAGTGGCATGATGGATTTGCTGCACAAAGAAGTTTTTATAATACGTTTATTGCTCTATAAATAGTTCATGATTTCAGATGGAAAAACTCACCCTTGCTCACATAAGTTGTCAAGCTTCAAATCGAGTCAAGTGTCAATTCCACACAAGTCCATTAGAGTGTTCTTAATGTTCTTATACTAGAGTTTGTTTACTTTTCGAGTTGTAATTTGGGGAATGGGGAAGTTCGAGTGAATGTTTGTGTATGAGAAAAAGAAGAGAGAAAGAGAAGAGAAAGAGAAGAGAACAGAGAAGTGAGAAGAGAGAAAGAGAAGAGAAGAGTAACAAGTTGGGTGACTTGTTCCTCAGGGTCTCAAGTTCGTAGAGGAACTTGAGTTTAAGTCGTTAGCTTGTAATAGGATCATTTGCCCTATTATAGTGAAGATTCTTTTCCTAAAATCCCAAGTGGTCGTGGTTTTTCTCCTTGTTAGGGCCAAGGAGTTTTCCACGTAAAATCTCTCTTGCATTCTTTAGTTCCTTTAGTTAATCTTTCAGTTCCTTTAGCTAACTTAATTTTAATTCCGCAAAAAGTTTGGCTAATCTCTCATACTAAAATTCAACCCCCCCTTCTTGTAGTATTCTTTAAAACAGCAATTGGTATTAGAGCCTAACTTCTAGGAAAATCAGGAAACCCTGAAAAAGAAAGGTCTTGGAGAAAATGAATACTCATGAAAAGCTCGAGGAAGGATACTCAACTCAGAGGCCTCCTATGTTCAACGACAAGTTCTATACTTACTGGAAGAACCGCATGGAGATCTTTATCAAGGCAGAGAACTACCAAGTCTAGAGGGTCATCGAGGTTGGTGATTTCGAAGTCACCGAAAAAAATGCTCAGGACGAGGTAATCCCTAAGCCTATATCTGAATATGAAAAAGAGGACTTTGATAAAATGGAAATAAATGCTATGGTTGTGATATTGCTCCACTGTGGACTTGGACCTCACAAACACAATCATGTTACGGGGTGCAAGAACGCTAAGGAAATCTGGGATTTGCTGCAGATTACTCATGAATGAACTAATGAGGTTAAACGCTCAAAAATCGATCTACTTATGTCTAAGTATGAAAGATTTGAAATGCAGCCTAAGGAAACCATTCAAGAGATGCTAAGTTGCTTTACTAACATCATAAATGAGTTGGTTTCCCTTGGTAGACAGATTCCTACAGATGAGCAGGTTAGGAAGGTTCTTAGAAGTCTTCCACAAGATGAGAGATGGAGAGCTAAGGTGACAGCCCTTCAGGAAACGAAGGACTTTACAAAGTTCAATATTAAACAACTAGCAGGTTCTCTCATGACTCATGAACTACACCTTGAAGTCAACAATGAACCCATGAGGAACAAGGGATTGTCTCTTAAGGCCGATGAGGAGGAAGACTCAGAAGTGGACGAGGATGAGGCTGCCCTAATTGTGCGAAGATTCAAAAAGATGTTCAAGAAAAGCCAAACCTCAAGGAACTTCGAGAAAAAGACCTCAAATCCAAAGCCTGACTACAGCTTCCACAAGTGTGGATCTCCAGATCACTTTATCAGAGGCTGTCCCCTTTGGGAAAATGATAAAGGGAAAGGAAAGGCTAAGGAACAGGGAAGAGAAAAATTCAGCAAAGCAAACTATCAAAACTCAGACATGAGGAAGGCCATGATAGCAGCCTGGGGAGACTCAGAAAGTGAAGAAGAAGATGAAGATCAACCAGAAGAGGAGACAGCCAATCTTTGTTTGATGGCCAAATCAGATGATGAAAAGGCTTACCTTGAGGAACTCCAGAAAGAGGTATTTCTTGATCCTAAACAGCTCAAAACTCTCTCTAAAGATGTCTTGATAGATATATGTCTAGAAGAAGAAGAATTCTTTAGAGATACATGTGTGAAGTTGAATAAATGTGAAAAAGCTCTTAAGGTTTGCAAAGAACATGGTGCTTGGTTGGAAACAGCCTATGCCAAGTCTCAAAGCAAACTAAGAGAACTTGATTTTAAATACAAACACATAACTGAGATAGCTGATAGAATTAAGAATGAAAGTATTCTTCTGAATGTTGAACTAACTCAATATAAGCTCATAAATTCTGATATCAGTTCTAGCAATTCCTCAAGCGATCAGTTGCTTAAATTCAATGTTGATTTTGAAAATTTGAAAAATGAGCTTTCTACTTTAAAAACCCAAAAGGATCAACTTGAATCGGAATTGAATGCTAGAAAGGATAGAAGTATTGACCCAAAAGTCATACCTAAGTGGATAGCTGAAGCTCAAGGAAAAAGAACTGAAGGCCTTGGTTATATGACCAAGAGGAGAGGTAAGCAAAGGAAATATGTTGAGCTTCCTAGCATGAAGGTATGCACTTTTTGTGGTAAGACTGGACATCTCTATGGACAGTGTAGGATAAGAGAAGAAGCTGATAAAAGAAATGTAAAATAAGTGTGGGTCAAGAAAACTAATATTGCATCCACGTCTAAGGAACCCAAGGAAACCTGGGTTCCTGATCCTAATGCTTAGTTTTCTTGCAGGTCCTAGTGAGGGGGAACAACTCGTGGTATCTCGACAGCGGTTGTTCAAAGCACATGACAGGTGATAAATCAAAATGGAGGAACAATAACCTTTGGGGATAATAAGAAGGGCAAGATCATTGGAAAAGGCAAAATTGGAAAATCTAAATCTCATTCCATTGATAATGTGTTCCTGGTCGAGGGCTTAATGCACAATTTGCTCAGTATATCACAATTCTGTGATAAAGGAAACTCTGTAAGTTTTACTTCTGATTCTTGCAACATCATCAACAACAAGTCAGGAAAGGTTGTTCTAGAAGGTACAAGAAGAGGGAACACTTATACAGTTGACCTCAACTTAATCCCAAGGAACAGCCTTACATGTCTGAGTGTTGTTGAAGATGATCCCCTGCTATGGCATAAACGTTTTGGACATGCTAGATTTTCATTACTGGACAAGTTGAGGTCAAGGAACTTGGTTGTAGGACTTCCTATTATCAAGTTCCTACAGAACAAAGTTTGTGATGCATGTGTGAAAGGCAAGCATGTTCGCTCATCTTTTAAATTGAAGAAAATGGTAAGCACTACAAAGCCTTTGGAATTAATCCATATGGATTTGTGTGGTCCCATGAGAACTCAAAGCAGGAATGGCAAGAAATATGTTTTGGTTATTGTTGATGATTATTCTAGATTCACTTAGGTTATTTTTCTTGCTAGTAAAGATGAAACTTTTAACGAGTTTGTTGCTTTTGCCAAGAAAATACAGAAAATCAGTGGTCACTCCATAGTCCATCTCAGATCAGATCACGGAACTGAATTTGAGAACTCAAGATTCGATGAGTTTTGCAGGGAAAATGGCATGAATCATAACTTCTCAGCTCCAAGGACTCCCCAACAAAATGGAGTTGTAAAAAGAAATAATCGAACCCTTGAGGAAATGGCTAGAACGATGTTCATTGCAAGTGGATTGCCAAGGAAATTCTGGGCTGAAGCCGTGAATACAGCATGTTACATCCTTAACCGGGTAACAATCAGAAGTATCATCAACAAGACTCCCTATGAACTATTCAGGGGAAGGAAGCCAAACATATCTCATCTTAGAGCCTTTGGTTGTAAGTGCTTTGTACATAACAATGGTAAGAAAAACCTAGGGAAATTTGATGAAAGAAGTGAAGAGGCCATATTTCTAGGATATGCCATTGATAGCAAAGCTTATAGAGTTTACAATAAAAGCTCAATGTGTGTTGAGGAAAGCATTCATATAATCTTTGATGAAGTTAACCAATTTGTGAGTGTGCAGGAACAAGAAGATGATAATGATTTTGAAATTGGATTGATAAGAGACAGGGATGAAGAAGAGACTCAAAAGCAAACCAAGGAAAAGCAGCCTGCTCTAGAAGAGGAACATCAAGAAAATGGAGAGGTTCCTCAACCAAATGAACAGGTGAATGAGGAACAAGCAGAAGAAGCAGAAGGAACAGAACCAGAAGCTCCTCAAATTGGAGTTCCAGCAAGGGAATTTCAACCCAGGCCATTCAAGTATCAAGGTTCCCATCCAACTGATCTAATTATCAGTGATGTAGGAAAAGGAACTCAAACAACATCACAAATGAGGAACTACTGCGTATTCCATGCATTTCTGTTCATTCTAGAGCCAAGAAATCATCAAGAAGCCTTGGGAGATGCTGATTGGATAGTGGCCATGCAAGAGGAACTCAATGAGTTCGAAAGGAACAAAGTCTGGCACCTTGAGCCAAAGCCTAAGGGAAAGAAAGTAATTGGGCTCAAATGGATGTTCAGGAACAAGCTTGATGAACATGGCACCATAGTGAGGAACAAGGCTAGATTGGTTGTGAAGGGCTACAACCAACAGGAAGGTATTGATTTCGATGAAACCTTTGCTCCTGTAGCTAGATTAGAAGCTATTAGAATCCTAGTAGCTTTTGCTTCTTTTATGGGTTTCAAACTCTATCAAATGGATGTGAAATGTGTTTTTCTTAATGGTTTCTTAAATGAGGAGGTGTTTGTTGAACAACCTCCAGGTTTCGAAAATCCTAAATTTCCAAATCATGTTTTTAAGCTTGATAAAGCTCTTTACAGGCTTAAACAAGCTCCAAGAGCCTGGTATGAAAGGCTTTCAAAGTTCCTACTGAAAAATGATTTCAAAAGAGGAAAAGTAGACAAAACTCTTTTTCTTAAATCTCGAGGAACTGATTTGTTAGTTGTAGAGATCTATGTAGATGATATTATATTTGGTGCTACTAACAATAGTTTGTGCAAGTACTTTGCTGAGCTAATGGGTAGTGAATTTGAGATGAGCATGATGGGTGAATTAAATTTCTTCCTTGGACTTCAAATAAAGCAAACAGCTGAAGGAATAATGATTCACCAACAGAAGTATGTCAAGGAACTTCTGAAGAAGTACAACATGGAGAATGCCAAGACAAATCATACACCTATGGGAACAACAACAAGACTTGATGAGGATCCACAAGGAACAAGTGTGGATCAAACTACTTACAGAGGTATGATTGGTTCATTGCTATATCTAACAGCCAGTAGGCCTGACATTTCTTTTAGTTTTGGATTGTGTGCTAGATTTCAGTCTAATCCTAAAGAATCACATCTAACGACTGTTAAGAGAATTCTGATATACCTCAAAAGAACAGATGACCTGTGTCTGTTCTATCCTAGAAGTGATGACTTTATGCTTAGAGGATTCACAGATTCTGAGTATGCAGGTCACCTAGTCAATAGGAAAAGCACCTCAGGTATGGTTCAGTTCCTTGGCTCTTGTCTAGTTTCTTGGGGTTCCAAGAAACAAAATACTGTTGCATTGTCTACTGCAGAGGATGAGTATGTAGCAGCAGCTGCTTTTTGCTTTCAAGTCCTCTGGATTAAACAACAGTTGCGTGACTTTGGTATTAAATTTAATTGCATTACTATCTACTATGATAACACTAGTGCAATTTGCATATCTAAAGATCCAGTCCATCATTCAAGAGTTAAGCATATTCATATAAGGCATCATTTCCTTAAGGATAATGTTGAAAAGGGTTTGATTAAATTAGATTTCTGCCAAACTGACAATCAAATTGCAGATATTTTAACAAAACCCTTGAATAGAGAAAGGCATGAGAAGATGAGAATGGAACTTGGGATGATTAAGTTATACTGAGAAAAATGTATCAAGTTCCCTCAGGTATGAAGCTCAAACTGACATGCTTAATCTGTTGCATACTGTGCACAAGTGTTATCTGTTTAATTATATAGTTAAGACAGGTTGTGAGCAGGAGTAATATTTACTAAGGGCATGTAAAATTTGAAAGTCATAGAATATGGAAAGTCCAAAATTGGTTGCATGAGCCTTGTTGATTTGTTCCATGTATCAAGTTGTATTTGCAAGTGTTCTTTACTGATAAAATTGAAGAGATAAAATTGTTGTGTTTATATATCTTTCAAAATTCCAAATTCTTTTTTATCTAAACACAAAAAATCGGATGAATACATCTAAATTCATCATTATCTTTTGTTCAAAAAGTATCCCACTTACATTACTCTCTTGAAACACGGTTTGCGTTTCCCTAAGCAATAAATATGAGTGTCAAATCAACTAAATTCACCTCACCTCCCAAGCGACACCTCACTTCACCAATTTACCTCCACCATTAAAGATGTCAACCTCACAAAAATTTACACCACACAAAAATTACCTTCTCTCTCATCACTCCTATCAAAATTACTCTCCAATGTCTAACTCTCCAAAAACCCAAATTGAAGCCGACTTAAACACAAACCCAATTCCAGACATTACCATGGAAATCCCACCGGAAATTACTCCCATTGAAGACCAAGAGCCTCCAAAAGTGGATTCAACCACCGAATCTCAGTCTTCTCGAAAAAGGAAGTCTGATGACATGCAAGAAGAAGAACAAAGCGCTCCGGAACTAGGGGTCAATTACCAAGACAAGCCAGCAACCATGAAAAGGCAAGAAAAGATTAGTGATCACTTTGTGACAGGTTTGGCTATTTATCTTCCTCGGTGTAAGTCTGTTAAGTTGTATGAACTGCTTGATTTAATTGAGGCTCAAAATTGGGTGAATTTGTTGAGTGAATGCTTTAATCGGAGTATGTATGTTGATGCTATGAGGGATTTTTGCAAAAGTTTCAAATACTCTAAAGGTGTTATTCGTTGCTGTGTGTATGAAAAATAAATTGAGTTTGGTGCGAGTACTTGGCTGAGTTGTTTGATGTTCCTAATATTGGATATGACTTGTATTTTAAAAGTAATGTGATAAGGAACCCTTTTCCTGATGAAAATATTGATGAGATAGTAGAGTTTCTAGGTGGAGACCCGGAGGAAACCTACATAAATCACAATGACCTAACCCCTCTTGACAAAATTCTGCTAAAGTTTGTTTTCAATGATATTATCCCTCGCACCCAAAAGAGAGACAGTGCCAACGGGCTTGACTCTGTTCTCATTTACTGCCTAGCCAAAAAGATCCCAATCAACTTTCCCTCTATCATGGTCCAACACCTCTCCCACTGTGTTCCAAAAGGTTGGAAGGTGGGATATGGTAATCTTCTCACCTATGTCTTTGAAAGCTTTGGCATTTCCTTTGTTGATAAAGAACCCCTGCCCTCAAAAACACCGAGTACATGCAGCCTATTTTCCTTGAAAACCATAAGATGAAGGTTCTAGATGGATGTTTTGAGGTTGTGCTGGAGGAAAAGGATAAAAGGCCAAAGGAAGTAGGTGACATAGCTGAGGGGGAAGAAGAGAGAGCTACTGGGATAATAGAGGGAGTGGTTCAGGAAATTCAGGAGGAGGAAGAGAAAAAGGTGGTTGAGGAAGTGATTGAGACAGGGAGAAGGAAGAAAAGGAAGAGCTTGAGGTTGATGAAGAAAAAGGAGACCTTTGCCCCCATTTGCATTGATATCTCAGGGGTGCAAGAGGATTTGCATAAAGTCACAAGCTCTCCTATTTCGGGCAAAGTATGCATCTACAGGTACAGGTTTTACAGCTTTCAGTTCCCCACCTAAGGTTCCCAGCGAAGATGTGAAGGAGATGAAGGAGATGCTCCAGAATATGCTGAAGAAACAAGAGCAGTCAAAGGTGAAGATGGAAGAATTGAAGAAGAGTGTGCTCACTCTAGATGCTGATGTGAAGGAACTGGTCACGAGCTCATAACAGGGGAGATAGTCCACTGTGATGGACATAGTGTCTCAAATCAACAAGAAGCTGAAGGATCTTGTTGTTGATGATGACCAGAGCATTTCTTCTTAACCTACCTTTCTCTGCAGCCTTTTTATGTTGATTAAACTTATATTTTATCTGCTTTTGGGAACAATTTTTATTTCCGTCTGTAATATTTTGGGCACTTTTTAATTTCTTTTGGCAAACTTGCAAATTTGGTACATTTGGTCGATGTTTTAAATCGGTTTTGGATGCTTATAATCTATGTTTATTTTGCCTATATGCTTTGTGAATATTTTCTCTCTATGCATGCTTCTTGTATTAAACTAAACCACTAGATGGTGCTGTGTTATGGTATACTATACATGTGTGTGTTAGTTTTTTATAATGCGAAAAGGGGGAAAACTTAATCATTCTATGGTCTCTGCTCGATATCTTCACAAGCTGCCTACACTCTACAAGCAGGTATAATGTATATACAAGTTTTTTCAAGTTTTTCAATTTTTCCTTAAAGTTATTTATTTATGCATTGTTTTTATTTCCTTAACATTAGTTTTCATTCTGCATTATATTTTGTTTTTGCATTTCCTTTCTTTAGGAATAAAACGGATTATCTCTGTTTCCTTGTAAGTAAGTTTGGTTTGTTTGTCATCATCAAAAAGGGGGAATATTGTTGGACTTAATGATTTTGATGATGACACAACCTCAGTTACTTACAAACTAATAAGTGCTTGATTGTTTAAGTGTGTACTCAATTACAAAGACTAGGAGAATGAAGTGTCTTGTAAAAATACCATGAGGAACAAGAAGGCCAGAAGTAGAGCTAGCCATATAGAAGAGTTCCCTCACAGGAACTGGTGCTTCAGAAATGAAGACTAGAGAAGAGAAGGTTCCCTCTGGGAACAGAAGCTTCAGAGAAGAAGCCTCATCAGAGAAGAGAAGTTCCTCTCAAGGAACAGAAGCCTCGGAGTAGAAGCTTCATCAGAGAACATAAAGACTAAATATATTTTTATATTTTAGGATTGATGTAAGTATAAGATATTAATTTGCACTCGAAAAATCTGTGTGGAATTGGTCTTAGGATAAAATATTGTGCATGCTAGTTTTTAGGAAAACTGTTTTAGTTTAAACGTTTATCTTTTTCTCAAATTAAAAAAGATTTTATTTTATTCTTTTTTCTGATTTTCGGAAAATATATTTAACAAAATAAAATCTCCCATGTTTTCCAAAACTTGCGGCCTACTCTCCCATGTTCTTCTTCAGTCATGGTTTTGCACATTGAGGAGTTCATGGTTCCTTAATTCAAGGGACATGATCTTCTTAGTGGGTATGAGTAGTGGCATGATGGATTTGCTGCACAAAGAAGTTTTTATAATACGTTTATTGCTCTATAAATAGTTCATGATTTCAGATGGAAAAACTCACCCTTGCTCACATAAGTTGTCAAGCTTCAAATCGAGTCAAGTGTCAATTCCACACAAGTCCATTAGAGTGTTCTTAATGTTCTTATACTAGAGTTTGTTTACTTTTCGAGTTGTAATTTGGGGAATGGGGAAATTCGAGTGAATGTTTGTGTATGAGAAAGAGAAGAGAGAAAGAGAAGAGAATAGAGAAGTGAGAACAGAGAAGTGAGAAGAGAGAAAGAGAAGAGAAGAGTAACAAGTTGGGTGACTTGTTCCTCAGGGTCTCAAGTTCGTAGAGGAACTTGAGTTTGAGTCGTTAGCTTGTAATAGGATCATTTGCCCTATTATAGAACTACTACAAAATGCGTAATTTAGCGACGCTGTGAGCTCGACACAGTGTAAGGGGCGTCAGCTGCTTGATATAGTACGCGTGTATCCTCGACGCTTATTTAAGTCAAAATTTATTTTTGACACGTAAAAGCGTCGAGATATACCTTCCTGCACGGCACGTGACAAATTTCTTTTGGCCCGCATCATGGCATTACATTATAGGATAATAAAACCGCCGCTCTACATACCCTAACTCTCATAGTTTCATCAGTTTTAATTTTTTTTCATCTTTCTCCGTACCCAGTTCTCCAAAAACACTAAGAGATTCATGGAATTAGGATTTGGATCTGTATTTTTAGCGTGGTTCTTATAAATTGGGAAGCGGAATTTTCTTTTCTCTCATTCCTTTGTGCTAGTTAGTAATTATTCAAAGGTACTTTTTATTATTTTTTTAATTTCTTGTTAAAATTGAGTATTTTAGATCTAGAGTTTTAATTTTTAGAAATGTTACGATTTAATGATGATAGAGGGTTAACTCATGAAGAACAGAGATTTAAGGGTTTTGTTTATGCTTCTCTAGTAGAAACCCCACTGAGAGAGAGGTATTGAGATAAATGAGTTTAATTTGTTGCAAATTTAACTAATGTACTTATTATGAAATTTCAGAGTAGCAATTGGGGTTCAAATTCAATCCTTATTGGTTGAGCTAGGTTATTTTCCTCCCTTTACAGATCTGGTCTTCACTTTTTGAGTTATGCCTGTCCTTATTATGCCGTATTATTTTGCTAGATTCAACGTTGCTTTAGAGGTCAATGAATTTATCCAGGTTAGAATTTCTTCTCTTTTTTTTCTTCTGTTATTTTGCTTTTTATAATTGTTGTGGTTTAATTTTGATGTCAAATTGGCCATTTTGTTTCAATTTTTGCTTAATTTCTGATCTGATTGAGTAAATAAGTGGGGTTTTGTGTTTTTATTTTTTTGTACGATTTGCTATGAATTTTTTTTGGAGTAATTGGTTGGTTTCTTAATTGCAAAGTTCTTATTGTTTAAACAGAATGGGGAATTTGGCTATTTTCTTGAATTTATGGTTGTTACTTTAACTTTTTATTTTATTCTCTTCTTTAGGAAGTAATTACATACAAGTATTACGGGAGTAGTACTTAGTATCTTACTCGTCCCAAAAAATTAAATAATTGGAGTTACTTAGATGGATTGGTGTGAGTATTAGTGTGTGACTAAACCATTTTAAACCTTATTTTTTGTTATTTTGGGAAGCTTAAGTATGTACTGATATTTCCAAATAAAAAACAATGCAAGCTAGATTAAATATTAAACTCCTTTTAACATCTAAAAGACTGAAACCTTAAGTTATTTATAAGAAATCAAACCTGTCTTTTGGGTAGGAACATTTTTTCTAGAGTGACAAGAGAAGCCTCCTAGTTATGTTGGATTACTTTTTGTGGGAGATCATATCTGTTATGTGGTTTTGTCGGTGTTTTAGATTTTTCAACAATTAGATTTTTTTTTTAGATTTGTCGTAGTACTAATTTTAGTTGCCTTGAGCTGCAGTTTTGTTTGTCTTAAAATGATATACTTGCAGTTGATATTATCCCATAATCCCTTCATGAAAGATATAGATCTTGAAAAGTTATCCAATATAGACTCAAGAATTTCTAAATTTGGAATTGTGTGCTAGAAGTTGTGCCTTTTGGAAATTTCAGTGGTCTGCTGCCATAGTTCTATCGCAACGGGGATGTTTATTGCTCTCTTAAAGCCTATGCGGGTTTATTGCTTTGAGTTGGGTGTGTTTGCTTTAGTTAAACATGAAGTGGCTAAATTTAAGTTGGGTGGGCTTCCTAAGATGATAAGTAGGTGCTTTGCCCGCGTTAAGGTCTTTATTATGTCTCATGCCACACGAGCAACAATTGTTTTTGGAATCTAGATCATCTGTGTGTCCTTTCTCTTTCTTGTTTCTTTCTTTCATAATATAGGACCTGAGATGCAACTATAAAAACTACGAAGCAGGTTTCTCAAACTTGCATTGTTTTATAATTGATGGAACTCTTGATTTCCTACATCAGTATGTATTTGGCAGCATGAAGTACTTTAGTGTTGTGGACTAAGAATTTCAGTACTCTTAAGCAATGAAACCAGAGGTAACTAGTGTTAGAAACCTTGTTATGCAGCTGGTTACATTTTTTATTACTAATCTGTAGTCTGTCTTTTCAATCTAATATAATTTGTCTTGTTAGGACTATAATTCACTAACTAGAAACATGTTTTATTCAACCAACAAAAATAAATGGCAAATTTTAACTTCCAGCTCTAACATGCTTGTTATTGATGCAGGATGTTATGACTATTATATGTGTCAAGTCTACAAATTAATCAAGTCATTCCATGAAGACGTTAAATTAGCTCCAATTCAATAGAGAGAAGTTGCGTGTTTTTCGAAATAGTGGTAGTATTGCAACTATGCATTTTTATTTAATGTTAGCAGTTTAAGAGATCGAATGTCTTGTAAATGAATATTAGTTTAATAATGTTAGAATATATTCATAGTTTTTTGCATTATTTTACATATGTATACATATAATAATTTGTACTCTTGTTTAATTATGAATAAATTCTATTTATGGGTAAACTTTTTCTTCTGATTTTTTTTTAATACTACGATATGGAGTATCTTTGCAAGTAATATAAATATTTTCCACATTGGATATTTTTATAGAGAATATGGACTTGAAAAGGTGTTACCCAATTTTAAATTATGGACACAAAAAAGCGTCGGTAGAATATCGTACATTTAAAGTATGAAATCAGAGACTTAAAAAAGCGTCGCCAAATATGCGATTAGACACAAAAAAGCGTCGAGAAATTTACGAAAATGCGCGACACAATGCAAATATCGACGCCTCGTATACGAATTTGGACAATAAAAAGCGTCGATATTTGCGACGGTTTTTGCGTAGAGGAATTTTCTCGACTCACTATTTTTCGATGCTTTTTAGAAGCGTCGAGAAAATAATTTTCGACGCTTTTGGTGTCAAAAATATGCCTAAAAGCGTCTAAAAACCACAAAAATTCTAGTAGTGATAGTGAAGATTCTTTTCCCAAAATCCCAAGTGGTCGTGGTTTTTCTCCTTGTTAGGGCCAAGGAGTTTTCCACGTAAAATCTCTCTTGCATTCTTTAGTTCCTTTAGTTAATCTTTCAGTTCCTTTAGCTAACTTAATTTTAATTCCGCAAAAAGTTTGGCTAATCTCTCATACTACAATTCAACCCCCCCTTCTTGTAGTATTCTTTAAAACAACAATTGGTATCATTCTTTGCAAATTAAAATTTGGTTTTAATATAATTATGCTCCAATTTTTCTCAATTTTAGGTTGTTTTTTGGAATTTGTGAAAATATTAGTGATATTTATCAATTAGTTGGATTTTTTTTTATGTTTTAATGATTAATTTAATTTGTTTTGGTTGATAATTTTGAATTAATTATATAATATATATTAACCTTGGTACTTAAATAGTTAAAATTTTGTATTTTACTTTTAATGGTTAATTTGAAGTTGTTTTGATGGGTTATTTTGAATAAGTTAGAGATTAAAACCTTGTTATTAAATAAGTTGAATTTCGGAAAGTTTAAATGGTTAATATTAAGTTGTTTTGATGGGTATATTTGAATAAATTTGAGATTAGTAACCTTGTTTGTTACTAAAGTAAATGAATTTTGGAACGGGTGAATGGTTACTTTTAAGTTGTTTTGATGGGTAATTTTGAAAAAATTAGAGATTAGTAACCTTGTTATTTTAGCAATTTTGAATAAATTAGATGAATTAAAGTAGTGAATACATTGTTTAGCAATTGTTAGTTCGATGAATGATGTGTTTTAACTTATAAATAAATTAGTTAATTGACATGTTATGAGAAAGAGTACATACCTAATATTTAACCTAATTTTTGTTTATTGTTTTTTTTAATAGATTTGTGAATTAAAGCACGAGTTTAGCTTGAGGACTACATATTGAGCTCAAGTGGGTAGTTGCTATATTGGTATGACTTATAAACTTTACTTAGCTATATTTCTTTCTATTTATCAATTTAATAAAAGTTTATTCATAAAATTGCAACTTGTGTATTGTTTAATTGCAAATAAATACAACAATATATAGAATACTTGCATCATCATATGCCTAGATACCCGTTCAAGGCTTTCTCATTAGGAGAAAGTCTTGAATAGTCCCCGGTTGGGACTGTTCTTAAATGTGTACTCTCACTTAGGTGGTTAATGTATGTTTTCTTTTCGATTTTAAGGAACATCTTGGCTTATCATTTCCTCACTATGTTCTCTGGGTACATATGTGGGTAATTAATTATCCACATCGTGTACTTGGAGAACTAGGGGGAATGCTGTCGGATTTTCCTTAAAATTGGAAAGTTGACATACATTCACTAGTGAGAGTATACATTCAAGGATGGGTTAGGTTGGAGTGATAAGGACCCTTTGGAAACATGCAATTTTTCACTATATGAATGGTATATTCACGTTTTGTACTTGAATTTGATTTACATAAAATATGTAGCAATTAAACATTATTCATTATATGTTGCTATATATGTTTAGAGACAATTTACTAAATGGAAAAGGATCGTGGTTGGATGTATGGTAGACGCGATACATTGGAATTTTGGAATGGGGTTCAAGAGTTTTGCGAGAGGGCTTTAGCTTATCAACACAAACTGGGTGGCAAAGGCCTTTATTGTCCTTGTGTTGATTGTAATAATGTGAATGTGGTCGATAGTGTTGAAATCTTAGAGATCATGTATTATGCCGTGGGTTTAGGAAATTATACCATATGTGGATTTGGCACGGAGAAAGTGGAGAGTACAGTGGGGATCTTGATCGGAATGATGTGCGTGTTAGAAGCAATGAGATTCATGTGGACGAGGAATACAAGAATGATGACTATATTGTTGATAATGGTGAGGATGGAGCCGATGATGATTAGGCGGATGAGGTCGAGGATGAACAAGTGGATGAGATGTTGAATGGTATTTAAAGTGGAGTTTTTGAGTTATTATCGGAGGCTTCCAAAAAGCTGTTGTATCTCGGGTGCAAAAAATACTCCAAACTATCGGCCGTGCTAACACTTTTCAACATTGAGTCGAAGCATTAAGTATGAAAAACTCATTAGTTTTACTTCTTTGTTGACCGCATTAAGTGATATGTTGCCTGATGGGAATGAAATTCCTAAGTCTTACTATTACGCAAAGAAGCTCATGTGTCCCTTTGGTTTGGAGTATAAGAAGATACATGCATGTCCTAATGATTGTATTCTGTATCGAAATGAGTATGAACAACTGCATGAGTGTCCACGATGCAAGCGGTCGCGCTACAAGCGCATGAGTTGCAATCCGGGCACGGAGGGACCTCCTGCTAAGGTGTTGTGGTATCTTCCCATTATTCCAAGGTTTAAGCGTTTGTTCTAAATACCAAAAGATGCTAAAAACTTGAGATGGCATGCAGAGGGAATTTGGTGATGAAGTTAGAAATTTAAGGCTTGGGTTGTGCACAGATGGGATGAATCCATTTGGCACTCTTAATACCCAACACAACACATGGCCGGTACTTTTAGTGATTTATAATTTGCCTCCTTGGCTGTGCATGAAACGTAAGTAAGTAATGCTTTCATTGCTAATAACTGGTCCTAAGCAACTTGGAAACGACATAGATGTTTACCTTGCGCCGCTTATTGACGACTTGAGAAAGATGTGGGATGAAGGGGTTTCTTGTTTTGATTCTCATAAGAACGAGATGTTCACATTGCGTGCAGCCCTTATGTGGACCATGAATGACTTCCCTGCATATGGCAGCTTGTGTGGGTACAAGGTCAAAGGGAAAAAATCATGCCCCATATGTATTGATGACACATCAAGCGTATACCTTACTCATTCTCACAAAGATGTCTACCTACGGACTCGAAGGTTCCTTAGGCGTGATCACCCGTACCGTAGGCAGAAAAAGGCTTTCGATGGAACCGTGGAAAAGGATACTGCGCCTAGACCATTGACTGGTGCTGATATTTGTGCTCGGGTGAAAGGGATACAAACGGTGTTTGGAAAATCAGAAAAACTGTGGTCTCAGCTGCTCTGTTTAAGAAAGAATCAATCTTTTGGAAGCTTCCGTACTGGAGAGAACATGACGTTAGGCATTGTCTTGATGTGATTCATATAGAGAAGAATGTGTGTGATGCTCTTTTTGGAACGCTTATGAATATCCAAGGCAAAACAAAGGACGGAAAGGGTGCACGGTTAGATTTGAAAGAGATGGGGATTCGTCCAGAATTGTGGCCTCAAGAAAAGGTTAGAAAGGGGAAGGAACCGTTGGTAATTTACATGATATTGTGATTATTTTCAAAATCTATGTTAGTAAATATTTGCTAATTTCCTTTGCATGTTTCACTGATGTGATTTGTTTGTCATATGCTAGTGCACATAAAAAGATAATGGACTTGATTGTGCTTTGTATGTGATGAGATTCATGCTTGACATTGTGACTCATTGTACGGACACTCAACAACTTGATGAGGTAAGTCCTAAAACTTAATGAAATGCTATATTGATGTGATTTCTAGCCTTAGACACCTAATATTACCCAACATTGACATGTTATGAGAAATAAAAAGGTCATTTGACAAGAAAGGTAGAAAATGGGCTGAATAGAAGTCATATGGGCCATATTTGGGCCATTTTGTGTTAATATGCTCTTTTCATGTGATTTCTTTCCTTATACACCTATAACTAGATAATATTGACATGTTATGAGATAAATAAAGTTCATTTAATAAGAAATGTAGGAAATGGGCAAAGTAAAGTCATATAGGCCATATTCGGGCTATTTTGAGTAAAAAGCGTCATAAACCTTAATAAAATGCTCTTTTGATTCAATTTTAGGGCTTAGACACATAAAACTATCCAACATTGACATGCTATGAGAAAGAAATAGTTCATTTGATAAGTAATGTAGGAAATGGGCTACATAGAAGTCATATAGGTAATATTTGATAAAATACATATTGTTTTGTCTAATTAATTAATTCTAACATAATGTTTTTGTATTTCAAGTTTTGCAAGGTCCAAAAGGATGGTCCGTTGACAATCAAGGAGCTTAATGAAGTTCGTGACATGTTGGCGTCTTTTATCACCTTCAACATGTAAATGACATTTTAATTATAAATTATTTATGTTAACTTTTGAACTATATATACACTAGTAGAAAACTAACCTCAAGTAACACCCAAAATGTGTTACATAAAGTGGTAAAAGTGTTACTATAGACAATAGGTAACACTTTATTGGGTGATACTTCCGCCCATACCTAAGGTCTTATGTAACACTTCGGGTAACTTATGGTAACACTTTTAAAAATGATACTAGAAATCCTCTTATGTACCACTTTTTATATTATTAGTATCATTTTTAAAGTGTTACTTTTTATTTCTTATGTAACACTTACTTATTTCTAGTAACATTTTTCAATCATAAAGTATCACTTTATCCAACATTATGTATCACTTTTTTGAACTAATGTAACACTTTGTTGATTATTAGGTAACATTTTTCATTCATATTTTGACATATAGTAGCACTTTATTCGACATTATGTATCACATTTTTCAATCAAATTACAAAGAATTAACATATACAATGATCACAAATGTGAAATTAACATATACGATATACCAAAATGTGAAGTGATATAATTTCATAGTTTCTTAAAAAAAACACCCATAAACACCAATTATTTTTGACCAATAGAAACTTGAAGATATACATTTTTTTTATTTTTTGAAAATAAATAACTTAAAGCAACAACAGCAGATGCTCTAGCAAAGGTTGAATGTGAAGTAGCATCCCAACAGCAGAACGTGAAGTAGCAGCCTAGCAGAGCAGAACGTGAAGTAGCAGGGGCATCAATGTCGTCAGTAGGAGGGAAGTAGCAAGGCAGCAACAAAATCTCACTAAGTAGGAATCTTTAACCTCTTGAACCGTAAAAGGCAGATCCTTTGAAGATGCAGACATAAAAATTGTCAACCATGATATGATAAGAAAAGTTGTTGAATGACAACGCAGGCACTACAGCTCCTGCATTAAGAGGTATATGACATATAAAACCATTTCCATGCATTTAAGAATACATTTCCATAAGATATAAAAATAAAAAATTCTAATGTTATATGACTTATATCATAAAGGTACAAACGATGCAAGAATGAAAAATATTAAAAAAAAAAAAATAGTAATGTGCATGCTTTCAGGACCACATAGGAAGATTGGTTAAACGGAGTCAATACAAGTATGGTCAAAGTACCTTAAAGTAGCCATAATCAATGAGGTATATTATTGAAAATACTCTTTAATGAACAACTCAAAGAAAAGCTCGTTGAAACAGACATATCACATGGATTCTACGATGCAAGTTAGATAGAGTTGTAAATATCAACATCAAAAGCAAGAGTTAGGGAGCCTGGGATGTACAAGTACAAGAATAAACAAAGATGTAGTAGCAGCATAAAATCCAACTTATTAGAAAGCTTAAGATAGCCATTATAAGAATACTTAAAATAAAATATGGAATATGAACAGAGGAAGGCAACTGAAAACAGTGGCAAGACTGGCAACAGAATACTAATATGGTTATGAATGATAATGCCGTGAAAGTACAAATACATAGCATATCCAAAGAAACTTTAGTAGCAAGAATAAACTTGGGCAAGACATTAATACATATCATATATAAACAATATTGAGATGTGGTGATAAAACTAAAGCAAGTACATTGAGAGATGTTGTGATAAATTTAAAGTAAGTACATCAAGTAGGATATAGAAAATATTTCAACTACCAATCTCATCAGTCATCATAGTAGAAGTGAGTGAGTAATGTAGAAAAACCTGAAGAACCATTATATAACTATTTCAAAACATCCTTAAAAAGGAAGTAAACCAATTACTAAAGAACTCCATACCACTTCTTACTAGGGTTTGCTTGGTGTCAAGGATCTAATCCTGCAACAAAAATAATATGACCTCTGTTGTTGAGCACATAAACACAACCCTATTGTAAAGGCCATTTTCAGAGCATCAGAATCAGAAAAACCACGTTCAAATTTGATTAGTAGAATGCAGTTCAGCTATGTCAAATTGTCAGTTCAAATTTCTAAGGATTGTAAGGCAAATGAATAAAAAAAATGCTAAAATTGACATATTAATGATCTCATATACCATGAATAGCTGATACCAGAACTCAATCATAGTTTGCAAGTAAAAGTTAAGACTTAAGATAGAGTGATGATTTTTTTTTTTCAAATTCTTGCTTCCTTATATTAAACTACCAAGGTGGTTTGTCAGAGGGTCGAATCATGCTGCGTATACTATCAGATCAACTCTTGCCATTATCATAATAGCAAGCCAGATGATTCCTAATACATGCGAAATCACGAAACAAAAACTCAAGACCAAAGATACCCGAGTAAGGTAAAGCAAAGCCCCATAATACCCATCCTAAATCAAAAGTTTAGTTGTGATATTGTTAGATCATTACTGTACTAGTTTAGTCTGACTTTCACTATCTTATTGACAATAAGATTCGAATAATTAAGATAACATACATCAGATTAACCGCCCGACCATTTCATAAACTCTCCACCAAATACATGGAAATCTGACAATCAAGTATTTAAATATTGAAAGCAGGAAAACTAGAACTTTCATAAGTAGACCCTTTTCCTTTCTAAATTTAACACATCCTATTAAGATGATCAAGTTTAAGATTTCAAAACTAGTTTCAAACCTTCACAACAATATAGCACAAAAAACTAACTACCCAAGTATCAGAATATATCTAACAATCATATTTCATTATTCAAGTGAATAAGCTAACAAATCAAAACTTTCACACAAATCAAAATCATCAGAACTCAAAATTAATGAAATTAGAAAAGTTTATACCTTTCTCATAAAAATATAACGAAGAAGATCCAAGATCAGCTCCTAATCCTAACAAATTCACAACAGCAATCAACAAGAAATAAAAAGCAAGTAATTGCAAAACAAAAAAAAAAATTCCCAAATTCACAGAACTGTCGCCTTTTGTACTGTAAAATAAAAAAAAAATCCCTAAAAACAAAACCCTAAATCATAAATTAAAATAATTAAATAACCCTAAATCAAAATAAAGAAAAAAAAAACTTACAATTAGAGGTGGTGTTGATGGCGCGGTTTGCAGGAGAGCAAAAGAGGTGGTGGTGCGGCTTCAGCTTAAGGTAGAGGTGGTGGTGGCTGCACGGCCTAGACTTGAGTGCGGTGGTGGATGACATTCTTCACCTTCACTGCAAAGAAAGACAAAGAAAGTGAGGGGTGTCGACTGTCAGACTAGATTGAATGAAATAAACAAATCTAAATTAAGTAAAAGAGTCCTTTCAAAAAAAGAAAAAAAAAATACTCTTAGCAGTATTTGAGAACTTTTTAATTAAGGCTAGTTTTTTAGCAAGATTTGAGAATTGATACCTTTCTTTGGATGCATTTTTTCTTTTCTAAGTAGTAGTGGACTAGTGGTTGCTGCTTTTTTACATTTTTCTACTAGTGAGTGCTACTTCTATCAAAGTGTTAAAATCAAGTGTTACTTAATATTCATGTGTTACAATCAAGTGATACTTAATATCAAAGTGTTACAATCAAGTGTTACATAATGTCAAAGTGTTACAATAGTGTTACTTATAAGTTAATTAAGGTTCTATCCTTAAAAGTGATACCATGTGGTGTTACCTTAGGTCATTATTGTAGTAGTGATATTGTTATTCATTATATATTTACTTACTATCATTTGTATATATATATATATATATAACACCTTTTTTTTAATGTATTGCGTTTGGGAATATTTATATCTATATATATATATATATATGAATTCTTTTTTTTAATATTATTTTTGTATCTTATTGTAATATTTAATAATAATATTATTATTAGTAATTATAATAATAATATTATTAATTATTTTATTTAATATAATTGTTGGAATTACAGGTTATTATTATTGCTGGAAACAGGTTTTTTTTTAAAATATTATTGCGCGAAAATTGGAAAAAAAATTGAGTAAAAAGGCACCGGTTAACCGGTGCCAAAACTAGCTACCACCCCAAAAAAAATGGCGGGAGACTATTTTAGGCACCGGTTAACCGGTGCCCAAAACAGTTAAAGGCACCGGTTAACCGGTGCCAATTTGGGTATAGGGCACCGGTTTTGAACCGGTGCTAAAAAGGGGGGTATTTGGCACCCCCCACATAGAATGCGGTTCAAACCAGTGCCTTAGACCGGGTTTGAACCGCTGACAAAGCCCTTTTTTCAACTAGTGAAAATTTGCCATTCCAAAACAACACTTACCGGCCGAACGAGGGTAGTGATGGGCTACGCCAAAGCGAGGCATCACTACCTCTCCTAGGAAGAAAGGCATACCGGGTATGCAAGTTGGTTTTGGTTGTACTCAACGATATGAGTGATGGAGTCCTAACATGTCGTGGCAAAGTGAATAAATTGTTGAGAGAGCATTAGATGCGACGATTTATTCAACCAAGAGTGGCTTGGAGCCATTAGCAAAGTGTTGCTTACCTTAGGAGATTGAGTGTTAAGACAAGCCAAAGCATGCTTAACCACTCTTTGTTTCTTCGGATCTTAGAATCGACTTATTCTCACCAAATTGGGGACAACTTTAAATGTGTGAATAAGATGTTTTAAATAAGTTTGATTAAAATGCATGAATTCAATCTTATTTAAATTTCATGAATGGTTTTTCATTAAAATTCTTTCAATTGTAGAATCATGTCTTCAAATAACTCAAACAGCCAATTCTCGTTACGCTCAATTCTCGACAAGGAGAAGTTGAGTGGGCCAAATTTTCTTGATTGGCAAAGGAACTTGCGAATTGTTCTCATGAAAGAGCAAAAGGAATATGACCTTAATGAGGAAATGCCCGAGGCTCCCAATGAGAAGGTGACTCAAGCTGCCCTAAATCGATGGCAAAGTGCCAATCGAGATGTCAAATGCATCATGTTGGCCACAATGTCTCCAGTGCTTCAAAAGACTTTCTTTGAGAAGGAGACAGCTTTTGAGATCATTTCTGAATTTCAAAATATGTTTAAAGAGCAGGCCCAAACCGAAAGGTTTGAAACCCACAGGCAGGTCCTTGAGAGCAAGCTCAAGAAAGGAGAGCCAGTCAGCCCAGATGTACTCAAAATGATAGGATTGTTTGAGAACATGGGAAGGCTTGATGAAGGGTATTCAACCGAGATGGCAATTGACATCATTCTCCACTCACTGCACAAAGGCTATAATCAGTTCAAGATGAACTATAACATGCACAACATGGAGAAAACCCTCACCAAGCTTCATGGTATGTTAAAGCAAGCAGAGCAAACGCTCAAGGATGAGGGGAAGCATGATATGCTCATGATAAAAAAGGGCAAGCCGTTCAAATTCTCAGGCAAAAAGAAGAAAGGCTTTAAGGGGAAGGGCAAGAGAAAACCTTTCCGCCTAAGCCTAAAACTACCAAGGATAACAAAGGGAGAAAGAAGGTAGCATCTTCTAAATCTGATTCCGAATGCTTCTACTGTAAGAAGAAGGGACATTGGAAGAGAGATTGCCTCAATTTCAAGGAAGATATGAAGAACGGAACTGTTGCTTCTGTTCAGGTATATTCATTATAGACTTTAACTTCACTAGCTTAGCATCATGGGTATTATATACCGGATGTGGCTCACACCTTTGTTCCAATTCTCACGGACTAAGGAACGCTAGAAGGCTAGAGAAGGGAGAGGTTGAACCTGGGTCGGCAATGGAGCCAAAATTAGTGTCGTATCCGTAGGAACTCTCTGTTTGTCTTTGCCCACTGGGCTTGTTTTGGAACTAGATAACGTTTATTATGTTCCCAACATCACCAAAAACATCATTTCAATTTCGGCGTTGGACGCCAAGGGTTTTGAATTTCAAGTAAAAAACAATAAATGTTCGTTTTATCTCGATAATAATGTTTTATATGGTATTGCACATTCTGAAAATGGTCTTTATGTGCTTGATCTGGACAAACAAGTTTATAATGTGAATAATAATACCAAAAGAGCTAAGACCATGGAGTCAAACCAAACTTACTTGTGGCATTGTCGTCTTGGCCACATTAACATCAAACGCATCAAGAGACTTCTACAAGAAGGTGTTCTTGACTAATTCGATTTAGAATCGTTTGAGAATTGCGAGGGATTTTTATTAGGCAAGATGATTAAACAACCATTCTCCAAGCTAGGAGAAAGGGCAGGAGACTTATTAGGTCTAATACACACTGATATATGTGGAATGAGCTCAACCACAAGAAATGGACACCGATATTTTATCACCTTCACAAATGATTATAGTAGATATGGTTATGTCTACCTAATGTCACATAAATCTGAATCATTTGAAAAGTTCAAAGAATTTCAGAGTGAAGTTGAAAATCATCTTGGCAAGAAAATCAAAGCCCTTCGATCGGATCGAGGTGGTGAATACTTGAGCCAAGAATTCGATGACCATCTGAAAGAAAATTGTATACTTTCAGAATTTACACCTCCGGGAACTCCTTAATGGAACAGAGTATCCGAAAGGAGAAATCGAACCTTGTTGGACATGGTATGATCAACAATGGGTCTTAGTGATCTTCCTATCTCTTTCTGGGGATACACACTTCTAACTGCGGCACTAACACTGAACCGTGCACCATCAAAAGCTGTAGAAAAGACTCCATATGAATTATGGACAAAGAAACCTCCTAGGTTGTCTTTTCTAAAGATATGGGGATGCGAAGCATATGTCAAGAAATTGATTTCTGACAAACTTCATCCCAAATCTGACAAGGTTTACATTGTGGGCTACCCAAAAGAAACCAAAGTGTTTTACTTCTACAATAAATCGGAGAACAAAGTGTTTGTTGCTCGCGATGGTGTCTTTTTGGAGAAGGAACACCTTTCCAAAATGACAAGTGGGAGGAAAATCGAACTCGACGAAGTTCGTGAGGATGAGAAACAAAATCAGAATGACATTCAAAGTGCTCAAACAACATCTGTTGACGCAGGTCAAAATGATCAAAATGTGCAAAGTCAAACCAACAATGCAAATGCTCAATCCATTACCCTACGTAGGTCTCAGAGGCCGAGATCTCAACCTGATAGATATATTGGTTTAGTATTAACCGAGATATCAGAGGACATCCTAATTATTGATGGAGATGAACCGGTAACCTACAAGCAAGCGATGGAAAGCACCGACTCTGCCAAATGGCATGAGGCCGTGAGATCTGAAATGGATTCCGTTTTTGAAAAACAAGTCTGGGACTTGGTTGACTTACCCAAAGGTTATACACCTATCGGATGTAAGTGGATTTTCAAGATGAAAACCGAAAAATATGGAAATGTATCCATTTGTAAAGCTAGATGGGTGGAAAAAGGTTATAGACAAGTTCATGGTATAAATTACGATGAAACCTTTTCACCAGTCGTAATGCTTAAATCCGTTCGGATCCTCCTAGCGATTGCTGCATATTATAACTATGAAACATGGCGGATGGACGTCAAAAATGCCTTCTTAAATGGTATTTTAGAAGAAATTGTGTACATGACACAACCAGAAGGTTTTGTCGACCAAAACAATGTTGGGAAGGTTTGTAAGCTTAAGAAGTCCATTTATGGACTAAAGCAAGCTAGCATAAGTTGGAATCTGCGATTTGATGAAGCCATTGGTAAGTTTGGTTTTATCAAAAATCTAGATGAATCTTGTGTTTACAAGAAGTTCATTGGGAGTGACATCGACTTCTTAGTCTTATATGTCGATGAAATATTGCTCATTGGAAATAACATTTCGTTGTTAGAGTCTGTAAAGGCCTGGTTTGGAAAATGTTTCTCAATGAAAGACTTAGGAGAGGCTCAGTTCATACTAGGCATCAAAAGGGATGATTGGATTGAGTCAAAGTACTTATATTGATAAGGTAATTGCTCGATTTGGCATGGAAGGGGCCAAAAGAGGTCACCTGCCAATGTCACATGGCATAAACCTAAGCAAGAAGTAGTGTCCACAGACACCTGATGAGCGGGAAAGAATGAATCTGATTCCATATGCTTCGCTTATTGGATCAATCGTGTATGCCATGATATGTACTAGGCCAGATGTATCGTATGCCTTGAGTGCTACGAGCCGTTACCAATCAGATCAAGGAGAGGCCCATTGGACTGCGGCTAAGAATATCCTAAAGTACCTGAAAAGGAACAAGGATAAATTTATGGTATATGGTGGTTCAAAAGAATTAGTTGTTGAAGGTTATACCGACGCAAGCTTTCAGACAGACATAGACGATTTTAAATCGCAATCTGGATATGTGTTCTGTCTGAATGGAGGAGCGTTCAGTTGGAAAAGTGCCAAGCAGAGTAAACTGCAGATTCTACAACTGAAGCCGAGTACTTAGCAGCTGCTGAAGCGACTAAGAAGGCTGTTTGGATTCGTAAGTTCATTGGTGAACTTGATGTTGTACCCTCCATAAAGGGTCCAATAGCCCTCTATTGTGACAACAATGGAGCTATTGCTCAGGCCAGATAGCAAAGGGAACATCAAAAAGTCAAACATGTCAAACGGCTGTTTCACATGATTCGAGAATGGAAATCAGAAGGTGAAATCAGAATTTGCAAAGTTGGAACGGATGACAACGTAGCCGATCCACTTATTAAACCTTTGCCTCAAGTGAAGCACAACAGGCACGTTGAGGCAATGGGAATCAGGCATGTAGGAGACTAGCTTTGATTTCCCGGTTTAGTGTTTTAGTTAAATTTTGAACTCTTAATGTAAGACACTAAGGAAAATCATTCAAGTTTTGGAGTAATATAAATTTCATTCAATATTTTATTACTCCGTTTGCTATTTAATTGTGGTTTGGGATTAAATAATGAGTCTATTCGATTCTTGAAATATTCAAAATAGGGTATCAAGACCAGTCGTTATAAGGAAACACCTATTAAGTGAACATTGAATATTATAATAAAAAATTGTCCCTAATCGAGGTCATTTAAACGATGGAGGATTAATTACCAATTGAGGTTAGTGTGTTGTTTGATTTATAGCACTGTTTCTTGTGCTACGAGGACATGATTGTCATAAATCATTTGCACAGGTATTAGTTTAGAACCATACTGGATCGACCTATGAGAATAATTTAAAAGATTAAAAATCCTCATAAGTATACTTCTCATTATGGCTATCGGAACCTATTTCCTCGACCATGAGTATTGTGAGCTCTCTTGTTTGAGTACTAGTTCGCTTTGATGTTGTCAAACGTCTGCCGTAATAGGGGATTATAACGGCAACACTTGGGCGGCTAGGTCCTCTCAGTAAGAGGAGCTACATTACAAGAATGGGAATGTCCCCCTATTAAAATAGGGAAGATGTCTTTGTTGTATACAAGGCCTCTCGCAAAGCGAGACTGTAAAAATGCATGGCCGTGCTCGGATGGATTTTAGAAATCATCTATTTATTGACAGTCGGACTCGGAATCGAGAAACACTTCTGGAAGTAATAACGATGACGAAATAATCTTACCTTTTAGTCCATGAAGAGACATAGGAAAAAGGTTGTACACTAAATGCGCACTTGTCCGGAAGGACAAATTGGAGATTGAAAGGAATGGTGTCCTTCGAACAAGTGTACTATTCCATTAGTGGGTTCAAAATTATTAGAAAGCTAATATATTCAGTAAGGTCAAGTGATCGGAATGCCTGGGTGGAGGCCTCTTCCGATCAGTAATATTAATGCATAATTAATATTACAGTTTAATCTTGAATGAACCCTTCGGGTCACACCCAAGCAACTAACGAACCGAAGTAACTAATTAATTATGAATTAAATAATAAGTCAACCGAGTAATTAATATTTAGATGTCGGGAATTTGAGCTTAAAGCGACGAAACCGAACGTCGCAAGTCGAGTCGGAAAATAATAAAAGACGAGACATGAAAATAATAAATCAACAAAGACCAAAATATCCCTAGCATCAGAATGCCCCGAGCAAACCGAGTGCTAGGGGCATGGTGTCTAGCATCGCAATACTAGGCATAGCCTAGTGCGTGCTAGCGCTGCTATGTGGCTGCCTTGTGCGCGCATTGGCTAGCAGCCATGTCGCAACAAGTCGCAGCAGCTAGAACGCAATGCCCGCCAGCCACAGCAGCTAGCAGCAGCATGGCTAGGCCATTGCGCGCATGCTAGCGTTGCTGGGCCTGCTGGGCAGCCGTGGAAAGGAAGCCCACCTTGGGTGCCTTGGTGCCCAAGTGTTGGTGCCACGTGGCGTGAATTGAGAGGAGATTGGAAGGGTGTGTTGGCCATTTTTGAAGAGGGAGTGGGGAGCAAGTTTGGTCCCTCCCTCCTCCAAATGGTCCTCACTTAACCTCTCACATAAGCTTGCCACTTGTTGATTTATTACTAGTTTGATTATTAATTTTATTTTAGCTTTAAAATAAAATGGAAAAATCAAATTCTCCCACATTGATGGGAGAGCTTTTCACTCTCTTATTTTCCCTATAAATACCCAAGTTGGGGTATTGGGAAAATTACTTGAGTGAGAGTTGAAAAAGGCATCACCATTGTGAAAACCTTTGAACTCATTAATCACTCGGGTCATGTCATATGTGTCAAACACTTTGAGTCGAGTCATGAAAAGTCATATATGAGTCAAAAAACACTAAGCCTTAGGTAAACCCTAAGATAATTAAAAGATAAGCAATGTCCTATAGTTCAAAATATGAATACGGGTACATTCCAAAGCGAGCAAGAATATTCCCGGATTTTTTCTAAGACCGCGAATATAAAAGCATGAGATTCTTCTAAGATTACAGGAGTTTGAGCAAAAAACATACATGGATCATTAAATTAGAGATCAAGAGCTTTAATTTGCAAAAAGATTTGAGCAGATTTGGTTGAAAGGAAACGACCAAGTTGAAAGCAATAGACAACAGCAGCAGCAGAAACAGAGAAGAAATTTTTCGCCAAACGACAAAGCTTTCGCTTGGCGCTAATATCTATCTCCTAACGACAGAATCAATGCGCGGCGACAAGATGCATGGCCCCATAAAAGATTATGCGGACCTCTTACAGTAATTTTGGGTTCCTTGGTACGCCAGTTAGCCCCTATAAACAAATTGACATGATTAAGTAGTCGGCTTGAATACAATCGCAATAGGAGATCGACGTGACAAAAGATCATCTCACTTAGCTCAAAGCACCTAAATATTGGCTCATCGCAAGGCACCGAAGTAATGGTTCAGAAAGCAGCAAAAACGCCAAAGAACCGACTCATTATAAAATACGCCGAGGTACTGGCACAACGAGGAATCATAATGAAATAACAGCAAATAGCAAAGTGAAGTATCAGCACTGAGGATCAACAAGTGGTGATCTTTGATAATTTTCTTAGGAAGGTTATCACTATGAAGCTGAAGATAGCTCAAGGCGAAGCAATCTTAGACGACATTCCCTAGGATGTGGAGGTAGTAGAACAAAACAACTTTGATTTAACAAAAATTGATTATGTCCTGAGGCATGGATGACTCATACATCAAGTTTCTCGAGGCAAAGAGACCCATAATTATCGGACAAGTTTTCCCAAGACGAAAAGAAATTGTCAATTGATGCACACTTCCTAAGGTGTAGAAGTTGGCAAATACATCCCAAGGCGTGGGTACTTAGTATAATTTCACTTGCAAGCTACTCAAGGCGTAGAAGCTCATGACAGGACTATCAAGGCGCCGAAGCTGTTAAACTATTAGACTTCCCAAGATGTGGAAAATCATTATTCGAAAGACTACTCAAGACGAAGGAGTCCACGACATGTTCCCCGAGGTGAGGAAATTTGTCATCAATCATTTGTGAGTTGCTCAAGGCGAGGAAGCTCATGATAAGAATTCCTAAGGCATGGAAAAACCATCATCCAATGGATCGCTCGAGACGTCGTGGTTCACAATAAGAATTCCCAAGGCGTGGAAAATTGTCATTCAGTGAATCGCTCAAGACGTGGTGGTTCACGGTAGAACTCCCAAGACGTGGAAGATTGTCGTCCAGTGGACCGCTTGAAGCGTAGTGGTTCACGATATAATTCTCGAGACAAGGAAGGACGTCACAACAACCCTGAAGATGGCTACAAGCAGTCATCTTCGACGATGTTCCTGAGGCACTGTGGATGACTGTCACAAACAAGTGAAGATAGCGAGGCAATGATACCTTCAATGATGGCGTTCACGAGGCACTGTGGAAGTCGTCATAACAATGCAACAACAAAAATCGGTTACTTCAGAGACGTGTGCTTGACGATGCAAGATACGCGTTTCTTAACTCTCTTATCTGGAATAAAATAAGTGTTTTTTATGAAAATACGATTTTAGCCTTCACACGGATTTTATGACTTAATTCTATTAAGAAATGAATTTCGCATAGGAAAACGTGTTATTTTCTAAAGCATCGCCTGACGCCAGATCTGTCGCCTAGCGCTGCAGTGCAGCGCCTAGCACTACGCCTGTCGGCTGGTGACGAGCCCTGTCGCCTAGCGAAAGGATTGGTTTTACTCTGTTTAAAACTCAAACTATTTTTTTATTGATTTCCAGACTATTTTCCTATAAATATGACTCATCAAACTCCCCCAAGCTAAACCATTGCTTGTTCCCAAGCAACACTAGACTCAAGACGGAGAAACAAGACAAATAGGACTTCCAAAGCTAAAATAAATAAGTAATTAAAAGATTTTATGAAATTTAATGGAAATCCAAGCTACTCTATCTTCGACTCGAGCACTTTTTGGAAAAAAATAACAGGTCGAACAGATTGGGAGTCCGGTGTTAGCAAATCTAGTTCTATTGGTTGTCCAGCTCTTCGCATGCTACTTTGATTTATCCTTCAGTTATTTTGACCCAAGAGTGAGGCCGGCCAGGTAACTACATCGGACTTAAAACTTCTATGGTGGCTCACTGGATCTCATGGAGATGCAAGCCTTAATCTCTCCAAATTCCTCATTGAAGCATTTTTATGGGAGCGAGATATGAAGAAGGGTGATATATCAATGGGTGGATTTGTTTCTGTGTTGTGTGCGGCATTAGATATTGATTTGAAAAATAAAGAGACATTCGAATCCACCAACTACATCAATCAGGCTGCAATGGATAGATTCGGTTGGCCTTTTCACCAGTCCAAGGGTCAATATGTTTGGTTTGTTAAGGGTTACCGAAAATCTGATGCAAAGTTGGTGTATGACATTTTCCCGAATGATGCACCCCATGATGCAATCAAGCCCTCTAAGTTGGAAACCACTTGAGATCATCGAGCAGATAAAGGTACACGGTGAAGTGCAACGTACTTTCCCTTGTTCACATTATCAATCGGCGGTCGCTAGACCAAATAGCCCGGTGGTTGAAGATACCTCTCCTCCTTGCCCTCCACCATATTCTAGTAACCTGACTTCTATTACTACAACAGCTCCACTCACTCTTGATGAGCAACTGAAAATTTTTATGGATTCTTGTCTTTCTTTTCAGGATTCAGTTCTCACACGATTCACCACCATTGAAGGACAGGTACAAGATCTATATGATAAGATTCGTGATTTGCGTTGCCATGTTGCAGTTCCCCGGGCCACTGTTCTGCTGTTGTCACTTTTACCATACCTAATGGTAGTAGCGAGTTACTTTGAGTGTGCTATACCTTTCCTTTCTCCTTTGTATGCTTGTACACAGTGAGGACACTATGCTTCATTCTAGCTTGGGGGAGGTATACTTATCTTTAATTGCTTTCATAGTGTAGTTTTAATTGCTTTCTTAGGATTGTTGTACGGTTTGTACCATTCATTAGGAGTGGGAGTTTACGTGCAACGAAAAAAAATGTATTGCCTTCTTAGTTTAGTTGTGTTTTGAATAATGCATTCTTGTGCCTATTTTACATATGTTTGACTTCAAACCGTGTGCGGATTAGATTAGACTCTCTTGAGCTTCTTCTCATCATAGTTATGATATTGAAATTCGATCGGTGTGCTTTATACATTGATAACTGCGTAGCAATGTAGCCTGCAATTAATTGGTTTGTGGGAAGATATTTTACTCTTTTTTAGTCTAACTAGTCGAGATTTTGTAGACCTCAAGCCAAGTGAGTTTTTGAAACCTGATTGATTGACTGTCACATTTATAACAATCTATATTATTGTATGTGTGATAGTTCCTGGTGCAACTCTGATCTTGATTTTGCCTTGAGACTCGTAGTAAATCGGTTGTGATGAGTGCATGATTGAAATGATAAAGGTCTTTCTTCTTCTTAATTTGAGCCTCCAGAAGTTATTTTTTGTACATTTTCTCCCTAATTGAGACCCATGTTAAGCTTTACCCTTCATTAAATTAGTCATACAACAAGCCTTCGGCCTTAATTGGTTACTATTCCCAACCTAGCTTGGAGGAGTGGTCTATCTTGTGATTTGTGATTTTTATTTGGCTAGATATATGCTTTGTGGTGCAATAATGGAGATTTTGAATGGAAGCTAAAGGTTTTTTTTTTTAAAAAGAGAAAAAGTAGAATAAATGGGGTATGAAAATAAATAGAAAAAAAAACAAAAAAAGAGAGAATGAAGGAATGAAAAGGAAAAAAAAAATTATAAAAAAAAGTTATAAAAGGCATAAGGGAAAATATTAATCCCTTGGATTATTTATAATATCCTAAGTTCTAAGCTAAAAATAATTCAAGAAAAGAAATAAGAAAATATAAATTACATAAGTTGTAATATATTGGACCATAGACAGTGACGTGGCACGAAGATGATCGATGCAATCGAGGGACGAGTGAAGATGTGCAGCGGCAAAGCCTCGTGGGCTGCTTTGGCTGCCTGTCAGAACCTGGGGGCGCAGGCTGGTAGCCGAGGCCTGGCAGTGGCATTTGAAGGCTCGCGTGGGCGCGGGCTTTGGTCGCAGGGTACATAGCTCGGATTAAAACGGCCATAAAGATTGTTCTAGAATTCCTCTCGGGGCGTGTGACCTATCATTGGAAAGGTCTTCAAGTCTAGTTTCCGACGAAACTTAAATCACTTCACTCAAATCTGTAGAACTTAAGTTATGATCAAAAGAGTGGAAAAGGGTGGGTTTTGATAATTTGCAGACCTTTGTTTTTCTTCGTGTCTAACTCAAATTCATTTCCGTAAAGTGCATAACGACCCTTGCGGAATGCATAAAATCCTCAGAGTCAACATCCACGAACATGAGATCTTTGATTAATAAGCTCAATTCATCTACTTCCATCCAAATTAAATGTCATCTGAATCAATTCCAAACACTTCGAAAACGTCCAAATGATTACTGAAATCACCTGAAACATTAAGAAAAACACAAACGGAGCGTAATAGTGTACAAAACAAACAAATTATGCATTTTCAACCTTAAAAGCAACAAAAAGACCTAAAAAAACAACAATAAACTTAACATAAACGTGCCTATAAACTCTATATAAATATAACTCATCAAATTCCCCCAACCTACACCGTTACTTGTCCCCAAGCAACACTAGACTCAAGACGGAGAAACAAGAAAAATAGGACTTCTAGGGAACCAGAATAAGACCAATCTAACTCTCGAGCAAACAATCAAACCAAAGTTATTAAAACCAAAATCTAGCTCGGATACAAATAGAATGAACCATTCAACATCATGATCCACAATTGTAACCAAACTTGGCCACAAAAAAATTCCCAATCAAGCTAGTCTTCGCCGCACACCTTGTAGAATATAAATATTTGATGCTACAAAGGGTAACTTGATGATAGATAGCAAGAGATAACTTTCACTCAATCACAAAACACACATGCTGATCAAAAGGACTTTATAAGCTTGTAATGGGGCAAAGGTGAAGGGGTAGGATAATATTTAGGAAAATGTGAGCGAAAAAGCCAACTTGGGGAGCAACAACATAAACACAAACAAATAATGATCTAAAATTCATTCTCCAATTGACATCACTAACTTTCTCCAAACATTATAAAGAACCAAGATTGAAATTACTTATACATCGTCATGAATAATCTTTTTCTTTCTTGTTATCCTTTTTCTTTGCCTTTTTCTTTCAATTTTTTGGCTTTTTCAACGAAGTATATATAAACAAGCTTTTTATTCTTTTTTTTTTCTTTCTTTTTTTTTCTTCACATCTTCAAGTAACACTTCTCAACTATAAATATAACTTTTTTTTTTCAATTTTCACTCCACCATGTTCTGCATAAAATGAAGCTTGATAATGACAAACAACAACACTACAACAATAAGCTCCCCCAAGCTAGCTAAACTTGGGAATAGTAACCAATGGGGCTAAAGAGACTTGTAATGTAACTAATATCAATAAATGGACAAGACAACAATATGGGTGCTTAAAAAGGGAATAAATGTATCTAAATATCATCTAAAGGTTACCTAAAGAACATGACCTTTATCATATACGGCATGCGTGAATCATTATCGAATTACTAATAAATCTCAAGCCAAAGTCATTGAAATAACAAATTGCATCAATCACACAAACACAAAGTAAGGTGACCTAGCAAGAGAATTGGCTAGCTATACTTAATAAGGGACAACCACTCTTTCCACAAACAATTCAATTGATTCACATAATGTCAAGCAGTTAGCATTGTATAGCACAGACCAACTGAATTTTAGAATGATAACTAAGATCAAAAGAAGCTCAAGAGAGTCAAATCAAACCCGCACACGGTTCGAAGTCAAAATATAAAAGATAGACACAAGTATGCAACATCAAAACAGCTAATAAAAAAAACTAAAAAAGCAATAAATTGATTTTCATTGTATGTAAACTCCCAATACTAATGAATGGTACAAACCACACAACACCTACAAAGCAATAAAAATAAAGCTAAAACACAACTAACATGCATAAAGTGATGATGACAATCATCCTCCCCCAAGCTAAACATCACATTGTCCTCAATATGAACAAAGAGGACACTAAAGAATAAATAAGGGAGAGGCACAACTCACAAAGGGTTGGGTAAGCGAATGGAGTGTCAAAAGGTATAGACACCTCCACCACAATTGATATTTGTAATAGGGTAGCCAAAATAACCAAGGAACTTAGCTATGTTTGTACCTAGCAACAAAGTTCATCACTTGAACACAAATTAGCATTATTATTTAAATGATGAAAAGATGAAATAAAAAAAAAAGAAATAAATAAATAAATACAGAAAACAAAAAGAAAAAGAAAATTGGGTTGCCTCCCAATTAGTGTTGGTTTTTAAATTCTCGTACGACCCTACTCAATTCGTCAATCAGAAGAATCAAATTCCTTGAGTAACTTATCATACGCCCCTGCAAACATATCATTGAGCACTACATATGTCTTGAATATAAGCACACCAATCTTGAAATACAGGGGGTTAGAAAAATCAGAAGAGAAATTAAAAGAAAAAGAAAAGTAAGAATAGGAAGAAAAATCAAAATAAAAAGAAAAGGGAAAGAATTTACAACTTCTCTCTACCTCTTTGAATGAACATCAAGGTCCACTTTGCCACTATCATGCAATGGAGATATTTTGAGAAAGTTAGAGCAATAAATCATAGAGGATGAATTCACAAGTTTAAGATTCTCTACGCATGGGACATAAAGGAAAGGTAGGGTTGGCTCAACATCCATGAATTTACCATTATTAATCGCACCCACTTCTATAAGCATGTTTGCACAAGAGTCTGTAGCTTGAATTTTCATAACTAATGGTTCCTCAACCACGAATTCATCATATAACGGTTCATCATCCTTAAAAATTTCTAGCATATACCCACTTTGTTCTCATCATGAACATCTACTAATTCATACACGTTCTCTTGAAAATTTTCATTCTTAATACACCCTTCATCGTCATCATAAATGTATGGTAAGGCACTAGATTTTACAATAGAATGCGCTTCATACTTGGGACAGGGGTTTGGAACATGCATGAAAGAATTATTGTAAGGACATGAAGAGTCGTCATAATCATATGAATAACAATGAGAACAATAACAAGGGGATAGAGTATTGGTCAAAGAAGTGAAGGAGAAGAAATTTTCATGAGTTGGTTCAACATACAATGTCATTTCCCACTCATATGTATCTCTAGCTCGCTAACCACTCAATAAAATCCCAACCAAAATATTCTCCACTACACAAAGACTCAACTATAAACCTAGTTTCTTCATTTAGACCCTCATAAATCACTAAGCACATATCCCATTCTTCAATTCCATGATTAGGACCAACAAAGTCACCAAGACTATAATAGTATCTCTAAAACACCTCATTCTCAAATTGTGGAAAATAAAAAATAGCCATTAAAATAATCCACAAAAGAGTAAGAGATCCTGCAAACACAAGAATCAGTAGAGAAAAAAAGAATACACACACACACACACACACACACACATATATATATATATATATATATATATATAAGTCTCATCAAATAAGAAGCTAAATAAAATTAACCCGTCTCCCCGGCAACGGCGCCAAAATTTGATAGGTTGTCATACACCTGTAAAAAAATATATCCTAAAAAAACCAACTAACAATGTAGTAGGGTAACTAGGGTTAAATCCACAGAGTGATGGATATTCAATCTAACTTCTAAGGTATGGAGAAACTAAACTATGTCACGAAATTGGGATAGAAAAGTAGTCTAAATCAAAATAGGAATAAAACAATTATTAAAAAGACCTAGGGTTATGGTTCACCGTGCTTATAATTCTAAATCTATCAAATATTAATAACAATTCAATCAATCAATTATCTAGAACAATTGCTAAGCCTACGGTCGGGTCTTAACACTTCCAATTCAATATATGTAGTTCGGTCGCTAACATAATCAGAATTGCTAATTGTAGGTAAGCCTCTAAAAGTAAGATCTTTCGATTTAAACTCTTATTAACAATAATTAATCAAACAATTGATCAAGTTGCAAGATTAACAATACGACACTATCAATTAGAGAAATTAATAATCAAAATATCAAAAACATCAATCTAGATTCATAGTATAAACATAGATTCCCAAACCCTAGAAATAAACTAATCTAGCATGGAAGAAATAATTAAAACTAGATCTAAAGAATAAAACATAATTTAAAGCAAGAAATGGAAATAAAAATACCTCAATAATGAATTAAAATAATAAACCCAAGAATCATCCATGGAAGAATCCATAAAGATGCCATGAGAAACTAGGGTTCAAGAGAAAACTAAAAAGAACGTAAAAAAAACGTATAAAAGGCATAAGAGAATATATTAATCCCTTGGAGTATCTATAATATCCTAAATTCTAAGCTAAAAATAATTCAAGAAAAGAAATAAGAAAATATAAATTACATAAGTTGTAATATGATTGGACCATAAACGATGATGTGGCACGAAGATGATTGATGCAATCGAGGGACGAGTGAAGATGTGCAGCGGCAAAGCCTTGTGGGCTGCTTTAGCTTCCCTTTAGAACCTGCGGGCGCAGGCTAGTAGCCGCGGCCTGGCTTTGGCATTTGAAGGCTCGCGTGGGCGGCGGGCTTTGGTCGCAGGGTACATATCTCGGATAAAAAGGGCCATAAATTTTGTTCTAGAAATTCTCTCGGGGAGTGTCACCTATTATTGGAAAGCTCTTCAAGTCTAGTTTCCAACGCAACTTGAATCACTTCCATCCAATCTGTAAAACTTAAGTTATGATCAAAAGAGTGGACAAAGGTCGGTTTTGACACTTTGCAAACCTTTGTTTTTCTTCGTTTCTAACTCAAATTCATTTCCGTAAAGTTCATTACAACCCTTCTGGATGCTATTTTCATTTCTCATGCATAAAATCCTCAGAGTCAACATCCATGAACATGAGATCTTTGATTAATAAGCTCAATTCATCGACTTCCATCTAAATATCATCCGAAGCAATTCCAAACATTCGAAAGCGTCCAAATGATTACTGAAATCACATGAAACATTAAAAAAAACACAAATGGAGCTTAATAGAGTACAAAATAAAAAACTTATGCATTTGCAACCTAAAAAGAAACAAAAAGACCTAAAAAGCAACAATAAACTTAAAATAAACGTGCCTATAAACCGTCTTAATATTTTTTTTAAAAGACACTGAAACCCTAAACATCCAACACCCTTTTATTTCAGCCGGAACTCCTTCCCTTCTCCTTCTCCCTACTCTTTCTCTCTCCTCATATCTTCTCCCTCCTTTTTCACACGCACCTCCTCTTTCTCTTGTCTTCTTCAATTCCTTTTCCCTCTCTCTCCGTCCTCCCTTCTCTCTTCGACCTCCTCTCTCTCTCCGTCAAAAATCAGCAATGTCAACCGCCCATGGAAACCCCGACCATGACTGTTGTTTGTTGTGTCGTCCACAACTCCACATTGATCTAATTCGACACGACACAACAAATTAATGGGTATTTAGGTCGATTTCGACCATGAAAACTCCAAATCTGGGGTTTTCTTGGTCGAATTTGACCATATAAACCAAAAGTTGAAGATTTCATAAGGTATGTTTACCCTTTTCTTTTAATTTATTATATTTTTACAAAAAAAAAAATTGGGTAGTGGTGGTCTGATGTGGAGGTAGTGGTGATGGTGGTACGTGTGGGCTTAGTGGTGCTGGTGGTGCGTGTGGGCTTAGTGGTGCTGGTTGTGCGTGTGGGCTAAGGTTTGGGTTAGTTAGGGGCTGGTGGTGCATTTGGGCGTAGAGTTGGGTTATTTAGGGTTTGTGGGCAGAGTGGTGGGGATGGTTTAGATCTGGGTTTGTGGTGGTTGTGGCCTATGAGCGTAGGCGGGTTTAGAGTTAGGGTGGGGAGAGTGGTGGGGATGGTTTAGATCAGGGCTTTGTGTTAGTTTAGGGGAGTGGTGTGGGCTTAGGTTAGGGTTTGTTAGGGGCTGGTAGTGGTGACACGCCGTGCCGGTGGTGGTGCGGCGTATTTTTTTTAAATTGATTGAAAAACATTTCGACGGAATTTCCGTCGTAAAATTCAGACAGATTAACAATCCATCGAAAATTTACAATTGACTTTTCCATTACCAGAAAATATCTTCCGAGGACTAAATTCCGTCTTAAACGACCAGGATGTTTCCGATGGAATTTTTCCGTTGGAAATCGCCTATTTTCTAGTAGTGAAAACAACCATAGTTTCTCAAATATTAGTGGGCCACAATAAATTAGTGTGAACCAGGTTCATTTAAGAATTTGTGATATATGTTTACCGAATAACATCCTAAATGTATTCACTTTGGCAGAGTCATAGTAGTTATGAAGTTACCCATTTACTGATGAACACACTTTAAATTTCAAAAATAAAAAAAAATTAAAAAAAATAACCACCCTTTTATTTATTAATCAATTTATTTATTTTGTAAAAAATAACCAATGAAAACCTTTTTTACTCATAACTACCCATATCACTCAATCAATAACCACCTTTTAGTGACTTTCACTTATTACTATTAGTCAATATGAACCAATAGTCAAAACAAGTAACACGCTATAAAACAATCAAAAAATTTTACAAGTTTACAACAACTAAGGTCTAATAAAAATAACTTGTTTAACTAAGGCCCTGTTCTCATATGGTTATTTTCAGTTTAGTTCAGCTCCTAATATCCTTCTCTTATAAAATATTTAGTTCATTTGAGTTCAGTTCAGTTTAGCTGAGTTCAGTCAATGAGAACAGGCCCTAAATAGGCCTAAAAGAGAGGGGGAAAAAAGGAGAAAAACTTAAGTTATGCAAATTATCTCTTATATAACCAATCATCACCTGTTTAACTGTTTCGTTCTCCGAACCATCTCATAATAAGACATGAATTTGTGATTACACCTAGTGTAAAACGAACATCCTACATACTAACTAAGGGGCAAAGTCTTGTGAAAAGAGTTAGCAAGACGCTTTACTGAGTAATTAGAATATAACATACTTCGTATTAATTACAATACTCATTATTTGTGTTTAAATTTTTTTAAAAAAATGTGAGTGTATATATAGTATAGGACTATATGAGCAACATGAAACCAATAATCTGAGACAAAAGGAGGAAAGGTGAGTAAATTGATAGTTTAAAATTTTCTACTACCTCCGTTACAGGTTATGTGCAACGATTAGGAATGTTTCGTATCGCATTTACCTCAACTTCAGAAAAACTTTATTGAGGACATCAAAATTCCATCAAAATTCCTATGTTTGATAGTAGAGAATCTTGGATGTGGCATTACTCGAAGGATGGGCATTTTACAGTGAAACAAATGCGTGACATGGCCTCGACCTCAAATGGAAGATCTAGTTTTGATTGGAAACTTGTTTGGAGTGTAGATGTTCCCCAAAAGGTTAAAATGTTTGCGTGGAGGTGTATAAGAGAGGCGATTGCTACTCGAGAAAATCTTGCAAGAAGAGGAATGGTGATTGATACTATGTGTCCGTTGTGTGGGGATGAAATGGAAAGCATCCTCCATACGATTGTGAAATGCGAAGGTGCTAGCTTGATTTGGTATACTTCACCGCTTCGATTGACTGTGGGAAACTATACTAGGAACAGCTTTAGGGAGTGGTGTTTATCGGTCCTAAGAGCTGCAAGAACACGAGTTGGTGGAGTTTATTTTGGAGCCTTGCTTGGGGAATATGGTTGCGTAGAAATGGGTGGAATTTTTCGAAGAAATGGGTGGCTGGGCACGAGGTTATTAGCAAGGCAGTGAGTTTAATTGGGGAGTTTACTCTTGCAAAGGAGGTGAGCAATGTCAGCCCCCCTGCTATGGTGCTCGACACAACTTGGAAACCCCTTCCTCTTGGGGTGATCAAGGTAAATTCGGATGCAGCGCTGATATCCACATTAGCCGTTGGTTTTGGGGGGGGTGATGCGTGACTATACATGTGAGGTTGTTGTCTCTACTTGTATGAAGATGGCTGGTAGTTTTGATGTAGACGTAATGGAGGCTATGGCTTTGAGACACGCATTGCATATCACTCTAGAGTCTGGTTTCTTAAGCATTTGTTTGGAGACGGGCTGTTTGAAGCTTTAATCGCATTTGGTGAAGGCAACTGTCACTCCAACGGCCTTTGGGGTGGTAGTTAATGACATTCTCAAGCTCTCTCGCTCGTGTCATATGTGTTCTTTCTCTTTTGTGAAGCGTTCAGGAAACCGAGTAGCGAATAGTTTAGCTAAGCTATGTAATTCTTATTCTGATCTTAGAGTTTGGATGGAGAATACCCTTGTGATGTAACTGAGTTTGTTTTGGCTGATTTGAGCCACTTTGATGCTTAATAATATTTGAGAGCACTTCCTGTCAAAAAAAAAAATATGTGCAACGATTAGACATTTTCCCTCTCTGCTTTATGTCAAATCGTTGCACATAACCTGTAACGGAGGTAGTATTTCCTAGTTATCCATTAATGTATCAATGATGCCCAAATATATAAATCTTAAGGATAGATTACAAGATCATGAGCGGTAGAATAGTGGTACATCCTAATGATTGTTACTATGAATTTGGATATTGTGTGAATGTGTCTAAATTATCCCACTTTAGTCGATAGACAAAAGGGAAAAAACACCCAAATGTGATCAGTGGTCACATGGCCAAATCAAAGGACCCCAAAAGGCCAAAACTAATTATGGTGTTCATATACAAATCTACCAATAGCTTTAATAGGACCTACTTCCTCCGTTCTTTATTATTTAACCCACTTTGACTTTTACACTATTCGCCACCCTTTTTTTGACCGTCTTTTGTGAATAATATGTAAGGAAAAATATATTCATATATGATTTTTTTGGATTTGTCTCAATAAATACTATCATAATGTATAACTTTTATAATTTTTACTTATGGAGAATTTAAGTTATTGATCGTTAAAGTTTTGCATTGGCAAACGTGATAAAAGAAACAGGTCAAGTAAAAAAGAACAGAGGAAGTACATTATAAAAAATTGTAAAATTAATAATGTTTGCTTAACGAAAAAAAAAATTAAACTTATAAATTAATTGGTTAATGTCTTTAAAAGTGGATACTCGATAATGATCTACTCGTAAGATCAAATTCCATATACAATACAATTGGTACACCTTTCTTTACACTCACTTATAAAGAAAATTAAAATCTCCTAATATTCAAGCAAAATTCATCCTTTTTAATCATAAAATCCGATACTAATCAAAGGAGGGTCAAGCAAGCAAGCATGCTACTTACTACTTGCAATCCAAATTTTGAAAAATGACAATTAAGGGTGTGTTATGATTTAATGAATTGAACTGAACTGAACTAAACTGATAATTAAGTTCTGTTCAGTTCAGCTCCAGCCAGTTCAGTTCAGCTCTTAATTTCCTTCTCTCATAAAATATTCATTTCATTTCAGTTCAGCTTCAATCAGCTCAGTTTATTAAATGTGAAAGAGACCATAAGTACTTTCAATCACATGATATGATCAACTATTTTTGTGCAAAAAAATTTGGTCCAACTAATAATTCGAGTGCAACTAGGCGCATAGCTATTATTTATTCGGTATGCATATATGAAGGCTAACTGGTAAATTTACATGATTTTTATAATTTTTTATCTTTACAATGAGATTTTTTTTTCAGGGAAAATTTTTTAATTAAACATGTACAACATGACTATATTAGACTATCCAGAGGACAAAGTATATGTTCAGGTGCAGGTGAACGTGCACAACTTTACTACTCTAATTACTTTTTAGTCCATTCATACTCTACACAAATACTTGTACATAATTTCAAGTTTTAGAAAATTCAAGTTTTAAATTACTCTGCTTAGTTCAATTCCTCTGTTCCTCTCTCTAGATCATTCATTCACTCTCTCTCTCTCTCTCTTCTGTGTTTTGCTTCTCTCTTATGTGTCTTTCTCTCTCTTCTATCTTGGCTCTTCAATGGACCACCTAAAAGACATGTTTCTTGGTTTTGGAGTTGTTTCCAAATGGCCGAATTCATCACAATAATTAGGTAAGATTCATTATTTTATTTGTTTATTTTTTAACTTTTTAAAAATTGAATAATCTAAACTCATTCAATTTTACTTTTATACACCATATTTGTGGGATAAATTGTATAATAATAACAAAACTTGAGGAATCAGAGGATTTAATTTTATATCCTGTAAAAGAACACTTGAGGGCTTTGGTTGCGCTTTGGGATGAATATGAAGAAAAGGATGAAGACCCATAAACTGTATTTCCAACTAAAGTTGATGAGGAAAATGATCCCAGAAAATAGAAAGAACTTCTAATCAAGGGAATTAGGGATTTAGAAGACAGTGAAGTTGCTAAGAGTTGGGTGAAATTGGTTCAATTGTCTTCTTGTAGAAAGGAAGCAATTTTGTTTTTGTATGGCGCTATTTCAGATTGCAACGAAGTTGTTGATTTTTGGCTAGCTTTGTCTGATTTAGAAGCCTCAACAATAGGCAAACAAGTTCTGAATTCTGATAGGAAAATTTTCCCAAAGGCGCCCTCGATTTGGATCTGTGGCGCCATGCTCGAAAAGCGTGCTAGAAACCTCCTCATACTGTTGAATTTTATTAGAAGGTGTAGGCGTAGTTTAAAGTGCGCCTACGTTAAAGCATGTGTGAATATGCTTGGCACTCATAGGAAGTGGGAATTGACATAATACGATTAGGGACAACGAAAGTAGGGAGCCGCCAACAAGTTTTTAAGGAACTTGTAAACCGTTCATGGATCATAAAAGGCAACCACGATAAAGGGACAACGAAGGCAACAACGATTGACCCGTGAAGGTTACACCCCATTCATAATCCATGAGATTACTAACTCCATATGGTTCGGAACCACGAAAGGAAGATCGGGGATGATGGTACGAAGTGAGTCATGGGGCCACATTCGCCCGTATTGACTTCTACTAGATTCTTATAGTGAAAAGTGATTCCTGCGATCTCAAAGGCATACAAACAAAATATTTAATTTGCTCCAAACTATTATTAAGCTAAATTGGTTAAATATTAATGCAACACATAATTCTAAAATATTAGTGATCACTTGATTAAACAACAAGATTAAAAAGGAACCTAAACCGATTGTCCAAATTATCTTATTAGGCGTGATTTTCAATTACATATTCCCTTTAACATGCAATATAGTGATCATAAAAATAATAGAATAAACATTAATATTGGAAGCAATTTAACCATAATATCGTTAGTCAAATTAAATATAAAATAACCTAATCATGATACTAGCAACAAGAATAAAAATAAGAGTAATTAAGTGATTAATTACTCACTTTCCGCGTTTCCTTTAAATTGCTACATCATGAATAAACTGTTAGTAATTTCAATAAAAATATAAATCAAATTGAAAATTAAATTAAATTAAAAGTAGAGTTAATTGGTCCAAACCCTCAATTAATTCTACCTTTTACGCTTTGGTTTAAGTATAGAACTTTGGGTATTGTATGAACTCCTTGGAGCGCTTAGGGGAAGTATTATGAGAGAATAGGGTGGCTAATGTTTAGGCTAAAGAGGGAGAAAGAGAATATAATGATTTTTTGGTGTAAAAGAGAGAAGGATTTAATGATCAAGATTGTTGATCAATGAAAAAGGGGAGATATGACCTCTATTTATAAAGAAAAAGAGGGTCGAAGAATCAAGAAATGATAAGAATTCGAATCGATAAAACTCTTGCGATAGACATCAGTTTTTGCGGTTATTGTTTTTATCATATCTTTTGATCCAGAAATTGGAATAAGATAAATAAGATATCGTTGGAAAGATCTTGAAGTCTAATTTCTTACCCAATTAGAATCAGATTAAAATATTTTGTAGAATAAAAGATATGGCCGAAATAGTGAGACGGTGTCAGTTTTGGATAGAGTTTGACATTTTATTCATATCTTTTCCGTTATAGCTCGGAATTGATATTATAATATATCATTGGAAAGATAATTTCAAGGGATATCCAACCATATAAAATTTGGATAAAAAAATATGAGGCATGAAAATCATATCTGACTATCTTTGAACGTCTTTCAATTCTTATAGAATTAGGTCTTTCAAATAAAGGAGTTTTTTTCAATTTCAAACTCTTTAATCTTATCTTTGCAAAAAGAATAATTAGGATCTTTTAGAAACTTATAGAAGCTTCCAATTAATCCTAATTGGTTTAGGAATGGGATTAAATAATTTGGACCCTCTACATGATCATTGGGTCGTAGGTAAGGTGGACTTAGGTTCGGTTTGGGCTCAATTTAATATTTTGGCCATAACTTATTCGTTATAACTCGGATTTGGGCTTATAATATATCGTTGGAAAGCTCTTTCAAAGCCCCATCCAAATATTCAATCATTGGATCCATATTATGGACCAAAATAAACTGGATTACACGTTTTAATAAAAAGGACATGAAATGAATGATTTTAAAGGACACGAAATGAATGATTTTAAAGGACACGAAATTAATTATTTTGGGTTTAAAGGCACGAAAAGAGGAAAATAAGTTATGGTTTGTGGAAATGGGCTAGGAATTGGTTTGTTTATGAAATGGAAATATAGATTTAAGCACTCAAAGATTAAATACTCAACTCTACCAATAATGGCGATGAAAGGTTGTTCATCATCGGGCGTGGTTTTGGGGAAACATTTTTAGGTGTATACAGAGGGCAATGATAGTTTTAGGATCATCAGGTGTATCAATCAATAAAAGACACTGGCTTAAGGAAGCTAAAATGGATGTAGATGCTGGGTGTCCTAATACATATTAAATTGTCATTAAACAATTTTTTTGCAATTTTGCAACCGAGAGAGATTTATTGACTGCACTTGTTGTTGATGAAATATATTACTAAAAATATTTATAATATGAAAAAATCATGCTTAATTTAACATTTAAATGTTTAATGTGAGAATGATTATAGGCAAAATATATCAATATACAAAATTATATGTGTTAACTATGTACAATATAATATTCATGTAGTTATACGCAATTTGTTAAATTATAAATAATTTCACGTAATTTGTTTATACATAAATAATATTAATATTTAAAAAATTTGGGAAATTCTCTTTGGTAACACTATAGATTTTATTTTTCTGAGTTGTAAATTGCAAAATAAATCATTATCCTTGGTAAACTTAACTAACTATAATTTCTCAATGGTAAACTTAATAAAATTATAAGCTTAACCTTAGTTAACTAAAGAATTAATGAATAATTTACCCTTAATGTCAATTCTAGCTTTTCATCTAAAATCGTTCAACCCAAAAACTACTACGACCCAGCAGTCAGAACCACCGCTCAACAATCATAGCTGCTGCCTAACCGCCACCTCCACCGCCATCACCTAGAACATTCCCCTTCTGCGGAAATTACTTCCTTACCCTCCTATTTACATAAGTCACCCATAGGTGCTATGCGCCCAGACTCACTCTTCAAACCAGCCCATTCCACCATTACACAGTCTCAATAATTGCCGCACCACCTGACCACAACCACCGTCACCCACCATCTCCAATCTCTACTCAACCTTGCTGCCTAAAACACCCTCTAGTTCACCCCGTATCACCAATCTCATCCCTCTCCAGTCGCGAGTCTACACATCACAAGAACACCAACAACAACCAAACTCACCACACATACCCTACTCCACCAATCTAGAATCAACATCCACCTTCACCAATTCTACCTCGCCATTCAACCACCAACCACAGCCCACAACCCACCGCTCCACAATCGCAAACAACCACAACGGTGATAGCACTTGGTGGAAGCCTAGCAAAAATCACATTCGCACTTGCCGCCAACAGAAGCTCTTCACAATAACACCATACACAAAATCGCAACCAGCCCACTTCAATTAAGGAGCAGCAGCCCGTCAATTTCATTATACAAAGCCCCAATTCAATTGATTATCAACCTAATTTCCCCAAATTTAATTGCAAGGTTTGATTTTCTGATTATTTTGTAGGTGTAGGGAATAAATTTCAAGTGTTAATCCCCTTGCTTGAACCCCACTGTGATCATACATTAAAGTACGGTGGCGTCAAAAAGGGAAGAAGATAGAGCAAAAGAGTCGCCAACAAGTTTTAGGAACTTGTAAACCGTTCACAGGGTGAAGGTTACACCCCTTAACGATCCAAGAGATCGTCAACTCCATAAGGTCTAGAAACAAATAAGGGTTCGGGGATGAAGGTACAAATCCAACCTAAAAGAGATTGAACCTGCCCTAATAATAGGCCTCTACTTTATTCTGATCGTATTCATGTGTGTTTTTTGATTAACATACAATCAATAGGATTAACCCTAAACATGTTTATCTATGTTGGTTGAATATAAATGCACAAACAAAACTATTATTGGCGATCACTTGAATTATAATCAAAATTAACCCTAAACAAGATTATTAATTATCTTATGAAGCGTGATTACAAATACCAATTCCCTTTAAACATGCATAAAGGTGTGATCAAGCAATAACAATAAATAAATATCAAGCAACATAATAATAACAATAATCATAATCATCATAATAATAATAATAATCATCATAACAATAATTATAACAATTATAAAAATAATCACCATGATTGAAATAATCATAATTGAAATAATCATGTTAAAAATAAAAGCATAATAATAGCAAGATCCTAGGCATGATACTAACAAGATTAATAACAAACCCTAGCATGTCACTAAACATTAAAGATCAAAGCTTTAGCCCTAACATGATACTAACATGATATTAGGAAAGAAAATAGGAAGCATCACAAAAATCATAATTGATATAATTAAGAAAATTATTCTTTACCCTAAACATCATACTAAGAAAAGCATCCTAACATGATACTAGGAATCAAAATGACAACCTAAGCATGATTTCTATATCATAATATCAATAAAGCAATTAAAGCACTTACTTGGATGCCTCGTATCTCTTTCTAATAACAAAATACACATGTTAGTAACTTCAAGGAAAATATAATAATCAAACAATTAAATTAAATAAAAAAAGAAAGAGTTAAAAAGTTTAGATTGGATTTGGGACCAAACCCTCCGAAATATCAAACCTTTCATGTCTAGGATGAAGGCAACTTCGAACTTGGATAGGTATGTCAAGTTCTAATGTATGAGGAATTGTGTTTGTAAAAGGGTAGGCTTAGAAAAAGGGAGAGAATATGCTTTAGCTTAGAGAGAGAGAGAGAGAATCATAGAATTCTGGTTATTTTTTTATCATTGAAAACGGAGGTCTTAGGACGCTATTTATAATAAAATAGTCCGGAATTGATAATAGGAATCAGAGTTCGAAAAGGAATAAAACACGCCTCTGTCGCCAACAACAGTATCTGTCGCCAGGCGACAGCCTATCGTTTGACGATGCAGAAGGTTTTTTTACGCGTTTTCAATTTTTAATAAAATGAAGTCGTTAAAGTCCGTACGAAGGGTAAAATCGTAATTTCATTTAAAACACTTCTCTTATTCTTAATAAAACCCATAAAACATAATTATCAATCCTAATCCCATTAGGATACAAAATAACCTTCTAGAAAATTCTAGAAGACTATAATAAATCCTAATTGCATTAGGAATGATAATTCATAATAGGTCATCCTCTAGATCATTGGGCCGCATATAAGATCCAAACCGGGCCCAGTTTAGTATTTAGGTCATAACTTCCTCATCATTCATCGGAATTAGGATTATAATATATCGTTGGAAAGCTCTTTTCGAGCCCTATCCAACTACACTATTATTGGACCCTTATCATGGACCAAAATAAGCTGGAATGCACATTTTTCATAAATAGGGTAAGAAGAGAAATATTTTCAAAAACAGAAAGAAGAGATATTTTAATAAAAACATCTTCATCACTAGACTTTTAACACTTTCGCTATGTTCGATAATCAAATGACATGAAAGGTATTCATCACTGGGTTTGGTTTTGGGGAGACACATTTGGGTGTCTACAGAAGCCCTTACTTTGACTGAGTTTGGAGAAACGCAAGTTTCGAAAACAAAAGTCAAAGTAGCGATAGGGACCGAGAATGATTCAGAACGTTCTACGGTCCTAAATCATTCTTGTAACGCCGATACCTGTAACTAGCGTTAGTTAAAACAAATAAGAGAATTAAGAAACGCGTATCTTGCACCGTCGAGCACACGTCTCTTAGAGTAACCGGACTGTTGCATTTGTTGTTGTGACAACCTTCCACAAGCTAGGGAATGCCATCCTGCTGCTTTGACGATCTTCCTCAAGCTAGAGGATATCGCCTGAAGACCGCTACGCTTGTAACTGCCTCCAATTTTTGCTGCGATAGTCTTCTGCAAGCCAGAGAATCCTATCAAAGATTGCTTCGCTTGAATCGATCTTCTACCGCCTCGTGACTATCTTTTGCAAGACAGGGAACATGATCGAAGATAACTTCTCTTGAAATCACCTTCAGTTGTTTGTGATAACCTTCCACAAGCTAGGGAACGCTGCCGAAGACATCTTCGCTTGAATTCATCCTCATTTGTTGCGATAATATTCCGAAGAAAATTACCGAAGGCTAACGCTTGTCGATCCTTAAAGCTCGCTTGAACTTTGTTGTTGATGCTTTGGGTGATGACAATCCTCTTTTATTTGGGAATAGTTGCCAACACAACTCTTGTATGATATGATGTATGGCAATCCGTATCTCGGAAAATTTGTCAAAATCCAATTTTGGGAAAAGTTGCCAAATAAATGCTTCGTAACAATCTGTCATAAGAACTTTGCTACAATCGACAATCCACACACACACACACACACACACACACACACACACACACACACATATATATATATATATCTGTGTGTGTGTGTGTGATCCAATGAGAATGATCTTAAAATGAGAAGGATATGAAGGAATCTCAGCCATTCAAACAAAACAATCTAACGGCTAGTATAAAAAAAATCCCTTATTTCAATCTCCCTCACCAAACCTCTGATCTACTGCATTTCGGTAGATTATATCGCTTTGTGGTTGGTCTCCTTAGCTCCTCCCATTGATTCACTCTTCCATTTAATGAAGCCCACATTCGTCCTCAATTTTTCACTTCTGCACTTTCAGCTAACACTCTTGTGCTTTCCTCTCTCTTCTCTCTTTAAAAAATATGGAGTCTTTGTTTTTATTTTTATTAATTAATTGTATTATAATAACTTGAAATTGATTATTATGACATTTTGGTTGCACAATTTTAGTGGATTATGAAGACATTAGTGGGCTCTAGTGAATTAGATGTCTGCAAACATTGTTGTTGAGCTTATGCTTAATTTTAGATCTAATTTGCAGGTGCTACTGAAATTGTTAGCATTATTTTTTAGCCAATCATAACATATGCACATTCTATATAAACATTATGCATATTTGATTTATATATTATGCATATTCAAAAAAAAAAATTAAAAAAAAAAAGAAAAAAGAAAAAACATGCAAATTCAGCCATGAAAATATGCACATAGTCGGAAAAATGTGAACCTATCATTGCTAGACTATTATACTTGTTAGACTTCAGATTGCATTGGATTAAGAATGATATAGTATATACATGATATTCTAGGAAAAACAATTACTATGCACTTGAATTTTGAGATTTTTTTTTTGCACATTTTTTTCAAAATATATGCACGTTTAATGTGAGGACTGGTCTACACCTATCCACACCTAGGGTTGCATTAAAACTCTCAACAAAGTTGCTCTTGTTGACATCTGACTTGATTGTTGGATTAAAAGCATGTTTGGACCATGTTCTTTATTCTCCCACCTTATGCATTGTTAAGTAATTAAGTAAATACACTATAAAATTCATGTTCATTATACAAATCACTATGAAAACTACATTATAACTTAGACAACTAAATGAGAGAATCAGGATTTGCCTTTTGTAATGCCTTCATGGCCTTCCTAAATGTAAATGGGTTGTATGCACCACATGTTTTCCAAAAAAAGAGAGAAAATAAGTGGTCTTGGGAACTTAGACTTACAGTTCTTGACAAGATGCTTACAAGAATACCTTCATCATATTTAGCCAATAGTTTTGTAAGGGCAATGTCTATACCCTGCACATTTTACAAATTCAACATATGTTAGGCTATATGCATGACATAATTAATTTAAGTGTACATAAATGACAATATTTTACCTGTTGCCTATCTGATATGATACACCACTCATCAACTTTATCACTACCTTTCACAAAGTTCTTCAAATGACATATAAAAAATTTCCATGATTCAGTGTCTTCACTAGGTACAATGGCCCAAACTATAGGGAATAGTTCATTATTCCTATCCAAGCTATTGCAGATAATAAAACACCCCCATAATTTCCTTTAATATGTGCCCCATCTACCCTATTAAACTTGTTCATCTATCATCAACCCATCTGCACATGCTTTACAGGAAATAAAAATGCTTGAAAATGACAGAGGCCTCTCAGGATGATCTTCTACAGACCATGCACATATTGTCGTAGAGTTAGGGTTTATCACTTTGATAGCTTCTACATACTTAGGCAAATAGCTATAGGATACATCATGTCCCCCATGGATCTCAACTAAAGCCTTGGTTCTCATTCTGTTGATAGTGCTTTGGTACATCTGAATACCGTATCTAGACCATAGCAACTGGTTTAGTGACTTGGCAGAAATATCATTGTTGGCCCTAATGTCTTCCATCAGCACTTTCATTGCCCACTTGACATTCACCGTTGGATTCTTTGTTTCCAGACCTTGGCATGTATGCTTATCATTTTGAATAGACTTGATTGCCTAAGTCCTACCACTAGAGTGTATAGAAGCATGCAACCTCCAATTACAGTGAGCATATGAACAAATGACTATGTATCTTTAGTTCATTTCTCTGTTAACTATCACTGAGAAGCCACATTGAATGCAAAAGTCCCTGACTACATCCTTCAAGTGCTCTTTGTTTGTGAACATCTGCCAAGACTTCAATACTATCTTACCAAATTCCTCATCCATGTAAATCTCACCATTTTTATACAACCTGTTAAATTAGTAGTCTTTCCCATCATACTCATCATCATTAAATTTATGGCCATCATATGGGTCAGATGAATCATGAACCATTGGACCATACTTATCTTCAGAATCAATTTCTTGATCTAAACTCTCATCATCATCATCATCTGTTGAAGCTTAAAGGTTTTGATGATGAGGAACTTAAACTAAAGCAAACTCATCTAATAAAGGTTTTCAAGTGTTTGATTAGTTTAGGTGAAGTTGATCATGGTGATGGAAGAAGTAACTGGAACTAAGAAGACATGAGGATATCTTCGTACAAAAAGCTAAAAAAAAAAGAATAAGAGTTCTCTAACAAGAACTAAGTTCTCTAACAAGAACTGAGTTCCCTAACAGGAACTTGAAGTCGGCAAGTTAAGGTCCCTGAAGGAACTTAGTCTGCGTGGAGCCCAAGTAACCTACCTGTACATAAGCGCGGCACAGCAATTTAATTTAGCTAAGGTTTTTATCTTCTAGATTATTGTTAATATGTTAAGTAGGTTAATGCACGAGATTTATTAGAAGCGTGGCAAGTTTGCTTGGTAAATAAATTAATAAGGAAAATATAAAAGATAGATTTTAGAAAAGATTTTCTAAAATGTTTTATTTCTTAAAATCGGTTTGTTAAAAGATATGATTCTTTTTAACAATATCTTTCTATCTTATTTTTCGAAAAAGATTTTCTTCAAATATACATAAAACCGTGTTTTAAAGATAAGTTAAGTTAACTTATTTATCTTTTAGAAAACCTACTTGCTATACAAGTCAAACTCGTATAAATAGTAGAGATCGAAATGGTTTAAGGTTTTTGCGAGTTTATGCGTGGAGAAATTACTGAGCATTAATTGAGTAAGTTTACCAAGCTTCTAACTTGTCATATTAGTTTTGGATTTCGTGCATAGCTTGCCTATCGTATACTAGGTGTCATACATTTGTATTGGTTGGGTTATTTGGGTGAGTTTGTTATTTTTACATCGCATACAGATTGTGTAAACTTCTAGTGTGAAGCTGAGAGTTTTGTACTTTGGCAATACGAGTGAGTCTAAGTGTGGTGCTTAGATTGGGTAGGATAGGGTCCTATCGAGTAGCAAGTATGGAACTTGTGAATAAAGGTCTGTGTTTAATAGGTTGTAACTTGGTGTTTTCCCTGTTATAGTGAAGTGGTTTGTGTTTGAAATCCCTAAGGTAGGGTCGAGGTTTTACTTCCAGTTGGGCCCTGGAAGGTTTCCTCGTAAAATTTGTGTGTCCTTGCAAGTTCCCATATGCATTGTTTTATTATTCCGCAAAAGTACCTATTAGGAACTCGATACAATTCACTCCCCCTCTTGTATTAATCGTCTCAACTAACAATTGGTATCAGAGCAAGGTTCTCACGTGTAAGCAGATAACTTTGCTGAGTAAGTTCCTGAAGAGATGAATTACAAGGAGAAACTTGAAGAAGGGTATTCCACCCAACGTCCACCCATGTTCAACGGTAAGTTTTACACCTAATGGAAGAACAGAATGGAGATCTTCATCAAGGCTGAAAATTACCAGGTTTGGCGTGTTATTGAATCTGGTGATTTTGAAATAACCTCAACCAATGAAAAGAACGAGGTAGCTCCTAAAGTTATTTCTGATTATGATAAAGAAGATTATCAGAAACTTGAATTAAATGCTTTAGCTATAAAGTATTTACATTGTGGACTTGGACCTCATGAACATAATCGTATCATGGGATGCAAGTCTGCTAAACAAATTTGGGATCTACTAGAGGTAACTCATGAAGGTACTAATGAGTGAAAAACGTTCTAAGATTGACTTATTGATGTCTAGATATGAAAGGTCTGAAATGCAATCTAAGGAATCTATAAAGGAAATGTTTACTAGGTTCAATGATATTATTAATGAATTGAATTCCCTTGGTAGACATATTCCTATTGATGAACAGGCAAGGAAGATCTTAAGGAGCCTACCATAAGATGAATGCTGGAGATCCAAGGTTACTGCCATACAGGAAGCTAAAGACTTCACCAAGTTTAACATGGAATAGCTAGCTGGATCATTGATGACTCATGAACTTCACCTGAGTTCCAACACTGATATTTCCAAGAACAAGAGTCTTGCTCTTAAGGCTCAAGACTCAGAGGAATCAGAAGTTGATGAGGAAGTGATGGCAATGCTAGTAAGAAGGTTTAAAAGGATGATGAACAACAAGAAGTTCGATAGGAACAAGAAGTACACAAGTTCCAGGAACACAACTTGTTTCAAGTGTGGGTCTAAAGATCATTTCATTAAGGATTGTCCAGTACCGGATGGTGATAAAGGAAAGACAAAAGGAAAGGAGCAATCCAAGGATTCAAAGTCTATAAATCTTACTTCACCAAAGACTATGTGAAGAAAGCTATGCTAGCTGCCTGGGGAGATTCAGATTCAGAAGAAGAAGAGGACCAACCATTAGAGGAACTGCTCATATGTGTTTGATGGCAAAAACAGATGAAAAAGCAAAACTGTAGGAGCTAGAATCTGAGGTATGGTTTTCTCAAAAATACCTAAGACATTTCTCTAAAGAAAACTTGATATATGCTGTTTTAGAAATACAATAAGACTTGAAAGAATTACGTAGAGCCAAACAGCAAAGTGATGAAGCTTTGGTAACTTTTAAAGAAAACATTAAGTGGGTTGACAATATGAAATTTGATATTCAATACAGGTTCTTTAGTCTGTTTGATGACAATAATTATTTGAAAGAAACTGTAGACAGGTTGAAACATGATAATATAATGTTAAATGTGGAAATGTCCTTGATGAAACTCTGTCTTGATGCTCCTACTTCTGAAGTTCCTCCACTTGCTCCATATCCGAATTTTGAAAAACTAAAATTTGATTTAGATGATCTAAGATCGGATAAGGCACGACTTGAGGGGGAACTTGAGAAAGCTAGGAAAGGAAAACAACCTATAGAGTACAGAGTTCCAGATTGGATCACCAAAGCTCAAACCAAAAGAACAGAAGGTTTGAGTTTCAAAAATAAGTTCCAAAAGGAAAAGAAGTATGTTTACCTGCTTAGTGGTATTGTTCGTTATTTCTGTGTCAATACAGGGCATAAACAGGTTAAGTGTCCTAAGAAAGAAAAGAGTACACTGAAAAATGAAAAACATGTAGAACATATCTGGATCAAGAAGAATGAACCTGGTGCTGTTACATATGAACCCAAGAAAACCTGGGTTCCTGAAACTAACGTATGATTTCTCTTGCAGGTTCCGGTGAGGGGGAACAACACCTGGTACCTCGACAGTGGTTGTTCTAAGCACATGATTGGAGACAAATCTAGATTTCTCTCACTGGATGCCTACTATGGGGGAACTGTCACCTTTGTGATAACATGAAAGGAGATATAGTTGCTATTAGAAATGTAGGAAGGTCAAGTTCCCATGCTATTGATAATGTATTTTTGGTCAAGGGTCTCAAACACAACTTGTTATGTATTTCACAATTCTGTGACAAAGGTAACTCTGTAAGCTTTACTTCCAATAAATGCAGAATCATTCACAATGACACTGGGAACATTATTTTAAAAGGAACTCGTAAAGGGAACACATATGTTGTTGATCTTAACGAGGTTCCTAACAGCAGTTTAACATGTCTCAGTGTTATTGAGGATGATCCTCTATTATGGCACAAGAGATTTGGCCATGCAAGCTTTACTTTACTTGATAAACTTAGATCTAAGGAACTAGTGGAAGGACTTCCCTGCATTAAGTTCCTGTATGACAAAGTGTCTGATGCTTGTGTTAGAGGAAAGCAGACTCGAATTTCTTTCAAATCCAAGAAAATGGTAAGCACCAAAAGACCTTTGGAACTTGTTCATATGGATCTATGTGGTCCTATGAGAATCCAAAGCAGAAGTGGTAAGAGATATGTAATGGTTATTGTTAATGATTTTTCAAGATTTACTTGGGTTTTCTTTCTTGTTAGAAAAGATGAAACGTTTGATGAATTTGTAGCTTTTGTAAAGAAAGAACAGAGAAGGACAGGCAATCCATTGATTCACCTTAGATCAGATCATGGAACTGAATTTGAAAACTCAAAATTTGATGAGTTTTGCACTAAGAATGGAATGGATCACAACTTCTCTGCACCAAGGACTCCACAACAGAATGGAGTTGTGGAACTCAAGAATAGAAGCCTTGAAGACATGGTCAGAACAATGCTGATCTCAAGTGGGCTGCCTAGGAACTTCTGGGTGGAAGCAGTGAATACAACATGCGACATTCTTAACAGAGTATCTGTGAGAGCCATCACCAACAAAACTCCTTATGAACTAATCAAAGGGAGAAAGTCGAATATATCTTATTTTAAATCTTTTGGATGTAGATGCTTTGTTCATAACAATGGTAAAAGGAACTTGGGAAAGTTTGATGAACGTAGTGATGAGGCTGTATTCTTAGGATATGCCTCAAATAGTAAAGCCTATAGAGTTTATAATAAGATAACAATGTGTGTTGAGGAATCTGTACATATCATATTTGATGAAATTGAACAGCTAAATGATGTACAGGATTGTAGTGATGATTTTGAAATTGGACTTGTGCGCAAGCCAGATCCAGATTATTAATCAACATCATTGCAGAAGTAGCAAGTTGAAAATGTAGAAGAAACGAATCCAGAAGCAAATGCAGAATCTGAAATGGAGAATGCACCAGGAACTCCACCTTAAGAACAAAATCATCAGGTCAAGGAATATCCTGTTGAAGTTCCAACTGAGACTTAAGACCAAGTTCCTACAGAAGAACCAGTCAACAATAATCAGGAAAGGTTGTATCCAGTCAAGGACTTTACACCAAAATGATGGTAATATCAGAAATCACATCCTGTGGATGCAATCATGAGTGATATTACAAAAGGAACTCAGACTAGATCTCAGCTTAGAAACTTCTGTGCATTCTATACATTCCTTTCGTCTATGGAACCTAAGAACTATGTTGAAGCTTTAACTGATGTAGACTAGATTAATGCTATGCAAGCTGAATTAAATGAGTTTAAAAGAAATAAAGTTTGGCATCTGGAACCTAGACCCAAGGATAAAAGTCTATAGGTCTAAAGTGGGTGTTTAGGAACAAGCTAGATGAGCATGGTATTATTGTCAGGAACAAAGCAAGACTTGTTGTTCAAGGTTTCAATAAACAAGAAGGAATTGACTATGAAGAAACATTTGCGCCAGTGGCCAGGTTAGAGGCTATTCGTTTACTTATTGCTTTTTCTGCTTATATGGGATTCACGTTGTTACAGATGGATGTTAAATGTGCATTTCTAAATGTATTTTTAAATGAAGAAGTCTATGTGGAACAACCTCCTGGATTTGAAAATCCAGAGTTCCAAAACCATGTTTATAAGCTTGAGAAAGCTCTTTATGGGCTGAAGCAAGCTCCTAGAGCATGGTATGAAAGATTGTCTAAGTTCTTATTGCAAAATGGTTTTAAACATGGTAAAATAGATAAAACTTTGTTTTTAAAATCAAATGGAACTGACATATTACTTGTACAAATTTATGTTGATGATATTTTATTTGGTACAACTAATGAATCTTTGTGCAAGTATTTTGCTGACCTTATGAGTGGAGAATTTGAAATGAGCATGATGGGAGAATTAAACTTCTTCCTCGGATTTCAAATCAAGAAAACTGAAGAAGGAATCATGATCCATCAACAAAAATATATCAAGGAACTGATCAAGAAGTACAAGCTAGATAATGCTAAGACCAATAACACTCCAATGGGTATAACAACCAGATTGGATGAAGATCCAACTAGAACTTGTGTTGATCAATCTATGTATAGAGGTATGATAGGTTCTTTACTTTATCTAACAACTAGTAGACCTGACATATCTTTTAGTGTAGATTTGTGTGCCAGGTTCCAAGCAAACCCAAAGGAGTCTCACTTGAAAGCAGTAAAGAGAATCCTTAGATACCTGAAAGGAATTGATGATTTGAGTCTCTTCTATCCTAGAAGTTACTTCGTTGATTTAAATGGCTTTACTGATGCTGACTATGCAGGTGATTTGGTCAATAGAAAAAGCACTTCAGGTATGGTACAGTTTTTAGGACCTTGTTTAGTTTCTTGGGGTTCCAAGAAGCAAAACACAGTTGCAATGTCTACAGAGCTAAGGCTGAGTACATGGCAGCAGTAGCATGTTGTTCACAAGTACTTGGATAAAGCAACAGGTTAGAGATTTTGGTATTATTTTTGAATGTGTGCCTATTTACTATGATAATACCAATGCTATATGTATTTCTAAGGATCCAGTTCAACACTCAAAGGTAAAACATATCCACATTAGGCATCACTTTTTAAAAGATAATGTGGAGCAAGGGAATATTAAGTTAGAATTTTGTCATACTGAAAATCAAATTGCAGATATTCTAATCAAGCCCTTGAGCAGAGAAAGATTTGAGAAATTAAGATTAGAACTTGGGATGATCAAGCTAAATTGATTGCTTATGAAGTTCCAAGATATGGCAAAGTAAAAAATAATGTAAATAGAGCTAAAAGAGCATTTAGCACAATCTTGGTGTGCTAAACATAGCTGAAGTGTCACTGTTGTTAATTACTAGAGGTAAGTTCATTAAACACTTAACTGTAATAATTAGTAGTAATGTACATTGAATGTGTGTAGAAAGCGTGTTCCAATTGCGCATTTTATTTTCAGAATTCTTATTTTAGAAAATTATTTGAATTTGGAAAGTAAAGATTTTTGGTAAATTCATCCTGCCTAAATGATTTTACAAAATTAATTGAACGTGTTCAATTAAATGACTGAACAGTGAACCCATTAATTTCCATCACACCGCTTCATTAATTATAAAAGCATCTTTCACCTACCACTTTCACCTCACTGTCAAATCACTTTAACCTTCCTTTAGTAAAAACCATCAAAGCTCAAAACCACCATTCAAAAACCATGGTTATCATTGCCAAAATTGTTTCATCAGAAAACTCACACAACTCCGAAAGAACAATCCAAGAAGAAACCTCTCCCTTAGCCATGGTAAACTACAAAGCTTCTCCAACGTCAATCAAAGACTCGGAAAACCCTAAACCCTCAATGTCAAACCCTAAACTCAACGAAGAAGTGGAAAGCAAGAGTGAACAAGAGGAATCCTCTGTTTTTGAGAAGATCAAAGAATGGAAAGAAAAGAAGTTGAGAGGAAAAACACTCGAGGAAAAAATGGCAGAGGTTGATGATTTTGCTAAAGGGATTAAGTCAGATGATGATGAAGACGATGGAGAAGAGGTAGGAGAAGAGGAACAGAACGAATCAGAGGACAGAGAGGAGGTTGAGGAAGAAGATGATGATAAGTAATCGGAACTCAATGTCGATGCTAAGAGGTATGTTGTTGGCCATAGACTTGATTCATCTTGGTGCAAGAAGTCTAGGTTTTTGAAATTTCTTGATTTAATCAAATTTCAAGGGTGGGAGTACTTGTTAACTAATGATTCAAATAATTTTATGTATCCTGCTGCAATGACTGAATTATGTTGAAAATTCCAAGTGAAGCAAGGAAAAATATCTAGTTTAGTTAACAAAAAGAAAATTGAGTTTGATGTCACAAAATTGGGAAAATTTTTGAAAGTACCAACTGAGGGTTATGAGATGTACATTAAGGGAAAGGGAACTGTGAAAGTAGGTGAGTATTTAGGGGGTGATTTGCTGAAGCCCTAGAAAGAAAAAAGGGGAAAAATATCATGAGCCACAATGATCTAAGCCCACTGAACAAGCTGTTGTTCAACTTGGTTTGAAAAACAATTCTACCTAGAACTCAAAAGAAGAATGAAGCATGTTTGATGGATATGGCTGTCATCTTTTATCTCTCTAGAAAAATCAAAGTGAACTTTCCTTCACTAATGTATCAACATCTAGCACACTGTGTTCTAGGAAAAAAAAACAAAGTGGGCTATGGAGCTGTTTTGTCAACCGTTTTTGAGTCACTTGGTGTAAAATTGAAAGGGGTCTATGAAGGCTTGGAAGAAAAACCTGAGAATGTGATAAATGGTGAGACACTGCAGGGCATAAGTTTAGAGGTAGTGAATGGGAAGGTGAGAAGAGTAGAAGAGAAAAAGAGTGCAGAAGGAAAAAGAAAAGGGAAAGAGGTTCCAGAGCAGCATGTGAGGAAGAGCAGGAGACTGTCTGCCAGTTCAGTTCCTAAGACAAACATGGATGAACCTCTGGAGCTTGATACTAAAGAAGATAAGGTTCTGGTTGGGCAGGTGGCAGAGCTTACTGATCAAGTTGAAACTGCTGAAAAGCAGCTTAAGGTAGCCACGGGGGAGATCAAGGCTGTCACTAGGAAGGTGCAGCAGTTGGAGAAAACTGTGCAGAAACTTGAGAGCAATCTCAGGTCTCGAAAGATGTAGTTCCAGATGGCTATCAAGCGCATAGAAGACAAGCTGGAAGCCTCTGCACAGCAAACCAAGGAGGACTTCTTAATTCTTGAGCTCTTCAGACCTGATCTACATTATTCCCAACCTAGCCTATTTAGCTTATCCTAACCCTTTCTTATTTCAGTCATGAACATTTTTAGTTTATGTTTTTTAGTTTCTGAACAATTTTATTTTGGTTTTGTAAAAAGTTGTTCAGCAGGATGTTTATTTTGGTTTTAATGAATGCTTTTGGAACTGCTTATACATGTGTGTATTTGTGCATTATGAAAAATGTTGCAGGAAAGTGGAACCGACTTAAGGGAAGTTAGCAGCGCTACCTTCAGTTTCCCACACTCGATGAATTGCTTGTGGGGCTGTGGCTAGATGCTTAATAAACTTGAAAAATCAGGACTTTTTGATAGTGCCAAAATGGGGAATAGAAGAAGCACACTTCGAGGTTGAAGTTGTTCTGGGTTCCAGTTGAGAAAGTATCATAAATTTCTTCTGATTATGATACTGATAGTTTAGTTTAATTTCTGTCTTGTTTATTTTTGCCTTTTATTTTTGTTTTTATTTTAGTTGTGTGTTTACTTTATGTCAATAAATAAAAAAACACAAATATACGACCTTCTATTTTGTTTAACTTTTCTCAAGAGTTTGCTTAAGTTTGTCATCATCAAAAAGGGGGAAATTGTTGAAGCTTAAAGGTTTTGATGATGAGGAACTTAAACTAAAGAAAACTCATCTAATAAAGGTTTTCAAGTGTTTGATTAGTTTAGGTGAAGTTGATCGTGGTGATGGAAGAAGTAACTGGAACTAAGAAGACATGAGGAGATCTTTATACAAAAAGTTAAACAGAAAAGAAGAAGAGTTCTCTAACAAGAACTGAGTTCTCTAACAGGAACTTGAAGTCAGCAAGCTAAGGTCCCTGAAGGAACTTAGTCTGCGTGGAGCCCAAGTAACCTACCTGTACAGAAGCGCGGCGCAGCAATTTAATTTAGCTAAGGTTTTTATCTTCTAGATTATTGTTAATATGTTAAGTAGGTTAATGCACGAGATTTATTAAAAGCGTGGCAAGTTTTCTTGGTAAATAAATTAATAAGGAAAATATAAAAGATAGATTTTAGAAAAGATATTCTAAAATGTTTTATTTCTTAAAATCGGTTTGTTAAAAGATATGATTCTTTTTAACAATATCTTTCTATCTTATTTTTCGGAAAAGATTTTCTTCAAATATGATTTACATAAAACCGTGTTTTAAAGATAAGTTAAGTTAACTTATTTATCTTTTAGAAAACCTACTTGCTATACAAGTCATACTTGTATAAATAGTAGAGATCGAAATGGTTTAAGGTTTTTGCGAGTTTATGCGTGGAGAAATTACTGAGCATTAATTGAGTAAGTTTACCAAGCTTCTAACTTGTCATGTTAGTTTCGGATTTCGTGCATAGCTTGCCTATCGTATACTAGGTGTCATAAATTTGTATTGGTTGGGTTATTTGGGTGAGTTTGTTATTTTTACATCGCATACAGATTGTGTAAGCTTCTAGTGTGAAGCTGAGAGTTTTGTACTTTGGCAATACGAGTGAGTCTAAGTGTGGTGTTTAGATTGGGTAGGATAGGGTCCTATCGAGTAGCAAGTGTGGAACTTGTGAATAAAAGTCTGTGTTTAATAGGTTGTAGCTTGGTGTTTGCCCTATTATAGTGAAGTGGTTTGTGTTTGAAATCCCTAAGGTAGGGTCGAGGTTTTACTTCCAGTTGGGCCCTGGAAGGTTTCCTCGTAAAATCTGTGTGTCCTTGCAAGTTCCTATATGCATTGTTTTATTATTCCGCAAAAGTACCTATTAGGAACTCGATACAATTATCCCCCCCTCTTGTATTAATCGTCTCAACTAACATCATCATTAGATTCTTCATTTTTTGTTGCACTATGTCCTCTGAATCACTATAGTCTTCATCATCATTCACATCTTCATGACTGCCTAAACTAACATTCATTTTCCTTAATCTTCACCTCCTTGTAACTTCATTTCTTCCCCCATGATTACTTGTCTCACTTCTAGTACTCTCTATTATCATCAGTGGCAGATCTAGAATTTTACGGGTGCTGGGTCTCCATCATCTATCAACCGCATACAAATTAATAATTAATGCATAAATATTCTAAAAGTTAATAAAAAAAAAAAGTCACTCCAAAAATATTAAATATCTTGTGGGAGAGGAGAAGGGGGATTTGTGACGGATAATGACAAAGAATGATGAGCTTTAACAAGTTACCTAGTGAGAATTAAGAAGGTAGAATTTGAAGGATGAAGTTAATAAATAAAAAAAAATTCAACAAGTTGCCTAGTGAGAACTAAGAAGGTATTGTCAAAAATTAAAAATTAACAAGGTAGGATTTGAGCCTTTCTGGGTTGAAGTTAATTAATAAATAAATAAATAAACAACAAATAAAAAAATACAAAGGAATTGCTACTCTTAGGTATCAAAACCATGCCCTTTTGTCAAGAAATGTTATGCCTTGACCACTAGACTAGTGCGAACATATGATTGTTAGTTGCAATGTTTTATATTTAAAACCTCTTTTTTTTCTTTTTTTTTTTTTTTTTTGCTGGATCAAGTGACGCACCATGCACAAGGATAGGTTCGCCACTAATTAGCATGCCCTTTCTCCTAGTAGTTATGTTAGGTACTTTTTTTTGTGTGTAACCAAGATACATGTGAAGACTTGGATGATACTAACTCTCTGGATGGGTTTGTTTCATTTGATCCTGAACCCCTCCCAGTATTAGTGTTCAAGTCAACAATATTAGGTGGAAGGATAGCAACATTAATAGGTGTTGGATTAATCTAGGGCGTAGGTTCAATGTCTATAATAGTATTAGTCACTCTCCTTCTTCCCCTACCTCTCCATCTCCCCCTTCCCCTAGATCTCCCTCTCCCACTATGATCATCAAAAGTCACTTCCTCAATTACATCCTCATTCGCATTCACAACATTAATCTTCATGCCTCCTCAAGCCTACGACATCTTCATGCCCTCTCAGCTTGAAGCTCTCCCCTCCCCCTTATCCTAACCTTTCCTCTCCCTTTTCTAATGCCATCAAATGGTTTGATTGGTGAAATTACTACGTCTAGCCACTTATCATCTTCCCATGAATTCAACAATGCACCTGTACATTTTACATTTACAGGTTGTGGTCCTTTCAACAATGTTCTAGCAATCACTACAATTGGTATTGACTATGAAACCTCACCAACCCATATGTAAATAAGCTTTTTTTAGGTAAATTTGTGAACATATTAATCAGATCAAAATCATTATTCAAGTCTCAAGGTTTCATCTTAAAGACATATTTAAAGGTAGGGTTCAAAGGTGTTGGTTTCCCATTCTTTCTAACTGACTCCCAATATCCAGTAACTAAATCAATGGGATTGACCTTATCAATATCATGTACTGCCACATTAGTATCCATACCCTGTATTGAAACCTTAGTATTATTTGGTCATTCATTCTGCAACAAATATAACAAAGCAGACTAATATGTATACATTATGAGATAATGACCCCCGATTTTACATATAATCCACAAAAACTCCCTACATTCAATTCTAACAGAGCACATAAAAATACAGGAAAAGATTCCCAATTCAATTGCAAAAAAAATACGACATGCTATTCACGCAAAACCCAATTCAATCGCCAAAAAAAAAAAACCCAATTTAATCACAAAAAAATACGGTGAAAAAAACTCCGATTTAACATTATACAAAACTCAATTTTACATATAATCCACGAAAAAGTACATGCTATCACATAACAGAGCACTTAAAATATAAGAACATGAAATCAAGTAACTCAATTGTAAACTTAGAGTATATACCTTTACGCAATAAAGATAGGATCTTTATGTGCAACCACAACCCAAACGCCGTACTTCAAATTCAATCTCAACCCAGAAAAATATATACTCCATTGGTTGAAAAAAAACACCCCAATTCTACTCCACCTTTGTCGCAAATTTCAGAAGTAAAATCTTGAATCCAAGTTCTAAGGTTGAAGAACGGAAAGGTAGAAGATGGTGTTTGAATTTGAAATTATGGTGAAGATGGATGGTTTCTTAATAAGAGTAAATGCAAGGAGCGGTGCCCGATTAATTTGGAATATTAACATTGTATGTTAATATGATGGCATTATGAGAGGGGGTTTGTAATATTTTAATGTTTATATTTTTTTGCTGGTGATGTGTCATTTAACCGGATGTTAGTGAAGGGGTAACAGTCGTTTTAAATCCCGTTTGGTCTGGAATTTGAGAAATCAAAAACTTCATATGAGCTTTCATCGTCAAGATTTCATCCTCCATTAAAGATGCTCAACCTTTTATCCTCCATTGAAATTAACGAAACCCCTAAGAATAAAGGGTATGTTACCCAAAAGGGTAGGGATTTGTTCTCATCTTTGATATCTCCATTGCAGCTGGCCATTGAAGGTTTGATTGTTTGGTTTGACGGAGCTAACGAATGGAAGATGGGTGCCGAGATCTGAATTGCTCAGTCGCCGCCACGACCTCCTCTAACCTTTATTATCGGTACTAAATTGCTTATTGGTGCTGCAATTTGCCTCCACGATAATTACCAACTGCAATTCCAGTCAATTCCACCAACTTAATGTCGTGCCCAATTTCCCATTACCATATCATTTGAGGAGATGAAGTTGGAGGGGGAATTAAGAACAGGGTCATGAAATTTGTTCTACAGAGTGTTGAATGCTAAGGATTGACGCCGGTAGTCTTCAGTTAAGGATCCAATTCATGTTTATAACTTTACCCTCACTAAAGCTGCGAAATGACGCACTTAACCTCATATAAAAGTGTCTCATTAATATGGCATCTTATCGAGTATTTTCTCAAATGCAAGTGATGTTAGAGAGGGAGGAGTTATACGTAGTGATGGTAAGTTTTTTTTTCTTATTTTTTTTATTCGAAAATTAACCTTAAGTTAACCATAGTTACTTATTATTCTTAAAAGTGGCTAATAATGGTCATTAACACTATAAATAAATAAGTTACAGTATTATGTGGCTAATTTAGATGATTAAAAAAGTTTTTGACCACCAAAGATAATTAGCAAAACTTGATGACCACCAATGAGAATTTTTCTTTTAATTTTTGATAAAATTGTTTTACATTTAATTAACCTCTAATTAAGTTACCATTAAAAAAAAGCCTCTGATTAAGTCATTAATTTTGATTTATTTTAAAAATTAAAAAAAGTTAAAAAACTAAACACCACCCTGACACCACTTTCCCCATCACGTAGCCACCACCTCTCCCCCTCCCTCACGCATAGGCTTCCCCGCCACTGACCAACTCCCCCACCTCTGGCCGACCTCCTTATCTCCTTTCCCCCTTACGCGACCTCCCCCTTTCCCCCGTTGCACCACCCCAGCGAAGCAAAACCGTGATAAAAAAAATTCAATCAATTTCTCTCTCCAATCAAAATCGAACTAAAAAAATCAAAATTTCAAATCAACAAAAAATTCTTCAATTAAACTTCAAATTACCAAAAAAATCAAACAAAAACGAATTAAGCGTTCACTTACTTCGAGTAGCAATGGAGACGAGGGAAAGGGGAGCTGAGGTCTGGGTAAGGGTAAAGGGAAAAGGGGAGATTTTGGTGGGGGGGGGGGTTAGTTGTGGTGGTCGGGAAGGGGTGGAAACGAGGCTGTAGAAGGGTTGGTGGTGCCTTGGTCGGGAAGGGGGGGAGGCGCATCTGGTGGTGGGGACAAGACTGAAGTGGTGGTGGGAATGGGTGGACAGAGCACTAGTGGTGTTTGGGGGAAGGAGAGAGAAGAAAAAAATTGTTTAAGCCGGCCAATTGTATAGCAACACGTGGCAAAGTTAGCCTGTTTTAAAATTGAGACCCCAAAAGATTGTAATATTCATGTATAATCCAAATGTTGTATTATTTAAAAAAGAACGAGCCAAATGTTGTATTTTTTTGTAATTTTTTATTTTATATTTTTATAGTCGCATTAGGCCCAAAATATTTGCAACGTATTTTAATTCAAATTTTTGGATCGGATTTTAATAACTGAATTGTAATTGGATTGGATTTGTGAGGAATTCGGATCGGATTGGATTTGATAATTTAAAATCGAAATTTTGTTTAGATGAGATTGGATTTGGCTGAATCCAAACCGAAAATCGAATGGACACCCCTATTAACAACACTCTACTTGATATTTTTTTCTTGTAGATTATTCCACGCATAAGGTTAAAGTTTGGTCAAATCAAACGTTTAGATAATTCCAAGTTAAAGCAGATCCGACCAAATCAGATTGGATCTAATCAGATGAATAAAAATAAGCGAATTAAACAAGTCGTTTGTCCGTTATAAAAAAAAAAAGTCTTTTGTAATTCCTAAACAATACATTAAATTGACAAGGCAAGAAACACACGCAATGCGTGTGTGTGCAATTGAAAAAATTTCATTGGGCTATATACTCATCTTTATTCTAATAACAAACAATAAATATATGTTGGTGTAAATTTATAAGCTGATGTAAAAAATATATATTAGTAAAAAAAAATTATGAAAAAAAAAAGTTGATGAACTAACTATCAGTTTGGCTTAAGTTCGAAAAAAAATTATGAAAAAAGCTATATTATGGAGTAGTTTTTTATTCGTTTGTTTTTTTTAAAAAGATAAATATAAAACCTTCTATCAGTTTGGCTTAAGTTTGAAGCTAATTCCAGCGTAAAAATAAAAAAATAATCCAGAGTAGTTTCCCAGCAAAAAAAAAATGAAGAGTAAACTCTAATTTTGTTATAATACGCACCGTATTGCGTAATATGAACGGATTAAGAATACCGCCAAACATCACCGTTTAGCTTCACATGCAAATTAAATATCGCCGCTCAGAACCTCATGCTCGATTAGACATTACACTATGTGTTTAACATATCGAGTAAACATTGTTCATGCAAGGGTACTATAAATCCTCGCATAATGTGAAGGAAATATACACAACAGTTATCGGAGTATCTAAAAGCTTTCTTTTGATCTCTTTGAAATCCTTTGTTGTAAAACACGTTATCAGCACCAATTTGCTCAAATTATTCAAAAGGTAGTTTTGCCTTTTTTTAAATTTTAAATTTAACTATCAAATTATTCATTACTCAAAAATGGAACACCAATATAATGGTGTCAATACATTTTTGAATAATATATCACTTTCACATATATATTTCGTACTAGAGCGTAATGCCACACCTTGTGGTACAATACAACCAACCCGAGGAAGTATAAATCAAGCCCGAAACACTAACGCCGCCGAAGCCGTCGAAATTCCACAAGTTGTTCCTAACCTCAATGAAATTCCCCTAATACCACCAACCGAAACCGAACCCCCTCCTCCAGATGCTAATAAGTGAGGAAGAGATGAAACAGATACCGCCACCACCGCTACTACTCGTAGTAAACGTCGCCAAGGCGACTAATAGGCCACTCTAAGCAAATTAGCCACCTTTATGGAAGGCAAGATTTGCATTTTAAGCCGCCTATATGGACGGGCCAAACTCTCAAAATGTCGTCTTGATGGTCGGATTACGTTTTATTTTGAGAACAAGGCCACCTAAAATGGTAGGCAATTTATGGCCAGAAGTACGAAGACAAATTTTCCGTTTATTACATGAATTTAATTTTGCCTATTATTTCATGAAGCAAATTTATTTTTGACTATAAGCAATTTTCTTCTCCTAATTATTTTGTATGAATATTTCTTTAAGAAGGGGGGAGAAAGAGAATTAGGATATTAGTAAAAAGGAAGAAAAAAAATAGGATGACTATAGACGCAAAAATGAATGATACTTACCTTTTAGAGTTTACAGTTAAGAGATAAAGATGATATATATTACATGCGTACTCATTTACATGTGGAAATTATATTAGAAGACAAGATATAAACAACTGATACATGTTACAAGCCCCGGTTTTTGCATGTACATGCAAACCTGACAAAACAAAATACTAAAACCAATAAAGACTTTGAAATGCATGTAATGGGATTATCAAGTTCTGATAGATGTTGGAGGTTGGCTGCATGCCAACGGTCATATTACATATTGGGTTTTCTTTTGTTTTTAACAAAACTAATAATCATGCTTATGGGGCATGTTTTGATAAGTATATTTAGTTTTTTTTTTTTTTTTGGTTTTGAAATTTATTTTATTTATGTTTCAAGTATTATTCTTGTTCATTGTTTAGATATAATAAGTACTATAATAATTATAGTTTTTAATAATAATTAAAAAAAAAATATGCAACCTTTATTAATTTTGCGGGGTTTATGCTTTTACCAAGTTTCGAACCCCTAACCTCTTATTTGTAAGTTGGGTACTCAGACCACCACGGCTTGCATTCCATAGTGATATTTTCTAATATTCAAAACCTTATATATACAAAAATATTTGACTTCCCTTTTACTAATTTCTAAAATTTTCGTGTAATCAGAAATGACTCGAATTACAAACCGGGACTTTGAAATTTTAGACATTTCCGGAGGAAGATACCTGGAATGGCGGGTGGACGCAAAATCCTACCTAAGGGCACAAAGCCTAGAACACGCTATCGCCGAAGAGGGAAACCCTACTCCTCTAGAACAAGCTAAAGCTTTGGTGTATATCAAACACCACATTCATGACGAATTAAAAACTAAGTATATTGTCATTGAGGATCCTAGATAACTTTGGGTTTGCCTCCAAGACAGATTCGAACACTCACAGAGAATAATTGGGCCAAGGGTCCAGCATGAATGGTCTACCTTGAGACTTCAAGATTTCAGCTCAATACGTGAATATGACTCTGTTGTACTCCACATAACTTCACAATTGAGATTAGGTGGTGAACCAATCTCTAAAAGAGCCATGATCGAGAAAACTCTCACTACAATGCACGCAAATAATATGGTACAACAAGAACAGTACCGAGAGAGGCGTTGTGAAAGGTTTTGTGACTTAATTTCTATACTATTAGTTGCGGAACAAAACAGTCAAATCCTGCTGTCTAATCATAATCAGAGACCAGCAGGTACCAGTGCAATACCAGAAACAAATGCCACAAAAACAGGCAAGCGCTGGAATAACAATATTGTACTAGGAGGTTTTCAGGGCAGAAGTCAATACCCCAATAGGGATAGAGGAAGGGGTAGAGTACGTCAAAATTGGCGTCAAAATACTTCCATTACTCCCACCTTGGGAGGTAGAGGTAGAGGTAGAGGCGGTAGAGGAAGGGGAAATTTTCAAAACTAAGGAAGGCCACAAGAAAAGTGTTTGAAATGCGGAATACAAGGTCATTGGGCTAAGGATTGTCGTACGGCAAAACACCTTGTGGACCTATATGTTGCCTCAAGAGGAGGCCAAGGGAAACAAGCAGAAACTAATTTTGTCACACAAAGTTCCCCTAACCCAGAACTCGATGTAGCCGATTATCTTGTTGATGACATAGAAAATGTCTAGACTACATCGATCATGTGCTTATCCTGTGGTGTTTGCTTCATCGACATTGTCATATACTTTTCGATTTGTTTGTCTGTTGTATTTGTTTTTCCCCTTTTCATCCAGAATCCTTTCTTTAAGCATGTTTTCCCAGTATCAAGTGTGTTTTAATATTGTAAAATATGCTATAATAAAGATGTGTTTTTCTCATACGTGTTTTTATAGATGATAGTTACTAATCCTTTCTTTATAGATGATAGTTACTAATCCTTTCTTTATTCATGTGAAGACAATGGAAAATAACAACACAAATGCTGAAAAATGCCTGATTGATAGCGCAACCATACACAACATTTTGAGCAACAAGTCATACTTTACTCATATCAAGCCAATAAATACCAATCTCAACACAATTGTCGGCATTGTCCATATGGTTGAGGGCTCAGGAAAAGCTTGCGTAATATTACCAAAAGGTACAAAAGTAACAATAAAAAACGCATTATATTCTAGCAAACACACGACGTAATCTATTGAGCTTCAAAAATTTACGTCTGAATGGTTATCACATGGAAACCGTTTATGAAAATAAAAAGGAGTATATGTACCTCGTTAAAAGAAAATCTGGCAATAACGAGACTCTTGAAAAATTAGAAGCATACTCCTCAGGATTGTACTTTACTTATATCAGCCCAATTGAAACATATTTGGTGTCTAACCACAAGGTAGACAACCAGGAAATGTTTAATATATGGCATGACCGCTTAGGTCATCCTGGAACAAGCATGATGATAAAAATCATTAAAAGTTCAAATGGACATCCGTTAAATAATATACGGATCCCACAATCAAATGAACTTCATTGTAAAGCTTGTTCACTTGGAAAACTGATCATTAGACCTTCAAAAGGTAAACTTGAAGGTGAAAATCTTGCATTCCTAGAAAGAATACAAGGAGACATTTGCGGGCCAATACACCCGACATGTGGACCGTTCAGATATTTCCTTATGTTAATTGAAGCCTCAACATGTTGGTCACATGTTAGTCTTCTCTCCACCAGGAATGTTGCATTTGCAAAAATTCTTGCGCAAATCACACGTTTAAGGGCTCAATTCCCGGATTATCCGATCAAAAGGATTAGGCTAGATAATGCCGGAGAATTTACATCCCGAACATTTAATGACTATTGTATGTCAATTGGGATAGACGTGGAACACCCAGTAGCCCATGTTCATACACAAAATGGCCTTGCAGAATCATTAATAGAGCGATTACAATTAGTCGTTAGGCCATTACTCATGACATCAAGACTCCCATCTTCTGCATGGGGACATGCAATAATACATGCCGTTGCTCTACTACGCTAAGACCGAGCACGACACATAAGTTATCTCCAATGCAACCAGTAGTTGGAAAGGAACCTAGCTTAGCACATCTAAAAACATTCGGATGTGCAGTCTATGTTCCCATAGCACCGCCCCAACGTACTAAAATGGGCCCACAGAGAAGGTTGGGAATCTATGTTGGCTATGAATCACCTTCCATCACAAGATATCTCAAACCATTGAGTGGGGATCTTTTCAGAGCTCGGTTCGCAGATTGTGACTTTAATGAGACATTCTTCCCAACCTTAGGGGGAAATAAAGAGGGCCCATGCTGGAAAGAAATATCATGGAATGCCCAAAATCTATCATACCTTGGTCCAAGGACAAATGCATGCGAACAAGAAGTGCAAAAAATAATACATTTGCAAAACATCGCAAACTAATTGCCAGACGCATTCACTGATACAAAAGGAGTGACAAAGTCACACATTCCTTCAGTGAATGCCCCTGATAGGGTTGAAATCCCAGCAAAGAAAATGGATAATCCACTTTTAGATAAAATTGTAGCACGCAAAAGACGTGGCAGACCCCTCGGAGCTAAAGACCTAAAGCCGAGAAAATCCAAAAGAGTGAAAATGAGGAATAAAAAGAGTGAAAACCCCTCAAATAAAGTGGATCAAATCCAAAATGATGAAAATACAATCAACCCCCAAGATGAATCTAAAGAGTCAGATGGTACATCTGAGGGGGAACGTGAAAATGAAATCGTTGACAATCATGAAATTTCAATAAATTACGTCCACACTAGAAAACAGTGGGATAGAGTAAAAACCTATGTCAATGATGTATTCGCATACTCAATTGCCACAGAAATCATCACTGATGTTGAGGACATCGAGCCATCATCTGTAGATGAATGTCGATGAAGGAATGATTGGCCAAAATGGAAAGAAGCCATTCAGGTTGAATTAAAATCTCTCGCAAAAGGCGAAGTTTTCAGTCCTGTAGTCCAGACTCCAAAAGGAGTGAAACCCGTCGGGTATAGATGGGTGTTCATACGAAAAAGAAATGAAAAGGACGAAATTGTAAGATACAAGGCTAGACTTGTAGCTAATCCTGGGCACCGTGCCGTGCCGGGCCGCCGCGGGCCGTGCCGGCGGGCCCAGGATTTCGTGCCGTGCCGTGCCGGCCATTTTCACAGGCCAGCCCACGGCACGGCACGACCCTCGTGCCTGGCGGGCTCGTGCCGTGCCGGCCACGTGCCGGCCTGCGGGCTGGCAGCAGGCTGGTGCAGTTTTCAATTTTTTTTTTTTTTTTTATGACAACATTATAAATTAATAAGTTTATAATGTATATAAGTTATAAAATTATAATTATAAGTTTTATAAGGTAACTTATAAGTTTATAACTTATAAGTTATAAGTTATTAAGTTATGAATTTTATAATTATAAGTTGAATATTTATGTTTTATAATTTGTATATTCAATATTTATATTTATATATTTACTTTATAATATTACTTTAAAATTTAATGTTTATGATTTATTAGTAATTGGTATAATTTTATTTTTTTTTAATATGAATTTACAAATTGTAACAAAACGGGGAAAAAAGGCAAATTGGACTTTGGATGTGAATAATGCGTACTTTATATTATTATTACTTGAGTTGAGAAAATTGTACAATGATAACAATGATAAAAATCATACAATGATGGTATTAAACAAAAATTGGAAAATGATAAAATTGATATTTTTAAAATCGTACAATATACAATAATTGTCTATTCTTCTTCTCCTTCTTCTTGCTCGTCTTCGTCTTTGTCTTCGTCTTCGTCTTCGTCTTCGCCTTCGCCTTCAAGGTCATCGGCTAGTTGCATAGATTGGGAACTAGCCGAACCCGAACCGGAAGCGGAGGTTCCTTCTTCGTTGTCGTTGTGGTCGTAAGAACGGTCTTGTGAGCGATTTTCCGCATCCAACCAATCTTTGAAACACACGCACATTTCTAGTGTTTCGGGTTTTAGACTTGTTCTTCTATCGTCTAAAACCCTTCCGGATGCGCTGAAAGCTCGTTCGGAGGCGACGGAGGAAACTTGGATAGCAAGAATGTCTCGTGCCATTGCCGCCAAAGTTGGATGCTTCGAGCTTTGTTGTTTCCACCATGCAAGGAGGTCGAGGCTGTTTATCTCATCGTCGTCCATGCCTTTGGTGAAGTCGTAACTCAGGTACATCTGCAACTCCGAGACGTCGCTTTGCGTTCTCCTGATTGATGAATCACCTGAAAACCTTGAAATCAAGTTAGTAGCTTGTGAAAATAAATGTTTGGCCTTCTTACTTACGTTTTTGGATGGTTGGGAAGGCCCTGAGCGAGGAACGGTGCCATATTTGGCTTCATAGACTCTATATAAAGCAAAAAACTGATCCTTCACATTAGTCTTATAGTTTTCTACATCATCGTCAAGAAACATGCATTAAAAGTAAATGTCAACTAACATAAATGTGTTTTCATACTTTTGCCTAGGATCTAATATGGAAGCAAAAATATAAATCAAAGGAATCTCACTATAATATTTACGCCACTTTTTTTCCATTGCTGGAAGATACTGATCATAATCACTTTGATCGCGATGATCAGCGAAAAGTTGGGCGAGTAAGCATGCATTAGAAAGAAAGTTTTGAGCACAAGGATTGTAAACAGTAGAAAAACAATACATCATGTTATATAATAACTGTAAAAATTGCATATATCTTTCACAGTTTTTCCAATCATCATCATACAAAGCATTTTGTGGAAATTTTTGGTTGTAAAATAATGTTAACGGGCCCTTGTACTCAATTGCCTTTGTTAACATGTCATAGGTGGAATTCCACCTAGTTGGGCAATCGGTTCTAATTTTTATTACCCTTATCTTTTGTTGTTTTAGAAAACTCTTCCATTCTTGGTATCTCATGTTAGAGCTATTAATAGACATAATAGCATCTCTGATTTTGCTGTAGTATGGGCCAATTGCCCGAACTCCATCCTGTACACATAAGTTAAGTACATGGCAAACACATCTAGTATGAAGAGCTTCACCGTCTAATAGTACATCGATTAAGTTTTGTTTGATAAGATTAGCTGTGTATGTCATAGAGGTTGCATTATCAAAAGTCATAGACATCATTTTATCTCGAAGGTTGTATTCGTCTATTGCTTGCATTAAATGGTGAGCAATGTTAATGCCGGTGTGTGGGTATTCCAGCATTTTGAAATGTATTATTCTTTTTTGTAACATCCATTGATCATCTACCCAATGGCAAGTCACACATAAATAGTGATATTTATAACCACTATCCCAAGAATCGGCTGTTAAAGATACTCTACAGTTAAGGTTACTCAATTCGGCTTGTAATCGGACTTTGTACTCTAGGAAATTTTTCATTGCGGCGGAACGAACGGTTTTCCTAGAGATTCTTTTATGTTGGGGTTGTAGTGCTTTGTTAATGTAGGTGTTGAATGCGTCACTTTCCGAGAAAAGAAAAGGTTGTTCGGCGTGTACTACATTTTTCCTAGTTCATCCCTATCCCTCTCATAGTTGTATGTAAAGCCGTATGGATGGAATTGGGAAATTTTGGGCTGGGTTGGATCACTAGCTGGTTTTGCACAAGCTTTCATGTGTCTAGATAAGTGTCCCGTCCCGTTTTTGGTAACTGCCGTGAATACACTATTACATGTTTTACATTTTGCCCATTGTTCACCATCTTTACTTAGGACAAAATAACGCCATACCTCACTCCTTCGGTTTTTCAAAAGTAGCATCTCAGTTTCGGTTAACCATTCATGATGTGTGTGATGGTTAGTAGTGGGACTAGTGGGAGTGGCAGTAGAAGGGGTAGAACCGGAGGGAATTCGGGTACTTTCTTGGCTACCTTGGCTAGAACAATAGTTTTGTTGATTACCGATATAATTAGGTGGAAATTGGTATGGTGGTAGTGGAAATTGGTTTAGTGGTGGTGCTGGAAATCCCGACGTATTATATGGCTCATAGCCCGGGGGGAAGTAAATGGGGTCATTGGTTTGACTCGTAATTTGGGGGCTCGTTGTATTTGGTGGTTCCCTAGAACTACTACTACGGATAAGTCGGCCTTTCCCCCTAGACCTAGATGATGGGTTGTTCGATGCCATAATTAACAATTAATTTTTTAATAAAAAGTGGTTAACTATAATAATAATAATAATTAATAACAACAATTTTAACAATAAAAATATCAATAATAATAATTAATAACAACAACTATAACAATAACAATAACAACAAAAATAAATAATAACAACAATTGTAACAATAATAATAATTAATAACAACAATTATAACAACAACAATAACAATTAACAACAATAATAATTAAACAAGATTATTCTAATAATAACAATAAAACAATAATAAATTTAAGATTAGTTTAGATCTTACAACCGTGCTTCAACGCTCCACTAATTACGATTACGAACTTTTTAATTTTTTCCGATATTAGGAAAATAATTAGAGAATTTAAGAGAATAATTAGAGAATTTAAGAAAATAAGGATTATTAGAGATTTAGAGAATATAAGAGATAAGAAGAAGAGATTGTGATTTTGTGATTTGGGAATGAAATGGAGGTGAGTATTTATAGAATTTTTGGCAAAAAACTAGCCGTTTTATAGCCGTTGGCCCGCGGGCCGTGCCTGCGGGCCAGCACGGCGGGCCATGCCCGTGCTCGTGTCGGGCCGTGCCTGGGAATTCTCGACCGTGTCCGTGGCACGGCCCGTGGCATGGAAGTTGAACTTCGTGCCGTGCCGTGCTTGACTTCGGGCTGCGCCGAATGGCGGGCCGTGCCGGGCGGCACGCGGGCCAACCCGGCCCGTGCCCTGGTTTACTTGTAGCCCAAGGTTTCTCTCAAAGACCGGGAATCGACTATGAGGAAACATATTCACTTGTGGTAGATACCACGACACTAAGATTCCTCATAAGTGTATCAGCATGCAAAGGACTACAAATGCATTTGATGGATGTTGTGACTGCATATCTTTATGGGTCACTTGATACCGACATCTATATGAGAGTCCCCGAAGGACTTGAACTACCTGAACCTTTGAGGTCACAACCTCGAAAGCTACATTCCATAAAATTGAAAAAATCACTCTACGGTTTAAAGTAATCAGGGAGGATGTGGTTTAACCGTTTAATTGAGTACCTACTCAAAGGAGGGTATAAGAACGACCAAATTTGTCCATGTGCATTCATCAAAAGGTCCGAAAATGGTTTTGTCATAATAGCGGTGTATGTTGATGATTTACACATCATCGGAACACATAAGGAAATCGAAGAAACCGCTAAATGTATGATGAATGAATTTGAAATCAATGACCTTGGAAGAACAAAATTTTGTCTCGGGTTACAAATTGAACATCTGAAAGATGGTATCTTAATTCATCAATCCAATTATGCCGAGAAAGTATTAAAAAGATTCTATATGGACAAAGCACACCCATTGAATTCACCAATGATTGTTCGTGCTTTAAACATCAAAGATGATCCATTTAGACCCCGACAAGAAGGTGAAGCTGTACTTGGTCCAGAGGTGCCATACCTAAGTGAAATAGGAGCTTTGATGTACCTGGCCATCAAAACTAGGCCAGACATTGCATTTTCGGTAAACTTATTAGCAAGGTATAGCTCTGAATCTACAAGCAGACATTGGAATGGAGTGAAGCACCTACTTCGCTATATACGTGGAACAATTGATTTAGGGCTCTTCTATCCAAGAAATGGAAATCCTACTCTCGTGGGATATGCTGATGCAGGTTACCTATCAGATCCAGTAAAATCAAAATCACAAACTGGTTATCTTTTCAGCTATGGCAATACAACAATCTCTTGGAAGTCAACCAAGCAGACACTAACAACAACTTTATCAAACCAAGCTGAATTGATTGCCCTTTATGGAGCTGGTAGGGAATGTATATGGTTGCGATCTGTGACCCAACATATACTAAAAGAAAGCGACATTAAAACAGTCGAAGAAGACCCAACTACAATATTTGAAGACAACACTGCTTGCATCTCACAAGTTAAAGGAAGCTACATCAAAGGTGATAGAACAAAACACATCGACCCCAAGTTCTTTTCTACTCATGACTTGGAAAAAGAAGGTAAGATCGATGACAAGCAGATTCAGTCATGCAACAACTTAGCCGATCTATTCACAAAGGCATTACCACCTAGCAAATTTCAAGAACTCGTGCATATGACCGGCATGCGTCGTCTTTGTGATTTGTGCTAACTTAGGGGGAGCCCTATATGTGCTGTACTCTTTTTCCTTCGTCCAAGTTTTTATCCCATAGGGTTTTTCTTGGTAAGGTTTTAATGAGGCAGATAAACATATAGGTACAATAGCGGTAATATTTATTTTTTACATACATGTAAATTAGGAGTCACCCTATAGAAATCCGTTTAAGGGGGAGTGTTGTAATACGCACCGTATTGCGTAATATGAACGGATTAAGAATACCGCCAAACATCACCGTTTAGCTTCCCATGCAAATTAAATATCGCCGCTCAGAATCTCATGCTCGATTAGACATTTCACTGCGTGTTTAACATATCGAGTAAACACTGTTCATGCAAGGGTACTATAAATCGTCGCATAATCTAAAGGAAATATACACAACAATTATCGGAGTATTTAAAAGCTTTCTTTTGATCTCTTTGAAATCCTTTGTTGTAAAACAAATTTCAATTATAATACGGGTGGGAGCAGGGTTTTTTTTTTTTTTTTTTTTTTTTTTTTTTTTTTTTTGGAAAGGGTGGAAGCATTTATGATAAGGTAGTTATTATAATTTTTTTTTATAATATTTAATTTTTAATTTTAATTATGAATAAAGAGGTAATATTGTAAATTAAGAAAGGTTATTTGGGGATAGTACTCCCTCCGTTTTTAAATACTTGCTTCATTTCTCCATGCGTGGAGTTTTAGGAGAAATTAAAGAAAGTAATAAAATATGGAGATAATGGGATAGTTGAGAAAATAAAAAATTGTAAAAAACAAAAGTAATGGAAAAATAGGAGGAGAGAATATTATTGTAGTCCACCATGTGTGAGAAATGAATTAAATATTGTAAAAGCTTTCCGAAAAAAAATGGAGCAAGTATTTAAAAACAATCGAAAAATAAAAGTGGAGCAAGTATTTAAAGTAAATTTTATTCGCCAAAAAGCCCTTCTCTTCATATACAAGTATTACTATACAATTATACATACTATCTCCGTTACAGGTAGACCTAGTTATTAGGTGGGTCGGGTCAGGGTCAGTGCGGGTCGGTTGCGGGTCAGGATCAAAGAGGGTCACATTTTATAGGGTCAATATAGGGTCGGGACAATGCGGGCCGCGGGTCGATAATGGGCGGGCCTACAAAATATCAATTAAAATAAATATTAGACAAAGCCATTATTAAATACATATGAATACAAATTAATCTATATAATTATTTTTACATTATGTATTTTTTTATCAATTAAATTGGAAAAACATGTTTGCCCTATATTGACCCTACCCAATAAGGGCCCTGTCCATTAATAGCCATGTCCATTAAAACCCTATAAGCTTGGCCCTGACCCTATAATCATTGGGCTACCCTGTCCAATAACCACCTCTAGTTACAGATTATGTGTAACAATTTGATATAAAATAGAGAGGAAAAATGTCTAATCGTTGAACAAATTTGGCTGTAAGTTACAACCCTATAGGCTATAGCAGAGGTACTACATATGTTGGTAAGGATATCAGTCTCCAACAACAAGAGCCTCAAATTCCCATCATTTTGAATGCAAGCAGCATTGGCAGCCATGGCAGCACACAGCATCCTTGCATCCGCACCTTCACATCCCACATTCTCTCTCCTCTCTCCTTTCTCTTCCACACCCACTACTTCTTCTGCTACTACCCTTTCATCTTCCCTTAAATCTTCTTCCTTCAATGGTGTTTCTTTCAAGCTTTCTTCCCACACTCAATCCCTCTCTCTTTCCGCTCCCGCCGCCTCCAAACCTCTCACCATTGTTGCTGCTACCAAAAAAGCTGTTGCTGTTCTTAAGGGTACTTCCGAGGTTGAGGGTGTTGTTACTTTGACCCAGGAAGACGATGGTATAATACTATAACTATCAGTTTTTGTTCGAATTGATTCATTGTTTGATGTTTATTGCATTTTGATTGAAATTTTGCAAATTGTAGATTGTTTTTTTGTGGGTTGAATTGATTAATTAATGTTACCTGTTTTTGTGTGTTTACTGCAATTTGATTACGATTTTGCAAATTGTAGAATGTTTTTTTTTGTGGGTTGAATTGATAAATGTATACCCGTTTTTGTATGTTTATTGCAATTTGTTAAAGATTTTGCAAATTGTAGAATTTTTTTTGGGGGTTGAATTGATTAATGCTATTACTTTTTTGATGTTTACTGCAAGTTGATTGAGATGATTTGAATTGGTTGATACTATCAGTTTCTTATATTTACTGCAGTTGGATTGAAATTTTGCAGATAGTTGATTTTTTTGGTGGTTGAATAAATTACTACTTTTCTTTTTTGATGTTTACTGCATTTTGATTACATTTTGTTGTTTTGTGTGGTTGAATTGATTAGCACTATCAGATTTTGATGTTTAATGAAGTTGAATTGAAATTTTGTATATCCTAGATTATTTTTTGTCATTTGAATTGATTAGTGATATTAGTTTCGACGTTTACGGCACTTTGATTATATTTTGCATTTCGTAGATTTTTAAAAAAAAAAATTTGGTTTATTATGATGGATTGAGTTGGTTATTGTTGTTGACCTTTTCAGGTCCAACTACAGTCAATGTTCGTATTACCGGACTTACTCCCGGGAAGCATGGATTTCACTTGGTTCATCTCTTTCTCTCTAAATTTGATCTGGTTTTTTTTATTTTTTTTTGTAATGCTTGTTTTTGTATCTAATTCTTGCATTTTTGTGGTTGTTCTTTGTTTTTGGACAAATGGTGTAGCATGAGTTTGGAGATACAACAAATGGGTGCATGTCCACAGGTTCTTAATTTCAGATTTCAAATCTCTTATTTCAAAATTAATGTTTAGATGTTCATTTCCCTGGTTGTTACTTGGTATCTTACCCCTACTGAATTTGGTTGATGTAGGTCCACATTTTAATCCTAATAAAATGACACATGGTGCTCCGGAAGATGAAGTCCGGCATGCGGGTGACCTGGGAAACATTGTTGCTAACACAGATGGTAAGAGATTTTAAATGAGGTTGTATTTACGGAATCCTTGAATAGCTTGAAGCGGGGAAATTCTTGGTGCTTCAACTGTCTGTAGAGATTATAACTTTTTGGCAAATTGAAAATTGCAGGAGTGGCTGAGGCTACCATTGTTGATAATCAGGTGTTGATTTAAGAGCTTATGCTACATTTATATAGTTGTACTATTAGAGTTCTTCACCCTTTCTTGAAGTTCCAGCTTTTTTGAATTTTCCAGCATCTTATTTTGCAGATTCCATTGACTGGACCAAATTCAGTTGTCGGTAGAGCCCTTGTGGTACATGAACTAGAGGATGACCTTGGAAAGGGTATATTATCTCTTATACTTGGTTGATTTGTTGGTTGTTTTCTTATATACAATAGTTTGGTTCTGTGTTGCTAACTTTAGTCTCTGTTTGCTTGCAGGTGGACATGAACTTAGTCTGACCACTGGGAATGCTGGTGGAAGATTGGCTTGTGGTAAGCTCGTTTGCCTTTTTTGTTTTCATCTGTGCAAATGTACTTGCTTTGCATGATTGTTTTGCTTAAGGATTGAGTTCTAGAGCTGTGTTAGCTGAGTACTAGATGCAAGTATAATGTTCTTGCAGGATATAATTAATCTTTAAATCCTGCAGCCAATTTCACTGCACCTAATTACTAAATCTACCTTGTTGAATACTTTTGATGAAACCCTCTTAAATACCACATCCAGTGCGCAAGTTGTTTAAGTGCATGTATTGTTGCTTGGTAAAATGAGATATATCATGAGTTAGTTTTCATTGGCTCTCCCTTGAAGCCAGGACTATGGATCTATTGGATAAATTTCGAACTTTGTCATCAATTTATTCTCTTCATGATACATGAGGTGCTCCCAGATGGTATTTTAAGGTGCTCGGTATGTGGATGGGTAAAGATTTAAGAGGATTGCTTGTGAAAAAATATGCCATGGAAGTATCTCTATCTCTTACTGATAAAGCTGTAACTGATTTGAAGACAAGACTTCCTTTCATTTTAAAAAAAAAAAAAAAAAAAAAACTCAATTAGCATTTTTCATGCTCTACAAAATAACCCAAACAGGTTAGTGTAGATATGCTTAGGCAATTGGAAAACTATTTTGGATGTAGATTACTGCGTAGTTTCCAAAGCTGTGTATAACAGCTAACTTATAGGCATTTATCCTGACAGAACCTACAAGGTTAAATGAAGCTTTATTGATTCTTATTTCTTTATTATATTTTGAGCCTGTCCTTTAAATTACTTACTATTCTTCAGAAGCGACTAAGTGTCAAATTTTAAAGGCCCATCCCACTGAAGATTAGAGATAATGTTGAAGATTAAAATTTTCTTTTCGCTATTTTCTTTTCAAGCACAATGTCCTGTAGATTAAAATTGTCTTATTCAATTTTTAAGTTGGACGCTACCTATCCACCTCTCTTATCCCTTCTTTATGTATTACTAGTTAAAATTTGTGTTTAACTCTGTAGTTATATTTTCCAGGAAAATGGTTCTATTTGATTTTTTAAGGGTAGAAATTAGTTTTCCGAAGCGTGAAAACCATTCCTTTTGTAGGAGTGCCACATTCACTCTATATCATACTTTTGTTATTTTCTCCTCCATTTTCATTCCCTGCATTTCCAATTTTCTTTTCTCTCTAACCTTTTTGTCAAGGAGACCAAGGAAGTTTAATGTTCAATTGTATTTTCCCCTGGAAAAGATTTTCCATATAAAGCCATTTTTCGTTCGACCAATTTAATGGAGTCCACATCTAAATGATCTCTTCTCATCCATGCTTACCTTAATCCATGGTGTTAGTTATCAAGAGAGCTTATCTGGTCAGTCCCAAACTCTTACATGCATGTTGCAGCTTATTGTTAGTAGGTAACTTTGGAAGTTGTATTAATGATTATTGGCCAAGGCACAAGTGTATAGTAGTTGTTTTGTTGTTTATGACTAGTGAATGAGTCTTTGTTTTGAAGTGCTACAATTCCTAATATAAACATCTTTCCCTGAACTTTTGACAAAGGATTATGAGGTTTTCCATTTAATAGCGGACTAAAAATAAAAAGAGAGCGTCAAGGAATTAATCCAGTTAATAGCTGAAAAAAACATTAAGGAGTTGAAGAATGTAATAACCTAAAAATATACCTCACTATAGCTTAGGCTGTTCATTCATTTTCATGGTCAGGCTTATTACAGCTGATCACTTATGTTTATTCTGTCTATGAGTTCAAATATGAAGATATCACAGCGTATAGATTGTCTGAAATGATGCAGTAATGTCTATATGGTGACTGGGTATTATGCGGAGTGTAGAGCTGGTTCTAAGATGTGGATGAAGGTTTATATTAAGAAAGATGATAAGGATAATTTCTGCAAGTCCTACTAGTTGTAATTGGCTGAAGCAAGCTGCTAAAGCAAACTGACCCAAGATAGAAATGGTTGGCTCAATGAACCAGTTGATCTGAAAAGCCCACGTGTTATTTGGTAGAATACTTCATTGGTTCTTGATTCTGTCTTAGCTCCCTAAGAATGATGCTTATTGTTCAGTGTCCTACTAGGCTACTATATATAAGAGAAAAGGGGCAACCTTGAGGATGGGATCTGGTTCTACGGTTCTACCTATTGGTGTGTATTTTCAAAGGAGTGAGGCCTTGAGTGAGGAAGAGGGTGAGAATTGCGCACATATGTTAAGATTAAGCATTTATTTTGGAATGTTTTAAATTTAGTAAAGAGGACGTCTAATCAGGAACTTTCATTTTTTTTTATTTTTTTTTATTTTTTTTAATGAATGCCAAATCATGTTGCTACTTTTTCATCTGTAAGTACCTTTTATAATGGATGATTTATAAATATATTTCTTTGAAAGGCTTTTTAATTAATTTGACTGAAGATAATGACCCAAACTTGATAGATGGCCAAATTATTTCCAAATTATGCTTAAAGAATCTTGCTTGATGTTATTATGGGGGACGATTGAGATATAGTAGAATATGTCTGCAGAGAAAAAGCACTCAATTGCAAAACATCAGATATCAGATTTGCTAAAGTATATTAAATCTTTATCTAAGCGGGCTCATTGCTGACTGAGAATCTTTTCACAGTGTTTAGTAAGGATAATTTATCAGTCTTGTATATTCATTTTAGGTGCTGCACATAATTTTACTTTGTTTGACTATTTCGTTAGGTTAGTATGAAATTGAAAAGGAAAATGATTCCCCCTTCAGAAATGTGACATATATGGACCATTTCTTAAAGGCATAGCTTGACAATAAGAGTGTATCGGTATCCAGTTAGGTTTGTCAAATATAGGAATCTTGTTAGTGGTACAGAACATCCAAACACTCAGGTATAGCAATATCAACTATATGCTTGAATTTGACTCATATGAGAATATGTACACCCTAATATTGTTTGGAGACAAAATTTTCATTTTTTATACTTCGTAACGTACACATGTTTAAATATCGAAGTTATTTTATGCTTTTTGTTTACTTACTTTACCCTTTTAACCGATCAAAGCAAAAATCCCTAGATACCACTTTGTTCTTGTTTAGTTGTCACTCATTTGTTTAAGTATTACTGGTAAAATGTAAAGCATCGAAAATCACCACCATATACTTATTTGAAATGGTTTTCTTGATGCAGGTGTTGTTGGCTTAACTCCAGTGTAATCTGATGAATTTATCTTTGGACTGTTCTCTGAAAATCGTGAGTACTCCGTATTAAAGAATTCTATTGCTGGTACCGTGTGAACCATAAACTTACTTGTCTTGCTACTCGTACTAAGATCTAGGAGATGTATCTTTATCTGTACTATTGATTGTGTATCTTGAGGCTAAAGATGGTTCCTGATTTTGCAGAACCACTAAAAATAATAATAAGTTTGTTGGGATGCAATGTTGATGACAATTTGCATCACTAACTTCCCTCTTTATGAGCATGCATTTGCACATGTTGGTGTGTATGTGCACGTTGATTTTGCCCTCTGTTTCCAATAACTAGAACTTAGGAGAATTGTCGCTGTTATAAGCGAGCGTGTTTCGAAAATTATTGAGCATAAGAAGCAATCTACATCCTCCCATTGCACAAGCAAATGAAATTCTCTTACTCTAGGTTTTGAAATGTGGAAAAGTATTCAAAAGATATTTAAGAGAAGTACTCGTGTACGGTATAAATTACTTCGCACTATTTTTCATTTGTTTGTTTGATTGTTGAAGATTACTATTTTAAACTAATTTCAACTATATTGTTATAATTAATACTTGTAGTAATTAAGGTCTTGCTAACAATATATATTTCGTGATCATACATTTTTTTTTTATTATTATTACACTCTGGCATACAATTAGACTACTATGTTGTTGCAAATTTGTTTGTTTATAGTGTCAAATGATCAAATTAGTGTGTGGATTTGTCGTGACTACTTTGTCCCATGTTCTTAAGATTCGCTAAACTTTCCATACTTTTGTGTTAACTACATAGTATTAAGTAATCTTTCACTAATTCAGTCCGAGTGCTACCAATTAATTTTTGGAAAAAAAAGTACGGAGTATATAATAATATAAAAGTATCACTCCCTCGTTTTATATTTTATTCTTAAAATCTTTTTGTAAGACAAATTTGATCAAATGGGAAGAAACAATATAATACGGAATTTTTTAAATTTTTTAAAGGGAAAATTATTATTTTAGAATATTAAAATCAATAATTCGATATAATTTGTATAGTGAATCTAAATAAACGAAATTAATTTGTATAGTGAATATTAAAACCTATGGCTGGTAATGATTTTTTGGTGTTTAGAGAGACATAAGGACAGGTGATGAGAACCGATCCTATGAATCGGAAGATGAGTTCTAACCACTTGAGCTATCCCTCACTCTTGTGTCTGAAAATGATAATTGACCAACATTGCATTAGAAAATGTATTTAAAGTGAGAAAAAAAAAACCTAAACCTAGTAAAATACTCCATTACACACTATTTCATTTATACTTTACTTTGTATTCACAGAATTAGAAGTACAGCTACCTTAGCAATTGTAATGTCAATTAATTCCATTTAATTTTGGGAGATTTTCTCTAAGATTTATGATTATTTGTTTTAAAGTGCTTGTTATAAATAAATTTTTTTTATCACACTTAACCATTGTATTTTGATCCTACTAAATATTTGTTCTAGATTCGTCATTATATTTAACTCCATTAAACTTGATTAAATTTGAATTATGGGTATCCTAAAATGTATATAGAGGAGTTTCGGGTCCCAATGTCAATGGCCCAATGCATAGATAATACATTAATATCCATAAACCTCCAATAAACTTTCGAGTAGCAACTTGTTGTGTAGTTATGGTTATTTAGAAGCCCCACACTCTGTAGGAATGATTACAAATTTACAACCCTTTCCAATTTAAGACTTCCCCCTATCAATTGGAAAGGTTGCATGTTTGGAATACTTCTTCTCTTAAAAATGATATAAGTTGACTATTTTTTTTTTGGTTGTTATAATTGGCAAAACTCTATAGTAGCAGCTTAATAAAACTTGAAAGGTTGCCCATTTTCTTTTGTGCGTCTATTTTATCCCCAAAAATGAGATACATTTATAAATTTTGCACATTTAGTGAATGTTGAATACTTTCTGTTATATTCTTGGGTTGACTTTTAACGTTTGTGCTTCATCATATTTATCATGCTTGTATAGGTAAATATTATGTGCATTGGAAATGTTTTATTTATTTTTTCTTTTTTCTTTTTTGATTTATTTTATTACAATATGCCGGAATTTCAATATTATCATTGATAGGAATTTCCTCAAAAAAAAAAAAAAAAAAAATCATTGATAGGAAGAGCTTATGATTATTGCAAATTAGCTTTTTTTTTCGGTTTTTCCCCCTTACTTTTATCTAAGCAAAAAGTGGTAGGTTGGTAGAGGCACCAATTTTTGGTAAATTTGTAAATATTTTGAAATAATAAATGGTTAATTAATCTCATGTGTTGAATTTGTATCAATAAATCTTTTGTAAAACGAGTGTGTATTCATTCGATAGTGAGTACAAAATGGTGCCATGCATGATAAATTATACTCTGTATTGAATTGATAGTTTGCTCAACTTAAAAAAGTAGGCACTTGAGTAAGCCTTCCTCAAAACCGTCACATTGGGATATTTTTTTTCTTTGGCCAATCACATACTCTTTGCATCATTTTACAAACAACTCTTTTTGCATACTTGCATTACTTGTATCTATAGGTAAGATCGTTTACTCATTTTATGCGCTCTAAACTTCTAAAGAAAAAACTTAAAATCCGTTACAAAGACCCCAAAATTCTCTTAACTTCTGAACGACAAACTCCAAATCCGTTATAAAGGTCCCAAATTATTTTTTCTTCTATTAGTATTTACGAGCATTTTAAGTTCAAAATATTCTAAACAAATTAGTTGAAATGTCCTCTAGCTATCAAATGCCCATTATTAACTATAAACTCAACTTGTTTGAATTTAATTTCTCTTTAAACTTAATTCTCTTTAAACTTATTTAAACTTTTATTAACTATAAACTCAACTTGTTTGAATTTAATTTCTAATTCAAGACAAGGTGTGGTAAGACAAAACAAGTTGAAACAAATAAAGCCTTGCTAAGGCTCATTTTCAACATGAATATTCGACCTTAATTAGGGTAATCAGCATAAGAAAATTAAATTATGATAATGAATTGTTAAATTGTGGTGGAATGCATAAGAAGTCTATCATTAGTGAATTTGTAATTTTCTTTGACTTTTTAATTTGGTTTGATTTGCAGCCCATTTTTGTACTTTGTTTGGAAAATCCTTCTTATAAGCTAAGGTAATCCATATCTTGGTTCTAAGCTAAATGAGGTGTACATTGTTCTAGCACTTTTTTTCCCCTTCTAAATCAAATTAAAATATGTTACCTTTGTAAATTAATAGATCTACTAGAATGCTTTTTTTTTTTTTTTTTTTTTTTTAAATCTTAGATGATGTTGCATCAATGAAATAGTTTTTATTGAAAAAAAAAGAAAGAAAGAAACATGTGTAATCATTTTATCTTATTTTATTTTATTATTTCTTATAAGGCACTATCTTTTCATAATGGTAATTTGGTATTTCTATTGTTTTTGTAATGTACACAATATCCATTTGCAAGTGATAGATGTGTGATTGAAACTTCAAATTGTATACTCCATCTATCTCATAAAAATTTATAGAGATAAACTGAACTGAACTGAAAATAATTTCAAGAGAACAAACCCTTAGCCCAATTACTACAGTCTACGGAGTAGAATTTTACTTCTTCAATCTCATTTTAACTATCATACATATTATACACCTCTCGATAAGCTAAATAATCAATTCAATAGTAAAAACAAATCTTTTAACAAGATGTTAAGAGAATATAATAGATGTGTTATTATACTCTATTAACACGAGGAATAAAACTAACCTCAATATAATAAATTGAGTTTAAGACCAATAAGCATTAAAAAAAGATGATAATCTTGGAAACATGAGTTTCTAGTTTAAAAGAAACCAACAAATAGATAGAAGAGTTGAATGAACTAGTAGTACAAGTACTTAACTTAAGGTTACTTCTTTAAATTAAGTTGAGTGTTAAAGGCAAGAATAACACTATTAATTAATAATAATGTTAATAAAATAATAATAAGATTTTAATTAAGACAAAGTCATAATATATGACGTTGCAAAAAGAAAGAATTTAAGTTAGAAGTAGTAGAAGTACTCCTTTCCTTGGCGACTACGTGTGTGATCACTATTCCATTCGATCACTCACCACGTCTATCTTCACGCGCACTCAAAGGGCGTCATTTTTAATTTTGTACTTACCCAAGTGTCCCTCCTAAGTTAACTAAGAATCTCCCCCCCACTCCCTTTCCTCTTTATGTTAAGGTAACGCACACATTTAATTATACTATACCCCCTCTACTATTTTACATTTTTCATTTATACTCATCGTCCGGTCCGTTTCGTACTGTTGAAAAATAAACCTCTCAAGTGTCATCACATGTAAGTGAGTGTCTTTCACTAGTCAAAGAAGAGAGAGATCAAACACTTTATAAGACTAAATGACTACTCTTTTTATTGTCATATGATTTTGGCCATTTGGGATGTAATCTTCTTTGAACTTGTGAAATAGACCTCTCTCTTGTTTTGTGGGTACGGCCCAGACTCATATTTAACACGTATTGTAAACCCTGATCCTTTCATTTATACAGGTCTAAACTATCCTTTGATCTTCGAATTTTTAACATTAATTTGTATGTAGTAGAAAATTAGTGGAGTAGTAGTAGGTGGTACGATTTCGATCTTGTAATATCTGATCTGTCTGCGATAATAAAATTTGAGAATATTGTAAATGCAAACTAATTTAGTTGATTAAAGTCCTAGAAGACGTATCAAATATATGAGAGACTGAGATCAATTCTCATTTACATAATTGCTTTTGAAAAAATAAATATCCAGATGATAATTAAAAAAATGTACGATAACCGTAAAAATTTGTTATTTTTTTATTAAAAAGGGTGGGCTCTTCTTAAAAAGGACAACTTTTGACTCTCACAAGCCCCCTCTATTCTTTCTACTTTATTTATTTCCTCTGTATTTGCATATATATACATGCACACAAACACACCCTCTTTTTCACTCTCCTTCACTCACTCCAATTCTCTCAAAAAATAAATAAGCATATTATTTTTATTTATTCTCTCATTATGGAATCAACAGAAGAAGAGTTCTCAAGTTTCACAACAAAAGGAAGGCGAACAAAGCGTCAACGATCACTCCTTGCAGCAACCGCTTCCTCAAGTTATCGCGGTAGCGGTGGTGGTGGCGGCGACGGTGGTGCGGTTGTTGTTCTTGCTTCCACTCGAGGTGGTGATAATTGCTCAGATAACAACAGTTATGGCTCATCCTCCTCCGGCGCATCGCCGTCCGATGAGCATGACATCATGAGCGAGGTCACAACAACCGAAGAAGAAGATATGGCTAATTGTCTAATCCTTTTAGCTCAAGGGATTGAAAGAAAAGTTTCCCATATTATCAAATCCAAGACCAAAATCAACAACAACAATAATACTAGTACAACAAGTACCAGTAATATTAGTACATACGAATGCAAGACATGTAATAAAGCATTCCCGTCTTTTCAAGCACTAGGCGGGCACCGTACTAGTCACAAAAAGATCAAACCCTCCACTCCTACCGTTGTCGTCCCACCAGCCCGATCCCCGGACACCATCGACACCGTCCTCCACGATCGCGATCGTAGCCTTGATGATCTAGATGTAGCGGAATTCACTAGTAAGAAATATTTTCTTGTACAATCCAATAATAACAATGATGCGAGTAAGGCCAGGGTGCACGAGTGTTCGATATGTGGGTCCGAGTTTCCGTCAGGACAAGCCTTAGGAGGTCATATGAGAAGGCATAGAGCAGCAGCTACCACAACAACCGCCACGACAACGATAGCAACTTCTCCAATAAGTACCACCACTGCTGCTACTGCTGCAGCTGCAGCAGTAGCAGCAGCAGCCGCAACGACGACGACGGTGATCGATACGGGTGGGCCAAGGAATATTCTATCCTTGGATCTAAATCTTCCAGCTCCGGATGATCAGGATGAACAACAACATAATATTGAGGTGGCTGATCACATGGATACCAAGTTTGTTCATGTTCTTCCTACGCCTACTCCTTTGGTGGATTGCCATTACTAAATGAATAGAAAAAAAAAATATAGAAATACAAACAAATTGATATAATTGATTATACTTTATTGTTATTGACTTTTACTGTGAATTATTGATCATTTGATATACTATTTTTATAAATACATATTGAAGAAAATTATGATTATTTATTTTGTGATTTGGGCCAATAATTTTTTTTTTTTGGGTGAGTTTGCTTAACATAGTTAGAAGTTGGTTAAATTACATGAAAAAAAATAATAGTATAATTAGAGTTTTTGGTTGGATGACAAGTTTGAATTCTTTCCTTTGAGTAAGTGGCTAGTATTGGTGGTTGCCTTTCATTCACGAAAAGTGAGGTGATGGGGGCATCTACTTAATCTTTCCTTTTTGGATCAGTTTACTTTCTATTCCCTCTTTTTCACTAATCTTATTTCATTATTTTTTTGGGTTTCCTTATTTTTAGTATTCCACACTTGTCCAATTTTGGGTGTTTGCTCCATTTTATCTCCCCCCTATTTACTCAAGAGTAAAGTTGTACATACACTCCGTATATATTCCTTTCTTTTCTTAAAAATTTTATTTGCCTTGGCGTAACGTACGCAGTATCAGAATCAATTCTCAAGATTAATCCATTCAATTCGTATCAACTTTTTATACCGTTAATTAGACATTGTTTATTTTTACTCAAGTGTGTATATATAGTAGCTTTTACTATATATATCTCAATTTTAATTTTAGTTTAACTCAAATAAATTCGACTTTTTACATTTGCTTGATATACAGATGTAGCTAGCTAGAATTTAGGTGCTTATATAGCTCGAATTAGGTACAATTGATTTTTATTAAGATCAGATAAGTTTGACTTTTTTTTTTTTACCAGTTGACAAACGTAGTTGATAATGGATATGTGTAGCAGAGTGCATAATCAGATCGATGCATGATTTGATTGGAGTAAGTAGTAAAGTACTGATGAAGACCATATAGAGTGTAAAATAAAAGAACGGCCGAAGTATTATTTGTTGGTATCGAGTGAGAGTAAGTGATAGTTGGGTGAAAGTAAGGATTGGGGAGGGCAGCTAGGAAGATAGACGTACAACCACAACAGAAAGTGGTGGATTAGGTTGTTTTGTTGGTTTTTGATTGCAATAAAAGCTAAAAAAAATCCAATAGTAGGGTTTTCTATCTGTCTTTCTTTCTTTCTTTCATTCATAAGTTAAGTTTGGTTTGGTTAGCATCTATCAACGAAGTAAGTGACAGAATAAATGGATAGGAAAGCTGAGTTGGTATAAGGGACCTCCCACATGCATGCACGCCGCACCAAAACACACACACATTAACACTAACACACATACACTACTACTACTACTACTACAAGTCTACTACTAACTCACACCGCTTTTATGATACTTGAGTAACCGCTTTCTTATTTTAATTCTTGCTTTTAAGATTATATTTAATTGATTGAGTGATTAATTAAGTATTTGTTTCCACTTAATTTCATGCCTTTACATACTTCTTTTATGTCAAGATACCATAACAACATTATTTCATAGTTATCATTCAATTCTCTTCTTAATTAATTTAAACCCCTACGAAAAAAAAAATTAAAAATTAAAAAAAATTCCATCCCCATTTTCTAATTAAGCTAGTTGATTAGTATTTATATATGTAGGCTAGGGGAAGACTAAAGAATGGAATGTAATTAACAATTTAGTCAATATAATTAATTAAGGGTTAATTCTAAGAGTTTTGTACAATCAAGCAATTGCATGTAGTAGCACTCCATGATGTGGTAGGAAGTTGAAAATGTATATCTCATATAAATATTATTAAGAGGAAGAATTGAAATTTAAGTAAAAAATTGTTTGTGAATCAATAATAATAATTAGCTAGTAAGCCACATGTTTAATCCCAATTTTACTGGAATTTTTAGCCAACCGACGCAAGTTTTATTATTGTGAGATAGTCTCATATGATTAAAAACACGTATTTTGCACGGAATGACTAACAGTGTAAGATGACAAGAAAGTGTTGATTTTAATAGCCTTGGCAATCTACTTGCTATAGAGTGCTCTTTTTTAAAAGCCCTCGGCATTCAACTTGCTATAGAGTGCTCCTTTTAAGTTTCACTAATTTCTTAATAACACTAATCTCCTTATGATTGGCTTAGATAAACATATCAATCAAATAATAAATCCAAGAAATTGTCAAGGATTCTTTATGTTACACCTATCTAATTTGTTCGTTGATCTACTTCTTTACATATTTTTGTATGAGAAAAAACCTCTTTTATATATCCGATTAGCTGTATGTAAATAATGACTAATTTATTTCAATTGTTTGATAACAACATAGCCAAGTTAAAAGTTTTTCATATATATATACTGTAGATAAGATTTAATTTCTTATCCAAAATTAAAAAGAAGAAAATCCAAAAACAAAATATCATTGTTCACTTTCTATATTATTTATTTTTTTTTAAAAAAAATTCATTATTTTTATAATATGAAGTTGCAACTGCCTCAAAGTCCTTATCCTCAACTTAGCAATACCTCTATAAATAATATAACAGAAAAATACAGTGACATCATTTTAGGACATGCAGTATATACTAGTACTAACAAATGGGCATCTCCCATGTTCCCCACCACAAATATTAGTTGTCATGAGATAGAGGCCGGTTTTAAAGAATTTAAACTCGCAATCCAACTTGGCTTGATCACCTCACTAAACTAATTATTGCATTAACCAATTATTTGGAATTTGGAATAATCAATCATCAAATTTTTAGTTAAATATTCTTATCTATCATAAACCACGCTATTGTACGTACTTCTTAGTTCTCTCACCACAATTTTGCACATGCCTCTCATTAATAGCCAAGCCAAGGAAACTTGATCCGACCATCTAGTAATACATGCACACATCAAGCCAGCTGATCTATTATACACTTGATTGTATCTAAAAATAGCGATTTATAAGAGTTTATGTTTCTGAAAGGTATTTTTGTGAGAGGTACACCCGAGAATATAATGTGCTGGGAGAAATTGAAACGCGAAGGAAATCGAGTGAGGAGTTAAGTGAGTGACACAGGCACTAGGGTGAAGCACAAAAAGTGTTTGTTATGTGCACGTTTTCAAGTGAATGCTGGCAAGGTATAGAAAGCATGTGGGCACGTTGTTGCGTGAGATGTCCAAATATGGGCGGGCCATTCACAATTTAAGCATTTATCATAACTAATACCCTTTACATTACTACAATGTAATTAAAGTAGTTGGAAAAAAAAAAAGAGGCCCCTTTTTGTTACTATTATTATTTTTTTGTTTCATAATTTTAATATTATTTTAATTAATTAAAAAAAGTCGTGAAGAAGTGATCATCGATCATACCTCTAATCATTGAAAAGGTAATTGATTAAGATGCTTTAATTTGTTTCAAGTATAATTTATGGCCTCCCAATTAAGCAAAAGAGACTTGGAATCTGTCCTTTTAATTACTTGGCTTGTACATAGAAGTCATGATCTAGGCACAATCTTTGGAACACTTCATAAGCATATAACAGGTATTAGTATTAACCAAGTCAATTTGTTTGAGATTGTCTAACTGTTAGCTCATTTTGTACTTATATGATATTAGCAAGGTAGTGGGTTTCCACTATCACTTAATAATAAACAGTCAATAATGACTAAAGTTAACAACATTTGAGATATGATTGTGAATTTTAGGAGTGATTTTTTTTTTTTTTGTGTGTGTGTGTTTAGAGAGCCACAAGGGTGGGGTGAGAATCGATCCCAAGATTTCTTGAAATCGGAAGAGAAGCTCTAACCACTCAAGCTATCCTTCACTCTCATTTTAAGAGTGATAATGAGTCTAGCTAACTAGTATATGTACACTTTCAAGCTAAGCTTGACTATAATTTGAGCATGGCTTGATGATTGTGAGACTTAAATTGAGTGATGTGAGTAGAGAACTAGAGATAAATTTGAAAGCTCTTGAGTTGCCTAGAATAATATATTAATTGAATAAAATATACGAGATTTGATTACTGAGAATAAATAGAAATAAGAAAAACAATAGGAAGTACTTTTCAATATGATGGTATCTTTTATAAAGGGTTGGAGATCAAATCATGACTCAAGCTCTTATGCTCAAGTTGAGCCAAGCTTGAAATTTAGAGCACAAGATCTTGTTTGAGTTAGTTTGAGCTTTCTAGTAGTATAACCAATCACTAATTGCATCATTACGCATAATAATCATCGATCCTTTCACTTAAAAGAGTCCAAGACTCGAAGTTCATGATAGAGTCACACGTTAGTTACCAAGATAATTATCCTATGCTTAGCAAGATAGTTATCTTATCACTTATTTATAGGATTGTATTATTATCTTCTTTGTAGCTTTATGTTTATCTTCTTGTAGCTGTACGTAGAGCTTCTTGTATATAATATAGGCTGTATACTCATCTTTGTTAATTAATTAAGAATATACAATTCCTTCATGGTATCAAAGCAGGTTGATCAAACCTCCTAATTTTTTTTTTTTTTTTTTTTAACGCATCTTTCCCTTCACTCCTTTCCCATGGCTTCCAACTCCATTATTCCCAATGATGCCCAACCATCGCACCCACTCATCATTGTCAACCTAACCAATGTAATCAAACTCACCAACCTCAACTACTTATCATGGAAACTCCAACTTGAATCCATTCTTGTTGGCCACGGCCTTTCGCATTTCATTGATGGTTCTCACCCTGCACCGCCACCCACCCTTACCACTGACAATGATACCTCCCCAAACCCGGCCTACACCACTTGGGTTCGTCAAGACAAGCTCCTTTTTGGTGCATTCCTAGGTACTCTAGAATCGAATATTTCTCCGTTAGTTTCTCGAGCCACAACTACCAAAGAGGCTTGGGACATTCTAGCCCACACCTTTGCACGTCACACTCGTGGTCATGCTAAACTTCTCAAAGCCAATCTTAGGTCCATTACAAAAGGCACCCAAAGTATCACAGAATACATGAATGCTATCCGTGTTTGCGCTGACCAACTAGCAGTTTTAGGGGACCCTTGCAAACCGGATGATCTTATTGAACGAGTTCTTGAAGGAATTCAAGACTCGGCTTACCAATCTGTCATTGACGCCACTAACAACCGTGACACCTTGATCTCCTTTGATGAGCTCCATGAAAAACTCCTCATCAAAGAAGTTAGTCTCCGAAATACTCCTGTTTCATCCCCACTTCCTGCCTCTGCTCATGCTACTTCCACTCGTAGTACTCCCCCTCCAGCCCATCCTCATGATTCATCTCGCAAGCCACCCTACCATAATCACGCTACCTATCACTCTAAGAAACCAGTCGGTGATAAACCTTCTAGCACTGGCTACAAAGGTCGCTGCCAATGGTGCCACACTCATGGGCACTCGTTATATAGATGCCCCACTTTTCACCAACGCTTCCCCTCCGCAAAACCCACGCTGCCACCCCAGAACCGTGGCTCAACTTCTCCTCAGGCGCATGTCGCCACTGCTGCTCCATCAAACTCCTCTCCCTCGTGGCTTTTAGACACGGGTGCTTCCCACCACGTCACACAAGACCTATCCACACTGTCCCTTCATCACCCATATGATGGCACAGAAGAAATAGTTATAGGTAACGGTCTTGGTGTTCCTATCACTCACACTGGGTCTCTTTTCTTACCTGTTTCTTCATCAAAGTCTATTATGTTATCTAACATCTTATGTGCTCCTTCTATGTCTCGCAATATTATTTCTATATCTCAATTGTGTTCTGACAATAATCTTACTATTGAATTCTCATCTGATTTCTTCGTTTTGAAGGATCGACTTACGGGGGCACAACTCCTGAAGGGGCCAGTTAATCATGGGGTTTACGAATGGCCCTCTTCCTCAAATATTTCAGCTTACTCTACCCTTAAAGCACCGGCAATAAATTGGCATCATAGGCTAGGCCATCCTTCGTCATCAATTTTCAAGCATCTTGTTTCTGATTTTAATCTACATGTCTCTAGCACTTTAAATTTCAGTTGTAATGCTTGTCAATGCAATAAAAGTCATAAACTTTCCTTTGCTCATTCTACCTTACTTTCCAACGCCCCTCTTGATATTATTTATACGGATTTATGGACCTCTCCGGTTCACTCTCTTGATGGTTTCAAATACTATGTTATATTTGTAGATCATTTCACTAAGTACATTTGGTTCTATCCTCTCAAAAACAAATCCGATACCAAACATGTTTTTATTCTCTTTAAGGCTGTAGTTGAAAAATTTTTCTCTAAAACTATCAGAATTCTATACTCGGACAATGGTGGGGAATATGAAGCCCTAGCATCTTTCCTAACTATCGATGGCGTCTCTCATCTCACTTCCCCTCCTCATACTCCTGAACACAACGGCTTTGCCGAACGACGACATCGTCATATTGTTGAAACAGGCTTATCTCTTCTAACCCACTCTCATCTCCCTCTCTCCTACTGGTCTTATGCCCTCTCCACTGCCACTTATCTGATAAATAGGCTCCCCACACCCACTCTGTCTATGAAATCTCCATATCACTGTCTGTTTGGCTCAATTCCTAATTACCTAAAATTACGTTCCTTCGGTTGTCTATGCTACCCGTGGCTAAAACCGTACACCTCTCACAAATTAGAGCCAAAATCCAAACCTTGTATCTTCATAGGCTATTCTAAAACACAAAGCGCGTATCATTGCCTAGACCCCATTTCTAACCGTGTCTACACCTCTCGTCATGTGCGTTTTGTTGAAGATGAATTTCCGATCTCCAAGCTCACTAGCAATGCTTCTTCCACCCCTATTCCTAGCCCAAGCACATGGTGTCAAATCTCCCTGCCCATACTACAAAACCCAATACATCAACCTGTCACCGAAGTTGCTGACTCCACGCCCTCTACCCAGCCCCACATGTCTAGCCCAAGCCCCTCACCACACAGCCCAACTCCGCATTCCTCCTCTATCTCAACCCCACCAGCGCACTCTTCCCCAACCTCTTCCATGCACTCTGCCCAGCCCAATATACCTAGCGCCGAACCCACCCTCCCCACCCACACTCCTCAGTCCTCTTCCATCCCATCCGGCATTATTACTCGCTCCAAAAATAACATTTTTAAACCAAACAAAAAATACATAAACCACACTACTACCCATCCTAAACCAGAAATTCCACGCAATATTTCACAAGCCCTGAAAGATTCGAAATGGAGAAAAGCCATGGAAGAAGAGATTGCGTCTCTTCATCGTCTTGGTACATGGGACCTAACCTCTCCAACAGTTGCCTCCAATGTTGTGAAGTGTAAATGGATTTTCCGAATAAAGTACAACAAAGATGGTTCCATTGAAAGGTACAAGGCACGCCTTGTTGCAAAAGGTTTCCAGCAAAGATCAGGAGTCGATTACACCGAAACCTTCAGCCCGGTTGTAAAACCAGCCACAATCCGTATCCTTCTTAGCCTTGCTATTTCTCAAGGTTGGTTCATTCGCCAACTAGATGTCAATAACGCCTTCCTGCAAGGCTCGTTGAATGAGGAGGTATTTATGGCTCAACCACCTGGTTTTGCAGACCCTGCGCACCCTTCTCATGTTTGCAAATTGAAGAAAGCAATTTATGGCCTAAAACAAGCTCCTAGGGCTTGGTACACTGAGTTGGCTTCCTATCTTGTTGGTGTTGGTTTTCGTCGCTGTGTCTCTGATGTTTCGTTATTCATTCTGCATCATACAGCCAATCCTATTTATTTAATTGTCTATGTTGATGATATTATCGTCACTAGTCCTGACCAAGCTACTCTCACCAATTTTATCAAGCAGTTTTCTAATAGGTTTGCACTGAAGGACTTGGGTGACCTCTCGTATTTCCTGGGTGTCGAAGTCATGCCTACAACTAATGGCCTCTTTCTAAATCAGCGCAGATACATTATTGATATGTTAGATAAACTCGGCATGCTTGATGCCAAACCAGCCTCAACTCCCATGGTTTTGACAGAGCATCTCACGGCATCTTCAGGCACTCCACTCACCGTTCCAAAGGACTATAGAGCTGCAGTAGGGGGCTTGCAATACCTCACACTCACTCGTCCGGATGTTGCCTTTGCAGTCAATCGGCTATCTCAGTTCATGCACTGCCCAACAACGGCTCATTGGACTGCCCTCAAGAGACTTCTTCGATACCTAAGTGGTACTCTTGACAAAGGAATCACAATTCATCGTGACACCTCACCTATTCTACATGCTTTTTCGGATGCTGATTGGGCAGGTAATCGGGACGACTATATCTCTACTATGGGGTATGTTGTGTTCTTAGGTCGCACTCCTATCACCTGGTGTTCCAAGAAGCAACGCTCACTGGCGCTATCCTCCACTGAAGCTGAATACAGATCTGTTGCTGCCACAACAACAGAATTACTATGGGTTCGCAACTTACTTACTGAAATGGGTGTTACCTTGCCTTGCACCCCAGTCATCTACTGTGATAATCTCAGCGCCACGTACCTCACTGCAAACCCTGTTTTCCAATCCAGAATGAAACATCTAGCCGTATCCTACCACTTCATTCGAGAACAAGTTCAGCAAGGCGCGCTGAGGGTAGTTCATGTCTCCACAGGGGACCAACTTGCAGATTTTCTTACCAAGCCTTTATCTCGTCCTCGACTGGATTTATTGCTTAACAAGATCGGACTGTCTGAACCACCGTCCGTCTTGCGGGGGCATGATAGAGTCACACGTTAGTTACCAAGATAATTATCCTATGCTTAGCAAGATAGTTATCTTATCACTTATTTATAGGATTGTATTATTATCTTCTTTGTAGCTTTATGTTTATCTTCTTGTAGCTGTACGTAGAGCTTCTTGTATATAATATAGGTTGTATACTCATCTTTATTAATTAATTAAGAATATACAATTCCTTCAGTTCAAACCACAACAAATAACAATCTTGTTAAGTTAATGATTTTTTTTCCCCGTTCTTTATCATTGCAATATAAGAGGAAACACGAAACATTAATTAAAAAGGTTATGTAATGATCGAGAAAAGAGTTACAAGAAAAATAGTGAGAAGAAAAATAGTGACACTTGTAACAACGGCGAGAGATAGAGTTGTTTTTTTCTTTTTAATAATTGTCACAGTTTCGTCAGTTTTAACACTAGGCACAAATATTCAGTCAATACTCAATATGACACTTTCATAATAGTTCAATGAATTAGTAAACATGCCTTAAGTCAATACTCTCTCCTTTTTTCTTTTTTTTTTTTTTTTTTGAAGGGGACCAATACTCTCTCCTTAGTTAATGCTGAAAGAATATTGTTACTGCTACTAATTAAACTAATAAATTAATGGGCTAAATAATTCATTTTAGTAAAATTTAATACTTTGGTCTAGAAACACACCAACTGCCGACCAATGGACGTATTAAATATTTTAATTAAGTTGAGAAAACGGATCAAACTTACAAAAATACAAGTAAATCAATTATTCAACAGAATAAATGAGGTGTTTTAATTTTTTTAACGTCCATTATTCAGTCATATGGTAAAAATGAGTTACGTTATTGAATTAAAAAGTTTCAATGCTATTGACAATATAAAAATTAAAAATTAAAAATTAAAAAACGTTTCAAATTAGTTTTGTTTAGAATTTAAAGTACAAATGTACAATGGACATCATACAAAATATGGCATGACATCTACGATCTAAACTGAAGAGTACAGCTGTAGCTTGTTTGTAAACTTACTAAAAACAGCAAGTTTCTTGATGAGGGTAGCATGTCCTACCTTAATTTTAAGAGCACTTACTATTAGCCATCTAATAAGAAGCCAATACAAAGGAAATGTTAAATTTCTTCATACTACACACTCCAAATTGAAGAGTTTTTTTCGAAATCTAATATGATATCACAGCCAAGGTTTTAACTTATTCCAGATTGATGAGTTTTACCGAAATCTAACAAATTCGTCTGACTTGCATCTTATACATCAATTTACATAGTAGTTTACTCTATATAAATGAAAGATTCAAAGATATAATTCAATAAACATATACTACCTCCGGATCGTATTATATTATATGCAACTTTGGAATTTTTTATATCTCACAAATAATACCCCAAAGTTGCATATAATACGATCCGAAGGTAGTATATGCAACGACTTACGATATCACCAAGACCCGACCAATAACTAGTTTTTCCATTCAAAAGGTGCTCAAGGAGAGAAGTGAAGCAGATTAAGTGTGAAGAAAAAGTGTAATGCTAGACTCAACTCCCTCTTTGAAAAACGATCAAATTTTTGCCAAAAACACCCCAAAAAAAGTCTTCCAAAAAAGTGTCAACTACTTAAGGATGAAGACATATATGTTCCTGAAATACCCCAACGACAATGTACATAAATATGAGGTGGGTTTGTTTGTTAGTTTGGTGGTTGTGAAAAGACTCAAAACACAAGTCATTCATCAACTAATTTTTTCATCTTCACTTGTGTAAACCGGATTCTCCGCCATTTGTAGAACGCGGTTTTCTACTAGTTAGCCTAGTTTTCAAGTATACGGTTAGCCGATTAGGTGATCAACTTTTGATACATACATAAGCGAACTACCTCCTCAATGAGTAAATCCCTTGCTACTCCCTCGGCCTCGGGTTACGTTATGTTTGATTTTGTGATGTGTTTAGCGTGCACCTTAATGATATGTTGTACTTGAACTCTTCATTTCACTTTAAATATTCGTGTCAGTCCTGTCAGATCCTCAATACTTGAACATAGGAAAAAATTTCACAAACTAATCGAGTCTGGCACTTGAACATGTTGTTTAACATGGAAACCCAAATTTGAATAGTATACCTTAATTTTATACAATGTGTGGTACACTAGCAATGAGCTAACAAGTGTGTAAAACTCTGCATTTTACCTCTTAATTATCTGGATTAGATCCTCGACACTTAATTTTGGACTAAAATTATGAAATTTTTTCACAATTTAGTCACGTCAGACACTTGAACACATATCCATATCTGACGTGTTTAATATAGACGAATGACATGACACACGAAGGTGCTATGTCAAATTGAGAAGAGAGTGAGCTTAAATCAGTTTTGGGAAAATCAAATAGTGGAATAGGTGCATGCTTGGGTGTATAATAAATACGTACAAGTCCTAATCAAAATTGTCAATGGGAAGGTTAAAATATGAAAACAAATACTTTTGCATGATGGTACAGTAACAAAATATAATATCTGTCAAAAAATAATAATATTAGTTATGACTTTTGCTTTTTTTTGTTATAGTGTTTAAGTGCTGTAGTGTTCACAGAAACTTCATGGTCTAGAGTGAAGCAGGCTGCTTGAAATTTTCATGTTCTTTTATTGGGTCAGGCATGATAAATACTTTACTACCAATCAAACAAGTAAAGCCTTAATTCCATAAATAGAGTACGAAAGTAATTATTTTGTTGTGATCGACAAAAATCTTTCTCCTCTATCCCCTACTATGTATGGAAAAAAAAAATAGCCTAATTCAAGTCTGTATATTTATCTTTGACATAATACGTAGTATATTTTATGAAAATCTATAGCGATAATTGTAGTTTGATTTTAGTGAATCGTACAAATGATATTTGATTCAACAAGTGGTTGAAGTAGCTAAACACACTTAATCATTAAGATTTGAAGGGTGTAAAGCGAAAATATGAAGAAAAAAAAAGGAGTAAATTTATTTTTAGTACTCCGTATTTAATTGAGAATAAAAATTGAAAACTACCAACTCAAACCACTCAAGACACACTTTGATTTAGCTTTCCATACACACACTAGTTAAAACACTAGGGTGTACCTAAAAACTCCACCAAACACAAAAAAAAAAAATGGTGGTAAATTAGTGGTTGTACCCAATTAAACTACTTATCTCTCTACTTTAAAATCTACTGCCAAGCATTATCTGAGATTAAAAAAATGTAGGCATAGTTTAACAATTATGACCCTTTTCATATATTATAGAATAGTATAATTCTCCTTGACGGGGACCTTCTCATTAATTCAATATATATAGGATTTACAATCTAGTTATGAGAAACCTAATTACATAAGATATATCTTTACAGAATATTAACAAGATAATAATAACCTATTATCTAACCCTTTGAATTTCATTAAAGCTTAAGGTATGTCTAAGTGTCTAACTAAAACCAAATTATAATAATTATTATTTTAACTAAATATTAAGGTATGTCATAATTTGTAGTCCGGGTCCTGAGAAAGTGGGAATAGCTTAGAGGAAAAAAAAAGGATGATTTACAAAAGTATGATTAATTGAAAACTTATTTACACTTTTGCGTCGAAATTAAACTTAATTACGGAACTACTGTTCACATAGGCTCGGATAAGTTTATTTATTTATTTATTTATTTTAATTTTTAAGAGTAAAACTGCAACCTCAAGTAGCGGTTGATTACTAAAACCACTACTTGTGGTTGGTTTTACCCTTTATAAATTGCTACTCCGTATTTTTACTTGTAATACTAAAGACAAACTACTACGGTTTTAGACTAAGGTAGTGGTTTGTCTTTACATAAAAAATTACGCTAAATGTATTCCCGAGCCTACGTAAATTGTATTTTCGTAAATAAGTTTCATTCCAACACAGAATCGTAAATAAGTTTTTTTAGCTATACTATTGTAAATCATTCGGAAAAAAAAAAGTACTTACTCCCTCTGCTTTTAAATAGTTGCTACTTTTTACACTATTCATTTCTACTTAAAGAATAGCCTTAGGGTCAAGCTAAACTGAACTGATTGGAGCTTAACTGAACTGAATAGAACTTAAATGAATATATTATGAGAGAAGGAAATTAGGAGCTAAATTGAACTGAATTGATTATAGCTGAATTGAACTGAACTGAAATTAAGTTGAAGTGAACACGCACAGGCGCTTAGTTTTCTTAAAAGAATTTGGCATCATGTATTCATGTTGGGTGCCGGTGAAAACATTTGATGCACAGTCTGAAGGTAGTAACGAATAAGTAGTGATTAGATTACTGGGATCAATGCTTCTCTATTCTTAGGTTCTCATACGAAAGTAATATAGACTATTGTGGCATTGCATTTGAGCCCTCATTCATCTAAGCTTTGGGGATTAAGCCAAGACAGGACGACCACCCTCGTGGTAAATTGATTTTTTGAGGAATCCATCTTTAAGAGAAATGCTGAGAAACTTGAAAGGACTCTGTATATTTTGAAGAAGGTAAAACCAATATGTGCAACAGAACCCTTTGATCCTACGGGCGGGAGACGTCAATATACTAATGGTGTACTTGAAGTTTGTACTTGCATTATCCTTTTACAAATAAAAGGCTTTCACCATAGGCTTCTGAATACAGCTTAAAAGTGGGTTACTAGCTCTATAGAAATACTTTTAGAATTGTAGCTAATAATACATGTCATGTTTCAAAAAAAGTTATCTTTCAATAGCCAATAGAATGTAAAATTTTGCAGCAAATGGGAAGTAAAGAGCATGAACATACAGAAAAAGAAAAATAATATTATTATGGAAAAAGAGGAGTAACAGAACAACAGAATTGACTATGCTAAAGGATCTAAACACATACAGGTTACAATGCTTGGTGCATTATATGAGCATCTACAGTTTGAAACAACAGCTGTATCTCTCCTGCAAATGACCAAACAAAAAATAAACATTCTTATGTGAGCAAATGATTTGAAGATAAACATGAAAACCATGTAAAGACGACACACAGCATGGGTATAGACCCGTATTGAAGAAGCCTTTTACAGCAAAAACAAGTTGAATTTTTGGTTTTGTACTTCAGATAGTAATCTTGGCTCTTGAGCTGTACAGTCATAATTTGATTAAGCTTTTTGTATAAAAGAAGCTAATGCTGTTTTATCAAGTTTGCTAAACAGAACACTTTATAGCAGTCATCTGAACTTTAAACAGCTAAAATATAGTAACCTTTTCTTCATAAGAAATCCAGATGGTTGCTTACCTTGGAATGAAATCAAAATGCAAGGTTGTCTGATAAAATACTCCGCAGGCAACTTTATGTTAGTTGGCAAACACAGTCACACGGATCTGAGCAGTAACTTCTGGGTGCAGCTTTAATTCTGCTATATACTCCCCAGTTTCTCTGATATCAGGGAGGAAAACAATTTTTTTATCTACATCCCTGAAAAAAAAAAAAGAAAAATTTAATGTTTTCGTAAACCTACAAACCTCAAAATATTCTGGCCATACCTACTGTAAATACGAAATGTGAGATACATTGACCACCAGGTTCCAAATTTAAGCATACCCCCATTGATACTCTCAAAAACAATATGAAGTATTTTACAAAAGGAGGGGGGGGGGGGGTGGGGGGTGGGGGGTGGGTTGAGATCCTGAGAACATATAAACTCTATTGTATATATCAATGAGAGGGATTAAACATTTCATCATTAAGGTCCAGAGTAAGGATTCTATTAAAGGCCCACTTATAGCCTCTTCATCAGGGAAAAAAAATTAGGGAATGGGACTGCATTGGCAAAATGGCAATCACATGTTCTCCCCGAAACCCTGCCTGCCTCACTGGCTCTGCCCTCAGGTTTCCATTCACAAGTCCATTATTTTCCACAATTCCATGCTAGAATAAGCTGGGTTTCTCACACCAGCAACAAAAGTAGCTTAGCTTATGCAATTGTTAGGGTTTCTAACCCTTAGACAGGTAGGGCCTTTGCATAAGATTTTCATTTAATTAGAACAACACACAAGAGATGACTACCAGCTTGAGGCTCTACTTCCCTTCTTTTTCATCTTCTGTTTTGGTGGGGGTGGGGGTGGGGGACAATTAACCATATCTGTTTATTATCGGGATTTAAAACTCCTCCAATATGATCAAGGAATCAAGCTTATATAAAATGTTGAGACACACACGTTAACACGTATAAAACCAACATAAGGATTATTTTGTCAACATTGAAGAAATTTAAACTTCAATAAGTCATTCTGTTAACCCAACCTAGTTAGATGTTTACTTATTTTGAAAATGGTTAAAAAACAGTTCACTAGTATGGTCTGCTAAGACAGTTAGTGTAAATTTTGGTTTCAATATTCATTATCACGGAATTTATTGGTGACGAGGATGTCAGTAACTATGACAGTAATGTTACCTTTGAAGCTGTGCCTTAATAATGTCAACAAGATCTTGAGCAGTCACACTGCCAGAACCACAGGAAAATCAGATTCGTAAATAAGTGACAGATCACAGCAAAGAAGGCAAGGCAAGAACATTATATGTGGTTCCTGTTACCTTCCAAATATTTGTTTTCCTTTACCACCTTTGCGTTTAACCTTGAAAGCTCCAACAGTTTCAAACAAACGAGCTAGCTGTTGTGCCTCTTCTTTTACCTAGCAAAGATTTTCAAATAAGATTATTGAATCATTGTCATGAAGAGGTAATTTTAAATCAAGCCTTAATGAAAATGCCCCTCTTTGTTCAAATGATATAGCACATAGTAGTCCACTAAAGTCCAGAAAACCGTTAAAAAAGAACGAGAACAGATATTTGAAAAACAAAAATGAGCAACCAAAACAAAAACCCCAAACAAAGAAATGCCAGCCAATTAGTTTCAAAATAGCAAGCAAATACAAGCCATTATAAAGCAAGCTTTGGGCACCATGAACATTGAACAGTGAAGCTGTGTTTGTAACTTTGTATCCACTAACATTGATATCTATCCTTCTATAGGTGGTAAATAATCAATTATCACAATGAACAATCCAGGTACACCTTAAACAAAAGCAACAAAGATACAAAGAGGTCTAACACACAAACATTATAATGCAGACAGTTAATAACAACAATAACACATGTTACTAAGAACTATTATACTCACCCTTCTCTTCTCAGCTTCAATTCTCTCCTCCTCCATCTTCATCTCCCTTGAGCAATAAAAGCAAACAGTGTAATTATATTCCATTGTAGGTAAAAAGTATGTTTTAGTAACATATTTAAATGAAAAAAAAAAGTAGTTAAATATCCTCAAAGCGGCAAGATTAATGTAGTACTAATGCAGAGAACCTAATATATCCTTTTACATTGTCCTCTAGATCATAGAATCCACCTAAATTACTGTTTTAAAAACCTCCGTAAACAAAGGAGAAGATGTTGACAAAAGTAGTTTCCTTCTTGTGCCCTTCTCAAGGAGGATTAAATTCCAGCAACACAAACTCTTCCCCACTCCCAGAGGGGACTATTCAGTGCAGAACTGACCAGAAAGCAAAAGGAATGCAAGAACTACCTTACTGCACCCAACGTACGACTCGCTTTGCCCTATATGACAACTGTCATTGTAAGAAACATCAAATTTTCTCATCAAGTTTTCATACTTAGGAATAATTAGTGCCCTCTATTGGTTTAAGAGTGTGTGATTCTATATTTTACTAGGCTACGCAAACCTGTGTACTGAGTTTCATTAGTTACGGAACTGAATAGAATAAGAGACCAAAACAAGAAGCCAAAAATAAAACATGAGAGTTAACAGAATTTCATAGAATTCTTTTAAAAAAAAAAAACAGATCTCCTAAGATTTATAGTCATCAATTTAAGTCATAGACCAGCATAGTTCATTTTTCATCTCCTTAATTTTGCCACTCTTGTATTTTACTACTCCGTAGTAACTACTCACTTGTATGTTGATGACCTTAATTGAAAAAAATTAGAGGTGGTATACAAACATGTTATCACGAATTCACGAGCATAACACCAGACTCCCAAATACAGGGTGGATTTAGAACCACCACATTTTCTCAAACAAGAATTTAGCAGACTCAATGACAATCTCTTTGGCCATGTTTGGTAATTGGCTTTTTAATGTCTTTTTGGTTAGCTTTTGGCTTTTGGCTTTTTGCTTTTATAGGTGGTCAAACAGCCAAAAGATGTATTTGGTAATTGGCTTATTAGTCAGCGAAAAAGCTGGCTTTTAAGCCAAAATGCAAAAGCTGCTTTGAGTAGCTTTTTTGTTGGCTTTTGACTTGTTGGCCCACAAATTATCTAATAAACAGCCAACAACCAACCATTAATTTACCAAACACTTTTACAAACAGTCAGCTTAAACAGCCAATTTCAAAAGTCATTATAAACGGCCAAACATTCCAGCTAGTCAAACAAGCCAAGTGAACCAGCCAACCGCCAACAGCCATTTGCCAAACAAGGCCTTTATATTGTACTCCATAATACAGAATATATTTCACGGAACCAAAAATATCAGCCTACTAAGGCCACTACGTCTACGGTATAGAGCTATTGAGTATGATAAAATCCCAAGGAGCATTACTCTAACATTAAAACCCAATAACCATAACAAGTAGCCCAATCTGCTCCCAGAATTCATCAACATCAAATACAAGGATGAACTATTTCTCCCTATGCATAAAACACCTCATCATTCGAGGCCCGAAATAGTAGCACAACAAAATCATCTAAATATTGAGCATAGTATATTGGTAGCATGGATTTTTTTTTTTTCATTTTTTTTTTATCAAAATGATAAAATGAAGCAAAATGCCAGAAATTCAAATGGTAAGAATACTAAGAAATTCAGAGTAAAAAAACACACTTACTTAATCAACGATGAGGTGACAACCTGAGCTTTTCCCAAAGGCAGCAAGAAATTCCTGTAAAAACCAGCTCTTACATCCAAAAGCTGCCCCTTTTTCCCCAAATCTGGTATATCTTCATTCAAAATTATCTACAACCAAAACCCCACATAACATAAAGCCATATTTATCAAAATTATCCCACCAAATTCCAATTTTTACAAAATCATTATACCCATAAACCAAAACTATGAAATTTTAAACCAGAAAAATTAATAATTGAAATAGAAATATAGAAAAAGAAGTTCAATCACCTTGCGAATCTTCTTGGTTTTCTTTTGTGCCACAATTGGGAAAATCACTCTTCCATTTTCTGGGAATTTCTGAGGTTCGTTAATGGCTCCTGCAAAACTCTGGAAAGAATTGCTCCATGACAGAGAAACACTTGAGGTTGTTGATGCCATTGTTGCAAATTTTTTTCTAACTCCCACTACCAGTCTACCACTACTCCACAGTCCACACTAACTCCAATTCCTTAGCTTCTATCTCTTTTGAAAGTTAAGAGACCTTATCTTCGGTCTTATAAAGCTAAACAACACCCACATTTTACTTACTAACACCCTCCTCTCCGCATTAATGACAACTACATTGGCTACACGCACCCGCAATTTACTTACTAGTTTTGTTGGTTAAATCTTTTCTCCCAATTTTAAAAAATACTAGAATCCACTTTCAAAACACCAATATTATTACTTTCTTTATCCTAGAATATGTGACACAATCAATACACATCCTAATATACTAATTTGACTTTAATTTTAATATATATAACGTTAATAAAAATACAAATTTTTATATGCGGATGGCCACACTGTGTCGCAGAGTTAACTTGATTTACTCGATTAAAAGAATAATTAAGGGTTCGGTTAGGGCTTACTCGATCAGGGGTTAATTAAGGGTTCGGTCGGGGGTTACTCGATCAAGAATAACTCAGGTAACCCCTGATCGAGTAGCTCGAATAACCTCGTCCACACGGTGTGATCTGCCACACAGGGAAAATCCCCTAATGAAAATTATTTTTAAAATTATTATTATAAAACTTTATATTAATACCTTCTAACAACATATTTTATGATAATATAGGTTTTTATTATGTTTGTAAAAAAAAATATGATCAAAGCTAATACCTGAATAGTGAAAAAAGTCTGATATCACAAATATTATGAGACGGAGGATGAGTCGGAGGAAGTAGTAGTTTAACTTGACCCCCTTTCTTTATTTAAAAAATAAATAAATAAATAAATAATTTACAAACCGTCATCCCCTTCACTCTCGATCTCTCATCACTCTTCCTCGATTACTTTCTCTCTTCTCCACCACTCAACTACCCTTCTTCCCCAAATCAGCCACTACACACTGTCGCGGTCTTTAGGCCCACCATCGCCTATCTCTTCCACTTCACTACTTTTACATTGCGGTTACTCATGTTCAAATTATAACTATAATAAGTTTAGTTAAGTTCTGATAAATTAAGATAAGTTCAATTCAGTTCAGATTAGTTTAGATAAGTGAAAATTAGGTTAATAGAACACACCTTAGTGTTCATCATGTCAAGAGGAAATTTAAAATGCATTGTACCAAAAAACACAATAGTAATAAAATAATAATAATAATAATAATAATAATAATAATAATAAAAACCCTTACAATGGAGATTATATCTTAGGATGCAGGACACTTTACCCAACTGTCGTATCTGTGTCGGTCACTGTAGGCGTCGTTTGAAGTGCGCCTACGTTAAAGCATGAATGCTTGGCACTCATAGGAAGTGAGAATTGACATAATATGATTAGGGACAAGGAAAGTAGGGAGCCGCCAACAAGTTTTTAAGGAACTTGTAAATCGTTCACTGATCATAAAAGGCAACCACGAATAAGGGACAATGATAGGCAACAACGATTGACTCGTGAAGGTTACACCCCATTCATAATCTATGAGATTACTAACTCCATATGGTTCGGAACCATGAAAGGAGGATCGGGGATGATGGTACGAAGTGAGTCATGGAGTCATATTCGCCCGTATTGGCCTCTACTCGATTCTTATAGTGAAAAGTGATTCCTGCAATCTCAAAGGCATGCAAATAAAGATTCAATTTGCTCCAAGCTATTATTATGCTAAATTGGTTGAATATTAATGCAACACATAATTCTAAAATATCATGATCACTTGATTAAACAACAAGATTAAAAAGGAACCTAAACCAGTTGTCCAAATTATCTTATTAGGCGTGATTTTCAATTACATATTCCCTTTAAACATGCAATATGGTGATCATAAAATATAATAAAATTAACATTAATATTGGAAGTAATTTGACAATAATATCGTTAGTCAAATCAAATATAAATAAACCTAATCATGATACTAGCAACAAGAATAAAAAAAAAAGAGTAATTAAGTGATTAATTACTCACTTTCCGCGTTTTCTTGAATTGCTACATCATGAATAAACTATTAGTAACTTCAATAAAAATATAAATCAAATTGAAACAATTAAATTAAAATTAAAAAGTAGAGTTTGATTTGGTCCAAACCCTCAATTAATTATAGCTTTCACGCCTTGGTTTAAGGACGGAACCTCGGGTCAAGTATGGTCTCTTTGGAGTGCATGCTTAGGAGAAGTATTTTGAAAGAATAGGGTGGCTAGTATTTAGGCTAAAGAGGGAGAAGAGAATTATTTTGTGATGAAGCTTGTTGATGATTGAAAAAGGGGAGATATGACCTCTATTTATAAGGAAAAAAGAAGGGTCGAAGAATCAAGATAAAATCTGAATTTAATCAGAATAAAATTCGATAGACAATAGTTTTTGCAAGTTTGTTTTTAGGAAATTTTGTCAGAAAAAACCATTTATAACAACTATTATGTTGGAATAAACCTCATAAAAAATTTTGGCTAGGAGAAACCAAATTGTAAAATATTTTTGTTGAAGAAAACCTGAAATCTCTAATCACTCCATTAATCACTAATTTCCCCTTAATTCTTCTAATTGCTCATAATTCTCACTAACTATTTAATAATTAAGGTTATTTATTAATCTAAAAAATAAAAAACAAAAACCACATCACCACCACCAGTCATGCCACACCCTCTCCTTCTCCCCCTCCCATGGTAGCAGCCTCCTCCCCCATCCCTGCGGCCAGTCTACCACTACTCCACACTACCTCTAGTTCCTCGGCTTCTATTTCTTTTGAAAGTTAAGAGACCTTATCTTCGGTCTTATAAAGCTAAAAAACACCCGCATTTTACTTACTAACACCCTCCTCCCGCATTAATGACAACTACACTGGCTACACGCACCCGCAATTTACTTACTACTTGTAGCTTCGTTGGTTAAATCTTTTCTCCCAATTTTAAGAAATACTAGAATCGACTTTCAAAGCACCAACATTATTACTTTCTTTATCCTATAATATCTGACACAATCAATACACATGCCAATATCCTAATTTGACTTTATTTTAATATAATTAATGTTAATAAAAATGCAAATTTTTATATGTGGTTGGCCACACTGTGTCGCAGAGATTACTTGATTTACTTAGTTAGGGGATACTTAAAGGGTTCGGTCAGGGGTTATTTGAGTTACTCGGTCAGGGGTTAATTAAGGGGTTCGGTTCGTTAGGGGTTACTCGATCAAGAATAACTCAATTAAGTAACCCTAATCGAGTAGCTCGAATAACCTCGGGCACACGGTGTGATTTGCCACACGGGAAAAATCCCCTAATGAAAGTTATTTAAAAAATTATTATTTTAAAAATTTATATTAGTACCTTATCTAACAACATATTTTATGATAACATAGGTTTTTATTATGTTTGTAAAAAAGTTATGATCAAAGCTAATACCTGAATAGTGAAAAAAGTCTAATATCACAAATATTATGAGACGGAGGATGAGATGGAGGAAGTAGTAGTTTAACTTGACCCCTTTCTTTATTAAAAAAAAAGAAAAAGAAAAAAGAAAAAAAAACTTTTACAAACCGTCATCCCCTTCACTCTCTCATCGCTCTTCCTCGATTACTTTCTCTCTTCTCCATTACTCAACTACCCTTCTTCCCCAAATCAGCCACTAGCCACCGTCGTGGTCTTTAGGCCCACCACCACCTATCTCTTCCACTTCACTACTTTTACATTGCGGTTACTCATGTTCAAATTATAACTATAATAAGTTCAGTTAAGTTATGATAAGTTAAGATAAGTTCAATTCAGTTCAAATTAGTTTAGATAAGTGAAAATTAGGTTATATAATTAATCCTGTCAAGAGGAAATTTAAAATGCATTGTACCAAAAAAACACTATAGTAATAAAAAAATAAAAATAAAAATATAAAATCTCTAACAATGGCGATTATATCTTAGGATGCATGGACACTTTACCCAACTGTCGTGTCCGTGTCGGTCACCATGTCAAACATCGACACTAGTTGGATACAAGACGATATGTATCGGACAGTGTCCTACTCTAATATGGTCTGTTGTGCTTTGTGACAAGCCACCTTCTCTTTTTTTAACTTTTTTTTTTAATAAGAAATTAAGTAAGTAAGATGAATAAGATAATAGTTAAATAACATGGATGCCTTCATATATATAGCTCATTGTTATTTGTGAGGTAAAATAGTATTATATGATATTTTTAATATGATATAGTGTAATCTAATGAGAGGACACAATAAAAATACATGATCAGATTCTTTATTAAACAAGGAAAGATTGATTCCATTCTATCAGGAGTAACCTCGTTTGAAAGAAACTTTGAATACCTAAAACAATTGACTCTCTCACAATGTCCCAGTGAGACTTGAAAAATTCAACTGTAATTCCGTTTGGGCCTGGATACTTATGGTTCCCTAAAGCAAGCAATTCAAATCTTGGAGACCGAGAAGGGACGTCCAAAGTAGCAAGTTGAGAGGAATTGAATCGAGGAAGATCTAATTTACGAAGGACAATGTCAATTTCCAAATCATAAGGAGACATGCAATCACATTTGAAGGTTTTCTTAAGAGATTGCACAACATCACGCTGAACATTCGACTGCTCATGCTCTCTGTGGCCATCAAGTAAGGATCTAATCTCATTCTTCTTCTGTCGACTTTTGACCTTAAAGAATAATAACTTAGACAGGCAATCGCTTTAAGTATCCAGTTCTTCTTGCAGCGTTGTCTCCAAAATTGCAATTGCAACAAAATACTCTCCTTTTTTCAAAGTTTCAACATTATATATATTGACTTTGTATTGGTGTTACTACTTAGGCCCCGTTCACTTCACTTTATTTTTGCTGAACTGAAATTATTTTTACTAAACTAAAATTATTTTTGCTAATTTTAAATTATTTTTACTGAACTGAAATTAATTTTACTGAAATGAAATTATTTTGTTGAACTACAATTATTTTTACTGATTTCTTATTATATTTCTTCTTTAAGTTTACTTATTTTACTAAACTGAAATTACTTTTGCTGAACTAAAATTATTTTTATTGAAGTGAAATTATTTTTACTGAATATTATTTTTTTTATGGTGAAGTGAAAATAACCTTACTAGAATTGCTTTTTCAAGAAGCCAAGTTTAGGATAAGTCCAAAGTTTTTAAGATCTAAAAAAAAATTTTAAGATCACGTTGATCATAGTAATTGCATCTAGAAACGGTTTTGTGTACAGCGGATGCACATTACTTTTACGTAAAACGGTTCGTTTGAACGTAATTTTAACTATTCTTATTGCAACTTTAACCACTTAAAGGATAATTTTTAATTTGTCATTGGTTTAAATTTTATTTTAATGTGAAATTTCTTATAAAAACGTGATTACATAGTATAAAGACTAATATGATTAATCTAATACATTATAAGTTTTTTTGTTAGATAAAATTTATTAATAGAAAATAATAACTTTTACAGTATAAAGGCTAACTTTAAGTACTTTTAACATAAATTTAACCCGTTTTACAATTACACAAGACTTTGTCTTACATCCAATATCTGTATGGATTTTATGACCCTTAAATCCTTGAAATATTATATTCCCACGAATGTAAGTTCAAATGGGAAAGAATTTAGTTTGATTCTGTTGAAAATCAATACTCCGTCCGTATTAGATATGTACACAGATTATGTATCCCCAAGATAATTTCTTAAAAAAGAGATATTATTGACAGATTATTTGATTAATCTCATTATAAATTGTTTAAGCTTTAATAAATGATAGATTATTATTGGATACTACAGCTAGAATTGAAGCTAGAGGTACTCTCCAGTCTCCATACACCCATTTTTTCCATTAGATGTCTTTTTATTTTCTTTTTTTTTTTTATTTTTTTTAAATGCAGTTCACTTCTACTATGTTTAAATGTTAATATTTTCATTTAAGATTAATAATCACATTATTGGTCTATTGATAAGTAGCTTGGCAATTTGTTGGTTCACTGTGTGTTTTATAAAATGGAAAAGTTTTTGCAATTGGTTTAAATTACAAAATCTCTAAACTATACTTTATGGGTTTTTTTTTTTTAATTTTTAAAAAAACTTATTTACTATTATACGTGACAAATATAATAAAGGGACATAAATAATAATGTAATAGAAATTTATTGTCAAAAGACACGATAATTTAACATAAAAACAAAAATGGTGTAATTAAATACAAACAAAGATTGGCTATATTTTCTTGTCATCATTGTCATGTCACATTATTATTTTCCACATAGATGTCATTTATTCTAGTTGATAGTAGAGATATTCCAAGTAGAATAAAAAAATTACAGAAATATATTTTGTTGTGACTCTCTGCCCCTATTAATTAAGTAATCTATTGTATTATTGACTTGGTGTTTTTTTCTTAGATTTCACAACATTAACATGGAGAAGATCAATTCTCTTATAGCAAGTTTGGTGAACATCTTAATAATCGTTTCACCAGGTAAATTTTTTATATGCTATGACCAAGTTTTACTAATTTACCAAATATTTATATAAACAAGTATAACTACTCCACTAGCTAAATCAAACAATCAGCTAAATCAAACAACCAGTGTAATGAAACACTAGATGACTCTAGGATAACCATCGTTAAAATGACTACTATTATACTAATTTTTTAGTGGATGATTTTGATTTATTTTTTACAGTCAAATAAATTTTTTTTATAATTCAGTTATTAATTTTGAAATCTATTGAATTTTTTTTAACTGAAATAAAAATAAATTAATTAAAAATATTTAAAAATAAAAATAATAAAAATAAAATTTAAAATATGAAAAAAAAAACATTTATAATTAATTTTGATATAAGAAATAAATAAAAAAACAAATCAGCAAATAAAAAATTTAAATAATGGTAATTATTTTAAGGATGATTACCATAGAATTTTTATATAGTTGCTTGATTAAACCATCCTACTAAATTAGTCAACTACTAAATTTATTTATTTATTTATTTTGAAAGAACAACTAAACGTTTAAACATGCCTAATAAATCATCATTCATCTAAGAAGCAAATTCCATAGCAACGATAGCTCAATCTCTATAATTTGGTTGTTGTTGTTGTTGTTTTTTTTTTTTTTAATGATATGTAAAATAGATTTTGAGATATTTCTAATTAGGTCAAAATATTTTACTCATGAACACAACAATGTATAAATAAGAATGTTAATTTTCAAACTTTTTACAAAGACCCACTAAATCTTTAATACTCAATATGTATGCGTACAATAACACAAAATAATATAATTACCTCAATTAATTTTTATATAAAGAAATATTTTATGTCTCACAAATAATACCCATTTATTTCAATTAAAAGTTATCAGAGATAGTAATTTGGTTATATATCTTTGTTATGGGACGTACTCAATAGTTGTATCATCGGGAGATTTGGAGCCGCCAAGTAGCCCAGGGGACAGTATCGACCACTTCATCTTAGCATTGCCATGGCCTACCAACTTTTGCCGTACAACCAGATGCACTAGGCCACCGGGTGTGGTTCTCCCGAACTATTTCACGGTTCATGGCTTATGGCCGCAAAAGGCGTTCCCACCGGGGGCACATAGACTTCCAGGGCACTCGTCTCTAATAGAATGTAGTCCTACGCCACAATTCGACCCAAATGCCATCGCACCACGTCACAACATTCTAAAGCATTTTTGGCCTGATCTTACCACTATGGATCCAACTACATACTTTTCTTTTTGGAAACATGAATGGGATAAGCATGGAACTTGTACCGAGCCCATGTTCAACCAAACGCAATACTTCACTATCACTGCGGATATTATTAATGGTCTTGATATCGTAGGAATGCAGGTTAGATAACAAAACTCGAGTTCATGATACCCATCATATATACTCTATATGTTACAATGTGTGCAAATTAAATTACTACCTCTGAAACATAATAGGTGCAATTTTTATATCTTACAAACAATAATCGACACATAATTTGTCAAATAACATTATGCTTTAACGTATACATTGGTGATTAACTTCAGGAATTCACCCGGGAGATAGGCGTTTAACTGCGAGGAGCGTAAGAGCAGCATTTAGTGGAATGGATCACATAAAAGAACCATTTGTTCATTGTGATTGGAGAGGAAGGTTTATATTGGAGCTCTACTTTTGCCTAAATCGTGATGCAAGTCAATTTGTTGATTGTAAAACCTTCTATGACATTGATAATGATTGTAATTCAAGGTTTGGCTTTTAAAGAAACTAGCTATTCGTAGATGGTTTCATAAAATGTAAAGGAGAGTTTTATAAATAATGAATAATAAAAATACAGTTTATTTGCTTATTGCCTATTGCCTCACTTGCTTTTTGTGATTTATTCATCTAGTATTGTTCTTTTAAGCCTATTGCCTCAATTTGGTTTTTGAGATAAAAAAGTTTATTACTTATTAGCTACATAATTAGACTCAACAGATGGAATTTGATCTAATTAAAAAGATAACAACATATAATAAAAGCCCAAAAAGGGTGTTTAAATCACAACAATGGTGTAACAAGCTAGAACTAAATGATGTAACAAGGGTGTCATAGATTTTAATGGGAAATTCCTGGTTGATCTTCATGATCAACATAATTTGTTAATCATGGGGTGATGGTGTCTTTTCATTCATTAAGTCAAGGATAGTAATGTCATTGTACATGTAATGATGTGTTCATAGTGCCAGCTGTGCATATTGTGTTTGATGGCGAGCGTTAACAACAAACTAAGCGTAAAACATCCGTTGAGCAAAGCCCCAAGTCACAAAATCGCTCCTTCTCTATCCTCTGTCTCATGTCTCAACAATGGCGGTCATTAATTACAAGGTGAAATGGTCGCCCCCACCCTTTGGGGTTAACCAAGCCCATAATTTTCACTCTTTGTTTTTAGGGTTTTCCGAAGGTGGTGGTGCCGGTGGACAATTTTATGGAGGGAGATGATGGTGTCGGTGGACATGATGAACAAGGTGGTGTTTGTGTTAAACTTCAATGGAGGAAGTAGCTTGGACAATGGACACCATTGTTAGCGTTGATAAACGAAGTTAGGATCTAGACCATGTGTTTGTGATGACTAAGCAGCTGACAAAGCAAAAGGATGAGTTGGCTGCTGAGTAAGCACTAGATTGACATATTATGTTGATCATGGAGATCAACCGGGGCGAGCCCGATTTTAATAACTTGGGCATTTCAGGAACATGACTGATTATTGACTACTGTGATTATCTGATCTAGAACACTGAAAGGTCATATGAACATGAAATGCTAAAACCCAACAAGGGTAATTAAATCACAACAATGGTGTAACAAGCTTAAACGCCCGTCTAAGTATAAAAATAAATATAATTTTTAGCATTAAAATAAATACAATTTTTTTTTTACAGGAAAATAAATACACTTATTTTGAAAGTTTTCAATAAATACAATTTTGTATGAGACACCTAAATCAATTTTTTCTAGTCAAAGTCTACTAGGAGGTCAATTCAAAAATGGTCAACACATTATATACATCCAACTACTCAAGTGTTTTATTTCGGGTTGGGTTTATCGGTTTCGTACTTTCATTTTATAACGAGTTAAAATGACTAAAAGGTCGTCGGTTTTACAAGATTATTGAGTAGATTTTATATGTTTTTATTGTATTTGACGTTTCAATTAGGGGTGGTTTTTGATTGGTCGGGTTGTAATCAGTTCGGATCATAACCTGTACAGATTGAAGTCATTGAACAGGATGGATTTGAAAACGAGTTTACCCATTTTAAAGCCAATTTGCTAATTAACGCCCTTTGCCCACATTTGACCTTCATACCCTTATACAAAACCCCCAACCCCTTCCACTCTTTCCCTCTTACTTTCTCTCTCTTCTCAAAATCAGCCACCATCCACCACCGTAGTCCCCTGACGCTGCCCAACCTCCGCCGTAATTCCCCCACCTCTGCCAAAAATCCACCACCGTCTCTCTCCATCAATTATTCACTTCGCTTCCGGCACGGTAACCGCGAAGATATTTCATCACCATTCCTCCACCACAACCACCACCGACGACTTTCCGCCGCCTCCATCACCGGAGTAATGTCAGGGATTAATGCCACCGCCTCAGTACAAGTAAGTGCAGAAATTATTTATTTAGTTCATTACTTTTTTCAAAACCTATTTAATTCATTACTATATGGGTTGCATGATACGCCTAAAAATTTCGTATCTCCATTAAAAAACAAACTTTTATTTTATTTTTTTATGCATGAAAAAGCAAACTAATTAGTGCACGTACAAGTAATTATATAGGTATAAAAGTCGTTAAATATTCCTTTCATCTCTATTTAGTTTACATTTATTGAATTGAATTAATTGGAGTTAAACTGAACTCAATAGAAATAAAATGAATATTTAAAAAAAAAAAAATTAAAAGTTGAACTAGAATTGAAATTAAAGTGAAGTGAATAGACTCTTATATTAACTCATAATATCTGAGTTGCATGGAAATTCTATTAAAGAAAAAGACCAAACTAGTTATTTATTTAAATCATTTAAATTCGCTTACAATTGTTAATAAGTTAATCATTAGTTTATTACTACTATTATTATTACGGAGTACTAGTTATACTAACAATTTGTGAAGTACGGATTAAAAAGAATCACAATTTGAAAGTATAATTCACCTAATTTGATTTTCAGGCGGTTCCAACCCTTTTTTTTTTTATTATTTTTTTTTTTTTTTTTTTTTTTGGGGTGCAAATGTGCATTTGATTGTTAATATGGTTTGTTAATATGATCATAAATTTTATTATGTTTACAATTGTTTATAACATTTATGGATTTAATTGCTGATTGTTAATATTATTTAGAAATTGTTAATACAGGGTTACAATTGATAATATGTTTAGAAATTGTTACTATAGATTTAATAGTTTCTAATACTAATATAGATTTAATTGATGTTTTAAAAATTAGGGTTTGTTCACATTTACTTAATTTCAATTCAGTTGAGTTCAGTTCAGCTCCAATCAGTTCAATTCAGCTCCTAATTTCCCTCTCTTATAAAATATTCGTTTCAGCTCAGTTCAGTTCAGCTCCAATCAGTTTAGTTTAGTTCAGTTCAGATCCTAATTTCCCTCTCTCATAAAATATTCAGTTCAGCTTAGCTCCAATCAATTCAGCTCAGCTTAGCTCCAATCAGTTCAGCTCAGTTCAGTAAATGTGAACAGGCTCTTAATGTTAAGTAAAATATATATCTCAAATAATTGATACTTCATTCATTTTAAGATCAGAGTATAGCTGAAAGTTGAATTTAATTAGTGTGGTATATGCTTTAGCTTAATTGTTCAGTAGTAGTAGAATTGTTTATGTTGTTATGTGGGTTCTTATATAGTATATTTTGTTTTGATATAAAGGAATTAGAGCCAGAGGACGGTGGCGATGGTGTGAATTATAGTGGACATTTTCAAACAAATACGATATTTACGAGTTTTTATGATGCTGTTGATGTTGATAAGTATATTAGGTGACTCGTACTTCGTAGCTTTGTCCGCCCGATCGGGCGGACATTGCCCGGTCTGACCGGGCGGAAGAAGAAGAGGTGCCTGGCAAATTCGTTGAAGAAGCTGCTCTCGCGCCCGACCGGGCGAGCCTTCGCCCGACCGGGCGAGCCTTCGCCCGATCGGGCAGACCTTGCCCGGTCTGACCGGGCGGTGGGGGTTGGATACGTTGAAGCATTCGTATGGAGTTTTCTTCTCGCGCCCGATCGGGCAGACCTTGCCCGGTCTGACCGGGCGGAGAAGGAAAAATGCGGAGACGCGGATTTTACGATTTAAAGTTATCTTTTATGTTATCTTTTTGCCCAAGTATCTTTTATTTTAGGGATTAATATAAAACCTCCCTAATATTAGTATTAGGGTTAAGAGAGAGAGAGTGAGAGCCGTTCTTGAGAAATACAAGAATCATCTTTGTAATCTTTGCAGTTTATAGTGAAATCATTCGATCTCGGTGCCCGTGGACGTAGCTATCACATCGATAGTGAACCACGTAAATTCTTGGTGTTGTTCTTATTGTTTGCATTGAATTTCTTTATTGTTTTCTTGTTTGTTTTCGACCTTTGCTTCCGCTGTCGCACAACAATTGGTATCAAGAGCTCAGGTTCAATCCTTGGAGAGTTTCTTGAAGATAACAATGGCAGGAGATTCAACAATAAGAATTGAGAAGTTTACCGGGAAAAATAGTTTCGGGCTATGGCAAATTAAGATGAAGGCTCTGTTAAAACAACAGCAGATATGGCGTCCGTTGGCTCCAAAGAGTACTACTTCGGAGTCAGGAGACGGACCGACTGACTCGCAGTTAGAAGTTATGGAAGAGAAGGCACACTCTACCATATTACTTAGTCTTGATGATCAAATCATCACGGAGGTTGCTGATCAGGAAACGGCGGCTGGATTGTGGCTGAAGCTGGAGTCATTGTATATGACTAAGTCGTTGACCAACAAATTATTACTGAAACAGCGGTTGTTTAGCCTCCGGATGCAGTCAGGTACTTCCTTACGGGAACATCTAGAAAAACTTAACTCTATTTTGCTTGATTTACGTAATTTAGATGTTAAAATTGATGATGAGGATGCTGCGTTGATTTTACTTGTATCTCTACCGTCTAGCTTTGAGAATTTTGTAGAGTCTTTTGTTGTTGGTAAGGATTCTATAACCTTAGAAGAAGTGAAGGCAGCACTTCATACTAGGGAACTCAGAATGAAAGCTACGAGTGATAATGGGGATAATGGTAGTGGGTTATTTGTTAAGTCCGGAAAGTCTAAAAAGAATAAGGGGTTTAACAAGGGGAACAATGCTGGGTCGGGTGCTGGAAACGGCAAGGATGGATCTAGTAAAACTACTACTAAAACATGTTATTACTGTAAAGAACCGGGTCACTTTAGGAATAATTGTCCGGTGAGGAAAAACAAGTCCCAGGCTGCTGTAGTTGAAGAGAAACCGAATGAGAGCTATAATTCAGAGGAAGATTTAGCATTAGTCAGTTCTGCTAGGTCTGATGATTTATCTGATAACTGGGTTCTAGATTCGGGGTGTTCGTTCCATATGTGTCCACGTCGAGATTGGTTTGATACATATGAACCTCGCAATGGGGGTATGGTTATAGTCGGTAACAATGCTCCATGTAAGGTCACAGGTATTGGTTCCATGAGGTTGAGGACTGTTGATGGGCGGAGGTTAACTTTGACTAATGTACGGCATGTTCCTGCTTTAGGAAAGAATCTGATTTCATTGGGTACCCTGGATGAATTGGGGTACAATGGTGTGTTTTCAGATGGGGAGTTGTGTATTTTCAGAGGTTCTGAGTTGGTACTTAAGGGTATCAAAAGGAACACCCTCTATGTTTTTGAGGGTGTTACACTGCCTAGTTCTGCGGTTTGCGCATCTGTATCTCACCAGGAGATGACTAAGATTTGGCACATGAGGCTTGGTCATATGGGGGAGAAGGGGATGCAGCTATTGTCCAAGAGGGGTCTTCTATCCGGGGTCAAGGTTGCCAACCTTGAATTTTGTGAGCATTGTGTGTTTGGTAAGAAACACAGGTCAAAGTTCAGCAAGGGTGCTCACATTACTGATGCAGTGCTCGATTACATCCATTCAGATTGCTGGGGTCCATCTAGAGTTGAAGGTATGGGAGGTTACCACTATTTTGTGTCATTTGTTGATGACAAGTCCCGATACACATGGCTTAGGTTGCTTAAGTCAAAGGATGAGGCCTTCAAAGTTTTCAAGCAATGGAAAGCTTTGGTGGAAAATCGACAAGGAAGGAAGATCAAGAAGCTACGAACGGACAATGGGCTAGAGTTTTGCAAAGACGAGTTTAATCAGTTCTGTGCAGATGAGGGTATAGGTCGGCATCATACTGTCAGGAAGACACCACAGCAGAACGGTGTAGCAGAACGGGTTAATCAGACACTGCTAGAGAGAGTTCGATGCATGCTCTCTAATGCAGGGCTTGGGAGGAGGTACTGGAGTGAAGCTGTGTTAACAGCTTGTTATGTCATTAATAGGGGTCCTCATTCTGGAATTGATTCCAAAATTCCGTTTGAGATCTGGAGTGGTAAGCTGCCTAATTTTTCGAATTTGAAGATTTTTGGTTGTGTTGCTTATTATCATGTTATTGAGGGTAAGCTGGATCCACGAGCCAAGAAGGGGTGTTTTGTTGGGTACGGGGATGGTGTGAAGGGGTTTAGAATTTTTTCACCTTCGGAGGGTCGGGTCATTCTTAGTAGGGATGTTACTTTCGATGAAAACACCATGTATTCAATTAAAAATGCAGAGATTTCAGATTTGAGAAGGGAAGGAGACAATTTATTACAGACAGATGGGGTACTTGAGGTACATCAGTCTACCATTGCTGATTTACCTCGGGTACAATATATTGATGATGATGCTGATGTTCCAGTGCCGGGTACTCCTGAACCTGAGATTACTCCTACTCATTCTAACTCTGGGGATGAGGTGGAGCAATCTAATCAGGGGTCATCTAGTCAACCTGACACCATTCTTGAGATGCCTAAACGAGTTATCAAGAAGCCTGTTAGATTGATTGAAGAGATGGAGGGAAGAAATTGCTGTGTTGATGCGATGACAGGTTATGCATTGAGTGTAGCTGATGATGTAGAGTCATTTGAACCTGCCACATATAAACAAGCAATTAGTTGTAGTGAGTCTGCGCAATGGCTTGCCGCAATGGGTGAAGAGATGCAGTCTCTTTACAAGAACAGAGTGTGGGAACTGGTAAAGGTACCGGAAGGGAGGAAGCTTGTGGGTTGTAAATGGATTTACAAGAAGAAAGAAGGGTTGTCGGAAACTGAGCAAATACGTTTTAAGGCTAGGCTAGTTGCTAAGGGGTTCAGTCAGGTAGAAGGGGTTGACTTTGTTGAGATATTCTCACCTGTGGTTCGACATACTTCTATCCGTGTGTTATTGTCAATTGTAGCACATTTTGATCTTGAGCTGGAGCAGTTGGATGTTAAAACGGCTTTCCTTCATGGCGATTTGGAGGAGGAGATTCTGATGAAGCAGCCCGAAGGATTCGAAGTTCCTGGAAAGGAACACTATGCCTGCAGATTGCTAAAGTCATTGTATGGACTTAAGCAATCCCCCCGACAGTGGTACAAAAGGTTTGATTCTTTTATGGTTTCACAAGGTTTTGACAGGAATTCATATGATTGCTGTGTGTATCATAGTAAGCTGGATAATGGTTCCATGATTTATCTTTTGTTATATGTTGATGACATGTTGGTTGCCACAAAGAATAAATCTGATATTGCTAGATTAAAGGAGATGCTTAACTCGGAGTTTGACATGAAAGACTTGGGTGCAGCTAGGAAGATTTTGGGTATGGAGATCTACAGGGATCGGGCTAGAGGTAAGCTTTTCTTGACTCAGAAAAGCTACATTGAAAAGATTCTGTCTCGTTTTGGGATGGAAAAATCGAAGCCTATAAGTACGCCAACTACTGTTAGTTGTAAGTTGTCTTTGTCTATGTCACCTCAATCAGAGGAGGAGTTGTCTTATATGTCTAGAGTTCCATATGCAAACGCGGTTGGTTGTTTGATGTATGCTATGGTCTGTACTAGGCCGGATATTGCGCATGCTGTTAGTGTTGTAAGCAGGTTTATGGCTCGACCTGGGAGGGAACACTGGCAAGGGGTGAAAAGGATTTTTCGCTACCTGAGAGGGACAGCTGATATTGGTCTTGTGTACGGGAATGGTAAGGAATGCTTGGTCACTGGGTACAGTGATTCTGATTATGCAGCTGATGTGGATACCAGGAGGTCTGTGACTGGTTATGTGTTCACTTTGGGTGGTTCTGTGGTTAGTTGGAAGTCTACATTGCAGTCATCAGTTACGTTGTCAACTACTGAAGCTGAGTATATGGCTCTAACTTCTGCAGCTAAGGAGTCTATTTGGCTCAAAGGCCTAGTAGGTGAACTGGGTATTGCACAGGATTTTGCTACAGTGTATTGTGATAGTCTAAGTGCGATTTGCTTAGCTAAAGATCAAGTACACCATGATCGGACGAAGCACATTGATGTCAGGTATCATTTCTTGCGTACTGACAAGAGGATTAAGGTGAAGAAGATTGGGACTGCTGACAACCCGGCTGATTTCTTCACTAAGCCTGTTCCGTTTAGCAAGTTTAAACATTGCTTAGACTTGCTAAATATTGATTACTACGTGATGTAGTAGGCCCTGAGGGGCGAAGTTGGGGAGCTCCTGGTGTAGGTGTGTTGGCATTAAGGTGGAGCTTGCCCGGGGCTTGTGATGCAGGTGGAGCATTATGAGTTGTTATACTTGGAGACGAGTATGTGATGGGTCTTGGTTGAAGACTTATCGGGATGTATGGCTTATGCATGAGTCCTGCATCGGGTTTGGCTTGAGATGTTTTTTCACTATGTCTTGATGGGGTCGTTTGCTGACTACGAGTTCTCGTCAAGGTGGAGATTGTTGATAAGTATATTAGGTGACTCGTACTTCGTAGCTTTGTCCGCCCGATCGGGCGGACATTGCCCGGTCTGACCGGGCGGAAGAAGAAGAGGTGCCTGGCAAATTCGTTGAAGAAGCTGCTCTCGCGCCCGACCGGGCGAGCCTTCGCCCGACCGGGCGAGCCTTCGCCCGATCGGGCAGACCTTGCCCGGTCTGACCGGGCGGTGGGGGTTGGATACGTTGAAGCATTCGTATGGAGTTTTCTTCTCGCGCCCGATCGGGCAGACCTTGCCCGGTCTGACCGGGCGGAGAAGGAAAAATGCGGAGACGCGGATTTTACGATTTAAAGTTATCTTTTATGTTATCTTTTTGCCCAAGTATCTTTTATTTTAGGGATTAATATAAAACCTCCCTAATATTAGTATTAGGGTTAAGAGAGAGAGAGTGAGAGCCGTTCTTGAGAAATACAAGAATCATCTTTGTAATCTTTGCAGTTTATAGTGAAATCATTCGATCTCGGTGCCCGTGGACGTAGCTATCACATCGATAGTGAACCACGTAAATTCTTGGTGTTGTTCTTATTGTTTGCATTGAATTTCTTTATTGTTTTCTTGTTTGTTTTCGACCTTTGCTTCCGCTGTCGCACAACAGTTGAGGCGAATGGAATTGCACAATCAATTGGTTTTCTATTCACGAAATCATCTTACAAAATCTCCCATGATGGTCGTCCAATTCGATATTTGGCTTGTGATCGTGGGAAGAAGAGGAAGGAAAGAAATTTGGAGAGCGCGATATGTAAGAACACGAAAAGCAAGGCAAATAGTTGCCCCTTTTACATAAAGGTTGAGTATGAGAAAATCACAAATGGTTGGAAGATCTTTTGTAAAAATGATATTACTGGCACACACAATCATCCTTTCGTTGTGTATCCGGAGGGTTATCGTCAAAACAGTGGTCTCAGTTCAGGTGCGAAACAGGTGGTGCGTGATATGACGAATGCACATGTGCCGCCTCGTAGGATCATGGCAACTCTTAAGGAAAAACATCCCAATGATCATCCAAACATCAGGCACGTGTACAACTACAGGAGTAACATCAGAATGGAAAAATATCCCAATGATCATCCGAACATCAGACACATATACAACCATAGTAGTGACATCAGAATGGAGCGATCTGAGGGGAGAGAGTTTGTTCAGCAGGTCCTTCATTTGGCTAGAGAGAGCAAATACGTTACCTGGGTTATGTCTGATGCTGATAATGTTATAATGCAAGCATTCATGGCACACCCGGACACAATGAAGTTGTTACGCACATATCCTTACGTGATTGGTATGGATTCTAAGTACAAGACCAATGAATATGACATGCCATTTTTTGAGATTGTTGGGGTTACACCAACAAATCGAAACTTTCTTGTTGGTTATGTGTTTATGCTATCAGAGACCGAAGAGAGCTATCGATGGGTGTTGGAGAAATTGAGGGTGTTGATTGGTAACGAAAGAGAGCCATCAGTATTTCTAAGCGACGGTGAGGTTGGCTTATGTGCGGCGCTAAGGAGTGTGTTTCCCAACACAACACATTTGTTTTGTCGATGGCATATTAACAAGGAAGTGGAGGCTTACGTGACTGCATTATTCAAAAACAAGTCAATGGGTTTACTTTTTACAAATGAGAGATGGAAACATGTCATGGATGCTGCATCCGAAGCAGAGTATGAGCAAGCCCTCCAGAGATTGAAGGCTATATGGGGAGGATGGCCGGAGGTGATTGATTACATTGAGGGCACTTGGCTAGTGCATAAAGAGAAATTCGTCAAGTGTTGGACAGACCGAGTACTGCACTTTGGTTACGTCAATAATTGTAGGGTTGAGAGCCAACATTCGCCGTTAAAGTACTTTCTTGACTCGGCTACTGGAGATTTGGATACGATATGGGCTCATGTACATAAGCAGATTACAGCTCAAATCTCAGGAATTTGTTTTAGGTTGTATGTTTGCAAATCAGAATTGGGAATGATTTCAAAATACAAACACCATGTGCCGTTACAACACCTTAATGGAAAGGTTTCCAGCCATTGTTTATCCATTTTGGATGCTGAGACGGTGAGGATGAGGGAGTTGAACGGAGAGGTGCATCAACGTTGCGGTTGTTCACTCCGGGTTACCCATGGGATACCATGTGCTTGTCGGATACATACTTTGATTGTTACAAAGACAAAGTACTACTTAGACCAAATTCATCCGTTTTGGAAGAGTCTTAACATCAATACATGTGTTGACATGCCTGAGTCTACAGTCGAATACGTAGCACAGTCCATTCTTGGTAAGGTACATACTAATTATATCAGCATCAATGATTGTAGATATGTCCACTTGCTTCCGGGAATCATTTTGCCTTACTTAGTTGGGTGGAAAGATGTTACTAGTGATGGAAATTGTGGTTTTCGTTGCGTGGCCGACTTCTTTATGGGTGATCAAGATAACTGGAGACTAATTCGACAAACAATTGCCAATGAGATTGCAGCTTATTCCGGGTTGTATAGCAAGATTTACTGTAACCCGTGTGGGTTGGATTATGAACTCTGGCGCATTAGATGGAACAGCGAGTCGTGTGAGGAAATTCACTGGATGGAAGTCATTCGGGATTTGTTTCCTATTGCTACGTTTTTCAACACAGCAGTGATTTTTTATGGGATCGGGTTTACTCGAAACGACGTCTACCCATGCTGCACAGTGTTGCCATTACAGGCCCCTGGCACAGCAACTGCACCCAAATCAGAGTTCGTGATTGCTATCGTAGGTGGCTCACATTTTATTCATTTGAAGCTTGAAAGTGACCATCCTATTCCCCCTATTGCGGACTTCTGGTTTCGTTTTCGTGAGTCAAGTGTTGTTGGATGGGAGCAGCTATATGAGCATAGAATTAACTTGTGGCACAAATTAGCTGTATGAACTTTGCGTGTGAACTTTTGATTAATGAAATCCAATGTTTATTTATTGTTTTGTTATGTTTATTTTTATGATATTGGTTTGTTTCATAATATTGTTTAGTTCCAATGAAATTCAGCACAAAATTTTGAGACTCCTACCTCTCAAGCAAATTTAACAGTCTGACAATGGCAAAATTATCTGACATACTGTAAACTATGTCAAAGAATAGTTTGATAAACCTAACTGTGACTTTTTGGCTATACACATATGTGACTCTCTCCTGGTTTCACAGTACTATTCAATGTCAGCGTGTACATAATCAACAAACACAAAGTTCTTCTGAAGGTCATACAATACATAAGCAACTGCAGCACTAACAATCGAAAGCCCACTTAAAATTAACCGTAAACGCAATGCTGATGGAATGCCGGCTGTAGCAGCAAAAATGACTGTTGCACCTATCAGTAATTTCTGCCACATCTGAAAACCCTCGTAGGCTCCTTTACATGACGAACATTTCAGGGTGTGCTGCTCAAATCTATCCAGCATCTGCATACAATAGATATTACACAGTATAAGATGTTTTATTTGGCATAATCGATTCTTTTAGGCACACCAACTACTACAAGAAACATTATGAATTATAAAAGGCTAGATTATGGAATTGTCCTGTGATTAGGGAGGTACTGCAGTGCGCAAATATATAGAATATGCGTACGGTGAACACTAGTAACCTAGATATAGTCTGGACCAAAAATCTATAAACAACAAAGAAGGCATATAAGTTGTCAGCAAACTTATCTCAGTGCTTACTGAAGGCACATGTAACACACAAACTTGATCAATGGGCCAAATGGTAAGTGGGTTCATTCAATAAGACCACCACATAATTCCATCTATCCAGAACTAGTTAGCACATTGTTTGAAGATTTCACAATCAAAGTTTAGACATGATGTAACAGATATACCCTATATTCCTCTCCCAATCATTTACTTCTTATTAAATATTCATTAACCATTACATTTTTAGGAAGTGACAACTTAGTCCAAACATTTTTTAATAGTATATGGATGTGGCTATTACATCTGTAGGAAATGAGTTCCATATAACTATTAATTAGAATATACAGAAATTGACATTTTGCAAGTGCAGGGGAAACCAGTGAAAGGTTCTGAACATCTGAGACACGGGAACCGCCCTCCCCCAGGATATTAGCAAGAGTTGCACACAGGCAGTGCAATTACTAATTGTTAGCCCAACACTAGTCAGAGAGCACAAATCCCCCCAAGTGCAAATACCCAGGATAATAATTGCACGGACAATAATCATAAGTTTTTTAAGTTTCTATTTTATAATTGATTTGTCATTTTTACTATTTGGCTATTTGCATGTCTGGAGTGGAGAGAAGAAACAAGAAAGTGAGCATCTCACAAGAGTCAAAAGCATCCCCTTGCTTAGTATCACAGAGCACAATGCTTACCTGACGTTTGGACAAAACTGTTGACGGTAAAGGCTGTTGCTTTACATCACCAAACCATTCAGGTTGCCCATCACCATGCCGTCTCAGCCAGTTACGAAACGCCAAAACAAACCGATCTGATTGTGTTGGTGTGAAAGTAATTTTTGTGTATTGTGCATTAATATCTTCAGAATCATCTGTTGTTTTAGAATGAAAATATTTTTCTTGACCCTGAAGCACAATCATATCTCCATCATACACTTTGTTTGAAGTCCAATGTTCATGCCATCTTGGAACCACCTGAAAAAATCAGAAGCAACAACAAATAAGAACAGAAGTATTATAAAGCGCAAATGATGTTCCTTGAGCTCAGTCCTTCACGAAGATAGTGCTTAAGATTCTTGCAGATAGTTTATCACTCATGCTTTTTTTTTTTTTTTTTTTTTTTTTTTTTTTGAAGGACTCATACACCTGAAACAATCAGAAGCAACAGCAAATAAGAACAGAAGTATTATAAAGCGCAAATGATGTTCCTTGAGCTCAGTCCTTCACGAAGATGGTGCTTAAGATTCTTGCAGATAGTTTATCACTCATATGCTTTTTTTTTTTTTTGAAAGGACTCATACGTATTAAAAAGCTTGTTATAGCAGTTAGTAGATTAAGAAAAAAGAGAAAAAGAAACAAAAACCTTAATGATTATTTTGTACAGAAGGGAAAGGTGAAAAGATATGCTAATTATTATTAAAAGAATATCCTGAGACAATATGTACTTCCAAATTAGCATATATTATGTCTTCACCCTTCCTTCTCTACCCTGAATCATTTACAAATTTTTTGGATTGATAGAATTGGAGGGAAGGAAGAGAAGGGAAAAGAAGGGATTCATCCTCCCTTCTTTGGGGTACGAGGGAAAGGAAGGGAAAATGGAGGGAAATGGAAGGATCCATTTTCCCTCCATCTTAATAAAACAAATCCTTCCAATGTTGGGAAGATTTGGAGGGAAATTTTGACCTTACCTTCTCCCTCCCCTTCCATTCCTTCCCCTTCCTTCTTTTTCCCTCCCCTCCCCTCCATTTTTCTTCTACTTCGTTATCCAAACAAACCGTTATAGCATGTGTCTAAATATCACAGCAACAGAGGGAAAGAAGTTCAGACAATTAATTTATCTCGTAGAATAAGAAAAGAAACACACAAAATTTGCATGTTTTCAGGTATATGACAGAGGATGGCATCATCTTTTCAACAGTGCGAATTTCAAGCTCTCACCTGCCACCAAGAAGGACCCGGCACTGTCAACTGGAAAAAGTTACGAGCACTGCAAACAATTGAACGTGTCTTGCCAGGTGCCATTGGTATGTTAAAGGAACATATCCATATTGTCCACTTCTGGTCACCTACAATAGGAAGCTTTGCATCTATCTCTATCCTGAGCCAAGAAAAAGAAAATCATCACATTTGTGGAAACAACTAGTTCATTCAATCATCTTAATTCTTATATCAATCAATTTATCAATCAAAGCCTTACTCCCATATGTGGGGTAGGCTACATGAACCAAATTTGATTATTCCGTGTAGTCATCGACATAAATCTTCCTTCTCCATCATCTTATAGTCCAACAAAAATTATCATTCTTTAGGAGGAGGTAATTGAATAAAGCCCTTTTTGAAGCATGATACAAGACAGTAAAACATCCCATAAATTTGTAATGAAAACAGAACCAAAATAACAGAAACTATCCACTCAAACATTAGAAAAGGGTTTTCTGCCAGACTCTAGACAAGGCAAACTGACAATTCCTTCATTATGACTGTAATGCATCCGAGATTGAAGTGCAATAACAAAATTGGTCAAACCAATTCTAATACAACAAACCCCAACTATTATGCATAATAGCTTAAAACACAACATACAATCTCCGACTTACTTATTCATATAGTAACAAGGTGCAATAAATTCAGCACTTATTTTTGGGTTGTCATCATTGGCTCCAGCAAAGCCCCAAGGACCACTGGATTCAACCTTGAATGGCAAAGGCTTGGCCCTGTCCCTCCTTCCTGTAACCTGGATTTGTGAAAAAAGCATTTAGGGATGGAGTCAGCTACAGCAAAGAGTATTCAGCTCTTAAGAAAAATCTTTAAAATGAGGTTCCTTATGCACAGAAACTCCATTGCCTGTGTTGCCTATGAATATAACACATCTTACATAGTCTCCAATAATCAAAGCAAAAGATAAATCAACTTCCAGCACGCCATGCTATTATATGAGGATTGAGTGAATAAGTTATGGAAGGTATGCAGTAAGTGGAAGCACTTTTAAAGTTATATTGAATCCAACTGATAAAAGCTGCCATAGAGTTTCATTTCAAAGAAGGGATTCACTGGGTTATGATAGGTGTTGCAGTACTTGCATAAGATGAGTGTTTAGTGTTTACACTAGTCACCCAATTAGCATGTCAGCATTCAAATGGACAGCTACCAAAAAAAAAAAATCCATATGCCTTTTTTTAGGCTTTGAGGCTTTAATAAATGACTTGAATCGGAAACTGTTAGGGTATGTCTTTAAGTCCTAGTGAGTGATATTGGTAATTTAACACTTGGCAGGGCTAATGTAAAAGAAGAATACTTATTGTCACTTCATAAAATTTAGAAGCTCGAGTCTTATTGAGATAATTTTTAAACTAATGAATTTTAAAGATTTCAAAATGTACTTTTGACATTTTATCTTTGGAATCTCAATTTAGTTCGAAATCAAATTAGCCTGAAGAGAAGAAGCTTAGTGGCAAATTGCTTTGATCAAATGGCAACCAAAACTTCTAAACTAGGTGCACCCTGAAGCAGGAACCTTAGTCTAAACCAAATCACACATACTGACATACATATTAAGGTAAACTACAAACGCAATGGTCCAAGATTGAAGTAGACCTTGTGATGAGCAAAGTCTATGTGAGAGGGATCCGAGACATTCTCCATCAAAGTATCATAGCCGTAAAACAAATCACGTTGGATCGATACTGTGGCAAATTCAGGCTTATCAAAGTCATCTGGCAACCTAGCCAATAAACAACACAACCCCCAATCAGCAATTAATATTCCAAACAATGTCCTACTTATAACACACCACAAACATTAAATAAAAATGAATATAATAACTAACTACTCCGTAATAAACAATTATCTTACACCTAACTACCAAGTGCTAATTAACTATATATTCAATATAAAATACATGAAAGCCAAACTGCCAAAGCATAATCATTATTTAATTACAAACTAATTCACATTTCTAAGAATTAAGGATAAGTTACCTAGGAGGTTGAGTTATACTAGCTCTCTCCCATCCATTCTCATCAGGCCAAACAAAGAGCAAGCCTTGAGACACCATAGTAGGAAACCTTGTGGCACAGGCTCTAGGTGACTTCTCGGCCCGAGCTTCCGGTCCCTCCGATCGGGCTTGGGGGATCCGAGTACACGACCCACACCCATTAAAAGACCAACCATGATACGAGCATTGCAAATCTCCATTTTCATCTATCCTCCCTTCCTAACAAATCATCCAAATCATCACAACATAATATATAAATATCAAATCCATTCCACCAAAATCAACCAAATTGAGGAATTCAAAAGGACCCAATTCATCAAATCAACAAATCAATCAAAACAACAAGATACCCACTTCATTAAATCAAACAAAAAAACATGAATTTCATCAAAAATTGTCGAAATTCTTACAGATAGAGGAGCAAGACGATGTGGGCATTTGTCATCGAAAGCAACCCATTGATTATTCAACTTATCAAACCACAAAACGATGTCGCGTCCAAGTAGCTGAAAAGGGGTAGGAACACGAGAATCGAGATCTTCAATAAGAGAGACAGGGTACCAATGATCTCGCCATGTAAATTTCGAGGATTGCTCTGTTTCTTCAGTTCCAGGTGAAATGATGTCGTTTGAATCAATGGGCACTTCTTCTTCTCCTTGCTTTTCTTCAGGAGGGCTGATTGAAGGAGCAGTAACACGTATTACTGGAAAATTGGAGAACCTTCTAGAAGAAGAAATGATCTGGGTTTTACGATGGTGAGGAGAGAGAAAGGGAAGAGGTGAGAATTTAGTGAGAGAAGTTGGAGTTGGAGTGGGTGTTGTGGTAGAGAGAGAAAACGCCATTGTTGGGGTTGTTTTAGCTGTAATGGACGATGAAGTTTGTGTAAGATTTAATGAAAATGGAGAATTGGAGATTGAGTTGAGAATTATGGAGAAAGAGATAGAAAGAGGAGTTTGCGTGCAAGTATGAGAAAGGAAGAACAGTCGTGAAGATGTTCCAAAGGAGCAGGGAATTCGAGAAGACGACAATGGAGGATTACAACCACATGTTTTTCATTTGTTTTGTCAAATTTCCAGTTGTGGGCATTTGATTGCAGGTGGTGGGACTGAAAAACTGGTGTTTTCGGACACTAGTTTGATTTGGTATTTGAAAGTTGTGTACCTGTGCTCTGGGAAATGATTTTGCACCCTTAATTGATCGGAGAACACAACTTTTAAAACAAAGGCAATTGAGTACAAGGGCCCGTTAACATTATTTTACAACCAAAAATTTCCACAAAATGCTTTGTATGATGATGATTGGAAAAACTGTGAAAGATATATGCAATTTTTACAGTTATTATATAACATGACGTATTTGATTAGGGGATTTTTATCCACCAATCACCGTCTGACAAGTGGACCAACCAGGTTCCGCCACGTGTCCTTCACGTAGGCCAATAGGAGCTTGCCACGTGTCAATCACAGATACGTCCTCTACGGACCAATTGAGACACGCCACGTGTCCACCCATGCCAAATGGGAAAACCGGCCAACAAGGCCCAATCCTGTCTAGAGGCCCGGTCAGCCCTAGGTTTACCCTAAACCTAGAGAGTGGCACGCTTCTCAAGACTATAAATACTTAATTAATCCTCATTAAAGGGGATCAAGAAAACATCGAGCAACTGATCAAGCAATTAATCTCACCTGAAGAACAGAGAAGAACAGAAACATTACGGAACACTAATAACTGGCTAATCTCGCTAACAGAGCAGATTACCAACATTAAACACTCTCACCTAGAGAGATCTTATTACTTTAATTTCCGTATTAATTACTCCTTAATCAGGTACTAACTTGACCGTTGGAGGCGGAGCTCTCAGGAGTCTCCGTTATTTTGCAGGTACAGGCGTCCGGTTCCAGTCTCGGAATTGTAACTCTCCCGCAGGACATCAGAAAACCCCGAAACATTTGGCGCCGTCTGTAGGGAGAGTACTTCAGAGATGGCATCCAAGTCTGTACCGACTCCTGAAGAGAGGCGTCCCCTAAACGACCCTCAAGTTCAGTCGGACCATGACACCGAAAGTGAATTTGAAGTTGAAACTCATACAGCTCCAGACGGGACCCTAAGGGCCCGACGTACCCGTCATACCGAAAGGAGGGAACGGGAGCATCTTCAAACAGGAAGCGAGCCAGCAGGCGCACCGCCTGCTCGGCAACAGCCGACTGATAGGTCTGCTCCCATCACAAGGAACGAACTCATGACCTTCATGAGGGACTTCAAGGGAGAGATCCAAGAGTTGATCAACAAGAAGCCGCCTGCTTCAGTCAAGGAGCAGTCGGCCAAGAAACCTTCCACTTCACAGAAGAGGAAGCCAGTTCAAGGGCGAGAAGCGACTCCTCATCCTAAATCTAGGAAGCGGGAGCCACCTGCCCTTGATTTCACAAAATTCCGTTATCCTACAGGAAATAGGAAACCGGTTCGTCATATTCAGGCGGACGGGTCAAAGCAAACGTTCACAGATGCTCGACTACTGCTAGAGCAGAAGAAGAGTGACCGATTGTCAGAATCGGCTTCTACTTCAAATTTTCAAGACAGTTTGCGAAATGCCTCGATGAGGCATACTCAGTCGTACCATGAGAGTCAGTCAGGCGGCACCTCCCGTCAGTCCGGCTTTCATAGTGCCCAGGCGGTACCAAACTTACCATTTGTGCCGCAACAGTATTTTATGCAGCCACCTCCATTTGGTGGACCTGCAGCAAAAAACGTCCAACCTATGGACTGGCAGCTACGGTTGCTAAGACTTGGTGAACAGTCGTCGGCCTTCTCCAAGGAAATTACTGAAGCCGCTCAGCCGGCCAAAGTAAAAAATGTACTAGTAGGCGCCTATGACGGCACTACTAACCCAGAAGACCATCTGATGGCATTCACCAACCTGATGTACCTTCAAGGGTTGGATGATCCCACTTGGTGCAAGTGTTTCCCAGCGACTCTCAAGGGAATCGCACAGCAATGGTTCGGCAACCTGCCGACTGGTTGTGTAAACAGCTTCAGGACGCTTGCTTACTTATTTGCCTCCAACTTCGCCATGAACATCCCTGCGAAGAAAACGACCCTTGATTTGGGAACAATTCAGCAGGGCGAGAAGGAGGGGCTTCGTTCTTACATCAGGCGGTTCAACCTGATGAGAATACAGATTCAAGGGTTACCGGATGAGGTAGCTTATACTGACTTTTTTAGAGGTCTCAAAGACGGGTCTACCTTCAAATTTGATTTGGTTCGAAAAAGGGTGGCGACTCTTCAAGAGGCCTTGATTGAAGCAGAAGCCTATATACAGGCGACTGATCTGTGTACGATAAAACAGTCGGACGGGAAAAGGTTCGACAAAAGAGAAGGACGACAGAAACAGTCGTCTAACAAAGATGAGAAAAGAAAAGAGGTCTGGGTGGCTGATTCCTCTAAACAGCCGGCCCAGAAAAAGAAAAAAGAATTCAAACCATACTCCCCAAAGTATGTGTTTAACAAGGATAACCAGTTTATCCTAAAAGAAATAAAGGGACGGATCTCAATTGAGAAGCCGGTCCCCATGAAGGGTTCTGCAAACAACCGGAACCAAGATAAAATCTGTGCTTATCATGATGACGTTGGTCATCACACCAATGATTGCATCAGTCTCATGCGGTACCTAGACCGCCTGGCTGAGCAAGGTGATCTTGACACTTATGTCAAGAAATCTACGGGGAACACTTCCTCAAAAAAGCAGTCGGCCAAAAAGAATCAACAGGCCGACAGCTCCGATACAGATGATGCAGTCGTCTACACCATTGCAGGCGGCTTCTCAGGAGGCGGCCCCACTATTAGGGGCAACAAAGATAATATAAGGCGGTTAGATGTAAATTCCGTTCACCAAGAACGACCGTCCAAATATACATTTCCTGAGATTGTCATCACTGAAGAGGATCTAGGAGGGGTAAGGGGGCCGCATGACGACCCTCTCGTTATTGAATGTAAAGTGGCCAACCAGAGAGTTGGCCGAATCCTCATAGATACCGGGAGCTCCTCAGATCTCATCAGCAGCAAATGTCCAAAACTGAAATATCAGACGGACTGCATACATCCGGCCTCCCACCCTTTGATAGGGTTTGGAGGAGGAGTCGTTCACCCACTGGGACGAGTAGATTTGCCCATTCGCCTTGGCGAAAAAGGGGAAGGACGACACATGGTAGTCCGATTCCTAGTAGTAGAGGAACTCTCGGCCTACAACATGATTCTGGGTCGACCAACCCTGAATAAATCCAAGGCTGTTATAATCCCGTCTCTTATGTTGCTCAAGTTTGAGAGGGATAATGGAACAGTCGGCTCCCTAAGGGGAGATCAGAGGATGGCCCGAGAGTGCTATCTCTCGGATGTCAAGCCCACTGTTACGGCCACTGGGTCAAGTGGAGAAAAAACAGACCTTGACAATGTCAAGGAGAGTGCGCTTGTTCAAGAAGCAGGCGGCAAAAAGAGAAAGGCGTCCCAGACAGAGTCCGCAAGAAAAGCAAGAAAATAGCAATCATTGGCAGAGAAGCGGCCGGATGAGTTTCGCCCTCAGCCGGCTGGTGAGCATGCGGACCTGATCTTAGACGACTCGCGTCCTGACCGAACAGTCAAAGTTGGGACGACTGCTCTGAAAAACCTTGGTGACGACTTTCACAACTTATTGAAAGAATACAAGGACATCTTTGCATTTGAAGTCCATGAAATGCCAGGCATTAGTCCTGATCTGGCGGTACATAAACTCGCTGTGGATCCGAAAAAGAAGCCGGTACGGCAAAAGAAGCGGAACCATGGCGAAGAAAGAAGTCAGGCGGCAGCCGCCGAAGTTAAAAAATTACTTGATGCAGGGTTCATTCGGCAATGTTACTTCCCAGACTGGGTTGCAAATGTGGTACTTGTTAAAAAGCCGAATGGCACCTGGCGAATGTGTGTAGACTACACAGACTTAAACAAGGCGTGCCCCAAAGACAGTTACCCTCTGCCTAAAATTGATAATCTGGTCGACTCAACAGCCGGCCATGCCTTGATGAGTTTCATGGACGCCTATTCTGGTTTCCATCAAATTCCCTTATGGAAGAAAGATCAGGAGAAGACGGCCTTCGTCACTGATCAGGGGTTATACTGTTACACGGTCATGCCGTTTGGTCTTAAGAATGCCCCGGCTACCTTCCAACGAATGATAAACACTGTGTTCTTTGATCAGATTGGGAGAAACGTCGAGGCATATATTGATGATATGATTGTCAAGACTAAATTTCAGAAAGATCATCTGACGGACCTCCGAGAAACTTTCGCCACACTCAGGCGGCACCATGTCATGCTCAATCCCAAGAAATGTGTATTTGGAGTTGAGTCTGGGAAATTTCTCGGATTCCTTATCAATCAGAGAGGAATAGAGGCGAACCCTGAGAAGGTGCAGGCGGTCATTGACATGCAGTCGCCTCGTACCATCCGAGAGGTTCAGAAGTTAACAGGTTGTCTGGCGGCCTTGGGGAGATTCCTAAGCCGATCAGGCGACAAATGCCTATACTTTTTCCAGGCAATTAAGAAAAAGGCAAGGTTTGAATGGGGGCCGGATGCTGAGGCCGCCTTCCAGAGATTAAAAGTTCACTTGCATTCCTTGCCGAGGCTGGTCAGCCCTTTGCCCAAAGAGGATCTCTACATGTACCTGGCCGTCTCTGATCATGCGTTAAGCGCTGTTCTCCTTGCTGAAAGGGACGGCTGTCAGCACCCGGTTTACTTTGTCAGCCACGTACTGAAAAATGCCGAGTTGAGGTATCCCCTAGTGGAGAAATTTGGTCTTGCACTCTTCATGGCTGTTAAAAAATTGAAGCCCTACTTTTTGGCACATGCAGTCGTCGTGTATACAGACCAACCTATCAAGCGGCCTCTTACCATCATGGAGTCGTCAGGACGAATGATCAAATGGGCCATAGAAATACAGAGCCTCGAAGTTACTTTCGAGCCTAGAAAAGCAGTGAAGGGGCAAGCCTTTGCTGACTTTATTGTAGAGATGACTCGTCCTCCTGACTCTCAAGTTCCAGACCAAGTATGGAAGGTATATGTGGACGGAAGCTCTACTTCAAATGGTTGTGGAGCAGGCGTCGTATGTCAATCTCCAGAGGGCGACAGGTTCGAGTATGCTCTACGCTTCAGTTTTCAGGCTTCAAACAATGAGGCGGAATATGAAGCTTTACTAGCCGGGATCCGCATGTGCAAGGCGGCAGGGGCAAGAAAAATAGACGCCTGTTCTGATTCACAATTGATAGTGAGTCAGTACAATGGCGAATACGAAGCAACCCATCCGGCCATGATCAAGTATTTACAGGCGGTCCGACAAGCAGTCGGCTCCCTTGAGGATTTCCATCTGATCCAAGTGCCGAGATCAGAAAACAACCAGGCGGATGCACTGTCAAAATTAGCATCATCCGCCTCCTCCGATACTCCTCGAACTGTTTTTTGGGAAGTAATGGAGAAGAGAAGCATCGAGGAAAACCCTATTGGAATCCTAGACAGAAGCTCAACCTGGATGGATTCAATCAGGGCATATCTGAAAAACGGTACACTGCCGGATGATCCTCAACAGGCGGCAGCACTGAAAAAACGAGCCACCTGTTTTGAAATGATTAAGGGAGAACTTCACAAGAGGGGGTACCTTCAACCCTTCTTAAAGTGTGTTACTCCTGAAAAGGGACGAGAGATACTATATGATCTTCACTCTGGTTACTGTGCTTCTCATATAGGTGGTAGGATGCTTGCTCAAAGGGCAAGGCGACAGGGCTACTTTTGGCCTACTTTGGAAGCAGATGCAATGGAGATGGTGAAAAAATGTGACAAGTGCCAAAGGTTTGGCAAATTAATTCACCGTCCGGCTACTGACCTCATTACCATTCACAGCCCACTACCGTTTGCTAAGTGGGGCATGGACATTCTGGGTCCATATACGCCTGCTACAGGCGGCAGAAGGTACATACTTGTTGCCGTTGACTACTTCACTAAATGGGTAGAGGCGGAGGCTGTAAAGGGAATCAAGACGAAAGATGTAATTTCATTCATTTGGAAAAACGTCATCACTCGGTTCGGGGTTCCCATGTCTATGTTTTTTGATAATGGTCCCCAATTTGAGACGCCTGTTCTCAAAAGCTGGTTGGGAGACCAAGGAATTGCACACTACTTTGCATCTGTCGGCCGTCCACAAGCAAACGGCCAGGTAGAAGCCTTTAATAAAATCATCTCAGACGGTCTCAAGAAAAAGATTGAACGAGCAGGCGGCCTATGGGCGGATGAACTACCACATGTTCTCTGGGCCATTAGGACGACTGAAAAAGGGGCGACTGGAGAAACTCCATTCCTCCTAACTTATGGTGCGGAAGCTGTTCTTCCAATAGAACACTACGAGCCGACTCTTCGAGTAATGCTATATGACGAAGAGGCAAACTGGGCAGCCATGCGCCTGGCATTAGACTCACTTCCTGAAAAGAGGGGCAATGCTGTTTTGCGCCATGAGATCTATCGCCTGAGAATGACTAGATCATACAACAAAAAAGTACACAGGCGTCCACTCAAAGTAGGGGACTTTGTACTTAGAAAAATGGAAGCAGTTGGTAGGGCTAATGAGTCTGGCAAACTAACTCCCAACTGGGAAGGACCCTACCGAATCTATGAGGAAGTCAGGGACGGTACCTACCGTCTGGAAACACCAGACGGACAACCGTTGCCTCGAACTTGGAATGTAGATAATCTTCAAAAATATTTCTTCTGAATGATGTAAAGTAAAGAGCTACTTAATAAAGTTTGCACTTACTATTCAATTTTGTATTACGAGGGGCATGCCGTCTGTACCTTTACAGTCGGCTACTCTCCATTGAGTTTCACTTTCAGAGGGGCATGCCGTCTGAAACTTTACAGTCGGCTACTCTCCATTGAGTATTTTACTCACAATACTTAGCTAAAAAGATTAGGGCCTGGCCGACCCTGTGCCTAACAGGCGGCTACCCTTCTTTTACTTAGCACCTACGTTCACCAAGAACTTACCAAGGCTCCGGCCGAATGATCAGACCAGGCGCCAAGCCAACTGATCAAATCTACAAAACTAATACGACCTGTCCCAACATCATAGCAGGCGTCCGACGGCATCCCTCCGGATGAAATTCGTCGCAGAGAGCAGCTCCCTTTTGGGTGGAACATTGTTCTATAAACGAATTACACGGCACCTATACGACTGTCCCCAAGGGCAACCACGTAGCCGTTTTTGAGACAAGGATAACTCTATCACTAACCAAACCAGTGGTAGCAGTTGACATCTGAGTCAGATGACCGCCTGTATTACTTGGGATAAATGCAGGGGGTACCTATTGAGTTAATAGCCAACAAACATTGGCGAATCAAGGGGTCTAGCCGGCCTACGCCGCCTGGTACCTCTACTTCTCAAACAAAAGTGACGGCGACTGAGTAGCTCCAACGTTAACTCATAGTCACTCCTTCAAATTTGGTATGGAACCTAAAAGGTTTGAGTCGTCCGCCTGTTTTAAACAAACAAGGGCACTCAAACCCCTATTCCTACTAGGTAACCTATTGAATTAATAGCCAACAAACATTGGCAAATCAAGAGGATCAGCCGGCCTCCGCCGCCTGGTACCTCTACTATTCAATCTAGAGTGTGACGAAGACTAAGTAACTCCTATGTTAACTTAATAGTCACTCAAACTTAGTATGGAGCCTAAAAGGTATGAGTCGTCCGCCTGTTTTTAACAAACAGGGACTCTCAACCACTACTCTTGCTAGGTTAACAAATTACAAGTTAAAAGCCAACATTGGCAATAAAGGGAAACAACCGGTACCCGCCGCTTGTTATCCTACTTACTTAATTCCTTGGCGACTAGGTAATACTATTTACTTGGTCAGACCACTTTCCTACTTGGTTAAAATTACAAAAAGACAGGCACGTCTGCCTAAAAAGGATCCAAACAAAATAGTTCGAATACCGATTGAATAAATGGCCGACTGATCGTCTATCCTGGAAACAGACAACCAGTCGTCCAGGGGCATAGGCGGCGTACTTACTATTTGTACTTATCTGCAACGTTCGGCCATGTACAACAGTCGGTCTAGTGAACAATGGGATATTAGATATGGAATACTTAGACAAATTTGAAGCAAAACAAAAATTCATTAAAAATAAGCCGGTCATTAAAGACCAGCAAAATATTCAAAGCCCCGGCCCCCTGGCCGGGTAAATACAAAGCAAACGGCACGCAGGCCGTGGAAAAAATACATTAAGCTTAAGAAGGGGGCAGTTCAGTATTAGCAGCTGCCGCCTGGTCAGCACTCTTCTTGCTGGACTCGGCTTCAGCTGCATCCTCTTTTGATGCCTTGCCCCCAAGTGGCACAAGCGCCACAACCGGCTCTTCCTCCTCCTCTAACGCATCTCCCAACGCCTCTTCTTCAGCAGCCGCCAGGATCTCTTGATTATATGTTTCCGAACACTGGCGGTACGTTCTTTCCCATGAGGCAAAGTCGGCATTGGGGAACAGGCGGCCCCAGGTCATGCGCTGGATTTGAGCGGAGTCTTCCACCATCTCCCGGACGAGCTCTTTCTTCTCTTGCTCGGCCTTTTCCGAGAGCTCTTGGGTAAGACTCTTCTCTTGGCTCACCAGGCGTTCTTTTACGTTGGCCAAGGATTTCTCCATGGCTTCGTAAGAGTGCATTTTTTGGCGAAGAGGTTTCAGCTCGGCCTTAAGATTTGTGATGGTCGCCTCCAGCTCGTCATTCTTCTTCTGGGCCGCCTCTAACTGAGCCCGAACAGCGGCGGTAGCCTGCGCCTGATAATAAAGAATATCAATGGTCAGTACTTCATTTTGGGCAATTTGAAACATTGCCTTATCACAGTTGGAGGCGGCCATAGCTTTTGCAGCCTTTACCTCTTTGTTTTTCCGATCAATCGGCTTGCGAAGGCTGTTAACTCGGAGCAGGGCCTAAGTATAAAAAAAAAACAGGCGTCAGTTTCCAAACAAAAAAGATAACAGGCGTCCTGGAATTCAAATACTCAAAAGGTATACCTCAGCAAGGACCCCTGCAATCCCATCAAGGTCAAGGGTGCCGGCACCCCTGACCGCCTCCCTTTCAGATGGAGGAACTACTTTGATCATGGACTTGGCTACCTCAAGTCAAGCCCCTGAGGGCCGGCTGCATCAAGCGTATAAAAGCAAGTTAGACCTAGTCAGGAAGGAAGAAAGTGTAAAAGTTTTTACAAGTAATTGTCCATACTTCTAGGCGGCCCCGCCGGGGTTTTAGAAGAAGTGGCCGGCTGCTTCTCAGCCGTCACTGTTTTCCTGGAAGACCCAGGAGAGCTTGCAACAGTCGTCCTCCGGGCCTTGGGGTCCGGCTGTTGCGAGGAAGAAGCTCTTGGAGTGCCCGACTGAAAATAAAAAGAGTTAGTATATGCATAAGACAACTCCTAAAAGAGGAAGAGTTTCGAAGCCTACCAAGGGTGCCCCCTTGTTGGGGGAGTCGGTACAAGATTGTTGCATGAGAGAGGCCCGCAACATGGCCGCCGCAGTCTTGGATGCTGTTATTTTACTCATGGCGTCAGCTGCAAAAAATAAACAGCAAAGTTAGTAAAATCCCAAGTAAACAAAGCGTGAAAAAACAGAGTATTTGACAGGCCGGCTACCTCTAGAGCACCGACTGCTGAGGCCACAGGCGGCCAAAAAGTACTCGTCATAGAGCCACTTGAAGCTCGGGACGCAGTTTAGGGGTACTTGCTCTCGTACCCCTGAAGTAGAGTTCACCCTAGTCTCTACTTTGAAGAGTCCTTTGTCTAGGATCTCTTTTTTAGCCTTTGGGGGAACAGGCGGCATGCTGCGGCCGCCTGCGAGAAGAGGTGGATCCCTATTCCACTTGTTAAAGCGTTGGTTCAGCTCCGTGTCTGAACCCTCGATGATAAGGAAGGTGTTCCGCCAATCCTTCCATTTGTTCGCCTTACCTCTCGTCATGAGGTAACCCCTATGGCTTGTTAATTGATACCAGCCGGTACCTCCCGACTTAGGGGTCCGGCTGAGATAGTTCATGTGGGCGAAAGCCTCAAAGCTTGGCTCCACCCCGTACATTTCGCACCCGGCCACATAGCCGAGTACGTTTACCCAAGAGTTGGGGGCTAACTGCCATAACCCCAAATCATACCCATCTAAAATCCGCTGAACAGCCGGATGTAATGGGAAGCGCAGTCCAGCTTTGATGGCCGCCACATAGCAGCCAAAGCAGCCGTCATCATAGCTGGTACCAGCCGGCCAGACGACAGTGTCTTCTGGATCCGGCACGAACAGTAAAAATTCCGGGCCCATTCTGTGGTTAGCTATAAAGCTCTCCACTTTGTCTTGCATGGTTGCGATCCGGCCCCGGGGTACCGTGCAGTAGTAAGGGGTGTTTTCCTATCTGAAAGAGGCGGACGGCTCCGCCCAATTGTCCCCCTTCTCAACTGCATGAGAAAGCCTCGCCTCTTGTAGGCGGCTGTTTCTTTCTTCTGAGCCTGGAGAACTGTGGCCAGAAGAGCTGGACTCGGACTCGTCCTCTGACGAGTCCGAAGAGGACGACTCCTCCCCTCTCCCAGAGGGGCCCGCCTCCTCTCCCTTAGAAGGAGCAGGAGGAAAATTAGACATATCAACGGTCAAATGGGAAGGGACCACCTTGACCCCTCTCTCAGAACTGTCGGCTTGGCAGTCGCCTCGTTTCACTTCTACATCTGGCGCCTGGTCAGATGTTTCACTAATGAGCACCCTTTGGGAGGAGCCGTCCGAGTTTGAGATCATAGCAGTCTTTTTTGTTCTGGCCATCACGTTCTGCATAGACACAGATACAGTCGGACTTTGTATAAAGGGCAAAGATGGGTCCAGAAAAGGGCAGGCGGCACTCCTAGTCCTAGATTCAGCCGTACCCGGTGACCGGCTGATCACTAACTTAGGTCGTGTCGTGTGCTTCCGTGGTGCCATTTCAAAAAACAAAAAGAAAATTAAGAGTAAGAGAACTGAGTTACCTGAACGAGTGACGGTTGATGAAGTTCTGGAAATCCGGTGCAGTCGGCTTGTCAGAACAGGCGGTAGGCAGAAAAGGTCCGAAATGTCAGAGCAAGTTCAGGGGTCCGAATGTTCTCGCAAAGTTCTCAAATGTGAAAATGACCGAAGTCAGCACTTCCTTATATAGGCAAAGTGAGAAGGCGAAGGGTCGCTTCCAAATTCAAAATTTGGGCGGGAAAATCTCTCGGCCGTTTGCAAGGTGACACCTGTAGCAGGCCGTCGCCTGTCACCGTGCGACACCTGTCACAGGCGACACGTGACCAGTCACGTGCCACCTGTGAGGGGCAAATGATTAGGGGATTTTTATCCACCAATCACCGTCTGACAAGTGGACCAACCAGGTTCCGCCACGTGTCCTTCACGTAGGCCAATAGGAGCTTGCCACGTGTCAATCACAGATACGTCCTCTACGGACCAATTGAGACACGCCACGTGTCCACCCATGCCAAATGGGAAAACCGGCCAACAAGGCCCAATCTTGTCTAGAGGCCCGGTCAGCCCTAGGTTTACCCTAAACCTAGAGAGTGGCACGCTTCTCAAGACTATAAATACTTAATTAATCCTCATTAAAGGGGATCAAGAAAACATCGAGCAACTGATCAAGCAATTAATCTCACCTGAAGAACAGAGAAGAACAGAAACATTACGGAACACTAATAACTGGCTAATCTCGCTAACAGAGCAGATTACCAACATTAAACACTCTCACCTAGAGAGATCTTATTACTTTAATTTCCGTATTAATTACTCCTTAATCAGGTACTAACTTGACCGTTAGAGGCGGAGCTCTCAGGAGTCTCCGTTATTTGCAGGTACAGGCGTCCGGTTCCAGTCTCGGAATTGTAACTCTCCCGCAGGACATCAGAAAACCCCGAAACAGTATTGTTTTTCTACTGTTTACAATCCTTGTGCTCAAAACTTTCTTTCTAATGCATGCTTACTCGCCCAACTTTTCGCTGATCATCGCCATCAAAGTGATTATGATCAGTATCTTCTAGCAATGGAAAAAAAGTGGCGTAAATATTATAGTGAGATTCCTTTGATTTATATTTTTGCTTCCATATTAGATCCTAGGCAAAAGTATGAAAACACATTTATGTTAGTTGACATTTACTTTCAATGCATGTTTCTTGACGATGATGTAGAAAACTATAAGACTAATGTGAAGGATCAGTTTTTTGCTTTATATAGAGTCTATGAAGCCAAATATGGCACCGTTCCTAGCTCAGGGCCTTCCCAACCATCCAAAAACGTAAGTAAGAAGGCCAAACATTTATTTTCACAAGCTACTAACTTGATTTCAAGGTTTTCAGGTGATTCATCAATCAGGAGAACGCAAAGCGACGTCTCGGAGTTGCAGATGTACCTGAGTTACGACTTCACCAAAGGCATGGACGACGATGAGATAAACAGTCTCGACCTCCTTGCATGGTGGAAACAACAAAGCTCGAAGCATCCAACTTTGGCGGCAATGGCACGAGACATTCTTGCTATCCAAGTTTCCTCCGTCGCCTCCGAACGAGCTTTCAGCGCATCCGGAAGGGTTTTAGACGATAGAAGAACAAGTCTAAAACCCGAAACACTAGAAATGTGCGTGTGTTTCAAAGATTGGTTGGATGCGGAAAATCGCTCACAAGACCGTTCTTACGACCACAACGACAACGAAGAAGGAACCTCCGCTTCCGGTTCGGGTTCGGCTAGTTCCCAATCTATGCAACTAGCCGATGACCTTGAAGGCGAAGGCGAAAACGAAGACGAAGACGAGCAAGAAGAAGGAGAAGAAGAATAGACAATTATTGTATATTGTACGATTTTAAAAATATCAATTTTATCATTTTCCAATTTTTGTTTAATACCATCATTGTATGATTTTTATCATTGTTATCATTGTACAATTTTCTCAACTCAAGTAATAATAATATAAAGTACGCATTATTCACATCCAAAGTCCAATTTGCCTTTTTTCCCCGTTTTGTTACAATTTGTAAATTCATATTAAAAAAAAATAAAATTATACCAATTACTAATAAATCATAAACATTAAATTTTAAAGTAGTAGTATAAAGTAAATATATAAATATAAATATTGAATATACAAATTATAAAACATAAATATTCAACTTATAATTATAAAATTCATAACTTAATAACTTATAAGTTATAAACTTATAAGTTACCTTATAAAACTTATAATTATAATTTTATAACTTATATACATTATAATTTATAATGTTGTCATAAAAAAAAAAAAAAAAAAAAAAAAATTGAAAACTGCACCAGCCCGCTGCCAGCCCGCAGGCCGGCACGTGGCCGGCACGGCACGAGCCCGCCAGGCACAAGGGCCGTGCCGTGCCGTGGGCTGGCCTGTGAAAATGGCCGGCACGGCACGGCACGAAATCCTGGGCCCGCCGGCACGACCGGCACGACACGAACCAGCCCGTGGCCCACCAGGCACGGCCCGGCACGGTGCCCAGGATTAAAAGGGGCGTGCCAAAATCAGTAAGGGGTGTGGCAAAATCAATTTCTCTTGCTCTCTCCGTCTTTTATTATTTGTTTAATTTCTCCATACGAGAAGTATTAAGAGGAATAGTTGAAAATAATTTGATTCGAGCATTGTTTTAATTTTACATTAGGTTAGGTTCTGTGTCATGCATGATAATTTTCAATAACTAATTTTAAATTTAATGGTATATTATGTTTTTTTTACTTTCGAATGTTATATTAATACCAATTGAATGTTGAAAAGCAACAAAAATGACAGGAAAAAGTCACAATAAGAATAATCAACATGTGTCGTTCTTACTTCTTAGCAAGTATTATTGAAATATCCATAGAGTATTAAATGATTGAAATTCTAACCATAAATTATTCAAGGAAATAACAATTAATAGTATCATTTTTTTTAGGAAAAGTTAGAAAAAATAATCCCAACTTTGTCTAATTTACGTAGAATAATCCCAACTTTCGTTAATACTGGAATAATCCGAACTTTAGGGGGTCTTCTTTTTCTTCAATCCCAAAGCGGTCAACAAAAGTCAATGACCTGTTGTAACATGTTATGTGCCACGTGTCAAGTTACAATTGGTCTAAAAAAAAGAAAAATAAAAAAAATAAATTAAAAATAAAACAAAAAACCCTTAATTCCCCTACCTGACAACCGTAACCCCCACCCCCACCACAACCTGCCACCGCCGGCCACACAACCACCTCCCTTCCCCTGCCCCAACTGTGCGCCGCTTTCCCCCCTCACGCTCTGTGCCGGAGTTGCGACCCACTTCCACCCACAATTCTCTAATTTTCCAGTCGAAACTCCCTTTGAAACCACCTTGCCCACTCCCGAAAACCCCAACAGCCTATTTCTCACCGTCGAAAACCCTAGCGGCTTGGGTTTTCGATGGTGGAGGAAGGGATTTTTGGTGGTTTTCGAGAGTGGGCAAGGTGGTTAGAGGGGTTTCGAGTGGGGCTGCTGGTTTAGACGGATTTTTCGATGGTGGGGGAAGGGGTTTTTGGGGTTTTCGGGAGTGGGGCTAGTGGTGGCATGGGAGTTTCGGGGAGGGGATGGTGGTTTGGTCGGAGCGGCGACCCTAGAGGCTGGGCTGGTGCCTAGTGGTGGGGGAGAGACGACTGGCGACGAGGGAGGTGGTTGGGCTGGCGAGTTGCTGGACGTTTAGGGTTGTTGGGGTTTTGGGTGGGTGGTTTTTTCTTTTTTTAATTTTGTTTATTTTTTGTTTATTTTTATATTTTTTAACCAATTAATAATTGACACGTGTCACTTTAACAAAAAAAAAATTTAAACCGGTAATCGATATTTGGGATTGAAGAAAAAGAAGACCCCCCAAAGTTTGGATTATTCCAGTATTAACGAAAGTTGGGATTATTCTACGTAAATTAGACAAAGTTGAGATTATTTTTTCTAACTTTTCCTTTTTTTTAAAACCAACAATTAATAATATCATTTGTTGATTTGATATTCGCATTTCATTCTTGTAGCAGCTTCTATTACATAATTAAAAAAAAACATACAATCTTTAAGAACACGTCAGAAAATGACATGTGTCATTACTGGCATGTGTTTTCATACAAAGTATATAGCTCTTGATGCTTAGTTGCCTAAACCGCATTTAGAGCATCACTCTTATTAAATAAACCAACCAGCAGACTGCAACATATACATCATAAATTCATAACTCTAATTGTAAACACTAGAAGCAAAACAATCCAAGTCATTTATATCTCTAATTTCAAAACTATCTTGTTCAAAACATAGCTCAACAATCTTCTTCCATGATCCCCACACTCCATAGCTTTTAAGCTCCCAAAGAATTCGCATTTGGCTTAGCTCAGGCTTATAACTAACTTCGATACACAGATTATCCTTAATCCTACTCAAATCAAAAGAAGGGGACATTAATGATACGATATCTTGAGGGAGTGGTACTATATCGAATGCCAAGGGTGTAATGTGTGTTTAAACAGTAATTTTAAGTATATTATATTTAATTATTAAAAGTAAACAATAATCATTCAAATGAGAAAAAATACCCCACAGGCCCATTATTAAATGCATAAAACCCAGGCGCAAATACCCAATAACCCAGTTTAATTTCATGTATACTTAACTGAATTTGAAGGCCGTTTTTGTTTTTTCTATTTTTTCGATCCTCAAAAACTTAGAACGAACTGCCACCAGCAAGCAGCATCACCGGCGGCGGCGAAGACTTAGTTGCTCTCAAACTTGATTTGGTATGTAAATTTCAAATTCACCACAGTTTCAATTCAAATTCATATGTATTTTCAACATCATCAATTTCGTAGTATTTTATATCGTCTCATTCAATCTCAAGTATAACATTAAATGTAGATTATCATAGAAATATAGATTTCAAGAATTTTCCTAAGGAATTCTTAATTTTAGGAACTGAATAAACTAATGAATGAAATCAATTAATTTCTAGTGAAGTCCTTTGTCAAATTCTGTAATTACACTCAGAGCAACTTCAATGACAAGCTAATTTGACAATTAGTTTGTCATGCCACATAAGCTTGTAAGCTAATTATAATTTTAGCTACTTTTTACTCTAATGGCTAGCTATTAAGCTTAGTAGTAGTTGGATAGAAAATACGTGGAAAGAACTTAATTAATGCAATGAGCATTTTATTGTGGAAAGTTTAATTTCCAAACAAATTTGCTTAGTCAAACTAATTGAGTTTTCTAGCTCCAATGATCGAGTTAGTAGTTAGGGAATTATTGAAATTACAAGCTACTCCCTAGCTACAACTATTAAAGTTGCTCTTAGAGCCATGAAAATCCGGGTAATTTAATCTGTCGAATGTTTAAATAAGCACTCATCGGATAAAATTTCATTGTCTGAAAATTATCCCTGCATATTTTGAGATTGGATAAATAGATTTTCTTTGAAGAGGAGAGGAAAAGAACATTTAAATTACATTTTAAAGTAATTCCACCTAGGTCAAAGGCAAAAGAAAATTTTTATCCTTTTATTTTTTTTCCTAGTATTTCATCTTACATTTCTAATGGACTGGTGCAAACTTAAATTTGGTGCAACTTTTTGAAGCTATTGAAGCATGCACAATGACATTCGACAACTATAGGAAAAATAATAGTACTACCTCCGTTAATTATTATGTGTAACTTTGGAATATTTTATACCTCACAAATAATAACCCAAAGTTGCACATAATAATTAATGGAGGTAGTAGTTCTGTTTAGTGTCATACACTCATACTAAGTGACTAACAGAGAAGTTGTAACTTATAGCTGTGAAGAAAAGAGTTGGCAGCTAATTTATGTCGGAGTGCTGCATCCCCGTAAATTATATTAATAGAGAAATTTAAAAATACAAAGGTACCATATTTGGTGTACAATAGTCGTAAAGGAAAACCAAGTTGGTTAAAAAGATCTTACTACCATCTTATTTACTAGTTGATACAACAACACATCTGATGCATTTGTCATATGAACTTGGACTTACTACTATGCTATAGCCACTTATATACGGTGAACGAACATAAGACACTAACTGTCTTGATCATTCCTTAACTTAGCCATCCTAACTGCAATTGCGACATACATCCAGTCATGCACATCTTCAACACGCCTAAAGAATGCATGCCTCCAACTCGGTTTCAGAAATAAAGTACCTACAACTCCCCAAAATCCAGTTGCAAATCCTGACATCACCACCGGGTAGAACCACATCGTCTCACGCTTGTCCTCGCTATCTTCATCTTGGCTTCCTTTACCTCCTGAACCATTATTTGGGGAGTCCTTGCGTTTCTTGGGAAGTGGGTCTCCACAAAGGTAAGGATTTCCCTTGTAAATCGAGGGGTCGTTGAGGGGTAAAATAATGGTTTTTATAGCTATGCAAATCTGTTGATTTTTTATTTTTAATGTTATTTTGTTTGATTATAATTTTTTGTATGATTGTGATGTAAACTCGAATTTGGATTCTTATTTGCATGTTAGTACTTTGCTTAACTTTTAATTTTCGTGAAATCTTGTATAAGACAGTATGATGGGTTTTAAAAGGAATGTGATTGAATCATTGACAAAATTTTTAATTTCTTTAATGTTCTTATCAATATGATTGGTTAATGTGATAGGTTTCAAAGTGCATTACCCTATATTATCATTATTAAAGTACCTTTTTCCGACATGTTTTATGTAATAGGTTGTTGATTATCAACAAAGAAGATGCAAAATAGTTCTTAGGAGCACAATGGATCCTATTGATGTTTATCTTGTCAGGTATGATTTCTAATGTTGCTTATCCCTAGGTTGCATAGTTTTGTCATTTTGCACACCTTAAGTCTAACTAAAATACTTTCTCTCTGATTTATTTGTACTCTGTCAATAGATGTTAATCGTCTTTGGTATGATTTCTGTATTTACTATGCCTCCAACCCTTATGTTTGTACTCTGCATAAAGAGAATTGTCTAGTCAAAGTAATTTTTAGAAGGTTTAAGACAAACGTGCTTCCAAATCAAACCGAATAATGGTATTTTGCCTTTTCTCATCAGTTTGCGTGCATAATAGGCTCACTTGTAAGCCAAATTCCTGACATTTTATCTTGGCATTCTCCCTAGCTTCTTTGCCTTCTGCTTTCTTTCCAGCTAGTGGTTTTTAGACTTCGACCTGCTTTGTATGACCTTTATATTGTCAATTTGAAGAGAAGTTTGAGGAGATCAGTGGTACTAAGCCTCCCCCAAGTTTGCTAAGTACCTCAGGTTGTGACCAAGGTACAACAACTGCAGCCAAGGAAGAAAGCAGAAGTGATGAAGATTGAAATGCAAGGACATGAAACACACACAATCTGTTCAGATGCCAATGATCAGCAGGACTTCGTGAGTGGAATCATGAAGATAGTACCTGAAGTTCGTTGATGTAAGTTTAATAAATGATTTCAAAACTTATCGTTGAAATAAGTTGGTTTACATTTATATGAGATATGTTTGTCAGCGATTTGTGTACCATGAGCGCTTTGCATTCAAGTGCATGAACCTGTGAACATAAGAGCTAAAATAAAAGAACATGAACCCCTAAAAGAGTACGAGGGTTAAAACGAAGTAGCATGAACTCCAAAGGAAACAAAGAACCTATAAATTAAACCCAACAAACATGTCTAATCTCCACACATGAAAAAAAATACGTTCTTCTGCTTTTGTTCCTTTATTAGTCTGCTTTTTTAGTTTGTTGTTGGTTTTGATATATCAATCCTGCCAATTTGCCTCCCAAAATGAAGACCTTGTGTGTTTTATATCAATTTATCTGAACTTAGTACCCTAGTTATCTGAATTCTTCTAAAATGATTATTTTCTTACCTAGACCTAGTACTATTATGCAAAGGGACTTTGCATGTGTTGTGTTTCTATTACTTATCCAAGTGTTTCTACTACTTGTATGTTTCATGTTTATGTTACTGTTAACGACCTATTATGAGTTCATTCCTTATATTTTTATTGATAAAGGTTTACACTAACTCGCTGTTATAAATTGTTTTATCAAGGTGCACTCGTGTGAGGAGATGTATGGATTAATCAAGCTGGTCATGCCCTTCTCAAAGAGAGTGGATCAGCTCTGCAGCCTCTATTGCTCCATGTACTACTACTCCCTCTTCCGTTGGTGCCTTATCTCATCTCTTTCCTACCCTGCCAAGGTTGCAGCTGTTTCTACGCCGCCAAGGCTGCTGCTGCAGCGGTTCCTGCCCTGCCGAGGCTGCTGTTGTAGCTGGCCTGGCAAGTCTGCAGCTGTTGTTGCCCTGCTGAGGCTTGCAGGCTGAGACTGCTGCTGCAGTTGGCCTGGCAAAGTCTACAGTTGTTGCTGCCCTGCCGAGGCTGCTGCTGCAGCTGGCCTGGCAAGGCTGCAAGTGCTGCTGCCCTGTTAAGGCTGTAGCTGGCCGCAAAGTTGCAGTTGTTGCTGTCCTGCCAAGGCTGCTGCTGCAGCTGTCCTGGCAAAGTTGCAGCTGCTGCTGCCTTGCTGAGGCTGCTGCTGCAGCGGGCCTGGCAAGGTTGCAGCATGCAGCTGCTGCTATTTCTACTCTACCAAAGCTCTTATTTCCTGTTGTTGCTACTTCTGCTGTGCTGGAGCTGCTACTACTTGAACTGTATTTTTTTATTTTGTTTTTGTTCTTTTTAAAGTGTAAATTATATGTTATTAAAGAAAATATATAAATTTTACGTATTTTCATATTTTGGCAAAGCATTTATTGCATAATCATACAATGTAATTAAATACTACGAAGTATATTTTTTGAATCAAAATGAAATGATTGTTATTCAATTTTGTTTGACTAAAATGAAAATGAAAATGATAATGATAATAATAAATAAATAAATAAATAAATAAATAAATAATGCTAATGATGATGAGCTGATGTAACGGTCCCATCAAAGGCTATAAACGTTGCATTTGATCTATATATGCATTGTATGATTGTATCAGCTCTACTGTAACGGTCTATGAGATTTTTATAATGGTCTTTGCATTATCTGCATAAGGTCGTTGCATTAGGTCCTAATGCAACGGTCTATGAGAGATAGTATATGGTTGTTGTATTAGGTAAAATAACCGTTGCATTAGATCTAGTGCAACGGCCGCAAATGCTACGATCCAGTAACCGTAGCAAAAGGTCTACTGCAACGGTTTTTTCCCTATTGCAACGGTTTTTAGGGGTTGCATTTGCTCGTTTATGTTGTAGTGTGGATTTTCTATTTTAATTACTTTGCAATAAAAAAACACAAAAAGAAATAAATTAAAACACAAGGTTGTTAATTATGCTCTAAGGGCAGTTGGTTTCTAAATTCTATGTATGAATACGAGGTTAATTTTAAAATATATGAAACTCATAGTTATTGTTTACTAGTTTAGGTCAGGATTACTAATAAAATATTACAAAGTATAATATTGTATAGGAAAAATACACTTTAATAATCCCAACTATGAACGATTTACTTTTAATAATCCCAACTAAGGTTTATTATTTAATAATCCTAACTATGGGGGTAGTTTGCCTAGAGTAGTCCCGATGACCGGTAACCTGGTGAAAGAGTTTTTTTTTTAAAAAAAAAAAAAACACACGTGTCAGTACGTCATTGCATAATATTAAAAAATTTAAAATAAGAAAAAATAACATAATTCATTTCCTAAGAAAAAACATAATTCAAAAAAAAATAAATTGTCAGCCACCCCCCTCCACCACCGTCAGCCCCGACCACCAGCCCAACCCCCAACCTGACTTATCCCCAACCACCGGACAACCTCCCAGCCCAACCCCAACAATCGAAATCCCCACCTAATTTACCCCCCGACCACCAAACAACCTCCCAGCCCAACCCCCGACCACCGAAACCCCCACCCGACTTAACTCCGACCACCAAACAACCTCCAAGCCCAACCCCCGACCACCGAAACCACCACCTGACTTAGCCCCGACCCCTAAAAACGCCACCCTGATCCCTAAAACAGAAACGAACTCCAACAAAACCACCGCCACCCCCACCGCAAAACCCTTACTCCAACGAAACCACTCCCACATAATTTAAATTGGTCGGTCGCACTCCTTGACCACCGAAACTCGCCGGTCGACCTTCTAGAAGGCTAACTGACCTAGCCTCGACCCCCGTAACCACCTACCCAGCCAGCTTGATCCCAAAAATCACCTCCACATGCGCAGTGACTTTAGGTGGTTTTTGAGGGTCAAAATTGCTGGGTTGGTGGTTTTGGAGGTCGGGGATGGGTCAAAGGTGGTTGGTCGCTCGGTTTTGGTGGGTAAGAGGGGTGGTCGGCTGGTTTCCGGCGCAGCTAGGGTTGGGGGTTAGGGTTTTGACGGTGGCTGGGATATTTTTTGTTTTTGTTTATTTATTTTTATTTTTTTTGTTTTTTTTATTTTTTTGTTTTTTGTTTTTTTAATTTTTTTATTTTGGACCAATCACGTGTCAGGGTAACCTCTTATAACAAGTCGTTGACTTGTTGTTGACCGGTTGGGACTACTCTAAGCAAACTACCTCCATAGTTAGGATTATTAGATAATAAACCTTAGTTGGGATTATTAAAAGTAAATCGATAGTTGAGATTATTAAAGTGTATTTTTCCTATTGTATATACATAAATTATAAATTATAAAGTATAATTCCGTATATACATAGAATATTTTTTTTAGAAAACTTAGAAAACAAATATTGTAAAAAAGATATATCTGTTAGAAGATAATGAATTACAATGGTGAGGAGAGAGAAAGGGAAGAGGTGAGAATTTAGCGAGAGAAGTTGGAGTTGGAGTGGGTGTTGTAGTAGAGAGAGAAAATGCCATTGTTGGGGTTGTTTTAGCTGTTATGGAAGATGAAGTTTGAGTAACATTTTATGAAAGTGGAGATTGAGTTGAGAATTATGGAGAAAGAGATAGAAAAAGGAGTTTGCGTGCAAGTATGAGAAAGGTAGAACAGTCTTGAAGAAGTTCCAAAGGAGCAGGGAATTCGAGAAGACGACAATGGAGGATTACAACCACATGTTTTTCATTTGTTTTGGACAATTTCCAGTTGTGGGGATTTCATTGCAGGTGGTGGGACTGAAAAACTGGTGTTTTTGGACACTAGTTTGATTTGATATTTGAAAGTTGTGTACCTGTGCTCCGGGAAATGATTTTGCACCCTTAATTGATTGGAGAACACCCTTTTTAATAAAGGGGTGTGCCGAAATCAATAAAGAATGTGGCAAAATCAATATCCCTGGCTCCCTCCGTCTTTTATTATTTGTTTAATTTCTCCATACGAGAAGTATTAAGAGGAATAGTTGAAACGGTCTTGCTAATGAGCGTCCGGGGACGTTAGATAAGGATAAATTATATTGGTTGAAATGGTATTAAGTTAGGAATTCATGACAAAATCACGCGTCGTTCGGTGTAATTAATATTAATTTTACTCTAATATTGTCACTTTAATTCTCTTATCTAACGCCCCGGGGGCGCTCATTAGATTTTGCGTAGTAGAAAATAATTTAATTCGAGCATTGTTTTAATTTTACATTAGGTTAGGTTCTGTGTCATGCACGGTAATTTTCAATAACTAATTTTAAATTTAATGATATATTATTTTTTTTAACTTTCGTATGTTATATTAATACCAATTGAATGTTGAAAAGCAACAAACATGCATGACAGGAAAAAGTCACAATAAGAATAATCAACATGTGTCAGTTCTTACTTCTTGGCAAGTATTATTGAAATATCCATAGAGTATTAATTGATTGAAATTCTAATCATAAATTATTCAAGGAAATAACAATTAATAGTATCATTTTAACCAACAATTAATAATATCATTTGTTGATTTGATATTCGCATTTCATTCTTGTAGCATCTTCTATTACATAATTAAAAAAAATCATACAATCTTTAAGAACACGTCATAAGATGGCATGTGTCATTATTGGTATGTCTTTTCATACAAAGTATATAGCGCTTGATGCTTAGTTGCCTAAACCGCATTTAGAGCATCACTCTTACTAACAACCTTCATGTTAACCAAGTACTTCACTATGCAACTTCTTTAAGGGTCTGTTCTCTTCAGCTTATTTTCAATTCAATTTAGTTCTTAATTTCTTTCTCTCATAAAATATTCAGTTCAGTAAATCTGAACAAGCTGAAGAGAACATGCCCTAAATCTAACTATGCCAGTCTTTTTTTTTTCTTTAGTTAGCCTTGAAGTTGCAATGATACTGGATTACTCAGTACATCGTAGATTAACCCATTGTTAGCCATAGCATCCACAACCTCGTAGTCTGTACTTGGTGTGCTGCTAATTATATACGGACAATTGAGAATATATTAACAAGCAAATCAATATATCAATCAATATATATATATTATTAAAACCCTTGGCAAGACATGTTATTTTGCCATGTGTCACCAATTTTGCCATTTGGCATATATTGTGACACAACATCATACAAATTCATTAATGATTGAAAACTTGATATATGCATAACCTCTATATATTAATGTTTTGTTTCATTGAAAAACTCTTCATACACATAACACTCTATTTAAATTTCCCTAGCTTGGAATGTAATTCCTTAATAATTGCATAATAATAAAATTTGTAAGAAACTAAAAATTACTCTATATATTTATGCATTAATTCATAAGATTGTAATTATAAAGTAAAAGTTTTGATTTATATATATTACAATTGTAATTATAGAGTAAGTTTTTAGGGTGCATTATGGAGTACTCCGTAGTATATATATTGACATTTATACATATTTGTTTATCAATTATATATTTTTTTTTCACATTGGATTGATTTATCATTTACCCTATATGGAGGGTTAAACCACCTCATACAAACAACTAATTAATTGCTTGAGCTATCATATTAAAAAAAAAAAAAAAAACTCTTAAGCTCTCAATGACAAACAAGTCAAAATATATATAGTTCAATTAAAGTAATAAATTTATAATAACCCGGGGCATCGCCCGGGCCAATAACTAGTTTAAAAATGCATTATACAAGTACAAGAGAATTATAAATTAAGTAGGAATAATATATTAACAAAGAGGATGCTACACGGTATAGATAACATAAATATAGTTGAACGATGCAACTCTATCAACAAAATTCTTCTTAATGAACAAATTCAAAAGAAAGTACTTATTCTAGTGGATCAGTAATTACTCTAGCTGAGAAATAAGAGTTTTAACATGTGAGCATATGAGGCGGGCACAATGAAGTTTATACAGTGGAATATATTGTTGTCTCCCATCATTGCTTTGCTAAATAAACCAACCAGCAGACTGCAACATATACATCATAAATTCATAACTCTACTTGTAAACACTGGAAGCAAAACAATCCAAGTCATGTATATCTCTAATTTCAAAACTATCTTGTCCAACACATAGCTCAACAATCTTCTTCCATGATCCCCACACTCCATAGCTTTTAAGCTCCTAAAGTATTCGCATTTGGCTTAGCTCAGGCTTATAACTAACTTCGATACACAGATTATCCTTAATCCTACTCAAATCAAAAGAAGTGGACTTTAATGATACAATATCTTGAGGGAGTGGTACTATATCGAATGTCAAGGGTGTAATGTGTGTTTAAACAGTAATTTTACGGCAAAATCGAATTGTGATATAGACAACTAGACAAGTATTGATTCAAGTATATTAGATTTAATTATTAAAGGTAAACAATAATCATTCAAATGAGAAAAAAAAACCTCACGGGCCCTGTGGGGAATAGTTTCAAGCCTTTAAAATCCCACTAGCTTGAACCCCACTGTGATCATACACTAAAGTACGGTGGCGTCCAAAAGGGAAGAAGATAGAGCAAAAGAGTCGCCAACAAGTTTTTAAGGAACTTGTAAACCATTCACGAGGTGAAGTTTACACCCCTTAACGATCCAAGAGATCGTCAACTCCATAAGGTCATGAACCAAAATAGGGTTCGGGGATGATGGTACAAATCCAACCTAAAAGAGATTGAATCTGCCCTAATAATAGGCCTCTACTTTATTATGCTCGTATTCATGTGCGCTTTCTGACTAACATGCAATCAATAGGATTAACCCTAAACCTGTTTATCTATGTTGGTTGAATTTAATGCACAAATAAATCTATTATTGGCGATCACTTGAATTATAATCACAATTAACCTAACAAGATTATTAATTATCTTATTAAGCGTGATTGCAAATACTAATTCCCTTTAAACATGCAATAAAAGGTGTGATCAAGCAATAACAATAAAAAATATAATACATATCAAGCAACATAATAAATAATAAACATCATTAATAATAATCAATCATAATCAATAATAATAATCATGTTAAAGCATAGCAAGATCCTAGGCATGATACTAACAAGATTAATAACAAACCCTAGCATGTCACTAAGCAATAAAAATCAAATCTTTAGCCCTAACATGATACTAATATGAATTAATATTAGGAAGAGAATAAAAGACATCATACTTTTAATCATACTTGATATTAAAAATACCCTAGACATGATACTAGGAATCAAAATAACAATCTAAGCATGATATCTACATCATAAATCAATTAATCAATAAAATCCCTCAAAGTACTTACTTGGATGTCTCGTACCTCTTTCTAATAACAAAATACACGCGTTAGTAACTTCAAGGAAAATAATAATCAAAACAATTAAATTAAATAATGGAAAGAGTGATTTGGGACCAAACCCTCAGAAATTAAAACCTTTCACGTCTAGGGCGAAGGCAACTTCGAATATGGCTAAGTGTTTCTAGATCTTGTGAATGCAGAATTTTGTATGAAAAAGCAAAGGTTTAAAAAAGAATAGAATGCTAAAGAATTAATGTTATTAAAAATTGATGAATGAGATGAATGAATAAAGAGAATTAATTAAAAGCCTTGATGAATGAAGAGAGTTGATGAGAACTTAAGAATAAAGAGAATTGGTGAATGACAGATGTAGATGATGATTGAAAACGGAGTTTTTGATACGATATTTATAGAGAAAATCATCCAAAAAAGATAATTTATCAAAACAGAGTCTGAAGACCGCAAAACAACCTTGGCGCCAGCCCTGGCTCATTGGCGCCAGGACCAGTGGCTAGCGCCAGGCGCCAATGGCTGGCGTCTGGCGCCAATCCTGATTCCAGGCGCCAAGGCCTGGGGTTGGACGCCAAATCGTCTTTTAACGCGTTTTCAAAAATCTGATAAATTTACCGTACTGGAAGATAAAATAATATAATTTCAATCGAAAATGCTATTTGATCTTGATTAAAACTCTGAAGAATCCTAATTGAATTAGGAATGAAAAGAACCTTCTAGAATGTTCTAGAAGACTAAAACCATTCCTAATTTCATTAGGAATGATAAATCATATTAGGCCCTCCCCTAGATCATTGGGCCGCACTTAAAACTCAAACCGGGCCCAGTTTAGTAAATTGGTCATAACTTTCTCAATATTCATCGGAATTGGGCTTATAATATATCGTTGGAAAGGTCTTTTCAAACCCCATCAAACTACACCACTATTAGACCCATATCATGGACCAACCAAACTGGATTGGATGTTTTCTTAAAATAAAGTTTTCAAAAACAGAGAGAAAAGAAAAGAAATAAAACTTTCCGCAACACTAGACCTTTCCACACTTTCGTTTCATTCGATTATGATTCGACGTGAAAGGTACTCATCACCGGGTTTGGTTTTGGGGAGACACAAATGGGTGTCTACAGGCCCATTATTAAAAGAATAAAACCCAGGCGCAAATAACCAATAACCCAGTTTAATTTCCTGTATACTTAACTGAATTTGGAGGACGTTTTTGTTTTTTCTATTTTTCCGATCCTCAAAAGCTTAGAACTGCCACCGACAAGCAGCATCAGTGGCGGCGGCAAAGACTTAGTTTCTCTCAAACTTGATTTGGTATGTGAATTTCAAATTCACCACATCAGTTTCAATTCAAATTCATATGTATTTTCAACATCATCAATTTCGTAGTATTTTATATCGTCTCATTCAATCTCAAGTATAACATTAAATGTAGATTATCATAGAAATATAGATTTCAAGAATTTTCCTAAGGAATTCTTAATTTTAGGAACTGAATAAGCTAATGAATGAAATCAATTAATTTCTAGTGAAGTCCATTGTCAAATTCTGTAATTACGCTTAGAGCAACTCCAATGATAAGCTAATTTGACAATTAGTTTGTCATGCCACATAAGCTTTTAAGTTTATTATAATTTTAGCTACTTTTTACTCTAATGGCTAGCTATTAAGCTTAGTAGTAGTTGGATAGAAAATACTTGGAAAGAACTTAATTAATGCAATGAGCATTTTATTTTGGAAGATTAATTTCCAAACAAATTTACTTAGCGAAGCTAATTGAGTTTTCTAGCTCCAATGGTCAAGATAGTAGTTAGGGAATTATAAGAATTACAAGCTAGTCCCTAGCTACAACTATTAGAGTTGCTCTTAGAGCCATGAAAATCTGGGCAATTTAAAATGTCGAATGTTTAAATAAGCACTCATCAGATAAAATTCCATTGTCTGAAAATGATCCCTGCATATTTTGAGATTGGATAAACAGATTTTCTTTGCAGAGGAGAGGAAAAGAACATTGAAATTACATTTTTAAGTAATTCCACCTAGGTCAAAGGCAAAAGAAAAATTTTATCCACTACAAGAAAATAACCTTTTCGTAGCGATTATTTTAACCTTTAGTATCGATTGTAATTGCAACAAAAAGTTTTCCCAACGAATGATCATTCGATACAATATCCCCCGTTGCCTTAGCCTTTAGTAGTGGTTTTCAATATCGCTGGGGTTGGCCTCAATAATCGATACGAAAAACTACATCCAATCGTGGTGATTATTGTAGCGATTACAATCGCTATAAATGTTCAACTCATTTTCTTATAAAAAAAAAACATGCGTATGATCTTTACAAAGATTCGAACATGCAACCTCAAACTCTTATATTAAATGTTTCACCAATAAGCTATGACATATTTTATGAATTCTTTTTCAAACAATAGTTATATATCTAGTGTTGAAAAGGCTTTTCGTATCGATTTTTAGGATTTAGTGGCGATTGTAAATGATACGATTTCTCAAAATTATATAAATGTGTAAAAATAGTGTAGATATGTATTATTATGCTTTCCGTATCGATTTTATATGGGAAAACCATGGCGATTGTAAAAATGATACGACATCCTTAATTATTTCACAAACATACTTGCATATTGTAGCGAATGAACAATCGCTACGAAAAGTGATTTTTCTTGTAGTGATCCTTTCATTTTTTTTTCCTAGTATATCATCTTACATTTCTAATGGACTGGTACAAACTTAAATTTGGTACAACTTTGTGAAGCTATTGAAGCATGCACAATGACATTTGACAACTGTAGGAAAAATAATAGTAGTTCTGTTTAGTGTCATACACTCATACTAAGCTACTAACAGAGAAGTTGTAACTTATAGTTGTGAAGAAAAGAGTTGGCAGCTAATTTATGTCGGAGTGCTTCATCCCCGTAAATTATATTAATAGAGAAATTTTAAAATACAAAGGTACCATACTTGGTGTAAAATAGCCTCAAAGGAAAATCAAGTTGGTTAAAAAGATCTTACTACCATCTTATTTACAAGTTGATACAACAACACATCTGATGCATTTGTCATACGAACTTGGACTTACTACTACTATGCTATAGCCACTTATATATTGTGAAACATAAGACACTAACTGTCTTGATCATTCCTTAACTTAGCCATCCTAACTGCAATTGCGACATACATCCAGTCATGTACATCTTCACCACGCCTAAAGAATGCATGCCTCCAACTTGGTTTTAGAAATAAAGTACCAACAACTCCCCAAAATCCAGTTGCAAATCCCGACATCACAACCAGCTAGAACCACATCGTCTCACGCTTGTCCTCGCTATCTTCATCTTGGATTCCTTTACCTCCTGAACCATTATTTGGGGAGTCCTTGCAATTTTTTGGGAAGTGGGTCTCTACAAAGGTAAGGATTTCCCTTGTAAATTGAGGGGTCGTTGAGGGTTTGCATTCCTCTTAAGTCCAAGGATGCCAAGCGAAATATTGAATCTAAGCTTGTTGGGATTGATCCACATAGTTGGTTTCTTGATAATTTAAGAGATTCCAACCCATTCAAACCACCTATATCCTTGGGGATTTGTCCTGATAAGTGGTTGTAAGATAGATTAAGACTCAACAAGCCCGTGAGATTTGTGATCTCATTTGGAATGCTACCAACCAATTTATTGTAAGAAAGGTCAATGTTCATTAACAAACCTAAGTTAATTATATATTCACGCTCATATCCTTCTATGACCTCATTTGCTTTTTCGCCACGTCCAAGCATACCAAACTCAAGAGGCATACTCATTCTCGTAAGGTTGCTCAAACAGTAAGGGATGGTTTCGATTAAATAATTATGGCCAAGGTCTAAGATTTGGAGGTAAGACAAAGAGCACAACTGATTAGGGATACTGCCTTTGTGTTTATTATTTCTCAACCGCAGTATTTGCAACACTGGAACAATTAATGTTGGCATCTCGCCTGACAGATTATTCTCACCAACATCCAAAACTCTCAAACTTGAGAGGTTATTTAAGCAAGAAGAAATTTCTCCACTTAACATATTGTCGTTTAAATGCAGATAAAGCAGATTGAAGCTGTTAAGGCAAGGAATATTTCCCAAGAGCTTATTGGATGAGAGGCTTATAAACACAAGGCTCGATAAATTACCCAAATGTAGGGAATATTTCAAGCGTTAATCTCTAGCTTAAACCCCACTATGATCATACACTAAAGTACGGTGGCGTCCAAAGGGAAAGAAGATAGAGCAAAAGAGTCGCCCACAAGTTTTAGGAACTTGTAAACCAGGGTGAAGGTTACACCCCTTAACGATCCAAGATATCGTCAACTCCATAAGGTCTTGAACCAAATAGGGTTCGGGGATGAAGGTACAAATCCAACCTAAAAGAGATTGAACCTGCCCTAATAATAGGCCCTTACTTTATTCTGATCGTATTCATGTGCGCTTTCTGACTAACATGCAATCAATAGGTTTAACCCTAAACTTTTTTATCTATGTTGGTTCAATATTAATGCACAAATAAATCTATTATTGTCGATCACTTGAATTATAATCAAATTAACCCTAAACAAGATTATTAATTATCTTATTAAGCGTGATTACAAGTACAAATTCCCTTTAAGCATGCATAATAGGTGTGATCAAGCAATAAATAATAAATAAATATAATCAAGCAACATAATAATCATCATAATAATAATTATAATAATCATCATCATAAAATTATAATCATAATTAAAATAATCATGTTAAAGCATAATAATAGCAAGATCCTAGGCATGATACTAACAAGATTAATAACAAACCCTAACATGTCACTAAACAATAAAAAATCAAATATTTGGAAGAAAATAAAAGGCATCATACTTTTAATCATACTTGATATTAAAGTTACCCTAGACATGATACTAGGAATCAAAATAACAATCTAAGTATGATTTCTACATAATAATATCAATTAAACCATTAAAGTACTTACTTGGATGCCTCGTACCTCTTTATAATAACAAAATACACGCGTTAGTAACTTCAAGGAAAATAATAAAACAAACAATTAAATTAAATAATTGAAACAGAGATTTGGGACCAAACCCTCAGAAATATCAAACCTTTCACGTCTAGGGCGAAGGCAACTTTGAACTTGCCTAGGTGTGTCTAGTGCTAATGTATGAGCAATTGTGTTTGTAAAAGGGTTGGTTTAGAAAGAGAGAGAGAATCAAGAATTTCTTGATGAGAGTTGATGAGAATTGGTGAATGAAAACGGAGTTTTTAGAAGACTATTTATAGAGAAAATCAGCCAAAAAAGATAGAAAATCGAAACAGAGTTCTGACGCGCATAAAACATGATTAGCGTCGACGCTGGAAATTAGCGCCAGGCGCTGAAGGTTAGCGCCAGGCGCCAAGGCTTAGCGTCATGCGCTAATAATCAGTTTCACGCGTTTTTGTTTTTATCATATCTTTTGATCCGGAAGTCCAAATAAGGCATATAATATGTCGTTGGAAAGATCTTAGAAGTCTTATTTCCAACCCAATTAGAATCAGATTAAAATCTTTTGTAGATAAAAAGATATGGCCGAAATAGTGGAAGGGTGTCATTTTTGGATAGAGTTTCATGTCTCATTCATATCTTTTTCGTTATAACTCGGATTTAATATTATAATATATCATTGGAAAGATAATTTCAAGATCTATCCAACCATATAAGATTTGGATAAATATTATGAGGCACGAAAATAAAATCTGAATATATTCAACTTCGTACAAAACAAGGATTCTTAAAATGAGTAGTTTTATTCAATTTCAAACTCTTTAAAACATAATTATCAATCCTAACTCCATTAGGATTTAAAAGAACCTTCTAGAATATTCTATAAGACTATAATCAATCCTAATAGCTTTAGGAATGATAATTAATAATAGGCCCTCCTCTAGATCATTGGGCCGCATATAAAAACCAAATCGGGCCCAGTTTAGTATTTTGGCCATAACTTCCTTATTATTTATCGCAATTGGGCTTATAATATATCGTTGGAAAGGTCTTTTCAAACCCCATCCAACTACACCATTATTGGACCCTTATCTTGGACCAAACTAAACTAGAATGCACGTTTTTCAAAAATAAGGTAAGAAAAGAAATATTTTCAAAAACAGAAAGAAGAGATATTTTAATAAAAACATCCTTATCACTAGACTTTTCACACTTTTGCTTTGTTCGATAATCAAATGACATGAAAGGTATTCATCACTATGTTTTGTTCTGGGGAGACACATTTGGGTGTCTACACCAAACAACCAAGAATTTTCCCAGAAAGCCTATTCTTTTGAAGATCTAATGTTGTGTAGGATGTAAAATGGCATATAGACTTTGGGATTGAACCATTCATCAAGTTATTGGATAGGACGAGTGAAGTCAAACTAGGCATTATATGATACAGATGTTCTGGAAGTTGCCATGAGATGGAACTATAAGACAGATCAATTGTATTAGCCTGATAATACACCTTATTTCTATAGCTTGCACCAGGCATAAATAGGCAAGATAATGAGTTATGGGAGAGAAATAACTTATTAAAGTTAATGGGAAAGTTCGGACAACCACTGATATTGTTATAAGAGATATCCACATCAGAAAGAGATTGCAAATTATGAAACCATTTTGGCAATACCCTTGGATTCCATCATTAGATGAATCCAATTTGTAGAGATGATTTTGTGTTTTGAGCCATTGAGGTAGTTGACTATTGATCTTGCAAGTGCTGGCAAGGAAATGTGTAAGTTGGAAGGGAGGCACCCAACTAGAAGGCAACTTTAACGTTAAGAAGCTTTCATACATACTCAAATAAGTCAAGCTTGAAAGATTAGCAAAGTGAGTTTCAGACAAAACGGCTGCTTCCAACGAATTATAGGAAATGCTTAAAACTTCCAAGGCTGATAACATGCCTAGAGAAGTTGAAATTTTACCTGATATGCTGTTATTCCTAAGAGAAAGGTGCTTTAGGCTCTGGAACTCCTCTCCTAACCAAGTCGGTATACTGCCACTAATGAATGAATTGTCAGACAAATCCAGCCACTCTAAGTTAAAATGGGTGCTAATGGAGGACATATTTTCACGAAACTCCAACTTCACTTGTAGTTTATTATCACTCACATCTAGATATTTCAAGTTGCATAAATTGCGTACAAGGTTCCAAATATCCCCACCTTCAAATCTTCAATACCAGTGAAAGCGTTAAATCCTAATTCCAACCCTTCTAGACTTTTAATTTCACCTAGCCAAAGCGGGATTTTAGAATCAAAGTGATTATATGAAAGGTCAAGGTATCCAAGAGAAGTTAGATTTTAAATAAAAGGTGGATTATGAATCTGATGATTGTTTGTTAAGCTACACCCAGAAAAACCCAAAGTAGTTACAAAAGGAAGTGGCCCAATAAGTGAACCTATCCAATCATGTGCCTAACTTAGATTCACACCACTTAAACCAAGTAGACTCAATTGCTTAAGGTTAGAAGCCCATTTCAAATTTTGCAAAAATAAATCAGGGTCTTTAAATCTATTGACAACTTGCAAATAAGGATTATAAATTGATAGATCGAGGACTTGCAAGTTAGTGTGATTACCAAGCTCAGGGGGGGCTTCTCCATGAATGTTACCGTATGAGAGATTAAGGTACCTGAGTTAGTTCATGTAACCAAGGAATTTCGGGATTTTGCTATAACTGAAATTGCTTTTGCTTACATCCAAATGATTAAGATGATTCAATTTTACCAAAAAAATCAAAGATGACTCCTTCTTTCTAGATGCAAACAAATACTTAATGGAGACAAATCCATAATCATCCTCTGTGATAGTGCCATGGAGATGAAGTTTGACAACATGACCGGCAGTAGGATCACACTTGAACCTACGCCAGCTACAGCAATCCTCGCCTTCCCACGAAGACGAAACAGGTTTGTTAAGGAAGGTAACACTGTCCTTGAATTGGAGCAGTGCCTCCCTTTCATAAGGTATACACCTAAGGATGGAAATATCTAACGGATGATCCGACCACCCAGTCCATCCTCTTTATTAAACGGGTGAAAAATACGGTTTATATGGATGAGAGGCGGGTGACGGGTGATGGATCGGGTTGGATTCGGTTGGTGGTTAATCCCATCCGTCACCCATCCATCCATCCGTTTAGTATTATAAATATTCTTATTTTTTAAAAATAAATATAAATATCTTATACATATATAATATTTGCATATTAGAAGTTGTATGGTACAATTATATTTTATTTTTTATGTTAATATTTGACATATCACAATTATTTTACAATAATTATTTTAATATTAAAGGGTCAAAATAGTTTTCTCAAGTTTTTTTATCTAAAATTAATTTTTATTCACCCACCCGTTTACCACTCAGCCCATCCATTTCACTCGCGGATGGTAGATGGATGGATTTCGGGTGGTGTATTATGCGGGTGACGGATGGATCGGGTGAAACGGATGGATGTGGGTGACGGATGCGGGTGGAGCTCCACCTGATCCGAACCTGATCCATTTCCATCCTTAGCTGAGCACCTAACATTATATATATTTGTTTTGAATATTATTTATATAGGTTTTTCTGTTTTTTTTTTTAAATAAAACTCCCAATTTTTTTCCGGATCCAACGGGATTCAGTTGAACCCCCGCCGGATCCGCCCATTGCATGGGGGGGTGTTTTAGGCGCTGGTTTTTATTTTCTTTGTTTTTTTTAATTATCTTTAAAAAAAAGAAACAATTAGAAGGTGACATGTGACAAGTCACCTTCTAATTAAAACTAGTTACCAATTTTACAAACAGGTAAAGAGAATGTTTTGAGCAGATGAGTGTTTAAGGTGGGATTATTTCCATATTATGCAAATATGGGATTATTTTGAGCAGAAATGACAAAGGTGAGATTATACGTTTTATTTTTTTCCTTTACAATATTCTAATTTGTTAGTGTGTGTATCCTAATTGTAGGTTAGACACACCCAAAAATTTACAATAACCATGAGCACATCCCACGTATATATGACTAGTTTCTTATAAATTAGGTAAATCTTTAATAAGTGTTACACTTACCGAATCCGACCGTGTTTTGATAAGTGTTACACTTCCTTTTTTTGGCAAAAAACTACATTTAAACATTATATCTATCTCCTCTCATGGTCCCCACCTAAACCTACTACTCCCTCCATCCCCGATTGATTGTCACTTTTGCCATTTTTGGTGACTCAAAATGTTAGTCACATTTGCTTTTTTCAAGTACCAATAATATTATTTTTTTTTACCAAAATTCTCTAACATTTGCAAAAATATTTGTGCAAATTTAACTTTTCCATGTAAATTTTACTTTTTCATGTACTTTAATTACATTCTCTCTCTATTTTTTTGCATACCCAATGTAAATTTACCTTTTCAATGTACTTTTTTTTAATTCTCCTTAATTCCCGTGTTTTTTCTTCAAAAGTGACTATCAATCGGGGACGGAGGGAGTACTACTTTTATTTATAATATCTTTCATCTCACATTTATTACTTTTCAGTTAACTATATATTAACCCCCACTTTTTTTCTTTTATAATTTTTTTTTAATACACCAACTACCCCACTTACCACTTATATTTAACTCAATTAAATTATCTAAAACTATGTATCAGTTAAATTGTAACACTTATTAAAACACAGAGGGAGTAATTTATTTCATCTCAATGTAATTTTGGATTATTCAACTTTACATTTAATTCATTATATTTATTCTACCCCAAATTATTTACGTAGTAAAAGTTTATGGTATTCTTTTACCAATATGGTCAATTAGCCCTAAGATTTTATTGATTTACTCCCACCTAGGGATGGCAACGGGTCAGATCTGGACCGGGTCCGGATGGACCCGGATCCAGATCTGTTTTTGTACATAGGATCCAGATCCGACCCGGATCCGTCAGGTCTAAAAAATGAAGACTCGGATCCGGATCCGGATCCATCGGCTCCAAAACGGGTCCAATATATTTTGCCTAATTTTTTGCAATAAATGTAATGTTTGGGTCAAAAAATTTATTTATGTTGTTGGTTATTAAGTTCAACCCCCCAAATTAACCAACTTATACACTCATATTTTGAGTTAAACTTATAAACAACAAAAAAAATACGATGTTGCATATGAGCTAGTGAAAAAATAACGATGATGTATATAATACAAGCATCCAAAATTCATCTCTTGAAAGGGTTAATCTTTATCATTACTAACATTATCAATATTTTGAATAAAGAAACAAACAATTTTAGTTTTCTTTAATAGGATAAATAAAAAAACGGCTCCACGGATATGGATCCGGGTCTAGGGCCCACACCCAGATCCAGATCCGTTTTTGTCAATAGGACCCGGATCCGTCGAGTCCAAAATTTGAAGACTCAGATCCGTGAAAACGGATCTGGATCCACGGATCCGGGTCGGGTTCAGATCCATTGCCATCCCTATATCCAGCAAATAAGGAGCTAGAAAGAATCATTAGGGTGGTGTTTGGTACATGGGAATTAAGGGTGGGTGTAGGGAATAAATTTCAAGCGTTAAACCCCTAGCTTGAACCCCACTGTGATCATACACTAAAGTATGGTGGCGTCCAAAAGGGAAGAAGATAGAGCAAAAGAGTCGCCAACAAGTTTTAGGAACTTGTAAATCGTTCATAGGATGAAGGTTACACCCCTTAACGATCCAAGAGATCGTCAACTCCATAAGGTCTAGAACTAAATGAGGGTTCGGGGATGAAGATACAAATCCAACCTAAAAGAGATTGAACCTGCCCTAATAATAGGCCTCTACTTTATTCTGATCGTATTCATGTGCACTTTTTGACTAACATGCAATCAATAAGATTACCCTAAACCTGTTTAATCTATGTTGGTTGAATTTAATGCACAATTAAACTATTAATGGAAATCACTTGAATTTATAATCACAATTAACCATAAACAAGATTATTAATTATCTTATTAAGCGTGATTACAAGTATCAAAATTCCCTTTAAACATGCATAAAGGCGTGATCAAACAATAAAAATAAAATCAAGCAACATAATAAATAATCATGAATAATTATTAAATAATCATGAATAATAATAATCATCATAAAAATAATAATAATAATATTCATAATCATCATAAATTATAACAATTATAATCATAATCATGTTCATGTTAATATTAAAGCATAATAATAATAGCAAGATCCTAGGCATGATACTAACAAGATTAATAATAAATCCTAGCATGTGACTTAGCAATAAAACTCAAATCTTTAACCCTAACATGATACTAGCAATCATAAATATTAGGAAGAGAATAAAAGGCATCATAGCAATCATAATAAGCATATTTGATATTAAAATTACCCTAGACATGATACTAGGAATATCATAATAACAATATAAACATTGATTTCTACATCATAAATCAATAAAAATCATTAAAGCACTTACTTTGATGCTTCGTACCACTTTCTAATAACAAAATACACACATTAGTAACTTCAAGGAAAATAATAATCAAAACAATTAAATTAAATAATTGAAAGAGAGATTTGGGACCAAACCCTCAGAAATCAAACCTTTCACGTCTAGAGCGAAGGCAACTTCGAATATGGCTAGGTGTTTCTAGATCTTGGGAATGCGGAATTTTGTATGTAAAAACAAAGTTTAGAGAAAAAAAGAAAGAAAAAAATTGATGAATGATGAGAGAATTAATTGAATGATTGTAGGCGAATGCTAATTAAAACTGATTGTAGATGAGAACTCGTGAATGATGAGAATTGGTGAATGAAAACGGAGTTTTTAATACGTTATTTATAGAGAAAATCAGCCAAAAAGATAAAATAAACAAAACAGAGTCTGGCGCACGAGCTGGCGCAAACCCTGGCTAACTAGCGCCAGGCACCAACACTAGCGCCAAGCCTGGTTCCAGGCGCCAATGCCTGGAGTTAGGCGCCAAGCCTGTTTTTAACGCATTTTCAAAAATCAGATAATTTTGCCGTACTGAAAGATAAAATCATATAATTTCCTCAAAAATGCTATTTGATTTTAATTAAAACTCTGAAAAGTCAACAAAAGTCAATTTATTAATGCTAATTGAATTAGGAATGAAAAGAACCTTCTAGAAGAATCTAGAAGACTAAAAACCATTCCTAATTGCATTAGGAATGATAAATCATATTAGGCCCCCCCCTAGATCATTGGGCCGCATATAAGACTCAAACCGGGCCCAGTTTAGTAAATTGGTCATAACTTCCTCAATATTCATCGGAATTGGGCTTATAATATTTCGTTGGAAAGGTCTTGTCAAGCCCCATCCAACTACACCACTATTGGACCCATATCATGGACCAACCAAACTGGATTGACTATTTTCTTAAAATAAGTTTTCAAAAACAGAGAGAAGAGAAAAGAAATTAAAACTATCCGCAACACTAGACTTTCCACACTTTCGCTTCATTCGATTATAATTCGACGCGAAAGGTACTCATTACTGGGTTTGGTTTTGGGGAGACACAAATGGGTGTCTACAGTGGGAATGAGAATTTTGATCTCAAATCAAAAAAATATCTCTTATTTGTTAGATGTGATTAGGAATAAAGAAGGGAATGAAATTGGGAATAAATGAGGTGAATTCCCACCACTTTATTACGTAGGGAGAGTAGGTAATAAAATAGTGGGAATGGGAATAAGTGAAAAATGACATTTTTGCCAGCAATGAAAAGAATGGATGAGAAAGATTAAAAAGGGTAGTTTTATATTTTCATTATCTATTCCTTACATATCTCATCTTCCACCCAAACAGTGGTTGTGTTTGGTAAACATCTTATTTGAGTAAAATTAGCTTGTTTGACTAATATTAGCTTATTGACTATTAAATAAGCTAATTTAAGATGTTTGGTGGGAAGCTTATTTGAACAGCTTATTTCACTAAATAAGTTTTTTTTTTAAAAAAAGGCTTTAGGAGCCTTTTCAATTAGCTTATTCATTAATTTATGGTGAAATGACACTTATACCCCCATTTAATTTAAAATCCTACTTAAACTACCTACCCCACAATTAGTTTATTGGTCATTTCACATAATCAATCACCTTTAAGCTATCAGCTATTTATCAAACACTTTTATATTATTAGCTAATAAAATAAGTTAGTCAAATCAATTAATACAGACCCTGTTTGGGAGAAAGCTGAAAGTTGAAGCTGATTAAGTTAGCTGATTTTGACTAGCTGATTTTATTAACTGATTTGACTAACTTATTGTATTAATTGATTATATAAAAGTGTTTGGTAAATAGCTGATAGCTTAAAAGTGATTGAGTATGTGAAATGACCAATAAGCTAATTGTGGGGTAGGTAGTTTAGATAGGATTTTAAACTAAATGAGGTTATAAGTGTCATTTCACAATAATTAATGAATAAGCTAATTGAAAAAGCTCCTAAAATGAGCTTTTTCAAAAAGAGCTTATTTAGTGGAATAAGTTCTTTCAAGAAGCTTACTACCAAACACTTATATTAGTTTGTTTGACTAGTCAATCAGCTAAAATTAGTCAAATAAGCTAATATACCCCTAATAAGCTTACTACCAAACAGGGCCACAATCAGCTAGTCAAAATCAGCTAACATAATCAGCTTCAGCTTTAAGTTATTCACCAAACACGGCTAATGTATTACCATATTTTTATGATGGAAAAAAAATATAAGAAGCTTAAAGATGGAAAAAATTGACAATAAAAAAACATTTATTACACCAATTTACTCGTGGTTGTTGATACATTCCCAACTAGGGTTGTACAAAGTGCGGTTTAGACCACACCAAACTGCAAACCAAACCGCTGTTTAGACCGCAAACCGCAAACCAAACCTCACCAAACCTCACCAAACCAAACCAAACCTTGGATGGAAAAGAATGCGGTTTGGTGCGGTTTCCAAAAATATTTAGACCAAACCGCACTTTAATGTAGTTTTTAGTTTTTATACTACATTTGATTAAAAATATATAAAAGAACTAAAATATATGAGCTAACCTTTGACTATAAGTTAATTAAAGGTTAAAAAAAGTGTTAAATATTTGAATTATAAACTAATAATTATAAAATAAAATAAATATTTTGTTTTAAAAAGAATTATTATAATTTTAATAAACTACAGTTAAATCGCAAACCGCAGGTGCGGTTTGGTGCGGTTTTTTTAAAAGTGCGGTTTGTAATTTTTACAAACCACACTTTTGCGGTTTGGTGCGGTTTAGACTCCAAACCGCCCCGCAAACACCCATATTCCTAACTTAATACTCCCTCCGTGTTTTATTAAGTGTTACACTTACCAAATCCGGCCGCGTTTTAATAAGTGTTACACTTCCTACTTTGGCAAAAAGCTACATTAAAATATTATATCTCTCTCCTCTCATGGTCCCCACCCAAACCCACTACTCCCCCCGTCCCTTTATGGGATTTGTTAAACATCGCCCGCGTTTTTCTACATAAAGCCCACATTTTTTAAAAATGTTGACATTATTGCCCTTGTTTTAATTTTTACCGAAAATAAAATTTTTCACTCATAAAAAATGTGGAGCAGGACTGGATCGCCGAGTGAAACCGAAGAGCCCTCAACGTCGGGTAGATGCACCGGAGAGACGCCGTTGACGCCGGAAAAGGAGGTACGAAGCCATCTAAAACCACGAATTGGCGGCTGGCGTCCTGCCGGGACGCCGTGACCGTAGTGGTGGCGCCTAGCCAGGACGCCGCCACCGTGGCTCTGGCGCCTGGCCAGGACGCCGCCACCGTGGCGGTGGCGTCTGGCCAAGACGCCGCCGCCACGGTGGCGGCGTCCTGGCCAGGCGCCACCGCCACGGTGGCGGCGTCCTGGCTAGACGCCACCGCCACGGTGGCGGCGTCCTGGCTAGGCGCCACCACTATTTTTTTTTTTTTTTTTTTTAATTTAATTTAAAATTTGTTTATTTTTTTTTTTTTGTGTTACAATTTTTTTCTTTTTTTTTTTGGTTTTTTTTTTGTTTTGTTTTTAATTGTTTTAATTTGTTTTTGTTTTTAATTTATTTATTTTTTATTTTTTTTTTTACAATTTTTTTCGTTTTATGTTTTTTTTTTTGTTTTTATTTTTTTGGTTTATTTTTATTTATTTAATCTAAAGTTTTGTTTATGTTTTTTATTTTTGTGTTTTGTTTTTTTTTTTTTTTTGAATACTTTTTGTTTATTTCTTTGTTTGTTGTTTATAATTTATTATTGTTTTTGCTTTTGTGCTAATGTTGTGTCAAATGTATTAATTTAATCTACTCTTATGTGATTATATTTATATGTTATTGTTGCAGGATTATGGTGGAGACGGAAATGATTATAGTGGGATTTTTGTACACGATGGTCTGTTCGAAGATGCTCAACAAGCGGTTGATTGGGCGAAACAGGTTGCAATTAGATCAGGTTTTTGTTTAGTAGTAGCAACTCATAAATCTCAACGGGATGGTAGAATGGATCGCATTTTGAGATGCGACCGTTATCGCAAAAGGGAGGAACGAGATTTCAGTCAAGCGATTCGGTTTGATACAAAGCGGAAAGGTTGTGGGTGTCAGTTCAGAGTAAAGGTTCGACAACAGCAAAGGGGTGACGGTTGGGAAGTGAAGAGTTACGGTAAATGGGGGTATCACAACCATGAGATGATCGCATATGAAGTGGGTCATCGACAGTTAAGTGGCCTAAGTCCTGCTGCGAAACTAATTGTAAAAGAAATGAGTGATGCTCAAGTGAAGCCTGCTAAAATATTAGCATCTGTGTTGGAGAAATTTCCTGAAGACCAGCCAAACCGAAGACACATCTACAACGTCAGACATAAATTGAGGTTTGAACGGTCAGAGGGAAGGAACCCTATACAGCAGCTTCTACACCAGGCACAAGCACGTGGTTACCTGTACTGGTTTGAATCTGATGAAGACACATCGGAGGTGACTCATTTGTTCCTTGTGCATCCTGATTGTGCTGATATGATTTCGTCTTGGCCATCTGTGATTCTGATCGATTCAACGTACAAGACAAACAAGTATAAGTTTCCACTGGTTGAGATGGTTGGGATGACTCCAACGAACCAGAACTTTTTGATTGGTTATGCAGTTATGAAGGATGAGACGGTTGCGAGTTACCGTTGGGTGTTGGAGAAGTTGAGAAATTACATCGGCCCAAGTGTTCAGCCATCGGCCATCGTCAGCGATTGTGAGGGAGGTCTCTTTGCCCCTATAGCGGAGCTGTTTCCGGAGTCGAGCCATTTACTGTGCACATGGCACATCAACAAATGCGTGAAAGTCAAAGCCTACAACCTTTTCAACAAGAACTTAGATTCAGCAGAGAGATTGGTAAATGGTAAGTGGCGGAAGATCCTGCAAGCTACCACGGAGGCAGAGTACGACCGAGCCTTGGATAACTTCAAGGATGCATACCAATGGTGCCCGGCAATCGTAGACTATGTGATGCAGCAGTGGGTGCCTCAGAGGGAAAAGTTTGTCAAATATTGGACAAACCAAGTTCTTCATTTTGGAAACACTACTACATGTAGAGTTGAGAGCGCTCATAGAGCTCTGAAGGACTGGATTGATTCTTCCACCTCTGCTCTGGATACACTGTTCGAGAGAATAAACAAGGCTATTGATACTCAGAGGAACGGCATCAAGAACTCTCTCGAGGACTCCAGACGGCGACATGGCACGATGTATAGCCATTTCATATTTAAGATTCTCCATGGTCGTGTGTCACACTACTGCTTGGGGTTGATTCTGAGCGAGCACACCAGGATGAGGGAGTTGGGTGATGAAGTGGCTATTCGGTGCGGATGTGCTATATCGGTGACTCATGGACTACCTTGTGCATGCACCATTCACCGCGTAATTACGCAAGATAGGGCGTCGTTACATGTTGATCAGGTTCATACATTCTGGCGGACGCTCGTTATCGGAGAGCATGCTGTTCCACAGACAGTCAACCGTGAACAGGAGGAGTTGGAGCAGTTTCGTTCGATGTTTGACCAAGTGTCCTCCAGCCACCCTTCAGTCATTCGTAGTGCTACCCACGTACTTCATGACATGTTCAACTCGTCGTGCTTGGATCATGAGGAACCTGAGGGGGTCGAGCGACCACGGGGCCGACAACCACGGCGGGAAAGGAGTGCGTTTGAGTACATTCGTGGTCGTGGTCGTGGTCGTGGCCGTGGTCGTACATCGTCATCAAGTGGTAGTCAAACATCTTCGTCGGTGAATATGCCCGGCACCGGTACGGTACTTTAGTTTAATTTACTTTTTAGAGTGTTTGTTTAGTTTTCTGCTAACTTGTTAATTGTGTTTTTTGATGTGTGCAACAGGCAGAATGGACATTGAACATTTTCCATATAAAGACAGGATCCCTAACATCATGATGCCGTTCCTGGACGGGTGGAATGATGTGGTTGCAGATGGTAACTGTGGATTTCGGGTTGTGGCTGATGTGTTTCAGATGGGTGAAGACAACTACGGTTTAGTGCGTCAGTTGATGTACAGTGAAATCGCCTCAAACCGAGCTGTTTATCGCCACGTGTACGGACAGGACTTGGATAGGTCTCTGCAGCGTATCCGGTGGGGAGGAGGACGTTGCGGTCAAAATCATTGGTTCGACGCGCCCCTTGATCTCTTCGCCGTTGCAAACATCTACAAGTGTGCAGTGATGCATTTCGGCCTTGGTTTGCATGGTCGAGCTTACTATCCGTGTACCACGGTTCTGCCTTGGTGTTCGCGTGAGACCGTCACCAGACCGGTAAGAGAGGTTGCTATTGGATTTCTGGGGCCGTCATACAGACATTTCATCCGACTGGACCTGTCACCCGATTTTCCGGTCCCACCGATTATACCAACGTGGTACACCATTCGTACAGCAAGCGTAGAGGGCTGGGATGCGTTATATCATGACCGGGTGCAGCAGTGGAACAATCTAGTTGCCTTTTCTATGTGACCTAATATTGCTATTGCTATGTTTTTCCCATTTATTTAATTTTCGGATTCTAATTTTCGTATTTAGTTTTCCCATTTAAATGTGAACCTGTATTTAGTTTTCGTATGCCCACTAATTACAACTTAAAATAAAAGTTATAAAAACTAAAAATATAATGTCAAATTCTAAGAACTTAAAATAATAATTATAAGAACAGATAATGTTAACTTTTACAAACAACTAGGAAAATGTTTTATAAATGCACTGCCGACATATCAATAATCTCTCTGTGACGCCCACTGCCACTGCTCAAGGGCCCGTTCCAGTTCATCAATAACAGCTCTGCCTGTTGCAGTCGTCATGTTGTCCCTCTCCTCAAAAAGTCTGTGTCCCAACTGCGTCATCTTTCCCATCCACTACACATAACAAAACACATAAAATTCAATAACGACGTATTATGAGACGTATTATATGAAAAAAAACACAACTACAAATGTTTTATGAGACGTACCGCATCCACGGCAGTGGGCGGTGGCACATCATCATCATCGGCGTCGTCGCCGTGGTGGACGTCTCTGATCAACCTCGGGTGCGAGTGCCGGTTGTACCACTCCATGTAGTGCTGGTCACACATGGCAGCCACCCCAGTTGGCGGCCGCTGCAACTGCTCAATCCATATGCGGGCAACCATCGGAAACTGCTCCCACGTGCCAATCATGCTTGCCGGCCATTGGACGACGTACTCCTTCAACGACGCAGATCGGACGGCCTTACTGGGCCATGCTGGTGGAGGAGGAACAACTTGGACATATCCAAGCTGGCGAAGACAGCGCTGCGGCATGTACGCCTCTACGATCTCACGATACTGAATCAGTCCCGTGTAGAGGGTCCTGGGTACCCTATTACTAGGGTTCTGGCCGAAAGGCATCCAGTTCACCTGCACATTTTTTAAAATTAGTAAGATTCATACAATAAACACATCAAACTATAAAAGTAGAAATAATTTAAACACTTTACCTCTAATGGGGACATCCTGTCAAGCAATAACCGTATCGATCGCAGGCGGTCAATGGACTTCTTCTCGACACGCGGACTCCACGCACAGGCACGTGGCTGGCCATCCCCAATAGGAACCGGGTCGCGGTGTGGTCGAAACGCCGGGAAATACTCGTATATCCACGTCTGTAACAACGTCATACATCCAGTGATACCTGCCGCATCAGCCCGGCTCGAGAATCCTAACTGGCGATACATGTACGCTAATGTAGCCGACCCCCAAGAAAACTGGCCTACTCTGTCGGGCTCACACGCGTCAACTATGTCGCGTGGCCTGAGCTTGTTTCCGCTCTTATCCGGAAACAAGGTACACCCGAGAAGAAGAAAAACATATGCAGCCAGCTGTGTGTCCTGCGTCCTACGTGAAGTGGGGTGCAAACATCGCTGCAAAACTGCTGCGATCTTAACACCGCCGTGATCCCACACACCAAGTGCCGCTGTGTACAGCGCAGCCCTATCCACCGCCAACAGCTCCGCCAATAAATCTGCCTGATCCGCATCTGTGACAACAGATGCTCGGTTTCCCTCTACGGGAATCCCAAGGATGGCCTCGACGTCATGCAACATGATCGTCATCTCACCGAACGGAAGGTGGAAAGAGTTCGTGTCCGGCTGCCATCGCTCAACGAAAGCCGTGATCAGCGTCGAGTCAATCCTCTCATGCATGGTGGCAGGAAGGTGGCTCACTCTAGTGGCCCTCAATCGGCCGACCATCTCGCTCTCCTCCGGCCAAGCCTCAGCCCAACTACACAAGAAGTTACAAGTCCTCTCCCGGGTTTGGCATTTCAAAATGCCGCTATCCAAAGCCCGCTCTTGGTCCTCCCAAATACGGGTAGCGATGTGTCCTAGAAAGCTAGGAATCACACTCCCGTCTATAGGTCCCCCAGCCACCTCGCCCCTCACCACCCAAGAATCATTAACGGCCCTCGACCGTTTTCTGCTAACCGCAGACACAGTGGACGCAGATGATGTGCCAGATCTACTAACAAATCTACCATCTCTACCCTTACGCACGTCTACCCTACGCGTCTCATACACATCATCAAGCCTCTGACTGAATGGACCGTAATCATCATATGGTCCACTCTGATCGTCCACATCCTCATCTGCATCCTCCTCCTCCTCCTCCTCATCACCATCATCATCTTCATCATCCTCAGAATAGTGCACCCGTTCTCTACGAGCCGAGGCCGAAATACCACGGGATCTAACGTGTCTGGGCCCCGAGCTCTCCATTGAGTTCATCGTACTTCTCATAATGTCCATACTCTTCCCAGCCCCAGAACGAAAATACGATGCCTAACACAAAATAACAAAACATGTAATATGCAATATAAACATGTAATATAAACATAAAAAAAGTAATTAAAATAAATAAATAAAACAATATACATATGATGGAAAATAAATTAAAAACATTACAAAATATTAACAACCTAAAAATAAAAAAATTAATAACCTAATAAATAAATAAATAAAAAATTGGAAAAAACAAAGCAAAAAAAAAAATTACCCAAAAAAAACAAATTGGAAAAAACAAAGTGAAAAATATAAAATTATAAAAACTTAAAAAAAGAAGAACATCAAAATTTTAAAAAAAATTTATAACAAAAAAAAGGGAACATAAAATTTTTTTTAAGTAAAAAAACTAATTCAAAAAAAAAAAAACAAGAACAATAAACAAGAACATAAAATTAAAAATTAAAAAAAAAAAAGAGGAACATAAAATTTTTTTAAAAAAAACCAACAAAATTTAAAACAAAATAAAAAAAAAATCAGAAACATAAAATTTAAAATTAAAAAAAAGAAAAACAAATTTAAAAAAAAATCAAAAAAAAAATAATTATTTTCGAAAATTAAATTTCAAATTTAAAACCAAAAAAAAATTAAAAAAAAAAAATAAAAAGGCGGCGGCGCCTAGGCCAGACGCCGTGACGGTGGCGGCGGCGTCTAGCCCAGACGCCACTACCACGGCGGCGGCGCCTAGGCCAGACGCCGGTGCCGTGGTTCTGGCGCCTGGGCCAGACGCCACCGCCACCGTCACGGCGTCTGGCCTAGGCGCCGCCGCCGTGGTAGTGGCGTCTGGGCTAGACGCCGCCGCCGTGGTGGTGGCGTCTGGCCTAGGCGCCACCACCGCCTCCGACCTTTTTTTTTTAATTTTTAAACACAAAATTAATAAAAAATACCTTCTCGCCGGAAAACCGCTGTCCACCCGCCGCCTGTGCCGCCACTTCCTTGCCGGGCCGCCTCGACATCGCTCGGAAAGTTTTTTAGAGAGAGAAAGTGGAAGTAGAGAATTGAGAGAAGAAATTGTGTTTTTTACTTTGAGGGCAAAAGTGACAATTCACTCTAATTTTGTGGGCTTTATGTGGAGATTCGCGGGCGATGTTTAGCAATTGAGCCCTTTATTACATGCTTATTTTTCATTTTGCACGGGAATTAAGAAAGTTAAAGATTCGTTAAAAGTAATAGTTTAGAGTATAAATAGCATGTGGGGTTAGATAGAGATAGAGAGAAAGAAAAAGTGGTTGGGAATTAGGAGAGAGAAAGTATTGGAAATTGATGTTAACGTACAAAAAAGAAAAAAAAATGATGACAAATCATCAAAAAGAGAATAATACTGTAAAAAGTACAACCTATAAATAGAAATAGACACTTAATTTTGGTCACCCAAAAAAGAAATATAGACATGTAATAAAGGGACGGAAGGAGTATTATTTTTTTATTATATTTTTTTCTCTTACATTCATTACTTTTAAATAAAGTATTAACCCCACTATCTTTTCTTTACAATTTTTTAATACTCTAATTACCCCACTTACCTTTTATTTTATTTAAGTCAATTAAATTGCCTAAAACTATGTGCCGGTCAAACTGTAACACTTACAAAAAAAACAAAAGGAGTACTAAAAAAAGAAATATATTAAATACTTTTATGATTACCACATTTTAATCCCAAAACTTGCACTCCTACATTTCAAAGGCCCCTCAATTGTTATGCTTAGGGGTGATAATGAGACTGAGCTATTTGTGAACTGTTTGAGCTCGGTTCAGTCAAAGCTCAGTTCGACGAGGCTCAACTCGGGTTCTAGATCGGCTCGGAACCTTAATGAGCCAAGTCGAGCAAGTCAAAGCTCGGCTCGAAAAGCTCGTAAACAGGCTTGATTAAAATATAAGAAGCTTATATATATTATAAAATTGTTGATAATTTTTTTTATATATATAAAAATATGGATGTATAAAATCTAGACCTGACAAATGGGTCATTCGGGTCGGGAATGGGTCGGGTCATTTCGGGTTGATTTCGGGTCGACTGATAATCGGGTCGGGTCGGTTTGGGTTGGGTCAATTTTTGGGTCGGGTCAGTTCGGGTCAGGTCAATTTTCGGGTCCAATTTCCGAGTCAAATTCGGGTCGGGTCAACTTCTAGTCGAGTCATATTCGGGTGATTCATTGGGTTAAATTCAACTCTGTATATATATTTATTTATTTATTGACGAAAAACTCACTATATTTATTTATTAAGAATCACTTTCAGGATCTCGTGAAACTAAGAAGAACTAATTGAGTTATACCTCACTCTCTTATTGATCTTAGTTTAATACGTACTCTTATTATCATTGTCATTGTTGTAATAATTTCTTTGAATTATTCTTGTACTCCCTTCGTCCCAAATTACTCTTAACGATTTGACATTTTGCACTATTCACACATCTCACTTTGACCATCTTTTTTAGCTATTATATGAAAGTCAATGTAGTCATGTAAGATGTTGTTGGGTCTATTTTAATGTATAATTTCCTAATATAAACTTTTTATACTACCTCCGTTAACTTTTATTTGTAACTTTGGGGTATTATTTGTGAGATATAAAATATTCCAAAATTACAAAAAAAAAAGTTAACGGAGGTAGTAACTTATATAATTATTTACTAAAAGAAGTTAAAGGTCGGGTCATTTTCGGGTCGGGTCAACTTCGGGTCTCGGGTCAACTTCGGGTCGGGTCGTTTCGGGTTGGGTCATTTCGGGTTTCGGGTCAAGGTCGGGTCAGTTCCACTTCGGGTCGGGTATGGGTCGGGTCGGGTTACTTCGGGTTTTGGGTCGATTTCGAGTCACTTGGTTTCGGGTCGATTTCGGGTTATGGGTCGGGTCATTCGGGTCGGGTCATCGGGTCTGGGTCAGGATTGCCAGGTCTAATAAAATCTGATGCAATTACATGGTGGAGTAGTATACTTCGAGCAGTAGTATTTAATAAAGCTTTCAATATTCATTCATTTATTAAAAAAATACAAGTAAAATAAAAAATTTGCATTGTTAGTGGGGTTTGGTGGTTTACAGTTACAGCTCATGTCTTGATTAACTTGGCTATAGTTTTACTTTTACCTCATTCTCAATTTCTCATTTCTCACGCACAGCCGTCACTCCGTCAGGCTCACAATTTCACCAGCACAATCGTTCAACTCACAGCATGAACACCACCTGAATATAAATTCGAGTCTGGGCTCAAGCCAATAATAATTTTTAAAAAAAAAAATGAACTCGAGTCGAGCTTCGAACCGAGCCGAACCTGCGTCTTGTGTCACGAGCTCGAGCCGAGCCTATCTTTCGATAGCTCGTCGAGCTTCGAGCTCGAACCGAGCTTACATCAAGGCAAACGAGCTCGAGCCGAGCCTACCACTATTCGGGCTCGGCTCGAAGGTTTAGCACCCCTAGTGCCTTATGCTCTACACTTTTGACTTGGGGAGACTAATGTTTACTCTTTATGATCTACACTTTAGACTTCCGACAAACATCCAACTTCAAGCTTTGTCTCTCTCCCTTTTCGTATTAATATTCGGAGCAAATAATGCAACAACAATCTCACGATCTTTGCGTTTCTAAAACCGAGAATGATTCCGAACAGGTTATCTCTCTTGATTTAATCTATATTGGTTTTTCAATTTTTTAATCGATATCTGATTGCTCATCAATTTTGTGATTGCTTGAATTTTTTTTTTTTTTTTTTTTTTTTTTTTTAAGTTGATTAAATATGTTTATTGATAATTGCTTGAACTTTTTTAGGTACGTTTCGATTTTGATAACAACTGATGATTTTTGCTGGAATCTTATTTGGGTATTTTTTATTTATTTATTTATTTATTTATTAATTTTGCTTTTGTTCTTCTGTGTTTGATTTTATTATATGTTTTTTTCCCATCAAAAGCTTGAAATAATACTTATTCAATGTCTCTCAAAAAAAAAAAATACTTATTCAATGTTGTGGAATTGATTTTGTATTAAGTGATAATCATGTGATTTCTTTGATAGCTTCACTGAATTTAGCAAGGATCAAATTCTTGTTGATTCTTACAACTTTGGGTATATTTGTGATTCTTATTGTTTACAAGATCATGATGTGTGAACACACTGTGTTGCTTGGATTTGGGCACTCGTGTTAGACATGGGTACATGTCCAAGTGTTCAATTTGACTATGTAGTGAAAACATTTCATGACTTTGGTCCAAAGTAACGGGTCTAAGTGTCGTACTCTTGTCCGAGTGTTGAGGATCTGACATGGTATTTGAGGGAAGATGAAGTGTCCGAGCAACATACCCTGCAATAATATGTGTTATTGTGTTGTATGCTATGATTATTGAAGATAAGTTTTAAAAATGTGGCAAATTGTAAATTTTATTAGTATTCATTCTTATTTAACAAAATGTGGGAAAGCTGAAAACTCGAGAAATTTCCATTCTTGTTTTGAGGGCTTTGTTTTTTTGTTAAACATGATGTTTTAAGTTTAGAGTTGAAGCTAAAAAAGGTATAGACGCCTTCAATATCAGACCTTTATTTATCTCTTTTACAGTCGACATTATAGCGTAGCTAATTTTTGTGCTTCTTGAAGAATGGTTTAGGCTGATTGGTTTAAATGGAGCAATCATTGGAGCTCATTATTTTGATATGAGATGGATATAATTAGAGCGTAGGTAAGCTTGAGGATGTAAAAGTTAATTTTGAACGACTCGTACCTCACATGAACATATGGCATGATACTGGGATGAAACAAAAGAAGGGAATTTATAAAAGTATCATTGATTGCTTTACTGATTTGAAATTTTTTGGGATTTTAAGTTGGTGATGGTGAAGAAGCTGGAATGTGTGATGGGTGTATTGCCGTATTGGTGTATATGTGTTTCTAATTGTTTAAAAAACTAGAAAGCAGGAGAGTCCTAGATACATGTAAATACATGTTGCTGTAATGATCTTTGAAACTATTCCCCTTGTTATGAAATACTTCCCTAGCTCCTCTCCATTAGATATATACTATTTTAGAGACCTTCATTAACTTGGGAATCTCTTTCTTCATCATTAAATCTGTTTGTATTATATGTATCTTAAGATGGGCAGTGATATCATGTCAAAATAAATTTTCTCACTGTTTTAAGTGATCTCTCCTTCCCTAAATCGAAGCTCTATTTCTCCCAAATTATTGAACCTTATTAAAAGCTCCCTTCCTCATTTGGGTGGAAGTTATCACTTATACACTTTTTATCAACAAACCCCCTTCAACCCCCACTGGACTTTCTCTCACTTACCCTAAAAATAACAAGCTAGGGGAAAAAAAAATAAAAAAATAAAAAAATTCAACTGCTAATCAATAATATATACTAGAATTTCTCTTCTAATCTTGTGCTCAAGAGAAATGTGGCTTTTATTTAAGGACGAACGAAGAAATTAGGTTTTATTAATCACTTAATTATTTATTTGACTAAAATTCTATGACTAGTGAATCCTTAAATTACCGTTATTATTTTGATGTTATCGACTACCATAACCAGTACTCAGCCTAAAATGTCGATGAGTTGTTTCGGTACAACAACTACTCTTCTGTAAAAGTGAACCAATACCCTCAAGCCCTCAACTAACAACTAGTAATGTCAAAAGCATAAGCTCCAACCTCCAAGATACAATAATCAAATAGAATAAATATGCAACATGTCAACAAAATTTCGTTTAAAAAATAAAGCACCAACCTAGAACTTAATAGCCAAATCAACAAAATTAAACAAGTAAAACATTTAAAACACGAGGAATAATAAATAGGAATTAAACAGCCAATGGCCAGTAAAAGTTGATTATGCTAATTTAAAACAAGTTTAGTCCTTTTATTATGCTAATTCAAGGATGGGAAGATTGGTCTGGGAGGAGTCATGAGGGACTGTGTGGATGATATCATGGCTGCTACGTGCTATGTGGTGAAGGGTGCGGGTTCTGTCAAAGTTGCTGAGGCCATAGCAGCTAGACATGCATTGCAAATTGTTGTTGAGGCTGGTCTTACACGCGTGGAATTGGAGACTGACAGTCTTAAACTGTTTCATCAACTTGACCAGAAGAAATATGAAAACAGTTGTTTTGGTCTTATTGTTTGTGATATTTTAATGTTAGCAAAGCTGTGATGCTCTATTAGGTACTCTCATGCAGAGAGGAATTGTAACAAATTGGCCCATAAGCTAGCACAATTGAGCAAAAACTGTAATGTATTTCGTGTGTGGATTGAGGATGTGTCTCATGAAGCTACTAGTTTTGTATTAGCTGATTCTGCACTTTTGAATTAATAATACTCCCTGCTTTCTGTACATGATTAGGTGGACCAAAAATTATGTTTCGTTGAAACGAATCAGATTTGTAGTTTGACGGATTTCATATCTTTTCGACGTTGGAAGGATTTCATTCAAAAGGGAGAGGAAAGTGAATCCTACACTGATTATTTCCCTTTCCTTCCTAGTAAACATCTCCAAACAAGGGGATATGGATCCCTCCGGATTCCCCTATCTAGACAAATGTAAATCCACAAGTAATTAGCTAGTCTATGATAATTGGTAGCAGTAATCAGCCCATTTTCAAGGAAACTGAATAGTATTAGAGTAAGATGATAACCAATCAGCCCAAAATGACCCTTGTTCTTTTTGCATGAACTTTGTTGATTAAGTCTACAGATTGTGGTGCAGGAGTGAAATGTTATTGAAATGTGTTGTCTATGGTTATAGATAATGGTTCAAGAATGAACTTTTATCAATATACATAGTGTACCTGATATTTGGGCTGTAAAAGTCAATTAAAGACTTGCAATTACTAAGATCAAAGTTTGATAATGCTTAGTTCAATTCAGAATCAGTTTTTGATTAGATAATGATGAGATCAGAGGAATTTCACTGAAAGGGGTGTTACATGTAGGTGAATTCTTATGATTTGCATACAGTTGGTGAACAACAGTGAACTTCAGATTCAAAACGGGAAATCCCAAAACTTTCTCTTCAAATTCCTATAAAGCCTCTGGTATATACAAATTTTCAAGGTGGGGTTCACTTCAGCCTCAAATTTCATCAAAATGTGGTGCATCATCTCCAGGAAGTATCCTACGTGGTTTAAGCTTCAAGAAGAAAAGTAATCCTCCTGATGGTGAGAAAAGCCGCCTCTTAAATTCAAATCCACAAGCAGTCGCAGGAAGTTCATCTTTGTCCAGGGCCATGTGGGGGACAAGATGTTCTTCCCTTTCAGGACCTGCATTTGAATCATCCCCTTCAGTTACTACCCCTGCTTCTGCAAGAACTGCACGTGAAAATCAGAGATCATATGTAGGTTATTACGTTCTTTCCCTTTTACAAAGTATTTTTTTTATTTAATTTTATAGTATGTAACATCTGTATGCAGTTTTTGACCGTATGATCAAGCTTCTCCATCTCATGTTGGTCACTTACTCTAGACATAATGTACAATTCCTGAAAATGATACACTTGAGTCTTCGTCTATTAGAATTAATGATTTGCACGGTTGCACCCTTAGGTTCTGAGATTTTCTTTTGGTTCTTATGCCACTACCATGGAATTTTTTACAAAGAATCTTCTTCATGTTCCTCTAACTAGCTTGATTTTAAAACTACGGTGATAGAGATGAATTTCTAATTCAGTTTTGGACTAGCAGAAAGGGGCTGTTCATAAAAACGTTACAAGGTCATTGTCAGTACCTGGCAGAAATATTGTTATCGTGAGGTCCCCATCATTTGCGGCAAGTATTGTGCAGAATCAGCCTGATCATCCTGATGGTAAGTAATTTTTTTTTTTGTTCGTGTTTTTATTTTAATTTTTTTTGTAAGTCCTTTGTTTTTAGTAGTAGTTACGTGTATCAAAAGACAACACTTTATTAAATTTTAATCTCTTCGGAACTTGATTTTAACATAAAAAATGTGCAAATGAGGGAGTATTTAGATTCTGGGCCTTTATATCCAGTATTCTCAATAATTTTCTTTGTAAACTACATTAATTAACAATTTCTGCTCTATAGAACTAAAGATTCATAGATTTCTGAAATACATTTTCTCAACGCTTGAATTTAAGAAAAATATTGCGCAAATTGCGCTGTTTTACGTTCAAATACATTAGGTTTCACTTCATTGGGATAAGTAAGAGAATAAAAGATCCAATATGCAAGAGAAATATGAATATCTCCATTTCAAATAACTCTGTGAGTAAGAAAATTGCCATCCTAAAGCTAATAAGATACATATCACAATTATATTTAACTTAAACTAACAACTTTCTAGGCACTTTCACATGCCTCATACAGTATACATTAATCATCACATAATATACCTTTTAAAACAATTACTCTCTGTATCACCTTTAATAATATACCTTACATAAGAATTGTGAGAATAAAGAAGAATTTTACAACAAAAGTAGTAAATTACCCAAGTATATTTGGTTAATCACATGTTGACTTAGGGGTCTACTAGAATTAATCTTCTACTTTTTCTCTCTCTCAAAACACTCTCTCTCTCTCTCTCTAAAGTCATTTACTGACTTGACCGTTGGAGGGGCATCATCGGGAACATCCCTTGTTCCCCCCTAAAGCAGTTGACTTTCGTGGTGTGACTCGATAGGCTCCCCCGTTTTCACATCAGAAACATAAACAGAACCAAATTCTTACCAAATAGTAACGAAAGACTACCAAAAGATACAATATTCAGGGCTAAGCAACAAAAAAAGAATGGAAAATGTAATATAGGATAGAAAAGAGTCTATAGCAATGTGAGTTAAGGGGCTTTATCCCATTCATTATATTGATAGAGGGACTCAGGGAAGTGATTTCAGGAAGTCTTCGTTGTAGTTGGTTGAATTTTCCAGTGTAAATTTAATATTGTAAATGGAGGATTTATACGAGTTACTTTTTCTTACAGAAAAGGACTGTTTTCATAATTCTAGTGTTTGATTATCTGAAATATTTTTCTGTGTCGAGAGCTCACTGTCAATCGCTCATTTATCTTACTGTAAATTCTACTTTATACTGTATGAATTTGGCTATTGTTAAAATTCTTGTTGTACTAGGATTTTGGTCTCATTTATCTCTCTGTCTTAATTTATTGTAAATTGTATATGTTTATTTTATTCTACTTTAATTAGTTATACTTTCTTCTTAACTTTATATATATACATTCTGTTTCCTCATCTTTAGTTTGCTGTGCAAACTTTCTCCTGTAAGCATAATTTACTTTCTTAAGGTTTCCCAAACCTTTCTAATTTTTACCGCCCCACATTTTATTTTAAATGTTATTTAGTCCCTTTATTTTGTGGGTTTAGGTGTTATTAGTGTAATTTCAATATTCATATTCGTAATACCTAAACGGAACACATGCATATAAATAACATGGATCATAAAACAAATTAGGAATACAACCTTTGATGCATGTTTCCAATGTTACGTTCGAGCTCTTGCTTGGAGATTAGAGCCTTACACATTGCTCCTCTGTTGTTGTTCCACACGCACGGATCAATGAATCTACCTTGCGTTTAGGGAGAAAGGGAGCGCTGGTTATAAGTGAGAGAGAGAGAGAGTGAATAACATTCTTTGTGTTGTGGAATAATTCTACAATATCTCTCATTTTTATCCATCAATGTATGTAATCTTATTATCAATTTAGAACTAACTCCCTTGGTTTACTCCTCTCAACCGACCACTAAGCCCAAACATGGGCTTGATGTGTTTGCTTTGACCCGTCACTATTGTGTGACTCATATAGGATCCAGTTAATTATCAGTGAGCTAATCGTCCACAGATGATAATTGGTATCTAGCAAGACATTATGCCCACCAAAATATCAGAACTAATTATCCTGTTATCCCCATAATGATCCTTTATTTAGTAATTGCAGTAAAAATTGAGGCCACATTTCCTTCATTAACATCTCTTCTTAGCCTTTGAAATTTCCTCAAATTTTAACTTTATAATTATTTTTTTATTTCCATTTACACTGCCATTAGCTCCCTGTGTTTTCTCTCGTTTTCTTCCACTCTCATTCTCGCACAGTTCCTTATAATGATTTATTTCAGCCTACCCTAATCACTTAGAGCCTAGTGTTTTGTTGTTGTTGTTTGGGTAATGGGTTACATACTTACATGTCCGTTTGGCATACTATTGTCAACCGATAAGTATTTCGCTTCCTGTTGCCAGGGTAAGAACTATGAATTTATGACTGCTACAAGTTGTTAAATGTAATAACTAATTTTTGGGTCCAGGTGACGCCTTGAGTTATATCATGTTTAATAATAAATATGCGTAAATACTTTTATCAAATTTTGTTTATCATATGGTCATTTATTAATTTAATTGTATGATGATGTGGAATGATAATCAACTAAGGAGGAAGAGTGGCAGTGAATGGACTTGCCTAGGAGTGCTTATAGATTGTATAGTATAGATTTATTAGTGTTTGGTAATATATATGGGTAGATGCAACTGAAACAGAAGTGAGACTTGTTTTTTTTATTTTAATTTTTTTATTTATGCTATAACACCAAGTCATTTTTGTCTCCGTGGTCAGACCAAATAACTCCTGCCTCACCTGGTTGTGATAATGATGAAGAGATTCCTGAAGATGAAGCAATTTGCAGGATTTGCTTCGAGGCTTGTGAAGAAGAAAATACTCTTAAGATGGAGTGTAGTTGTAAAGGTGCCCTACAGTTAATACATGAAGATTGTGCAGTGAAATGGTTTAGTATTAAGAGAAATAAGATATGTGATGTATGTGGGCAAGAGGTTCTTAACTTACCAGTGACCTTGCTTAGAATTTCCTCTGATGTGCAGAGGAACAATGGACCAGTCCAAAGTCACCAGGCTGTAACTTCTCGATCATTTAGGTGAGTTTATATTTTTGATGGGTATAACATAGCTTGTATTACCTAGCTGGCTGGTTCAGTTATTGTCTTTGTATGGATCTGCTCGGCTAAAACTTTATTTCTTAAGAGTTAACATGTGAATTTCCCGTCAAAAAAAAAAAAAAAGGTGAATTTTGTGTCAAGAGGTATGAATCAAGCAGTCATTTTGCTGTTTATCTAATAATGCTACTTTTGCAAATGTTGGTAATATTTTTGACATTTTCTGCAGTGCTTGGCAAGATTTTGTGGTGCTGGCCATAATAAGCATAATATGCTATTTTTTCTTCATTGAGCAGCTGTTGGTAAGACATTATTGCTACACAAACATACTCCCATGCTCATCTGCCTCTCTAATTTCGTGGCCAAATGCAGATCCAAGATTTAAAGACTCGAGCAGTTGTGATTGCAGCACCATTTGCATTTGCATTGGGCCTCGTGGCATCAATGCTGGCTGTCTTCCTAGGTAAGACATTCCTATTGAATGCGAATGACAATAGACTTATTTATCAATAAACTTATTAATGTAATTTTCCTTTTGATTCAGCAATTAGAGAGTATGTATGGACGTATGCAGCTATAGAGTTTGCATTTGTGGCCGTAATTCTTTGTATTTTCTACAGTGTGGTGAGTGTTACAAAGTTTTGGGTTTCTCTTGGGTGTTGCATGGACCTAAAAGTTTCTTAACCACTATTTTACTTGAATTTTTATGGAAAGTGCATTGTTCCAACTACATTTAGCCACTACTCAGAAAAAATTGGACAGGCTGCTAATTGATATCTTTCTCTGTTGCAGCTTCATCTGAATGCAGTCTATGCTGTAATGCTTTCATCAGTGTTGGGATTTTCGTTCGCCTTGAGCCTTAACGCGCTGTATATTCATTTTTTTTATTGGAGGATTCGTGCTGCTGAGAGCTCCACCAATGTATGATTTTAAGTTAGTAAATTGATGAAATGTAAAGTATTTATTTATTTTTTTTGAAAAAGAAAAACTATTATTTTGAGGGATGATGGTGTATTATAATTTTTGAGATTATCCTTTTTTATACAATAAAAATCCAACATTCCTTAATCTTTGGATCTATACTAAAAATCTAGGAATTGTTGGCAAAATTATTGAATAAAAGAAGGGTGCAACAAGGTTATAAATGATATCATTGTTTAATGTTTTACTTGAGAGCTTGCCTCAGTACAATATTTCTGACCTTCTACTTGTGATTTCTTTATTAAGCATGGTCTGTAAATTTATAATATTCTTTTTAATATAGAGAGTTTATTTGTTCATTTTAAGGGTCTGTTCACATTTACTTAATTTCATTTCAGTTCAGCTCCAATCAGTTCAGTTCAGTTCAACTCCAATCAGTTCAGTTCAGCTCTTGATTTCTCTCTCTTATTAAATATTCATTTCAGCTCAATTCAATTCAGTTCAGTTCAGTTCAGTTCCAATCAGTTCAGTTCAGCTCCAATCAGTTCAGCTCAGTTTAGTAAATGTGAACAGGCCCTAAGTCCATATTAACAAGCCGACCTTGATTTTCAAATTGCATCTACTCCCTCCATCCCCTTTTGATAGTCCCTTATGGACATTTTTCACGGGAATTAATAAACACAAATAAGAATAGTAAAAGTACATTGAAAATTTAAATTGACATTGGGTATACAAAAAAGTAGAGAGATAAAGTAATAAAAGTACATGGGAAAACAAAATTTATATGATAAATTTAAATTTGCACAAATATTGTTGCAAATTGGAGAGAATTGTGGTAAAAAATTAATATTAATGGTTGTTGGAAAAAGTAAATGGGGTGAACATTTTGAGACTAAAGTTTGCCCATAAGGGACTATCAAAAGGGGACGGAGTGAGTATTATATATTGTATGTAGACACTTATATTAGATATACTACCACTGCTTTTTTTTACTTGTAACAAATGAAATGTTTTGTCTCATATTAAATACCCATTTGTGCCTATAAAAAGAGGTAGTGCTTAAAATGAGGATGAAGAGTTGTGGTTAACTATCCAAGCACGTGCAACGCTTGTTTTTGTGTTAGAGCAATAGTAATGGGGTTCTTAAGGAGAGAGAAATTGTAAGAGCACCAGCATTCAAGAGGAAGCTACAATCCTTTCCCAATTTCTCTCTCCTTTTCTCCACTTGACACATCACACTCTCTTTCTTCCACATCACTTCTCACTATTTCCATCCTTTTACTTATCCTCTTTCTTAAATACTCCCTCTGTTTTTTTTTTTAATTTGCATCACTTTTCTTTTATGAGTGTTTTTTTTAAATGCATCACTTCTATATTTGATAACTTTATACTATATTTTATCATTTCTCTTTCATACTTTAAACCCCGCTCTAATTATTTTATCATTTATCTCTCCTCCATGGTCCCCACTTAAATAATAAAATTAGTTATCTTATCTCACATACATTCTCTTTCATGGTCACCATCTTACTTTTATTATAATAATTTATTCACCCACTCACAATATTTTATTACACTCCTAAAACTTTGTGCATCCTCAAGTGATGCAAATATTAAAAAAACGGAGGGAGTATTTCCAACATCAATGAGTATCCTTTCCCATTTACTCTCTCCTTTCTACATATACCCCACCATATAATCTCTCTCCTATTTACGCACTTAGTTATTATTAAAGTTTGTAAAATGTGTTTATCATTATTATTATTATTATTATTATTATTATTATTACTATTATTATTATTATTATTATTATTATTATTATTATTATTATTATTATTACTATTACTACTACTATTACTATTACTATTACTATTATTATTATAATTATTATTATTATTAATACTATTATTAATGTTATTATTATTAATGTTGTTGTTGTTGTTGTTGTTGTTGTTTTAGTTGTTGTTGTTGTTGTTGTTGTTATTATTATTATTATTATTATTATTATTATTATTATTATTATTATTACTATTATTATTATTATTAATAATACTATTATCAATGTTATTATTATTAATGTTGTTGTTGTTATTATTATTACTATTACTATTACTAGGTGCATATACCATTGATTTAGGTGAGTGAAAACATAAATATATGTATACCATATTTAACATATGTTAATTGTAGAAAGATAAAAAAAACAATGGTTTACTTATATTTATTTTACCAAAATTTTAAAATAAAATGATTTAATGAGTAATAATGATTTTACTTATAAATTTGTCTTAATAATATATTTTTAACCATAAAAATAATAATGATATACAAAGTACTACTTGAAAACAATCTCTTTTTTTTAATTCTTAAATTGTATGTAAAGATTTGAAAAATAATTCACTCAATGAACTAACAATCAATACCCACATACATATAATGTTTCTACACATTGTGAATCTAATATCAAATGTTTATAAAAGAAATTGTTATTAATTATTATTATTATTTATTTATTTGAAATAATTGTTATAATTATTAGAAATTATTAGTTAATAATATTATTAAATATTAATTCTTAATAGTTTGAATTATTAAATATTAATAATGATAACTATTATTATTAATTATTATTATGATTAATAAATATTAATTATTATTAATATTAATAATTATTATAATTATTCAAAATAATAAATTATTATCATCAATACAATATTAATTATTATTATTATTGAATATTAGTTATTATTGTTATTATTAATTATTATTTGAAAATAGAGCAGAGCAGAGCAGATTTGATTTGAGCAGAGGAAACAGAGCAGGGCTCAGCAGAGCAAAGCAGAGCAACTCTAAAGAACGAGGCCTTATTCAACTTCATCAAAGAACGGGCTTCTGCATTAACCTTTCTAACATTCTAAACTTCATGGCCTCGTCCTTTTGTTGTTTCTTTTCTTCAACTTGTGCTTTTTTAAGTTCATCTCTTTCCTTCAACTGATCCAGAAGTCGCCCACCCAAGTCATTCAACTTATCACCAACTTCGTTAAAATTTGTGTTTAACGCTTCAAGATTTATACTTGAAGATGAAGTAGTAGATGCTTTACCTTTCATCTTTGTTTGTTTTATGCCAGCAGGTCTTTTACCTCTTCCTCCAACCTCGGATGGTGAATCAGGTTGTGATCTTTTATCGCTTCCCCCACTTTCGGTTGACGTTTGTTGGCCACCGGGTAACATATTAGATTGATCTTTGGCCAAAAATGGATCCCATTTCAGATATTTTCTCAATTCTTCAAAACAGTGCAATAAATAAAACATCTTGTTGTTAGTTGCGTAATAATCTTTGTGAGCAAATTTCTCCAGATTTTGCTTAGACTCGCCACTACCCTTGGTTCGATGATGATACTCATATGCATCTACCCATTACTACAATGTAAATTGATATGATCCCATCGATTTTGCATAGATTTAATGTTTCTTACCTTTATTTCAATCCATCGGGGTTTTCTATTCTAGAACGTTCATAACGATTATAGATGTCAACCCATAACCCACTTCTCTTTGTCTTGGTTCCTCTCAGTACGTCACCCCCTGCGTTTATGTAGGCCGATACAAGTGTTTTGTCTTCATCTATGCTCCATGATTGGTTTTTCCTTTGCCCAGTGGTGTTGACATTTTGTTCGGAAACAATTTCGACATCAACATCGTTAATGTCTTCTAGATGTTGCGCCCCCACTAATTGTTCCACATGTTCATCACCACTCTCCTCTATTGGAGTTGCATTGCTACCACCAAAACCTCCCGGTGGTTCATCCATGTTCTGAGTGAAATGTTCAGAAATGGGAAAACCTGGCATATTACCAAGAGATTGTTGAGATGACGAGCTATTTTGAGGAAAAGGGAAAGAAGGTTGACATTGTGGAATATTATTGACATTTATTGGGCTTGATTGACTATTAAACCATTGCAAAGCAGCTTGAAAATGAGGATTACTCAATAAATTTGGGTCAAAAGAAGGATTATTTTGATTATATTAAAAGTTTGGATTATTTGGAAAATACATATTATTCCCGTTATTTGAATTATTACGATCCATATTGAAGGGTATTTGAAATTGAAAGTGATATGTTGGTCAAAAAAAGAAATTAGCAGTAGAAGTGTTATGAAGAAAAAATGACTTGGAGATATGGAACTGAAAATATGAATTGGAAATATGGAGAGTACTTTCTAACTGAAAATGAAAGTTTGTGAAAATATGGACAAATTATACTCATTTTATATATAGCGAAAAAAAATTTCATAAACATTGGTGTTTTTAGTTTTTCCAAATAAGTTACTGTTTACATATTATAGTTATACAAAATTGAAGCAAAAAAAATTCAAATGCAATAATATCATGACAAGTGTCATGAAGCAACTTCAATTTATCATTGCATTGCAATGAATTCACATGCCTTGCTTGTCAGCTAAGTTACCGTTGTAATATAAAATTCGTCCACTTTTTGCCAAATACATGACCCACTTTTTGTCTTTATACTTGCTCAATCTTGCGCTTGGGCCGAGGAAGTTATTTTTTCCATGGAAAGGAAACAGTGTTAAACCAACATTGGTAAGGATACCAAAAAGTATCCTAAAGTGGCTCTAAAAGGATTACAATCCTTGCCACTGTTGGTGCTCTAAGAAGCTCTTATATATTAGGAATGGGGGTTTCTTACCTAGAGTTTGCAATGCGAAGTTTCACCTATAGACCATATCTAATGGTGAGAGATGTTGGAGTTTTTTTTAGGATAGAGTATTTTATGTAAAGAATATCAAAAAGTTACTAGCAAAGACAAACCTAATAATTGAAGAGCTCTACAACCTTATTACTACCTCCGTTAACTTTTAGTTGCAACTTTGAGGTATTATTTGTGAGATATTATTACAAAATAATCCAAAGATTGTATTATTTAAAAATAAATAAATAAACTGGCGACTGGTTATATTATTTTCGGTAATTTTTCCTATTTCTAATAACCATTAAGTAAATTATAATGAACATAAAAGAATTTTTAATGAATTGATAACACGATCAATTTTTCTTTAACAATTATATCAAATACAGTTTTAAACTATAGTTTCTGAAAAATGAACATATAAAATATGAATATGACACTATTAGAATTTGAACTTATAATTTTTGAAAATAAACATGGAAAAATTGAAAAGAATAGTCCCACATTTCGCCCATCTGCTCAAAATAATCCCACCTTTTCGAATTCCAGAAATAATCCCACTTTGTCACCCCATCTTCCCAAAATGAAACTTTTACCGGTTTATGAAATTAGTAACTTGTTTTAGAAGGTGACTTGACACTTGTCACCTTATAATTGGTCTTAATTTTAAATAATTTTAAAAAAACAAAACAATTAGAAATTAAAAAAAAAGTTCTCCTAACACCACGACCACCTCCTTCATTGCCACCATCACCACCATCACAACCCCCTACCGCCATCCCTTTATCACCGCCATCACAACCCTTGTCGCTGCCCCTTTTACCACCGTCTCAACCCGAAACCCCCACCTAACCTTGAACCCGAAGCCCCACTTGAACTGGAAGGAAATGGAAGTCGGCCGACGTTTAGAATCGACAGCGAAATAGCCTCCTCCCCACCTAACCCACAAAAACCACCTCCACCCCCGATTTAGGCTGATTTGTAGGTTGAGTTGCAAATTCTAGCGCTATTTTTGTTCAAATGGGAGGCTATCGGGATTGATGTTTGGCTGATTGGTGGCACGACGCCGCTGGTGCGCTGTCGGTTTTGGTGCTTATTGGCGTCTAGTTGAGGTAGTGGGTGTTATACGGCGGAGAGGCATAGGGTTTGTGGGTTGTTTGCGAGCTGGTGGGAGGTGAATAGTGGCGTGTGGTTAAGTTGGGTGTTATTCGACGAGTGGGAGGTGATTGGTGATTAATAGGGGTGTTCAAATCCGGGTACCCGGGTTTTCGGGTACCCGAAAACCCGGGTACCCGGGTTCCGGGTACCCGAATTATTCGGGTCGGGACATAGGGTACCCGGATCTCTTTTTATTTTTCTTTTTGAAAAAAGGTTTATTTTTCTTTCTGAAAACCAATGTTTATTTCTCTTATATACTCCGTATATACTAGTATAAAATATCTCATAAAATTATACAACACTAACAATAGTATTTCTTGTAAAAAAAAAAACAACAATATTAAAATTATTAAAAAAAAAGCAAACAACAAAACAACTTTCTTATCAGTATAATATAATATGAACGTTGAACAAGTTATACAATCCCAACAAAAAACCCAATAAAAAGAGTAATTTCACGTTATTAATATCAAATCAAGAATGAATATACTAATCCAAACACAATAAAAATTAATTTAGTGCTAATTAAATTGTAAAACACTAAAACCCACAATAACATGGGTATACATATTCATCCCTAATTACTTAACAAACATACTCCATTATGTTTATTGGAAACTTGTAATCTTCTTGTACATCTAAGCATGAATAGGGGCGGAGAAAGAGAGGCCTTTGGTGTTGTTGTTGTTGTAGTCGTTGTTGCTTCAATCATACGCCTTCGGTGTTTTGTTGTTTGGGTGGAAAAAAAGAATTTCTCCCCAAATTTCCCATCGGGTATTTACCGGGTTATCGGGAAATCGGGGCGGGACAATCAGGTCCGGTTTTTTTGAACACCCCTAGTGATTAGTGGCGTGTGATTGGTGGCTGCTGGTCCGACATGGATGGAGGAGGGTGGTTGGTTGTTGCGAGGTTAGGGGTGGTGGCTGCACGGTTGTGGGTTGCAGGGTAGGAACCGAGATTGATTTTTTGTTGGTGTAGTGAAGTTGTTTGGGTGGAGGTCAGGTGGTGGTGTGGGTGGAGGTCAGGTCAATGGTGAAAGGGGGTGGGGATGAGAATAGGTTGGAATTAGGATTTTGGGAGGAGGTCAGGTGGTGGTGTGGAGGTGGTTATGGTGGTTGACATGGATGCAACTGTGAAAGGGTTGAGGTGAGAAAAGAGGAATTTAAAAAAAAAAAAAAATCTAACTTGTTTTACACGTTGAAGGTAAAAATGTTCATTTTGGGAAGATGGGGTTACAAGGTGGAATTATTTCTGAAATTCGAAAAAGGTAGAATTATTTTGAGCAGATGGGCGAAAGGTGGGATTATTCTTTTCAATTTATAAACATTGAAATTTTTAATAATAATCATTGCATTATTTAATAATGAGTATCAATAAATATGAACATGACAATATTTGAATTTGAACATTTTTTTTATTTTAAAATGAACATTGAAATTTTAAGTCCAATTTTCAAGATAATTGGAACCAAAGCAATATCATATTTTATGTACTATGATATGACCAAAAAAGTGCAATCATGTCAGTTTTAGATCGAATTTAGTAATTTGATCATATCTCATTCATTTTAAATTAGAATTGGACTTATGATATATCATTGAAAAGCTTATTTTAAGGGATCATCCATGTAATTTTTGCATAAAAATTATGAAGAACTGAAATCAGATTTACTCTGTTTTCGGGCTGTGGTTATAAGAATAGGAAATTGGGTTAAGCTTTATGAATATTGCATCTATATATTGTTATATTCATAATATTGTTCAATTTCTAATGAGATTTTTATCATTGACCTCGCATAATAATTACCTTAAAATTATTTTGAGGGGGCATAATATCTCACATTTAGTTCAAGTTCTCCTTTATAATTTACTCATACTCCTTCCTTTTATTACAATTACAACAAAGTCATCGATACTTATCATATTTTACAAACTTTTATCAATATATTTCTAATACAAATTACTTAAGATCTTATGTTTTATTTTAATTTCTCAAAATTATTTATACATTTTGATGTGGGTTAAACCATATATTACACTTTCATAACAATACCAATACATGGATTTTTTTTAGGGGGGGGGGGGGAGGGTTTTCATTTGAGAGATTTTTAATGTTAGTGCGACTTCTTTTTCCCCTTACCAATTCCCTTCCCTTTCTTCTAGTAATGTCTTCAATAAAAAAAAAAGAAAAAAAAATTCGGACAAAAAGCATCATAAAAGCAACATTTCATTCCCTTGTTTTTTCGTGGCACACTTTAATTTCCTTACAAGTACGTACCCCCAACTCAGAGAGTGAGGGATAACTCAAGTGGTTAGAGCTTCCTTCCCGATACTAGGAGATTCTGAGATCGATTGACTCTCTAAAAACCAAATAAACATACCCCCAACTCAAGGGATCAAAAAACACTTTGGTTTCTCCGATTCATCGACCTTTGTCACCTTAAACAAACCTCGAGCCTTAATATTGTCGCTATATTTCTCAATTTCTGATAGAAATCGTCGCATTGACCTAAAGACTTCTAAAAGATAAAAAACCAATAGGTAGAAGAAATAAGCAAGGAACAGAGAAAATAAGTGTACTAATGGCTTACTTTTTGGTATATTATTATCATTATCTAGCTCATTATGCATTATACTAGGTCATCACACATTTAAGACGTTATTCTTTGCATGCATAACATTGCATGTATAGTACCATGTACACATACTTAACTTATCACACTTACACATAGCTTAGCATCAACACATCAAATTTTAGCGTGGATTTGGATGAGATAAGTAACAAACTAACAAAGACATGCCAACACTAATAAGGGCCTCTTCTCATACGATTATTTTCAGTTCATTTCAGCTTTAATAAGTTCAACTCCTAATTTCTTTCTCTCATAAAATATTCATTTCAGTTCAGCTCCTAATTTCCTTCTCTCATAAAATATTCATTTCAATTCAGTTCAGTTCAGCTCAGTTCTAATTAGTTCAGTTCAGTTCAACTCATTTCAGTCAATGAGAACAATCCCTTAGTTATGTGTTGGCAAGTATGTCAGTCAAAGTGGAGCTTTTATTTTGAAACAGAAGAAATGTTGTTGATTAAGCATATGTCCACAAGAAAAACACTAACCAATTGAATTCAAAGTGAATGTATATGATGCTAGAGCAAGTACACCATAAAATCTACCCTTACCGGATGAATTTACAAGACAGAAGCGAGATGAATATGTACTAAACTAACACAATGCTAACATGCCGAACTAACATCCCTAACTAGAACAAGTCTACGACACTTACTAGTAATTTTTTTAACCATCACAATTGCACAAATTTGATCTAAATCTTACAAAATTGATGTATTGAAATTTAACTTGCAATTACCACAAAGACAAGACAACAGAGAAAAAAAAAAAAAAAAAAGGTTTTGGTATCAAGTTCTGATGGCACTGTCGCACTACCAATGGATAGATTCTCCACAATAAGCATTTAATATTCAGAAATTGTACAACTCTTTGCCAAATTTAGGGGTTTTATTCGTCCTAAACCCCTAAAAAGGTCGTCTTTCTCTTTTCTCCCACAATTTTAACACCAACAAAGCATTTCTGCTCTACGACTCTTCCAACTTTTCTGGAATTTTTTTTTTTTCAATTTCCAGATTTTACGCTCTTAGGTAACTCAATTTATTAATTAATTTAATAAAGTTTGTCTCTTTTCCTTTCAAATTCAATTTTTTGATTTTTGTTTTTCAATTTCATAATCTAAATTTTATAATTTTTGCAGAGTTGTAGTAGGTTGAAATTCCTCCAATTTTGTAGAAACCCCAAATTAATCAACCCAGATTTGTAGATTTCCACTTTCTCTCTCCTCAAATTCCATGGCTACAACTGACGTCAGCCCTAAATTCCACAACCACGAGCTCCGACCACTCCCTGACCACCCTCCGCCGCCGCCACCTCCGCCGCAGCAGCAGTTAGCAATGGATCCTTCGCCGTCGCACACGCACCACGACGGTCTTCTCTTTTGGCAATTCATGGTTGCAGGTTCAATCGCCGGGTGCGCCGAACACATGGCTATGTTCCCCGTTGACACCATTAAAACCCGAATGCAAGCTCTCGGTTCTTGCCCAATTAAAACTGTCGGTGTTCGGACCGCTCTCCGGTCCATTCTAAAGTCCGATGGGACTGCCGGGCTTTACCGGGGAATCGCTGCAATGGGGCTGGGTGCCGGCCCGGCTCACGCCGTTTACTTCTCGATGTATGAGTTTTGTAAGAAAGAATTTTCAGGCGGAAACCCTGATAATCATGTAGCACATGCTGCATCAGGGGTTTGTGCTACGGTTATGAGTGATGCGGTATTGACTCCACTGGATATGGTGAAGCAGAGGTTGCAGCTTAGTGGGGGGAATGGTGGGGCTTATAGAGGGGTTTGGGATTGTGTTAAGCTGGTTTTTAAGAAGGAAGGGTTTGGGGCGTTTTACGCGTCGTATAGGACTACTGTGATCATGAATGCTCCGTTTACTGCGGTGCATTTCGCTACTTATGAGGCTGCTAAGAAGGGTTTGAGGGAGGTTTCTCCTCATCATACTGAGGGGGATGATGAGGACGAGGGGTTGATTGTTCATGCTACGGCTGGGGCAGCTGCTGGGGCGCTTGCTGCTGTGATTACTACGCCGTTGGATGTTGTCAAGACGCAGTTGCAGTGCCAGGTGAGTGTTTGTTCTGTTTTTGATTTGTTGTTGGTGTTGATTGAGTTATAATGTTTGATTGTTTGCTTGGTGTTATTGTGGACTTAGGGCCTGTTCTCATTGAGTGAACTCAGCTGAACTTAAGCTGTGGAATGCTTTAAAGAAATTTAAAATGGGCTAATCATGCTATAAAATTCCTGTTATAAGAATATGTATAAGTGTTTTAATTCAAAACATAAATGGTAAACAGTAATACATGAATAACCTGGTTGTATTGCTTTTGGCTCCACATAACCTGGTTGTAAAGCCTTTTCCTTTCAGCATCAATACACAGATCAAGTCTAAGTCTCCATCCTCCATCCTACAATTGGGTGCACTAATAATCCCATAATGCTTTCAGCTTCATAACATGGCTGTAAAGCCTCTTCCTTTTAGCATAGATCTTGTATGTTCTTTTTTAAATGCTAATAAAAGTTAGCTACTTTGGAGAGGTGAAGTTGAGTATGAGGAAAAAGGGAACATAAGCTGATGAAAAATATGTTTAAATTTGAATCCCAAAGTTTATCTCCCATTATATCTTCTACTGCATTTGATAAAGCTATATGTTCCTTCCACTAACTCTAAGCTATCAGGTGAGTGATGACAATTTGAGCAGCTCTCCGCCTCTCCTTCTTTCTGGACTTTAACCATATCTTCGAATGAAACAGCCATGATGATTATTGTTTATCTATTGGAACAAAGCCATCGTAAGTCTTTAGGTATTAGATAAAATAAATGGGATTAGAACTTTTTTTTAAATAAAGAAAAAAGAATCTGCTCAGAAAACATTGCTTAAGAAGATGAAAATTGTACGGTTATGACAGCATTAATCCATGTTTTAATTATTGTTAACAGTTATAAATTTGTCAAGTGAGCGAATGAGTGATGATTAGGACAAACAATAGATTTTTAGGATTAGTTAATTTTAATTTTGAATTCCATTATGCCATTGCTAATGATCAAGTCTGTGACATCTTGTTAGTTAAAGATTTATGCAAAGCATCCTTTGTTAGAGGAAAAGGGGGTAGGGTAGAGCTATCAAATTAAGTGTGCGGGTCAGGTTCATGTTGGGTCTAGTCTGATTGGGTTGATTAATTCTTGCTAAACCACTCCCTTTGTGGATTGATTTTTGGTCGGTTACTTTGGGATTAGTACTATAGTTTGTTAGGTTGACAATTGATTTGCGCTTGATCTTTGTCAAGTAATGAGAGAAATAGTGTCAGTCTTTACATGATTTCCTAGTTTTACCCTAATCTTAACTTTACCTAAGCAGTCAGCAGTAATAAAATTTGAATTACTTCGCTTTCTTGTTTATTAAATGTAGATTCTGTCCAAAACAAATGTGTTAGGATATGAATGTTTGTTGTGATAGTGGACATTTTATCTTGGACATATTGGTAATGAACATAACCTTGTTTATCACAATGAAAAACAAAGATGATAATTTGGGAAAACTTCATTATCAGTATTACGTCTAATTTATATGATTATGAATGCTACCATATTGGGGATTGGGGGGTAGGGAGCATTGGTATGATCGATAAGCTTGAAGATAAAAATAATTTTTATGATAGATGTTGCAAATATCCATTGGGCCTAACTTGAGAAGCATGAAGGCCTTTGATGGAGTCCAACTGTTCAGGGTGGTATATAGTCTATATAGGAAACTTCTCAAAGGTGTGCCAAAAGACTCTTGATGGAAGTTTGAAGGAGTTTCTAGTTGGAAGTTTTTAGAAACCCTTTGGTATACTCTTTTACATATTATGTAAGCTCTTAGAATATATTAGACAGGAATTGTCCAGAATGTGCTTGTATATACTTAAGGGATGTATGTAGAATGGTTTTGGGGACTGTTGTATAACTATCCTTGTAAGGAGGCTAAATTGTTCTAGATCAAGGAAGATCCTAGGCTAGAGACTTGAGAGGCCTATTTAGGCCATGTGGCTCATTTGTACATTTGTGATCTACATATCTTCCTACAAGCTAGAACACTAAGAGTGAGGAAAACTAAGGCACAATAGTGCCAACTGCCAAGTGAGTGTGTGTTTGGGACTTTAGCAAATGTGACTGTGTGATCACTTGTCTGTGATGAGGATTGTAACGGATTGAGCTATAAACCTAAGGGTACATGCTGAATTCACTTAAAGGGAATTACTTACTAGTTAGCACTTAAAAGTTTTATTTTTATATTTATTATTTTTTTTAAAGAGCATTTCCATTAAAATAAGATCAAGGGTTAGAATTCCTTAAAATAGAAAAAGAAAAAAAAGGTAACATGTGGCTTGTGGAATATCTTTGTGGTAGTGTTATTCTCTAATGACAGTCAAAATTTATATTGTATCAATCATCTTACTTTTCTGAATAATTTCATTATTATGGATTGTAGAAGTTGCCATCACTACCATCATAAGAATAATAAATACAAAAAAAACCCTCAACCCATACTCTAAATACGATCGTCATAACAACCACCCAATTCACGGAATATAACTACTCAAATAAATCATTTTTTCTCTGTTCGTCATTGGTTAAATCATTTTAAATCACCCCACATCTTAAAATTTAATTGACATATATTACCTGTCATGGTTTAGAATAATACTAGATTTAAAATAATCGATAAAAGTATACTCATACATGCAAAAACGACACACATGAAAAGTTGCATTATTAAAGCTAACAATATGTCATTGATTTTAAAAAATTACATATTAACTTTGTATTACTTATTTTCAATTTTTTATTAAAACCTATAATAGACCGTGATAAAAAAAATTTTAAATAAAAAAATGATTTAATTTTTCATTTAAATGAAAATATTATACAATGATATTTAATTAATAGATTGTATTATTACATGACATATTGTAAATGAGATATATTATAATTGTATTAGTACATGACATATTATAAATGAGATATATAGAGAAGTACATTACATTTTTTGTTCATACATATATAATTTTTTATACTAGAATAATTTTTAACTATCAATTTTTTTCTTTCTTTTTGACATGCAAAATGTGTTTCTAGTAGCGCTTTACTCACACTAATGTCTCTTTGGTGTTCAATTTATCTTAGTTTAAAATTTAAAATTTAAGTATCTAGAAGATAAGGCACAACTTTAACACATGCAATTTAGTATAAAATTGAAAGTGCATGTGCTTGGGTTGTGCCTTAGTTTTCGAAGGTGCAAAGACCTGCAAAAGGTGCGCATTGACTATGCATTTTTTTTTATAGGGAAATACCATTGTTTAAATTAGAGGAGAGAGATATTATGTATCCTCAAATTTATTTAAAAAAAATTATTGATCACATAAACCCTTTACTTCTTTTTTCAGAATTCTTTTTTTTAGACTTTTTAAATATAAATTATGTTATTTTATAAATATTGTATGCCTCATTTATAAAGGGCGCACACTTTCATCTTGCGCTTAGGCTCCAAGGGTTTTTGCGTCTTGATGTGTATCACACCTTTTGAAATATTTTATTTTTCAAATCTGTGAATACATTGTCTTCTTCTCCAACATTATATTTGCCTCTCATTTTCTACTTTGAAAGGGAATTCCCCCTTCGTAGATTGAAAATTCTATCGTTTGAGTTTTCAACTACTCATTAACTCTCAATATTACATTATTACTATTTCTAAATTCTCTTTAAAAAATTTTATGCATTAAACTTCTCTATCAACACCAACATATTTAGATGATTGGATTATAAGTTATAACTCATAAAATGATGCAGCAGCTGTATCCAACAATTAATTATTATCTCACAAAATACAAAAAAATATTAAGAAATAATAGCTAAGTAGAAATGAGAGATAGAGAGAAGATAAACATATATGATTGGATTATGATTGGATTTTGAGCCTAAAGGGTTATGTCCCGCTATATTCAGATCAAAGTTCAGTGTTTTTTTAGCCACACTACATTATTTATAGGCATATGTACAGAGTCATATTAGAAATTTTAAAGTTGAAGCTCATTTTAAAGTAGCAGCTATAACACAACAAAGCAACATGGTTTTCCTGATAATTAGCATTCTATTGGTAGCAGGTTTGTATTTATTAGACAAATCTGAGACCACAAGGCAGCAATCTATGTGAGATCCTGTTCTTAACAAAAAAAACCTACTGATGCAAAATATCATGATATGATACAAAACACTTTAGTAAAACCTTGCTTCATCAGAATCTCCAAGTTCAAGAGCAAAATTCTGCTGTTGAACCAAGTCTATATCAACATCAGCACAATCCTATACTCAATCTGGCCTAGACAAAAAAGATAGGCCTAAAAATTGCATGCTGACTCAGGAAAATTGAGAAGCAGAGCTAGCTATTTTACTCGCAAAGAATAGCATGATTTGGTAAATTTTCTAAAAATGTAATTTTACATATGCTGAAGTGCTTACAGCCTTCCCCATGCCGCGTTTTGTCATTTTAAGTACTATTTTGGTGAAGTTTCTTTAATGAACTTAGCCAAAATTTTGTTCATTTTCTTCCATATTGAATAGGCCTAATGTAATAGCACTTGCCAAATTTATCCAACTGTCCGTTGCTCTGGACCCTATTTTAAAACCAATGCAAATGTAATTTTATGATTCGAGTTTATGTAGGTCTGATGTGTTTAAAGCTAAAGCAATGGACCTTTTTCTTTTTTTTATTATGCTAAAGTGAATTATTGAATCGTCTAAAGCTTTCATTTTTAGGATGTTTTTCTATCCTACCGACACAGTTTCATTTTTCTTGGAACGTTGTATATATTACTCGTCAATGGGTAATGATATGTGCGATGTTTAGGATTGCAAATAAGCATTTATTACAATGCTTAAAGTGATTGTAATTTAGGAATGCATGGCACTATTAATGTTTGATTTAGCTCAATTTTTTTTACCCTTTTGCTTCTTATATGCAGCAGCCTTGAGGGTACATCATTTTCTTATTTAAATCACCATTGCTGATATGCTTTTGTGGTGTTCTTTTTTCTTGATTGTGTAAAATGTCATGAAGCACTTCAGACAACCTTTCTTGTGAAGGTAGATTGAAATATCAGATTTTTCTTGCAGCTTAATACAAAACCTATCCTTAGAAATCAATAAAAACAATAGAGCCAGCCACACCTCCCTATTAATAGTAAAGCCATGTTACTGTTAAGTATAATCCTCTGAATTTTTTTGTGATTGTTTGTTGCTCCTTACTTTCTTTTTTTTTTTCAGATTAGTTTCGACTAATGACACGTAGCTTTAGGTGATATCCTGCTTAGGTGTCATTTATTATTCTTTTGATAATGTAGGTGTGGAGATAATTAGGTTTTATTTTATTGAAAAATTAGACATAATGGATGTAGTAATAATTAATCATATGAAAGTTAAGTATTGATGGTAATTTTTGAGGGAGTATTATTTATTTGTCATCTATGTTTTACTAATATCTGAATACCCCTTTTTGCCTTCCTAATGCCCAAGTATTGACTCTTGTCACAGGGCGTTTGTGGATGTGATAGATTCACTAGTGGTTCAATAAGGGATGTTATTAAAACCATAGTTAAAAAGGATGGATACAGGGGGCTCATGAGGGGATGGTCTCCTAGAATGATGTTCCATGCTCCTGCTGCAGCGATTTGTTGGTCTACATATGAAGCCGCAAAGACCTTCTTCCAGGATTTGAATGACCAAAAAAATAGCAGCAGTGTGACCTAATTTATGTTGAGCTACTCAATTTTTTTCCCACTTATTTATGAGTGCATTGCTGTGAAAGGTACAGATATTCAGTGATAAACATGGCATCATACACATATACATGCATTCTTCAGGTTCGTAGTTCTAATTGAGGAGCAGCTTCAGGCTAGTTAGAATGTCAGACTGTATTGTATCATTATGTTCAAAATTTTGATAATTTCAAATTACATTAAGTGGTTTTCATTTTGTTCCAATTCTGAGTAATAGCTGGTAGCCTGGTACAACATCAGATCTGTGGAAAAGGAATTTATAAATTACCAGTAGCAAAATAATATCTTGGTGAATACAAGAATTTTAAGGTGTTGGATATAGTTAGAAAAAGGCCTAAGTTGCAAAGATTTGTATGAATAAGTACTTATTTTTATTTTTTTAAAATTTTCTTTTTATACTCTCTTTGTAGTTTAATGTTCACAGATCATTTTTGTATTTTGGCAGTTGTTGACAATTTTGCTGTAATAGTTTGATTAATCTTGCAACATCATCTTGTAGTGCAATCGTGTTTATAATACTCCATATATCCATGGACCACGGCTACGTAGCTAATTGCTTGGAGTTGAATAGCTTGAACTTTGGTCCAGTGGTACTGTGGTAGGCATCCTCTACTAGGTGGACGATGCAATTTTGGGGCAAATATTAGACATTCACACTTGCATAAGTTTTGGACTCAACTTCATATTCGCTACAAATTAAATTTCATATTCGAATATATAATAATTTATAAGTAATGTTATGGCCAAAAAGGATGATGTTGAAATATGCCTTGAATTTGTGTTTAGGAGCAGCGAGCTATAGCTCGAGAGGTAGCTCGGTAGTTTCGGAAGCATATGGAGTTGCGATGAAATTGGAGATATAGCTCCTATGCGAGTGAGCTATAGCTTACGAAGACATATTGGTTCGAATAGGCCGAGCGATAGCTCGCTCGGTAGCTCGCGAAGGTCGAAGGTGAGATAGGGGCCGAGCGATAGCTCGCTCGACCATGAGCGATAGCTCGACTGGGGTCCGAGCGATAGCTCGCTCGATGGTGAGCGAGAGCTCTCCGTTTGTGCACGGTGGAACCCACACGATTTATTAGGGTTTCATGGGCCGTTTTTATGCACTTATCTATCTTATTTGGGGATGCTATATATATTCCTAGTTAGGGTTTATTCATAACTTAGTCTATTATTGATAATTGAAATTATCAATCTGTAATCTGGAATTTCCTCGAGATCAATAAAGCTTTTCTCTCGCCTGCCCGTGGGCGTAGCCAACACATTGTTGGTGAACCACGTAAATCTGTGTGTGCTATTTATTTGTTTTGCATTCATTAATTTGTTCTTTCTCACATCCGTTACAACAAATGAGAAGGGGGTTAAGGGTGCATCATTCAACTATGACTCGGCCAACATATGCTTTTTAAATTTTTTAGAATAAAGCTGAATATTGTATAGAACTATTAGTAAAAACGGTATAAATTCATCCACGATACCCATCAAAGCATAAAGAGGTGAGACCTTATCAGTTGCAAACTCTGCACTTCTGCAGTGAAGAGAACCGGGGGGGGGGGGGGGGGTGACTAAGACAAAGACAAAGACTAACTTACAAGACTAGTATGCAAAATTGCAAACTCGACCTATTACCAGTTGGTTGTAGACTTGTAGGATTGAAATTGTAGTGACTTTAAATCGGCCAAGTGTGTTTATACTCCCTTCATCTCTAAATGTTCTTCCCACTTTGACTGTGCACATTTGCCAATGTAAAACTTTAACCATTAAAATTATTAGTTGCTCATTAGTGAAAATTTGGAGACAGAAGGAGCATTTTATTAGTAGTATTCTCTTGAGATCAGTGATAAAGAGGTGACATGTGGTCTAATGGAAGTCATCAAATGTATTGAAGTTTGTGTAAGACTCCACAATTAGGGTCTGTTCTCATACGTTGAAATTCAGTTCAGTTCAGTTCAACTCAGCTCAGTTCAGTTTAGTTCAGTTCAGCTCCTAATTTCCTTCTCTTATAAAATATTCAGTTCAGTTCAGTTCAGTTCAATTCAGTTCAGCTGAGTTTAGTCAATGAGAACATGCCCTTAATCAAAGTGTAAACACAATGAAGTCCAAGGGCTATAACTAGGGATGACAGTAAATCTGGACTCGACCCGGGTCCGTGGATACAGAATCGTTTTTCACGGATATAGGTCTTCAAATTTTAGATTCGTCAAATTCGAAACCTGCTGGAAAAAACAGATCTGGATCCGGGTCTAACCTCCAGACCCGGATCCAATTTTGTTTACCTGTTTTATAATTTTCTTATTAAAAAAAACTACAATTGTTTGTTTTTTTTTTATTAAAAATGTTGATGATGTTCGTATAAAAAAAATAAATAAATAAAAAATTGATGATTTAGGATGCTCACGTGGTATACATCATCGTTGTTTTTTTGCTTGCTTATTTGTAACATCGTACTTTTTTTCATTGTTTATACTCCCTCTGTTTTTAAATACTTGCTCTATTTCTCTTGGACACGCATGCCGATGCTAATCTTTGATCACTAATATCTTTAATTATCAATAAGTATATATTATAACAATTGAAAATTAATAATCTATTCATTGAGATGATTCCGACAAGTACCCACAAGACTATATTTTTTCTTATGTATAAATCACAAACATTAGTCAAAGTAGGACAGATGAATAGTGCAAAAAATAGAAATGGAGCAAGTATTTAAAAACGGAGGGAGTATATATTTTTTCAAAAGAGAAGTGTTTAAGTTGGTTGCTTTGTAAATTTGGATTAGTTGTATAACTTTAATTTAGGTTGATGTTGCAGAAGTTTGAAATGCATTTTTTTTTTACTCCAATATTACAAAAAACTTGATTTGTTGGGCTATACAGAAAATTGGAAAGCCGATTGGTTCTGACAAGGATTCTATCTCCCAGGTTATAGCGGAGACATTCCTTGAGATCGGTGCAAATAAGCTTCCTTGTGACATCTTTACAAAGAGGGCTACTCTTAACACCAATGAATAACGATGCAGATTGTATAAACTCATTCTTAATTGATAAATTCCCTAGTGCTTCTGTTACCTGCAAATTAAAAGCTTTGACATTATACTTAATGATACATTACATACAATTAATAAGCTCTGTACTGGAGGAATGAGTCCTCGTGAGTTGGTACGTAACCCTGTAAGGAATAATTTCAAGCGTTAACCCCTAGCTTGAACCCCACTGTGATCATACACTAAAGTACGGTGGCGTCCAAAAGGGAAGAAGATAGAGCAAAAGAGTCGCCAACAAGTTTTAGGAACTTGTAAACCGTTCACAGGGTGAAGGTTACACCCCTTAACGATCCAAGAGATCGTCAACTCCATAATGTCTAGAACCAAATAAGGGTTCGGGGATGAAGGTACAAATCCAACCTAAAAGAGATTGAACCTGCCCTAATAATAGGCCTCTACTTTATTCTGATCGTATTCATGTGCTCTTTCTAATTAACATGCAATCAATGAGATTAACCCTAAACCTGTTTAATCTATGTTGGTTGAATTTAATGCACAAATAAACTATTATTGGCGATCACTTGAATTATAATCAAATTAACCTAACAAGATTATTAATTATCTTATTAAGCGTGATATTACAACTACCAATTCCCTTTAAACATGCATAAAAGGTGTGATCAAGCAATAAATATAAATAATATCAAGCAACATAATAAATAATCAATATCATGAATAATAATTATAATAATCCTAATAATAATAATATCATCATAAATAAAATAATCATCATCAAAATAATAATAATAATAATAATAATAATCATCATAAATCATAACAATTATAATCATAATCATATTCATGTTAATATTAAAGCATAATAATAATAGCAAGATCCTAGGCATGATACTAACAAGATTAATAACAAACCCTAGCATGTCACAAAGCAATAAAAATCAAATCTTTAACTCTAACATGATACTAACAATCATAAATATTAGGAAGAACATAGGAAGCATCGCAGGAATCATATTTAATATTAAAATTACCCTAGACATGATACTAGGAATATCATAAGAACAATGTAAACATGATTTCTACATCATAATATCAATAAATCAATTAAAGCACTTACTTTGATGCCTCGTACCTCTTTCTAATAACAAAATACACACGTTAGTAACTTCAAGGAAAGTAACAATCAAAACAATTAAATTAAATAATTGAAATAGAGATTTGAGACCAAACCCTCAGAAATTAAACCTTTCACCTCTAGGGCGAAGGCAACTTCGAATATGGCTAGGTGTTTCTAGATCTCGCGAATGCGGAATTTTGTATTTGAAAAAAAGTTTAGAAAAGAGAAAGATGAATTAATGAATTAAAGAAGAAAACTTGATGAGAATTAGAGAATGATTAAAGAGAGAATTAGAGAATTAATGATTGCGAATGAAAACTGATTGTAGGTGAATGAAAACAGCGTTTTTAATACATTATTTATAGAGAAATCAGCCAAAAAGATAAAATATCAAAACAGAGCACTTGGCGCATGCAAAACGAGATTGACGCACGCAAAATAAAGCTGGCGCCAGCACCAGCTAATTGGCGCTAGGCACCAATGGCTAGCACCAGGCGCCAGGCCTGTTTTTGACGCGTTTTTGAAAATCAGATAAGTTTTGCCGTTCAGGAGGATAAAATCGTATATTTTCCTCGAAAATGCTTTTTGATTTTAATTAAAACTCTGAAAAGTCAACAAAAGTCAATTTATCAATGCTAATTGAATTAGGAATGGAAAGAACCTTCTAGAAGAATTTAGAAGACTAAAACCATTCCTAATTGCATTAGGAATGATAAATCATATTAGGCTCTCCCCTAGATCATTGGGCCGCATATAAGGCTCAAACCGGGCCCAGTTTAGTAAATTGGCCATAACTTCCTCAATATTCATCGGAATTGGGCTTATAGTATATCGTTGGAAAGCTCTTGTCAAGACCCATCCAACTACACTACTATTGGACCCATATCATTGACCAACCAAACTGAATTGATTTCTTTCTTAAAATAAGTTTTCAAAAACAGAGAGAAGAGAAATGAAAAAAAACTATCCGCAACACTAGACTTTCCACACTTTCGCTTCATTCGATTATGATTCGATGCGAAAGGTACTCATCACTGGGTTTGGTTTTGGGGAGACACAAATGGGTGTCTACAGAAGCCCCCACTTTGGCTGAGTTTGAAAAAACGCAAGTTTTGAAAACGAAAGTCCAAGTAGCGATAGGGACGGAGAATGATTCAGAACGTTCTGTGATCCTAAATCACTCTTGTAACGCCGATTCCTGCAAACTAGCGTTAGTTAAACAGATAAAAGAGTTAAGAAACGCGTATCTTGCACCGTCGAGCACACGTCTCTGAAAGTAACCGATTTGCTGCTTCACTGTTTTGATGACCTCCTGCAAGCTAGAGAATGCCATCCCGCTTGAAAACCGCTACGCCCGGAACTGCTTCCAAATTTGGAAGATTGCTTCGCCTGAAACGATCCTCCTCTGCTATGATAATATTCCACGTCCAAGGGAATACTATCGAAGATTGCTTCTCTTGAAACAATCCTCATCCGCTATGATAATACTCCACGTCCAAGGGAATACTATCGAAGATTGCTTCTCTTGAAACAATCCTCAGTTGTTTGTGACAACTCTCCACAATCTAGGGAACGCCACCTTGCTGTTTCGATGTTCACTCGTCTCTGAACAAAGAGCTTCTTTTTTTGATATGTTCACGCGTCTCTGAACAAAGAGCTTCTTTATTATATTCCTTTTTAATATGAACTTCTGAATGATGTGTCCACGCGTCTCTGAATGAAGAGCTTGATAATAGGATGCCCACGCGTCTCTGAGCAAAAGAGCTTGAAAATAGGAGATCTTTGATGATATGTCCACGCGTCTCTGAACAAAAGTGCTTTTGAATGATATGCCCACGCGTCTCTGGAGCAAAAGAGCTTGACGATATGTCCACGCGTCTCTGAACAAAGAGCTTGAAAGAAATGTCCATGCGTCTCTGAACAAAAGAGCTTTGATGATATGTCCACGCGTCTCTGAACAAAAGAGCTTGAATGAAATGTCCACGCGTCTCTGAACAAAAGATCTTGAATAGAAATGTTCACGCGTCTCTGAACAAAAGAGCTTGAATAATACGCCCACGCGTCTCTGGAGCAAAGAGCTTTGATAATATGTCCACGCGTCTCTGAACAAAAGAGATTCGGTACTTGAACGTTTGTTGTGATAATATTCTGAAGAAAAATTTCCAAAGACCAACGTTTTGTCGATCTCTAAATCTCGCTTGAACTTGGCTTCCGCTAAAACCAGTATGTCGGTGTCTCCGTGATGAGCCAATTCTTAGGCGCTTTAAGCTAAGTGAGACGATATTTCGTCAGGTCGATCACTTACTTGCGGTTGTAATCAAATCGACTACTCAATCATGTCAAAATGCTTATAGGGGCTAACTAGCGTACCAAGGAACCCGAAATTGCTGTATGAGGTCGAAATCACCTTTCTGAGAGGCTCGAGCTCTGTCGTTGCTGAGAAATTTCTGGCGCTAGGAATTGGAGTAGGGTCCTCCCTATTCTGCTGCACCTGTATTTATTTTGACTATAGAACTTTTCCAATCTTTTTAATTATCTTAGGTTTGACCTAAGGCTTAATGTTGCTTGACTCATCGACTTGACACGACTCAAGGTATAAAATTGACTCTCTGTGATCAACTGACTCGAGGTTGACTCGACTCAAAGTGAAATGACACGTGTGAATCATGACCCGTGTGTGCATTGTATTATGATTGTGCGACTCGCAAAAAAGCAAAAATTTTCCGTAATTTTTGTGGAGGGTACCGACTTTCTCCCGAAAAAAGAAAGACGCGAAAAGAAATCGAAGTGAAGGTGCATGTTTAATGAGCTTAGTCAAATGTTGTTTGATACTATCTCTCAAGGTGTAAGGATTAATCCATCCTAGGCTATCTCAATGGTTGACTCCATGATGAAAGTATTTGGGTAACTTAGGCACGGAGGCTAAGCACTTTGTTAGTTGAGACGAACACTACTAGAGGGGGGGGGTGAATTGTAGGTAAGATCCTAGTGACTACTTTGTGCAAATATGAACAGAATAAAATAGGAACTTGCAATGCATACAAGATTTTATGAGGAAACCTTCTAGTGCCCAACAAGAAGTAAAACCTCGACCCTACCTTAGGGATTTCAAACACAAACCACTTCACTATAATAGGGTAAACACCAAGTTACAACCTATTATACTAGAAACCTCTACTCACAAGTTCCTGAATGAACTTGCAACAGAATAGGATTCTATCCTACCCAATCCAAGTCCCAAACTTAGATTCTCTCGTACTACCTAAGTACAAACCTTCTTAGCTTCTCACCAGAAGCTCTCTCTTTGTATGCAATGAATACCAAAACACTCTCACCCAAATAACCCCAACCAATTACAAATATTGACACCTAGTATATGATAGGCAAGCTATGCATGAAACCCGAAACTAATATGACAAGATAATAAGCTTGGCAAACTTACACAATTAAAGCTCTGTAAATTCTTCACGCATAAACTCACAAGAAAAAAACCTAAACTCCTTTTTATCAATACTATTTATACAAGTATTACTTGTATAGAAAGTAGGTTTTCTTAAAGATAAATAAGTTAAACTTAACTTATCTTTATACACGGTTTTTAAGTAAATCATTCTTGAAGAAAATCTTTTTCGAAAAATAAGATAGAAAGATTGAGTTAAAACGCATAATATCTTTTTAACAAACTGATTTTAAGAAATAACATTTATTGAAAATCTTTTTCGAATTCTATCTTTTATCTTTTCCGATTTTAATATATTTGCCAAGCTAACTTGCCACACGTCTAATAGATTTCATACATATCCTACTTAACATATTTAACAATGAATCTAGAAGATAAAATCTTAACTAAGTCATTGCTGCGCTGCATTTTTGTACTGGTAGGATTACTTGGGCTCTACCCTTACTAAGGTCCACCAAAGATCTTAGTCAGCCATCTTCAAGTTCCTGTGAAGGAACGTTCCTGTTAAGGAACTCAGTTTCTGTAAGGGAACTCTTCTTCTGTTTCAAATAACCTTTTTGAATAAAGATCTCTTCAAGTCTTCTTAGTTCCAGTTACTTCTTCCATCTCCAAGATCAATTTCACCTAAACTAAACAAACACTTGAAAAACCTTTATTAAATGAGTTTGCTGTAGTTTAAGTTCCTCATCATCAAAACCTTTAAACATCAACAATTTCCCCCTTTTTGATGATGACAAACTTAAGCAAACTCTAGAGAAAGTTAAAGCAAAATAGAAGGACGTATTTTTGTATTTTTGGTTTATTAACAGAAAATAAACACACAACTGAATTAAAACAGAAACTAAAAGAAAAAATTAAACAAAAATAGCTAAGAAAGTACTAATCTAATCTATCAGCATCATATCAGAAGAAAGTTCTGATACTTTCTCAACTGGAACCCAGAACAACTTCAGCCTCCATGTTTGCTTCTTCTTTTCCCCCTTTTGGCATTATCAAAAAGTCATGCTTTTTCAAGTTTATTAAGCATCTACTCACATCCCCACAAGCAATTCATCGAGTGTGGGAATCTGAAGGCAGCGCTGCTAACTTCCCTTAGGAAAGTTCCACTCTCCTATTTAAGCATTCATAACATACTAAAGCACATATGTATAGACAATTCCAAAAGCATTCATTAAAAACAAAAGATTCATCATCCTGCTAGATAAAAGGTTATTACAAACCAAAAAAAAAATTTAAGCATTTAAAAACATAAACTGAAATTGTTCATGACTGCTAAAGGAAGTTAAGGTAGGCTTGTTTTAGGAAGGCTAAGAGGGAAATGGCTAAGTTTGCAAGAGGTCCAGAATCTGTTTGCTGTCTTCTTTTTGTTGTGAAATGAGAGCTTCCAGCCTTTGCTCAAGACTCTGTAGCTTCTATTGGAAATCCTCCTTCTGTTCCTTCAGAGCCTTGTCCTGTGCTTGCACCAGTTTCTTCTATTCCTTTAGTACCTTGCCCTGCTCCTGCTCCTGCACCAGTTTGTCCAGCTTCTGAAACTGAACCTTCCCAACTGATTCCTTGACTTGAATTTCAACCCTTTCCATTCTATCCATCAGTTTAGCCACTTGCCCATCAAGTACTTTCTCATCAGCATCCAGCTCCAATGGTTTCTCCAAGCTGGTCTGAGGGAAAGAATTTGTAGATAGCCTCCTGCTCTTTCTCACAGGTTTGTCACTCACTTCCTTTTCCTTTCTCTTCCCAGTACTCTTTTCAGCCTTCTCTTCTTCTTTCTCTAATTTCTGAATTTTTCCTTGAACCACTTCTAAGCTCAGACCAGCCAGAGTATCTGCATTAATCACATTCTCTGGCTTCTCATCCAAGCCCACATACTTTCCTTTCAACTGCACCCCGAGACTTTCAAAGACAGTAGACAAAATAGCACCATATCCTACTTTTGTTCCACTTGGAACACAGTGTACCAAGTGCTGATACATAAGTGAGGGAAAATTAACTTTAATTTTCCTTGACAGACAGAAAATCACAGCCATGTCCATCAAACATGCTTCACCCTTCTTTGCAGTTCTTGGCAAGATGGTTTTCTTGACAAGATTGAACAATAGCTTATTTAAAGGACTTAGATCATTATGACTCATAATGTTCTTCCCCCTTTTTCCTCCCAGGGCTTCAACTATGTCACCACTCAAGTAATTCCCAACCTTAACACTTGACTTACCCTTAATGTAAGTCTCATACCCTTCCATTGGGGTTTTCAGAATATTGCTAAGGGTCTCCACATCTAATTCAATGTTTATACCACCAACCTTACTAGTAATTATTCCCAATTTTGCTTGAAAATTTTGACAAAATTCAGTCATAGCAATCGGATACATGAAATTATTAGAAACTTTAACCAACAAGTGCTCCCAGCCTTGGAACTTAATCAAATCAACAAATTCTAGAAACCTAGCACTTCTACACCAATATAAATCAATACGGTGACCAACAACATACCTTCCTGCCTGTGATTCAAGCTCAGCTTGATCAATTTCTTCTTCGTCCTCCGATTTTTCCTTTTGTGATCCCTCCTCATCCATGTTACGAGAAAACTCCTCTACTTCCTCAATGTGATCCTCCAGAGTCTTTTCTTGACTTTTATTTGCCTTCCATTCCTTCAATTTGTCAAGTACGGACTTGGTGATGTTCTCCAACTGTTCAGGGTTAGGGTTTTGCATGGTGGATGAAGAAGGAGGTATGATTTGTGTTTCGGTGCAAGAAATAATCGGAAGTGAAGAGACTTCTTCTTGCTCAGAGGGATGGTTGTTGTGTGAATTTTCAGAGGAGCTTAGAGAGGTAATAATGGCCATGGTTTTCTTCTTCACGAGGTTTTAGAAGGGTGTAGAAATTTTTTACAGTAAAGTAAATTTGATTTGACAGTGTGATGATGTAAGGTGGTTGTGGGTGCCTTTTGTATTTAATGAATCGGTGTAAGGATTTAAGGAGATTACTGTGCAGTCATTAATTGAACAAGTTCAATTAATTTTCTAAAATTAAATTACGCAGGATGAATTTACCAAAAATCCTTTTCTTTCCAAATTCATTTAATTTCCAAAAACAGGGTTTATGTTCACAAATACGCAATTGGAACACGCTTTTTACACATATGCAATGTACATTACTACAAGCAAAATTATTTGAGTGTTTAATGAACTTACCTTCAGTGATTAACAACGGTGACACTTCAGCTATGTTTAGCACACCATAATTGTGTTAAATGCTCTTTTTGCTCTATTTACATTATTTTTGACTTTGCCATATCTTGGAACTTCAGAGGCTAGCACTTCAGCTTGATCATCCCAAGTTCCAGTCTCAATTTCTCAAATCTTTCTCTGTTCAAGGGCTTGGTTAGAATATCTGCAATTTGATTTTCAGTTTGACAAAATTCTAACTTTATATTCCCTTGCTCCACATTATCTTTTAAAAAGTGATGCCTAATGTGGATGTGTTTTACCTTTGAGTGTTGAACTGGATCCTTAGAAATACATATAGCGCTTGTATTATCACAGTAATAAGGTACACATTTAAAAATAATACCAAAATCTCTGACCTGTTGTTTTATCCATAGAACTTGTGAATAACATGCTGCTGCTGCCACATATTCAGCTTCTGCTGTAGATAAAGCAACTGTGTTTTGCTTCTTGGAACCTCAAGAAACTAAACAAGGACCTAAAAACTGTACCATGCCTGAAGTGCTTTTTCTATTAACCAAATCACCTGCATAGTCAGCATCAGTAAAACTATTTAAATCAAAAGAATCACTTATGGGATAGAATAGACCCAGATCATCAGTTCCTTTCAAGTATCTTAGGATTCTTTTTACTGCTATCAAGTGAGACTCCTTTGGATTTGCTTGGAATCTGGCACACAGATCTACACTAAAAGATATGTCAGGTCTTCTAGCTGTTAAGTAAAGTAGTGAGCTTATCATACCTCGATACATAGATTGATCTATGCAAGTTCCAGATAGATCTTCATCCAATCTAGTGGCAATTCCCATAGGGGTATTATTGGTTTTGGCAGTTTCTAACTTGTATTTCTTGATCAGTTCCTTGATATACTTTTGTTGATGAATCATGATTCCTTCTTCAGTTTGCTTGATTTGCAATCCGAGGAAGAAATTTAATTCTCCAGTCATACTCATTTCAAATTCTCCACTCATAAGGTGAGCAAAGTACTTGCATAGAGATTCATTAGTTTCACCAAATAAAATATCATCAACATAAATCTGTACAACTAAGATATCAGTTCCATTTGACTTCAAAAACAATGTTTTGTCAATTTTACGACGTTTAAAACCATTAGCCAAAAGGAACTTAGATGATCTTTCATACCATGCTCTAGGAGCTTGCTTTAACCCATAAAGAGCTTTGTCAAGCTTATAGACATGGTTTGGGAACTCTGGATTTTCAAATCCAGGAGGCTGTTCCACATAGACTTCCTCATTTAAGTTTCCATTTAAGAAAGCACATTTAACATCCATCTGGTACAGCCTAAATCCCATATAAGCAGTACAGACTTCTTCATAATCGATTCCTTCCTGCTAGTTGAAACCTTGTACAACAAGTCTTTCTTTGTTCCTGACAATAATACCATGTTCATCTAGTTTGTTTCTGAATACCCATTTTAGTCCAATGGACTTCTTGTCTTTAGGTCTAGGTTCCAGATGCCAAACTTTGTTTCTTTCAAATTCATTTAGTTCAGCTTACATAGCATTAATCTAGTCAGCGTCAGTTAAAGCCTCAACATAGTTCTTAGGTTCCATGGATGAGAGGAATGCATTGAATGCACAGAAATTCCTAAGCTGAGATCTGGTTTGAGTTCCTTTTGTGATATCACTCATGATTGCATCAACTGGATGTGATTTCTGATATTTCCAGGGCCTTGGTGTAAAGTCTTTGATTGGATACAATCGTTCTTCATTGTTGTTGACTGGTTCTTCTGTAGGAACTTGGTCATGGATCTCAGTTTGAACTTCTTCAGGTGTTTCCACATTCTGGTTTTTGTTATGTTCATCAGTCTGTTCTTGAAGTGGAGTTCCTGGTGCATTCTCTATTTCTAGTTCAGTATTTGCTTCAGGATTCGTTACTTCTGTAATTTCCACTTGCTGCTTCTGCAGTGATGATGGTTCCTCATCTGGATTCTGCTTACGCACAAGTCCAATTTCGAAATCATCATCACAATCCTGTACATCAACCAAATGTTCAGTTTCATCAAATATGATATGTACAGACTCCTCAACACTCATAGTCCTTTTGTTATAGACTCTATAAGCTTTACTATTCGAGGCATATCCTAGGAACACTGCCTCATCACTACGTTCATCAAATTTTCCCAAGTATCTTTTACCATTATTGTGAAAAAAGCATTTAAATCCAAAAGATCTGAAGTAAGAAATATTAGGTTTTCTCCCTTTCATGAGTTCATAGGGAGTTTTGTTGGTGATGGCACTAACAGATACCCTGTTAAGTATATAGCATGCTGTGTTTACTGCTTCTGCCCAGAAGTTCCTAGGCAGCCTTCTTGATATCAGCATTGTTCTTGCCATGTCTTCAAGGATCCTATTCTTGCGCTCCACCACTCCATTCTGTTGTGGAATTCTTGGGGCAGAGAAATTGTGATCCATACCATACTCGGTACAAAATTCATCAAATTTGGAATTTTTGAATTCTGTTCCATGATCTGAACTAAGATGTATCAATTGATTACCTGTTCTTCTCTGTTATTTCTTTACAAAAGCAACAAATTCATCAAACGTCTCATCCTTGCTTACAAGAAAGAAAACCCAAGTGAACCTTGAAAAATCATCAACAATAACCATTACATATTTCTTACCACTTCTACTTTGGATTCTCATTGGACCACAGAGATCCATATGAATGAGTTCCGAAGGACTTTTGGTACTAACCATCTTTTTGGACTTGAAGGAACTTCAAGTCTGTTTTCCTCTAACACAAGCCTCACACACTTTGTCATACAGGAACTTAATGCAAGGAAGTCCTTCCACTAAATTCTTAGATCTTAGTTTATCAAGTAGAGAAAATCTTGCATGGCCAAATATTTTGTGCCATAATAGAGGATCATCCTCAATAACACTTAGACATGTTAGACTGCTGTTAGGAACCTCGTTAAGATCCACAACATATGTGTTCCCTTTACGAGTTCCTTCTAAAATAATGTTCCCAGTGTTATTGTGGATGATTCTACACTTATTTGAAGTAAAGCTAACAGAATTACCTTTGTCACAAAACTATGAAATACTTAACAAGTTGTGTTTGAGACCCTCGACTTAAAATACATTATCAATGGCATGGGAACGTGACCTTCCTACCTTTCTAATAGCAATTATATCACCTTTCATATTATCACCAAAAGTCACGGTTCCACCATAGTAGGCATCCAGTGAGAGAAATCTAGATTTATCTCCAGTCATGTGCTTAGAAAAACCACTGTCGAGGTACCAAGTGTTGTTCCCCCTCACTGGAACCTGCAAGAAGAGTTAAACGTTAAAGTTAGGAACCCAGGTTTCCTTGGGTTCCTGTGTAACAGGAGTTGATTCATTTTTCTTGACCCAGATTTGTTCTACATGTTTGACATTCTTCTGAGTGCTTTGTTCTTTCTTAGGACACTTAACCTGCTTATGTCCTGTATTGCCACAGAAATAACAAACAATGCTACTAGGCAAGTTGACATACTTCTTTTCTTTCCGGAACTTCTTTTTAAAACCTAAACCTACAGTTCTCTTGGTTTGAGCCTTAGTGATCCAATCAGGAACTCTATACTCTATTGGTTGCTTACCTTTCCTAGCTCTCTCAAGTTCCCCCTCAAGACGTGCTTTATCCATTTTTAAATCTTCCAAATCATATTTTAATTTTTCAAAATTCGAATATTCAGTAAGTGAAGGAACTTCAGAGTTAGGAGTATCAATACCAAGTTTTAACAAAGACAATTCCACATTTAGAAGTATGTTATCATGTTTCAGATTTTCAATAGTCTCTTTTAAGATTTTATTATCATCGAACAGACTAAAGAACCTGTATTGAATGTCAAACTTCATGTTATCAACCCATTCACTGTTCACTTTGTAAGTTACTAAAGCTTTATCACTTTGCTGTTTGGATCTATGTAATTCCTTTAAATCTTCTTGAATTTCCAAAACAGCATATATTAGTTTCTCTTTAGACAGATGTTTTAATTCATTGTAAGAGAACCATACCTCAGACTCTAGCTCCTTTAGTTTGGCAGCTTCATCAGTTTTTGCCATTAGACACAAATGAGCAGTTTCTTCTAATGGTTGGTCCTCCTCTTCTTCTGAATCTGTATCTCCCCAAGCAGCTAGCATAGCTTTCTTCACATTGTCCTTGGTGAAGTGAGGCTTATAGACTCTTGACTCTTTGGATTGCTCCTTGCCTTTTGTCTTTCCTTTCTCTCCATCCTGTACAGGACAATCCTTAATAAAGTGATCTTTTGACCCACACTTGAAACATGTTGTGTTTCTGGAACTTGTGTACTTCTTGTTCCTGTCAAACTTCTTATTGTTCATCATCCTTTTAAATTTCCTTACTAGCATAGCCATCTCTTCCTCATCAACTTCTGATTCTTCTGAGTCTCGTGCCTTGAGTGCAAGACTCTTGCTTCTGGAACTTTCAGTATTGGAACTCAGATGAAGTTCATGAGTCATCAATGATCCAGCTAGTTGTTCCATATTGAACTTGGTGAAGTCCTTAGCTTCCTGCATAGCAGTAACCTTGGATCTCCAGCGTTCATCTTGTGGTAGGCTCCTTAAGATCTTCCTAGCCTGTTCATCAATAGGATTATGCCTGCCAAGGGAGTTCAGTTCATTAATAATAACATTAAATCTAGTAAACATCTCTTCTATGGTTTCTTTAGATTGCATTTCAAACCTTTCATATCTAGACATCAATAAATCTATTTTAGAACGTTTTACCTCATTAGTACCTTCATGAGTTACCTGTAGTAAATCCCAAATCTGTTTAGCAGACTTGCATCCCATGATACGATTATGTTCATGAGGTCCAAGTCCACAGTGCAAATACTTTATAGCTAAAGCATTCAGTTCAAGTTTCTGATAGTCTTCTTTGTCATAATCAGAAATGGATTTAGAGACTACCTCATGTTTGTCATTGGTTGCAGTTATTTCAAAATCACCAGTTTCAATACGCCTAACTTGGTAATTTTCAGCCTTAATAAAGATCTCCATCATGTTCTTCCAGTAGGCATAGAACTTACCATTGAACATAGGTGGACGTTGGGTTGAGTACCCTTCTTCAAGTTTCTCCTTGTAATTCATCTCTCCAGGAACTTACTCAGCAAAGTTATCTGCTTGTACGTGAGAACCTTGCTCTGATACCAATTGTTAGTTGAGACGAACACTATAAGAGGGGGGGGGGGTGAATTGTAGGTGAGTTCCTAGTGACTACTTTTTGCAAATATAAACAGAATAAAATAGGAACTTGCAATGCACACAGGATTTTACGAGGAAACCTTCTAGTGCCTAACTAGAAGTAAAACCTCGACCCTACCTTAGGGATTTCAAACACAAACCACTTCACTATAATAGGGCAAACACCAAGTTACAACCTATTATACTAGAAACCTCTACTCACAAGTTCCTGAATGAACTTGCAACAGAATAGGATTTTATCCTACCCAATCGAAGTCCCAAACTTAGATTCTCTCGTACTACCTAAGTACAAACCTTCTTAGCTTCTCACCAGAAGCTCTCTCTTTGTATGCAATGAATACCAAAACACTCTCACCCAAATAACCCCAACCAATTACAAATATTGACACCTAGTATATGATAGGCAAGCTATGCATGAAACCCGAAACTAATATGACAAGATAATAAGCTTGGCAAACTTACACAATTAAAGCTCTGTAAATTCTTCACGCATAAACTCACAAGAAAAAAACCTAAACTCCTTTTTATCAATACTATTTATACAAGTATTACTTGTATAGAAAGTAGGTTTTCTTAAAGATAAATAAGTTAAAATTAACTTATCTTTATACACGGTTTTTAAGTAAATCATTCTTGAAGAAAATCTTTTTCGAAAAATAAGATAGAAAGATTGAGTTAAAACGCATAATATCTTTTTAACAAACTGATTTTAAGAAATAACATTTATTGAAAATCTTTTTCGAATTCTATCTTTTATCTTTTCCGATTTTAATATATTTGCCAAGCTAACTTGCCACGCGTCTAATAGATTTCATACATATCCTACTTAACATATTTAACAATGAATCTAGAAGATAAAATCTTAACTAAGTCATTGCTGCGCTGCATTTCTGTACTGGTAGGATTACTTGGGCTCTACCCTTACTAAGTTCCACCAAAGATCTTAGTCAGCCATCTTCAAGTTCCTGTGAAGGAACGTTCCTGTTAAGGAACTCAGTTCCTGTAAGGGAACTCTTCTTCTGTTTCAAATAACCTTTTTGAATAAAGATCTCTTCAAGTCTTCTTAGTTCCAGTTACTTCTTCCATCTCCAAGATCAATTTCACCTAAACTAAACAAACACTTGAAAAACCTTTATTAAATGAGTTTGCTGTAGTTTAAGTTCCTCATCATCAAAACCTTTAAACATCAACACACTTCATACTTCGTGATGCAATGACCATTATGGTTGATGAGTGATGTTGACATGACAAGGCATGCTTCAGCGTTGTGTTAAGATTCCATGACAAAGGGTTCTTAAGGGAAGTATATTTGGTCATGCATCTGTGCAGTGTGTGAAAGTGACACTAAAGTTAGGCTGCAAGGGCTAAGTGTGTGGAAATATATTATTTGTTAAAAGAGTCAAATAGTGGTGACTCTTAGGCTAGGTAAGCTAATGATATAGGGATCAAGCCCCCAAGTCTAGCTCTACATGAAAAGGGATGAAAATAAGGAATCCTTGATATGATCATGGTGTGAGTGTGTGAATGTGAATATGAATGCATGTTTATTACGGCCGCACCTCGATGTGAATTTGCCTACGTATCCGTTACGAATCAGGCCGAACGTAGCTCTAGCCGAACCTCGCACAAGTGTGTGTATACCTCAAAAAGGTCTTTTAAGGGTTGTAACGCGGTTAGGCTAAAGGCTGAAGAAGAAGGGGATAAAGGCTCAAGACCCTAGATTAGCCTCCAAGGTGTGCAACCTTGCTTTTGAGTCTTTATATTTTTATGCTTGAGGCTTTTAGCTCTTTTTTATTTCTTTTTGCTTTAGAATTTATTTTATTTTTATAAGTGTGGGCAATCCCGATCATGCGGTCTATCACTCACTTGGAATTCATGTTTCTCAGGCACGGTACCGAGCACTCGATAAGAGACGCAATCTGAGACATGTTCTTATCGAAGATATTTTCATATCAAAGACATTGGAACACTTGCCCTTTTGTACACTATTATTTATTTTTTGCTTTTGCTTATTTTTGTTTTGATCTTTTGAAATCACTCAAGCCTTTTTAGAATTGCATAAGTTACACACCATCCCATCCCAAGGTTAGGTAGATGTAGGTTGAAAAAAGAAAGGTCTATCATTAGACGAGGCTCAAAGTGGTTTATGAAGAAAGGATTGTAAATTAGAAGGGTGAAAGGAGACATGATGTGGCTACAAGGGGTGCCTCAAATCATTGGTATACCTTGTGCTTAATTTGACACGGATTTTTTTTTAATGCAATATAATGAAATGATCATATATAAGGAAATAAATGCTCATTTTATTAAAAAAGAAACTATATAATGATCCTACAAAATAAATCTAAGGAATAAAAAGGTGCCTATGCTAGACTTATTAGGGAAAAGGGTAAATAAAAAAGAAGTAGAAAAAAGAGGTCACAAAATCTTGTCGTTGAAACTCGCCTCATGTCTTGTGTTGTTTCCTTTATCATCACTCGCTCTTCTTGTTAACTGGAGGTATAGGAAGCTTGTTGTTATCAATAAAATGTTGGATAGCCTCCTTTAGCTTCCAACAGCTCTCAGTAGCATGACCCCTACCTTGATGGTACTTGCAGTGTTCGTCTGGATTCCAAATAGGCGATCTCTTCTCAAGTGGGGGATCTCAAATAGGTCCAATGGGAGTAATGATTCCTTTGGCATAGAGTCGATCTAAAGCATCATCGTAGCTAATTCCAATAGGGGTAAATTCCCTTTTCGGTTGCTTTCGATTACCCATGGCTAGGATCTCACTAAGGTCGAAAGTACCAACACTGTTGCTAGAGTAGGTGTTTCCGGAAGGAGAAGGATAGTCGTTCTTCTTCCCTTTACAGCCACTGTTACTATTGTTACTAATCTTGGCCTTCTTGTCGCGCGGAGGAACATGAAGGAGATTTGAATCACTGAAGTCTTGAACACGATCCTTGAGGGCGAGGCCCTTTTCAGCAGTGTGACCACAACTTATATGGTATCGGCAATAGGAATTTGGATCCCAATTGGGAAAATGTTTTTCAGATGGAGGGTCTTGACTGGGACCAATGGAGTGAATATGACCTTGATCATGTAGACAGTCAAAAGCTTCATTGTAAGTCGTTCCTATTGGTGTGTATCCTTGAATGGTCCGTTTTGCTCGTGGCTTAGGAGCATTGAGTTCTTCATTAAACTCTTGGAGAGAATTCTGTTCGATGGCCATCACCCGATTTGCTAATCCTTCTACCACATTCAAGAGCATGTCAACGACATCTTGCAGTTTTCGAACGTCCTCTTTTAGACTTGACGAGTCTTCCTTGGTATCATCTAATAAAAGACTTTCATCCTCCCCAATCATGGCCACCTCATCGAGAGAGGTTATATAAGCTGTCTCGATCATGGGTTCTCCTACAGGTATGATAAGAAGTGATGGATTGAAGGATGTTTGGTCATCTTCGATGGCTAGAATCTCGGAAGTTTCATTGTTATCGATCAGATCTTGAATAGCTTCTTTGAGTTTCCAACACTCCTCAGTGTTGTGACCCTTTCCTTGGTGATATTTGCAGTGCTTATTAGGGTCCCACTTGGGTGGCCTGGCTTCTGGAACTGGATCTTTGATGGGCCCTATGGGCATGACTAGTCCTTTGTGATGTAGTTTGTCGAAAGCTGTTTCATAACTCATACCAAGTGGAGTGAACACCCTCTTTGATCTTTGGATTCGTGGTTTAGAGGCGTTCGTGGCATGTACTTCATTAATGGGAGAGGAAGAAGAAGGATGGTCGTTCTTCTTTCCTCTCGCACCATTATCTTTCAGAAGGTCATCTTCAATGTCAATGCCTATATTATAGACGGCTTTGAAAGTATTTAAATTGTGTTGGTACTTTAAGTGCTTTGAATACTTCCCTTGGAGATTCTTGATAAACATCCTCACAGATTCTTTTTCGGTAGGAGCCTAGACCATATTAGCGGAAGTTTCCCTCCATTTGTTGAAGAAAGAAGTGAACCCTTCGTTTTTTTTTTGTTTTAACATCTCAAGTTGTCTATGGTCTGTTTCGTCTTGGATGTTGCACTTATACCTATCTATGAAAGCGTTTGTTATCGACTCCCAAGAAGAGGTTTTTTCTTTCTCGAGAGAAAAGAACCATTGTTGAAAAACGATTTCGAGAGATAATGGGAATAGAGAGGGAAAAACCTTCTTATCGATACCCTTAATGTTCATTATGTTTTCAAAAGCTCTTAGATGGAAGTAAGGTTATCTATTGCCTTAAATTTTGGGATGTCGGTGGCGTTGAACTTATGAGGAAGAAGTTCCTTGTCCAGCGAGACCCCTTGTGAACTCATGCCCTGGAATTTATAGTCACTAGATAGCTTGCTTGGACTCTCTTGCATGAGGTCCATCTGTTGTTGCTTCACAGGATCATCGATATTGAGTGTGAGTAGCTTCAGTGTCTCAGTTACAGTAACCAATTGGTTCCTAAGCTTATTGACTTCTTCTTGACTTGCCATTATCTTTTTAGCCTTCCTCTTTTGACGAATCAGTTTATCAAAAAGTAAGACTTGAACAAAGAGGTTATCCTTGATTAATCGCCCTTCTCTCCTCGACCAAGTACTGTGGAAAAGGAAATTGGGGATATTTATTGTTAATTATTTGACTTAAACTTTATTCAACATGCAATGGATGGAGGAAGTGAAGAAAGATTGGAATAGAATTTGAAGGAAAATGATGTAGATGGAAGGATATGAAGAATTAGGAGTAGAATGTACCCCCCAACTCAAATGACGGAAAAGACCGACTCATGCATGAACCTAAGACATGGTCATGGTGATGTGTACTCAAAGTGTGTGCTAAGACTAGTGAGTGTAGGTGACATGTTAAGACTCTTGTCATGACCATGTGGCTAGACTATGTGACTAGACTCAAGCAAAGACTAAGTTAAGACTTCACGTATAAGCATTAAACTGGACATACTATGGTATTTTAGTCATAACTTTTTATCTGTGACTGATTTGGATGAAACCAACGCCAAATTAAAGATAAAACTCGGGGCTACAGATCCATAGGTTGTAGGACTCGTAGTTCTTCCTATAACTCCGGATATGACCAAAACAAGTTGACGTTTGTGCAGTATACGGGAATAAAAATCCGGGTTCACTTAAAGGAACTATGACTCGATTTTATAGTTATTTATTAGCTCAAATTAATTAATTAATTAATTAAACAAATTCCTTTAGTCACAAGTCAAACAAACGGTTAAGAAAACATAGAATATATGCACAACAAATAATGCACAATTAGTCAAGTAGGCACAATATGATGCAATAAGTTCGCAACCTAACCATGGCTCTAGTTCTCTAAAGTTCGGGATATGGTTTAGTCAATAGAGGGTCATGGTTAATTGTCCGAATGCACCGCGCGGAAGCCTAACCGTGAAGGTTGGCGCGAGTGGATGGGACACCGCGAGCTTTAGAAAAAAACTCGCTTCCATGGTTTGGTGAATTCAACATTCTCGGATGTACCCTTTGTTGCACGGAGCGTTCAATCGGGTAGATGGAGCATGAATTCCCAGTGGGTTATGTCCATATGTAGAACACATATGGGTTTCAGAAAAGTGAGAAAAAATTCAATCAGGAAGTAGGATCGAGCAAACAATACGAAAAACTGGTCGAAATTAGAATGCATATTTCAGGCTCGGTATTGGGGGAGGTTGGCGCCAACAATCAGAGACTGGCGCCAGTTTTTAACTGTAGCGCCTGGTGCCAATGCTGGCGTCTGGCGCCAAGCTCTGGCCCCTGGCGCTACTTCCCACATGCCTCAGCAGCTTTCTGTGCTCGATAAAATTTTCCAGTTTCGCGCGGTGTTATTTCGGTCCTAGTTGTGAAAGATATTTCTCAAATTTCCTACGTGTAAAATCCTATGTTTTTAACTCATTACGGATGGTCTTTGCAATGAGATCTTTTTTATGCATATGACAATAATGTTAATCAAAATTACGCACATGAAATACGTAGAACGTTTCCAGTCTCATCCACTCATTCTAAATCATTGCCGAAACAAATTCAGGAATTAAAATAGAAATCCTCCCCAGTGGAGTCGCCAAAAACTATAGGGAATAATTTCAAGCGTTAACCCCTAGCTTGAACCCCACTGTGATCATACACTAAAGTACGGTGGCGTCCAAAAGGGAAGAAGATAGAGCAAAAGAGTCGCCAACAAGTTTTAGGAACTTGTAAACCGTTCACAGGGTGAAGGTTACACCCCTTAACGATCCAAGAGATCGTCAACTCCATAAGGTCTAGAACCAAATAAGGGTTCGGGGATGAAGGTAAAAATCCAACCCAAAAGAGATTGAACCTGCCCTAATAATAGGCCTCTACTTTATTCTGATCGTATTCATGTGCGCTTTCTAATTAACATGCAATCAATAGGATTAACCCTAAACCTGTTTAATCTATGTTGGTTGAATTTAATGCACAAATAAACTATTATTGGCGATCACTTGAATTATAATCAAATTAACCTAACAAGATTATTAATTATCTTATTAAGCGTGATATTACAAGTACCAATTCCCTTTAAACATGCATAAAAGGTGTGATCAAGCAATAAATATAAATAATATCAAGCAACATAATAAATAATCAATATCATGAATAATAATTATAATAATCATAATAATAATAATAATATCATCATAAATAAAATAATCATCATCAAAATAATAATAATAATAATAATCATCATAAATCATAACAATTATAATCATAATCATATTCATTTTAATATTAAAGCATAATAATAATAGCAAGATCCTAGGCATGATAATAACAAGATTAACAACAAACCCTAGCATGTCACTAAGCAATAAAAATCAAATCTTTAACCCTAACATGATACTAACAATCATAAATATTAGGAAGAACATAGGAAGCATCGCAGGAATCATATTTAATATTAAAATTACCCTAGACATGATACTAGGAATATCATAAGAACAATGTAAACATGATTTCTACATCATAATATCAATAAATCAATTAAAGCACTTACTTTGATGCCTCGTACCTCTTTCTAATAACAAAATACACACGTTAGTAACTTCAAGGAAAGTAACAATCAAAACAATTAAATTAAATAATTGAAATAAAGAATTGGGACCAAACCCTCAGAAATTAAACCTTTCACGTCTTGGGCGAAGGCAACTTCGAATATGGCTAGGTGTTTCTAGATCTCGCGAATGCGGAATTTTTTATTTGAAAACAAAGTTTAGAAAAGAGAAAGATGAATTAATGAATTAAAGAAGAAAACTTGATGAGAATTGGAGAATGATTAAAGAGAGAATTAGAGAATTAATGATTGCGAATGAAAACTGATTGTAGGTGAATGAAAACGGAGTTTTGAATACGTTATTTATAGAGAAATCAGCCAAAAAGATAAAATATCAAAACATAGCACTTGGCGCACGCAAAACGAGATTGACGCACGCAAAACAAAGCTGGCGCCAACACCAGCTAATTGGTGCTAGGCGCCAATGGCTAGCACCAGGCGCTAGGCCTGGTTCCAAGCGCCAATGCCTGGAGTCAGGCGCCAGGCCTGTTTTTGACGCATTCTCGAAAAACAGATAAGTTTTGCCGTTCAGGAGGATAAAATCGTATAGTTTCCTCAAAAATGCTTTTTAATTTTAATTAAAACTCTGAAAAGTCAACAAAAGTCAATTTATCAATGCTAATTGAATTATGAATGAAAAGAACCTTCTAGAAGAATTTAGAAGACTAAAACCATTCCTAATTGCATTAGGAATGATAAATCATATTAGGCCTTCCCCTAGATCATTGGGCCGCATATAAGGCTCAAACCGGGCCTAGTTTAGTAAATTGACCATAACTTCCTCAATATTATCGGAATTGGGCTTATAGTATATCGTTGGAAAGCTCTTGTCAAGACCCATCCAAATAAACTACTATTGGACCCATATCATGGACCAACCAAACTAGATTGACTGCTTTCTTAAAATAAGTTTTCAAAAACAAAGAGAAGAGAAAAGAAAAAAAACTATCCGCAACACTAGACTTTCCACACTTTCGCTTCATTCGATTATGATTCGATGCGAAAGGTACTCATCACTGGGTTTGGTTTTGGGGAGACACAAATGGGTGTCTACAGAAGCCCCCACTTTGACTGAGTTTGGAAACACGCAAGTTTTGAAAACGAAAGTCCAAGTAGCGATAGGGACGGAGAATGATTCAGAACGTTCTGCGATCCTAAATCACTCTTGTAATGCCGATACTTGCAAACTAGCGTTAGTTAAACAGATAAAAGAGTTAAGAAACGCGTATCTTGCACCGTCGAGCACACGTCTCTGAAAGTAACCGATTTGCTGCTTCACTGTTTTGATGACCTCCTGCAAGCTAGAGAATGCCATCCCGCTTGAAAACTGCTACGCCCGTAACTGCTTCCAAATTTGGAAGATTGCATCGCCTGAAACGATCCTCCTCTGCTATGATAATATTCCACGTCCAAGGGAATACTATCGAAGATTGCTTCTCTTGAAACAATCCTCATCCGCTATGATAATACTCCACGTCTAAGGGAATACTATCGAAGATTGCTTCTCTTGAAACAATCCTCAGTTGTTTGTGACAACTCACCACAACAGTACTGCCTTTTTTGTTGACTCTTGTGCGGTGCAATCAAATATACTTATACACTATGAGCTTGTCCCTATGCAATACTTGCTTTTACTAGTTCCTTAAAGTCTTAAAAAAATAAGGCTATTTACGGAAGCTGAGGGTAACGAAGTCTTCATAATGCTCCTACTCAGATGCAATCCGATCCAGAATCACTTGAATTTGCAAGGCTTGAAACTAGACCTCGAAAGAAGCTGCAAACAACCTTGTTCACTAAAGCCAGCCTTAGCACAGAAAAGGCTCTCACTATACAAGGATCAGACTGCTCTTGTTGTTGCACCTAATGCTCCTACTGCTATCACAACTACGGAAACTTTCAATGTAGAAGACACAGTCAAGGAAGACTCAAGTTCTGCTCCACTCAGGGTTACACCTCGCTTCTAATGTAAATAGCTGCTTGTCACGTGCTGACTCTTTCCCTAAGTCCTTTGCACGTGTCCTACTAGAATTACCCCCGCAACTCTAGTCAAGGATCCCCGAAAACCTTAGCTATGCTAAGTACGATGCTACAAGTTAAGTGAAAAAGCTTGGAAAATGGCTAGGTGAGCAAGTAAGTAAGTGAACAAAGAGAGATTGCTTTGAAAGTGCTTTGTATTGCTTGAGAGAAGATTACAAGTGTCTGAATGAACTACAAAATGAAGGGAAAGGTCCTATTTATAGGCCTCCCAATTGACTAGAGAGTTCTTCTCTAAAACCTTCTAACCTCCTCAAATGGAGGGTCCTAGAAGCTTACTTCTCTAGAGCTTTCTACACAATTCTAAGTTACAACTCATATGTACATCTTTCCGGAGTATTCTACACTACTCTAGAGCTACAAGAATGTACATGAGCAACCTAGAAACTTCCGGACGTATCCCGAGACTCCTAGCGCATTCTGGAAGGTTTTGGACCTCTCCTTGAAATTCTGGCTGCACCATTGTATTCCTTGGGTCCAATAACGGTGGACCACCAAGTTTAGGCTCATTTGGATTCCATTTGGTCTCCCAAATGACCCATTATTGTGTTATTGTCAATGCGGTGTTCACTAGTATTGTACCAAGGGTGCTAAATAAAGCTTTTTAGGGGGAAGGTGCTTACCAGCACTCATGGGCATCTCCCTTGGCCCAAGTTGCTGCCTACCGCCCATATGACCGTATTGACGCTATCAAGGGTGTGGGACATGAGTCGTGACATGATCCTCCACCCGAGTCTTGACGACCCTGTCAAGGCCGTCCCTCAAACTCGAAGATCTTGTCCCGGAATTGCCACAAGTCTTCCTCCCGATCCCATGATGCTTTACTATCTTGAAGACCTTTCCAACGAATAAGATACTCGTTGTAGCTTAGCACCCCTCTTCTTCTTATGACTCTCTGGGCCTCAATGTCCTTGATGTCCCACTCGAACGAAGTCACCACCGCTGTTGGTGCTCGGTGTGACTCACCCCTCGATGGATCTTCTTTGTCTTCATGATAGGGTTTGAGCATACTCACATGGAACACTGGGTGGATTTTAAGCTTCGGTGGTAGCTCAAGCTTGTAACTAACCTTCCCAACCTTCCTTAAGACCGGGAAAGGCCCTTCATACTTTCGCACGAGGCCATTGTGCACCTTGCGGAAGACTTTGAACTGTTAGGGTAGCAATTTTATAATGACCAAGTCACGGACTTGAAATTCAAGGGGTCTTCTATGCTTGTCTTCCCATTTCTTCATCTGCTCTGCCGCCTTGTCCAAGTAGGCCCTTGAAATATCGAGCTGCTCGTGCCACCCTTTAGCAAGTTTGTATGCAACAGGGCTACTTCCCTTGTAGCCAGATGCAACGCTTTGTGGAGTCAAGGGTTGTTGGCCCATGACTATCTCAAAGGGACTTCTTCCGGTTGCCTCGGATCGCTGCAGATTGAAAGAGAATTGGGCAACGTCCATCAACTTAGCCCAATCTCGCTGATTGGCACTAACAAAGTGCCTTAGATATAGCTCTAACAAGGCATTCACCCTTTTTTTTTGCCCATCGGTCTGTGGGTGAAAGCTTGTAGAGAAGTGCAATCTTGACCCAAGGAGTTTGAAGAGCTCCGTCCAAAACTTTGCCGTGAACCTTGGGTCTCGGTCACTGATAATGCTCTTTGGCAAGCCCCAATACTTGACAACATGCTTGAAAAAGAGCTTGGCGGCTTGCTCGGCTGTGCAATCATTCAGGGCCGGTATGAATGTCCCATATTTCGAGAAGCGGTCTACTATCACCATAATAGAACCGCATCCCTCAGACTTGGGCAGAGCTGAGATGAAATCCATAGACACACTCTCCCAAGGATGCTTCGGAATAGGAAATGGTTCAAGTAAATCCCGCCGGCACCCGTCGCTCAATCTTGTCTTGTTGGCATACAAGACAAGTCTTCACGTAGGCTTCCACATCATCCCGCATGTGAGGCCAATAGTAAGTATCTTCCAAGAGTGCCAAAGTACGTTGAATACCTAGGTGTCTAGCCCACATTGAATCATGACACTCTTTGAGAATGTCGCGCCTAAGGTTGTCCCACTTAGGCACAAAAATTCGATGTTCGGTGGTGTAGAGGACCTCGTCCTCTACCCAAAATTTCCGAGTCTTCCCCTCCTTGGCCAACTCCATCAATCCTCTGGCCATAGGGTCATGAGGGAGGCCATCCTTGATCCGATCAATAATAAAGCTTGTGATGCTGCTGATAGCAGCGAGCATGGCCTTTCGGTTGAGAGCATCGGCGACGAAATTGACTTTGCCTGGTTTGTACTCCATGACATAGTCATAGTCATCCAAGAAGTCTTGCCAACGAGCTTTCTTGGGACTAATTTTCTTCTGGTTTTGAAAGTAGCTGGTTGCAACATTGTCGGTATAAATGATGAACTGACTCCCAAGAAAATAGTGCCTCCAAATACGCAAGCAATGTATGATAGCTGTCATCTCCTTTTCATGCACAGGATACCTCTTCATGGTATCGTTGAGCTTGCGAGATTCGTAGGCAATGGGATGCCCCTCTTGCACTAGCACACCTCCAATGGCAAAGTCGGACGCATCCGTATGAAGCTCGAACGACTTTTTGTAGTCGGGCAGTGCTAATACAGGCTCATTGGTGACTGCTTCCTTCAAATCATCAAAGGCTTTCTGACAGGGTAAAGTCGTATCCCCTAATCAAAAGTAATTCCTAAATCCTCTAACTAATGTAGATAGGGAAGTAGGGTCGAATCCACAGAGAAAGAGTCTGTCTATTCCTAATTAATTAATATAATCTAGATTATAAAGTAACCAAAATATAATAATCGAAGGAAACTAAACTACTAAGAGTAAAAGTGGGAAGGAATAAAAGTAGGAGGAGAAACAATGAATAAAAGGCCTAGGACATAAGTTCACCAATAAATAATATTCCATGGTAAAACATAATAATCAATCATCAATGCATACATTAACCAGATCATAAAGGGCTTTCGCTACGTATTACAATAACACAATAATTTACCGGTATTAAATCTCATCTCTCGAATCTCGACTTAACCATTTATAAATTAACCTGCCTATTGAAACTAGACCTAAACATCAATTCTCATTTGTCGAATCTCGAATCAATATTGTTAAACTCATGCATAAAAGATCTGCGCAAATCTAGTCACAGAGCATTAAATCAATCAATAGGAAATTAATCTAGCATTGACAATTAACAACAATAAATTACCCCTTCATATTATTTTTGGATCCCCACAAACCCTAGAAATAAAACTACTCACACATAATTAAATCTAAACTAATCAAAACAATAAAACAAGACATGCTCAATGGAATAAAATAAATAACTAAGATTAAGAGAAGAGAAATTGTTACCAAATAAATCTGGAATTAAGAATAAAGTTGAGAACAAAGTATATGAGAGAGAAACTAATTTAGAAGCTAAGTAGAGAGAGAAAATCTAAGGAAATAATTAAGAGAGAGTAAAAGAAGGTAAAAAAAAAGGTACTAAACTCGTTTTACGGAGAAGTATTTATACTCCTTCAGAATTCTAAACTAAAACAAACTTAAACGACACTAATCGTCTTCTAACAATAACATGCGCCCGATCGGGCGAGGCACCGCCCGATCAGGCGCGCCTTTTTCCTCCAAGTATGAATCTCGCGCCCGGCCGAACGCGAGTTCGGGCACCAGCCTTGCTTCCCTCGCCCGGCCGGGCGCGTCTCCGGGCGCCAGCCTCTTTGGCCGGGCGGCTCTCTTGGGCCACTATTTGGACTACGATTGGGCTCCAATTCTTCGGGCCAATCTGGATTTCCTCTTCGGGTCTTGAATACTTGGTCCAAATGCCCCGGTTTCACATATACCGAGCCCTTAATCACCGGTTCGATAGCTCTAACCGGCCCAGGGTTATAGAAACTGGTCGTGCTTCTCCAGTGCTCGTAATTGCTCCATAATATATTGAAAAAATGCTCCAAAAGTGCAAATCCCTGCAAAAGTCAATCAATTCTACGAAAACACTAGAAAACACCAATTAGTAATAAAAGTGGCACTAAAGAGCCAAAAACACTACTAATTATGACCAAGGGACGGGGGTAAAATACTATATAAAATAGACATACCACCTTCTGACACATTTCACTCCAACACCATTGCACTTTCTTCTTCAACAAGTCTGTCAACGGTGCTGCCCGAGCTGAATAACTCTTGATGAACCGCCGAGAATAATTTGCTAACCCAAGGAATGAGCGTAGCTCCGACACATTCTTGGGCTCCTCTCATTCGATGATGGAGCGCACCTTGACATGCTCCATCATAATCTTTCCATGCCGGATGCGGTGCCCCAAGAAGGACACCTCCTCTCAAGCGAACGAGCACTTCTCCTTTTTGACATATAGCTCGTTCTTTCGCAACACCTGAAACACCTGTCTCAAATGCTCCAAATGGCTTGTTAGGTCGTCGCTATACATGAAGATATCGTCGAGATAGACGACGACAAACTTGTCAAAATATGACTGAAAAATCTTGTTCGTTAAATGCAAAAAGTAGTCGGGGCGTTGGTGAGGCCAAAAGGCATCACCACCCATTGTAAATGAAATATTCTCCAAGTTCAAAAAACCACCAGCAATATCAATACATATAATGCAGCAACTTAAGACAAAGAACGAGCATAAACAACCAAGCAAGAGACACACGATTTTTACGTGGAAAACCTCTTCGATGTGAAGAGTAAAAACCACGGGACTTTAGGAGTCCACCCAAATTGTTCATATTGACGAAAGAAATTTTACACAAACACAATTCCAAGTATAAAAGTTGGGTACTCAATTTATCCAAACAACAACAGTCATAAGAACAAAGTAATGGAAGAAAAATGGAAGAATATCATCACCAGAAAAACAGAGTTCTGTCCAGAGCCCGTAAATCACGAACATTAGCAGAAAATGACAATCCAACCGTTGAAAACGAAGCCCTAGATGTCCCGGACAAGCTGTCAAAATTTGAGCTAAATCGGACCACGGATGAGCTTCGATCGGGGCTGATTTCTGGAGCTGCGCAATGAAGAACGTGAACTAGCTTACTTTGAAACTCTCTGTATCTTTCTCACTTCTTCTCGACTACTTCCAACTCACCTTTACTACTCTTGCGGGCAGAAAGTAAGTAGTATCCAAAACCCTTTTGTTGCCACTCATTTTTTCACGGTAGGCACACCAAAAAGTCAAAGAATTAAGCTTCCTTGAGAAGCTACAAACTTGAAAGATCAAAATTTTACTAGTTGTCCCGAAACAATCACAACATAAAATGGAATTTCTCCACATAGGAAGGGACCCATAGCCCAACAGTACGTCCTAATAATCCAAATAAATCCTTACCCGTATCATCATCACTACATATTTCAGCTAGATGCTTGGCTGATAGAGAATATCCCACCACTCCATTTATGTAGTTTTTAGGACTTGAACTTTCGGCCATTTGAGTTTTAGCTCGCACTACGTCAGCAATTTCAAGAAATCAACAATCTGCCCAACAAAATATATACAAACAAAAAAAAATTAGAATTACTTGATGACTTGTGAAAGTAATTACTGAGTACTCTTATTATTTTAAATATAAGGTAGGAAATTACCAACATCCTCTAAATTTTAATCACTCAAAGGCACATGTAAATTAATCCAACGGTGTTCTTCTTTAATTACCCACGTACAGTTGAGAGTATCCATCAATGTTGTATGAATAAGTTCGTGATCATAAACAAACCGGGGTTTGCGATCGATCAAACTACGATTGACATCATATAAAGGAACCGAATAGGTATCTTCGGACATCTCTACATTACAAAAGAAAAAAAACAAAAAAAATTAACATGCAAATTATTAAGTTTAATACTAATATATAGAGGAGTAGCAAGCACTCACAGAGCAATTAAAAACAGAGCTTGAATCCACAAAAGAAAAAAAAACAATAAAAAGAGCTTGAATTTTTTTTTTTTTTTTTTTTTTTTTTTGCAGAGGGATGAGGGAGAAACCTCATAAAGTAAAAGCAGAGCACAAAAACAAAATAAAAGTAAAAAGAGCTTGAAAATAAATATAATATTGCATATTATTAAGTTTAATAATATTGAGAGGAGTAGCAAACATTCACAGAGCAAATAAAAACAGAACTTACACCCACAAAAGAAAAAAAAAACAATAAAAAGAGCTTGAAAAAAAATTGCAGAGGGATGAGAGAGAAACCTTCACAAATTAAAAACAGAGCACATACAACTTGAAAAAAAAAATTAACAATGCATATTATAAAGTTTACTAATATTGAGAGGAGTAGAAAACATTCACAGAGCAATTAAAAATAGAGCTTGAACCCACAGCTTGAAAAACAAATTGCAAAGGGATGAGACCGAAACCTTCACAAAGTAAAAACAGAGCACAAAAACAAAAAAATAGAGCTTGAAAACAAATTACAGAGGGATGAAAGAGAAACCTTCACAAAGTAAAAGTAGAGCACAAAAAACAAAAAATTGCAGAGAGATGGGAGAGAAACCTTCACAAAGTAAAAGCAGAGCACAAAAATAAAAACAAAAAATAAAATTGCGGAGGGATGAGTTGATGAGAGAAAAACCTTCACAGAGTAGAACTTGAAAGATTGCAAGAGAAAAAACCTTGACCGAGTAAAAGCAAGCTTGAAATATTGTATAAATGTAGAGGGATGAGAGAGATAAAACAAGGAATGATGAAATTAAAGAAGATGAAAGGGTGTATATATAAGAGGAGGGTGATAAATTTTTGAAATTACTTTGTGTCTAATTTGTTTTTGAAATAGTATGATGATAAATAAAAAAATTAAATAAATAAAAAAAGATTTGCAGTGTAGTACAGTCTATGTGGATGTCATTTTCTCAACTACCCCACCACCTTCATATTTTATTACTTTCGCCAATTTCTCTTAAAAGTCCGCGTATTGAGAAATGGAGCAAGTATTTAAAAACGGAGGGAGTATATACGTGTATATTATTGAGGTAGTAGGAGTGTTAGTTAAACAAATTACACAAAATATTTAAATAAAGTAAGATCGAGTGAAATTCTCATTCGCTTTGTCTTTCTATCAATCTCCATAAAAGTTAAAATAAAATTTTTTTTATTCTTTTTTTTTAAAAAATCCCAGAATTTAAAAATATACCCTGATAATGAGAGTAAAGATGAAGATATCATGATAACGAGAGTAAAGATGGTTTTGGCCCATGCTAGGATGTGTCCATGGGCTTGGCTAGGCTTGGCCAAAATCGATCATACTCTCCACGTGTTGTGTCTAATTTTCAAAATTGCAACTCGGGCACGCCAGCTGTCAACGTAATGTGTCGTGCTTGGATATGTATGACAAATGTAATTTATTTTACCATTTTTAGTCATGTCGGGCTGGATCAGGTTGTTTCTTGCTTTTCTAAAATATTTGTAGTTTAGACTTGTCTTGGCATACAACCATATACACACAATACAATTAATGTCATGCCATGCATATCTCGTGTTTGTGGTATGGCACACATTTTTCATGCTAGAACGTGCAATGGCATGGGACGACCTTGCTTGATTGGTGCCATCTTTACATGAGATGATACTAGCTAACTCTACGCTTAATGGGCTACATCGTTGTTAAGATTTGTAACATATATACCAAAAACCTGTATCAAATTCTAATGGAACCAAACTAAAACTAAAATTGTTTAATAGAAAAAACCCCTTGCCAAGAGAGAAAAAAAATAAAAAGATAACCTTGATTAGCTAGTATAAAACAGTCCACTTGTTAGGGGGGAATAGAAGCAATTGGTTTCACATTCATGAAAAAGATAGAAGACAAAGAAACAAAGGGTTTAAAACAATTTCATTACCTACTATCCGAAAGCATAACCAATGGGTAAATCAAAGGCGTATGACCAACAAACAAAGCAACATGATTCATGAGCTTATCTTTCTTAGAGAAACTAGTTCCACAAGAACAATACCATTTGACATCTCCACAATGCTTCTCATGCGTCTTAAAATCCGAAAGGACCGAGAATTCCTTAGTATTACACCTATTACACACAAACATCTTGGGACAATGGCTTCTCTTGTAGTGATTTCGTACACACACCATCGACTTTAGAGGTTGAAACTTGACATGGTTCTTGTTCCACCTACATCCTTTTTGTGGACACGAGTATTTCCTGGGAGGTTTTTTCGTCGTGTTGTTTTCTTCATTGTTCTTTTTCTTAAGGGGGTCGCTCATGAGGCTTGACTTGTACTTGTCCCCATGAGCTCGCATGTGCATCCTTAGGTTTGCCTCTCGTTTGAACCCCCTACCACATACTTGACAATAGTGGGTGTACTTTGCTAGTAGATCAGCCGCATCTACCTCCACCAAGTCATAAGCCTCCGTCGACACATCTAACTCTTGGTACGTTTTCCTGTTGATTGCTTGGTGATTGTTGAAGTTAATTCCATCCAAAAATCCTTGACTAGTGCTATTGACTATAACCTCGTCTACACTAAATTGGACAAGTCCATTATTATTAGCCTTTTGCATTGTATGTTGCTCTTGATCTACATGTACATGACTAGTACTATTATTGATGTTGTTGTTAGTGTTACCTGTTTGTACATGTGTTGGTCCAAGGGCCATCCTTTCGCAGTTGAGCATCATCAATGAGGCGGTTTGAACGATTTCTTGAATTAGATTAGCCATGCTTGAAAATGCCATCGAAGAGGTCAATTGATTAATTGTACTATGAGCATGATATTGGTTTTCTTGGGTAAGAAAAATGCTCACAAATGAATCAACTTTGTGGATCTTCTCCTTCAAGATTGATAAGCTAAAAAGAATTGACCTAACCGACTGTGTATGGTGTATGCCCTCGGTACCAGCATTGAAGCTCGTCTCTACCACATCATTGTACAAGTTGCTAGGATGACCATGGTGCATGCCTCCGGCACCATCTCCGTTGCTAAAACAAAGAGCTTCCCCTTGAATCATCTCACAAGTATTGCACAAATGGACCACTTAATGTTTATTTTGTTGCAATGGAATTGAAGAAAGATTATAGGAAGTCAATGATCGAACAACTTCACTAATCTTATACATGGAAAATAAATTTAATTAGTTTATGTTGAATACAACCTCCCTTGGATGTGTCATTGAACAAATTTAAACTAGTACGAGGGATTCTTTTACTAAGTTCATTCATTGTATCATTCTTATATAAAAGGCTATTGTAATAGTACTATGTTACAATTTAGTATGTTGTAATTTGTATTATTCCAACAAAAACTATAGATAATTGTCATTAGATAGTTAAACTATTTTCTGATATGAGGTTGTCATTATCCACGCATTTGCCTCTTTCAAGAACTTTATGGTAATTTTTATTTGAAATGCAAGGCTGTTTGATTATCGTCATATCTAACGCATCACTGTTAATTTAAAATTTTTGATTGGTTCCAATTTGGTGGTCCTCTAGACATATGGAGAATAGAATAGATTATAAAGTTCCTTTTCTTTTAATCTATAAAACAAATTTCTATATTGATAAATATAATGATTTTGTTTGATATACAGTGTAATGTCATATCATAAACCTGCATGATTCATCCTGATCTAATATACTTACTGACAAAGTTCTTTGAATTTAGAGGAAAAGACTTAAGAGAATCTTTACTTCAACGTGCTTCGAAAAGGGTTTGACCTAGAAATGACAATCTTAAGTGGATATCCGCTAATTCGCTCCACCCGCTTAAAATAAATGGACGAAAACCCGAATTAAATGGATGAGAAGCTGGTGACGGATGAAGCGGATAATAGATCGGATCGGATGTGGATGATATTTTTTCACCCGCTAACCATCCACCCATCCGTTTAACATATATTAACTTTTTAATCAAAGAATTTTACTAATAAAATATAGAATGTGCAAGAAAATTACTTGTCTTTTTTTTGTTGCAAATTAATTTTTCAAACAATATGTTGTTATTGTTTCTTTTTTATTAATAAATTAAAAAAATTATTATATAAATAACCGAAAATTAAAGTTTATCTGAGTTTTTTTTACATTTTAGTACTCATCTATTTGTCATCCGCTCCACCCGTTTCATCTGCGGATGATGGACGGACGGATATGGATGATGGGTGAAGCGGATGACGGATGGATGTGGATGGAGCAATTAGGATAATGGATGGATGCGGGTGAAGCTCCACCCGATCCAAATCCGATCCATTGCCATCTCTAGTTTGACCCCACCGTGATGCACGCGTTTATCACTAAATTATAAGCATTTGTTGATAATGACCGATGGTATATATAATTAGTGATTGCGACACATTTTTAATTGTATAAAAATAGCAGTTGTACGTGAATTTTCAGTTATGTTTTTGTGTCTGTCTAGACTTTATTTATTATAGATAAGGATGAATTAGGTGTAAACTGATGCAAATAAAAGGGTCCTCCAAATTAATTTATATTAGCAAATTATATAGTAGCATATATATGAAAAAAATATAACTTAGTATTCTATCTACACCCCTTTTTTCTTATTATTCTCTAAAATGTACTATTCATCACAATACAATTCGAAACAATGAACCATATAGGATGACAATATGACATAGGAGTGATAGGACCATTCTTCGTAGTTATTATCGAGCTTTGTATTGTTCATTCTGAAGACATGTTTGGATAGTCATTAAATGGATAGAAAAAAGCCAAAACAAAAAAAATTGAAAATGAGTAAAAAAAAAAAAACTAAATCTTTAAGTATGAACATAAACCACAGGCCTATTGAATAAATATAACAACCAATTAATTGAAGGGTTTTTCGAGAAGAATTATCAATTGAGGTTGTATAATTATGTAGAAACTTAATAATACATATTATTTGAAGAGAGGACGTACAAATTTTATTTGCTTAATGCTATACTTCGTATGTATAGTATTTGATGGAGTTTCATAATGTGAAAATGTTAGGATTGAAATTCATCTCTTTTATTAGGAACAACAATATATTTATTCGTTGGTATAAAAGTATATTGTACCATTTATACACAATTTATTACCAATGAAGTTTATTATTAGTTATATATAACCTAAAACTAAAGTTATTATGGCTTTAGCCTTTCAATGTGGAACAACCGAACAAGTGTGGGAAAATCATTATCCTTCTCATATATTTTCTTATATTCTTATGGACAAATTGTCCTTTGATTTATAAAAGATGCTAATCGGTTTTTCTAAAAAAAAAAAAAAAAGTTATTATGGCTTTAGAATTTCTTAAAAATCTTTGCCTGGAAGAAAAAGAGAAGACTGCCTTCATTATAACTCAACAAGCTTATTGATTTGGATTGGGCCTTCATATGGGCTTGTTTGGATGTGTATGTTAACATATGGGTTGGACTCATTGGCATAACTACTTTTCATACAATTTGGTACATATTAAAAAGACTTTTTGGAAGACAAGTAATTTGAATTGGTGGGCAAGGAAAAATGGGAGAGATGCAACTTCAGGCTACTAGTACGATCATGATTGACTCTTGCAGTTGAGAATTGAGATCAAGCAAAACATCTAAGAGCGTGTTTGGTATCGGTTGGAAATTTAACTATTATCGTACCAAGTGTTTGGTTAGAGGGTTTGGATAGCAATTACCATTACCTAGGCATACAGGTTTCCACATATTTGTAACCCCTTAAAATCTAAGGTAACAATTACCCTTATCCACCTAAAACAAAAATAATGGGAGTTAGTTTTAAGTGATTTGATTCCATGGTTAAACCAAACAAATGAAAAAGTAAGAGTTAAATGATTCATTTCCTTCCTCTTATTTCTTTTCTTTCCGCTCTATTTTCAATAATTACGCAAGGCGATGTCTCTTCTCAGAGCGGACCTTCCATCGGGCCAACCCTCTGTAAATTATTGCAATTAATTAGTTTATGAACTTAAATTACCTATGTTAGTTATAAAATATTGGGACATAGTGATTAGTTTTGAGAGAGAAGTAAAATTCAAATTTCGATCCCTCTAATACTTTCGGCCAAGATCTGCCACTGTCTCTTCAATCTTAAAGAGTATATAGCTTCTTTAATTACTTGTAGCCTTTAAGAGAATACAAGAATTGGGCGTGACATAAACTTCATTATAGCCTTTTAGTACTAGATTATGATACAAGAATAAGGTCAACTTTCACTTTCTATCATATATTCAAGGATTAATTTTACATTTTACCATACTCAAGGCCCGTTTCACAAAATTCAATTGATCAAATAGTTTCTAAAAGTTCTAGATCTGTTATAGGAGTAAAAAATTGTACAATCTCCCATTCAAAAAACAAAAATAGTTGTAGAAAGAAATCTGATCTAATAAGATGATCAATACAATCTATATTTCTATCATCTGTCTTCAAAATGAATCTGTAATTCTCCAAGGTTATCAAGCTTATTATCAACAAGTGGAATCACTAGAGGGTGATGACCAACGAATAGCGCGACGTGGCCCATGAGCTTATCCTTCCTAGAGAAGGTGGTTCCACAGGAGCACTGCCACTTCCTATCACCACAATGCTTCTCATGAGTCCTCAAATCCGAAAGCACCGAAAACTGTTTTCTGTTACATTTTTTACACACATACATCTTAGGACAATGACTTCTCTTGTAATGGTTTTTTAACACATATAATGGACTTAAGAGGTTGGAATTTAGCATGGTTTTTGTTCCACCTGCACCCCATCTGTGGGCACGAGTACTTCCTTGGTGTTATGATCGCGCTGTTTTGATCCTCTGCTTCTTTTTTTAAAGGATTGCTGAGGGCTGCAGTGGACTTATACTCGTCTCCATGTGCTCGCATATGCATCCTAAGGTTGGCATCACGCTTAAACCCTTTACCACATACTTGACAGTAATGAGTATACTTTGCTAACAGATCTGCTGCCTCTGGCTCTACAAGATCGTATGCCTCGGTCAACGACTTCCTATCCCGGACCAGTTTACTGCTTGTCTGAGCCTTAACATCCTTCGATTTCTCCCCTTTCACTGCTGTGATTATTGTGGTTATGCTGGCAGTCGTCGTTGTTCTTGAACTGTCAGTTCGCGTACTGATGTAATTGTTGCAGGCTGCAGTACTAGTATCATTGTACCAATTGTAGATGTTTTCTCCATCTACGAACATATTGTTATTCTTACTAACATCACAGCTGACAAATTGCTGCAGTCCATCATCAGGCCTCTGCTGCTTAATCTGGTGCTGACCCTCTGCAGTCTGCATATGATCGCGACTAATGCTGTTGCTGTTGCTGTTATTACCTGCTGTCTGCGTCGAACCAAGGGTCATCTGTTGACAGTTGAACATCATAGATGATGCTGTCACGACGACTTCTTGTATCAGAGTGCCAATGTTTGCATAAGGCACCGGTGAGGTTGACAACGTTGCTACTGGTTGGCTTTGATGATGATGATGGTGGCTATCTTCGGGCAGGAAGAGGCTTACCAATGATTCGACCTCGTGAAGTTTCTGCTTCAGAATTGATAGGCTGCAGAGAAGAGATCTAAGTTGAGTCTCTGACCCTCCAACTCCACCACCACCGCCGAAGCTAGCCTCCATTACATCATGGTACAATTGTTGGCTAGGGTGGTGTATACCGCCTTCGGGCTCTGATGTGCTAGGAAAACAAGGGGGTAATTCTGTTATCATTTGAAGGATCAACCTTTTGTGTAACTATAAATTTTTCAAGGACTAGACGACTTTCTTGTCTAATCCAAGGGTATAATCGGTAAATACTTTTTTGGAATTTTCAACCTGCATAAGAGCAAGGGTGTTTTCAGAATAAAGACACCTAATAAAACTTTTTACTCGAGTTTCTCTCTACCTTTGTGTTTAAACAATATCACCCTCAAAACATGTTTGTTTGTCGATAATTTATCAATTTGGCTCTAATTCCTATGATATTAATGTGCTAGAATTTGGTTAAATCTCACCAAGACCATTCTTTTTCTTTAGGTGTACTATGGTGGCTTGTTATGCTATGTATATTTTGATGAAATGATCTCAAATTCAGACCGTTGAGAACACACGTTAGGCTATATATACAATATTTATCTATTTGTACAAGTCAACTGTATTAGAATATTGTTACAAAATTACATTATTTGGTTAAGCCCATCCCTAAATGTCACCTTCCTCAGATATCTCTATTTGAATGCCAGTATGACAATTGATTTGTTTAAGAGTAAATTAAACGACCTGTTTCGTAAAGTTGTTTGGGAATTCGGCATACATTTCATTGTCCTAAGCTTAAAGAATTGTATTTGTATTAGTTTAATCAAGGTATGCCTTCATACATGGTGAACATTATATAGTCGAACAATATCTTTACCAAGATAAATTTGACCTGGTCGTAAGATTTGTACATTTTAACCTTTATATTGAGGATTTAATCTTTAATAGAACTACTTTAAGGTGGGATTTTAGTGTTCTCTTTTTATTATTAACTAGATTAAGTCCCGTGCCATGCACGGTCGTAATTAAACTTTACAACAAAAATAATAAAGAAAGGTGTTAATTCAATAATAATTTAACCCAAAAAATTATTTGTAACAAAATAATAGTCTCTAATTAAAAATATTGATGGTCAAAGTTGTGTCTCAATAAATGTGCAAATCCAACTATAACTTATAAAAAAATAGAGGAGTATAATATAATAAAATGATTTTGTTCAGTTTTTCTTATAAACGTTAATATGTTATGTATAATTTTAAGATTTATACAAAGTATGCTACCAAAATTATTTTTTCTATTTTTAATTAAAATAAATTTAAAGTTGGAGGGAAAAAATGATAATATTGTAATAATCTTGGACAATGATATATTTCAATACCTAAAATTTAATCTATCTTAGTATATTTGTTACTAAAAGATTCCTAGTATATAAAATATATGTTAAAAAAATAATAGACTATAATTGGATTAAATAATGTGTTGTCAAAATGGAAATAAGTATTATTGTAAGTTATAGAATGGAAGTAATTAAAACTTGGCAAAAAAAAAAGGCGGGAAAATATTTTATGACATCGTGACAAGTGTCACTTTAGGTTCGCTTTTAGTATAAGTTAATATAAATATATGTTAAAAAAATAATATACTATAATTGGATTAAATAATGTGTTGTCAAAATGGAAATAAGTATTATTGTAAGTTATAGAATTGAAGTCATTAAAACTTGGCAAAAAAAAAAAAAGGCGGGAAAATATTTTATGACATCGTGACAAGTGTCACTTTAGGTTCGCTTTTAGAATAAGTTAATTGATTGCAAGGTAAGTATTTCAATTGTTTACAGTGATAAAGGGCTAACATTGATTGTATTCTCGATCTCAATATCTTATTAAATTATCTCATATATATATATATATATATATATATATGAACATTAATCCCCATGAGAGTAGAGTTAATTAATTACAATGATTTCTCATTTAAATTTTAGAAAAGGAATACGTTGCAATTAAAAAGGAATACGGTTCTCGATCAATTCGATTAAGTCGTTGTCTATCCTCTTCAAATGTCTCTTTCATGAAACTTCACTAATATAGAATTAGAATTAAAAAGGTAAATAAGCGTCATCTCTCACGTATATGAAATAGGTTTAATATATAACAAGTTCAACTAGTTGGTCATAGAAGAGATGACAAAGTAGATAGTTGACATGCTTTGTATTTAAAACAATCTAATAATAATAATACATTAAGAAAAGCATGCACACCCATGCTTGATTAATGTTGCTTACACTAAATATGATTGTGATTGTGACCAGAACTGCTGAGCACATTTCCACTTTCAGTCCGACAATAATAAAGGCTAAGTCGAACTTGAACTATGTATTTCTTTAAGCAACGTGGCAATTGTATTCCTCATTTTATTTGGATCTTATATCTTGTCTTATGACTTGCTTCGAATTATGAGGATATTTAACACACATAATACTAAATTAGCTAACATCATCAAAGATATTTTAAAAAAAATAAAAATAAAGCAATAATGAATTCTTTCTATTAGTGTCAAAGACTGACGGCTCATATACATTAAGTCACAAGTTCAAATTTCTCATTATACAGAACCACTAAATTTATAACCTCTTAAATATACTTGTTTAATTTAACATAGTATGTAGCTATAATTATTCAACATAGAATGACATAAATAAAACTAATTAAGTTCACTATGAATTCTATAAGAAGGATTGGAATCTCTTAAACCAGTGATTTAGAGGTCACCTCGCATTCTTAAGGTGTGAGATTCAATTCTCACTGGGTACAAATCTCATCCCCTATCCCTTCGGATATTGCCAAACATGAGTTGATGGATTAAGTAATTAACTTGATGCAATTACATTTTGGATCGGGACAAGTTTATCCCTCATTTACATGCCAATTATTAATGAAATTAAAGTTGACTTGAGATTTATAATTCATATCACACCTTCATACTACACATAATCCATTGAGCTAGGAATAATTATTACTAGCCTACGGCACTATACATATTCATAGCTAAGGTAATTCACCAACTTTTTTTATGGGTTACTTTGTTAATGGGTTACTGACTCGGTTATGGGTTACTAAGTGTCAATCTTACTTGATTAGGGTTATTTGGTCGGTTAGGGGTTAATCGGTCGCTCATGGGTACTAAGTCGGTCCGGAGTTACAAAGTCGGTTAAGGGTTACTCGGTCAGGGGTTACTTGATCAGTTAGGGGTTTACTCGGTCTTGTCAATCAAGGATTACTTGGTGTGTGTCATCTGGATACATGGTAAGGACAACTGCACACAAAAGTTGTTATGCATTCCGTAAGCTGCAAATTTAAGTGAGAAAATGAAGTGTTTTATTTCCAACATAATAAAATAAAATTGAATTAATTAGTACACATTTCATAAATATATGAAGTAAAATAAAAGTATTTTCATCTCTTAAACATAAAATATAACTTAAGCTAACATATCATTTTATTTCCCACAATATTCATGTATACTTATCTTACTAATTTCCTTCATCTTCTTCCAAAATTCCACCCTCATATTTTTTTTTCTCTTTTAAGTTTTAGCAGTAAACTTCATCAACTCAATAGTTATAAACACAATTACTTCTTATTTTATATCAAAATTCCAACTATTGAAAATCATACCTATATATAGAAATAATCCGTACATCGAATGAGCCAAAAGGCTAGTGAACATAAATAAGTGCTCATCGACTCATGGCACAAAATTTTCCAAGAATACGTTTTTCTTTGGAATATGTTGTTTGGTTAAACTTAGAAAGCATATTTGTTCTTTTTTTTTTTAAACCAAGCATAATTGTTCTTTTGTTTTTCTTTTTTTGAAGTTCCACTTATATAGAGGGACTTTAAGTAACCAAAAAAAAGTGTATTTTAGTGTTTGTTTCAACTAGGGTTGTAAACGATCCGGGCCTAGTCGAGATTTAGTCTGTTCGAGCTAAGCTTGATAAGAACTATTCGTGTTCGGACTATCTCGAGATGAACGAGCTTTTAAAAATCTTGTTTGAGTTGGGTTCGTTAAGAATTTGGGTTGTTCGAGCTTTGTTCACGAACGTACTTGTTTGCATTTCAAGTTTAAGTTCGAGCTTGAAGGGGCCTAAATCGGGCTTGATTAAATAAACGAGCCTTAATTTATCATTAAAAAATGATTCTTTCAAATTTTAACACATCCATTTACTTTTATATAAGAATTTTATTTTCTTTCTATAGAAAAAGGTAATGACGGAGTTTTCATGCTTTTACATGATTAAATAATTAGTACTTTTTACAAATATGTATGAATAAAAGATATATAATTTTTTTGAATTTTAATTGGGCGTGAAAAAAACTTATAAATTGACTTAAACGACTTGTTCATGAACATTACCGAGTCGAACATGATGTTCGAACTTTGTTCTCTTATTTAACGAGATTAAGATTTTTGTTCAACCTATTTGTTAGCTTAACAAACGAGTTTTGACCAAGCTTTGATCGAGCTTGTTCGCGAGTAGTTCACTAACGTATTGGCTCATTTACACCCCTAGTTTCAACCAAACAACTAAGGCTTGTTTGTTTCATTTGTGAAATTATATTAACTTACCTTATATATATAAGTATAATTTTGTTTGAAATTGTATTACTTATGTATATATACATATATATGAATATATATGTATATATTATCCTTCTCCCTTCCTCGTCTATCTAAGATGAACCTTGCTGGGGTTTGTCTAATAATGGCGATTTTACTGTAAAATCTGCTACTTGGTTAGCTCATAACATATCTTCCCACACAAAGTGGGAATTTGCTTGGATTTGGAAATTAGATATCTCTCCAAAATTGAAAATTTTTGTTTGGCAACTTCTTCATAACGCTCTTCCTACTAGAGCAAATCTTGCTCATCGTCAGTTGGACATTCCTAGTACATGTCCTTTATGTAATTTGCATGTTGAAACACAAGATCATTTATTCCTCTCATGTTTGTTTACAAAACGTTTTTGGACTGCTAACCCTACTACTAATTGGCTAGGTCATGTTCCTCTTCATAATAATTTTTATCAGCTTTTCATAATTTTACGTGGGAATTTTTCTTTTTCTGAGATTAAGATTATTACTTCTATGTGGAATATTTGGAAAACTAGAAACCCAATTGTCTTTCAAAACATGAATTTCTCTTCTATGGCTATCTTATCCCGTGCCCAAAAATTATCTCATGAATGGAAGTTGTGCTCTTGTTTGGATTCTATGGATAATCAGTTAGTTCCTTCTACTTATTATGCTAATTCTCGGACCATTCAGATTTCCTGGTCTCCTCCTCATCATGGTGTTGTTAAGATAAATTTTGAAGGGCTTGTACGTGGTACCTCAGGTGTCGCAGGTGTAGTTATCAGAAATCACTTGGGAAATCATATTTGTAGTCGGTCTTTTAATATTGGCATAAGTACGCCTCTTATTGCTGAAGCTACTACCCTTCGTAATGGACTTTTACTTGCACAGTCGCACAATTTTTCCCATATTTTAATTGAAGGGGATAACTTACTTATAATTAATGTTTGCAAAGTAAAGCTCAGCGCCCGTGGAAGATTCAGTTACTGCTTGAAGATATTAGGGAGCTCCTTCGTCTGTTCTCTTTAGTCGAATCTAGGCACATCTATAGAGAAGGCAATAGAGCAGCAGATTATGTTGCCTCTTTAGGTCATTTCATGCAAACGCACCAGGATATTGATCCTTTTTTAGATAGTAAATTTTCTTTTTTTTATTGCTTCAGATAGGGTGGGTTACAGTCTTGAGAGAAGACTAGCCTAACTTCTTCTATCTTTCCTTTATATATATATATATATATATATATATATGTATATATATATATATATGTATATATATATATATATATATGTATATATATATATATATATATATATATATATTGGTTTGGACTTATTTTTCTAGATACTTAAAATGGTTTTAAAAAATAAACTTATAAAATTAAAGAATATTAAAAAAAAAAAAAAAAAAAAAAAAAAAAAAAAAAAAACCTCTAACCTCCTTTTTCTCGCTCTCTCCTAAATCCTAACCTCCATTATTGTTTGGGAAGGAACTTCAATTGATTTTACCAATGGAAATCCCCAATCTTACTTTTTTAAAGATTTTTTTCGTTTTCATTTGTTTTTTAGTTTTATAATAATGTTTCATCTTGTTGAGAGGAACTAACTGTAATACCCCTTTGTATGTATTTTAATTTAAATGAGTATTTCATAAAGTATTTAAATAATTCAAAATGAACTATTTATAGTAATTTATTTATTTAAAAGGTTTATTTTGATAAAAAGATCCATTTTATTTATTTAATAGTGTTAAAATATTTAATTTCATGATTCAGAAACTTTGGGGTATATAATTTATAAAAGGAAATTTTAAAGTCAATGGGATTTTCAAGAAATTAAAAGACTAGGTTGATTAGAAGAAGAGATTATTAAGGGTAAAAGGAGAATTTTAGTTAGAAGGGTTTAGAGAGGGGATACAAATACCCATCACATGGGCAAATTGTACCTTGCCCAAGGTGGAGAATACCCAAAGGTAAACTCTCTCTCTCTCTCTCTCTCTCTCTCTCTCTCTCTCTCTCTCTCTCTCTCTCTCTCTCCTCTTATTTTCTCTCTCCTTTATTTTCTTCCTCCCCTTTCATTTTGCACACCCACACACACACGTGTGGTTGACCGGCCACCACTGCAGCCACCACCGACCGGTCACCGCAGCCACCGGCGAACGCGCCAGCAACAGCGACGACACCGGCAGGCGCGACAGCAGCCTAGCCGTGTGTCATGGTTGCGCGGCCTTCGGAAAAAAAAAATAAATAAATAAATAAAAATAAAAAACCTTCTCTTTTTGTTATAATCCTAATCTAGCTTTGATTTAAAAATTGATTTTGGGTTGTGTGATGATTTTTATGATCTTTGATTATAAGTATTTTGTATATAATTTTCTGATTAAGTTTTTAAATTAAAAAGCCCCAAATTGAAAACCCTAGGTTTATATAAAATATTAATATGTATTGATGGAAATTGATTATGGATGATTGAAATTATTGAAAAAAGTGATTTAAAACACAATTACAGCAAGTTTACATGTTTTTAATAAAGCTGAATTTTTTGTATATAAGCTATAATTATGTTTCTTGAAAGGATTCTTAATTACCATTAATTGCGAATAAAAGTAAGGGTTTTAAATTAAATTTCAGCTTATTTTAGAGAATTTACGAGTGATTTTAATAGTGTATATATATTGCAGGAAATTTATATTAGATAAGTATTAATGCCTCTTTGTAATTTTGGATTGTTGGAGATTTTTAAGTGAGTGACTTTATTTAGTCGTGGCGAGTTTGAGATCATATTCAAGGTACGTTTGCGTACTTGATAACTATTTGAGCATGTAGAAGCATGCTAGCTAGGCTTTGATCAATTTAATTGCAAGGATGCAGTGGCGGATCTATGTGTGTGCACGGTGAGTCACGTGACTTAGCAGTGAGGACAAAAAAAAATAAAGTTTAATTAAAAAAAAAAACAAAAAGTGAAAAACGCGTGAAAAGCGATGAGTTTTCACTGACTTACTACTAACTTTAGAGTTTAGACTACTGACTTCCCCCCCCCCCCAAAAAAAAAAAGACTACTTACTTTCCTCTTTCCTGACTTTTTTTTTTAATTTTTTTATTTTGAAAGATTCCTGACTTTCCTTCTTTCTCTCTCTTTCCTTCTTCTTTCTCTCACCTCCTTTTTTATTCTTTCTCTTTCCTTCTCTTTCTGCTCAAAAAGTTCAATTACTTCTCTAATGGCTTTTCTTGGCTCTTCTTGATCGCCCATTTGAAGTCAAAATAGTAAGAATTTGATGTTGCTACTTTTGGATTTTCTCACTTCAAATAATCAAATTAACCCCAACTTCAAACTAATGGAAAAAATTCAATCTTTTTCTCTACCAAGCTCTGGAGAAATCAATTTGTTATTTTTCAGGTTTCATTATATTGTTCTTTCAAAATTCCATGAATTTCACTTTTAATTTGTTGAATTAGGTTGTGGAAATTACAATTGGTTGTCGAATTTTTTTATTTTTTTTTGTTTTGTTGTTTTGAAACTCAATTAGTTGGGTTTTTTTTTTGTTTTTTTTATGTTTATATGTTTTAATTGTCTTTATGTTCTGGAGTTTTCTTTTGGTCGTAATTTGATCTTTTTTGGCTCATTCTTGAATCTTGATCGATGGAAATAATTAGGGTTTGTATCGAATTTTTGTTTTCACGTGAATTGGTAGCAGATTTGAGATGTTATGTTGTTGAAATTGAGATTTTTTATTGAATTTTGGGTACAATTATGGAGTTAGAATAAGGTTTATAATTTTTCCCAATTGGTGTTTGTTTGAGAAGTGATGGCTGATCAAACAAAATATTTGATGAATTTGGACTTAATTTAGGGCCTAGGTCTCCCCGTCACCCGTGTTAGGCCCGGAAACGAGGCCGTCATCAGGCGAGATGGGTGGGACGTGGGAATCACCTTATTATGTTAGCTAGGGAGGCTCTTAGGAAGAGAATTAGGCATCGGTGGAGTTGGTCGTTGGATCAATAATTCAGGGTGACTCACAAGCTCGGATATCCTGGATCCGCCACTGCAAGGATGCATCATGATAGGGGATAAGTATTGATTGGAATTGTTGTATGGATTGATGTTGGTGAATGATTTGTGGAGTATGGATTAATTATGGTGAATTGATAATTGGAATTAATTATGTTGACATGTTGGATATGAATCACACTTTTATTATTAGCATGATTGAAGGCAAGTTTAATTAAACTAAATGTTTAATTTGGTTTGGAATATTAAAAAGAAATTTTATTATGATTCATATAATTTTTATTGATGCTTTAAGCATGGGAATTGAGCTATCAAGTGTCATAGTGCACAGAAATTAATTATATTGTGGTGCCTATGTGCACTTAAGGTGTTTTCAACACCGAGGGATAGGTTTTGTGGCGCATTATGCGTTTAAGGTGTCTTTGACACTGAGGTAGATTAAAAAGGATTCAACATTAAAAATTATGTGGTCACTAATTATTCAAGAATTAAATTTGTATGATTGATTGTTTGAATGATTATAATTTTGGATTGTGTTTGGTTTGAGAGTCATCACCAAGTTTAAAAACAAGTAAACCACGTAAAATGAAAGAGATTACGCTCCAAAACTTGAAATGTATATACCTTGAGTATGAATATATGGGGGAGGAGTGATGTGACTTTATATTTGACCATAACTTCTACTGAGAATACAGGACGTTGCATTTTTATTTTATTATTATTATGCGCAGGACGTCCGTCACTTCATGTGACATTTGCCTATCTGGTTAGCTTCCGGTGTAGTTTACCTCAATTTATTTGGGCCATGGATTTGGTTAAAAACCCGTTCGATGCATAATCAAATTAAATGAGCATTTGTGTTGGTCTAGCTAGTGTTGTATGCTTGTATACAGGTGCAACAAGGTAAGTCGTGTGTTGATAAGAATAAAGCATGTTAGTGTGTTTTGTTTACGCTTATGTACTCAGCATTGCTGATTGTGTGTTTGTATGTTTGTTTGGCCTTGTCTTTATCTTGGTCCTACGACGACCCATTTCTAATGGCGAGTAATGGAGACAAGTAAAGAGAAGTTTTTCAAGTAATGAAACATAATCATGGGGGGGCATGAGTGAAGAGCAAATCATGCTTAGTTTCCATAAGTTTATGATGTGGTTTGTTGCTTTATATATTATATTATATTATACTTGTGAGACTAACTCAAAGGTTTTAAGTATTGTTTTGATTTAATAAGGGCCTACCATAGTTCCAAGTTGTTGGTTGACTTTATTTGACTTTGGTTTCGTTTGATTTACTTTTAAGCTGACTTTTTTTGAATGGTTTTAAATTAAAGATAGTCTTCTGTTGTGTATCTTTGATAGTTGTCTTAGCCGTTTTCACAGTGGTGGTAATGTATTAGAGTTTCCTAATTTGTATTTTAAAAGGAAAAAAGTGGTATTTTAAAGGAAAGAAATTTCTACGGTGTTATACTTACTCCCACAAAAGACATGATTTATTTGTTATATTTCCTTCGAAAGACAAAGTTTTCCATCATGTCTCGAAAGTTTTTTTCCTACTCTTTTCAAAAAAGACTTGTTTTACATTAATATTAAGGATTGTAGATCTAATGGTTTGCTTTGAAAATTGCTTTGTTGGTTATAATTTATTGGGGATCGTAAAAATTATTGATCGTTTTTTCTAATTACAATAAGATGAAGCAAATGAGTCATTCTAGCTAAATTAGCTACTATATATCATAAAAAAATAAAAAAAAATAAACACGGAAGTCATTCTTGTGATTACAAATAATCATTAGATTGTCCTTCTAAAAAGGTTGTATTATCTATCAGCGACATAACCAGTAAATGTCCCACTGTGTACGAATTACATGGTGATTGTGGTTATATGAAGGAAATCTTAATTTGAATCAATATGTTATGTGCTTTTTAATTAAAATCGAATTTCTTCTGTTAATATCGGACTTAATATTAATGGATTGATTTCACTATTAAAAAAAATACTTTGTTTGAAATTATCAAGGAAAAAATTTATTTTGTTAAGGCCTTATTCACTTCACCTCAAAAAAAAATATTCAATAAAAAACTAAGTTCAGTTAAGTAAAATTATTTTTTTCATTTCAGTAAAAATAAATTAAGTTTACTAAAGATAATTTTAGTTTAGTAAAAACCAGTACTTTAAAGAAACAATACTTTCTCCGTTTTTTTAATACTTACTTCGTTTCTCCATGCGTGGAGTTTCAAGAGAAAATTAGATAAAGTAATAAAATATGAAGGTTGTGGGTTAGGTAAAAGAATAAAAAATTGTAAAAAGCAAAAGTAGTGGAGAGAATTGGAAGAGAGAGAATATATATGAAATTCTTAAATATGATTTGGGTTGGGTTTACTAGTTGATAGAAATGAATTAAATATTATAAGGACTTTCTAAATAAGGAAATAGAGCAAGTATTTAAAAATGACCGAAAATGAAAAGTGGAACAAGTATTTAAAAACGGATGAGTAATATAAAAGAGAATCGATAAAAAAAATCATTTCAGTATAGTAAAAATAATTTAAGCTCAGCAAAAAATAATTTTAATTCACTAAAAATAATACTACCTCCGTTTTTTATTACTCCGTAGTTGACATGTGTTGACTTTAGCACTATTCACACGCTTCACTTTGACCGTGTTTTGTTATTTATATGTAAAGAAAAATATATTAATGTGAGATCTTGTTAGAATTGTCACGATATACGGAGTATATTTTCTAAATATCAACTTTTTATATTAATGGTTGAATTTGTGCATTGGCAAACGTGACTAAAGAAATATGTCAACTAAAAAGAAACGGAGGAAGTATCAGTTTAGCAAAAATGAGGCGGAATGAACTAGGCTTAAACCTAGTCAATTTGAACTTTTGTTTCTAAACATAATTAGACTAATTTATTTGGTTTAAACTCATATCTATCTAGTGTATAAGAATTTATATACGTGGTATATTTGAACTTATTTTGTTTGCACTGATTAATTTCGACACGTTATTTTTGAACTTATTTAGTTTAAATTTAATATATTCGAAATATGAAAAAATTAGTTAAATAAGATGAAATAAATAGACCCTTATGATAGGCTAAATAAGAATAAAAAGATCTCGTTAGGAATTCTTCATACTCTCCAAATTCGGCATTAGATTATCGGAATATTTGCAAATTGCAGCCATTTAAAGTTAGAATTTTGCTAATTGTAGCCATTTTAAAAAAAATGTAAAGCATGGGCTTGTTTGAACCTGATCTCTTAGGATTTTCAAAATTGCGCATCTCAGAAACGTAGCACCTACTTCCCTGATTTTCTTAATCATCCAAGTTATCGAAACATCCTTACCAAGGTTGTCCTACAGATTGTTAAGGCTGGGGATAGAGTCCAAGAGCTATAGAATTCCTCCCTTTCTCCTGTGCTTTGGCCCATTTCATTATTTCCAATCAAGCCCATGTTAACATGGTGGCCCATTTCATTGCTTCCAAACAAACCCATGCTTTGGCCTATACTTGTTTATTAATGTAATTATATGCATGTTAACCTACAATTCTACTGCCAAGATGTGTCAAAAGTATAATTCGAGATTAACCAAACGAACAATTAAAATAATAAAATTTATTTATATTCATGCTTATTAGCAATAAATTACGGAGTATGATTAAAGACTTTATGCATTAATGACGTAAACTAAGCTTATACTAGCTACCTCCGTTACATATTAGTTGTAACTTTGGACAGGGGCGGATAATTGAAGAGACTCAATGGGGCTTGGCCCTGATAACTTTATATATATATATATATTTAGGTCCACATTAATAACCTCTGAAGTAACCCCTCTAGTAACCTTCGTAGTAACCCCTGTCTAGTAACCCCTTAAGTAACCCCTCTAGTAACCCTCGAAGTAACCCTTGAAGTAACCCTTGAAGTAATTTCTCTAGTAATCCTCGAAGTAACCCCTGTCTAGTAACCTCCGAAGTAACCCCTGAAATAACCCCTCTAGTAACCCTCGAAGTAATCCCTGTCTAGTAATCCCCGAAGTAAATCCTAAAGTAACCCCTGAAGTAACTCATCTAGTAACCCTTGAAGTAACCCCTCCCCTAAAGTAACCCATGTCCGACCTAGTAACCCCAAACCAGATCTAGTAACCCTTGGCCAAATCTAATAACCCCTGGCTGAATCTAGTAACCCCTAACCTAACCATTAATTCCACCGCTAAAGCGCGGCCACGAAACCACCAATTCCAACCACCACAACAATCAACCACCACCCATTCCAACCAAAATTACCAGAAGAATACGGAGTAGTCTAATAATACTCACAACTTTCAATATTATGAAATAATTTTCACACACACAAAAAAAAACAAAACTGATTAAAAAAATTACTTGTAGTATTGTATAAAGTATAGAAATCATATTTCACAAAATATGCTTGCAGTATAATTTCGGCTATAATCGTTTGAGGAGCCATCAAAATCATCATCATTTTCAAATAATTAGATGAATTCCCGACCTTTTATATGCCTTGAATCTACCAAGGGATTATATGCTAATATTCTTGCGTGCGAAGACGAAGACGAAGACGACATAGACGAAGATGATGCCAGAGGTGACAGATCATCAATAGGAAATTGGAATGAAATTGATGAATTGTATCTAAATCTATTGAAATTTGGGGAAAATGTTTGGGGAAAATGTTTGGAGAATCTGTATATGAATCTATTGAAATTTGGGGAAAATGTTAGGGTTGGAGCTTTGAGGAGATCTGGGTTGGTTTTGAACTTCGAGGAGCTTCGACTCGAAGACGACGACGGTGTAGACGAAGATGACAACACAGAGACAAAGACGATGACAGTGGAAGTGAGTGCTCCAGCCATTGATGGTTAGAGAGAGAAAGTTAGAAAGAGAAAATGAGAGGAGAGGAGAGAGAAAACTTTAAAAAAAATTAAAAAAAAAAAAATTGTGGTTGGCCGCACCTGGTCAGCCACATACGAAACTTTGTGATACAAAAATCTTTTTTAAAAAAACAATCCTTGTTTTATTAATGGTAAAGTAGTATGTAACTCCATATATGTCATAAATTATGTTTAGAATTTTATGGTATCAATATATATTTGAAAAGATACATTAATCTTTTCTAATTTTTTTTATAAGGAAAATCTTTTAATCGATCTTTTATTTATGTATAAGATTTATTTCCTATATATTGTAGATATTACAAAAAAATTAAAAAAAAATACTAAGGGACACACCAGAAAATAACACGTGTTATTGCTGGTGTGTCTTTTAGTATTGATTATTGATGATTATTGATTATTGATTAAAAGAAGCATACAAAATTACAAACTACTCCGGACAAACTTCCTTCAAGTAATTACTCCGTACTTTGTATTAACATACTTCCTTCGCAACTTAAAGTTGCTTGATTTTTATTGTTCCATATTCACCTACTCTATCTAGATTATTTTGACGAGATTTTCTCCTATGAAAAAAAATGTAAAAAATACTCAATAAAAAAATACTAAAAAATGTAAAAGTCAACCCATTATAACTAACAAAAGTCAACCCATTAATTACAAAAAAAAGATAACGGAGTTCTATAACCAATTTTTAAATGAAGATTAAAAAAGCGCAATTAATTTATCCAGAAGATAGATGGCGAAGAGAATGGGGCAAAGCAATGTTTTTGGAGACAACGGATGAAGGCTAGCTGGGTTCGGTTCGGGGACTGCCCCACTCCTACCTTGTATAGGAAGTTTTAGCAAAGGCAACTTCTGAATGAGATATTGACCCTAAAAGATGATAACGAATCTTGGGTGGAAGGGCAAGTGGAAGTTGAAGAGGTTATCTTATCCTCCATTAAGGAGGTCTACGATCCGGGTACCATTGACGATCATGGAGAAAATATCGATCTCTTATTAAGGCAGCTTACCATTCCCACCCTCTCAGCCGAAGATCGTCTCTGGCTTGACAGGAGTTTTTCAGAGGGGGAAATTAAAAAGGCAATGCTAAATATGCATTGCTCTAAGTCGCCTGGGCCGGATGGTTTTACGGTAGACTTCTTCAAGCTCTATTGGGAGGAGGTAGGGGGGCTTGTAGTGGAAAGTGTTAAGCAATTTCTGAGGACGGGGAATATGCTCAAGGAATGGAATTAGTCTCTTCTGGTTCTGATTCTAAAGGTTAAGGTACAAGAGATGGCAAGTCACTTCAGACCTATCAGCTTATGCAATACTATTTATAAATGCATCTCTAAGTGCCTTGTTAACAGGCTCAAATTGGTACTTCCGAATCTTATCTCGGAATACCAACATGCTTTTATCCCAGGGAGATATATGGAGGACAACATTCTGCTAAGTCATGAGTTGATGCATCTGATAAACTCGAGGAAAGGGTCAAATTTCACATCAGTTAAGGTCTATATGTCAAAAGCCTATGATAGGGTGGACTGGCTCTTTCTTCTCAAAGTTTTGCAGGCTTATGGGTTCTCTATTCACTGGATAAAGATGATATCGCAGTGTATCTCTACGGTAAGTTTTAAGGCTGTTATCAACAGAAACACCTCGGAACACTTTGCTCCAAAGTGTAGGCTGAGACAAGGGGACCCTTTGTCTCCGTATCTCTTCATTTTCTGTATGGACATCCTGTCAAGGATGTTGACTTTGGCAGAGGACATAAACCAATTTCAGGGGCTGAAGGTTTCTCGGAGGTCTCCATCAATTTCGCACCTCTTCTTTGCAGACGTGCTATGCTTTTCTTCAAAGCAAATGAGGAAGCCTGTTTGTGTATTTCCGACATTCTCCACAGGTTTGGCAAAGTCTCAGGCCAACAGTTAAATTTTCAGAAATCTTTTCTAAAGTTCTCTCCAGGCCTTGATAATGATAAGAAACTTGTGGTGAAACGACTCCTCTCTATGCCTGAAATTGAAAATATAGGGATTCATCTGGGGGCACCGATTGATATTGGTAGAAAGAAGAGTTCTTTCTTCCAATTCCTTGTTGACAAAGTAGCGGGGAAAATCATCTCTTGGGCTCCATTACGCTTTTCCCAAGCCGCAAAGCTCATCCTTATCAACACGGTCCTGGTAAGTATGTCTGCCCATATTATGAAATTTATGAAACTCCCATAGGGGATTGTAAATAAGGTTGATTCCTTGATCTCGAGGTTTTGGTGGTCTAACAATGGGAACAAAGGTATGCATTGGGTGAAGAGGAGTGTAACCCAACTCCCGAAGGGTATGGGAGGATTGGGTATTAGGGGCACCTCAATTCTTAATGATGCCCTCCTTTTCAAACAGGCTACTAGAATGCATATGTAGTATCAACACTCCCTACTTCAGGAAAGGGAATGTCTCAATGGGTAGGTCCAGTGTTCAGAGAGTCACTCAAGTATTCAAGGAAGGGTTTGCTTAGAAGGTAGGAAATGGCAATCACATTAGGGCAATCAGCATGCCATGGGTGAAAGGGGAAATTCCCCTAGTAAACTCAAGCCAGACCTTGAGGGCTGCCTCAGAGTGGAAGGTGAGTGATTTTATTGATGAGGATTCAAGGGCTTGGAATGCAGAGAAGGTTAGGAAATGCTTCGATTGGAATAGTGCAAAGGCAATTCTGGCAACGGAACTCCCGTACTCTATGGAGGACGACTTCCTCTACTGGAAATACCATCCTTCGGGGAGGTATACTGTTAAAACAGGGTACTACTTTTTGTTTAAGGACTTGGGTTTAGAGTCGGCCAATTACTTGGCCAGGGATCGGGATTTCGTTAAACTAATTTGGAGATTGGAGATCCAACCAAAATAGAAGCTTTTTATGTGGCGGCTATTCCATGATGGTATTGCGGTCAAAGGTAATTTGGCCAAAAGGGGGATAGGTGTGGATGCCACCTGCGATCACTGTGGAGTGGAGGAGGAAGATAGCCAACACCTATTCCGATTCTGTATTCTGGCAAAAGAGGTTTGGGAGGATGGCTCCTTGACTATTTGCCATGACTTTCCTGGATTCGACTCTTTGAGAGGTTGGATCCAGCACTATATCCTGCTGTTTTATAGCGAGGATGGTAAACATAGTGCCCGATTTGTCATGTTTATAGCTACTCTATGGGGCATATGGAAAGGTAGAGATGAGAGATGCTTTAAGGGAGCTAGGGGATCGACAAGTCTGGTTAGGGAATTCATTGATCAAGCTATGCAAGACCATGAGAATTTTAATCTACAATCCAGTAGAACGACCGAGTCAGAGGCCTCTAGTAAGGATAACACGATTATTCCTCCGGGTTTCAATTATGTGCAGCTAGGTATAGTTAAAACTGGTTTTGAGGATTTCATTATGGAAGCTGATGGTTCTTGGGAAAAAGGGTCCCTACATGCAGGTATTGGTTGGGCAGTGAAGTCCAACCTGCAGGGTTTGGGGGTTGATGAAGGAGGAAAACATGGGACTGCCTCTTCTGTCATTCATTGCGAGGCTTGGGCTTGCCTTGAAGCAATGAAGTGGGCTAGGACAAAGGGTAGACAGGGTATTCTTCTGCTCTCCAACTCAACTTCTCTTTTGCATAACTTGCAGGACAACAATGGTAAGGACATTTCGATCAATTGGGTGCTTAAGGAACTGAGGGAAGTAGGGAGCTCGTTTCAAAGGTGTACGATTCTAAAGGTTCACAAGGATTAGGTTAAAAGGGCAAACGACATTGCTAGGGAATGTCGTGTTACTCTTTCTAACTTAATATAGTTTTCTTCTTGTTCCTTTGCTTTTATCAAAAAAAAAAAAAAAAAAAAAAAAAAAAAAAAAAAAAAAAAACTATACAAGTATATAATAGAGTTAGGTGGGGCAATAGAACAATGAGTCAACTATTAAGAGCAAAGTTTGTAATTTTGTATAATGTTCATTTCAAGAAAATCGCCAATGAGGCCGATTAATTAAGTTTATTGCATGATTATTGGACGGCTTTCTTAATTAATTATGTGCCTAGCCCAATAAGCCATCAATTTATCTCCGGCTAGGTAATAAGGTGAAAATAGTATAGTGCACCTGGGTGCACCATGCGCATGGTGCACCCGGAAAGAACATTAGACATATTTTAAAGAACATGGGCAAAAAAAAGAACATGCCAGTCTTTGAAAAAGAACATACCTGTGTTTGACAAAAGAACATGTTTGTGTTTGACAAGAACATGAAATTACAAAGAACATAAAGTCTTTACAAAAAGAACATGTTATTTTTCATGGTTATTTGGGTGGTTAAACGTGTTTGAAAAAGAACATTATATTTGACAAAAAAAAACATGTTCGTGTTTGACAAAGATATAGGTGATCATTGGGCGGACCGGGCCAAGGTTAAAAAATCAGCTCACTTCTCGAGTCGGGCCAAGTTTTGGGCTGAAGTTTTTGTGCCCAAATCTGCCCAAAATGGCCCGGCCGTGCGGGCTTTTCGTGTTGAGTATAAAAAATCAACTAAAATGCATAATAACGCAATCCCAAACCCGCCCAAAAATTTAAATTAACGGGGGTGAAATTTTTTTGCCCAAAACCTGTCCAAAATCAAGTCGGGTCAGTCTAACTTTGATCACCTCTAACCAAATAACATAAAGTCTTTACAAAAAGAACATGATAATACAGTAAAGAACATGTTCTTTAGTCTAGTTACTCGGGTGATTTTTTTTTTTTTTTTTTTTAATGTACATACATTAAAGAACATATTGTATAATGTAAAGAACATATAGTTCAAACTCAAAGAACATATTAATCAAAATTAAAGAACATATTATGCTCACGTTCTTTATAAATATCTATAATATTCTTTTTTTCGCCCATGTTCTTTTAAATATACCTAATGTTTTTTCCGGGTGCACCATGCGGCACCAACCATACATTAGTAATAAGGATGATTGACTCAATATAATTTCTCTAAATATAGAAGACCTTAGCCGTATAGGGTACATACACTTAAGTTTTGTGCAACGCACTGATGTTATATGTTAGTTTGGGCTACTTTATGAAATTAAAGTTACAACAAGTTGGGGTCATTACAGGAAATCAACAATTATACGTACATAAATTTTTGACTTAATCCTTTATTTTTTTATATCTATAGGGATGCCTTAGCATTTGAAACTACAATATTTGAAAATTTTCATCTTCCGGGATAACCTAGCATCCACAGACCTCAAGTATGACATTCCAAAAATGCATGTTTTTTGTAAAAAAAAAAAAAAAAAAAAAAAAATTACATTGAATAACTCGACGTTCTCTTATATTAAAGAAAAAACACATGTACACACGACGAGTCCTCAAACTAAGGTTGTTCATTGGTGAACTACGGGACAAAATCAAATCGGAATGAAGGTTGAAATTTGAAATTCAAGATCTGGATGATAGGATCGGATTTCACCTCCCGATTTCACACCAAGCCATTTTGGACCTAATTGATTAGAAGATTGAAATTTGAAATCCAAACCTATCTAGAGACTAGACAATGTGCTAGCTAGGATCGGACCGAATTTAGACCAGAACTCCCAAACTCACACCAAGCCATTTAATTTGGACCTATGTTTCTACATTTGTTAAGTATATATTTCTTTTACAAAAATATATAAAAAATGAAAATGTGAATAAAAGAAAACTAATTGTTTCATTTCTTTTTAACCCTAATATAAAAGATGAGTATTAAACGTATCATTACTTTTTTTCGCTCAAATTGATTTCTTTACCAATTCATGAGTGTATACGTATTTTTTAAAAAAAAATTATTTTTTTATTGTGAAATAATATTTTTACTGATTTACATAGATTTTTACGGATAAAAAAATACTTTGTATTTCTAAGGATTATAACCTCATATCAAAAAGTTTGATTTAACCAAAAAATAAAAATGAGATGACTGAGAAATGAGAACGGAAATAGCATTACATTGAGAAGAATGAGAACTTTATGATAAAACTGTCTGTCTATTTATAGTTATAAATCAATTGCTTGACATAAAATAATGTAGTTGTATCAGAATAATTAATGGATAACAAAATATATACTCCATTATGAAATATATTACATAAAAGAATAGTACACAACCAAATAATAAAATCCCACCTACTACAATAATATTAGTGCATTTTCGTCTGTGTTACATCGGAATATAGCCAAAAAAAAAAGGTTGGGATACATGATCCAAAAAAAAAAAAAAAACTCCTATTTATATATATATATAACTAATATTTCTAATATTCTATGTCCTAAAATTCATCCAAATTAGGATAAACATTCAAAATAAAGATAATAATAAAAATAAAAATAAAAATATACTATATGGTCATGGACCGACCTTTCCTTCATTTCCAGCTAACATTAAGTACTTGTCCTTCCTAGTAAGAGATGTACACTCGAAATCCAAGGCATTAGCCAATTGTCTTTGCAAATTGTTAGCCACTTCGAAACATGATTTACCACCAGCACAAGTCATTTCTTTTGGCACCTTCCCTAGCACATCTAGGTAGTAAATAGGACTTGGGTTCATTAAAAAGAATATTGGGTCCAAACATTTTAGCCCACTGGCGGTCGTCCCATAGAACATGGTCACCTTTGTCTCTAAGGCGACCGGTACAATATCATCCGCTAATTCCGCAAACAATGAGCTAAATCGTAACAAGTAGGGTTCCCTACACGTGGTCCCCTCAGGGCACACCACTAGGTCACCTTCACTTAAGAGCCTTTCCATTGTTTCGCCGTCAATTTTCCGATCACGTGTTAATCGGACAGTTTTAATTGGTGCGATTATTTCTGATGTTTTACTCAGACTATACGTGACAGCAGTCAAGGGTTTTTTAAGACACACGCCAAGGATGACTGGGTCCAAAAGTGTCCTATGCGTGCACACGTATAGGACACCTTTGTGGCCGTTACTAGGGTTTAAATTAAGGGATGTCCCCTTGATTCGTAGGCGTATGCCACTTAGTTGCCCTAATAGATTGGACAACTTAAAAGGCAAGTAAACACCCACAACAACCCTAAAAATGGCAAGAAGAATCCCTAAGGGAAGCCACATGAACATGCACAAAGTAGCTGATGGTGTAGGAAGAAAAGCTAATCTTCCATCATGAAATATTAAGGGCTTAGGATATTTGTCCCTTGGCATTATTTTTGATGATGTTACTTCCTCATTTTTGCATATTTTGTCATCTTCTTGTAGGTCCACAACATATGCTTCCTGTAACATAAATTTTAAAAACTTATTACATTACTATAATATTTATCATACACTATGTATTTATGATATCATTAAATGCTATGTGTGTGACAATGATATTTATCTTCTTGTAAGTCAATTATTATTTCTTTTCTTGGTCAAAATTGAAATCATGAAACATGTCAAGAGCCTGAATTACTAGATGCATGATTTGTTGCCTCATGAACAATTGAACACCAACACAACAATATAATAGTGATAATTTAAATTTATTACTATACCGCCTCCTAAGTAAATAGAGAGTGGCCTTTTGATGCTTATTTATTAATAATAGGGGTAAAAATGAAAAATACATAGGAAAAATCATAAAAATTCAGTGAGTCAGTGGCATGACTAACTATAATATAAATCTTATAAAATACATGAAAGATTTCTAGCACAAAGATTGTTCCATGTATTTTTAGTTAAAAGAATAAACTAATTATTTGGTTGCATCACATCACATTTATAATTATATGAATGGAGTAGCCACAAAAAAATAAAGTAGATGCATAAATAAAACTTATAAATAAACAACTTTATTTATTTTTCTCTTATTTTAAGGTTAGGGAAATTCAAATTTCAGTACTAAATTACTTATAAATTTATAATAAAATAAAAATAAAAATAATGGAAAATCCAAGGAACAATAATAATGTAGAAAAAAATTGGAAAATCCAAGAAACAATAATAATGTAGTTAATAATTCATTTCCCTTTATATTTTCATGCATTATTGGTGTTTTTTAAGGACACCTACTTTAATTAGCAATCAGTCAATCACTACAATTCTTGTTGTTTGTTTTGCATGTACTTGTGACATTACCTAACTTTGACTATACTATCTATGGTTTGTTTTGCCTAAATATGTATTCTTAAAAACAAACAAATATAGAAAGTCATAATAAAAAAATAAAAAAAAAATTAAACAACATATATAAAATGTAATTAATAAGTAATTGATGCATAAATAAATTACAAAATATATATGTAAAAAAGTAAATAAACATTTACCTTGCAAAATTGCATGAAGAAGTGATCAACAAAGGTTGAATTTCCAATGCAAAAATCAGGTCTTGCATCTGAAAAATATTCCTTAATTGACCTATACTTAACAAGCAAACCTTCATGAGATAAAAGGCCAGAATAGTAATTTCCAATTACGTTCAACTCAGTCCCAAAAACTTGATCAACCTTCAAATACTCCTTAAGAAACCCTTCAACCATTACCCTTGGGACACGTGTAAAAACAGCCTTATAATTTGCCCTAGTTAAAGCTTGATAAACATGATAATTTACCTCCTCAAGGTAAAACTTGGGTAAAACGGTCCTTTCAACACAAGCCATATTTTTTACCTTAAGCCCACAAAATGTTATAAAAATCATAACCCTAAGTTGAAAATCATAGTCTAAAAAATAAATAAAGGGGTATGATAAGAGCAAAAGAAATGATCTTATTAAACTACCACCTTCAAAAGCAACCAACATGAAAAATGGGAAGAAAGATTGTGATCTTAATAATGTTCCATTAAAATCACAAACCATAGTATTAAAATGTCGGTCCATTATTTTATTCAAGTGTTTTGATAAACTTTGGTACGACGTTGAAGATGGTTGTTGTTGGTGTTGGTGGGTTGTTGATTTAAAAGAAGGGTTTTTCAAAAGATGGAAACTATAGTTTCTGATTTTTCTAGCAACGGGAAAACAAGAGTTGACAAAGAGTTGATAAACAAGCCATTCTATAACTCTAGAAACAACCGCTGGGAACAACATGGTTGTTGAGTTGTTGTTGTGTTTTTCAAAATTCTTAGAATTGAAGTGAATTTTAGAGAGAGAAAGTGAAAAGAGAGAAAGAGAGATTGTTGTGTGATGTGTGAGAAAGAAACTAACGAGGGATATAGTTAGGAAGAGAATTTATAGAGAATAAAAACTCAAGTTGACTGAAAAAGTACAACATTTGGCTTCAAAAAAAAAGAGAAAAAAAAAAGGTGCAACATTTGGTTAGCCACACCGCATGCATTAATTGCGTTTTTAAATCTCTTTTCTTCAATGTTTACCTTTTGTTGTTTTTAAGGGGTTTTTGGGCAACGCTAGCTACTCAAATTAATTTTAAAGGCTATGGAAATTTATCATAAGAATGATAATATAAAGTAATTTAGGCAAAGTAATCTTGGCATATATGGGAATTTTTAAAATTTTATAATAATATGTGTATAAATGATTATATAATAAGTATGAGTTAAAAAGCGTAGTTACTTAATTAGGAGTGACTTACCTTACTCGATTTAGAATATCTTATTTTGATTCAGTGTTACATAGTGTTATATTTTAAGGACACAAATACATATAATATTCCTAAAAGAAAGGGGAAAATTGCAAGAAATACCATACGTTTAAATGGAGGATTTTGTGCTTTATACTCTTGGTGTGTTCCACAAATCCAACGTATTAAACATTACGAGTATATAATATGTTCATGTGAGGGCGTATAGATGCGGCATATTGTTAGCTAGATACTGTACGTATTTATTCTTGTCACCATTTGACAACATGGAGATCTTGGCCATAAATTGCCTTTTATATTTTATTTTATTTTTTCAAAAAACAGAAAAGAAAATAACTCCCGATCGAATACTTAAACTCTCTAGTAGCGATTATAATGAATCCTAGTAAGGATTTACTAGGAATGTTCGTCCGATCGAGTTCATATATGGTTTGCTTAAGTTGTATGATAATAATCCTTCTAATATATGACATAGTTTTTTTGGCCTAATAATAAGCATCTAATTTTGTGTGTTCTTTTCTTCGGCTCTACCTTACCCTTTTAGCTAGAAATCGGTTCTATGATGAACACATGATGCCTTCAACAATGTTAAACATTAGTATTTGATGAAACAATGAAATGAAATGAATTGAAAATACTAAAAATAAAGATGTATGCCCCACTACATTATTTGATGAAACAAATAATAATTTGGTACATTCCAAAATAAAGTAACATGCAAACACTATAAGACGAAGGGTTCTTCAATTTCCTATATAACATTAACATTTTATAGTCATATATATATATATAAACTATATAGTATGAAAAAAATAATAATGCAGTGTGATAACATGCAATGTTGCAATCAACAGCACAAGTATGAAGTATGTAAGTTGGAAAAATAGTATTTGCACAAAATCAGAGTTTAATGTGTGATACGCGTAGATGATCTGTATATAAATTCTGTCAAAATTGTAGGATCATATTGTCAGGAATTGCCATTCCTCGTGAAAGAAGTATAATTGAGATTATCAGAAGAGCTGCAAATAAAGATTCATTTTTTAAGAAAAAATTATGGAGTGGTTCTTATGGCTTGAATTTAGTTGTCACGATCCTAGTGTAACTAAATAAATTGTAGGGATTAGCTTGTAATTTTCAAAATTAATAAAGTAAATAGCTAACCACTGAAGCTTTTTTAATAATGGCCAAACTAAGCAAATTAACTCTACAAAACTAATTAGCTTGGAAAAACAAAGAATTAAATTTATTATTTATTTATCTTATTGAAAGAGTAAGTAAATACTAAATTAATACTCCCCCCATTCTTTTATTATTGTACTATAGAGGTTGGCACACATTTTTTAATAGTGGGAAAAAGTAAGAGAAATAAGGGTAAAAGTACGAAACTGTCCATATGATGTAAACATAAACTAAACAATAAAGTGTTAAAAGTAAGAATATATTAGGTATTTATAGTGTGAACACAAATATTTTGTTTCTTAAAATGGATATGGTAATATTTGTGAAATTTTCTTAACAGGCAAGGGGTGCAATAATTAAAAAGTGGAGGGTTATACGTAAACATAATTTAAAAAAATATCTTAAGCAACTTGCATTGCTAACCATTGGAGCACAATAGCTTCTTGAAAATCTTATGTGGCATATTAAGCTAATAAGTATATAGGCCAACCATTAAGTTGTTCTAAATAATAAAAAATGATGTTTATTAAAAAGAATTTATGATATTATATTACATTCAGCTCAATAAAAATAAATTATATTATATTTAGAAAAAGGTTTGTTTGTTTTTTTTAAAGAAAATCTTATGAATTTTATGATTATGTATTTCCTTTTTTTTTTATTCTTATTTCAATTAATGAACAAAATCAAAGTCTTAATCCTAACAACAAAGTTGTCTAATCACTACGAAGCAATATATACTTTCTAATAAAATGAAGTCTTAAATTAGAAACGCATATCAAAATCACATATAAAATCCAAACATAAAGAATAAAAATAAACAAACTTAGCAAGTCATGTACTTCTATTCAATCTCCATCTTTAAAGTCGTTTTTCCTAATTTGACTGCTAATCAGCATGACGATCACTGTCCAAACATAACATCGAAACATGAATAGTTTTTGTAACGTGTTGATTTGACTGCAACTCGTTTCATTTTGCATGATGCTCACCACCGTCCAAACATAAATTCAAACACGAAGAATTTTTGTGAAGACGCATACAATATTATTAGACGGAGAGAGTAAAATTAATGACAAAATAGTTTGAACAAATAATGTTATCCTTGGAATGTGTGTTATAGGTGATACCAAGTGGAGGCAACATAATAAAGAGATGTGTAGAGATGATAAAGACTTGCACCCGTTGACATGCTAGTGTTAGTTTGCGTGTGAGAAAGGAGCTGACTAGAAAATTCAATATACAACCGGCGCGGCTATATTTCCGAGGCCATCCTACTACTAAAAGTCTACGCTATCTTTCACTTATTATTACCAACTAACCCTGTTATTGTCATGTTTTTAAGTCAATGTTTTGTGTTGGGTGTTGTTGATAAGGTGTTATAGGTCTTAATTCATACGAGTACTACAAATATCTATATATAGATCAATACATAGATATTTTGGTACAAAAGGTTGGAATTGTGACCCCATTGTTCTAATTGTAAAAGGGATATGAAAGTAAGAAAAGTGTCGTATATGTAGTAGGTACGTCCACCGTACTACTTCATTCTTAAAACTTTTCTATCTTTCTTACAAGATAGGTTAAACGAGGTAGAGGTAGAGGGAGAGTGAAAAATGACTTGGTTGGAATGAGTAGGGAAGGATATGGCATATGGATTTGAAGTATTTGATCGCAAGAGATGGAGTAGTAGAAGATTCTTGTGGATGATTATTCGGAATAATCACTTTTGATTTATGTAGCCGACTCACTCATGGGATAAGACTTTGATTAATTGATTGATTGATTGATAGTATGTTACTAGATGCAATGATGAAGAGATTTTGTGATATGAAACATTTTATTGTCATATAAAATGCAATGTCGACTCCACTTATTGTCATATGGTTGTGGGATGAAACCTCATTTGGATTTGTGATATGAATTCTCTCTCTCTCTCCCTCTCTCTCTCTCTTTCTCTCTCTCTCTCTTGCGGATGCGGCCCAATTTCGTATTCAACATGGTATTAGAGTCGTCAGGCCTATGGTATGGGATTTCTAATGGCTTGAGTATATTGCTAGGCCCAAGGTTTGGGGCCTTTAATGGTATTAAGGAAGTGTTGAAGTATATCTTACCAAATAACGCATGTAAATGTCCCATATTGAAAAAACAAAAAATAGTTAAACACTTTAACAATATGACACTGTGACATTTTACATTTTAAGTCAATGTTTCATGTTGGGTGTTGTTGGGATGAAATCCCTTTGTATTTGTGAAAGTGGAATCTCTCTCTCTTGGATTAAGGGGATGGCCTAGACTCGTATTTAGCAGTATAACACGTGACATTTTACATTTTTACATTTTAAGTCAATGTTTCATGTTGGGTGTTGTTGATAAGATATTTTAAGTCTTACTTCATGAGTACTACAAATGTAGGTGTATATATCGATCAATATATAGATATTTTGGTACAAAACTTTAATTAGTGTTGTGGCCACATTGTTCTAAATGTAATAGGGATATGAAAGAAAAGTGCCATATATGCGTAGGTTGAATTGTCAAGCATGTACGAAGTACGTACACTACTTCATTCATAAAACTTTTCTCTCTTCTTATAATATTGTTGGCATGTATGCTAGATGCAAAAGAAATTTTATATATATATATATATGATATCTCAAAGTTATTTAATATACTTGAATCTTGTCTAGCTAGAAGATACTTGTATATGATTTTCAAGGCTAGCTTACATAATGCTATTGTAAAAATTCTTGCATATACAAAGTATATTGACAAGATCCGATCCAATTGATCAAATCAAAATTAATAAAACAAAATTATTATAAAATTAGATTATCATTTCAAAATTAATCTTCATATTATTAAGAAAAAGTTACCTTTTTTTTATTTTATTTTTTAACATAATAATAAAAAGGCTTACTACTTTACAAGTAGTCCAAGCTAAGACCAACTAGAGACATTTGATAAGACAATATGACACGTGACATATTACATTTTCACTTCTCCTATATCTCTTATATGAAATTAAAAGTAAATTATGTTGTAATACTACCAAACCTTACAAGAAGGTATTCGAGCTAGAATTTTTACAAGTTAAATGCATTATTATTCATGAACACATGATGTAGAAATCGTAGAATAAAAAATGGGCTGATACAACTACTAGACAGTATATTGTATAGCTGTATGAATTCTTCTCTATTATGAACAAGAATATTATTATAATGCAAGTCAAAGAAAAGAAGAACAATATAAAACTCCAAATCTAGTTGGTTGATGTAATAAATATGGACTAACAAATGGTGGATTTAAAGGAATAGTTTGTCACAGTTGACAATGTAATAATAAAGCAATACTACATAGTACTATGTCATGTGAAATACCATCCTTAATTAGGCAACAGTTGCCTTTTTAATCTTTAATTAATATAGGAGTATGTATCTTTTTCTGTTCCCTTTTATTAATTTATTAATTAATTAGCATAACTTTAATAAAGTATAATTGAATTTGAGCCATGCATGCAATAGATGGATGTAGTGAACTTTATGGAGAAGAAACAAGAAAGTTTTTGGTTCACACATAAATTGTGATAATCACTCTCTTCTTCTAAATTATATGTGTCACAAATTATCACTAAAGTATTCATGCTAGAATTGCTTAAATTGTACCTTATTTAGTGATTTATTAACTCTTGTATTGTAGTAAACCTTTCTATGTTCTATTATGTATGTATGTGTTGTTGGGGTAGTCATACCATACACTTGTACAAGTTTATTGGAGTGATTATAACACAAAGTATAGATAAGTCATGAGAAAAGCTTAATTATAGTCAAATAGTTACATCAAATGTTCATATCAATTACCAAATAAAGTAAAATGCAAAGTCAAGTTTTGTTTTATTATATGGAGTAATCTAGAAAATGATCATGTGAGTGATGAGAACGATGTAAGATGAGCCTTTGTTTTTCTAAAGAAAATTAGAGGGATCATAATAAGCCAACGTTATTGTTTTAATCCAATATTGACAAGTGTTACATACTCTTGAAAGTAAGGGGGAAAACAAGGGATACTATACCCTTTAACATACACTGTATTATACCTTTAGAGCATCTACAATGATTATATAAAAGACTTGCTTGTATTTAATAAATAATGATGTGACAACCCAAAACTACATTTACATGTAGCTAGCCATTGTCAGGCCCCTCTAAGACCCTGTGCAAACAGTCCCACTGCACAGAGCCCCGCAACTAAGAGGGCCTCAAATTGCAAAGTCTAAAAGGTTTAAGCATCAAGATTAGACCATCTTCTTAATTGATAGGTCAGCGGAACAAGCCTTATTAACTGCATTTTTGTATGTTTTTTTTTTTTTTTTTTTTTTTTTTTGTATGTTAAAAGAAAAATAAATTCTATTAATTCAAAAACTTAATATAGAGTTATATGAGTATAAATTCTATCAATTCATAAACTTAATACGGAGTTATATGAGTATAAGTTTTCCGAAGTACATGTTAATAGTTTAGTTAACTTGAAAAAGATAATTTGTTATCAACATTGAAGCTTATTAATACGATCGAGTATAAGTATTTTATTTTAGCATATAAATGAAGAAAAATAACGATAATATGTTCATAAAAAGAAAAAAAAAAAGAAAAAAAAAGAAAAGAGGTAACATAATTTCATATTTAAATTTGTGTGGTTTTTAATTTGGAGGACCTATAATTATTAATAGCACAGGCCCCCTAAATTGTTTAAGACGGCCCTGCCCCTGGCCAAGTGACCATTGTATATGAATGCTCTTAACAACAACATTTGAACTATGAAGCAAGTTTGGCGTCTCTTTACTAACCCCCAGTTGTTCGTGTCGAAAGTTTACGGTGCGCGTATGACCTTTCTTTCCAGCAACCCTCACGGTCGGCCACGGGTGTCTGGTCGTACTTCGTATGGCCTTCGGGGTTTACTTAAAGCAGATACTCTTCTACAACAAGGCTGCAGTTGGAAGGTTGGTAATGGGCGCTCGATTCTAGCCGAGTCAACTGCCTGGGTCAATGGCAGTACTCCTGAGTTCAAGCCCGGGATTTCCTTACAAAACTCTGCAACCCAAACAGTCAGTTTCTTCATTCATCCTCAAACACTAGGGTGGAACACGGATAAAGTTGTTGATTGGTTTGTCCCTTCGGATGCGACCACGATGTTAGCTATGGAGTTACCTTATACGCTGCAAGAGGATTTTCGGTACTGGTCTGGTACCCCGTCGGGCCGGTACTCAGTGAAAACTGGGTATGCGATGCTACAACAACAACTCTCTCCCATTTCAACTAATTCGAGTATGGGTTCCTTTTGGAAAGTTCTTTGGTCTCTTCAGTTACAACCAAAATGGAAGCTGTTCTTATGGAAACTTCTACATCGCGCACTTGCAGTCAAGGTGGAACTTAGTCATAGAGGGGTTCCAATTCAAGATGTTTTTTGTGACCTTTGTAGGTCAGCACCAAAGGACTTGCAACATCTCTTCAGAATGTGTTTCAATGCTCGAACGGTTTGGAGGGGTGGATGCCTCGGCATTCGCTCAGAATTTAATGGAGACCTTTCTCTCTCAGATTGGATCCTACAGTATATCCGACTTTTTATTAGTCAGGGTGGGCCTTCCAGTACTCGCTTAGGTACCTTCATTGGTACGCTTTGGAGTCTGTGGTTATGTCGAAACTCCAGAATCTTTCAGGAGTCTACTGCTTGCCGGCCTTTTTCTTTACAATTCGCGGACGTTATGAATGCTCATGCAATCTTTGTCAGCACGGATGCTCCTGTTAGTACCCACTACGCGGTGGGGGCCGGCGGGGGTGCCTCTCCTCCACCTGGTTTTTACATGGCTCAGTTGGGTCAGGGTACTCAAGGGCCAAATGCGCTTTCTCTACAAATTGATGGCTCCTGGTTTAAGGACTCTCTACAACCAGGGATGGGTTGGTGCGTGGATAATGATGACCCGTTTGATGAACGTATCTTTGGTGGAAGTAACTTTGGGGTTTGTACCTCTGCTTTACATACGGAGGCACTGGCGTGCATGTATGGGTTACAGTGGGCTATGGATCGAGGTTTTCATTCGGTAACGGTATTCACTAACTCCTATAATCTTGTTTCCCTTCTTCGGGGGGATGGTCATGGTAACATTGCTTACCTTTGGATCATTCGCAAGATTATTCTCCTTGGCTCTACCTTTCGTTACTGTTGCATACACAAGGCGGATCGGCACCGGGTTCATCGAGCTCATCAAATAGCTGGGGAATCGTCGGTTAACTTTATTTGCTTTAATAGTAATAAATAGCCTGTTTGTATCCGTTGTCAAAAAAAAAAAAAAAAAAAAAAACTTGTAGGATTTAAAGTAAAAATCCTCTCTACTGATAATACTAGGGATGGCAACGGGTCGGATCTGGACCGGGTCCGGATGGACCCGGATCCAGACCCGTTTTTGTATATAGGATCCGAATCCGACCCGGATCCGTCGGGTCTAGAAAATGAAGACCCGGATTCGGATCCGCCGGGTCCAATGGATCCGGGTCCAATATATTTTGCCTAATTGTTTTGCAATAAATGTAATGTTCGGGTCAAAAAAATTTATTTCAAACTTACGTTGTTGGTTATTAAGTTCAACCCCAAATTAACCAACTTATACACTCATATTTTGAATTAAAATTATAAACAACAAAAAAAATACGATGTTACATATGAGCTAGTGAAAAAACAACGATGATGTTTATAATATGAGCATCCAAAATTCATCTCTTGAAAGGGTTAATCTTTATCATTACTAACATTATCAACATTTTTAATTTAGAAACAAACAATTTTAGTTTTTTTTAATAGGAAAAATAAAAAAACAGGTCCACGGATCTGGATTCACGGATCCGGGTCGGGTCCAAATCCATTGCCATCCCTAGATAATACCAAGCTGATTCGATAATCACCCAACCTGATCATACTCGCCTGCTGACAAATTAAAATAATACAACATTTGATATTATTAAACTTTAAATTATGATCCACAATCTTTATGATGTTCAGAGCCCCTCAATTATTTTCCACTTAATAATAGACTACTGTACATAACAAATAAAATAAAAAAAAATAGAAAAAAAGAAGTCTATGTACTGTAATAGTGTAATTACCGTGGTCACACAAATCCTGTTAATAATTTGGTGAAGAAGATGCAATCATTTGATGCAAATGCTAGTGGGTGTTGAAACAGTGTACAAAGTCATCAAACAAATTCTGTTTAATAATTTAGCTGGAAGAAAATAAGAAATGACATAAATTTGATGTTTCACACACATTTGCTGCTGCTACTACATACTAGTCTCATGCATGCACAAATTTATTTCAAAGCTACTTTGCATGACCATCATATCACTTTTCATTTTAAACTTTACATACTCAAATTATTATTCCACATTCATCTACTGTTTCAAGTTGGTTCACACATAAAGAAGGGTAACACATCTTGTTGGATTTGTTTTGGAACACTCCCTATATGAAAAAGACTGGAAAGAATGAAATTTTGTTAGTTTGAATGTATGTACATACGTCTATGATCAAGTTAATTGTCGTAGTAGTTTGATTGACACACTTGACAATGTATCAGTTTGAGTATTGATATCTCTAATTATAAGTTAGTGTAACTTACGAAAAGTTGATATATTGATAATATACATTAAGAGAAATCTAAAAACATACTATATAATATATTAACATTTGTTTTTATATATTTGGTAAAATTTATAACATAGAAATAAATAAATAAATAAATAAATAAATAAAGAGTCAACCTGTTACATCCATTTGAAATGGAGAGGATATTGTACAGACGTATTGTAAAGTGTAGGATAGATGGGATCAGGTTTGTTTCAAACAATCTGAAAATCAGCTCAATCTCCCCGTTTGCGTATGTGTTCCTTCATAAAAACCCTTTTAATTGTTACATATATGCTCTCAAGTCATAGCGTTGAAAGTCTACAATATTTTTTTCATGACCTTCCAAAGAACATTTTTCTTTTTAAATGTTAAACTACGAGGGAGGGCCCCCCACCCTATCACAGGAATGGGAGGCTATGAAGAGTCGAATCCCCATCACGTGGGAGGGAAGGGGGGAGATGGAGGGACTAATCCTTCCTTCCAAAGGACTTATCAAAACATGGAACTCCTTTCAACCGCGTAACATTTATCTAATGCACCATGCCTTGGAGGAGCCACACGCCAAGTAACCAACCTACATCTGCTTCATGCTAGCCATATGCTCCATCTAATCGTCAAGAACACCATATTATACTATGTCTATATACAACACACATTGTTGTAAATATACACAGCCCTTATTTTTTTTTTTATTTTTTTTTTATTTTTTTTTTGTGGTTGTTGTTGTTGTTGTTTAAATAATCAACCTTCTTTATTTTTACTGTTTTGGATGGTGATATCATGGGCCTATTCCAAGGCCCTAGCTTTTGAAAGACTAAATTCTTACATAGACTCTGGTCCACCTATCCTATGTATGTGGACTAGGCATTAAACACACTCTTCTCTTAATTAAACACAACTTTACCTTGTTCTTCAAATCCCGCCATCTTAACTTTTTTTTTTCCTTCTTTATAAGATCACTCTTCCCTATTTAATCTGATTTTTTTACTTCTTTTTCGATCATAATTTAGATCCACAACATTGTCTAGATCAAAGAAATCATCAACATTATCTCTTCTTTTTCTCTATTTTCTCCTTAATTTCACTCTTTTGAACTTCCTCTCTCTTCTTCTTAACATTTTCTTGCTTCTTCTGAACTTTCTTCTTTTGCGACTCTTTCTTAGCCTTCTTTTGAGCTTCCTTTTTAGCTTGATTTTCAGTCTCCTTTTGACTTTCCTTTTTAGCTTGATTCTTAGCCTCCTTTTGAGCTTGATTCTCAGCTTCTTGGATTGGTGTTGGGTGGTAGATTTGGGTTGAAATTCAAATTGGTTGCTGTAATAAAACAAATGCTTCTTGAATTAAAAAATAACAATATCAAAATTTGAACAGGAATCACAAAAATATATTAAATAAAATCATAAAACATTTGAACAGTAATAACAAATTATATGAACTAAAACCACAAAGTATTTGAACATTAATCACAAATTATATGAACTAGAACTACAATATATTTGAACAGTAATCACGAATTATATGAACTAAAAACACAAAACATTTGAACTTATAAAATAAATGCTTCTTAGTTTAAAAAATAATAATATCAATTTTTAACAGTAATCACGAAATATATGAACTAAAACCACAAAATATTTGAACGATAATCACAGATTATATGTACTAAAACCACAAATCATTTGAACAGCAATTACGAATTATATGAACTAAAAACACGAAATATTTGAGCCTATGATTTACCCGGTTTCTCCATTTTCTGAATGTTGCTTGTCTATCTTTTTTAAAATCTTTGGATCAACAATTGGACTTGTTATATCCAATTCTTCTTCCTTTTGTTTCGGATTTGAGAAATTGTCCTGTTCAAACAAGGTTTCAATTCATCATTTAATTTCAAAATTCAACAATTATATAGGGTTTTAATTTACTTACAATTGATCTTCATCACTATCAGAAGAATTTGGATGCCTAAAAAATATGAAAATTGTACCTAAAAAATATGAAAATTGTTCAAAAATTATACCCAATTTACAAAAACTACGAATGAAATTTTAACAAATTATAACAACTACGAACGAGTAATTGCAAATTCAAAGAAATTTAAACAAAGTATAAGTTCAGAAATTTTATTTACCTTTCTGCATTGTTTTCTTACTTTTCATCCATGGCTATGCTTGAATTTTCAGAGGAGAGAGAAACGAGAATTTTTCGTAGTGTTTGTGTTGATGGCTATAAGCTCAGAATTTATTATGTCAGAGTGTTGTTGGAGTGGAAAGAAAGAAATGAGAGGTTGGGCCGCTTTATTTGTAATGTGTTTGTGATGATAGATTGGAGTATTTGGGCTAGTGGTCCACCTATTTTAGATGGACCAGGGTCTACCATAGACCTATTGTTTAAAATCAATTAAAGCCCAAACCCTCCGATGATCTGTTCTCATAATTCTATAAACCAAAGGCCCAAGAGGAGTGCTTCCAAGTTCCATCTCCTAATTCTCATCTGCATTATTTGTAAGTTGTGACTTCTAAGGCAAAAACTTATACAAAACGCTCTCCAACAATTTACATGTCTTGAACCTTCAAGAATAGTAATTTAGCGTGACTCGAATTAATTTTGGTGCCTTTTAACAATGTCTGATTATGTTTCATTCTCAAACAGTCAAACTTACAAGCAAAGTTACTACATTAATACATACCACAAAGGCACAAAGGAACAAAGCACAACCCTAAATTATGGTTATAAACTCAAAAATTATAAACATCGCTAACCTAACCTTGCCCCTGCATTCACAGGACTAAGAATCAAACAGCACTTCAGCCGGAAACAAGTAAATACATAACCTGACTTACATGATTAAGCTGCCCCTCAGATTGCTAAATGCTACGGAGTAATACATGGAAAACATATCCTACACGGCTAAACATCTTCATCACTAAATTTTCTACAGAATGATAACAGTGACTGAGCTTCTTGAACTAATCCTTTACGATTAACAATGTCTAATGACCATATCTTAGCAGAAGAACCATGAAACATAAGGATCTTGAAAGGTATGAAACCTTGCTATCAAGGGTTGCTGCTGAATTAGACGGTCCAGGTGGTCCCACACCAAAAACTGTTGAGACGTTTTGATTGGTTGTGTCTAGCACAGATGAACTCGTGCTGCACTCAGAGAAACAAATTACAGTTAATAACTGATTCAGACAAAATAAAGCAAGGAAAAGACAATGCACTAAACTTATGCATATTCACCTTGTAGAGGGATACTGACATGTTTCGGTACCTGAAATATGATAAAGTATATTGTGACATCAGTACAGAGCGAAAATGAAGTATGACTATTAAAGGTAGCACAACATTTCATAAGAAATGGTAACAATCTTGATTCCAGAGATATGCATCCAGAAATGATGTAACATTTTATGCAACAGTAATAAGTTTCCATTTGTAAATTTAATTAATGAACATATACAAAAGTTAGCCAAAAGTAACCGACTGCTGTAACGTTGTTTACTACTTTATCTCTAGTGAAAGTTAGCAGAGTCTATAATTAATCCAGCTTTATTAAAAATGTACTTAAAAGATACCACGGGTGATTAGAATAATTAGTGGCTAAGGCCTCAGATAAGTGGAAGTCAAAATCAGGCACATGGAGAGCAAATTTGCACTTTGCACCACCAGTATTCACCAAGTGCAATCACATATTCACATTACATCATAATTCACAATAAACTACGACGAATATGAAGTCTCTCCCTCTCTCGAACACCAGAGATCCTGTTTTGGATACCTTTAAACTTGAAATCTCGAGGAAATAAACTTGGGGGTAGACCTTTTCTTTAAATGACTAGTATACTTCTCCCCTTTCGTGGTTCATTGAATTCCAACTATGATCATTTACTTTCTGTACAGCTAAATTGTATCAACAATACAAATAATTAAATCCTTTTTCTAGACAAAGTCATCAATGTTTTAGTGTTAATAAATAAAATTTGCACATTATTTCTCCATTTGCAACATATGCCTAATGCAATTTCTGTGTGAAATCTGATTGACATGTATCCTACTTCATGAACGGCCAAATTAGTTTCACATAGATTATATTCAACATGTCCCAGTTCAATAAACAACAGACATAAAGAACAAACAAATTATACGCTGCACAAAAGAAGAAAAGCACAAATGAAAATAGGAGAAAAAGAAGTGTTGATCATACTTGGATTAGTGCTGGTGACAACAGCAGTCCCCCCAAAATTACAGCTATTTGGAATCGGGTTCTTCTGATAGTACGTGTTGAATGCATAAGAAGCATGATCATGGAGTGTGTTTGGGTAATAGCAACTCCCACCAGATTGAATTGCAGTGCAATCAGCACCACCATGGCCACACGCATAGTCTAAAGCCATCTGCAATGCTAACTGAGCAGCAGTTTGGCTGGCAACACACCAGCTAGCACCTGAGTTAACAGGTGAAGATGTGGTTGGGGTAGCAAATGGAACCCACTTAGGCGGGTCTTCAGGGATTGAGTTTGGATTCAATACAGGAGCAGATGACGCGCCTGTGAAATTTATGGTTGGTACAGTTGTAAGAGGTGAGGTGATGTCCTTTTGGATAGCTGCTTCAGTAGGAACCTCACCAGGTCCAACTCCTCCCCATGTTATAGTACATGAAACTGACAAAACAAAAACCGATGAGAGGATAATAGAAGTGCATTGTTAAATCACACCCTTAATTGATGTGAAACTTACTTTTAGCTATAATGTACATATATAACAAATGACACAAGAATATATTCTGATATGCTTTTATAGAACAAACTCTTCAGATCATCGATTATGTGCAGCTATACAAGTACATTCCAAGTATAAATCCTAAAAATCTTCAAGAAGTCCAAGTGATCGAAAGTGAGTGGGAAACAAAATTAAAGCGAAGCTTAACATGAAAACTAACATATGTCTTCTAAGGAATATACAATGATAAGCAATGATAAACCTATCCTCAAGATTGGACTATCATAGTTTCATTAATTTTACAAAAATGATGTGTACATGTAAGGACATGTAGTGGTTTTCCAATTAAATTGGGAGCACTATTCGGATGACTATATGAAATTATCACTTTTGATTCATGTAGCCGACCTAGTTATGGGATTAAGGCTTTGATTGATTGACTGACTATTCGGATTACTTGAGATTAGATCGAATGATCCAATCTCGGAGATTGGTCAAGAATTCCTAGACAAAAAATGGACTTAAAATGCTTTAGCCTAAACTCGAACATACCGAAACAAGGTGTACAAACAACCAATTGACCAATTCTATAATGACGTACACATAACAAATGCTTAGTTCCTAGTGTACATGATGACAAACAAAACATATAATATGACCAACAAATCGAATCACAAAGCATATAAATGCTTACTTCCTAGTTTAACCAATTACTAGAATATTTGTCCACAATAACAAGGAAATCAAATGCAACTTCTGACTGTGAGAATCTTAATAATACGACAAAACTATCCAAAAAAATATTAGCTAAAATATTAATTAATCCTAAGTTCAACTAGAAAATAAAAACAGAGGAAAACACTATTTACAGACTTTGTTTTTTTACCTTTCTGGGTTTCTTCCACTCAAATTTAACTCAAACCCAACATGAATCATACTATGAACAAAAATTGTAGAAACTCAACATGAATAAGACTTAAAAATCAAATTCCGTTTACATTATTGTTTAATATAACCACCTAGTTAAACAACAATTCACAAAAATAAGACTTTGCATTTCCGAAAGACTAACTTACAAATCAAATCTCGTGTACATCATTGTCATTTGCCATGATATAGTATAACATCAAAACAAGACTAGGCAATTCCAAAGTGAGGACCAAGACCAAGTAACAACAAATAATGATGAAAACAAGGCTAACTAAAAACAAAGGAAATAAAAAATGTGGACCAAAAAAGCAGAGAAAAATCACCTGAAGAGAAGAAAAGAGGAAGAATGATGAAGAGTGAAGAAGCAGAGGAGTGAAACAAAAATACCCTTTTACCCATTTCAAATATTTCAAAGAAATTAAAGCCTGAATAATAATTATAAGTGATTGATTACCCAAATGTAAGAGAACAAAAAAGCTGCCATAGTATTCTGACCTTATCTTTTTGTAATACTAGTATATTGAAAAGGGAAAATGAAATAGGGGTAGATTAGAGAAATAGGGTAAAATATAGGACAGCTGAATAATATTTGTAGAAGCTAAGGTTTGAAATTCAAAAGACGAAGAAGAAAAAGAAGGAGAGAGAAAGGTTGAGAGTGGTGGAGACATTGTGGGTGGTAGAAAATAAGATGAAAGGAAGGATCAAACAATGGGGGAAAAGATAGAGAGAAGAAGAAAAGCAAGAATTGTTTGTAATATTAAGTGATGATAGTAATGATGACCTTAATTAGTGAGTGCCCATTTTCTTCTTCTTTTCCAGGTTTCTCCTTTTTCTTTTCTTCCTCTTCAAAGTCTTCATCTTTGGTGTTTAGTAAATGTAGAGGTGTAGGGAGGCGTCAATTCGAATGATCGGATCAAGTTAAATAAGGTCGGATTGAGTCGATTTTTAAAGTTGAGTTATGTTAAATTATTGTTTTACACAAGTTAAACTTTAAATTGAATATTTTTCGAGTAGGTTTTGGGTTGGGTGGGGTGTGGTGTGGTTTTGAGACCTCTAGGTGTAGAGTATGATATTTGGTGACGCTTAAGGGATGACATGTGGGTATATAATTCTGCACTAAATACGTGTTAGTTGAAATGAGTATAAATGATCTAATGGGCGAGTATGGACATCAAAAGTCATGCTCCACTAATCATGAGTACTACAGAGTTTATAGGGTAGTGAATTTAAAATCATATTTACCCTCGTATTCATTCATTTGCTCTATATCAATTCATTTGTCCAAATTCAATCATTTTAGTTTCATAACATTATGTATCGTCAAAGAAATTTTAAATTAATATTAATAAGGACTACAAATTGAAAGTGTATTAAAATAACATAAAAAAAAAAAAAGTGTTAGAGATTATAGAAGTCTAAATGTAGCCTTAAATTTGGGACAAAATGAGTATTAAAAAATGCAAGGAAAAAAAAATTGGAAAAAAAGTGAATAGAAACTGTGCTTTGTTCTTGGATTATTAATTTGTTACTACTCGTATTTGAGATCTTAGCCAAGTTAAAGATGTATATTATAAAAACACCAAAAAAAAAGTTGAACAGCCGGTGCCGCAGTCTTAGGGTGCTAGAAGCCCAAAGTCCAAGAAATAGGGAGAAATTAGTCAAAAGTTCTATTCCTTTTTTGTATTTTATTTCATTTACTTTTGAAAATTTGCATTACAGAATTTAAGAGTATCTAAAGAAATGACGATAAACATATTTTTGGATTATAAAAGGCATTTGATTTTATCACTAAACACTATAGTATCGATTTTTATTTGTAAAGCAATAAAATTAACTTGATACATTTTTCATCTTATTATACCCAACAACTAGGAAGTGTTCAGATTCAGGAAGTGTTCACTTGTCTTAACAATAACTGATCTACAAGCTACGGCTGATACCGATACTGAACCTAATGAAATCAAACCGAAGGAGGTTGCAAAGCAACTCTGCCTCATAAATCCTGTTTTTCAAATTCGTATCTCCACCAAGACATAATACAAATTCGCATAACCTTACATTATCAGTTATTCCGGTCAAATAGCTCTGTATCTTTTTCATATTTGAAGAGCATCAGCAATCGACCCAGCAAGGCTCAGAACTTCGAAAGGAGCTCTATTTGCAATTGCCTTTACAGTACGAGGGCAAGAATCTGTGATCCAAAAGTAACTAAATGCTTTCTCTGAACCTGGGAGAAGGTATAAACAAAGATATTGAGAGTAATCATTAGTTACGGATTTTGCAATCAAGAAACATCAGATATACTATGTTGCAATCATGTGATAAATTATCAATAATGGCCAAAGAGTATTTACCATCATTTTTATGCGTGAAACGCTCATATGAAGCCTTTGGAAATACAGCATGGGTCACATAAGCACTAACCTTCACTGCACCATGCGCGGCCAATACTTTCTGCAGTCCCAATAACCAAGTCATATACAAGTACCCGTGAAAGCATACAGATTTGATTGGTAAACATGAATAATATAAATGTAAGATTCAACTTAAAAAGATGAGTGAAACTTGGAAAACACAAAATGACCAAAATTTATAAGTACCTAGCCAAGGTAATTATTAGTGCAAGGAAAGCAGCAAGTCTGCTGTTGTTAAAAAAGGAACGAGGTATTTCATTGTCTGCATATGTACACGACTAAATGAAGCCTAGTTTATTTAACACAGACATGATTGCTTATTTGCTTTCTCTCAACAAAGAAAAGAAAAATACCTGGCATTCAATAAGAGTACCACCAGATTGTACTAGGTCATCAACAATGACAACGTGACATCCAGCAGGGTTGCCTTCCTTAAGCCTCACTATCCGTTTATCACCTTCACGAACCTTTGCACAAACCACCTGGTTTTGGATGACATGAAAATTTTAATTGCTACGGAATATGCAGGATTAAATTGGTCAGAATAGTTGTAATAATCACACATGACATAAAAATACACAAACCGTAGGAAAATGATCTAGCTGCTTGTGGAATCGCTTCCATGCTCCATCATCTGGAAATGCAACTACTATCTGGAACAATATTGTGGAGTAAGCAGTCATTAACATACAGTTGTAAGGACAGTGGAAAATTCTGTGCGGAATTAACATAATGGCCAGTGGAGAAGTGAAAACATATTATAGTAACCTTTTCAGCATCCGGGAGTTGATCAAGGCGCTGCTTCAACAGGGGGATCCCAGTTTCAAACAATGGTAGTACATTGTCACTGAAATAAAACCTTTCCTGCAAAACAGCAAATATAAAGTGTCAAACATGCGAAAAAAAAAATGTATTGCAGAAGATAGAGACAGTAGTCAGTAGACAGAACCGGGAAGAAAGCTTCGGATTTGAATTTTATGTAGTCAAAGTTTGAAAACCCAGGCGGCCTTTGGTAATTTATATGAAGTACATAAGAAAAAACACTATCATGCAAGATCTTGTTAAATTCTTTTCAATGTGTCATGATGTTGACTTTTTAACAATTTTAAAGGTAATAATGGTCAAAGGTGTACATTGAAGACTGCACAAAATGCAAACACAAATATCTTAAAGTATCAAAAGAAGTATGATAGAAATTATAAATAATCAAGCCGGAAGTTAGGGACCTAATTTTGTATGAATAATAAAGGGAACAGACAAAGTAAATTCACCAATTCGTGATTAATCCAAAACAGGCATATCATGATATCACTTGTTTCACCAGGTCAGGCATTCTTGTTAGCATTTCAGAAATTTGCACTCCAACGAAAATGCTCCTATCAATACTCCCTAATATAGTAAGTTCTGATAACTTTTCATTTTCCAATACCCAAGTTAAAAACATAACAAACAGTTCAAATACCCAAGATTGAAAACAACTGGTTTATAAGATAATAGTCATAGTAACCAATCTCGAAGCAATTAGTAAATAAATCTAGCATTAACTTTTCTATTACTATCTTATATTTTTTTGTACTTCTCTTTATAAAGTTTATAATCATATCCTAATCCTACTTATTGTAGTTACATGAATTACATCAGGCTCCATAACAACCAATAATGTAATTATCTAAGTAATAGCCACCTCTCGAGGATACATTACACGATATTAATACCTCTGATATCGAAAAATTACATACCCTCTGAACATGGTACTATCACAAAATACCCATATTTTATGATCCCCTAATATACGATAAAGATCTGAGAAAAGTTAAATACACAAATCAGATATATAATCAGTGATTTTTTACACTACTCTCTTTGCCCTTTCAACGTACACTACAGTACTATTGTCTCCATAAGAAGAGAGTACAGGCATTTGAAAATGGTACTACACATTTTATTTCCTAACACTTACAATGACAGTTTTTAGAAGTGAGACAATTTAACCGTCTTCAGAATAAAGTTTCTTCCTAACTAAAGAAAGAACATATTGAGCAATTATTCAGATTTACAATGCAACACAGTATAGTATACACAAGAAAATTCTGCTACCCGTCTTCTTTTCAAACGCTGTCTAGTAATGTGATGTAGACCCATGGTATTTCAACTGAGACAGAAACAAACTTTCTGCAATGACTCTAAACCCTCACAAGCTTATTTGTCATTGCATTGACATTCATTTACAACGGTGTTTTAAGCTTTCAGTAATTCAAGCCAATCTATAAAGGATGGTTCCTGACAGCCTTTCTAGCGGGAATTTGAATACTAGCACCTTAACAACATAATATATGTGATGTATGACCTACATCACCTTTTAAGTTCTTGCTTAGATGGTTGGCTCTAGTAAGTCTTGTCCCAACTTATCCAAATCACCTGTCACTCAAACCCAAACCCATATCACAATAGCCAATACCTGACAAAGGCAAACCAAACAGTACAATGAGTACATAGGAACTAAATCCCCACACCCAAAAATAAGGAGCTCAGAGCCTCATAGAAATTCTTTATCAACTTTCTATAGTCTGCCTATGAGCTATAGTAATCACTGAACAAACACATCTGAATTATATAGAAAACAAAGGTCATGTCCTAATATTTCCACCAAACACTTCTCAGGCCCTATATGTGTCTAGTTACTTAATAATATATCTTCTATTTAAGCTGCTTCATATATTATTATATTACAATATTGTTCCTAGACCATCGACAATCACACATTATCTAAAAGTTACAGCCTCTTGTTACACGGATAATACTGCATCTTTTCCTGCTTCCCCACTTTTTATATAGAAGAGAAAAAAGAAAGAGCAAGCACTTCACCAGCTACTAGGAACAACAACCTCAGAGCAGATAATTGTCCAAGAGGACCAAGGCCTGTTCATCCAACAAATTAGAGTTTGAAGCCTCAATTTATCACCACAATTCAGACTATTCACAATTTCAGGGCAATCAATCCCAAATCAATTGCACGTTTGCTGAGTAAAATCATGCAACTCAGTCACTTCAATTCAAACTTTCATGTGTAGTAGAGGAGAGCGGGGAATATAATGAATGTTTAATATCAGATGATGAATGTTGTCCTACAACAAGAATTTAGAAAGACAACACCCACCTACAACTCATTCTATTAGCAACAGAAATGAGCAGCATTCAACAGAGATTCACTACCCTTTTCTAGTTTCTACAAAACCTATTAGGCTGAATTTTGACAAGTTGATCTTAGTTACCTTTACGGTAACATTCTTACTATCGGTTTGTTCACAACTATTGATGATATTAGTGATGCTGATCACTATTGCTGATGTTCATACTTTTGGTGTGCTCTTGCCATGCTGGCAGAGTTTGTTAGAGATGCTGAGTCAGCAAATTCTGTTACAAAGTTTGTTAGATATTACAGCCTATGTAATAATATCTAGTAGCTTATATATAAAGCTATCTTGTATTAGATTTTTCATTCATCCAATTATGAAATGAAATTACTCTCTTCTTTCTCTCTCTAAAGTTCTTCTTCTACTTCTTCTCTATTCTTTAGTTCTTTCTAGCAGGTTTCATCATGGTATCAGAGCTTCTGGTTTTCCAGAAATTTAGTTGAATTCTGCTAGTTTTTGATGTTCTTCCGCAATTATCTCTGATATTATTTGATATTTGATTGATTTTCTGCTGTTTTTTCGTTTACTGTTTGATCAAATTTCTGCGGTTTCATCTTGAGAGTTTGATCATCAGTTTCTGCCATTCTTTTGGCTATTCTGATTTGATTTGAGGTTTATACTCAGCTATTCTACAATGCCAAAAAATTCTGGAATTCAGTCTCATATTCAGGATCCTACAAGTCCCTATTTCATTCATCCTTCTGAAAATACTTCACAATCCTTGATTTCTGAGAAATTTTCTGGTGAAGGCTATGGTGAATGGAAGCGCAGCATGACAGTTGCTCTTTCAGCTAAGAATAAGCTGTGTTTTGTTGATGGCAGTCTTGCTAAACCAGCTATTTCAGATCCAGTATATTCAGCTTGGAAGAGGTGTGATGCAATCATTATTTCTTACATTCTGAGGTCTATTGATACTTCAATTGCTAGGAGTGTTCTTTATCTTACAACATCTAGGGAGATCTGGAAGGATCTAGAGGAACGATATTCTCAGACCTCAGGACCTCAATTGTTCACTCTACAGCAAAAATTATCAGATCTTCAACAAGGTCTTGATACCTCAATTGCAGATTTCTTTACTTAGATTAAGGCTATTTGGGATCAGATCAGTGAAATGAGTCCTGTGCCTACTTGTTCTTGTAATGGTTGTTCATGTGCCTTGACTCAAAAGTTTCTACAGCAACAGCAGGAGGAACGCTTAGTTCAGTTATTAATGAAGTTGAATTCTAAGTTCAACAGATCTAACATTCTTATGATGCAACCTTTGCCACCTATTTCTCTTGCTTACAGGTTGCTAATTCAAGAAGAAAAGCAAAGAGAGTTGAGTGTTGATGACTCCAACACTAAGGTCATGGAATTTGCAGCTGATTACAAGAAACCTCAACAGTTTTACAAGCCTCAATACCAGCATACTTCTGGAAATCAAAAACTGGTGATGCAGAACAGGAAGCCTAATCCAGTTTTCTGTGATTATTGTAAATTTCCAGGACTCTGATGCTCAGGTCACTATGTCAGTAGATCACTATAATTCAATTCTCAAAGCTCTGCAATCTCAGGATATTGGTGCAAGCTTAGCTGGAGGTTCACTTGCACCAGAGTCAACTGCAGGAGTGTATATGGCAGGTACTTGTCTCATTACTTGCTCTCATTCAAATTGGATAATTGATAGTGGAGCTACTGATCATATATGCTCTAATCTTGCATTATTCAGTGAATACAAGGTGTTTGATAGATTTCCTAACACTATTACTATTGCTGATGGTAAAAAAGTAATAGTTGAACATATTGGGACTGTTCAATTTGAAAATGGAATCAAACTGCAAAATGTTTTGCATGTGCCTGGTTTCAAATTCAATCTGATTTCTACATACAGATTGTGTAAGGACTTGAACTGTGAAGTGACCTTCACTCATGATAAATGTTTAATACAGGATCCAACCATGAGACACTCCTTGGTTCTTGGTAGTCTCAGTTCTGGTTTGTATGCTACTGATGATTTTGATCCAGTGAAGCAGAACATTGTGGATTCAAAAGACACTTCTCTTTTGGCTAGCACAGAAGAAGCCAAGCTCTGGCATCTTAGACTTGGTCATATTCCTTTTAATAAACTTCATCTTGTAAACAACCATTTTGGTTGTAACTCAGGGAAGGATGTAGTGTGTCAAGTTTGTCACAAAGCAAAGCAGACTAGGTTACCCTTTCATTCTAGCACTTCTAGATCATCTAAGTGTTTTGAGTTCTACTTGGGGTCCCTATAAGACTAAGACTCATGAGGGCTGTAGTTATTTTTTAACTATTGTAGATGATCATTCAAGACACACTTGGACTTTTTTGATGAAATATAAGTCAGATGCTGTTTCTATCTTGAATAACCTTGTTCTTTTGATTGAAAATCAGTTTACTGCTCATGTTTTATGTATCAGAACTGACAATGCCAAAGAATTATGTGAAGGAGACATTTTGTCTCTCTACAATGGTAAAGGTATTATACATCAAAGATCATGTGCTGACACACCTCAACAAAATGGGGTGGTTGAGAGAAAGCACAGACACTTGCTGGAAACTGCAAGGAGTTTGTACTTTCAATCCAGGGTGCCTATCAGATTTTGGGGTGAGTGTTTGCTTTGTGCAACACACATCATTAATAGAATGCCTCTTGGAAGCATTGATTTTAGTTCACCTTATGAAAAATTACATGGCTCTAAACCCAAACTTGATCATTTGAGGGTGTTTGGGTGTCTTTGTTATGTCTCAACACTCAAAACTGATAGAGCTAAGTTTGATACCAGGGCTAGTCCATGTGTTCTTCTAGGTTATCCACCTGATCAGAAAGCATATAGGGTTCTTAATCTGGAGAGCAACAAAATTGTTATTTCTAGAGACATTGTCTTCTATGAAAAACACCTTCCTTTTCACTATGATACTAGCCTTACACAGCCTAAACTACCCATATTTTTGCCTGTGAATACCCCAATAGATATTTATACCGTTTTTGAAATACCTGAACCCTTTGTTCTTTCATCTGAAACTCCTGATGATCCCATTTCCCAAACACCAGAACAAATACCTCATTCAAATTCTCAGACTACAGATTGTCCTGTTCCTGAGCCTATTTCAGCACAGCCTTTTTCTGCAACCCACAACACCAATTCCGGTTCAAATACAACCCTTATTAGACCTACCCAAACTCCTCAAAACACCTCAGCACCACTCAGACATTCAAATAGACCCACAAAATGGCCCTCTCATTTTGACAACTTTGTTTGCATTGCAGACAATGCAACTGAACATTGGTGTAACATAGTTCAGTTCAGTGTTATTCCTTCTACAGCAAAGGCCTTGATTAATACTGTTGCTCAAGTCTTTGAACCTATCACCTATTTGGAGGCATCACAAGACACTGGTTGGGTTCATGCAATGCAGAAAGAACTGGATGCTTGGGCTAACAATCATACTTGGAATCTAGTTCCTTTGCCCAAAGGTAAAAAACCAATTGGCTGTAAATGGGTGTTTAAAGTCAAATTAAAAGCAGATGGCTCTGTTGAGAGACTCAAAGCAAGGCTGGTAGCTAAGGGTTTCACACAAAAGTATGGTATAGATTACATGGAAACTTTTTCTCCAGTAGTTAAAATGGCTACTATAAGGTGCATTTTGTCAGTTGCTGTTGCAATCACTGGAAAATACATCAGTTGGACATCAACAATGCTTTTCTGCATGGTGATCTCATTGAAGAAGTGTATATGAAGGCTCCTGAAGGTTTGGTAAATCCTAATAAGTTGGTCTGTAGACTCAAGAAGTCTTTATATGGTTTAAAACAGGCATCAAGACAATGGTTTGCTAGGTTGAATACAGAACTTTTGGCAATGGGTTTTATGCAGTCTAAAAATGATTATTCTCTTTTCACAAAGAAGAATAATGGTGATTTGACTGTGGTAGCTGTCTATGTTGATGACATTATAGTTACAGGCTCAGATTCAGTTGAGATAGAAAATTTCAAGGATCATTTACACTCTACATTCAGCATCAAGGACTTGGGTTTGCTGAATTATTTTCTGGGAATTGAAGTGACTCATTTGTCTTCTGGTATACTGATGACTCATGACTCAGAAGAAATTCACTAAGGAATTACTTAGTGAATGTCAGATGGATATTTCTAGATTGGCTAAAACTCCTCTCCCAACTGGTCTTAAATTGCAGGATGTTGTTGGTGATTTTTATCCTGACCCTGAGCACTATAGGTCCTTGGTTGGGAAATTGAATTTCCTTTCTAACACCAGACCTGACATTGCATATGCAGTCCAGACTCTTAGTCAGTTCCTGCATCAGCATAGACTTCCACATGTTCAAGCTTTGAATCATGTTCTGAGGTACATAGCTCACACATTGGGTCAAGGGATTTTTCTTAAGGCTACAAACAAAATCACTTTACAGACATTTAGTGATTCTGATTGGGCTTCTTGTCCAACTACAAGGAAGTCAGTTACTGGTTATGTTCTCCTTCTTGGAAACTCACCAGTTTCTTGGAAATCAAAGAAACAAACTACAGTTTCTAAAAGCTCTAGTGAAGCTGAATACAGAGCAATGGCTGCTATTGCATCAGAGATAACTTGGCTGGTTAGACTTCTTGGTGATCTTGGTGTTTCTGATTTGTTACCAGTTACTCTGAACTGTGACAATCAGAGTGCTATACATATAGGCAGAAACCCAGTGTTTCATGAGCGCACGAAACACATAGAGTTGGACTGTCATTTTACTAGGGAGAAAGTTTTGGAAGGGTTGATCAAGCTCACTTACCTTCCTACTGCAGAGCAGTTGGCAGATATCATGACCAAGGCTCTCTCAGTTTCTCAGCATCACAAGCTTTCTTCCAAGCTGATCATGTCTGCAGATGACATCCATTCCAGCTTATGGGGGGATATTGATGATATTAGTGATGTTCATACTTTTGGTGTGCTCTTGCCATGCTAGTAGAGTTTGTTAGAGATGCTGAGTCAGCAAATTCTGTTACAAAGTTTGTTAGATATTACAGCCTATGTAATAATATCTAGTAGCTTATATATAAAGCTATCTTGTATTAGATTTGTCATTCATCCAATTATGAAATGAAATTACTCTCTTCTTTCTCTCTCTAAAGTTCTTCTTCTACTTCTTCTCTATTCTTTAGTTCTTTCTAGCAGGTTTCATCAACAACAATAACTCACAGTCTACTCTTCTAAAAGACTAGTTCTTCCATTAAAAATACTGATGCCCTTCACTCCCATCTCCAACATTACACTTTGACAATTTTAGGTTTACACAATTAACTTGGAGATGATGAACTCATACATATACAAAATACTTCCAATGACTGGATTTTATAGTCACATTGATCATTTAACTTGAATAAGTTGAATTCGTAATGTGAAAATTACACCGAAGCGGGTTGAACTATAATTTATCACATATCTAATCATAATTATCATCAGCCCATTTCAATCTCTTTAGAGAATGTTGATAGCATATTTCTTTCCTTTTTTTTTTTTTACAAACAAAAGTCACTTCAAATATGAGTGTCAACCCGCATATTATTTGGCTAAGTTCTCAATCAACTCATTAAATCCCTTTTGACAATGTTATACATGCAATTTAAAATCTAGAAAGAAAAGCACAATGTATCGGATTTTCAACAAGAGCCCTCATAATACTCAATGTACACAAACATAATCATAACGCATGTAAAAGAAATTCCACTACTCAAGTATTATGACAATAGGGAACCAGTATCCATAACACATTCTAGCTTCTACTTGATTATGAAACTCACCTGCAAAGCATGTATGTCATATATGACCACACTAGTTGGTCCACCCCTTGATATTGGAATGTTGGATAATATCCTTGCCATTGTAAAAGCTGTGGCAACATCTCCTTCCTCTTCCATTCTCTCAAAGGATCCAGTTGGAAAAAATGGTAAGACCAATGTGAAGGACGCGACAAATAGCCGCGGAAGAGCAAATATAACAGACAGTTGTTCAAATATGACTGCTGGTGAGCTAAAAGCAGCCAAAAAGGCAACATGTTGGCCTCTTATATCTTGTGCATTATTTATGAAAAGATTTGGAAAACCGTCATCGAAGCTCCTGATACATGATACAATTAATCAAACCTCTAATAGAACACTGAATAAGAGAGGTAAACATGTTATATAATACGGAATATAATACAGCTTCATGTTTATTGTCCATAAACCAGATAAATGAGCAAGCCTACTGCCTACTAGCCACTAGGCTACCACAAATGAAGACCTGTCTAAATTCCCTTATCAAAGAAAAGCTAACAAAGTAGTGCATAATTTTCGAGCTCAATAGACAACAACCGAATGATGAAGGTTGCATTTTCAAATATGCAGCAATGTACCATACATTTCACTTTGTAGATTAATCCATTTTGCAAGATAAAACCTAGCAGGAAATACCTAGACTTCAAGGCAGACAAATGGAACTTGTAACATTTCCAACAAACAATAACAATTCGCAGCCAAATTGTTGTACAACACGCTATAAAACACTTGTAACATACAAAGAGAAATAAAACTACAAATTATTTACATTTCTAAGATACACCATTTCATTTTGTACCCATGTCGGATCCTCGTCACTCCAACAAGGTTATAGACTCTTCTCTTGTATTTCTACATTTAATTTTGTATTTCTACATTTAATTCTGGGCTAAAACTGTGAAAATTATTCATAAAAAAGCCGACTTGGACACTTGAACAAGTACCCAAATCCAAGTAATTTAAAAACTAAAAGAGTATCGTTACACTAACCACAAAATTACACATACATGAAATTCCAGGAAATCAGTTAAACCCATGAATCAGAATTATCAATAAAAATTGAAATTAAACAAATTCCGGGTAATGGGTACAAGAAATTTCACAAAAATTCCAAAAAAAAACAATTGAAGCAGAGTAAAAGAAAGACACCTCCAATTGATGGATTGAAGATTGATAAGATCAGATTGAGCCGCAACTTTACGAGCAAGTTCTTCAGCCTCAACACAGTAAAAGAGCAAGACTTGCTTCTTGTTGGGTTTCTCCATTGTATTCTCTTTGGGTTTGCTGGGGTTTTTCAGTCTTCTGCTTTAGTTATATGCTGATATTCTCTTGTATAGTCAAGGAGTAGAAAAGAGTGGCGCTGTTACAAAATGGAGTAGTCAGTCAAGTAGAAAAGAGCACACTTTATTCTACAGTGCTTTTAGGGGAATTTATGCGATTTGCAAATTGCAATTTTGTAGAAAATTGTATGTGGACTCTTCACATACAACATTGTTGACGGCATTTGATTGGTTTGTATTTTAGGGCCTACTTTCCCATCTTGTTTCCTCCTACTTTCCCCATCTTATTTCCTCCTATTTTTTCCCTCTTATTTTATTCCTTCATGTGGCATACATACAGTGATATTGTATGTTGGGTACTACATACAAGTAGGGGTGTCAATTCGGATAACCGGATAGAGTTTGGATCGGGTCTATTCGGGTCGGGTCTGTTCGGGTCGGATATGTTCGGATCAAAATTATCCTTTTAACTTGGATCGGGTCAAATTCGGGTCATGGTCTATCGAGTCCAGGTCGGGTCAACTTCAGATTGATTCACTTTTGGGTCGGATATATTTGGATCGGGTTTAGCAACTTCGGGTCGGATGAATTTGGGTCGGGTTGATTTCGGTTCGGATGATTTCGGTTCGGTCAAGTTCGGTTCAATTCCTTTTTGTGTTTGGCTGGATTTTGGTCGAGTTGACCAAATTCATATCCAAATAAGGTTATTTTTAAACTAGAGATATTGTTTAGTTTTTACCTTATTATTGAGTCAATATGATTATTAATTACGAAGCACGAAGTTTTAGTTTTCTCATTTGATCAAGTTATGTGTAATTTTTATTTTTGAGGAAAATTGAGATTGAATAATTATCGATGACTTATCATACCTATATAAGTGAGAAGTGAGACCGAGCTAGTGATATATTGACGAATAATAGTTACATATTGATTAGGGGATTTTGCTCCCACCAATCGGAATGCGCCACGTGGGCCAATCAGGTCCTGCCAAGTGTCCCCCAGTTGGAACTGTCAGGGTTTTCCACGTGGCACGCGCTTATTCGTCCACCTTGGACCTATTATGTCATGACACGTGGCATACTCCATGCCTAATGGAGAAACCGGCCACCCAGGCCCAACTTCCGAGGGAAGCCCAATCAGCCCTAGGTTAATCTAAACCTAGGATTGGCACGTTTCCCAAGGTTATAAATACCTCCCTTAATCCTCATTAAGGGGGGATTACAGAGATTACAGAGAGATAACAGGCTGATCACGCTAACAAAGCAGATTACCTACATTAAACACTCTCACCTAGAGAGACCCAATCACTTTAATTTCCGCATTAATTACTCCTTAATCAAGTACTAACTTGACCGTTGGAGGCGGAGCTCCCACCACCAGGAGTCTCCGTTGTTTTGCAGGTACAGGCGTCCGGTTCCAGTCTCGGAATTGTAACTCTCCCGCAGGACATCAGAAAACCCCGAAACATTTGGCGCCGTCTGTGGGGAGAGTACTTCTGAGATGGCATCCAAGTCTGTACCGACTCCTGAAGAGAGGCGTCCCCTAGACGACCCTCAAGTTCAGTCGGACCACGATACTGAGAGTGAATTTGAAGTTGAAGCTCACACAGCTTCAAACGGGACCCTAAGGGCCCGACGTACCCGTCATACCGAAAGGAGGGAACGGGAACATCTTCAAACAGGAAGCGAGCCAGCAGGCGCACCGCCTGTTCGGCAGCAGCCGACTGATGGGTCTGCTCCCATCACAAGGAACGAACTTATGACCTTCATGAGGGACTTCAAGGGAGAAATTCAAGAGTTGATCAACAAGAAGCCGCCTGCTCTGGACAAGGAGCAGTCGGCTAAGAAACCTTCCACTTCACTGAAGAGGAAGCCAGTTCAAGGGCGAGAGGCGACTCCTCATCCTAAATCTAGGAAGCGGGAGCCGACTGCCCTTGATTTCACAAAATACCGTTTTCCTACTCCAGGAAATAGGAAACCTGTTCGTCATATTCAGGCGGACGGGTCGAGGAAATCATACACAGACGCTCGGCTACTGCTAGAGCAGAAGAAGAGTGACCGATTGTCAGAGTCGGCCTCTACTTCAAACTTCCAAGACAGTCTGCGAAATACCTCAATGAGGCATACGCAGTCGTATCATGAGAGTCAGTCAGGCGGCACCTCCCGTCAGTCTGGCTTTCATAGCGACCAGGCGGTACCAAACATACCGTTTGTGCCGCAACAACAATATTTTTTACAGCCACCTCCGTTTGGTGGACATGCAGCAAAAAACGTCCAACCTATGGACTGGCAGCTACGGTTGCTTAGACTTGGTGAACAGCCGTCGGCCTTCTCCAAGGAAATTACTGAAGCCGCTCAGCCGGCCCAAGTGAAAAATGTATTAGTAGGCGCCTATGACGACACTACTAACCCAGAAGACCATCTAATGGCCTTCACCAACCTGATGTACCTTCAAGGGTTGGATGATCCCACTTGGTGCAAGTGTTTCCCAGCGACTCTCAAAGGAATCACACAACAATGGTTCGGCAACCTGCCGACTGGTTGTGTAAATAGCTTCAGGACGCTTGCTTACTTATTCACCTCCAACTTCGCCATGAACATCCCTACGAAGAAGACGACCCTTGATTTAGGAACAATTCAGCAGGGCGAGAAGGAGGGGCTTCGTTCTTACATCAGGCGGTTTAACCTGATGAGAATACAGATTCAAGGGTTACCGGATGAAGTAGCCTATACTGACTTTTTCAGAGGTCTCAAGGACGGGTCGACCTTCAAATTTGATTTGGTCCGAAAGAGGGTGGCGACTCTTCAAGAGGCCTTGATTGAAGCGGAAGCCTATATACAGGTGACTGATCTTTGTACGGTAAAACAGTCGGACGGGAAAAGGTCCGACAAAAGAGAAGGACGACAGAAACAGTCGTCAAACAAAGATGAGAAGAGAAAAGAGGTCTGGGCGGCTGATTTCTCTAAACAGCCGGCCCAGAAAAAGAAAAAAGAATTCAAACCATACTCCCCAAAGTATGCGTTTAACAAGGATAACCAGTTTATCCTAAAAGAAATCAAGGGACGGATCTCAATTGAGAAGCCGGTCCCCATGAAGGGTTCTGCAAACAACCGGAACCAAGAAAAATTATGTGCTTATCATGAAGATGTTGGTCATCACACCAATGACTGCATCAGTCTCATGCGGTATCTGGACCGCCTGGCTGAGCAAGGTGATCTTGACACTTTTGTCAAGAAATCTACGGGGAACACTTCCTCAAAAAAGCAGTCGGCCAAAAAGAATCAACAGGTCGACAGCTCCGATACAGATGATGCAGTCGTCTACACCATTGCAGGCGGCTTCTCAGGAGGCGGCCCCACTATTAGGGGCAACAAAGACAATATCAGGCGGTTAGATGTAAATTCCGTTCACCAAGAACGGCCCTCCAAATATTCATTTCCTGAGATTGTCATTACTGAAGAAGATCTAGGAGGGGTAAGAGGGCCGCATGACGACCCTATCGTTATTGAATGTAAAGTGGCCAACCAGAGAGTTGGTCGAATCCTCATAGATACCGGAAGCTCCTCAGATCTCATCAGTAGCAAATGTCTGTCGAAACTAAAATATCAGACTGATTGCATACATCCGGCATCCCACCCTTTAGTAGGGTTTGGAGGAGGAGTCGTCCACCCACTGGGACGAGTGGATTTACCCATCCGCCTGGGCGAAAAAGGGGAAGGACGACACATGGTAGTCCGGTTCTTGGTAGTAGAAGAACTCTCGGCCTACAACATGATTCTGGGACGACCAACCCTGAATAATTCCAAGGCTGTTATAATCCCATCTCTTATGTTGCTCAAGTTTGAGAGGGATAATGGAACAGTCGGGTCCCTAAGGGGAGATCAGAGGATGGCCCGAGAGTGCTATCTCTCGGATGTCAAGCCCACTGTTATGGCCACTGGGTCGACTGGTGGAAAAATAGACCTTGACAATGTCAAGGAGAGTGCGCCTGTTCAAAAAGCAGGCGGCAAGAAGAGAAAGGCATCCCAGACAGGGGCCGCAAGAAAAGACAGAAAATAGCAATCATTGGCAGAGAAGCGGTCGGATGAATTCCACCCTCAGCCACCTGGTGAGCATACGGACCTGATCCTAGACGACTCACGTCCTGACCGAACAGTCAAAGTTGGGACGACTGCTCTGAGAGTCCTAGGTGACGACTTTCACAAACTATTGAAAGAATACAAGGACATCTTTGCATTCGAAGTCCATGAAATGCCAGGCATTAGTCCTGATCTGGCGGTACATAAACTGGCCGTGGATCCGAAAAAGAAGCCGGTACGGCAGAAGAAGCGGAACCATGGCGAAGAAAGAAGTCAGGCGGCAGCCGCCGAAGTTAAAAAATTATTTGATGCAGGGTTCATTCGGCAATGTTACTTCCCAGACTGGGTTGCAAATGTGGTGCTTGTTAAAAAGCCGAATGGCACCTGGCGAATGTGTGTAGACTACACAGATTTAAACAAGGCGTGCCCCAAAGACAGTTACCCTCTGCCTAAAATTGATAACCTGGTCGACTCAACAACCGGCCATGCTTTGATGAGCTTTATGGACGCCTACTCTGGTTTCCATCAAATTCCTTTATGGAAGAAAGATCAGGAGAAGACGGCCTTCGTCACTGATCAGGGGTTATACTATTACACAGTTATGTCGTTTGGTCTTAAGAATGCCCCGGCTACCTTTCAGCGAATGATAAACACTGTGTTCTTTGATTAGATTGGGAGAAACGTCGAGGCATACATTGATGATATGATTGTCAAGACTAAACTTCAGAAAGATCATCTGTCGGACCTCCGAGAAACTTTCGCCACACTCAGGCGGCACCATGTCATGCTCAATCCCAAGAAATGTGTCTTTGGAGTTGAGTCTGGGAAATTTCTCGGATTCCTTATCAATCAGAGAGGAATAGAGGCGAACCCTGAGAAGGTGCAGGCGGTCATTGACATGCAGTCGCCTCGTACCATCCGAGAGGTTCAGAAGTTAACAGGTTGTTTGGCGGCCTTGGGAAGATTTCTAAGCCGATCAGGCGACAAATGCCTATACTTTTTCCAGGCAATTAAGAAAAAGGCAAGGTTTGAATGGGGGCCGGATGCTGAGGCCGCCTTCCAGAAATTGAAAGTTCACTTGCATTCCTTGCCGAGGCTGGTCAGCCCTTTGCCCAAAGAAGTACTCTACATGTACCTGGCCGTCTCTGATCATGCGTTAAGCGCTGTTCTCCTTGCTGAAAGAGACGGCTGTCAGCTCCCGGTCTACTTTGTCAGTCATGTACTGAAAAATGCCGAGTTGAGGTATCCCTTAGTGGAGAAATTTGGTCTTGCACTCTTCATGGCTGTTAAAAAATTGAAGCCCTACTTTTTGGCACATGCAGTCGTCGTGTATACAGACCAACCTATCAAGCGGCCACTGACCATCATGGAGTCGTCAGGCCGAATGATCAAATGGGCCATAGAAATACAGAGCCTCGAAGTTACTTTCGAGCCTAGAAAAGCAGTGAAGGGGCAAGCCTTTGCTGACTTTATTGTTGAGATGACTCGTCCTCCTGACTCTCAAGTTCCAGACCAAGTCTGGAAGGTATATGTGGACGGAAGCTCTACTTCAAATGGTTGTGGAGCAGGCGTCATATGTCAGTCGCCAGAGGGCGACATGTACGAGTATGCTTTACGCTTCAGTTTTCAGGCCTCAAACAATGAAGCAGAATATGAAGTTTACTAGCCGGAATCCGCATGTGCAAGGCGGCAGGGGCAAGAAAAATAGACGCCTGTTCCGATTCACAATTGATAGTGAGTCAGTACAATGGCGAATACGAAGCAACCCATTTGGCCATGATCAAGTATTTACAGGCGGTCCGACTAGCAGTCGGCTCCCTTGAGGATTTCCATCTGATCCAAGTGCCGAGATCAGAAAACAACCAGGCGGATGCACTGTCAAAATTAGCATCATCCGCCTCCTCTGATACTCCTCGAACTGTTTTTTGGGAAGTAATGGAGAAGAGAAGCATCGAGGAAGACCCTATTGGAATCCTAGACAGAAGCTCAACCTGGATGGATCCAATCAGGGCATATCTGACAAACGGTACCCTGCCGGATGATCATCAACAGGCGGCAGCACTGAAAAAACGAGCAACCTGTTTTGAAATAATAAAGGGAGAACTTCACAAAAGGGGGTACCTTCAACCCTTCTTAAAGTGTGTTACTCCAGAAAAGGGACGGGAGATACTAGACGATCTTCACTCTGGTTACTGTGCTTCCCATATAGGCGGTAGGACGCTTGCTCAACGGGCAAGGCGGCAGGGCTACTTTTGGCCTACTTTAGAAGCAGATGCAATGGCGACGGTGAAACAATGTGACAAGTGCCAAAGGTTTGGTAAGCTAATTCACCGTCCGGCTACTGACCTCACTACCATTCATAGCCCACTACCGTTTGCTAAGTGGGGCATGGATATTCTGGGTCCCTATACGCCTGCTACAGGTGGAAGGAGGTACATACTTGTTGCAGTCGACTACTTCACTAAATGGGTGGAGGCGGAGGCTGTAAAGGGAATCAAGAAGAAGGATGTAATTTCATTCATGTGGAAAAATGTCATCACTCGGTTCGGGGTTCCCATGTCTATGGTTTTTGATAATGGTCCCCAATTTGAGACGCCTGTTCTCAAAAGCTGGTTGGATGACCAAGGAATTGCACACTACTTTGCATCTGTCGGCCGTCCACAAGCAAACGGCCAGGTAGAAGCCTTTAATAAAATCATCTCAGACGGTCTTAAGAAAAAGATTAAACGAGCAGGCGGCCTATGGGCGGATGAATTACCACATGTTCTCTGGGCCATTAGGACGACTGAAAAAGGGGCGACTGGAGAAACTCCATTCCTCCTAACTTATGGTGCGGAAGCTGTTCTTCCAATAGAACACTACGAGCCGACTCTTCGAGTAATGCTATATGACGAAGAGGCAAACTGGGAAGCCATGCGCCTGGCATTAGACTCACTTCCTGAAAGGAGGGGCAATGTTGTCTTGCGCCATGAAATTTACCGCCCGAGAATGACTAGATCATACAACAAAAAAGTACACAGGCGTCCACTCAAAGTGGGGGACTTTGTACTAAGAAAAATGGAAGCAGTTGGTAGGGCTAATGAGTCTGGCAAACTAACTCCCAACTGGGAAGGACCCTACCGAATCTGTGAAGAGGTCAGGGACGGTACCTACCGGCTGGAAATACCATACGGACAACCGTTGCCTCGAACTTGGAATGTAGATAATCTTAAGAAATATTTCTTTTGAATGATGTAAATAAGCAAGGGCTACTTAATAAAAGTTTGCACTTAATATTCAATTTTGTACTAAGAGGGGCACGCCTACTAACAAATAGTCGGCTACTCTCCATGTTTAAATTCTTACTTAAGAGGGGCATGCCGTCTGTACCTTTACAGTCGGCTACTCTCCATTGAGTATTTTACTCTCTTCAGAGGGGCATGCCGTCTTTACCTTTACAGTCGGCTATTCTCCATTGAGTACTTTACTCTATCTTCAGAGGGGCATGCCGCCTGTACTTTTACAGTTGGCTACTCTCCATTGAGTTTTACTCTATTTTCAGAGGGGCATGCCGCCTGTACCTTTACAGTCGGCTACTCTCCATCAAGTATTTTACTCACCATAAGGGCATGCCGTCTGGACATATAGTCGGCTACTCTCCATAGAAGAGGGCCGACTAGTTCCAAACATACAGCCACCCCCCTTATACTTAGCTAAAAAAGATTAGGGCCTGGCCGACCCTGTGCCTAACAGGCGGCTACCCTTCTTTTACTTAGCACCTACGTTCACCAAGAACTAACCAAGGCCACAGGCCGAATGATCAGACCAGGCGCCAAGCCAACTGATCAAATCTTCAAAACTAATACGACCTGTCCCAACATCATAGCAGGCGTCCGGCGGCATCCCTCCGGATGAAATTCGTCGCAGAGAGAAGCTCCCTTTTGGGTGGAACATTGCTCTATAAACTAATTACACGGCACCTATACGACTGCCCCCAAGGGCAACCACGTAGCCGTTTTTGAGACAAGGATAACTGTATCACTAACCAAACCAGTGGTAGCAGTTGACATCTGAGTCAGATGACCGCCTGTATTACTTGGGATAAATGCAGGGGGTACCTCTTGAGTTAATAGCCAACAAACATTGGCGAATCAAGGGGTCTAGCCGGCCTCCGCCGCTTGGTACCTCTACTTCTCAAGCAAGAGTGATGGCGACTGAGTAACACCAACGTTAACTCATAGTCACTCCCTCAAACTTAGTATGGAACCTAAAAGGTTTGAGTAGACCGCCTGTTTTTTGGCAAACAGGGGCACTCAAATCCCTATTCCTACTAGGTAACCTCTTGAGTTAATAGCCAACAAAAATTGGCGAATCAAAAGGTTCAGCCGGCCTCCGCCGCCTGGTACCTTTACTACTCAAGCAGGAGTGACGGCGACTGAGTAACTCCAAAGTTAACTCATAGTCACTCTCTCAAACTTAGTATGGAGCCTAAAAGGTATGAGTCGTCCGCCTGTTTTTAGCAAACAGGGGCTCTCAACCACTACTCCTGCTAGGTTAACAACTTATGAGTTAAAAGCCAACAAACATTGGCGAATAAAGGGGAACAATCGGTACCCACCGCTTGATACCTCTACTACTCAGTTACTTGGCAACTAGGCAACAATCATGTTTACTTGGTCAGACCACTTTCCTACTTGGTTAATTTTACAAATGACAGGGCCGCCTGCCTAAAGGGGATCCAGTTTAAAATGGTTCGAATACCGATTGGATAAATGGCCGATTGATCGTCTATCCTGGAAACAGACAACCAGTTGTCCAGGGGCATAGGCGGCGTGACTAACTATCCGTACCTGTCTGCAACTATCGGCCATGTAAAACAGTCGGTATAGTGTACAATTGGATATCAGAATATTCAATACTTGAACAAATTTGAAGCAAAACAAAAAATTCATTTAAAAGAAGCCGGTCATTAAAGACCGGCAAAATATTCAGAGCCCCGGCCCCCTGGCCGGGTAAATACAAAACAAACGGCACGCAGGCCGTGGAAAGAATACATAAAGCTTAAGAAGGGGGCAGATCTTCAATATTAGTAGCTGCCGCCTAGTCAGCACTCTTCTTGCTGGACTCGGCTTCAGCTGCATCCTTCTTTGATGCATTACCCCCAAGCGGCACAAGCGCCACTACCGGCTCCTCCTCCTCCAACGCTTCCTCCAACGCCTCTTCCTCAGCAGCCGCCAGGATCTCTTGATTATATGTGTTAGAACACTGGCGGTACGTTTTTTCCCATGAGGCAAAGTCGGCATTGGGGAAGAGGCGGCCCCAAGTCATGCGCTGGATTTGAGCAGAGTCTTCCATCATCTCCCGGACCAGCTCTTTCTTCTCTTGCTCGGCCTTTTCCGAGAGCTCCTGAGTAAGACTCTTCTCCTGGGTCACCAGGCGTTCCTTTACGTTGGCCAAGGATTTCTCCAAGGCTTCGTATGAGGACATCTTGTGGCGAAGAGGTCTCAGCTCGGCCTTGAGGTTGTTGATGGTCGCCTCCAGCTCGTCATTCCTCTTCTGGGCCGCCTCTAACTGAGCCCGGATAGCGGCGGTAGCCTGCGCCTGATAATAAAGAATATCAATGGTCAGAACTTCATTTTGGGAAATTTGAAACATTGCCTTCTAGGTCAAGGGTGCCGACACCCCTGACCGCCTCCCTTTCAGCTGGAGGAACGGCCTTGATCATAGACTTGGCCACCTCGACCAAGTCAGGCTCATGAGGGCCGGCTGCATCAAGCATAAACAAACAGATTAGAACTAGTAAAAAAGGGAGCAAGTCTAAAATTTACAAGGACAACTTCATACTTCTAAGCGGCCCAGCTGGAGTTTTAGAAGAAGTGGTCGGCTGTTTCTCAGCCGCCGCATGTTTCCTGGAAGAACCAGGAGAGCTCGCAACAGTCGTCCTCCGGGCCTTTGGGTCCGGCTGTTGGGAAGAAGAAGCTCTTGGAGCGCCCGTCTAAAAAAGAAGAAAAAAGTCAGTATATGCATAAACACAACTCCAAAAAGAGGGTGAAAGGTTCGAAGCCCACCAAGGGTGCCCCCTTCTTGGGGGAGTCGGTTGAAGCTTGTTGCATGATGGAGGCCCGCAACATGGCCGCCGCAGTCTTGGAGGCGGAAATTTTGCTCATGGCGTCCGCTGCAAAAACAAACAGCAAAGTTAATAAAAGTTATAACAAAAATGCACGGAACAGCAGAGTATTCGACAGGCCGACTACCTCTTGAGGACCGACTGCTGAGGCCACAGGCGGCCAAAAAGTACTCGTCGTAGAGCCATTTGAAGCTCGGGACGCAGTGCAGGGGTACTTGCTCTCGTACCCCTGAAGTAGAGTCGACCCTCGACTCTACTTTAAAGAGTCCTTTATCCAGGATCTCTTTCTTAGCTTTGGGGGGAACAGGCGGCATGCTGCGGCCGCCTGCAAGAAGGGGCGGATTCCTGTTCCACCTGTTGAGGCGCTTGTTCAGCTCCGTGTTTGAACTCTCAATGATGAAGAAGGTGCACCACCAGTCCTTCCACTTGTTTGCTTTACCTCTCGTCATGAGGTAGCCCCTGTGGCTCGTCAATTGATACCAGCCGGTACCGCCTGCCTTAGGGGTCCGGCTGAGGTAGTTCATGTGGTCGAAAGCCTCGAAGCTCGGCTCCACCCCGTGCAGTTCGCACCCGGCCACATAGCCGAGTACGTTGACCCAATAGTTCGGGGCTAACTGCCATAACCCCAACTCATACCCATCCAAGATCCGCTGAACAGCCGGATGTAATGGGAAGCGCAGCCCAGCCTTGATGGCCGCCTCGTAGCAGCCAAAGCAGGCGCTATCATAACTGGTACCAGCCGGCCAGACGACTGTGTCTTCTGGATCCGGCACGAACACTAAAAAGCCGGGGCCCATTGAGTGGTTTGCGATAAAGCTCTCCACTTTCTCTTGCATGGCTGTGATCCGGCCCCGAGGTACCGTGCAGTAGTAGGGGGTATTTTGCTCTCGGTAAGAGGCGGATGGCTCCGCCCAATTGTCCCCCTTCTCAACTGCGTGAGAAAGCCTCGCCTCTTGCAGGCGGCTGTTTTTCTCTTCTGTGTCCAGAGAAGCATGGCCAGAAGAGCTAGACTCGGAATCGTCCTCTGACGAGTCCGAAGAGGACGACTCCTCCCCTCTCCCGGAGGGGCCTGCCTCCTCTCCTTTAAAAGGAGCAGGAGAGAATGAAGAATTGTCAACTGAGAAATGGGAAGGGGTCGCTTTGATTCCTCCCTCAGAACAGCCGGCTTTCAAGCCGCTTTGTTTCACGTCCACATCTGGCGCCTGGTTAGATGTTTCACTAATCGGCACCCTGCGGGAGGAGCCGTCTGAATTTGAGATCCTGGCAGTCTTTTTTGTTCTGGCCATCATGCTCTGCATAGACACGGATACAGTCGGACTTTGTATAAAGGGCAAAGATGGGTCCGGAAAAGGGCAGGTGGCACTCCTAGTCCTAGATTCAGCCGTCCCCGGTGACCGACTGATCACTAACCTAGGTCGTGTCGTGTGCTTCCGTGGTGCCATTTCAAAAAAGTAAAATAAAGAGAAAATTAAGAGTAAGAGAACCGACGGTTACCTGAACGAGTGACGGTTGATGAAGTTCTGAAAATCCTTTGCAGTCGGCTTGTCAGAGCAGGCGGTAGGCAGAAAGAGTCCAAAATGTCAGAGCAAGTTCAGGGGTCCGAATGTTCTCTCACAAAGTTCTCAAGTGTGAATGACTGAAGTCAACACTCCCTTATATATAGGCGAAGTGGGAAGGCGAAGGGTCACTTCCAGAATTCAAAATTTGGGCGGGAGAATCTCTCGGCCTTTCGCCGAGTGACACCTGTAGCAGGCCGTCGCCTGTTACAGTGCGGCACCTGTCACAGGTAACACGTGACCAGTCACGTGCCACCTGTGAGGGGCAAATGATTAGGGGATTTTGCTCCCACCAATCGGAATGCGCCACGTGGGCCAATCAGGTCCTCCCAAGTGTCCCCCAGTTGGAACTGTCAGGGCTTGCCACGTGGCACGCGCTTATTCGTCCACCTTGGACCTATTATGTCATGACACGTGGCATACTCCATGCCTAATGGAGAAACCGGCCACCCAGGCCCAACTTCCGAGGGAAGCCCAATCAGCCCTAGGTTAATCTAAACCTAGGATTGGCACGTTTCCCAAGGTTATAAATACCTCCCTTAATCCTCATTAAGGGGGGATTACAGAGATTACAGAGAGATAACAGGCTGATCACGCTAACAAAGCAGATTACCTACATTAAACACTCTCACCTAGAGAGACCCAATCACTTTAATTTCCGCATTAATTACTCCTTAATCAAGTACTAACTTGACCGTTGGAGGCGGAGCTCCCACCACCAGGAGTCTCCGTTGTTTTGCAGGTACAGGCGTCCGGTTCCAGTCTCGAAATTGTAACTCTCCCGCAGGACATCAGAAAACCCCGAAACACATATGGTGATATATATACAAAAAAGTATGTCATTTTTTTTAGGTTATTACAAGTTTACAACTCTTCATCAATTGTACAATCATATGAGGCTATGAGTTCTGTATTATTAGTTTAGTTTATTATTGATTCAATTTTTTTAAAAGATATTTGTTAGAGTTGTTAGAATTACTTTATTACTAATTTAATTTGTATATTAAAAACTTGACATTATACATATTGATAGTTAATTGTTACTATGTAAATTCTTTTTATTTAAGCATAAATTATTGCATATGTATGTAGTGAGTATATAACCGTGCGATGTATAACGCCTATAATTCTACGATAATGCACAATTGTACTCCGCACTTTTAACCAATAACTTCAGTTTTATCAATATAACATATTTCCAACAAGTTTAAAGTAATATTAATTAGTATATTACGAATCATATGAGTTATCAAACTAAACATTAAATGATCTATAATATACAATAATTAAGTCTATAAGGGTGTGTTCTATTAATCAAATTTTCACTAACCTTTAAAACTTTATTTATTTTGCTTTCATAATTGTTTCTTATAGGTTGCACCAGACTAGTAGTAATGTGATTTATATTGATATAATTGGTTGTAGGTGTTAGAGAAAAGAATTACTAGTTCATAAAATATAACAGAATGGGAGGAAATTCATTAAAAATGACAATAGGCTTTAGGCAACATTTAACTAGAGCTTTAGAAGCAAATCAATTAACTCCCGCTTAATGTTTAGGTTTATCAGATCTTGTGGCATTTATTAAAGCTTAGAAAGTAAATTAATATAATTGATATGTACATGAAGTAAACTTAAGACTCCGGATTATTTCTTTGTAGTAAAAAAGTTAACTTATTAATAATTAGTAAATATATAGTATAAGAACTTGAATAAAAAAGTAAATAATTAATTATGATCGGGTTAAATTCAGATCGGGTAAAAATCAAATCGAGTTAAAATCGGATCGGGTTAATATCAGTTCGGGTCAAAACAGATCGAATTAGATCGGTTATTTTTCGGGTCAATTTCGGATCGGGTTGAGCTTGGGTCGGGTCAAATCGGTTCGGTTTGAGTTCAGGTCGGGTCAAATAAGATTCGGGTTATGTTCAGGTTGGATCAAATTGGTGCCGGGTTAAGTTCAGGTCGGGTCAAGTTCGGATTTGGGTTGCGTTCAGTTCGGTTACAGATCGGGTTTGGGTCTTGAATTTCTCGGATCAAATCAGATCGGTTACAGTTTGAAACGCATAATTTTTTTCGAGTCGGTTCGGTTTTGACACCTCTACATACAAGTGATACAACCATTGTATGTGTATCATCACTCCGTATAACTTGCTCTATCCATCTCCTCTGTGTTTCTGCCGCCAGCTTTCCCCTTTTTTTGTATTCTTCTCTCTTCTTCTCTGTTTCCAACTTGGATATTACAGTATTTTAAAATTATTACCATTTTTTTTCTTAATAATACTGAATTTGTTCAACTGAAATTCTTTCCATTCTACTTTTTGTAGTATTTTATATTACAAGCAAACTCAACATCTTCTTCTTTTCTAACATTGTAGCTTAAAGAAGGAAGAAAATAGGAAAAGTAGAGTAAAGGGTAGTTGTAGACACCCATTTGTGTCTCCCCAAAACCAAATCCAGTGATGAGTACCTTTCGCGTCGAATCATAATCGAATGAAGTGAAAGTGTGGAAAGACTAGTGTTGCGGTTAGTTTTTATTTCTTTTCTTTCTCTCTGTTTTTGAAAACCTATTTTAAGAAAACATCCAATCCAGTTTGTTTTAGTCCATGGCAAGGGTCCAATAATGGTGTAGTTGGGTCGGATTCGAAAAGTGCTTTCCAACGATATATTATAAGCCCAATTCCGATGAATAATGAGGAAGTTAAGGCCAAATTACTAAACTGGGTCCGATTTGATATTTATGTGCGACCCAATGATCTAGAAGAGGGCTTAATATTGATTTATCATTCCTAATGCAATTAGAATTTATTATAGTCTTCTAGATTCTTCTAGAATGTTCTTTTCATTCCTAATTTAATTAGCATTGATAAATTGACTTTAGTTGACTTTTTAGAGTTTTAATCAGAATAAAAGAAGTGTTTTTAAGGAAAATACAATTTTTCCCTTCTATACGGCTAAATTTTATCAAATTAAGAAAACGCGTGGAAACCGTTGTCTAGCGTCTGACGACAGGACTGGCGTCTGGCGCTAATGTCTGGCGTCTGGCGCCAATTCGTTTTAATCTTTTCGAAACTCTGATCCGTTTTTTTATCCATCTGGCTGATTTTCTTTATAAATAGCCTCCTAAAATCTCCGTTTTGAATCATCAATCAACTATCAATTCTCATCAACTCTCTAATTCTCTCTCACACCAACTCTCATCAAGAATTTCTTGATTCTCTCTCCCTCTTTTCTAAGCCTACCCTTTTTACAAACAAAATTCCGCATTCACAAGATCTAGACATACCTAGCCAAGTTCGAAGTTGACTTCTCCCTAGATGTGAAAGGTTTGATTTCTGAGGGTTTGACCCAAATCTAGTCTAAACTTTCTAAATCTCCATTTCAATTATTTAATTTAATTGTTTGATATTATTATTTTCTTTGAAGTTACTAACGTGTGTATTTTGTTAGTAGAAAGAGATACGAGGCATCCAAGTAAGTACTTTAATGGTTTAATTGATATTATGATATAGAAATCATGCTTAGATTGTTATTTTGATTCCTAGTATCATGTTTAGGACAAAGAATAAGTTCCTTAAATCAAGTATGATTGTTATGATGCTTCCTATTTTATTTCCTAATATTCATGTTAGGGTTAAATATTTGATCTTTATTGCTTAGTGACATGCTAGGGTTTGTTATTAATCTTGTTAGTATCATGCCTAGGATCTTGCTATTATTATGCTTTAATATGATTATAATTATGATTATTATTTTTATGATGATAATTATGATTTATTATGTTGCTTGATTATATTTTATATTTATTGCTTGATCACACCTTTTATGCATGTTTAAAGGGAATTTGTACTTGTAATCATGCTTAATAAGATAAGTAATAATCTTTTTTAGGGTTAATATGATTATAATTCAAGTGGTCGCCAATAATAGTTTTATTTGTGCATTAATATTCAACCAACATAGATTAAACAGGTTTAGGATTAATCCTATTGATTGCATGTTAGTTAGAAAGCGCACATGAATATGATCAGAATAAAGTAGAGGCCTATTATTAGGGCAGGTTCAATCTCTTTTAGGTTGGATTTGTACCTTCATCCCCGAACTACCAGTCATGGTTCCAGACCTATTGGAGTTGACGATCTCTTGGATCGTTAAGGGGTGTAACCTTCACCTCGTGAACGGTTTACAAGTTCCTAAAACTTGTTGGCGACTCTTTTGCTCTAGCTTCCTTCCCTTTGGACGCCACCGTACTTTAGTGTATGATCATAGTGGGGTTCAAGTTTTGGGTAATGCTTGAAATATTCCCTACAATAGTAGTATTGTAGAGTTAATTTTAGACAAAGAAAGAAAGAAAAATGGTGAAGAACAACAAGAAGCAACTATAACAGCAACAATGTTACATTGATGTTTCATCTGAAATCATAAATTCTCTTTCTTCTTCTTATCTACAATCTCTTCTTGTATCCCATCATTAACCCCATGTTATTCTAATAAGCAATAAAATAGAAATTACTTATCTCTTGATGCGTGAACCAAACTGACAATAGTCGTGTCGTGGAGAACCACTGACCTAAAAGACGATTCCACACTACCTCCCGGTGCAATAGACTAGAAGCGGTCGCCCTCCAGGGTAAGCACGACACCGGAGTTTATGTGCACTCACAAACCCGACTGGACTCAAAATACTTGCCCAGAAAACAGAATAGAAAGAACTCGTGTTTAGATGATTTTAGAGAAGAGAGAAGACTAATTGGTGTTGTGTTTTGGCTGGGAAAACCACCGAGTATTTATAGGCAGAAGATAAAAACGGGTTGCATAAAACGTGGGAAGAACTTAGCCAAAAATATGACCAGATGAACTTGGTCAGTCAGGAGCAATTAATAAGGGAGTGAATTAGTCAACTAAAAACAAGAAATTAATGGCTGATTAATTTCCCAACAGTAAAAAACGAATACTTAGGAATATTATGTTAACAAAGAAAAGGAAATAAAATTTCTCCAAAAAGATAATAAGGACCCATGCCCGCGCATCGCATTCCCCAAGACCCAAGTCCCGAGGCCCGAGCCCGATCCGACCCGACCCGGCTCGGCTCGGCGCGCGTGTGTGTGGAGTAACACATACCTCCCACTCACCCAACTAAGTAGTGTTAAGGCACTACAATATAAAAACAAGGTAAAACCTTTCTCTCCAACCAATGTGGGACTATTTTCCTTTCATTTGCTTTTCTCTCTCTCTCTTGTTTTTCCCTAACTCTCTTGTTTTATATCAAGAACTTCCAACAATCCCCCACAGGTTCAAAGATATGAAAAAGAAAGGAAGGAAAAATGAATTCTGGGCAAAACAAAACAATTGCATAAGTGTCTATATCTTGCGACTTGAATTAACACATAGTGGACATCAAGCTATGATCCCTCACCTACCAAGTGACTTTCGTCTTGAACTCAATAGGGAGTTAGGGACCCGTCACTTTGAGCCACACAATTGAACATGTATAATATTCCGAAATTCCGCAAATAAAGATGATGCATTATACTGGCCATACGTCCAGCCTGGATGCTCATAGGTGCTCTAGAGTGTAAGCCCACGAAATACTCATAGAAAGCGGCCACACTTCCACACCTAAGCAGGTGAACTCCATCAAGTGTGATCCACAACACACCTCCAAAAATATGGATATGGGTTCATTAAGAGTCATATGCTCAACCTCCTTCTCATTTGTAGCTAAGCACAAAACAAACATCTAGAGATGGACAAATAAAATAAAATAAAACTGTGCTTCCGAATTATTACATAATTTTCCCCTTTGAACTTATTGCGAGTAGGAGTTCATTACTTCACAATTCATACAACGGGCTTTTAGCCCCATCTCTTCCAATGTTTCCAAAACTAGTTATTTTACATAGGCCTTTAGTTAACGGATCCGCAATGTTATTTTCGGACTTAACATAGTCCAGTGATATCACCCCTTCAGACAACAAATTTCTAACGGCTTTATGCCTCAGACGGATGTGTCTCTTCTTCCCATTACAGGCATGGTTGTGTGCAACAGCAATTGCAGCTTGCGAATCACAATGAAGTGCAACTGAAGGAGATGGCTTCCCCCATAATGGAATATATGCAAGCATGTTCCTCAACCATTCTGCCTCATGAACTGCCAATTCAAGAGCAATAAACTCATATTCCATAGTAGACATAGCAGTACAAGATTGCTTACAAGATTTCTAGGATACGGCTCCACCCCCAAGGGTGAAGACATAGCCATTAGTGGAGTTAACTTCATCATTATCGGATACCCAGTTGGCATCACAAAAACCCTCCAAAACTCCAAGAAATTTGTAGTGCAAACCCCAATCCGAAGTACCCTTGAGGTACCTAAGTGTAGGGAATATTTCAAGCGTTAATCCCTAGCTTGAACCCCACCGTGATCATACACTAAAGTACGGTGGAGTCCAAAGGGAAAGAAGATAGAGCAAAAGAGTCGCCAACAAGTTTTTTAAGAACTTGTAAACCGTTCACGAGGTGAAGGTTACACCCCTTAACGATCCAAGAGATCGTCAACTCCATAAGGTCTTGAACCAAATAGGGTTCGGGGATGAAGGTACAAGTCCAACCTAAAATAGATTGAACCTGCCCTAATAATAGGCCTCTACTTTATTTTGATCGTATTCATGTGCGCTTTCTGACTAACATGCAATCAATAGGATTAACCCTAAGCCTGTTTATCTATGTTGGTTGAATATTAATGCACAAATAAATCTATTATTGGCGATCACTTGAATTATAATCAAATTAACCCTAAACAAGATTATTAATTATCTTATTAAGCATGATTACAAGTACAAAATTCCTTTTAAACATGCATAAAAGGTGAGATCAAGCAATAACAATAAAAATCAAGCAACATAATAATAATCATAATAACAATTATTATAACAATCATAAAATTATAATCATAATCAAAACAATTATAAAAATAATCACGAATCATGTTAAATCATAATAATAGCAAGATCCTAGGCATGATACTAACAAGATTAATATCAAACCCTAGCATGTCACTAAACAATAAAGATCAAAACTTTAGCCCTAACATGATACTAACATGATATTAGGAAGAAAATAGGAAGCATCACAGGAATCATAATTGATATAAGCAAATCACCCTAAATATCATACTAAGAAAAGCATCCTAACATGATACTAGGAATCAAAATAACATCCTAAACATGATTTCTTTATCATAATATCAATGCAAACAATTAAAGCACTTACTTGGATGCCTCGTACCTCTTTCTAATAACAAAATACAAACGTTAGTAACTTCAAGGAAAATAATAAAACAAACAATTAAATTAAATAATTGAAATAGAGTTTTGAGACCAAACCCTCAGAAATATCAAACCTTTCACGTCTAGGGCGAAGGCAACTTCGAACAATGCTAGGCGTGTCTAGTGATAATGTATGAGGAATTGTGTTTGTAAAAGGCTAGGCTAGAAAGAGAGAGAGAGAATCAAGAAATTCTTGATGACAGTTGATGAATGAAAACGGAGTTTTTAGAAAGCTATTTATAGAGAAAATCAGCCAAAAAGATAGAAAATCGAAACAGAGTTCTGACGCGCATAAAACTTGATTAGCGTCGACGCTGGAAATTTGCGCCAGGCGCTGAAGGTTAGCGCCAGGCGCCAGGCGCTAATGCTTAGCGTCGGGCGCTAATAATCAGTTTCATGCGTTTTTGTTTTTATCATATCTTTTGATCCGGAGGTCCAAATAAGGCATATAATATGTAGTTAGAAAGCTCTTGAAGTCTAATTTTCAACCAAATTTTAATCAGATAAAAATATTTTGTAGATAAAAAGATATGGCCGAAATAGTGGAAGGGTATCAGTTTTGGATAGAGTTTCATGTCTCATTCATATCTTTTTCGTTATAACTCGGATTTAATATTATAATATATCATTAGAAAGATAATTTCAAGATCTATCTAAAAATATAAAATTTGGATAAAGATTATGAGTTAAGAAAATAAAATCTGAATATATTCCACTTCGTACAAAACAAGGATTCTCAAAAGGAGTAGTTTTATTCAATTTCAAACTCTTTAAAACATAATTATCAATCTTAACTCCATTAGGATTTAAAAGAACCTTCTAGAATATCCTAGAAGACTATAATCAATCCTAATAGCTTTAGGAATGATAATTAATAATAGGCCCTCCTCTAGATCATTGGGCCGCGTATAAAAACCAAATCGGGCCCAGTTTAGTATTTTGGCCATAACTTCCTCATTATTTATCAGAATTGGGCTTATAATATATCGTTGGAAAGGTCTTTTCAAACACCATCCAACTACACTATTATTGGACCCTTATTATGGACCAAACTAAACTATAATGCACGTTTTTCAAAAATAAGGTAAGAAAAGAAATATTTTCAAAAACAGAAAGAAAAGATATTTTAATAAAAACATCCTCATCACTAGACTTTTCACAATTTCTCTTTGTTCGATAATCAAATGACGTGAAAGTTATTCATCACTAGGTTTGGTTTTGGGGAGACACATTTGGGTGTCTACAGAAGCCCCCACTTTGCCCAGTTTAGAGAAACGCAAGTTTCGAAAACGAAAGTCAAAGTATCGATAGGGACGGAGAATGATTCAGAACGTTCTGCGATCCTAAATCATTCTTGTAACGCCGATACCTGCAAACTAGCATTAGTTAAACAGATAAAAGAGTTATGAAACGCGTATCTTGCACCGTCGAGCATACGTCTCTGAAGGGTGACCGATTTGTTGTGACAATCTTCCGCAAGCTAGAGAATACCGCCTGAAGACTGCTACACCTGTAACTGCCTCCAATTTCCGTTGTGCTAGTCTTCGAAAAGATCACTGCTTGTTGATCCTTAATATAATGCTGCTATGCTAGTACGTCGGCGCTTTGCTGCTTGTGAACCAGTATTTCGATGCTTTTGCTGTGATGACAATCCTCTTTTCTTTGGGAATAGTTGCCAACACAACTCTTGTATGATGTATGACAATCCGATTTAGGGAAAGTTGTCAATGCTTCGTAACAATCTATCATAAGAATTTTGCTACGATCGACAATCCACATCTTGGAATATAACTCTTGAGTGCAATCCACCTTGGAAATTTGCCAACGCTATGCGACAATCCTTTTAGGAAAATATTGCCACAATTGACAATCCGCGTCTTGGAACATTTGCAAAAAAGAGTCGACCGACAATCCAGTTCGGGAAAATTTGCCACTTACTGAAATGAATGACAATCCACGTTGAGGAACCTTGGCCGAAATTTATGATGAATAGAGTCCTACATCAATCCTTTGGGAAATTTTTCCAAAGGGAACTGGGTGTATGACAATCCAATCTTGGAAAACTTGCCAGTGATGACAATTCGAACTTGGAAAAAATTGCCAAACAAAGAAGGAGCACGACAATCCACTCTTGGAAACTTTGCCAGAGATGACAATTCAATCTTGGAAAAATTATTGTCGTTTGAAGAAGATGCGCGACAATCCATATTTGGAAATATTGTCAGTGGGGGATGACAATCCAATTTTGGAAAAATTGTCGTTTAAGAAGAATGCGCGACAATCCATATTTGGAAATATTGTCGTTTAAGAAGAATGCGCGACAATCCATATTTGGAAATATTGTCGTTTAAGCGCTTGCTTTTAAACCTATACGTCGGTGCTTGTAATGAGCCAGTGTTTTAGGCGCTTAAACTAAGTGAGACGATTTTTTATCCGGTCAATCACTTACTACGATTATAATCGAGCCGAATACTAATCATGTCAATTTGCTTATAGGGGCTAACTGGCGTACCAAGGAACCCGAAATTGCTCTATGAGGTCGAAATAACCATTCTGAGCGGCTTCGAGCTCTGTCGCTGCTGAAATATCGCTGGCGTCAAGAATTGGCTCTGTCGCCAGACGCTGAGATCCAGCACCAGGCGTTGAATTTTCTCGCTAGGCGACAACCTTGTTGTCTGGCGCTGGAGTCGGGTCTTCCCTATTCTGCTCTTGCTTCCGCTGTTGCTCGGTTTCGCTCCGAACTTTGAACTTGGTCGTTTCCTTTCAACCAAATCCGCTCAAATATTTTGTAAATTAAAGATCTTCATCTCTAATTTACTGATCTATGTAATTTTGCTCAAACTCCTCTTATCTTGGAAGAATCTCATGTATCATATTCGCAGTTTTTTTCGAAAAAATCCGGGAATGTTCTTGCTTGCTCGGATGCACCTGCATTTAATCTTTGACTATAGGACTTTGCTTATCTTTCTTTAAGGTTGACCTAAGACTTAGTGTTTCTTGACTCATTGACTTGTCGTGACTCAAGGTATGAACTTGACTCGCTGTAATTGACTCGACTCGAAGAGAAATGACACGTGTGACTCACGACCCGTGTGTGCATTGTGTTGTGATCGTGTGACTCGAAAATGCAAAAAAGCAAAAATTTTCCGTCATTTTTGTGGAGGGTACCGACTTTCTCCCGAAAAAGAAAAACGTGAAAAGAAATCAAAGTGCTTGAGGGTGCATGTTGAATGAGCTTATTCAAATGTTGTTTCTCATAGTACAAGAATTGTAACATCTTAGACTATCCTAGTTGACTCAATAATCAAAGTATGTAGGTAACTTAGGCACGGAGGCTAAGCACTTCATACTTTGTGGTGCAATGACAATTATGATTGATGAGTGATGCTGATATGACAAGGCATGCTTCAACGTTGTGTTAAGATTCCATGACAAAGGGTTCCTAAGGGAAGTATATTTGGTCATGTATCTGTGATGTGTGTGATAGTTACACTAAAGTTAGGCCGCAAGGGCTAAGTGTGCGGGAAAATATATATATTTTTTTTAAAAGAGTCAAATGGTGGTGACTCTTAGGCTAGGTAAGCTAATGATGTAGGGATCAAGCCCCCAAGTCTAGCTTTAAGTAATTAGGGATGATCATATGAGATCCCTTGATATGATAATGGTGTGTGAATGTGAATATGAATGCATGTTTATTACGTCCGCACCTTGATGTGAGGTTGCCTACGTATACGTTAGGAATCAAGTTGAACGTAGCTCTAGCCGAACCTCGCACAAGTGTGCGTATACCTCAAAAAGGTCTTTTTAAGGGTTGTAATGTGGTTAGGCTAAAGGTTGAAGAAGAAGGGGATAAAAGGCTCAAGACCCTAGATAAGCCCCCAAGGTGTGCAACTTTGCTTTTGGAATATTTATATTTTTATGCTTGAGGATTTTAGCTCTTTTTTAGCTCTCTTTTCTCTTTTGCTTTAGCATCTATTTTTTTTATAAGTGTGGGCAATCCCGATCATGCGGTCTATCACTTACTTGGCATTCATGTTTCTCAGGCATGGTACCGAGCACTCGATAAGAGACGCAATCTGAGACGTGTTCATATCAAAGACATGTTCATATCAAAGACATTGGAACACTTGCCCTTTTGTACACGTTTATTTATTTTTTATTTTATTATTTTGCTATTTTAATCTTTTGAATTCACTCAAGCCTTTTTTAGAATTGCATAAGTTGCACACTGTCCCATCCCAAGGTTAGGTAGATATGGGTTGAAAAATGAAAGGTCTATCGTTAGACAAGGCTAAGAGTGGTTTATGAAGAAAGGATTGTAAATTAGAAGGGTGAAAGACAATATGATGTGGCTACAAGGGGTGCCTCAAATCATTGGTATACCTCGTGCTTAATTCGACAATGATTTTTTTTTTTTTTTTGTGAAATGTAATGAAATGATCATATGCAAGAAAATAAATGCTCATTTTATTAAAGGAAAATAAATAATGATCCTACAAAATTAATCTAAGGGAAAAGAAAGAATCTACAAAAATAATGTAAGGGAAGAGAAAGGTGCCTATGCTAGACTTATTGGGGAAAGGAAAAAATTGAAAAAGAAATAGAAAAAGAGGTCATGAAATCTTGTCGTTGAAGTTCGCCTCTTGTCTTGTGTTGTTTGCTCCGACATCATCCAGTCTTCTCGCTAGCTAGGGGCAATGGGATCTTGTTTGCCTCTATGAGATCTTGAATGAGATTTTAAAACCTGTAGCATTCGTCAGTAGTATGACCACGTCCTCGATGGTACTTGCAATAAGAGTTGGGATTCCATCTCGAAGATCGATTTTCTGGCGTTGGATCCTCGGTAGGGCCAATAGGTTTGATTAATCCTCGATCATAGAGACGATCGAAAGCAGCATCGTAGGTCATTCCAATAGGTGTGAACTCTCTCCTGGATTTCCTTCTAGATCCTTGATTGTGCATGGCTAAGACACCATTATGGTAAAAGGTATTAACATTATTACTAGAGTGGGAGTTTTTGGAAGAAGAAGGATTGTCGTTCTTCTTTCCTTTCCAGCCACTGTGGTTACTATTGTTAGTAGCTTTTTGTTTTGCGAGGTCATCTTCGATTTCAATTCTGATGTCATAAACGGCCTTGAAAGTATTCAGATTTTGTTGACATTTTAAATGCTTTGAATACTTCTCTTGGAGATTCTTGATAGACATCCTCATAGATTCTTTTTCAGTGGGCACCTCAATCATCTTAGCGGAAGTTTCCTTCCATTTATTAAAGAAAGAAGTAAAGCCTTCATTCTCTTTTTGTCTTAGCATCTCAAGTTGTCTGTAATCGGTTTCAACTTGAATATTGCACTTGTACCTATCAATGAAAGCGTTTACTATCGATTCCCAGGTAGAGGTTTTCTCTTTGTCAAGAGAGAAGAACCATTGTTGGAAAACGGTTTCAAGAGATAGAGAAAATATAGAGGGAAACACTTTCTTATCAATACCCTTAACACTCATTATTGTTTCAAAATCTCTTAGATGAAAATAAGGGTTGTCAGTTGCCTTGAACTTTGGGATGTCGTTGGTATTGAACTTATGCGGAAGAAGTTCTTTATCCACCAAGACCCCTTGTGAACTAATGACCTGAAATTTATAGTCACTAGATAGCTTGCTCAAGCTTTCTTGCATGAGGTTCATTTGTTGTTGCTTCACAGGGTCATCAATTTTGAGGGTTAAAGCCTTTAACACCTCAGTCACGTCAGTCAGTTGACTCCTAAGTTCATTAACTTCCTCTTGGGTTGCCATTATCCTTTTAGCCTTCCTCTTTTGACGAATCGGTTTATCAAAAAGTAAGACTTGAATAAAGAGGTTATCCTTGATTAATCGCCCTTCTCTCCTCGACCAAGTACTGTGGAAAAGGAATTTGGGGATATTCATTGTTAATTGTTTGACTCAAACTTTATTCAACATGCAATGGATAGAATAAGATAGAAAAATAAGGGTAGTGATATGGATAAAGCATGTAGATGGAGAGATATGAAAAATTAGGAATATAATGTACCCCCAACTCAAATGACGGAAAAAACCGACTCATGCATGAACCTAAGACATGGTCGTGGTGATATATACTCAAAGTGTGTGCTAAGACTAGTGAATGTAGGTGATATGTTAAGACTTGTGTCATGACCATGTGGCTAGACTATGTGACTAGACTAAGTTAAGACCTCATGTATATGCATTAAACTGGACAGACTGTGGTATTTTAGTCATAACTTTTGATCTGTGACTCTGATTGGGATGAAACCAACTCCAAATTAAAGATAAAACTTGGGGCTTTAGATCCATAGGTTTTACGACTATGACTCAATTTTAGACATATTTATTAGCTAAAATTAATGAATTAATTAATTAAACAAAGTCCTTTAGTCATTAATTAGTTTATTAAGTCTTAACGCAAGTCAAACAAACGGTTAGGAAAAAAACATATAGTATGCACAACAAATAATGCACAATTAGTCAAGTAGGCACAATATGATGCAATGAGTTTGCAACATAACCATGGCTCTACTTCTCTAAAGTTCGGGATATGGGTTAGTCAATAGAGGATCCATGGTTAATTGTCCGAATGCACCGCGCGGAAGCCTAACCGTGAAGGTTTGGCGCGAGTGGATGGGACACCGCGAGTTAAGAAAAAAACTCGCTTCCATGGTTTGGTGAATTCAACAATCTCGGATGTACCCTTTGTTGCTCAGAGCGTTCAATCAGGTAGATGGAGCATGAATTCCCAGAGGGTTATGTCCATATGTAGAACATATATGGGTTTCAGAAAAGTGAGAAAAACTCAATCAGGAAGTAGGATCGAGCGAACAATGCTAAAAAATGGTCGAAATTAGAACGCATATTTCTGGCTCGGTATTGGAAGAATTTGGCGCCAGCAAACAGAGATTGGCGCCGGATTTTGGCTGTAGCGCCTGGCGATAGAGCTGTCGTCTAGCGCTACAGTCAAGATTCAGGCGCTAACTTTCTGTTCGCTGACGCTAATTCCTACATGCCTCAGCAGCTTTCTGTGCTCGATAAAATTTTCCAGTTTCGCGCAGTGTTATTTCAGTCCTAGTTGTGAAAGATATTCCTCAAATTTCCTACCTGTAAAATCCTATGTTTTAACTCATTACGGATGGTCTTTCCAATGAGATCTTTTTTATGCATATGACAATAATGTTAATCAAAATTACGCACATGAAATACTTAGAACGTTTCGAGCTCATCCACTCATTCTAAATCATTGCCGAAATAAATTTCAGGAATTAAAATAGAAATCCTCCAAACAGGTGAGTCGCCAAAAACTGTAGGGAATATATCAAGCGTTAATCCCTAGCTTGAACCCCACCGTGATCATACACTAAAGTACGGTGGCGTCCAAAGGGAAAGAAGATAGAGCAAAAGAGTCGCCAACAAGTTTTTTAGGAACTTGTAAACCGTTCACGAGGTGAAGGTTACACCCCTTAACGATCCAAGAGATCGTCAACTCCATAAGGTCTTGAACCAAATAGGGTTCGGGGATGAAGGTACAAATCCAACCTAAAAGAGATTGAACCTGCCCTAATAATAGGCCTATACTTTATTCTGATCGTATTCATGTGCGCTTTCTGACTAACATGCAATCAATAGGATTAACCCTAAACCTGTTTATCTATGTTGGTTGAATATTAATGCACAAATAAATCTATTATTGGCGATCACTTGAATTATAATCAAATTAACCCTAAACAAGATTATTAATTATCTTATTAAGCATGATTACAAGTACAAAATTCCCTTTAAACATGCATAAAAGGTGAGATCAAGCAATAACAATAAAAATCAAGCAACATAATAATAATCATAATAACAATTATTATAACAATCATAAAATTATAATCATAATCAAAACAATTATAAAAATAATCATGAATCATGTTAAAGCATAATAATAGCAAGATCTTAGGCATGATACTAACAAGATTAATAACAAACCCTAGCATGTCACTAAACAATAAAGATCAAAACTTTAGCCCTAACATGATACTAACATGATATTAGGAAGAAAATAGGAAGCATCACAAGAATCATAATTGATATAAGCAAATCACCCTAAATATCATACTAAGAAAAGCATCCTAACATGATACTAGGAATCAAAATAACATCTTAAACATGATTTCTTTATCATAATATCAATGCAAACAATTAAAGCACTTACTTGGATGCCTCGTACCTCTTTCTAATAACAAAATACAAACGTTAGTAACTTCAAGGAAAATAATAAAACAAACAATTAAATTAAATAATTAAAATAGATATTTGGGACCAAACCCTCATAAATATCAAACCTTTCATGTCTAGGGTGAAGGCAACTTCGAACAATGCTAGGCGTTTCTAGTGCTAATGTATGAGGAATTGTGTTTGTAAAAGGCTAGGCTAGAAAGAGAGAGAGAGAATCAAGAAATTCTTAATGAGAGTTGATGAATGAAACGGAGTTTTTAGAAAGCTATTTATAGAGAAAATCAGCCAAAAAGATAGAAAATCAAAACAGAGTTCTGACGCGCATAAAACTTGATTAGCGTCGACGCTGGCAATTAGCGCCAGACGCTGAAGGTTAGCGCCAGGCGCCAAGCCTTAGCGCCAGGCGCTAATAATCAGTTTCACACATTTTTGTTTTTATCATATCTTTTGATCCGGAGGTCCAAATAAGGCATATAATATAAAAATCTGAATATATTCCACTTCGTACAAAACAAGGATTCTCAAAAGGAGTAATTTTATTCAATTTCAAACTCTTTAAAACATAATTATCAATCTTAACTCCATTAGGATTTAAAAGAACCTTCTAGAATATTCTAGAAGACTATAATCAATCCTAATAGCTTTAGGAATGATAATTAATAATAGGCCCTCCTCTAGATCATTGGGCCGCGTATAAAAACCAAATCGGGCCCAGTTTAGTATTTTGGCCATAACTTCCTCATTATTCATCGAAATTGGGCTTATAATATATCGTTGAAAAGGTCTTTTAAAACCCCATCCAACTACACTATTATTGGACCCTTATCATGTACCAAACTAAACTATAATGCACGTTTTTCAAAAATAAAGTAAGAAAAGAATTATTTTCAAAAACAGAAAGAAAAGATATTTTAATAAAAACATCCTCATCACTAGACTTTTCACAATTTCTCTTTGTTCGATAATCAAATGACGTGAAAGTTATTCATCACTAGGTTTGGTTTTGGGGAGACACATTTGGGTGTCTACAGTAAGCAATTTCCTTAGAGCAATCCAATGATCACTGCTTGGGTTATGAGTGTACCTGCTCAACCTACTAACAGAATTAGCAATGTCAGGTCTCGTTACTCGTGCTAGCATTCTCACTTCTGATATCTCCAAGTGTTGTCCATCCATTCCGATTAGAGTTTAGGCTTTAGTCGAAAGTTATTTCATTTTGAAAAAAGAAATAAAAAGCAACACTAGTTTTCACGCTTTACAAGACTTCAAAAATATATGTTTACTCCGTATTTTGTGTATATTATCAAAAATACACAGTCAAATTTTACAAACTTCATGCTAGTAAAATTTACTGTTGCATTGATCTGAAACAAAGGGAGTGTTATAATTGAAAGAATACATTTTATTATAATTTATAGATGCATATTGTTTTATGGATGAAGAGATTGTTTTGGGTGTGAGCTTACCTACACTTATCTGAGCTATATGAACTTACCTATACTTAATAATCTGAATTCATTAGTACTATTGTAGTTGTGAATTGAACTTAAATTACTCTTATCAACCCTTATTATAACTAATTGGCAACACATGAAGGATTAATGTCTTAATTGATTTAGAACTACCAATCTCCAAGATTTTTTTGCCTAGAAGTAGTCAGACCCTACTTGAACCTTGACCAGAATATACTCATTTTCTTTCTAACATTCAACTGCTCACTAATTCTCAAAATATTTTTCCAGTACTACCTTGGTTCTTTTTTGTTTCTAAAGTGGTCAGAGTTGTCTTCTTTCTTTAAGCTAATCTGAATTGATTTAGTGTATTCTTATTTATTTCTATGCTTACAACTTTCTCTCAATTGTTCAAAACCCTATTCTATGTGGTAGCAGTTTTTGTTCAAAACCCTAAACCCTAATTTTTTTTTAAAAAATTAAAATAAAAACAATGTTCTATAATCTATTAAAATTTGCTGATACGAAATGAAGAAGAATATTAAAAAAGACATCCAAGAGGAGGGAGGGTATGCAGGTGTATAAGGATGGCTGAAGCCAAGAGTATCATTCCCTTAAGCTATGAATTATGATTCCATCCACTACAAAAAAATGTCCATATAGAAACGAAATTCTAGCGACGGAATTTTATCCGTTTCTAAATTAGAGACGGAATCAAAAAATCCGTCTCTAAATTAATTTAGAGATGGAATTTAAAAATCCGTTTCTAATTTAGAAACGGAATTAAAAATTCCGTCGCTAAATTAGCAACGGAATTGAAAATCCGTCTCTAAATTAGAAACGAATTTTTTTTTCCGTTGCTAAATTAGCAACGGATTTTTTTTCCGTTGATGAATCTAGCAACAGATTTTTTTCCGTTGCTAAATTTAGAGACGGATTTTTTTTTCCGTTGCTAAGTTAGCAACGGATTTTTTTTTTCCGTTGCTAAGTTAGAGACGGAATTTTTTTTTCCGTTGCTAATATGAGCAACGGATTTTTTATTCCGTCTCTAGATAGTTTTTTAAACTAATTATTTAAAATATTACATTAGAGACGAATTATGTAAGTTAAATTCATCTCTAAACTAGAAAAGGATTTTCAAATCCGTCTCTAATTTAGAAATGGATTTGAAAATCCGTTTCTAAATTAGAGACGGATTTGAAAATCCGTTTCTAAATTAGAGACGGATTTTAAATTCCGTTTCTAAACTAGAGATGGATTTTAAATTCCGTCTCTAATATTTCTTTCATTTATTATCAATTATGTGCGTAAAAGTAAACAAATAATATTTGGTATAGTTGGTAAGAGTATCAATATTTGATATTGAGTTCACGGGTTCGACTCCTACTAACAGTAATATTGCGATTGGAGATTCAAGGAGCGTTACATGTAAAGCCGAGTCGGGTTGACCCGAGTGAGGTCGACCCAAATAGCAGCTTTTTTTCCGATTCAAAATATTTTTTCCGTTGCTGAATCTAGCAACGGATTTTTTTTTCCGTTGCTGAATCTAGCAATGGATTTTTTAATCCGTTGCTAAGCTAGCGACAGATTTATTTTTCCGTTGCTAAATCCAACGACGGATTTATTTTTTCCGTTGCTAAATCCAGCGACGGATTTGTTTTTCCGTTGCTAAGTCCAGCGACGGATTTTTTTTTCTGTCTCTAAATTCATTTAGCGACAAGGTTTTTACCAACGGAGTGATTCCGTTGATAAATCCGTAGCTAGCTATGTCCAGCGACGGATTTTTAGCAATTAGCAACGGATTTCACCTGTTGCTAAAAGGCCAAATTTTGTAGTGATCTATAAATCAATAAAAACCAACTGTGCCTCAGAATGTAAAACCTGACTCCAAAATGGTTCCTGTGTAACATATTCTGCTCGAAATTCATCCTTTTTCTATCCTCTAGTGCATCACCAATTGCAACAGAGTCATCTTCAATACTTACTGATCCACCCCCTTTTCTTCTTTCTTTCCACGCCACTAAAACTTTTCTGGCCTTACTAAATGTACCGATGATGACCAGTTCTCTTTTGAGGCTGTCTCGTCTCTCCTCCTCACAGGTTTACATATTGAATAATTTTCAGCTTACATTCAATTAATCATTGCTCGTAGGGATAGGGTCTCCATTATCTATAACATAGTTGGGGAAATCCCCTCCCCTCCCCCCCCCCCCCTCCCCTTTTATGAGAATGTTTTGAATTTCTTTAGACAACTTTGTCTTCTAAAGCTTTATACTTTCTCTAATTTTAATTTCTTTTTAAACAAAATTTTTGTTTTCTAGCAAATTAATAAGAGTTTGTCCTTTGTCTGTTTGAGGATTATAATGCACTGGTTGTAATTAGCTAAATGCTATATTCTTCATTATGGAGGCGACAAGATTCACCTCACTATTTGCTAAGTTTTCTTCTGACAACTATTTTATTACTCCATATGATGTTGGTTTATGGAAAACTTTTCTAATTGGAAAAAAAATTTCATTGCATGTATCAAGGATTTGTTGAAATATATCAGTGGAAGGGAATAAGTTTGTCAAAGAACCTATTAACTTTTCCTCCAAGCGTTCAACTCCATTTGGACAAATTTTTGATGACTTCTCACCTTGGTCTAGAGAAGGTATGATCCTGCCTTTTAGATTCTTTTGCACGTATTTTTCCTTTCTATTTATATATTTTAGTCATTTCCTTGGCAAATTAGGTGTGTTCTTATATTCCATGATTGATAACTAATTATTGCAAAATGCAAACGTGTGTCTTGTCAAAATTTTTGGCACTATACTATCTTAAAATAGATTTACTTTTGCATAGCTTTACAATTTTCCTTATTGAAGCTTTCTCAAAATGTTGTTTGGCTCTATACTAATTTTAATTAGACATGCCTGCCTTGTAACGGTAAACTTCAAATATTTTCATTTGGAATCTTGATCTGATGTGGATATTTAATTTAGTATATTCTGTACTTATCAGTAGGGTCCTTAGATTATTGTTCTGGCCGGTGCTATGCTGCTTGGATGTATGCAAGTTCCTTTTTTATTTCTTATCATAATTGTGAAAGTTTATAAAGTGTTTGAGCACTAGAAGTTGCATGAAGGAAAAGAGATAATATTCCTTGGTTGCTCACTAAGTTTGACAAGAGGAGTGAACTATTGGCTAAAAACCCTCCTTTCATATTTCATAGAACATAATTAATTATTTTAAGAGGATGCTTATGGGCTTATGGATATGAATAAACCATGATCATGTGAGAACTATGGCACCCTTTTATATTCTATATCATTTGAGGGGGAAGGAAGACAATAAAGTACTTGAGCCCTAGAAATTGCATGAAGGAAAAGAGATGGTATTCCTTGGTAGCTCAGTAAGTTTGACTAGAGGAGTGAACTATTGGCTTTAAACCCTACCATCTTATTTTATGGTAGATAAGTAGTTATTAGGAAGATGCTTAGGGGCCTATGGCTACGAATAACCAGGATCCTGACTCCTGAGAGAACTGTGACACCCTTTTATATTCTATGTAGTATATCATTTGAGGGGGAAGGAAGACAATAAAGTGACGGACAAGTTGACATGTGAACTGGGTATTTCTAGGTGCACACAGATTTCTCATCCTTTTGCTTACACTATTCTTAATAAGCACCAGTGAAAAATAAAGAAATTTTGTTTGTTAATCTATCACTGCTAGAAGCCTTATTGTTTCCATTTCTCTGCAATGCTGGCAAAATTGAGACTACATATTTTTTTTTCTCCTATTTTCAGATATTTAGTCAACCTGTTTTTTTCTTACAGTGGCTTATCAAGTTGAAATGCTAGATGTCAATTGTCAAGTGTTTCTATATTGATCACTTCTTCTGCAGACTTGTTTTACATAGCTACCAAATTTTGTTATACAATATAGATGCTTAGATATGAACATCAAATTTAGACTTGCTATCATTGGTACTAGGCGGTTAGATAATTTGCTAGATTGCTTCAGCAATCTATTCTCGTAGGTGACAATTGACAAGTAATTTTCTATTTGCATAAAAGAGTGCTTCATCATCTGATGTTGATGTTGAAGCTGAAGTGAAAGATGCGGAATGAAGCTCACATATTTTTTTTCCCTGTTTAAAGGTAATGCTTTGTTGCAACATACATCTCATCTTATGATAGACATGCCCAAATCATTGGCCATATTTATGTTTAAGTTTCTAGATAATAGGTCTTTTTTCAATTTTATTAACCTGAAACTTTTTTTATATTGCCAGTAATCAGGCTTGGTCTTTGGTGTAGCAAAATCTAGTTTTGAAGTTGCAAATATAGAAGGGATGCATATATGTATACAATCTTATTGTCAGGTTACGCGAATTGGTTATGTAATTCATCATGTAGCGTAGCTATTTCTCTAGGATGACATTGATGAGAGTCGGCCTCACGCTAGAATGTAAAATCTTGGCATATTGCTCCATGCCACTACTCTTCATGTAATGTAAGTTATATTCTAATAGAATTGTATATGCTGTAACTGTTATCTTAAATCATGTTACAAAAATTTGTTAGTCATGCAATTTATATATTCCAGTGTGCCACTAATTTCTTTTAGGGTTGCGCAAAATCTGGTCCAGTTTACTTATTAATATATGAGCCTAAACCATGGGTGGGAATTTGGTCATTTAGTATGTCAGGTAGCTAGGTTTCTGGTATAGATAAGTACATCATCCTTAATCATTTAGAAAACTAAGGATTTTTTAACTGTGTTATTAACAACACTTAATTACATTCAACATAAAGAAATGGAGGGCAAGGAAGGATGCATCATCATACTTTGTTTGGAATTAGAAGGATCAATGTTCCTTCCTCTTTTAATAAACCATATCTATCTATTGTTGGAGAGATTTGGAAGGAAAATGGTTTTCACCTTCTCCCTCCTTTCCCTTCCCCTCCCTTTTCCCTTCACTATTGTTGTCTACCAAAAAAAAAAAAAAGGAAAAAAAAATTAGTGGAGGGGGCAAGGGAGAGCTCGACAATTCATCACCCTCTAAAGAAAATATTATTCATAACACAAACAAAATATAGAAGTAAAGAGTTTCTCTGTAAAAAAAAAAGTAACGAGTCCTTTCTAAAAATAACAACTTCAATTGTAGTTTGAAATACCTCAGTTTAAATCTTGAGAGTGGTCTAGTGAAAAAGTTTGTTATCTCACAACAAGTTGTAAGATCATACTTACTAAAGGCACTTTGGGTTCATTTCTTATTAGTTGATATATTTCATTTAGGTATCTATTCCGAATCTAAATCTATTTTTCTTAAAATTAATTAAATTATTACTCACTTGTTTGTGGACGTAACCAATGTGTTGTTGGTGAACCACGTACTTTCTATGCATGTTTCTTTGACTTGTCCTGGAATTGCGTTATCGAAGCTGAGCCAACTTGGGAGCTTTAGCGGTGAAGAGGTTAGGCGAGAAGGGCACCACCGAGCGAGGTCTTTGTATTCGTTATTTGTTTCTTTCTTGCATCCTTCATAATAAATTGGTATTAGAGCAGGTTTGATTGCTCCATTTGATAGACATCGTATGTGTTAGGTTTATGTCAAAGTGTCATGCCTAAAAGTCAGTGAAGTAGCAATTGCTTTATCCTTGTAACTCTGGTGTTAAGCTTTGCGAAGTATAAGGACTTTTTTAAAAACAAAAGAAGGATTACTTGGTACAAAAGAAATTACATATTTCGTAGTATAATAAAGTAACAATTAATAAGGGTATATGTACAACACAGATTATTTTGCACATTAAAATAATCCTATGGTTTAAAATACAAATATTGATTTAGGATTATTTAAAATAAAACAATTCACCATTATTGCGTAGGGTAAAAAAAACTATTCGTTAGGAAAAACATGCTTATGCCTTTTAGTTTATGTCAAAAAAAATATTACATCAGATAATACAAAAAAATTATTTAAATCACGTCGGATATTAAATCACTCGCCTAAAGGGAATGGAAGACTGACGTCCAACAGTAGAATAATGCGAGAAGAACAGAAAACATTATCTTCTTTATAAGGGAACGGGGCTAACTAAAATGCTCCGGTCTTTTGCTGATACAATTATCGAAAATAATTCGAATAGACCAAAGCAGTTCCATTGGGCGCGTTCCCCCCCCCCCCCCCCGACTTCCTAGAAATCCAATGCCGGAAACATTAGATCAGGGTGAAGAGGGAATCAGTTTGCGCATGAGTACGAGATCCTTATTGCAGTTGCATATCAATCTCATGGGGATGATGCAAGGAAATTCAGATGTGCCACAATTGAGTACTGATTATATGGTGGCCCTGTATCAGTTGATGGGGGAGCCCAGAACCACAAACTAGTTCATGGAACTGATATCAAGAGATGGAAGAGCTTTCGAGAACGAATACAACACTCTGAAAAAATGTGTAAAAATGGGAGCCACCTATTACTACATGGATTGGGTTGGTTTCGTCTATGATGGGGAGGATGTTGACGATATTGATAGTCGCATCAAATAGTTTAAATACAAGAATCAAACAGTTTAACTATGTTAACTAAAATAAACATAATAAATACACTAATTATTTACATAATCTAATAAGAATACATGTCCAGCTACATTCCTCTTTTCCTGGATTATGCTCAGAATGGATCAAATTGGGCCAAATGGATACATATAAAAATGATAGTACCTAACTTTATATTGATCAAATAACGTCAAAATGGAACAAAAACAATAATTTTCAAAAGATCTACTGTAAAATAGTTTTTACGTGAAAATTTCAATTACACCAGTTTTGTCGAGACAAGCATTTGTTGTACCAAGTAAAAAATATAAAAAGAACTTTTATAATAAGTTTTAATGTTTTTAGATTAAATTTTTATTCATCTAATCATAAAAAAATATATGTATATTGCAATTGCATAATAACTACATCTCATTTCATATAACTAATTACATAAAATTTATTTACGCATTGACAAATTACATGAAGTACATGTAAGTTGTTATATTATACCTAAATTTTTGTGTGATGAAAATTTTGATTTCTTTTACTGTTTGAAATAATTAAACCTAGGTTTTTGTGCAATGAAGAATTATCTAAATGTTGATTCTTTATTAAACTTTTCTATTTTACTTTTATTTTAACAAATGGTCTGATATGTGTAGACACCAATTTGTGTCTCCCCAAAACCAAGCCCAGTGATGAATACCTTTCACGTCGAATCATAATCGAATGAAGTGAAAGTGTAAAAATTCTAGTTGTTACTTTAGAAAAATACTACAAGAGGGGGGTGAATTGTAGTTTGTGAGAATTGAGCTAACTTTTTGCGGAATTGATATAGCTAAGCTACAGGAACTCAAAGTAAGCACAGAGAGATTTTACGTGGAAAACCTCTTGGCTCTAACAAGAGGAAAAACAACGACCACTTGGGATTTTAGGAAAGATTCTTCACTATAACAGGGCAAACAACCTATTACAAACTAAAGAATCAATCTTTAAGTTCCTCTATGAACTTGAAGTTCCCAGCAGCAAGTCCCACTACTTGCCACTCTTCTCTTCTCTCTCTTTCTCTACTGAATTCTCTCAGAGTTCACTCAAAACTCCCAATTCCCAAAATACAACTCGAATATAAACTCTAGTGAAAGTAATTAAGAAAAACACTTAAGTGGAATGCGACTCTTGACTCTTTTCAAAATAAGAAAGAAAGATAAAAGTATTTGAGCAAGGTGAAGTTATCCAGAAAATAACTTTGATATTTATAAGAAAACATTGCTTGGTGAAAACGCCACACCTCCCACTACTTACGCCACCACTGCTGCATATCAACGCCACTACTCTCTACCACTTCCAAATATTTCAATCATGTCCTAAAAACTAGGGCACGTTGAGCCTCAAGGAAGCAGTGTATTCATAAGTGGTGAAGACTGAATCAACAATCAGTTGCGAAATTTTAGGGATTTAGATTTTCAAAGATATTTTTCTGAAAATAAAATCAACTTTAAAAGATAAAATCAGAAAAGATATTTTTCCAAACAAACTATCCTATTTTTTAGCAAGCCAATAATACTTATCTTTTTAAACGCATTCCACTAAGAATTATCCCAAATTAATTTTCACTTACATAAAACCTAAAATAGAAAATATTTCAGACTTTATTTTCTATAAGAAGTCTCTGCTCCGAGTCTTCTTTCCTTAGCTTCTGCTCCGAAGCTTTAGTTCCTTCATAGGAACTCTGCAACTGATCTCTTTTATTTTTAGCTCCTTGTGTTCCTTTTCCTTGAGTGTTTCATTCAACTTATAAATAAACCACAAGACTCACAAAAATCATTAGTCCACTTATTTGACTTGTGTTATCATCAAAACATCAAGGGCAACACTAGTGTTGCGGTTAGTTTTTTCTTCTTTCTCTCTATTTTTGAAAACCTATTTTATGAAAATAGCCAATCCAGTTTATTTTGGTCCATAGCAAGGGTCCAATAATAGTGTAGTTGGATTGGGCTCGAAAAGAGCTTTCCAACGATATATTATAAGCCCAATTCCGATGAATAATGAGGAAGTTATGGCCAAGTTACTAAACTGGGCTCGGTTTGATCTTTATATGCAACCCAATGATCTAGAGGAGGGCCTATTATGATTTTCCATTCCTAATGCAATTAGGATTGATTATAGTCTTCTAGAATCTTCTAGAAGGTTATTTTGAATCCTAATGTGATTAACATTGATAATTGAGTCTTAAGAGTTTTATTTAGAATAAAAGAAGTGTTTTAAAGAAAATTACAGTTTTATCCTTTGTACACTTAAATTTTATCAAAATATGAAAACGTGTGGAAAAACTGTCTGCAGCACCGCACCACAGGTTGTCGCCGCGGCGACACTTCTGTCGCTCGGCGACAGAGGTGTGTGTGGCGACAACGTCGTGTTTTATTCTTCTCGAAACTCTGATTCTTTTTTATCATATTCGTGCTGACTTTCGTTATAAATAGCCTCCTAAAACCTCCGTTTTTAATCATCAACTCTCGTCAAGAAATTCTTGATACTTTCTTTCTCTCTCTTTTCTAAACCACCCTTTTCACAAACACAAAATTCCGCATTCACAAGATCTAGACACACCTAGCATAATTCGAAGTTGCCTTCGGCCTAGACGTGAAAAATTTGATATTTATGAGGGTTTGGTCCCAAATATAGTCTAAACTTTCTTAATTCTTTCTTTCAATTATTTAATTTAATTATTTGATTTTATTATTTTCCTTGAAGTTACTAACGTGTGTATTTTGTTATTAGAAAGAGATACGAGGCATCAAAGTAAGTTCTTTAATTGTTCTATTGATATTATGATATAGAAATGGAAAAATACAGCGTAATAATCCCAACTATTGGTGATTTACCTACAATAGTCCCAACTAACGTTTATTCTACAATAATCCTAACTATTGACCCATTTTTCCTCCAGCAGTCCTAGTAGGTGACTTACCTACTAATGCAAGTTAAAAGCCTACGTGGCATTTCTTTTTTTTTTTTTAAATTTGTAATTTTGAATTCCTTGTTTTTATGTTGTTAGTAAGTTGAGTCACCATTCCTTAAAATTGTTTTTGCCCGTTATTTCTTCTTCTCTCTTCTCTCTCCACTCTTATGTCTTCTCTCATCTCCCTTATTTGAGTCCTTAGTTAATTTAATTTTTTTTTGTTTTTCTTTTGAATTATCAATGGCTACTGGAAGGAATCAGTTCGATGGATCCCCAGCATCATCTTCAAGCTCTAGGGGAGGATTTTATGCTACCACGAGATGCAATTGTGGGCTAGATGCGGTGGTACGCACGGTAAAGAAGGTTCCTAATATTGGTTCCAAATTCTTTGGTTGTCCTAAATGGCCTGTAAGTTAATTGAGTCTTTATTGATTGAATGGTAATTGTTGTTGCCAGTAACTTAATTGTTGTTATGTTGTTGGTTGTAGTTGAAATTTGATTGAAATTAGGGTATTTGTGAATTTGTACAGGATACAGAGTGCATTTCATGAAGTGGGTTGATTGTACCAATGGGGATGACTTGCGATTTCAGATCTTTGAAAGGGAAACAACTATAGCTGAATTGGAGATGCAAAAGAGTATGTTAGAAGACAAAGTGAAGAGGTTGCAAGGAAATAAGGGAAATTTTGAGGAAGAAGTACAAGAAATGAAAGCTGAAGTTAGCCAATTAAGGATTGAGCTGATGAGGTCTTCAATGAATGAATACAATTTGACAATGGCTTTGTTTTGTTCATGGTTGTTCTTTGGCATTGTGGTGTTGATGTTCAAATAGTGGTGTTTAGTGGGTATTATTGTTTAGTGGCATTAATCTAAGTAGCTTAGACTTTGGACTTTGAATTAAGGAAATTAGTGATGATGTACGCAGTGAACTTTGTTATTTGTAATATGTGCCTTTTTATGCAATGAAATAAAGTTAATTTTGGATTGAAAACATTAGCCATGTAGTACTGCATAAATTACTAAATTATAATGTGTCACAAAAGTACTTAGAATCCAAAATAAGTAGCCAAATGTATAGGCTACACCTACTAACCCAACATAATAGTAGCACAAAATAAGTTGGGGTTAATTGTTTCATACACACAAATCCTAAGACTACTGAGTTTGATGATGCTGGTTTGATTGTTGACTTGAGCTCAATCCACCAATGTAATTTCTTTGTTGTTGACTCATATCCTGCCTGCTCTTCATAGTTGTTGCTATTCCTGACAGCTCTCTTGTAGACTTTCCTCAAACCTGAAACAAGTGTGCAAGAGTGATTAGTTACAGCTGCCACTATCATAAAACCATGATATAATGACTGTTTAGTTCACTTACATTAGTAAGGACAGATCCATCATCACCAAAAAGAACTCCTACACCCCTAGGAGCTCCTCTTCCTCTACTGGTTTGGCCTCTTCCTGCACCCCTTGTACCTCTTCCTGCGCCTCTTCCTTGACCTTTGACAATGCCAGATGCTTGAGTCCCCACTAGTGGTATAACTGATGCCCCTACAGAGTGTGACATCCCTGCACCTGAAGTAGTAGATGGTGGTTGGGCTCTTCTTGCCTAAGGTTGTTGCCCACTTCTTGCTCCTTTTCCTCCCAATATTGTCCTCCCACCTCTCCCAAGCTGTGTGGGTTGGGCACTGATGTCATGGTGTGGTGGTGCATCTACTGCAGCATGCACTTGGATTTGTGGAGCTTGTCCCTCCTTTCTAGGTCTACCCTTAGGCTTCTTTGTGGGTGGCTCACTGGTTTCCTCAGCAGTTGGCTTATAAGGGCATTTCCTTTTGTTGTGTGTAGTTGACTTGCACACAGAACAGGACATTTGAATACCACTTTTGGATAAAGAACCTGGTTTTTTGGGGTTCTCAAATGGGTCTTTAACTCTGTTTTTTCTAGGCCTCCCTGGTCCTTTCACCTTCTATTGGAGGAATAGTTCCTAACACAAAGAAGTGACACAAGCTACACTAATTAAACATAACAGGTGGCATGTGTATTTAAATTTAAGACTGAAAGTGATTAAATGTACCTGCATATGCCTTCAAATAGTTCTCCATTGTGTAGCATTGATCCACAAAGTCTTCTGCTTCTTGATTCAGAAAAAAGATGCAGGCACAAGCATGACAGCAGGGAATGCCAAGCATATCCCATTTCATGCAGCTACATCTCCTCTCCTCCAAATTAACCACAAGCTGATCCATGTTGCGAGAGACATTGAACAAAGTCTCTGAAGATGGATACACATTACAATAAGCAGCCTTGTTTTTTTCCTTATTCAACTTACTCTGAATTTTTTGGCATAGGGCAGTTGTGCACTTAGTCATCTCTTGTCTTTTCTTCACTAGCCTTTGCATTAGCCCAGTTCTAATTTCTTCAAGCATATACAAAATATGCTTTGTTCTTGCTTGTATTATATATCCATTAAAGGTTTATGCTATATTGTTGGTTATGGCATCAGTCTTCATTGAGGTCTTCAGGAAAGCTCTGCAGAAAAAAGGAGGGTTATGCTCAGCTGCATCATTGTTTATTTCAGCAAGTTCATTCAATCCTTCTTCATAATCTGCCATGCTGTATGATTTTGCTATTTTCCAGAATTGCAGCTTAAGTTCATCTCCTCTGTAAGTCTTGTGCCAATGAGCATAGATGTGTCTGGCACAGTGTCTATGCTCAGCTCTGGGAAAGACAGTTGACACAACATTGAGTATTGCCTGAAAAACACACAAAAAAATAAGTTTGACAACTAGAGTGGATATGATTTGTAAAAAATAACATCACTAATAAGATAAGACACTTACTTGGTGTTCATCTGAGATGATAACAACTTCATCTCCTTCACCCAAGTCAAGGCGTGTCTGAATATGTGTAAAAAACCACTCCCAACTCAAATTGTTTTCTCCTTCTGTAACACCCCATGCTACTGGGTACATTTGGTCATTTGCATCCCTGCCTACAGCACAGAGGAGCTGACCACCTAGAAAGGTCTTCAAAAAGCAAGCATCTACTGCTAGGACTTTCCTACACCCTTCTTCCCACCCTATTGTAAGACCCTCAAAAAAAATAAAGAGTCTTTGGAAGACTGGTGCAGGCACCTTTGTCTGAACTTTCACTAATTGAATGTGGCTGCCAGGGCTGCTCTTCTGCACAGCAGATAAGTACCCCTGCACCTTTTGGTAATGCTCATGCATAGATCCATGTAAAAGCTTGTGTGCTGCATACTTGACTTTGTATGCAAACACCCTGTTCACTATCATCTTGTATGCCCTCTTTATACATTCAACTATCTCCTTGGCTGGCAAGTGAGGTCTTGTTTTAAACACATCTAGAAAATGTTGTGCAACCCATTTAGCCTTCAACTGTCTATTTTTCTTCATGTTCCTCTGGTAGCTATGCTTATTGCACACTCTCTTTATCAAAATGGCTGCCTTTCCAGTATGCCAGGAACCATATACTCTAAATGGACAACCCTTGATGCACCTTGCCTCAACCCTTTGACCCCTGTTCTTGTTGCTATTAGTAATCACTAGGTTTTTCCTTTGGAACACAACATACTTAGCAATTGCCTCCTTAAAGTCATCTCTTTTTGCAAACCTCAAACCAACTCTCCAAGTGAACTGTGAAAAGTCAGTGTCTGGGCTAACTAGCAAAGCAGATCTCCTTCTCCTGGAACCATCATTTCCTTCATCATCAGTTGGTTCTGGGGAGTTCTCTTCCTCCTCACTATCAGCATACTCACTTTCATGCTCAGACTCTTGTTCTTGCTCTTCCTCAACCACAATGGCCTTTCCCTCAATTACCTCCTTAGCTAACTGAGCTGCAGTTTGTACTAATTGTGTGGTGCAACTCTTCACTCTCTCTCTTGCTTGGTTGTATTCTTCATCACTAACATCAGAATAAAAAAACTCCCCTTCATCCAAAATGGCCTCATTATATTCATTCTCTAATTCTGCATTTAATCCATCCAAACCAGTAAGGACCTCTGTATCTTCCAAGTCCAGATCATCATCTTCCTCATCCTCAGTGCATACTCCTTCAAAAAAGGACTTTCACCCCCATTCCCCTTCTTACTACCCTCTACTAAAACACCTTTACCTTTATCTGTTAGAGGATTATATGAAGGGTCTGCATCATCACTTCTAGTACTGTAGTAACCTTCACACAACTGTTCTAGCCTAAGTGGACTATCTGGCCTGTTATAAAGCCAATCATATTCATCATCAGCAACAGGTTCAAAGGTTATTGCTGGTGTGGTATTTTTTGTTGATGTTGTTTTGTGAGAGGTAGTGTGTTTCACAAGACCAAGATCTGAAGTATTATTAAAAGCAGTATGGGTAAGGTGGGGGGAAGTTGGGGCATTTGTTTCTTTGAGTGAGGTGGAAGACGCTTTTTTGGGCAGCTCTTTTTGAATTAATGGTGGGACAGGTGCTTTTTTGGCCCTTGGGCTAGTCCTAACTTGGGTCAAAACAGTTGGTGGGCCCCTTTTAGGTGCATTTTTTTTTTCTTAAGCTTGGACTTTTGTAAGGAAGATTGGGAAGCTTGTGTCAGTGGTTGGAAGTGTCTCTGAACTACAGGTTCCCCCATTGGCTCAAGCTCTGGTGACCCATCTCTATGCTTTACATAAAGCTCCACACACCTATACTTCACACCCAACTTTGCTACCTCCATAACATCAGCATCATCATGCACTTTCCTTAGTCCATTTGTCAGACTTAGTCCAGGCACCAAGTAATACAGACCAACAACATCTTTCACTTCACTACAACACTCCTTTGCTAACTCTATTATGTCAAAGATACTTAACAAATCTGGGTCAATCTGCTTAGATTTGCCTCTGCCCCCCTCATAAACCAATTCACCATTGTTAACATGCTTGAAATACCCACTATGCTAAAACTTCAGAGCAATGAATTCACACATTTTAACCTAACAACAATTCACAATTACTAACACACCAAGACATAATTCAACTCAAATCAATAATAAACCCTAATTAACGAATTCAATAACACCACAACAAACAACAATCATAATTGAACCACTACAAAACAGACGCACACATAATTCAACTAAAATTATCCCAATTAATAGCATCAAATCGCATCTAAAATCAACAATTTATGCTAAAACTAACAGATTTAGGAATTACCTTAGCGCAACGACACTTCACTTCACTTCTTCAATGGCGTCGCGAAAACTGTCCTACCACCGTCGCCACTTCTTTTCTGTAATTGGAAATGCAATTCCCTGGTTTTTTTTGCCAAATTTGGGTACTAAATTATGGTTGAAGGAGTAGATTCGAAGGACATGTGTTAATGGCGGGCTTTTAATTTTCTGCAGAAGGTGGTTGAAGTGGTGATGACGTGGCTTCTCCTTTGGGAGGAAATGAACTGAGAGGGGTCAACTTTAGTTTTGAAGGAAGGTCAACAATGCTAAAAAACAAAGAAAAAAAAATTAAAAAAAATTTAAGTTAACTTGGAAAACCGGTTTCCAGTCAACTGGGACTGCTGGAGGAAAAATGGGTCAATAGTTAGGATTATTGTAGAATAAAAGTTAGTTGGGATTATTGTAGGTAAATCCCCAATAGTTGGGATTATTAAACTGTATTTTTCCTATAGAAATCATGTTTAGATTGTTATTTTGATTCCTAGTATCATGTTTAGGATGTTTTTCCTAGTATCATGTTAGGATGCTTTTCTTAGTATCATATTTAGGGTGATTTGCTTATATCAATTATGATTTCTATAATGCTTCCTATTTTCTTTCCTAATAGCATGTTAGTATCATGTTAGGGCTAAAGCTTTGGTTTTTGATGTTTAGTGACATGTTAGGGTTTGTTATTAATCTTGTTAGTATCATGCCTAGGATCTTGCTATTATTATGCTTTAGCGTTGACATGATTATTTTAATTATGATTATAATTGTTATAATTTATGATTATTATGTTGTTTGATATTTTATTGTTATTGCTTGATCACGCCTTTTATGCATGTTTAAAGGGAATTGGTACTTGTAATCACGCTTAATAAGATAATTAATAATCTTGTTTAGGGTTAATTTGATTATAATTCAAGTGATCGCCAATAATAGATTTGTTTGTGCATTAATATTCAACCAACATAGATTAAACAGGTTTAGGGTTAACCTATTGATTGCATGTTAGTCAGAAAGCGCACATGAATACGAGAAGAATAAAGTAGAGGTTATTAGGGCATATTCTTTCTCTTTTAGATTGGATTTGTACCTTCATCCATGTACTTCCAGTCTTGGTTCCAGACCTATTAGAGTTAACGATCTCCTAGATCGTTAAGGGGTGTAACCTTCACCTTGTGAACGGTTTACAAGTTCCTAAAACTTGTTGGCGACTCATTTACTCTAATTTCCTTCCCTTTGGACGCCACCATGCTTAGGTGTATGACCACAGCTAGTGGGGTTCAAGTTTGGGGTAATGCTTGAAATATTCCCTACAATATGGTGTATAATGTTTTACTTTTAGGTACGATTTTCTGCCAATGCTATTTTGTTTGGTGACAAAACTTACAACAACCATTCTGTTGAGAATGCAGCAGATAGTATTGTCTTATATTTGCTAGAGGCCCCATATTTGTTGTGCTTATGTTTAAAGCTTTTGTTTATACTATCTTTTTATAAGAATTGAAGCATAGCTTGGAATGAAATCAGTTCAATAAACGCTATATTTGGATAGAGGGAAAGGAAGAGAAGAGAAATGGAGGGATGCATCTTCCCTTGTTTGGATATCTAATACAAGGAGGGAAGGGGAGAGAATTGGAATGATCCATTTTCCTTCCACTTTTAATGAAACAAATCCCTCCATTGTTGGAGAGATTTGGAAGGAAAATGAATGGTCTCCTTCTCCCTCACCTCCCTTTCCCTTCCCTTTTTTTCACTCCCCTCCCTTTCCCTTCACTATTTCTATCCAAACATAGTGTAATTGTTAAACATAATGTGTTGAAATCAGTTTAATCATACCGTCATACATGTATGCAATATCATTAAATAATTTTCTAGATCTCTAATTTGCTACTTATAGACACCCAAATATGTCTCCCCAAAACCAAACCCAGTGATGAGTACCTTTCACGTCATTTGATTATCGAACAAAGCGAAAGTGTGAAAAGTCTAGTGATGAGGATGTTTTTATAAAATATATTTTCTTTCTGTTTTTGAAAATATTTCTTTTCTTACCTTATTTTTAAAAAACGTGCATTTCATTTTAGTTTGGTCCATAATATGGGTCCAATAATGGTGTAGTTGTATAGGGCTTGAAAATACCTTTCCAACGATATATTATAAGCCCAATTCCGATGAATAATGAGGAAGTTATGGCCAAAATACTAAACTTGGCCCGATTTGGTTTTTATATGCGGCCCAATGATCTAGAGGAGGGCCTATTATTAATTATCATTCCTAAAGCTATTAGGATTGATTATAGTCTTTTAGAATACTCTAGAAGGTTCTTTTAAATCCTAATAGAGTTAGGATTGATAATTATGTTTTAAAGAGTTTGAAATTGAATAAAACTACTCTTTTTGAGAATCCTTGTTTTGTACGAAGTGGAATATATTCAGATTTTATTTTCGTGACTCATAATATTTATCAAAATTTTATATGGTTGGATAGATATTGAAATTATCTTTCCAATGATCTATTATAATATTAAATCCGAGTTATAACGAAAAAGATATGAATTAGACATGAAACTCTATCCAAAACTGGCACCCTTCTACTATTTCGGCCATATCTTTTTATCTACAAAAGATTTTAATCTGATTTCAATTGGGTTGGAAAGTAGACTTCAAGAGCTTATGCCTTATTTAGACTTTCGGATCAAAAGATATGATAAAAAAACGCGTGAAACTGATTATTAGCGCCTGGTGCTAAGGCTTGGCGCCTGGCGCTAACCTTCAGCGCCTAGCGCTAATTTCCAGCGTCAACGCTAATCAATTTTTATGCGCTTCAGAACTCTGTTTCGATTTTCTATCTCTTTGGCTGATTTTATCTATAAATAGCTTTCTAAAAACTCCATTTTCATTCACTAATTCTCATTAACTCTCATCAAGAAATTTTTGATTCTCTCTCTCTTTCTAGCCTAGCTTTTTACAAACACAATTCCTCATACATTAGCACTAGACATACCTAGCATTGTTCGAAGTTGCCTTCGCCCTAGACGTGAAAGGTTTTAATTTCTGAGGGTTTGGTCCCAAATCTTTATTTCAATTATTTAATTTAATTGTTTTAATTATTATTTTCCTTAAAGTTACTGACGTGTGTATTTTTGTTATTAGAAAGAGGTATGAGGCATCCAAGTAAGTGCTTTAATTTATTTATTGTTATTATGATATAGAAATCATGCTTAGGTTGTTATTATGATTCCTAGTGTTATGTTAGGATGTTTTGATCTTCCTAGTATCATGTTTAGGGTAACAATTATAATTTCTATTATCAAACATGACAATTGTGTTTACTGCGATGCTTCCTACTTTCCTAATAGCATGTTAGTATCATGTTAGGGTTAAAGATTTGATTTTTATTGCTTAGTGACATGGTAGGGTTTGTTATTAATCTTGTTAGTATCATGCCTAGGATCTTGCTATTATTATTGTAGACACCCATTTGTGTCTCCCCAAAACCAAACCCAGTGATGAGTACCTTTCACGTCGAATCATAATCAAATGAAGTGAAAGTGTGGAAAGTTTAGTGTTGCGGATAGTTTTAATTTCTTTTCTCTTCTCTCTGTTTTTGAAAACTTATTTTAAGAAAACAGTCAATCCAGTTTGGTTGGTCCATGATATGGGTACAATAGTAGTGTAGTTGGATGGGGCTTGACAAGAGCTTTCCAACGATATATTATAAGCCCCAATTCCGATAAATATTGAGGAAGTTATGGCCAATTTACTAAACTGGGCTCGGTTTGAGCCTTATATGCGGCCCAATGATCTAGGGGAGGGCCTAATATAGATTTATCATTCCTAATGCAATTAGAAATGGTTTTAGTCTTCTAGATTCTTCTAGAAGGTTATTTTCATTCCTAATTCAATTAGCATTGATAAATTGACTTTTGTTGACTTTTCAGAGTTTTAATTAAAATCAAAGAGCATTTTTGAGGGAAATACGATTTTATCCTCCTGTACGACAATTTTTATCTGATTTTAAGAAAACGCGTGATTTTCTGAATCAGCGCCAAACGCCAGCTGTAGCGCCTGGCGCTACGCTTGGCGCCTGACGCTAATGTTGGCGTCTGGCGCCAATAGCCAGCGTTGGCGCTAACTCAATTTTATCTGCGCCAGAACTCTGTTTTGATATTTTATCTTTTTGGCTAATTTTATTTATAAATAACGTCGTAAAAACTCCGTTTTGATTCACCAATTCTCCTCAACATTCATCTACAACCAATTTACAATCATCAATTCTCATCAATTCTTATTCTCTCTATTTTCACCAACTCTCATCAAGATTCTCTTGATTACTCTATTTCTCTTTCTTTCTAAACTAGCCTTTTACATACAAAATCCCGCATTCATTAGATCTAGATACACCTAGCCATATTCGAAGTTGCCTTCGCCCTAGACGTGAAAGGTTTAATTTCTGAGGGTTTGGTCCCAAATCTCTCTTTCCATTATTTAATTTAATTGTTTTGTTTATTATTTGCCTTGAAGTTACAAACGTGTGTAATTTGTTATTAGAAAGAGGTACGAGGCATCCAAGTAAGTACTTTAATGGTTTTTATTGATGTTATGATATAGAGTTCATGCTTAGATTGTTATTTTGATTCCTAGTATCATGTCTAGGGTAACTTTAATATCAAGTATGATTAAAAGTATGATGCCTTTTATGTTTTTCCTAATATTTATGATCATTAGTATTATGTTAGGGCTAAATATATGATCTTTATTGCTTAGTGACATGCCAGGGTTTGTTATTAATCTTGTTAGTATCATGCCTAGGATCTTGCTATTGTTATTATGCTTTAACATGAACATGTTTATTTCTATGATTATTTTTATAATTTTTATAATAGTTGTTATTATTACGATTATTATTATTTTGATGATTTATTATGTTGCTTGATATATATATTGTTATTTCTTGATCACGCCTTTTATGCATGTTTAAAGGGAACTTTGTACTTGTAATCACGCTTAATAAGATAATTAATAATCTTGTTTAGGGTTAAATATGATTATAATTCAAGTGATCGCCAATAATAGTTTTATTTGTGCATTGAATTCAACCAACATAGATACACAAGTTTAGGGTAAACCTATTGATTGCATGTTAGTCAGAAAGCGCACATGAATACGATCAGAATAAAGTAGAGGCCTATTATTAGGGCAGGTTCAATCTCTTTTATGTTGGATTTGTCCCTTCATCCCCGAACCCTATTTGGTTCAAGACCTTATGGAGTTGACAATCTCTTGGATCGTTAAGGGGTGTAACCTTCACCTCGTGAACGGTTTACAAGTTCCTAAAAAAAAACTTGTTGGCGACTCTTTTGCTCTATCTTCTTTCCCTTTGGACGCCACCGTACTTTAGTGTATGATCACAGTGGGGTTCAAGCTAGGGGATTAACGCTTGAAATATTCCCTACAATTATGCTTTAACATGATTATTATTTTTATAATTTATTATTATTATTATTATTATTATTATTATTATTATTATTATTATTATTATTATTATGTGGCTTGATTATTTATTGTTATTGCTTGATCACGCCTTTTATACATGTTTAAAGGGAATTTTTACTTGTAATCACGCTTAATAAGATAATTAATAATCTTATTTAGGGTTAATTTGATTATAATTCAAGTGATCGCCAATAATAGTTTTATTTGTGCATTAAATTCAACCAACATAGATAAACAGGTTTAGAGTTAAACCTATTGATTGCATGTTAGTCAGAAAGCATACATGAATACGATCAGAATAAAGTAGAGGCCTATTTTTAGGGCAGGTTCAATCTCTTTTAGGTTGGATTTGTACCTTCATCCTCGAACTACCAGTCATGGTTCCAAACCTATTGGAGTTGACGATCTCCTGGATTGTTAAGGGGTGTAACCTTCACCTCGTGAACGGTTTACAAGTTCCTAAAAAACTTGTTGGCGACTCTTTTGCTCTATTTTCTTTCCCTTTGGACGCCACCGTACTTTAGTGTATGATCACAGTGGGGTTCAAGCTAGGGGTAATGCTTGAAATATTCCCTACAGTTTTTGGTGACTCCACTGGGGAGGATTTCTATTTTAATTCCTGAAATTTATTTCGGCAATGATTTAGAATGAGTGGATGAGACTCGAAAAGTTCTAAGTATTTCATGTGCGTAATTTTGATTAACATTATTGTCATATGCATAAAAAAGATCTCATTGGAAAGACCATCCGTAATGAGTTAAAACATAGGATTTTACACGTAGGAAATTTGAGGAATATCTTTCACAACTAGGACCGAAATAACACTGCGCGAAACTGGAAAATTTTATCGAGCACAGAAAGCTGCTGAGGCATGTAGGAATTAACGTCAGCGAACAAGGATTAGCGCCAGAATTTTGACTGTAGCTGTAGACACCTAAAAATGTCTCCTCAAAACCAAACCCGATGATAAATAACCTTTCACCGCCACTATTGGTCGGGTTTAGTATCTAATCCCGAGAGTGCTTAAAAAATCGTATTTTATTAAATTCATACTTTTGAACGGTCCATGGATTGGTCTTGATGTTTGGTAAAAGCATAGTTTTAATTTTAGCCCAAGCTTGTTAATTAATTTTAAGCCCAAACCTTTTTATTTTATTATTTTATTATTTATTTTTGGCCCAAACATTTTTATTTATTTTTATTTTACTATTTTCTTATTTTAGCCCGAATAATAAAAGTAAGGAAAAAGCCCAAAATTATCAATCGGCACTTAAAAAGCCGAAAGAAATTAGGGTTAAAAATGAATTTAGACGGAAAAATGGACTGGAACTGACCGTGTCACGGTACAGTTTGACCGTGTCACGGGAACCCTTCCCGTCTGACGGTGGGACTTCCCGTGACACGGGAGGTCTGCCGTGACACGGGATGTTCCGTGTCCTTTCGCGTAAACCCTTAACGCGTTTTTCATTCCGTTTTCTGAAAATTTCCCGCGTCACTCCAAAACTGACCGTGTCACGGGAAAGTGTACCGTCTGACGGTACAGTCTAACCGTGTCACGGTACAGTCTGACCATGTCACGGGATACTTTTTTAGGGTTTTTTTCATTTTAGGGTTCCGTGTGCTCCCTCAGCACATTTTCCCTATAAATACCCCCTCATTTTTTATGAACGGGGCAGCCAGAATTTTATTATTCTTATTTTCTCTCTTCTATGCTATTAACCTAAACACTAGCCTACCCTTTTCACTTCAAAATTCCTTCTTCAAGCACTCAAAGGAGTCCATATTTTACTCGAGGTTCTGTCCTTAAGCCAAGGCGTGAAAGGTAGAATCGTTTGAGGGTTTGGCCCCAAAATCAACCTTATTTAATTTAATTTAATTTAATTATTGTTTTATTATTTCCTTGAAGTTACTAACTCGTTTATTATTTTGTAGTTGCAAACAAACAGATTCAAAGTAAGGATCATGCTCTTTTTATTATTATTTTTCTAACAATTTTTATGTTGTTGGAATTATGATTAAATTGGTTTTTATATTAATATTGATTCTATTATTATTTATTGATCACCGTATTGCATGTTAAAGGGAATATGTAATTGAAAATCACGCCTAATAAGATAATTTGGACAACCGGTTTAGGATTCCTTTTAATCTTATTATTAATTTAAGTGATCACCAATATTTTAGAATTATGTGAGCATTAATCTTAAACCAATTTAGTTAAATAATAGTTTGGAGCGAATGGAATTATTGTTTGTATGCCTTTGAGATCGCAGGAATCACTTTTCAATATAAGAATCGAGTAGAGGCCAATACGGGCGAATGTGACTCCATGACTCACTTCGTACCATCATCCCCGATCCTCCTTTCGTGGTTCCGAACCATATGGAGTTAGTAATCTCATGGATTATGAATGGGGTGTAACCTTCACGGGTCAATCGTTGTTGCCTATCGTTGTCCCTTATTCGTGGTTGCCTTTTATGATCCGTGAACGGTTTACAAGTTCCTTATTAACTTGTTGGTGGCTCCCTACTTTCCTTGTCCCTAATCGTATTATGTCAATTCCCACTTCCTATGAGTGCCAAGCATATTCACCACATGCTTTTAACGTAGGCGCACTTCAAACGACGCCTACAATTTGGCGACTCCACTAGGGAGGATTCTTAATTATTTATTGATTTGAGTGATCGGTATTTAATTAAGACGAGTGGATGAGACTTGAAAGATTCTTGAAAAAATATTCTTGTGATTAATTTGGCATTTTTGCTTCTGCATAGACGTTTTAACGTCGCATTCAGGTCTGTCCCGTAGGAAAAATTGGATAACTTGGTTGCGCGCAAAAGCAAACAGGGCACCAGTCAGATTTTCTGACTGCCGTGTCACGGCAGAGTCTGCCGTGTCACGGTACAGTGTACCGTCTGACGGTGCATTGTACCGTGACACGGGAATTTCTGCCGTGTCACGACAGACCTAAAAATCAGTCCGGTGGCTTATTTTCTTTTCTCACAGTCGACTTCCTTCGATTTTTCTGAAAAAACGTATGTGTTCTACATGCGTCTTATCCCCGGGGAATTTAAGCTCTATCGACCCAAAAACGCTCATGGCAATAAGGGTTCATCCAAGTTATTAAATCCACCCAAACCATGGAGTCGAGTTCGATTTCATCACGAACTCGCGGAGCCGCCCGTTGGCATACACTCTCAAGGGAGGCTGCCTTGCTAACGCGTCCAAACTCTTAACCATGGTACCCCTTTGACACCCAAAGCTTGACCAATAGTTGAACATAGATCTCGACCCTAGGTTGCGAACTTTTTTACATCATCGTGCCTAAATGCTATGTGGTTGTTTGGTGCTAACCCTCATATGTTTGCTCTTTTTGTTTAACCCATGACCGAGGGTTTTTATTCTCACATAGTAATTAGTACGAACTTAAAATCGATTAAAATCTGAAAAAATCACAAAATTGACCTGGAACTGCGCACCGTGTCACGGCATGTTCTGCCGTGTCACGGTGAACAGTGCGTGACACGGGAAAGTCTACCGTTTGACGGTAGACTGCACCGTGTCACGACAGTCTGCACCGTGACACGGTGCCAAGGAAAGTGTCATGTCAGTCTTTTTCTCGATTTTTGTGCGAATGCTGTGTCCAGTTTTGAGTCGTGTCTAGCTATACGGTCTAAACACGCGTCCATAACCTCATTTAATCACTCACATGTCGTGTTCACACACTTTTTTGCTTTAAGTCGTGCACCACCTTTTTGACCGTATTTTAGGGAAGTCTTGTTTTTGTGTTAAAAAAAAAGAAAGGAAAGAGAGACTCCCGTGACACGGGAATTTATCCCGTCTGACGAGAGAAATGTCCCGTGCCACGTCACCCCCTGTCAAAAAAAAGGGAAAGAGAGACTCTCGTGCCACGTCACCTCCTGGCAAAAAAAAAAATGTCAAATATTCCCGTGACACGTGATGTTATCCCGTTTGACGGGAGAAGTTCCCGTGTCACGGCAAAAAAAAAAAAAAAAAAAAAAGCGTCAGTCAAGTCTTCCGTGTTAATTTGGTCCTCGCGTCAGTCATTTTGGTTATTGTTCACATGTCTAGCCATACGATCATACCACGAGTCTTATAACATCACTTAGTCACTCACGAGTCAAGTATAGTCCACACACTTTCTTTATGTTCCGACTCGAGTCGTGCACCAGGTCGTTTATGATCGTATATTAGGTTCATGCACCCTTTTTTCGTCATAATAAAAAATGAGTGGAGTTTTTTTCACCTGTTTTCAAATGTCTATTTTTTTTTCCTTCCTTTCCTATCTTGAGCAATGAGTCAAACAATTAAGTGAATTATTTTATTTCACAGTACTTGTTCAAGGAACAGAGATAGATCAATACGGTTCGAGCCATTACCGCAACAATCTCTCATATCCAATAGGCGTTCAAAGAGAACTTTGTCATCTCCGTTACTCATCACCTTTCAATGGCCACTAAAGAAGACATTGAGAACACCAACAAATCCATTGAGGCACTGTCTTCCATGATGCAAACCCTTACCACTAGGGTCACTACCATGGAACAAAACAAGGTCACTGTTTCCACCCTTGACAAACTGAAGGAACAAATGAGTAAGATTTCTGAGGATTTCATTTATGTGGAACGGCCTCCCACTCCTTTGAATGTGAAGGACAGACTCCCTGAAAAGTTCTCCACTGCTGATATTCCAAAGTTCAAGCCTACTGACAATCCAATATTCCATTTGAAGGCGTTCTCTGCAACCATGGCTCTTAAGGGATTGGACGTAACACTCTTCCCTACTGTGTTCCCTCTCTCCTTAGAACATGCTTGCGAACAATGGTTCTATTCCCTAGATGCCAAGCGTACTGCGACTTGGCAAGATGTCACCGAAAGTTTCATGAATCGTTACAAGTGTAACATTCAAACTAAAACTTCTGAACGTGAACTCTCCATTCTCAAACAGAAAGAGAATGAAGGCTTCACCGCTTACCTGAACAGGTGGAGGGAAACAGCTTCACTCTTGGTAGATCCCCCCAAAGAAAGAGAGATGGTTCACCTCTTTATTCAAAATCTAACTCATAAATATAGGGAACATCTCAAATTTCTTCCACTGAACACTTTCGAAGCTGTATACGACATCGGCATCAATATCGAGGATGAGCTAATAAAGACTGCTGGTAGTAACAATAATAACACTTGGAAAAACAAGAAGAACGACTATCCTTCTTCTTCGTTTTCTAAGCACGAAAATACTACCAACAATATAAGCCAAGTTGATCTCAATGAAGTGTTAGCTCTTGATACTCCATTGCCCAAGAAGAAAAGAACTTACACTCCTTTAGGAATGACTTATGATGCGGCCTTTGATGGCCATTACAGTTAAGGCCTGATCACACCTATTGGGCCATTTCCAGAGCCAAAACTTGAAGAAAGGAGCGCCAAATGCAATCCCAATGCCCATTGCAAGTACCATCAAGGAAGGGGCCACACTACGGAGCAATGTTGGAATTTGAAGGACGTCATTCAAGACTTGATGGATGCAAATAAACTTCCTGTCCCTCCAGGCCGCAAGAAGTAATGAATACAAGGCACACAGATCCTTCGTGCAAGATTTCATGCTTTTTTTTATTCTTTTGTTTCAACCCTCTCCCCCAATAAGTCTAGCATAGGTTCCCGTTATCCATGTGTCTATGTGTCACATTTCTTACCTTCTTCATAAATGAGCATCTCTTTCTTACATTCGATCATGTGATTAGCAAAAAAAAAAAAAAAAAAAAAAAAAAAAAATTGCCGAACTAAACACAAGGTACACCAATGATTTGAGGCACCTTTGCAACCCTGTCATTCCCCATTAACCACTCAATCACATATCCAGTTCTTCATCAACCACTTTGAGCCTCGTCTAACGTTTGGCCTTCATTTCTTCAACCCACATTCACTCAACCCTGGGATTTGAAGATGTGTAATTGTATAACATTCAAAAAGTAAGTAAAAAAAAGTAGCAAAGCAAAAATAAAACAATGTCTAAAGGCAAGTGTTCCAATGTCTTTGATATGAACACGTCTCAAATTGCGTCTCTCATCGAGTGCTCGGTACCATGCCTGAGAAACATGAATGCTAAGTGAGTGATGAACCGCATGATCTGAGATTGCCTACATTGATTCAAAAGAATGAAAAAAAAGTTCAAAGCAAAAAAAATGTGTTGAAAATAAACTTGCAAAATTCAAAATTTTCAAATTCACAATTACACATCTTGGGGGCTTCTCTCGGGTCTTGAGCCTTTTATCTCTTTCTTCCTTAAACATCAACTTAACCACATTACAACCCTTGAAAGACCTCTTTGAGGTGTACATACACTTGTGCAAAGTTCGGTTAGAGCTACGTTCGGCCTGATTCCTAATGGATACGTAGGCAACCTCACATCGAGGTGCGGCCACATTCATATTCATATCCATGCATGATCGAGTCAAAGAATATCCAATGCTTGGGGGCTTGAAACCAAATCACATTAGCTTACCCAGCCTGAAGAGTCATCATCTTTAACTCTTCTCACACCTCTTTCCATCGCCATAACCCTTGCAGCCAGCCTTAGTATCACATTCACACACTTCACTCACACATCCATATCCATATCAATCATCCTTCCCTTTAAGAGCCCTTTATCATGAAATCTTGTTTCAACACTGTGCATGTTTCATCATATTTAAAGAAACATTGCATACTTGCTTAGCTTCCTGACCTGAGCAATGTTCATTGTTTCGCATAATGTGCTAAGAAACATTTATATATCAATGATTTTTAATCATACAAAGCATATCGTGCTTAGCTCCTTGACCTAAGCAACGTTCATTATGCAATAATCACTATACGTGCTTAGCTTCCAGACCTAAGTGACGTTCAAAATCGCTTCTTTACACCATATATGATGCTTAGCTCCATGACTTAAGTTCATTCATCTATCGTGTCACATGATGTAATTATCCTTAGCCTCCTGGCCTAAGAACATGCATCATGCATACATTATTTTCAGGACGAGCAATTCAATCCATACGATTCATTTCGTCTTGCTCAAGGAGGAAGTTCAAAACTTCTTTCCTTTTTCATTATTTTATTTTGGGGAAGTTCAAAAAACTTTTTCCAAGTTTTCATCAAAGGAAGTTCGAAAATAAAAGTTCAGTTTTCACATCTTTCTTTTTCGGGAGAAAGTCGGTACCCTCCACTTATGACAAAAATTGACGAAAAATTTTGCTTTTGCATCTTCGTTTGCTTGTGTCTGCACACACACATATACACACACACACACTCACAAGTCATACACATGTCATGTCACATCAAGTCAAACTTGGTCAAGTTAGTGGTCAAGTCAATCACAGTATATACGAGTCCATTGACAAATTTATTTTTGCAGGTCTTATCTACAGCCCACGTCCGGGGACAAGCGGACCATCTACAGCCCACGTCCGGGGACAAGCGGACCACCATCATTTCATGACGCAAGATTCTCGATACACAGAGACTTGCAATCTCATCATCTTTCGACTTTCCTCAAGCATGGAAAGTATTATCTGGTGGATTTTTCTTCAAGTATAGAAAACCGCCAAATCGGCTTTCCTCAAGCATGGAAGGCATTATCGGTGGAATTCTTCAAGCATAGAATGACACCATATTCATCAGTCGGCTTTCCTCAGGCTTGGAAAGCGTTATCGGTGGATTTTTCTTCAAGTATAGAAAACCGCCAAGTCGGCTTTCCTCAGGCATGGAAAGCATCATCAGTGGATTTTTCTTCAAGTATAGAAAACCACAAAATTCCTTTGTCGGCTTTCCTCAAGTATGGAAGGCATTATCGGTGGAATTCTTCAAGCATAGAATGACACCAAATTCGTTCGTCGACTTTCCTCAGGCATGGAAGGTATTATCCGGTAGCTTTCTTCAGGCTTAGAAAACTGTCAAACTCTTCAGTCGGCTTTCCTCAAGCATGGAAAGCGTTTCAACCAATGTCACTCGGTAGATTCCTTCAAGCTTAGGAAGCTGCCAAACTCGTTTGTCACCGACACACTGGTGCCAGATACGTATTCTATCCCTTTACTCTTTTATCTGTGGAATTAACATTTTTCTGCAGGTATCGGCGTACACAGAATGATTTGGGATCGCAGAACGTCTTAAATCATTCTCCGTCCCTATCGACTACTTTGACTATCGTTTTTGAAACTGACGTTTCTACAAACTCAGTCAAAGTGGGGGCTTCTGTAGACACCTAAAAATGTCTCCTCAAAACCAAACCCGATGATAAATAACCTTTCACCGCCACTATTGGTCGGGTTTAGTATCTAATCCCGAGAGTGCTTAAAAAATCGTATTTTATTAAATTCATACTTTTGAACGGTCCATGGATTGGTCTTGATGTTTGGTAAAAGCATAGTTTTAATTTTAGCCCAAGCTTGTTAATTAATTTTAAGCCCAAACCTTTTTATTTTATTATTTTATTATTTATTTTTGGCCCAAACATTTTTATTTATTTTTATTTTACTATTTTCTTATTTTAGCCCGAATAATAAAAGTAAGGAAAAAGCCCAAAATTATCAATCGGCACTTAAAAAGCCGAAAGAAATTAGGGTTAAAAATGAATTTAGACGGAAAAATGGACTGGAACTGACCGTGTCACGGTACAGTTTGACCGTGTCACGGGAACCCTTCCCGTCTGACGGTGGGACTTCCCGTGACACGGGAGGTCTGCCGTGACACGGGATGTTCCGTGTCCTTTCCGCGTAAACCCTTAACGCGTTTTTCATTCCGTTTTCTGAAAATTTCCCGCGTCACTCCAAAACTGACCGTGTCACGGGAAAGTGTACCGTCTGACGGTACAGTCTAACCGTGTCACGGTACAGTCTGACCGTGTCACGAGATACTTTTTTAGGGTTTTTATCATTTTAGGGTTCCGTGTGCTCCCTCAGCACATTTTCCCTATAAATACCCCCTCATTTTTTATGAACGGGGCAGCCAGAATTTTATTATTCTTATTTTCTCTCTTCTATGCTATTAACCTAAACACTAGCCTACCCTTTTCACTTCAAAATTCCTTCTTCAAGCACTCAAAGGAGTCCATATTTTACTCGAGGTTCTGTCCTTAAGCCAAGGCGTGAAAGGTAGAATCGTTTGAGGGTTTGGCCCCAAAATCAACCTTATTTAATTTAATTTAATTTAATTATTGTTTTATTATTTCCTTGAAGTTACTAACTCGTTTATTATTTTGTAGTTGCAAACAAACAGATTCAAAGTAAGGATCATGCTCTTTTTATTATTATTTTTCTAACAATTTTTATGTTGTTAGAATTATGATTAAATTGGTTTTTATATTAATATTGATTCTATTATTATTTATTGATCACCGTATTGCATGTTAAAGGGAATATGTAATTGAAAATCACGCCTAATAAGATAATTTGGACAACCGGTTTAGGATTCCTTTTAATCTTATTATTAATTTAAGTGATCACCAATATTTTAGAATTATGTGAGCATTAATCTTAAACCAATTTAGTTAAATAATAGTTTGGAGCGAATGGAATTATTGTTTGTATGCCTTTGAGATCGCAGGAATCACTTTTCAATATAAGAATCGAGTAGAGGCCAATACGGGCGAATGTGACTCCATGACTCACTTCGTACCATCATCCCCGATCCTCCTTTCGTGGTTCCGAACCATATGGAGTTAGTAATCTCATGGATTATGAATGGGGTGTAACCTTCACGGGTCAATCGTTGTTGCATATCGTTGTCCCTTATTCGTGGTTGCCTTTTATGATCCGTGAACGGTTTACAAGTTCCTAAAAAACTTGTTGGTGGCTCCCTACTTTCCTTGTCCCTAATCGTATTATGTCAATTCCCACTTCCTATGAGTGCCAAGCATATTCACCACATGCTTTTAACGTAGGCGCACTTCAAACGACGCCTACAGTAGCGCCAGACGACAGCTCTGTTGCCGGGCGCTACAGCCAAAAGATGGCGCCAACCTCTGTTTGCTGGCGCCAAATTCTTCCAATACCGAGCCAGAATTATGCGTTCTAATTTCGACCAGTTTTTATCATTGTTCGCTCGATCCTACTTCCTGATTGAGTTTTTCTCACTTTTCTGAAACCCATATGTGTTCTACATATGGACATAACCCTCGGGGAATTCATGCTCCATCTACCTGATTGAACGCTCTGAGCAACAAAGGGTACATCCGAGAATGTTGAATTCACTAAACCATGGAAGCGAGTTTTTCTAAACTCGCGGTGTCCCATCCACTCGCGCCAACCCTTCATGGTTAGGCTTCCGCGCGGTGCATCTGGACAATTAACCATGGACCCTCTTTGACTAACCCATATCCCGAACTTTAGAGAACTAGAGCCATGGTTAGGTTGCAAACTCATTGCATCATGTTGTGACTACTTGACTACTTGTGCATCTCTTATTTGTGCATACTTATTATGTGACTAAACTAACCGTTTGGTTTGACTTGTATTTGTAAATAAGTCTTAATAAACTAATTAATGACTAAAGGACTTTGCTTAATTAATTAATTAATTAATTAATTTGAGCTGATAAATATGTCTAAAATCGAGTCATAGTTCATTTAAGTCAACCTGGATTTTTATTCCCGTATACTGCACAAACGTCAACTTGTTTTGGTCATAGCCGGAGTTCTAGGAAAAACTACGAGTCGTATAACTTATGGATCTGTAGCCCCGAGTTTTATCTTTAATTTGGCGTTGGTTTCATCCCAATCAGATCACATATCAAAAGTTATGACTAAAATACCACAACTTGTCCAGTTTAATGCATATACGTGAAGTCTTAACTTAGTCTTTGTTTGAGTCTAGTCACATAGTCTAGCCACATGGTCATGAAACGAGTCTTAACATGTCACCTACACTCACTAGTTTAGCACACACTTTGTATATGCCACCATGACCATGTCTTAGGTTCATGCATGAGTCGGTTTTTTCCGTCGTTCGAGTTGGGGGTACATTCTATTCCTAATTTCTTCACATCTCTTTTTCTACATGCTTTCTCCATATCACCACCCTCATTTTTCTACCTTCTTCTATCAATTGCATGTTGAATAAAGTTTGAGTCAAACAATTAACAATGAATATCTCCAAATTCCTTTTCCACAGTAATTGGTCGAGGAGAGAAGGGAGATTAATCAAGGATAACCTCTTTATTCAAGTCTTACTTTTTGATAAACCGATTCGTCAAAAGAGGAAGGCTAAAAGGATAATGGCAACCCAAGAGGAAGTTAATGAACTTAGGAGTCAATTAACTGACGTGACTGAGGTGTTAAAGGCTTTAACCCTCAAAATTGATGACCCTGTGAAGCAACAACAAATGAACCTCATGCAAGAAAGCTTGAGCAAGCTATCTAGTGACTATAAATTTTAGGGCATTATTTCACAAGGGGTCTTGGTGGATAAAGAACTTCTTTCGCATAAGTTCAATGCTAACGACATCTCAAAATTCAAGGTAATTGACAACCCTTATTTTCATCTAAGAGCTTTTGAAACAATAATGAGTGTTAAGGGTATTGATAAGAAAGTGTTTCCCTCTATATTCTCTCTATCTCATGAAACCGTTTGCCAACAATGGTTCTTCTCCCTTGACAAAGAGAAAACCTCTACTTGGGAGTCAATAGTAAACGCTTTCATTGATAGATACAAGTGTAATATTCAAGTTGAAACCGATTATAAACAACTTGAGATGCTAAGACAAAAAGAGAATGAAGGCTTTACTTCTTTCTTTAATAAATGGAGGGAAACTTCTGCTAAGATGATTGAGGTGCCCACCGAAAAAGAATCTGTGAGGATGTTTAACAAGAATTTCCAAGAGAAGTATTCGAAGCATTTAAAATATCAACATAATTTGAATACTTTTAAAGCCGTTTATGACATCGGAATTGAAATCGAAGATGACTTCGCAAAGCAAAAAGCTACTAACAATAGTAACCACGGTGGCTGGAAAGGAAAGAAGAACGACAATCCTTCTTCTTCCGAAAACGCCCACTCTAGTAACAATATTAGTACCTTTGACCATAACGGTGTCTTAGCTATGGATAATCAAGGATACAAAAAGAAACCCAGGAGAGAGTTCACACCCATTGGAATGACCTATGATGCTGCTTTTGATCGTCTCTATGACCGAGGTTTAATCAAACCTATTGGCCCTACCGAGGATCCAACCCAGAAAATCGATCTTCGAGATGGAATCCCAAATCCTATTGTAAGTACCATCGAGGAAACGGTCATACCACTGATGAATGCTACAGGTTTCAAAATCTCATTCAAGATCCCATAGAAGCAAACAAGATCCCATTGCTTCTAGCTAGCGAGAAGACTGGATGATGTCGGAGCAATTGACACAAGACAAGAGGCAAGCTTCAACGACAAGATTTCATGACCTCTTTTTCTATTTCTTTTTCATTTTTTCCTTTCATCAATAAGTCTAGCATAGGCACCTTTCTCTTCCCTTAGATTAATTTTGTAGATTCTTTCTTTCCCCTTAGATTAATTTTGTAGATTCATTCTTTTTTTCCTTTTAATAAAATGAGCATTTATTTCCTTACATATGATCATTTCATTACATTGCATTTTAAAAAAAAAAAATCCATGTCAAACTAAGCACAAGGTATACCAATGATTTGAGGCACCCCTTGTAGCCACATCATATCACATTTCACCCTTCAAATATGCAATCCTTTTTTGATAATCCACTTTAAGCCTCGTCTAACGATAGACCTTTAATTTTTCAACCCATATCTACCTAATTTTGGGATGAGATGGTGTGTAACTTATGCAATATTTAATTTCATAAAAAGCTTGAGTAACTTCAAAAGATTAAAATAGAAAAAAATAAGCAAAAAATAAATAAAAGTGTACAAAAGGGCAAGTGTTCCAATGTCATTGACATGAACATGTCTTTGATATGAACACGTCTCATATTGCGTCTCTTATCGAGTGCTCGGTACCGTGCCTGAGAAACATGAATGCCAAGTGAGTGATAGACCGCATGATCGGGATTTCCCACACTTATAAAAATAAAATAAATGCTAAAGCAAAAGAGAGAGCTAAAAAAAAGAGTAGAAAACCTCAAGCATGAAAATACAAATACTCAATAGCAAGGTTGCACACCTTGGGGCTTATCGAGGGTCTTGAGCCTTTATCCCCTTCTTCTTCAACCTTTAGCCTAACCACGTTACAACCCTTCAAAAGACCTTTTTAGGTATACACACTTGTGCGAGGTTCGGCTAGAGCTACGTTCGGCTAGAGGTATACAAACTTGTGCGAGGTATATATGTTGCTTGATTATTTTTTGTTATTTCTTGATCACGCCTTTTATACATGTTTAAAGGGATTTTTACTTGTAATCACGCTTAATAAGATAATTAATAATCTTGTTTAGGGTTAATTTGATTATAATTCAAGTGATCGCTAATAATGGATTTATTTGTGCATTAAATTCAACCAACATAGATAAACAGGTTAGGGTTAAACCTATTGACTGCATGTTAGTCAGAAAGTGTATATGAATATGATCAGAATAAAGTAGATGCCTATTATTAGGGCAGGTTCAATCTCTTTTAGGTTGGATTTGTACCTTCATCCCCGAACTAACAGTCATGGTTCCAGACCTATTGGAGTTGACGATCTCTTGGATCGTTAAGGGGTGTAACCTTCACCTCGTGAACGGTTTACAAGTTCCTAAAAAACTTGTTGGAGACTCTTTTGCTCTATCTTCTTTCCCTTTGGACGCCACCGTACTTTAGTGTATGATCATAGTGGGGTTCAAGCTAGGGGTAATGCTTAAAATATTCCCTACACTACTAAATTGGCCTGATGATTTTTGAAAAATCTGTAGGAGGTTAACTCCTCTTTGTTGTGGTTCCAACCCAATTTGCAATATCCATATATTGCTTTTGGACTCATGTATTATGGGCTATTTTCATGGACTTGTTAAGTTTTACTTTTGGTTCATATTTGGTATGACTATTGTGGCTTCTCTTGGAAGCTTTAGTTGGGGATATCTTGTGGCTAACAAGTGCCAAGTGAGCAACAATTAGCTGATCATATCACACACACAAAATAGAGAGAGAGTGAGGGTTCTTGTCAAGAGTTTCCAACCTCGTATTTTTCTGAGCAACCACTACAAAACTGGTTTTTGCCGGAGTTTTCACCATTAGATTGTGCTCATATTTTGACAACTCTTCTAACATCAAGGGTTTCATTTTGGACGGTTGGATCGTCGTTTTGAAGTTTGGTTTGGTCAGAATCTGCTTCGAACAAAACTGTTGTTTTTGGGTGAATTATACTCTTTTGCTCTCTAATTTTGATCTCTTATTGTTTGTTGTTTTTGTTGGGTTGTTTAACCTTTTGTAGACTAATTTGGGTTTATTTTACCCTCAATTATCAATAAGAGAAGTTAGGGTGGACCACTTAAACGGTCTCATGGTTTTTATCCTTCACATTGAAGGGGTTTTCCACGTATAATCTTTGTGTGTTGATTATTGTTGTTTCTTTCGATTACTGTTGGTGTTATTATACTTTTGCTACTGCCATATTGCTGTTTTGGTTGTGCTACATTGGATTATTATTTGTGTGAGAATTTTGGTTTCATTGGATTGAATTTTGGGTTGATTGTCTTGTGTGTGACATAGTGGGTGTCGTAGTGACCCCCTTTTGATCTCTACAACTTGGTATTATAGTAGTAACAATAATGACAAATTACTAAAACTTATTAAGAATATAACAAACCATAGTAAGAATAAAATTGTCCAACTTCATAAAGTTTTCGAAAATATATCAATATGGATGTCTATAGAAAGATCATTAAAAAATAATTTCATTGGTTTTTTTTATTATAATTTTTTAGTTTTTCGTTTGTCAAATATCATCAAATGAAGTATTATTCGATTCTTATAATAAACATTTCTCTTCATTAATGACACTGACTAGGAGATATTTTCTCCAGTAACAAAATTGTATTTTTTGGTAACGTAAAACATTTTTTTAGTAACAAGAAAGATTATTTGGCGGCAATGAAATTTTTCCTACTTTCTTCTAATAAAATAGCGCCAAAACCCCAAAAAAACTCCCTCTCAATTTTCCCTATCATATTTTTAACTAATGTTGAGTTGTCAATTTTTAATAGGTGTTGTATGTGAGGTGCACATGCAATGATTGTATGTGTATCACCTCCCATACGGAGTGATTCCCACTAACCACCTTATTTAAATTCCCCTTGAAATACTTAATGATTGCACAATAATATAATTTGTAAGAAATTAATTATTACTCCATTTTTCGTGCATTAATTTATAAAATTATAGTTATAGCGTACGAGCAATAATTAATAAGTATATATTGACATTAAAATTATAAAGATTTGATTTATCATTAGTTCTATATTAACAAAAATAAATAAATAAATAAAAAATTATAGTCCAACCAACTAGCTCAAACAAACAACAAATTATGTACTTAGGATCTCATCCTTAAAAAATACACACACAAACTATTTTAGCTCTCAATATCGAACAAGGCCAAAGTATAGTTTGATTAAACTAATAAATTTATAATAAACCTGAGCATCGCTCAGGCCAATAAGTAGTTTCTAATTAATTAATGAGTTTTAAGAAGAAAAAAAATTTAAAATTACACATGGGATTAAGAAGGTAAACAAACATTTTGAGAGGTACAATGGTCCGTACACTATTTATAAGAACAATCTCCTACTTTTTATAAGGTAGGGAGGGATTCTTTCAAGCTTTATACTAATTATTTCACTCTAGCTTAGTTACTTTCCAACTTTTTTGACGAATACTTTCCAACTATATGATACTCCCTCCGCCCCATAATATAGTTTCCGTTTTCCTATTTTGGAGATCTAAAATGTTGTTCTTGTTTTCATTTTTGGATTGTATGTAAAGACCCTTATACCCTCACTTTTTTAACTTTATTCATTGTACTTTCTAATTTACCCTTCAATTTTGCACATGTTTTGTACTTTTTCCACCTTTTCTCTCTAACTTATGTTTGTTATCGTACTTTTAGTTTCACTTTTATTAATGAACTTTATCCACTTTCTCCTCTTATTTCTTAAATATTGTGAAAAAACACAAATAAGAACTATATTATGGGACCGAGGGACTACGTAATATTTTTTCCTTTTAACATTTATAAATTTTTTCCTGTTTGTTCTTTCTAATTAAACCCACACTTGAAAATAAGATGAATTTGCTTCAAAATCCAAAAGACAAGATTTTCAAGTGACTACCATAAAATTTGTTTTGTGGATTTTTTTGGATTAAATTAAGATTCGTGAAATGTGTTTCTAAGAATTTATTTATGAAATGTTTTTCTATTATTAAGGTTCACTTTCTTTAGTTTCCACTTAGGGCCTCAATAATGTTTAAGATGGCAGTCATGGGAAAATTGTTTGTGATTAAACAATTGAGAAAATCTTTCACTTCAAACCAAACAGGACGTAAGAGTCTTTGTTGATCTACACTCACGTGATTAACATTTTGTGTTTGCAATAAATTGATTATAACACCTCTTTTTATCCTTTAAGTGAAGAGATCGTTATACATCTAGTGCACAGTGCACCCAAGTTTATGTAAAAAAAAAATTGTAAGTTGATGTGCGTTATTTGTTGTATTGTTGATAATGCAAGTGTTTGCACCCAAATTTTCTCAAGATATATACGAAGTACTAGTATCCAAATCCCCCATCTTTAACTTCTTTCCAGGCATTCAACATATTCACAGGCTTCACATTGGTTCCATTACTTCCAAATTAGTTTCATTGTATGCAATGGCGGATCTTGGCCAAAAATATTAAAGGGGTCGGGATATGAAAATTTTACCTCTTGCTCAAAACTAATCACTATATTATAATATTTTATAAATAAAATATCATTATTAAGTTTAATAGCTAATTAATTGCAATAATGTACCAAGGGTCGAGCCCCAAATGGCCTCGGTGAAAGTTCCCCTTCTGATTGTATGAAGTTTTCACCATAACTATTTTCATATGGCAATATTAATGTAAGGTTAGGGTAAAGGGTAAGATAAATTTGGGAATAAGTGAGAGAAAAGCTAAGCTTAAAGGGAGCCAAATCCTAACAAACCCATGATCAAAAATAAATGATGATCATACATCTCCAACAACATAACTAACTCTAATAAGAACCACCAAATACAACTCCAATCAACATAAACAAACCCATTACTTACAAAATTCACTCATAAAAATATGATAATGTAGAACTTGAGTGAAATACAAACTTTGAACTCATTCTCTTTTTTTTTTCTTTTCAAACTTGAATTTTTTTCTTTTTCTTTTGAAATTTTTTTTTTCTCTTCTTTTTTTTTTCTTCTTGAACAACCTTCAAATAGAACATTTGAGCATTAAAAATTTTTCCTTTTGCTATTTTTTTTTCTTTTTAACTCATATTGGAAATTTCAACTTTGTCACACAACATATCATCAATATTTTCCAATATAATCATAAAATCAAAGAACAATCACTCTTCTTTTATTCCCACATTGTGCAAATAATGTACACACCACAACTCCCTCACCTCACCAACTAATAGCTCCCCCAAGCCAAGCTTGGGACTAGTAACCAATGGGGCTCATATAGGCTTGTAATGTGGCAAAATAAACAATAAAAGGGCACAAGTAACAACATGGGTAACAAGAAGGGAACAAATGTATCTAATATCGTCTGAAGGCTTCCTAAGAGAACAAATGTCTTCGTCCTCCTCAATGTGCATAATATTGAGCTATATAAACATTACTAATAGTTGCAAACCAATACTCAAATTCATTGACATACCAGGAACTATGGAACTATCACACATTCCTAACCAAATCAACTAGTCAAGCACTATATTCACAAATAGTTGGCAAGATTGACGCATGTTAAGGTTTCAAAGCAATCAAACATCAAATCATGATCAACTAATCCTCAATATTTATCATCAATAACCAAGAATCAAAATAATTTCGAAAAATTTCATCAAGGGACATAGGGAAGCATGATTTATTATTCATTGGAATGTATTTTTGGATTTTTTATTATTTTTGAAAGCAATAAAACTAACCTAAGAAAGCAATAAAATCTACTAAGCACACCAAAAGAAAAAAAAATAATAAAATAAAATAAAAAGAGAGAGGGTGAAAGATATACCAAGCGCACACGAGAACCTCCCCCCAAGCTAAATAAGACAATGTCCTCATTGTCTTAAAGGGAAGCTATTAGTCAAAGTGACTACTCCTCATCATCACCACATCAATGTCACCAAAGCCTCGAGGATTGCAATGCATCTCTTTGGAACAAAATTGGGCAAGAAAGAAACAAGGTGTTAGTGGGAAAAAGCTCAAATTGAGTCAGGTTCACTATTCTGATCATAACTTTTGATATATATAATACAGTGACTTCAATTGCATTGGAAACTAAACTTGAATAGCTTTCCAAAGACAGGTCACACGCAAGAATCGGATAAGAAACGCAAAAGTTATGGCCTGTCGAAGTTGAAAAAGTTTGCTGACGCTACGCGCGCCCGATCGGGCGAGCTCTGCCCGATCGAATACGAGTGCAGTTCCAGCGTGAATGAAGCCTTATCTAGCTCAAAATATTCACAAAAACAAACTCCCACAAGCATTAGTTACACTCTCCTTACCTCTCTAAAAAAAATAAAAAAATATAAAAATAAAATAAAATAAAACACACACAAAAATAAGAAAAAACTAAACTAAAAAGCAAATTAAAGTACGGGTTGCCTCCCGCAAAGCGCTAGTTTATCAAGGTCCCGCTCGACCATACTCCTTCTCTCAATCGGAAGAATTCAACGCCTTGAGTAACTTATCAAATGCTCCTGCAAACATTTCATTTAACACTATATAGGGCTTAATTGCAAGCACATTAATCCCTACAAAGAAAAGGTTAGGAGCGCATAAAGAGAACTCAAGGTAGAAGGAATTCCCTAATCAAAAGTATTTATTTATCTGCTTTGATTATGCCCTAGGTCTTTTAATATTTGATTTTTCCCTACTTTATTTCTTTCGACCTTATTCTCCATAGTATAGAATTTATTCACAATAATATTGGTTACTTAGATAATTTAGATTATAATAATTAATTAGGAATAGAAATACTTGTTTCCATGTGGAGTTCGACCCTACTTCCCTATCTACTTTAGTTAGAGGACCTAGGTAATTATTTTTTATTAGGGGATACGACTTTACCCTGTCAAAATTTGGCGCCGTTGCCGGGGAAACGGTTTTATTTTTGTTTTCTTATTATTTTTTTTAGTCTAGATTATCCCCTTTTGTCTCAGAGAACGTTAGTTCATTGAGGCAATTCTCATATTTGTCTTTTAGTTCTTTGTTTATGCCCAGGTGTTCCAGATCAGGTTACATTCCATTCGATCCTGAGATCGAGCGCTCTTTTCATAGGCAAAGGAAAATCTATAGACAAATTCTGGCGGGTTCTGAGGAGGACAACAGTCGAAGATATCTTCCCTCTGATTCTAGTGACACAGATATTCCCTCAGATTCAGAAACAGAGATGACGGCCCAGAAGAAACTCAGTGACTACTCGCAGCCGAAGCTCACAAATTTCCCGCACCTTACTCCCACTCCGGCACTAGATGGAGTTCAATTCGAAATCAAGCCCCAATTTATCACTATGATAGAGAGGAAGCAATTCAGTGGAGCTAAGGGTGAAGATCCTAATCTTCACATCGCAGATTTCTGCCAATATTGTAACACCATTAGACAAGTCGGGGTTACGCAAGACCAAATCAGGGAGATTCTTTTTCCTTTTTCATTATGTGGCAAAGCTAAATTATGGTTTAATGGTTTGAATAGAACTGCACTTGGTATTACTGACTGGGAAACTCTTGCTTTGAATTTCTATAATAAATACTATCCTGCAGAGAGAACAGCGGTGCTAAGGAGTGCTATTCAGAACTTCGCTCAAGAGGCTGACGAAACGCTATATGAGGCTTGGGAGAGGTTCAAGGATCTACATAGAGAGTGCCCCCACCACAATCTAGCACAATGGCAATTGATCCAAGCATTCTATAATGGACTTGGAAATTCTTCTAGATCAGTGCTAGATTCTGCAGCTAGTGGGAGGTTCATGAATTTAAATGTGGACGATGCAGGACAGGTTATCGAAGACATGGCAATACACAATTCCCAATATGGGAATCCGAGAGGGTTTGCAAATAAAGGAAAACATAATGTCGATTCCGTATCCTTTTTGCAAGCTCAATTAACGTCTATTTGTCAAAAAATGGATAATCTTATTGTTGCTCCTAACTCTGTAGCTAATGTTTCTGTTGTTGCTAATAATGAAGCTTTTTGTGAAAATTGTGGAATTGTAGGTCATTGGGAGCAAGATTGTAGGAGCTCTATGGAACAAGTTAATGCCTTTCAAACCTACAGGCAGAATAACCCATATTCTAATTCCTACAATGCCGGTTATAAGAACCATCCCTATCTTTCGTACCGGAGCACCAATAAACAAAATCCTCCACCTCCACAACAACTACAATAGCAACCCCCACCACAGCAAAAATATTATCATCCTAATTCCGGCCAAAAAAGCCAAGCATCACCCTCATCATCTTCCGACCCTGCCATGACAGAAATTAGAGCAATACTTGCCAATATGCAAAAGCATATGGAGAGTAGGGATGCGCAAATTGATTCTATCCTAGCCCATAATAAAATCATGGACAATCAAATTGCACAACTTTCATCTACACTACAATCTCGTCAGCAGGGAGCTCTACCATCACAACCTATCCATCCTACAGATCATGCCAATGCAATCACTTTAAGGAGTGGTTCACATTATGATGGACCTCCTATGCCAAAGGAAGATAGACCAGTTCCTGATTTAGATTCCTTTATACCAAATGCTAATGCTGCTAGCCCTGGAGGGCTCCAAATAGATACTAACCCTACTAATGTTTCTGTGCAGGGTAAATCGTAGGATAAGGGAGGAGATGTGCAGATCCTGGTTATCAAACTTCCATTCCCTAATAGACAACTGAAGAGTAAGTTTGATAAACAATTCGATAAGTTTTTAGAGGTTGTGAAAAACCTGTAGGTAACAGTTCCTTTTACTGAATTAATCACTCAAGTTCTTGCTTATGCTAAATTTATGAAAGACATTCTGACTAGGAAAAGGGCCTTTAATGAAGTAGAAACTGTAGCTTTCACAGAGGAGTGTAGCACTTTATTGCAAAACAAATCCCCTCCTAAATTAAAGGATCCCGGTAGTTTTTCTATACCTTGTCATATAGGGAATGTTTTTATTGATAAAGCTTTGTGTGATTTGGGCGCTAGTGTCAGCGTCATGACATTGTCTGTCTGTGCTAAACTTAATATGGGAGAATTAAAATTTACTAATATAACTTTGCAAATGGCAGATCGTTCGGTAAAATACCCTTTAGGTATTTTAGAGGACGTTCCTGTCAGAGTTGGTAAATTTTTATTCATGTTGATTTTGTTGTGTTAGACATGGCAGAGGATACACAAATACCCATTATATTAGGTAGGCCTTTTCTCCATACTGCAGGAGCAATTATTGATGTTAAAAATGGTAAACTAACCCTTTCTGTAGGTGACGACAATGTTACTTTTAGTTTAGGGAAGGTTTTGAAGGGGCCTATGCTAGAGGAAAATTGTTGCTATATTAATGTAATTGATATAATGGATGATATTTGTGATGATAGCTTGCCACAGGTTCTTGCGAAGGATCCCCTGGAGGAAGTTCTCTGCGGGAATTTATCTAGAGATAATGCAAGCGTTTGGGGTAATGAGGTACAAGATATTGAAAAGGCTCTTTCCTTAAAAGAGTTAAGCCCCAAGGAAACAATGAAGGTAGTAAATTTAGTTCAGGAATCAAAACTTGCAGAGGTCAAGAAACCTGAGCTAAAACCTCTCCCTTCTCATTTAAAATATATTTTTCTGGATGAACAGGAACTACACCTCGTGATCATCAATACTGCACTTACTGACCTACAAACTTCCCAACTTCTAGGGGTTCTCAAAACCCATAAGAAAGCTATTGGGTACAGTATTGATGATCTCAAGGGTATTAGCCCTGATCTTTGTATGCATAGGATACATCTAGAGGACAACTATAAGCCCTGCATTCAACCCCAACGAAGATTAAATCCCAACATGCAGGAAGTAGTCAAGAAAGAGATTATGAAATTACTTGATGCAGGTATTATTTATCCTATTTCTGACTCAAAATGGGTAAGTCCTGTGCAGGTAGTGCCAAAAAAGGTGGGATGATTGTGATAACAAATGAAAAAAATGAATTAATTCCCACTAGAACTGTAACATGTTGGCGTATGTGCATTGATTATCGTAGATTAAATATCACCACTAAAAAGGACCACTTCCCTCTTCCCTTTATAGATCAAATGCTTGAGAGGTTAGCCAATCATAAATTCTTTTTCTATTTGTATGGGTATTCAGGATTTTTTCAAATTCCAATTCACCCTGAAGATCAGGAAAAGACTACTTTTACATGCCCTTATGGCACTTTTGCATATCGTAGAATGCCTTTTGGTTTATGTAATGCACCCGCTACCTTTCAACGTTGTATGATGAACATTTTTTTTTATTTCATATAGTCTATTATGGAGGTCTTTATGGATGATTTTAGCGTATATGGTTCTTCATTTGATTCATGCTTAATTAATCTCGCTAAAATCTTGAAAAGATGTGAAGAGTGCAATTTAATTGGGAAAAATGTCACTTCATGGTGACAGAGGGAGTAGTCCTAGGTCACATTGTATCTGATAAGGGCATACAAGTAGACAAAGCTAAGATATTAGTGATTGAGCAATTACCTCCCCCAGTTAATGTTAAGGGAGTTAGAAGTTTCTTGGGTCATGCGGGGTTTTATCGCCACTTTATCAAAGATTTTTCTAAAATTGCTAAACCACTGACGCAACTTTTTCTCAAGGATGCTCCCTTTATTTTTACTGACGAGTGTCTTGAGACTTTCAATAGGATTAAGCAGGCTTTGACATCGGCACCCATCATATGTGCTCCCGATTGGAACCTTCTTTCGAGATCATGTGCGATGCAAGTGACTTTGCGCTAGGAGCCGTGCTCGGACAGAGAAAGAACAAGGTTTTTCATGCTATTTATTATGCTAGCAAAACTTTGGATGAAGCCCAAGTCAACTACGCCACTACAGAAAAGGAGTTTCTTGCTGTTATTTATGCTTTAGAAAAATTTAGATCATATCTTGTTGGTTCTAAAGTCATTGTTTTTACTGACCATGCAGCATTGAAGTACTTGATAGCCAAGGCGGAATCAAAGCCAAGGCTACTCCGATGGGTTCTTTTGCTCCAAGATTTCAACATAGAAATACAAGATAAAAAGGGAGCAGAGAACGTAGTGGCAGACCACTTGTCACATATCAGGTATGATGAGGGTAAGGATTCTCTACCTATAGATGATTCTTTCCCTGATGACAACCTTTATGCAGTTGTAGAGCAACACCCATGGTATGTGGACTTTGCTAATTATTTAGTGGGTGGTACTCTACCTCTTGACTTGTCCTACCAACAAAAAGAGAAATTCCTTTCTGATGTTAAACATTATTTTTGGGATGATCCTTTTTTGTTTCATGAGTGTGCAGATGGATTATTTCGCAGGTGTGTTCCCGAATGGGAAGTCCACGGTGTTCTTACTAGTTGTCACACCTCACCATATGGAGGACATCATGGCCCCACTAAAACGGTGGCCAAGATTAATGAGTCAGGTTTTTATTGGCCTAGATGTTTAAGGATGCTAACATTTTTGTGCAGGCTTGTGACTCTTGCCAGAGGACTGGCAACATCTCGCGGAGGCATAAGATGCCCCAAACAGGAATTTTAGAAGTTGAAATTTTTGACGTTTGGGGGTGTTGATTACATGGGACCGTTCCCCTCTTCAAAAGGGAACCGTTATATTCTTGTCGTTGTCGACTATGTATCCAAGTGGGTTGAGACCATCGCCACTCCTACAAATAACGCCAAGGTCGTCCACAGACTTTTCAAGAAGACCATATTTCCAAGATTTGGTGTACCCAGAGCTATAATAAGTGACAGGGGATCTCACTTTCATGAACGGAAGTTAGACACCCTCCTCAAAAAGTATGGTGTCTACCATAGGACAGGTTTAGCCTACCACCCCCAAACTAGTGGCCAAGTTGAGGTTTCTAACCGTGAGATTAAGGCCATTCTAGAGAAGGTGGTGGAAAAGTCAAGGAAAGATTGGAGCGACAAGTTGGACGACACCCTTTGGGCATACAGAACTGCATTCAAGACCCCTGTAGGTACTACTCCGTATAGACTCGTGTACGGAAAAGCATGTCATCTCCCGGTCGAATAGGAATATAAGGCATATTGAGCTATTAAGGAGCTCAATCTAGATGCCAAACTAGCGGGAGAAAAGAGGTTACTTCAACTTAATCAACTCGGTGAGTTTAGGTTGACGGCCTATGATAGTGCTCGAGTCTACAAAGAGAAGACGAAGAAGTGGCACGACAAGATGATCCTTCCGAGAGAATTCAAGGAGGGTGATAAAGTGTTACTATTCAACTCACGACTTAAACTTTTCCCAGGAAATTTAAGGTCAAGGTGGTCGGGTCCTTTTATCGTAAAGAAGGCCAATAAATTCGATTTTGTGGAGGTTTTCGACGAACATGGTAACGAGTTTAAGGTTAATGGCCAAAGACTCAAGCTATATCGTGAGGGGGCTACAATCGATGCAGTTGAATCACTTCACCTAAGCGGTTCCGATTCACTCTGAGTTTCACTATGGTAAGAGGGTCGTGCGAGACCTAGATAAACCAGCGCTTTGCGGGAGGCAACCCGTATTTCTTGCTTTCTAGACTAGTTTTCCTTTCTCTTTATTTTTATTATTATTTTAGATAGGCGAGGTAAGTGAAATTTTACCTTTTATAAGTGTTTTTGTACAGGTATAGGTTTGAGAGGTGAAGAGATTTAGAAAAATTTGAAGACGAAAAGAAATCGAAGAAGAAGCTAAGGAAATCCGACTGGGCACGGGCCAGATCGGGCGGAGCTCGCCTGATCGGGCGCAAAAGCGAGGACAATTTTCAGCTCTTAATTCGCCCGATCGGGCAACGCTGCCCGATCCGGCGCGAAAATGGAGTTGTAAATTGGAGCTTAATTCGCCCGATCGGGCGCGCAACTGAAGTTAGAAATTCGAGCTTAATTCGCCCGATCGGGCGAGGCTGCCCGATCGGGCGCACTTTTGTGAAAAATCGAGTGAAGGAAAAGAAATGTCGGGCGAAGCTCGCCTGACCGGGCGAGTGAAAGGGCAAAATTTCACTTCGTATTCGTGCCCGATCGGGCGCGCCACCAGGCATCTGGATTTCAGCTTAATTCGCCCGATCGGACGCGCCTATTTTTGGCCGTCCCTTTTAATTCTTTCCCTTATTTCTTTCCTCACTTTCTTCTTCTTTCATCTTCTTCCTTACTACTTTCTCTCTCTAAAACCTCCATTTTTACACCTTCAAACTCCCTTATTTTCAAGATCTCCTCCAATTCTTCCATCAAAACTCAATTATTTTCGCATATTCTTAATCCTTTCATCTTTCTCTACAATCTACACCCAATTTCTACCACTTTCTCTCAATTTTTATCAAACCCTAAGAGAGAGAAAGCTTCAATTCCTACATTTTTTTCATCAAAAATGGCTCTCAAAATATCTAGGACCGTAAGGGGGGAAAGCTCAAGGCAACAAGAGCCTAGGATTGACCCGGAATTGCAAGTTTCGGGATGGGAGAGGGTGGTCATCACCACCCAAGAGCAAAAGCAAAGGATGATCAATCTCACGTCAAGGCAGGTAATTCCTACACGTTTTGTTCATCACCCCACCCTTGCTAAATTAGGAATTGATAAACCCGTAGAAAAGTTGTTCAAAGGAATTGGCATGAGTGGTTTGTTTAACATGCATTATGATACTTATGATTACTTGACTTTGGAATTTATTTCTAGTTTTAATGTCATAAAATCTAATGCTTTGATTTCTCATGTTCAATTTAGATTACTTTAATAATGATGTTAGATTGTCTTTGAAAGAATTTGGCAAATTATTTGAGTTAAAATCGGATAGGCCAATTGAACCTCCTCAAGACAACATTGTTGTTGTCTATCAATCCCTTACGGGGGATGCTAACTTGAACCTCCAACATGCCAAGGGCACTTGGATACAACATCCCGTGCCAAATTTTTGGCAACGGTTTGTTGGCCTTACCATATTTGGGAGGCATGAACCCGCCAATGTTAGGCGTGATGAGCTAGAATTGTTAGGGTCATACATGATACCTAGGAGTGATAAGCTCAACATTGTCCACAAGATGGCCAACCACTTCCAAAGGGTGGCCAATGCGGGCGAGGCGGGTAGGTCTAGGGTACCCATTTATTTTTGTGGTCTAGTAACTCACATAGCGGTCAAACACCTTAACTTTGTCCCTAACAACGACGGGAAGGTAGCCGGCCCAACTATTATGGACTTACCCTATTTAGGTGGCCTAAATTGGATAAATGTCATGGGAGGTGAGACTTGGTGGGTGATTCAAAGGGAATCGGGTAGAAGGGACAATGCTTTTACTTTGCCCAACCCCACCTTGACCAAATTTGAGAAGGGGAAGCCTTCTTATACTTTCGAGATTAACGGTCAAGGTGAGGTTCAACCACCTCACCCTTCACCACAACCCCACCAATCTCCCCTAGACCACTCCCCTCATCATCATTCACCACACTACCCACCTCCACCCTTCACATATGACATTCCCACTTCCTCAACCAACTACAACATTGACCCCAACGCCCCTTATGACTTTTCGGCTTTTAGGAGCCAATTGGATAGAATTGAGATGGGGCAAGGGAGAGTCGAGAGTATGGTTAGGAATTTGGACACTAGAGTTCGGTCTCTAGATAGACGGATGGGGTATGTGGAGAGGAACGTCGGGAGGGGTTTGTACCCCATGTATGATGATTATGCCCGTCGGGGGGCTATTCCCCCCGATTCACTTGTTCCCGATTGGTTCCAATATCCGCAAGGTGGATACACGGACCCAAGTGCCTACGGTACCTATGTGGACGACTCATCGGTCCATGGTTATGGGACCGATGTTCCTTTTGGTGGGCTTGGGGGGAATGTGGACCCTAACTACTTTGCAGGTGGTTCGGGTTATGGAGGTGGTGGTGCAAGCCATGGAGGAGCCGGTTCTAGCCATGGAGGGGGCTATTCGAGGATGGACGAGGATGAGGAGTAGGCTACACTCCCAAGTCAATGAGGGCATTGCTTGATTTGGCTTGGGGGGTGATCTTTCGCTTGGTAACTCTCTTCCTTTTCTCTTTTTTATTTGCTTTTTAGTATAGTTTTATTTGCTTTCTAGTGTAGATTTTATTTGCTTTCCTATATGAAAAATACAAAAAAAAAATTGAAAATAAAAAATATCCAAAAATACATTCCAATGAATTGTAAATCATGCTTCCCTGTGCCCCTTACTTGAGAAAATTTGTTTTGATTCTTGGTTATTGATAATGAGCATTGTGGATTTGTTGGTCATGATTTGAAGTTTAATTGTTTGGATTCCTAAACATGCGTCAATTTTGCCAACTACTTGTGAATATTGTGCTTGACTAGTTGATTTGGTTAGGAAATGTGTGATAGTTCCATAGTTCCTGGTATGTCAATGAATTTGAGTATTGGTTTGCAACTATGAGTAGTGTTTCATGACTTACTATTATGCACATGAGGAGGACGAAGGCATTCATTCTTTTAGGTAGCCTTTAGAGTATTTAGATACATTTGTTCCCTTCTTGCTACCCATGTTGTTGTTTGTGCCCTTTTATTGTTTATTTAGCCACATTACAAGCATTTATGAGCTCCATTGGTTACTAGTCCCAAGCTTGGCTTGGGGGAGCTATTAGTTGGTGAGGTGAGGGAGTTGTGGTGTGCACATTACTTGCACAATGTGGGAATAAAAGAAGAGTGATTTTTCTTTGATTTTTGATTGGAAAATATTGATATGTTGTGTTTCAAAGTTGAAATTTCCAATATGAGTTAAAAAGAAAAAAAGAGCAAAAGAAAAAAAAAATTAATGCTCGAATGTTCTATTTGAAGGTTGTTCAAGAAAAAAAAAAGAAAAAAATTCAAGTTTGAAAAGAAAAAAAAAAGAGAATGAGTTCAAAGTTTGTATTTCACTCAAGTTCTACATTATCATTATTTTTATGAGTGAATTTTGTAAGTAATGGGATTGTTTATATTGTTTGGAGTTGTATTTGGTGGATTTTTGTTGGAGTTAGTTATGTTGATGGAGGTGTATGATCATCATTTATTTTGATCATGGGTTTATTAGGATTTGGCTCCCTTAATGCATAGCTTTTCTCTCACATACTCCCAAATTTATCCTACCCTTTACCCTAGCCTTACATTACAAGCTTTAAAGACCTTCCGACCTTGTGCATAGAGTTGTGTAAATGTGAAAGTGTTGTTTATCAATGCAAGTTATGACTTGACATATTTCGAGTCGACTAGTAGGTTGAGCGTTCATTGTTTTAAACACACGAGAGTGTGAGATGGGTGGGCATTGTTCACAATAAAGGGGTTGGTTGGAGAGCGATCGAGTACATCTTTTACTCGCCACATAAATGAGAGTTGAGTGTGTGAGCACTAGTCTTGAATTCTATATGCTCTTGTGGTTTGCTCTATTTGACAATTGTTGGGGAGGAAGGGTGATTAGATGAATAAGATTGATTGATGTTGAAGCATGTTCATTAGATTTGCCTTGAATCGTTTGTGCTTGATTTGATTATTGGGGTGAAGCATGTTTTATATGTTCATTGATGAGCTCTTTGCTTAGGGACAAGCAAAGGTTTGGCTTGGGGGAGTTTGATATGTCCATTTTATATAGTAATTTACCCCCGTCCCTTGGTCATAATTAGTAGTGTTTTTGGCTCTTTCGAGCCACTTTTATTACTAATTTGTGTTTTCTAATGTTTTCGTAGTTTTATATTTTACTGGAAATTGCACTTTTGGAGCATTTTCCCGGATTTTATGGATCAACTACGGAAGCTAGAAGGACACGGCCACTTTTGAAGCCCAGGATCGGTGAGAGCCGATGATTAAGGGCTCGGTATGAGATACCGAGGCTATTGGATCGTTTAATCAAGACCCGATGAGAAAACTTAGATTGGGCCGAGGAATTGAGCCCAATCGAAATCCGAGCCTCGAAGAAGAAGACCGGGCCCGATCGGGCAAGCATACGCCCGATCGGGCGGCTGCGCGCATAAGGATCCTCAAGGGAGAGGCGCGCCCGATCAGGTGAGCATAAGCTCGATCGGGCGCGGCACACCAGCAGCGGGCAAAGCAAAAAAGGCGGGCCTGATCGGGTGGCCCTTCGCCCGATCGGGCGCGTGTTTTTCTCAGACCTGATTAGTTTAGTTTTAATTTTTGTTTAAAAGAATGCTTAAGTACGAATTATGTACGTAATTTTGGTTTTACCTTCTTTTTTAGACTTTCTCTCTCTACTTAGGATATTTTCTCTCTCTTAAATTTTCTCTCAACTTTTGTTCTTAATTACTTCCATTAATCCAGATTACTTTTGGTAACAATTTCTTCTCTTTTAATTTCAGCTATATTACTTGCTTCTTTGATTATGCTTTGCTTTATTTATTTGATTAGTAGGGTCGAACTCCACAGGGAAACGAGTCTTTCTATTCCTAATTAACTAATATAATCTAGATTATGAAGTAACCAATATAAGTTGAATATGAAACTAAACTACGAAGAATGAGAATAAGGAGAAAACAATATATAAAAAGGATCTAAGGTATAGGTTCACCATTAAACAATATTCCAGGGTAAAACATAATAATCAATCATCAATGTATACATTAATCAGATCATAAAGGGCTTTCGCTACGTATTACAATCACACAATTAATTTATCGATGTAGACACCCATGTGTGTCTCCCCAAAACCAAACCCAGTGATGAGTACCTTTCACGTCGAATCATAATCGAATGAAGTGAAAGTGTGGAAAGTTTAGTGTGGCGAATAGTTTTAATTCCTTTTCTTCTCTCTGTTTTTGAAAACTTATTTTAAGAAAACAGTCAATCCAGTTTGGTTGGTCCATGATATGGGTCCAATAATGGTGTAGTTGGATGGGATTTGAAAAGACCTTTCCAACGATATATTATAAGCCCAATTCCGATGAATATTGAGGAAGTTATGGCCAATTTACTAAACTGGGCCCGGTTTGTGCCTTATATACGGTCCAATAATCTAGAGGAGGGCCTAATATGATTTATCATTCCTAATGCAATTAGAAATGGTTTTAGTCTTCTAAAATCTTCTAGAAGGTTCTTTTCATTCCTAATTCAATTAGCATTGATAAATTGACTTTTGTTGACTTTTCAGAGTTTTAATCAAAATCAAATAGCATTTTCGAGGGAATTATATGATTTTATCCTCCAGTACGGCAAACTTATCTGATTTTCGAAAACGCGTTAAAGTCAGGCTTGGCGCCTGACCCCAGGCTTTGGCGCCTGGAACCAGGCGCTAGCCATTGGCGCCTGGCGCCAGTGTTGGTGCCTTGCGCCAGTTAGCCAGGGTTTGCGCCAGCTCTGTTTCAGTTGCGCCAATGCTCTGTTTTGTTAATTTTATCTTTTTGGCTGATTTTCTCTATAAATAACGTATTAAAAACTCCGTTTTCATTCACCAACTCTCATCAAGATTTTCTTGATTATTCTCTCTCTCTCTCTTTTCTAAACTAGCCTTTTCTCAAATACAAAATTCCGCATTCGCAAGACTTAGAAACACCTAGCCATATTCGAAGTTACCTTCGCCCTAGACGTGAAAGGTTTAATTTCTGAGGGTTTGGTCCCAAATCTCTCTTTCAATTATTTAATTTAATTGTTGTTTATTGTTTTCCTTGAAGTTACTAACGTGTGTATTTTGTTATTAGAAAGAGGTACGAGGCATCAAAGTAAGTACTTTAATTGATTTATTGATATTATGATGTAGAAATCATGTTTAAATTGTTATTATGATATTCCTAGTATCATGTCTAGGGTAACTTTAATATTAAATATGATTGTTATGATGCTTCCTATTTTCTTCCTAATATTTATGATTATTAGTATCATGTTAGGGTTAAAGATTTGATTTTTATTGCTTAGTGACATGCTAGGGTTTGTTATTAATCTTGTTAGTATCATGTCTAGGATCTTGCAGTTATTATGCTTGAATATTAACATGAACATGATTATGATTATAATTGTTATTATGAATATTATTATTTTGATGATGATTATTATTATCATGATTATTTCAGTTATAATTTATGATGATTATGAATATTATTATTATTATTTTGATGATGATTATTTTATTTAAGATGATTATAATTTTATTGTCATGATATTGATTATTTATTATGTTTCTTGATATTTATTTTTTTTGCTTGATCACGCATTTATGCATGTTTAAAGGGAATTTGTACTTGTAATCACGCTTAATGAGATAATTAATAATCTTGTTTAGGGTTAATGTGATTATAATTCAAGTGATCGCTAATAATATATTTATGTGTGCATTAATATTCAACCAACATAGATAAACAATTTAGGGTTAATCCTATTGATTTCATGTTAATTAGAAAGCGCACATGAATACGATCAGAATAAAGTAGAGGCCTATTATTAGAGCAGGTTCAATCTCTTTTAGGTTGGATTTGTACCTTCATCCCCGAGCCCTTATTTGGTTCTAGACCTTATGGATTTGACGATCTCTTGGATCGTTAAGGAGTGTAACCTTCATCCTATGAACGGTTTACAAGTTCCTAAAACTTGTTGGCGACTCTTTTGCTCTATCTTCTTCCCTTTTGGACGCCACCGTACTTTAGTGTATGATCACAGTGGGGTTCAAGCTAGGGGTTAACGCTTGAATCTATTTCCCACAATCGATATTAAATCTCATCTCTCGAATCTCGACTTAACCATTTATAAATTAACCTGCATATTGAAACTAGACCTAAACATCAATTCTCATCTGTCGAATCTCGAATCAATATTGTTAAACTCATGCATAAAAGATCTGCGTAAATCTAGTCACAGAGCATTAAATCAATCAATAGGAAATTAATCTAGCATTCACTAGTAGAAAATAAGTAATGGCAAGCGGTTCAAACCCCCTAATGGGAAGCGGTTCTGAACCGTATGCCTTTAGGGGGCTTGCCAATTGGTCTTTAAAATGGCAAGCGGTTCGGAATCGCTTGCCAATTGTAGTGAAAGGGCAGCGGTTTTGGCGCCAAACCGCTGCCCATTAGGGGTATTAAAAATAAAAAATAAAAATTGGTTTTTTTCACTTAAATTGATACATAATCAAAAAATATATAAAAACATTAATATTTTTATTAATTAATTGTTGTAATATTACAATTTCTGATTTTAAACAGCAAAAAAAATAAATTAACAAAAAAAAATTACAATTTCTGATTTTCAACAATAAATTAACCACCCCACACCACCAGCCGCCAACCACCACACCACTAGCCACCACCCTACACCACCAACCACCAGCCACCACCACCAGCACCACGACCCCCAGCCACTTACCCACCACGACCCCCACCAACACCAGAAAAGCGGCCAGCACCACAACCCACCATCACCCGTCCACCCACAACAACCCCCACCAACACGAGAACACTTGCCAACACCACCATCCACCACAACCCCACCAACACCAGAAAAGCGGCCAGCACCACAACCCACCATCACCCGTCCACCCACAACAACCCCCACCAACACGAGAACACCTGCCAACACCATTGTCCTCCACGACCCCCACCAATAACAAATCGACCTAAACAAGCCAATTCAACCACCCATCACAATAAAATTTAAAAAAAAAAAACTGAAAAAACAAAAAAAAAGATAAAAAAAAAAGGAAATACCTTGAATACCAACAAAAAAAATCGAAATTGGCTTTAAATTTGGGCTTAATGGGTCAAATTCGACCATAAAAACTCTAGATCTAGAGTTTTTATTGTCGAATTCGACCATAAAAACCCACACGCACCACCACCGGACTACCACCGTTTAACCCACATGAATGGTTCAAAAATCCATGCTCGAATTGGGTCGAAAATCCATGCTCAAATTGGGTCGAAAATCCACCGGACTACCACTGGATTTCACTGAGAAAGGAAAGAAAGAGATGAGAGAGAGAAAAGAAGGAGATGGAGAAAGGAGAGATGAGAAGATGGCGTGACAATGGAGGTGTGAGAGGAGAGAGAAGTGAGGGAGTGAATGAGAGGAGAGAGAGCGAACTGAGAAGTGAGTTAGAATAATAGGGGTGAAAGGGGAGAGAGGCCGTGAGAGGATATGATGGGATTAGGGTTTGTGAATTGTAATCCCGCTTTTTTTTTTTTTTAAAAATGGCAAGCGGTTCGGCCTTGAACCGCTTGCCAATTTAACTAATGGTAAGCGGTTCAAGTCCAAACCGCTGGCCATTAGTTAAAAGGCAAGCGGTTCGCGCCAAAACCGCTTGCCATTTCACTTCCCTCTTTTTTTTTTTATTAATTAAATGGGAAGCGGATTTTGTAAACCGCTTGCCTATTATGGCTTCCCATCACATTTATTCTACTAGTGATTGATAATCAACAACAATAAATTACCCCTTCATATTATTTATGGATCCCCACAAACCCTAGAAATAAAACTACTCACACATAATAAAAACTAAACTTATCAAAACAATTAAATAAAGCATAGTTAAAGCAAGAATTAAGATAAAGAGAAGAATTGTATAAAGTATAGGTAAACAAATAAAAGAGCCAAAATAAAACTAAATAAAACTAAAGTATAAACTAAATTAATAAGAAGAACAAAACTAAGAAAACTAACTACTGAGTACCCCATCGTAAAAACTACTACATCCTTTTATAAGGAAAAGTAAGGATGGCAAATCCCACTTAAACTAAAACTACTACTAACTAAGATAAACTAAGAAAAGAAAATCCTGACACAACTAAAAGTCTAAAACTAAGAAATTAACTCTTCCAAGGCCTACGTACTACCTTAAAACAAGCTGGGCTTTGTTTGCATCAAGCCCGGCAGACCAATAGCAGCAACAAAAGCTCCACTAATAACAAACAATTCCACAAACTTAAACTGCACTTGCGGCATACTCGCCCGATCGGGAACTGGGCCACCCAAACAGGCTCGTTAATTTGGCAGCAAGCTAGGCTTCTTTTCAGGGAATTACAATTAGCCTTCAATTAGCTTGGTCCGTAATTCTTGCGGTAACTTTGAACCTCTTTTCTTTAACTGAGCCATTAATCACCGAATTAAATTTCTCTAACTCGGCCTTGGGCTAAAATATCCGGTCATAAAATACGATCCAACTCCAATATCTTTGTAGTGGCTCAATAAGCTTGGGAATTACCATAATTCTACAAATTCCTACAAAATAATACCAACTCTACAAAAACACTAGAAAACGTATATTAGTAATAAAAATAGCTCCGTAGAGCTCAAATAAGCACAGATATGACCGTGAGACGGAGAATAAAATATATATAAAATAGAGTGATCAATCATCTATGCTAAGTTTCGCCTGCAATTTTTCCTAACTTATATATTGACCTGAATATGCAGATGTAGTCTAGTCATGCTGTAATCTTTACATTTGTAGAAGGACATAACTTATCATAGAAAAATATATACGACTCTCTCCAACTCTCTCCAAATGTGATAATTTCCAATTTTCCACAATTTTCCATGGATTTGCTGAAGAAAATATATTCATAACACATTAACACACAAACCCTTCTAAAAAGATGGTGTCATGTCCTTAATATATAATGTATGATGCACATAACATGATACGCAAGTGAAAGCCCAAACAATGGAAACAAAGATGGTACAACACTAACTTCTGTTAATTACACCCAATCTGACTGCCTGAATTTTAATATGTTCAATATACGTCAATGTCTCACTTAGGTGAATCCGCAACGTTCTGCAAAAGACAAATAAAGGATAGACAAGTGAGGATGAAATTTTAAAAGTTCAATTTTGTCTAACTGTGAGGAGGGAGAGTAGAAGAGTATTGTATCTAGACCGAGTGTCATTGGATGGAAGAAAAATCTTTACATGACAAAACTAACAATAAGACATACTTGTATTAACCTAACCAACAATCAGAGAGCAAAAGAAAATAGGCTTCATTCACCAATTTAAGGAAACCAACCCCCATTAAGGAACTAACTCCATCGAAAATTTTTAACAGACGACTATAAAGAAACTACCCGTTCATATCTCATAAGACAAAGTATACTCATAATTATTCTCGGTAAAAAAATCAGTGAATCCCAAATCAAAGGTTACTGAATAAACAGAACAATAATACGTAGTATAATATTTCATCAACAACTAGAGAACCAAACACTTGCTAATTGGTCAAGACTCAAGAGCAAGTTCGGGCAAGACCATCTAGCACTAACATAGAAAAAAAGTGCTCCTAAAATGACACTTCACAATTGATTTAGTCAACCTGATCTCCAAATAAGTTAATGTATTCAACTAAGACTTTGCCATCCCATTTCCCTTCCAAGTTCCAAGAATCCAATCCTACTTACTTCATATTCATTTTATTTGAGAGGAGGAACCCAATTTACTTAGGTGTGCAGCTAACAGGACTTATACGAAGAACATCAGCTCTGACTGTGATAGCTAGTCTTTGAAGAAAACTTTCACCTCTGCCAGTTTATCAAATGCGGCTTTTGAAAGAGTAATAACACAAACAAGCATTCCTTCGCTCTTTTATTAAGTAAATCAGTTGGAAAACCAGATCGAAAACTCATTTTACAGGGTTAGAATAGATATGTAAAAAAAGTTCATACATATTGGACACATGATATATATCATATGACTATCTATAAGCAGTCTGTATGATCTGACTATTCAATATCCACAAAATCACTATGTAACGCACGACCTCTCTATAAAAAAATAATAATAAAAAAAAAAAAAAAAAAAAAAAAAAAAAAAAAAAAAAAAACTCAACTTACTAACAATGTCAAAATACAAATCATATTTGGAATATGAGCAAGTAAAAAATTAAAGCATATATATGATACAACACTCACCTGTTCTTCCTTCCATCTCAAATGGGCTTAGAGGGTCTTGCCAAAAGTTCGCTTTTTGGGGGCCATGATGACTACAATGTAAGCAACATAAGTAAATTCATTGGACAAATGTTTCAATTTCAAATGAGGCTTTATTTGACATGTTACAACTCCTACAAGACTCTTCCAAAAATTCTGGATGCTATTGCAAAAAATGAAGCAATGGAGTGCACTATAGTATAAAGTAATCAACATGGGTACAGAGTACTTGGGGGAAATAGCAAGTCCGCAGAATATACATCAACCAATAACTCACAAGTGCTCAAACTTCTACAGGAATATATGCCTAAACAAACCTAAACATGATTCCAGGGAAACCTTGGACGATATCCCAAGATTGTCAACAATAAGCTTAATATTAAACCAGGTAAAGTACACATAACACATAACCAAGGAGAGTATCAAGAAATCAGCACAGTAATTGAGGTGAATGAAGAATTCACATAAGTTGGATCTTAATCAATAAAAACTCACAAAATGCTCAAGATACATGGCTAAACGAAATTTTAGAAAGAGTTTTTAGCTTGGACGTTAACCCAGACAATAATCTCAAGTCTTAAACTCAACATATGGTCAGTTGAGAAAATTCTTAAATAGTAGAGCAACTTTTGGATGAACAACTTCACAAAATTACTCCTCACCCCTTCAAAGATACTCGTATGATCAAATTAAATGAATCCTGACTTAATCAAAGGAATAGAGGAAAACCAAAGCAAATTCAAACTCATTCTAAATTTGTACACCTTTTGAGAATTCCTACAAGTAGCACATGCGAAAGAAGCTTAATTTTGATTTATTTTTCTTGGTGTGTAAGAAGATAAATAGGACGAAGATGCAGATGAGATTCGATCTCAAATCATAGGACCACACAGATAAATGCATAACAGCATAAATGATTAAACTAACAATGGTTTAGGATGCTACGTACTAAAGTACTCATATTAGTATCATAATAAGTTGGTAGCATGGCAATTTTGTCTGTATATTCATAATTATTACTAGTATTTTATAAAAATAAGCCAAAGATCAGAGAGGAATAAATAAAAAAAGAAAGAATACCACCACCGCTAGAGAAACCTCGTCGTTGTATGAAGGGAGGAGCACCGGCCAGTTTAGAGGAGGAGAGGCAATTCAGCTGAGCAGCTTGACGAGTTGCTCCAAACCAAGCAGTCATTTTCGTAGCTTCTTTCACATGCAGGAAAGAGAGGTGAAAGAGATGGCACTGTGTCAAAGCATCGAGTGAAATCAATAGTTGGTAAGTTAAGAAGTGTTTAGAAAATCAAACACTTCCAGTGAGTTCTTTAACTCCTTTCATTGAGTTGGTGTCAAATCTGTCATAAAAAAAAGGGATCACTAGCTTACATAAGATAGGATAAATAGTCATACCCATTAGCCAACACGCAAGATGAGATCGGTTAGGAACCAAAATTTCATATTTGGTGGTTGTCCACCAAATATGTGCAACCTATTCGCTTTTAAGGGTGTGTTCTTTTCAACTGTAGGTCTACAACTTAACGTCAATCCCAAAAAAATGTATTCCATTCCTACTTACTCATATTTTTTCATTTAAATGTACACATACAAGGAACAAAGACCTCACAGATTATTTTGGAAGGTATAATAGTAAAACTCAACCATAAGTCCATAACTATTTAGTATGCCAAATTACCAGAAGCCAATACACATCCTGAGGCTTTAAAATATACTTCGTACATAATACATTTAATATTAGTCTTCTGTAGGCCTTTTATCTTGTCCAATATCGTGACATAACAATAAACTATCGGATCTAACACACAGAAGAAACTGTAATATTTACTATCTTACTACTGAGTGATTCGAAAGGTCTAGCTCATAGACGGGACCATATCAGGAATCCTTTTAAATGAGCTTGGCTCTAGTATATCTGAAGATATCTCATTCTTCAGCTTCATTGCATTCATCTCTTTCGGCATCTTCTCCATCTTGGTATTCTCCTTTTCTGAACTCAACATAGTGTCACTGTCAAGCTTCTGATTCTTCTGGTTGTTGCACACTTTCAAGGAGCTTCGGTCTTTCAAGTCTTCTTTCACTGTTTTATGCAACTGCAGGAGACCTGGATACACCCAGTGTCACAAAGGGATGAAATGAAGGTCACAGAGACGAAACATGAGAATAGTGTTACCAACTTACCACAATAACTAAACAAATGGAACGAGGGGAATAAAGAGATGACAAGGTCTGTGTTTGATTGGGTCTTTGGGAGGATAATCATTTTCCATAAAACCTTGACTTTATTCCAATTTCCTTTAATTTATTTGGTTTGTTAAGGGGTACAATAACAGAATTTGAACTTGATTTTCCAAACGATAAAATATATTTCTACTTTTTTAAGAAAGAATCTTCCATCTAATAAAATTCAAGTAAACAAAATAAAGGATTGCCTTGTTTTCTTATCTCTCAACCTCCTTCCCTCTCCTGTCTCTTCCCCCGCAGCCGCCCCACACACAAGCACGCACATGCAAACGCACGCGCACACACATTAATTTATACTATGGAGCAATCAATAAGGAAACAACAAGGTCAGGCCAAAGATGGTAGCAACACTTATTAAAAATTTTCTTATGCATACTAAAACCAGTAGCAAGACAAGATTTGAATTTAGTTTACCAGTTGCCAGTAATAACAGAAAAATCTTATGTTCCATCAACTGTGCACTCACAAATATAAATACCATTAAAATTTATCAAAATACAAGACCATTGGAATATCTTGATCACTAATAAAAGAAAAGCTCACCATAAAAAATTGTGAACCCTCAAAGAGTTTTAAGCTTTATCAAAGAAACTTTACTTCATAGAAAGCTGCAAGAAATTTTTATTCTACGATTCAGCAAAAAAAAAAACTAAAAAATTGTTTTAAACTACCTAAGATCCTCAAAAATTGGAAGTTTGCAACCTGATAATATTATGATTCAATGGCTTGCGTTTCTCATTAATCAAGGTCAATATTTATACAAGAGTTCCCTTGAGCTCCAAGGAAGATAAACTTCCAGTACTAATTACTAAGCATTGTGGACTACAATTTCCAGCATCGATTTCAATAATTCTTACTAAATTTCCAGAAAATCATGATCAGATTGCTGATAAACCAAACACAATTACTACACAAGAATTAGTAGATTATACTCTTTCAGAATTTTACATCATAGTATTCATGAAAACAATGTTACACCTATTAATTAACCTAACAAATAACACAATTTATACTTAAATCACAAAAAATTCTAAAATTTGGGAAAAATAAATCACTTTTTTTCCTTTTGTTGACAAATTAACAGAAAAATCGACTGCATATTTTCCAATGCTTTCCAGAAACCAGCCTATTTTTCGGCGACCGGACACGTGGTTCTGCTTCAGTTCTCCGTGTTTCAAAACGGTAGCCATAATTTAACACGGTTCACTTTGCTCGAAAAGTTTCGAAGTGGGGAGTTTCCGAGTGGAGCTTTAGGAAGCTGAAGATAAAATATACATCTGCAAAATTGCAAACTTTTGGGATGGAAGAGGGCAAATGTTAATACGACGCCGTTCTCCTTACAATATCTAGTCCATCCAAATTTTGACCCGAAATCCGTTTTGACTTTTGAATACTTTGTATTATTCTCTCCGTCTCAATTTATAGTTCATATTTGTATTTTAATGGTATTTAGAAATAGAAGTAGATCGTGGATGGAAAACATTAAAAAAAAAAAGTTAAAAGTATAATTATAGACAAAGTGAAAAACAGTACGAAGCAAGTTGAAAATTCAAGGTAATTTAGGAAGTTAAGTGAACAAAGTTTTAAAAAAATAAGGTTATAATGATCTTTACATACTCTCCTAAAATAAAAATAGGAACAACATTTTGGGACTCCAAAATAGAAAAATAAGAATTATAAAGTGGGATGAAGGGAGTATTATTTGTTAATATATTCCTCCGAACGCAAACACTATTCTTTGGAGTACTCCACTTTTACTAGATAAGTAGATTTACTAATTTATACCACTTTTACTAGATAAGTAGACTTACTAATTCATACCACCTTAATTTTTTTAGTTGATATGTTTTTACTTTAACATTATTTATCTTTTTTTTTATCGTATTATGAATAATGGTCGAATTTATGAATGGACAAATGAGACTAAAAAGTCGTGTCAACAAAAAAATAACGAAAGAAGTTTTAAGGAAAAATATTAGGGGTGAGCATGGGACGGGTACCCGTACCGTTAGTACTAACGGTTCGAAAACCCGATAACCAATATCACTAAAAGTGATATCTACAAAACGAACCGATAGAGATGATCATTGGGGGCGGGCCGGATTCGAGCCAGGCCAAAGCTAAAAATTAAGCCCACTTTTCGGGTCGGGCCAAGTTTCGAGACGAAATTTTTGTGCCCAACCCCGTCCAAAATGGTCGGGCCTTGTGGGCTTTTCGGGCCATTTTTGGATCGGGCCTAAAAAATCAACTAAATATGCCTAAAAACGCATTTCTAAACCAGCCCAAAAAAATATAATTTCGGGCCAAGCCCGACCCTATTTTGGGCCAAAAAATTCTGCCCAAAACCCGCCCAAAATCGGACCGGGCTAACTTTGATCACCTATACGAACCGATAAGTTTGGGTGCCCGGATTTTCGGATCGGTTATCAGGTACCCAATTAGGTATCCAATAGTGATAATTTAACTTAATAAATTGTAATTATGATTTTTTAACACTAATTAACAATAATATCACATGATCTTGACCAAATTATTAATAATATTATAATAATTGACATTATATAGTAATTATGAAGTAAAGTAAGAATTTAAATATTGAAAAATAGATTTAAGTAGGAAAAAAAATTGCTTATCGGATCAAAACGGGTGACCATTAATTTTAAAATGATACCCAAAAACCATGCCCGATAACAAATTATCAGAACGGGTATCCGAACCGTTATGGTTATCGGATCGGGTACCCTAATTTTCAGAACGGTAACGGAACGAGTTTTCGGGTTTTCAGTTTTTCGGGTAATTTTATTCAGCCCTAAAGAAATACTTATGTAGGATGTTATTAAATTCATTTTTATCATTTTTATCATTTTTTTTGTTAATAATAGTACAGTAACATTTTCTCAGTTTGGTTTCAAAGAATATTTTCTCAGTTTTTTTAAGAGAAAATTTATCTAGCTAAAAAGAAAAGTGAAACTAATTATTCATTTATTTTTTCAAGTAACGCATTGACAACGTGTAATTTTAAACATGTACTTGTAATAAGAAGATTGAGAACAGAGGAAGATCTAATCGTTCTTCCTATATTTTGCTGACTTGCTCCCTCCATTCTTGAGTTTCCTCCATTAAAACGCACTCTAAATTCTCCATTAAAGTGGCTTCCGAGCTTTCTCTCCACCATTGAAACAACTTTTGAGGTAAGAATTTTTTTCTTTTGATTAATCATCGAATTTTCAATTCATAATCTAGGATTTAGTTCCGCACTATCGTTAATTTGATTTAGTATATTTTTCGTTTAAGGGCATGCTTAGATTGGGGGTAATACTTTAAGGGGATAATAAAAGTCAAACTAAGCAAAATGAATGTGAAAATAGGGAAGAAGGAGATAGTGATGGTGTGATTGTACAAAAATTATGTAGTGATAGTAGTATGAGGTGAAAGAAGAGGAATCAATACCCTCATTTTGGGAGTAATAGTTACACTAAGGGGAGGATGGGTAAACACCATGTCTTCTACCACAACTACCTTATTAATCCCTCCATCTCTCTCTTATCCTCATGGCACAACTACCTTATTTCATTTGTAAACACCATGTCTTCTACCACAACACCTCTAATTACTTTTGTTTTTTCCAGTTTGACTTTTATTACCCCTTAATGTACTACCCCCAATCCAAGCATGCCCTAAATTGTAATACATAATAATTATAATTTTTATTCCACAATAGTGAATAAAACCATTAATTTATATGAACATTAAGTGAAAAAATACAAACATTAAGTGAATTTAACAATGAGCATTAGCAGTTTCAATGATTATAAATTTGAACGAAAAGACAAAAAACATATGAATATGTGAATAATGAATCTCGCATAATAAAATGGATCTCACATATTATAAACATAAGATTGAATATATACAAGCAACAAAATTTTAATTTACAAGAAATGAATAATTTTTTTTTGACAAGATACAAGAAATGAACATATGAACAAATAATATGACATGTATATAAGTACTTGTTATTTGGACTTCTATCATTATCATCTTCAACATGTATAGCTAAAATCCTTCAATATTTTGAGATCTAAAATTGGACTTTTAACACCTTTCTTGCTTTTGATTTTGAAAATTTTAGAAAATGGGTTGTTAAATCAATTTAGGGTATTTCATCAAAAAATCATTTTCATAAAATAAAATCAACAATGTAATAATGAATTATTCACTTATAACAAAATTTATCCGTACGTCATGACTTCATCTATATTCTGTAATACTTGTTTTCTAGGTTGCACAAGAACGGGTACTGACACAGACATGGGTACGAAACGAATACAGAAAAATGTCTATTTCAAAATAAGGGACACGGGTACGGGATGTTAAAATTGAAAACTAGATATTTTAAAAAAAGAATTTGACCATATATTTTTCATTCTACCCTCTTATATTATTAGATCATATTGTACCATATTAACGATGAGCTATATATGAAGGAACTTATATTATTTAACCATTACCTTAATTAGCTTACTTTACTTATATTTTCTTACTAGGTTAAGTCCCGTGCCATGCACGTTCATAATTAAATTTTACAATAAATAAATAATAAATATGGTGTTAATTCAATGATAATTTATCCAAAAAAATTATTTGTAACAAAATAACTTAAATTAAATGTAAAGATTATTGAATTGGATTGTATAAAAAAAATATAGTAATAGAAACTTAGACGATATAAGGTTTTATATAAGAAAATTAAATTATTTGCTTAGGTAATTAGGTTAGTATCCATATATGAACACATATACATTTGTCCTTAAATTTTTGACATAGTTTGATCGGCATAATATGAAAACTTATTTGAATTCATTTTACTTTAGGATAATTAGTATTCCGTAATCAAATTTTTAAATATATTTTTAGTGAGTAGTAGGTTTTTTTAAAATAAAATAAAATAATCACATAAATGTTTAGAACAATTAGATTTAATTTTTCAATATATGTTATGTACGAAGTATACTATAACAAAATTATTTTGTTCTTATAAAAGTTATGTATAGTTTTAAGATTGGTACTCTGTACAAAGTATGCTCCAAAATGATTTTTCTTTAAAATTGATATTGATAAAAATATAATAATCTTGGAAAACAATATATTTTAATACCTTATTTTTTTATAATTTTAATCTTTGTTAGTATTTTTGTAATTAAAAGTTTCCTAGTATATATAGAATATGTGTAAAAAAATTTAATTGAGTAATATTGGATTAAATGTGTTATCAAAATGAAAATAATTATTATTATAGGTTATAAAATATATAGATGTCATTAAAATATGGCAAAAAAATTAAAAAGGAAAGGGAATAAAAAGGCGGGAAAATTTTTAACCAGGAAATGACAAGTGTCATTCCTGGTTTCGCCTTAAGTATATGTTTATTGATTGATTAAAAAAAATTAAATAGTCCATATCATTGTAGGATACGGTCCGAGACGTATCCTCGTGTGTCTCACGGGTGTCGGTGTCTGACACGGACACGACAGTTAGATGAAGTGTCCATGTATCGTAGCTTGTTTTTTGTTGTAATTTTCTACACAAAAAAAAATCATGTACAAAATTTATTTTCGACACACACACCACAAACAAAACAAAACAAAACAAAAAAAAAAAAAAAAAACTAAAAAAAAACTGAAAATGCAAACAATGTTCAAATGTAAACTATGTAAATCTTCATGTAAATTTACCTCTTTTTCGGAGAATCCGGTTGATTTTTGAGTAATTCTTGAATATCCATGATGATTTTTAATGTTTTAGTGAGAGAAAATTATAAAGAGGAGAGAGAATGTGAAGTGTGTAAAAAAAGTGAATAAGTTCGGAGAAATTGGGGCTTTAATTATAATCAGTTTTTTTTTTTAATTTTGTTTTATTTTATTTTATGTTGGTCTAGGTAGGGGTGTTCAAAAATCGGTCCAGACCGAAAAAATGGACCGGACCAAACCCGGACCATTCGGTCCGATCTTCGAGTCTTGAAATTCATTTTTCCAATCTGCGATCCGATCAAGTCCAAAACCCTATAAAAATCAGTTTCGGACCGGACCAATTTTTTTTTATTAAAATTATGCATAAAACCTTAAATAATGGTTAAAATTATCCTTAATATGTTTAGAAAACTTTAACTTATAAGTTTTTTGTACTAAACATACAAAAAAAGACGTAAAAATGACGTTATGATATAATTTTTCCTTTACTTTTTTTTGTGTTTTCCTTAACTTTATTAAAAATTTAGTATTTTTTTTAAAAAAATTCTTAAATCGATCCAAAGCGGTCCAGTCGGGGTTTTGGACCGATTCTTTCGGTCTAGTCCGGGTTCGGTCCTAGCTTAATTGGTCCGGTTTTCAGTTCTTAAAATTCTAATTTTTGGTCTTCGGTCTGGTCGTAGACCAATGAACAGCCCTAGGTCTAGGTCTCACTTTTTACGAAGGCTGATGTGCGTCATGGGCCCGGAGAGTCTTTTCTGTATATCGGGTGTACAAAAAATTTAATGAACAAATTACCCGAATGTACGGTACACCCAGATGTATATAACAAAAATTCTAGGTGGGCTCTGTTATGGCTAAGCAGGGTGCAGCTTAGACCTAGTGTGGGCTAGACCATGTGAACTCAGCACAAGATATGGTCCAATACTACTTTGCCAATCAAATTCTCCTTAATTCAACAGCGGTGATCTGGGCAAGAGAACGAACAAGGAGAAAAAAAAAGTATCATTTGAAAAGGCTGCGAATTTTTTTGAAGATAATTTCTGCATTTGACCATTGGTGAGCTTGAATTTCTTTATTTATATGCTCAATTTCAAATTATTACTTTTATTTTTGAAAAAAAAAATGGGAACTTTTGTTTTTCTTATATATGTTATTCATGGGTTAATCAGATTGTTATCTAGTGTTGAATTACTGATTTGAACTCAAATTTATGAACCCAGTTCGATTATAAAGTGAAAGATTGAAGAAATTTGAGATATTTGCGGTTATAATTGGTTTACATACTTTGAAATTTAGGTTTAAAGAATCTTGATTTGGGTGAATTGTATTTATGATCAGGTTAGAGTTTATAATTATTTTTTATAAATCATGTAATTGTTAGATTGCTGAGGAGTTTATATTGTGAAATGTGATCTAGAGAGTTCTAAGATTTGCCATTGTGATTGATTTAAAATAATATTGTATATGTCTGGAAATAAATTCTTACATACGAAGTATGCTGTGTTTGGATTGTTTGTATTCGATTGTTCGAGGTTGGTTTTAGTTTATGATTGGATTTCTTAATGTGCTGCTACATGGGTCAAGTGATGAGGAGAGCTTAAGAATGAATTAATTAATATAAAGAGTCTAGCATTGAAATTTTGTCGAAGTTTCAATTGTGTGACAACTAATTACTAATGTAGGAATTAAGTGACGGAGTAATTAAATGGTTTGCCTTTTTGAAAAAGAGCTTGGTTATGCAATAGTTCGCGTGATTTTGCGAATTTAGTAGGATATAAAATTTCTTAAAAATTATATAGCTTGGAGAGTCTGAATTTAGGTGTTAATCTTTACATGAATTTGAAGTTAAATGCATGAGGTATGATAAGTACATTGGTTCGCAGTTAATGGAAGCTTTGTGCTTTATTAAAACAATTATGCTAAGCTTATGTGTTAAGTAGAAGGTTAGCAGGAGATGAAGTCTGGTGGGTTCTTTTGTTTACTAGGTGGAAGTCTGCACTTTGTATTCCGAAATGTTGTGTCCTGCCTTAGATGGAGTAGATGATATCAGACCTGTCAAGAAGTAGTGCAACTGCTAGCCTTATGTCTTCAAGACTTCAAGTGCGGGAAACTAAGTTAGAAATTTACTCTAGGAAAATTTAAAGGAATATACTTCATATGATATAATAGGAGTGATTTTGCTGTTAAAATTTTTTTAGTTACCCTAAAACCTTAAGTAGTCCACTTGGCACTTTAATGTTGGACTAAAACCATGCAAAGCTTTTCATAAGATAGCTGAATGACCTGAACTTAAAACTGGAACAAGTATTCATGAATGCGAGATCAGTGAAGTCTAAGAAACATGGCATATTACTATGGCGTACTTAGCCATCTATTTGTATATTCATTTGTGTTATATAATACATACTACCTCCGTTTTTTATTAGTTGACACGTTTTGAGTTTAACACTATTCATACACCTCCCTTTGACCGTGATTTATATGTAAGGAAAAAAATTGTCAAGTGGGATCTTGTTAGATTCGTCACAATGTATATTTTCATAATATCAACTTTTTATAATTTTTTTCTTATCGTTAATTAAAGATATTAAAGATTTAATTTGTGCATTTGCAAACGTGTCTAAAGAAATATGTCAACTAAAAAGAAACGGAGGAAATAGTATATATTTTCTGTTCACTCTAGGCCAATCATTTGATGATTAAAAAAGGTTGTGAATAGATGGTTAGGTTACTTTTAGAGTCGCATCTTATGGAAGCTGTGTTGTCAAGGCAAAATTAGTTGATTTTCAAAGTATAGAGCATTTTGGGTACAGCACAGTTAAAAAGTTCTGGAATCTCTAAACAGAGTAGGTCATCGAATTATTGATTATAATTGCTGAAGTTTTGATAGATTATAACCAGCGATCTTGTTGTTACAATTTCTTTTCGTGCAATTTAGATTGATAATCTTCATTGTGAAGATCATTTTGCGATTCATCATAGTTTATAAGTTCAATTGATCTATAGTATTAGACTCTGTGTAATGTAATTGTCGTGTATATTCATATCCTCGTTTCCGAAGGTTGCCGAAAAACATATATTTCTTCCATCATTAACAATGTAGGAGACTAGGAGCTTTCCGAAGCTTGTTGAGGTTTTGCGTGTTATCAAAGTTTTGGATATTTATTCAATTTGGAATTATTTCTTATTGATCTCTGATGTATGATTAGTAGTTTAGTATTATTGTATCTTTGTCGATTTTAATCTTATAATTGCAAGCAAGGATAGGAAATGGGTCGAGGTTGGAGAAATCCTCATTTGATTAGTGTAGTATGATTAAGGACATAATTGTTTTTGCTTGATTGCCAAACATTGCCGAGGTTGGTCGGTTCGTAATTTGTTTATTTTGTTTTATATATGTGTGTGTGTGGAAGGTAGGAATCTTGGTATGGGGATCAGCAAAACTGAGATAAATCTGAGAAGGTTAATTGCTGCTGCACCACAACAGCAAAATCAGGCGAAATTAGCTCATGTATGTAATTCATGATGTTGTGAATAATTTAAGTTTGTGTGCATCTAGTTTTTTCAATCATACGCCTATTCAACATGTTTGTAGCTCATGTGCTTTTCAGCTGATTGGATTTTAAACCTGTAATTATGCAGTATGTTGCTACACTGCGCGAATTGTTGGAACATCTAACTGAAGAGACCACTCCAGAAGGCTTGCCCAGGTCAGCTTATACATTTGTGGTCTTTAGTGGCCTTTTTTATGGAATGTTTAAAAATTTTGTGGTAAACAAAGAGATCAACTGCTAATAGTTGTGAACTTGAAACCAAAGCTCTAGTGAAAAACTACCTTTCTCTCTCTTCTTATTGTTATAAATAGTGGAGATATTCTCTTGCTCCATAAAGTTGGAGAAATGGGTTAGAGGCAGAAAGGGTGGGATTTGGGTAAATGGGGATAAGCTTCCTCAGCGATGCATGGTAGAAGCAGATGCAATAACCTTAGCAGTAGAAGCAGAAGTAGAACTAGTAAGAGATTAGAGTTTGGATGTTAGAGTTGCAATTTTACCTTGCTGAATTATTGAAATCATCTACTTTGTTGAGAAAAAAAAAAACCTATTCTTACACTATGTTTGAATAACTATAGTGAAAGGAAAGGGAGGGGAAGGAAAAAGAGGGAAGGGAGAAGGAGAGCTTCCATTTTCCTTTCAAATCTCTCCAACAATGGAGGGATTTGATTCATTAAAAAGTGGAAGGAAAATGGATCCTTCCAATTCCCTCCCCTTCCCTCCTTGTATTAGATATCCAAACAAGGGAGGATGCATTCCTTCTTTTCTCTCCTCTTCCTTTCCGTTCATTTCCCTCTATCCAAACATAGCATTAATGTCTTTTTTGCATAATGTTGTAGACTGCGAGTGAAAATTGGGACTAGTTTCTTGGTTAGGATAGTGTAATGATATAATCTGTTAATTTATGAGTATAATAGTCTAGCTATCAAGCCGTTTGATGACTATTGTTAATTTATGATATAATCTGTTAGTTTATGAGTTTATAATAATCTGTTAATTTATGAGTATAAAAGTGTAATGATATATTGTGATTTGTTGTGTTAGATACTTTGCTCTATCATCAACATAACTAAAATCCATTACTTTTTTCAAACTCTTTGTTACTGTATGGGTTTACCAAACATAAATTTAATCCTGCTCCTGGGTTTTACCTTGTAGGGTCTCCAAAGCTAAAGTAAATGATTACTCTGAGAAGATTGAATCTATTGCAGCCAAATTAACTTCACCTATGGTATGTTTTGACGCCTCTTTATGTGTACTAATATTTTTCTATGCTTAATCTTAGCTGTTGTGGCTCTGCAATATATTGCTTTTTACAATGCATAATCACTTATAATACTTGTGATAGCAAAATGTAAGCTTGTATGTCTGCTGGTGTCTGTGTCTGTTCATTGATTATGTATTTTTTGTATGATTTTGATTGAGGAGGTTGCTAGTGATTTATTAGTTACACATAGTTGAGTTTCTCGAGTTGTTCTAGGATTGATTTTAAAATATTATTTTTATTTTGTTGTTGAAACCAAAAATTTGCATTATGCAGAGACTAAGTTGTTTCAGTAACAAACTTCAGAAGTATCATCTTTTAAATAGGGCACAAAAGGAAGAAGTGGCCAGACCCTCTGAATATAGAGATAACTGTTCTATTGCTGTTCATCTGGTTTTTTTCCTTGCAGATGAAATTAGTGAACATGATAATCAGTACTACTGTATTTTTTCTTTTTCTCTCTTTCCCTCTCTTTTTTTTTATATATAAAGTTTAAAATCATGAGAGCTTATTTTTGTTGAATATATGATTTCAATAGTTCCAAAGGGAAAACGTTTGCTGCTTTTGATCAACTTTGGTGTGGAAGGAGGTTTCATTAATGACTATATGGTACATGACTAATGCAGGAAATCTTTGAAGAGACTTCGACTGAGGCAAGCCCTCAAATAGCTGAAGAACTTAAAGTTGCCTCCCCACCAGGACTTAGGAAGAGACCAGTGTATGTAAACATTACAGTCTTATACTCTTATTCATGGAGTTATTTTATGGAAAATTTTGAAAATGAGTTGGAAGGTTTTTTGCAAGTGTAGGCCATCCTCATTTGTTGAAGACAAGTCGCACGATAATGTTGGACCTGATTCCTCACCAATAGTTAAATTAGATGCTGCTGCCCACTCACATATAGACAAGCACAGGTAATTTTATTCTGAGCATTGTTTTGTAAATGTGGTAAATAACTCCGAGTTTATCACTATTCACTTGAAAGAGTAAACTGAGTAGTCTTCTTGATACACATCTACTGTCCCTACGGAGTGTTTTGAAAAAGGATATGAACTATACACGTCTTCCAATGTTAATTTCAGGAGCAAGAGGTCAACAGGATTATAACTTGAAAGTTGAAAGATCAAGAAGCTCAGTTTACTGGAAGCAGAATATAAAGAATTGTCTTGTATAAATTTTGTGGATTCTTTTTGAGAAAATTGTTTCCGACCCCATGTTTTATTTGATGAAGTTGTCTTCAGCACCTTTTTTTTTGCATATTTATACAAATGTCTACTTTATCCCAATTTGCTGTAAAAGATTAAATCCTTCAAGCCTTTTTGAGGGAACATGGTTAAAGATAAATTTTCAGAATTGTAGTATCATGTTATTGATTCTAGGTGAGCATATGCTTAGTCAGCTTTCCTCTGTAAAAAATTGTGTAATTAACTTTCATTTCTTTGTACTACAGAAAGCTTCAAGAAGACTTGACTGATGAGATGGTGGGAATGGCACGACAACTGAAAGAGAGCAGTCTCTTAATGAGTCAGTCAGTGCAAAATGCTGAGAAGGTCAGTTTGAATTCAAGTTATATATTTATGCCTTGATGAGTTTTTTATGCATTTCTAGACTCTCTACTTCATGAAAGGTTGTCCAATTGCCCCTTTCACTTGCTACAACTAAAAAAACCAAAAACTTTCTATGACTTAGAAAACTAAAAAAAGAACATGAAACATTAGAAGATTGTGTGAATAAGGTATAATTTAAGTACAGGACCACTGCATCCTATATAAAATCAAAGGCCAGTTCACTAAGTAACCTTTTTTTTCAATTGCATTTAATTGCGTTTGTATTAGAGTTATAAGTGTAATTTAGGATGGGGCACTATATATAGTCTTGCAGCTGTATCTTGAAAATATTCTCACTATCTTTCACACTCCTGAGAGTTTTAGTGGAAATTAGTACTGAGAAGAAGTTTTTAGATGTAAATTTCTATCTATATGCTATCTTTTGCGGCAAAAGATTCCATGTCTTCGGTGCAAAAACACATTTCTTGCTTGCTTTAGCGGAAAATTAAATTTTCTGCTTTTGACCTTCTCCTCTGTCAACTAGTCAATTGTTTTAAATGCTATGCTCGTCGCTTCTCACCTTTCTGGTCTAGTCTAGCATCTTATATTTGTTTGTTTCCAACTTAGCTCACAATATTGTGGATATATTTTGGGGGGTTAATTCTGTTTTTCCATCATGGTTTTGTTGATATAGATTCTTGATTCAACCGAGAAGGCAGTTGAGCATAGCTTGGCAAGCACTAGTCACGCCAATGTAAGGGCAATGAGTGTTTTTTCACAGAGCTCAAAGACTTCATGTTTTACATGGCTTATTATGTTGTTTATGCTAATAGTATTTATGATGGTAGTTTTCCTTATTCGTATTACTTGAGTTTTTTTTTTTTTTTTTTTTTTTTTTTGGGATCAAAAAAGGAAGGCGATAAGAGACACTGTAAACATACTTCTAATTAGGGTGACTGTTGGATAGAGTTTTTGTACATGTAATGTAATTTGTAAGATCCCTATCTTAGGGATAACCACTTCTATTGATATGATTGACTTTCTGTTACATGATATTATTTCATAAATGAATACTAACTATTCTTCTTTAACTTCTTCCTTGAGTCCCTTCTCCATATTCTATGTTATATCATAAAACCATTTGGTAATTGGTAATTGGTAATTGGTCATTGGTGTACCTTCTTCGTCTTGTACATCAAACTTTTGTTCCCTATTATCTATATTATAGAACAATTAAAATTGAACTCTTATATAATCTTCGATATTAATTTAGGTGACACCTGAATACTACATCAGGTTAGCCATTTGGAGAGACCTCAAATTGAACAAAGCATAGGACTGACTGACTGATTGACGGATGAGATATCATTTACGATGTGTGACACTAAGGAAGTGCTCAGCTAGAACGTGGACGTCTGCTTAGTTTCAATTAGATCTGCTCTGATGTGTATCTGATGTCTTGTCCTGGAAAAAAAAAACTAATTACTCAATTTGAATTACCTGATCCAATTAAGACGGAATTGTTTATGAGCTTACATGACTGACCGGATCAAAGCTTACTAGACTTGAAAATAAACGTAACTAAATTAAAGTTTTTTAAATTTATAATAATGATATTGACATAAAATTCAAAATATGAATCGAAACCAAATACAACTGAAATGACTTGAAATCGAAACCAGACAATTATGCAGTTGGTCACAAAAATTGCATCTACCTCTGTTTTGCCCTGTCCAATTTTATTCAGATCTAACTTCTGGCAAATAGGCAACAGATGATCAAGGGCAATATGTGTCTGATGAATGGCTATATGGCTATAAAGAATTAATGAAGAAAAAATGTCATTTAACCAAAATCGGATTCCATTTCCAAGTTTTCATTTTCTCTGCTCTCAAATACTCTTGCAGTTCTGCACCACTAACAGAAGACAATGCTTCTTTTTCATCATGATCTTCATCCCAAAGTATCTATAGATTTTACTGCTTTCAGGACATTAAATTTGGATGCTGTCATGATCGCGATAAATTATACATGAGCGGTCCCTATATTGAATTCTCCTTGATTATTATTGCTACATACTCAAGAAAACGGAATTAATTGGTGTAAATGTGAAAAAAAAAAAAAAAAAAAAAAAAAACTACATATGTAATTGAAATAAATAATATTCATCTTATAAGGATATAAAATGTCTGGAAAAAGTTGTTGCTATAGAAGGACAAATCTCTATTTTTCCAACACCTTCCATACAGTCTACAATTCGACAAATTCCGAAAGCTGTAAACTCATTGTGGCTCCTATGATGGAAATGTGTTGTACTGTACACCATATTTGACTGCTATTGGGGCATTTCCTGAGTTTAGTATGGCTAAACTAGGCTATCTGAATTTTCAGAAACAGCTAGGTTATTTAAACATGCCTTAAGAGGTTTGTAGCTAAAGAAATAAAATCTTTTAGGGAAATTCTACATCATACCCCTGAGCTATTGACTATTCCACGTTGTACCCCTCCCTTTAAAATGTTCCACGCTGTAACCTCATGGTCCCAAAAGTGATTAAGCTGTACCCTGCCGTTATCCCTCCGTTACATGTTGTCGTTAGTGAGACCCACTTTACACCTATTTATTTTTTTTCTCGATTTTCGTGCTAAAAAATGTCCAATTAAAGGTTTTAGCGGTCATTTTAGGTCTAAAGGATCCAAATTGAGCTCGGATTTTGCAAAAAGTAACGTAAAAGCCCCGTTTTATGAATTCTAAATTTAACTATAAGAATTCAAATTCACAAAACGAGGCTTTTACGTTTTTTTTTTTTTTTGCAAAATCAAAGCTCAATTTGGACTCCCTTTAGGGCTAAAATGATCCCTAAAACATATAATGGGACATTTTTTAGCACGAAAATTGAGAAAAAAATTAAATAGGTGTAAAGTGGGCTCCACTAACGGCAACATGTAACGGAAGGATAACGGTAGGGGTACAACTTAATCACTTTTGGAACCTTGAGGTTACAGCGTGGAACTTTTCAAAGGGAGGGGCACAACGTGGAATAGTCAATACCTCAAGGGTATTATGTAGAATGTCCTAGAGTGACCATAAAATCTAGATGGTGGTAGTATATGCTAAAGAAAATATCAAATTTCTAACCTCTTATTGGAGAAAGAATACAGCATTGCTCGTCTTGCATGCCTCACGGCAGAACATCACTACAAAATTAAAAAAAAAAAAAAAAAAAAGAGTTCAGAGTTTCGACGTCTGTCAGAGAACATCACCAGTGAATTGGAAAGGAAAAAGACGAGTGGATGAAACAAAGAAATATAGAGAAGTAACCTTAACAAAGTAAGACAGGAGTTGATGCCTGCAGTCTCTGAACTATTATTCACTTTTTGTCTTAGAAAATTTGTTTTCCAGTTCATTGAGTCTCCTGGGAGACCCAAGTTCTGCAATATGCAAAACAGAATTTTCTTAGCTTGGATATAAATTAAGAAAGTATGTAAGTTGGAAAACTAAAGCACCTTCAAAGATATCAAAGCTGGATGCGCCTGCCACACTCAACTTGGTGAATGGCAGAAGGGACTTCTTAATAAGAGGATTATCCCATTCGAGAGATTCCCACCACTCTTGATCTGCTTTTATCTGTTGAAGAAAAAGCGGTACCAGTCCTTCCCCATTGTTGTGTAGGGGTACGGAGAGAGGTAGTCTCTTCACTATTGGACAATTTGTAACATTGATATGTTCAATGGAACCACAAGTTGGTATGATTCCATGAAAAAAACTTGTATGACATGGTAGATCATCCAACTCTAACGCCCTTAAGTAGGGGAGTTCATAGGCGCCATTACTCTCTTGACCCTGAGAGTTGGGTGATGTAATAATCTCCTCTAAAATGTTGCAAGCTGCTACTTTAACTTCTCTCAAGTTTCTCAACTGCTATTGTGTTAAACTGCTCTTGAATATCTGCTTGATTTTTGCACAATATTCAACAGTAATTTGCTCAACAGAACACTTTCCTAGCATCCCTCCATGACAGATGCCTGTCAACTTTGGCAGCTGCCTCAAGTGCAGAGCTCTAAAGTTGGGAAGCCAGATTAAATCACCATCTTTATCGACATATCCTTCAAAATCTATCTTTTCTCGACCACCATCATCATGGACTGCAATAACCATTTCTAATTCTTCGCATCCTTCGACCTCCAGCTCCTGGAGGTTATCAAGGCCACCTTTTAACAGATTTGATGTGAATCTCCTTTATATTGGGACAATATTTTATCACCAATATCTTAAGATTGGAAAAGGCACCTCGTTCGATAGCAACTCCTCCTTTTACTAGACCCCTGAAATCATGCAGATCATTGAGAATTAACTCCTGAAGGCATTGAAGCAATAAAACAACAGCAGCATTGAACTGGTTTTTTTCTTGTGTAGCTTCAACGCATGATACTAGTGACCATATCACTTCTATCACTTTGCAACGCCTAATGATAATTCTTTTCAATGCTGTTAAACGAATTAATGATGGAAGGGCACCAACCAAGCTTCTTGCATCAAATGCAGAGTTATGAATCTGTAGATCTTGAGAGTTCTCTGGAGGAACAAATAGATCCCCTTCGCTTCCTCCTTTAAGACTTCCGCTGCATATGATCACCATTCGTTATGCGTCTATGCTATGATCAACCCTTTTGTATTGCCCTGCTCCAATGACAAACTCGTAGTACTTCAGCTGCTGGAAATGCTGAGATTTAACATATTTGTTAAAACTGCTTACATCAGATATCCTGCAGCCTTCCAATCTCTCCAAATATCCCATTTTCAACACATCATCTCCTGAGATACTTTGCACATCTGGATCGAGCTTAAGGCATTGGATGTAAGTGAATGTCTGGCACAGATCCTTGCATCCCTCTAAATCAAGGAATCTAAGTTCAACTAGCTGATTTATCCCACGCGGCACATCTTTCATTGACCAGCAAAAGCTAAAATCCAACTCCCTCAAGCTGGTAAGTTTCACTACTGACGGCACAAAATGCAAACGCTTGCAGAATTCAAGCAGAAGAGCTCTCAGGTTCATCAATTCTGAAATCGAGTCTGGTAGCCTCTTGATGCTGGTTTTGGACAAGTTAAGCACTTTGAGGGCCTTCATATGCACAAAGAAAGAATCTGGGAGTTTTGTAAATGGGTTTTGCTGGAGCAGTAAGGTAGTGAGGTCTGGGCACATGGGTATTGTTCCGGGTTGAATTTCTGACAAAGAATTGTGCACTAAGGAAGCCTTGTCAAGATCTATTGTCCATCGTCGGCCACTAGGTATTCTTCTCAGCTCTGCACCCGCTGCAATCATGTATCGTGGCTTAATATTGGTGATTCGAATTGCCATGTCTCTGATGAAATTCTGCATCTTCACACATCTGTTATCATACCTCTCCAGTAAACATGCATTTTCGAGTTTATTGAGCATGCTGTGTCCTTTATCAAATTGCTTTTGCCAGCTATCTATCTTATCCAGAAGGCCTTCAGAACGGAAAAGCACAATCAGTTCATCTCGTACAATTTCACCATATTTAGGATACAATGCACATAATAGGAAACATTCCTTCAGCCTTTGGTCTTTCAAACGATCATAACTAAGCTTCAAAACTGGGAAAATCTCTGTTTCTATGTCAAATTGTCCTTCACTTGAGTTTTGCAACTCCTCTAAAGTATTACGCCACTCTTGTATGTCGTCTACTTCTTGCATGCTTCCAGCCATGACAATCAAACCAAGAGGCAAACCAGCACATTCAGCAGCAACTAGCTCTGCAAGCTCATTTATTTCTGATAGCATATATATGATCTCTTCTTCCAAGTACCTTCCTAAATAGCTCCCAAGTTTTTTCCTTTGATAGCGGCTCCACCTTGACAGTTTCCTGACATTTCATCCTTCTGCACACATCCAAAGACCGTGTTGTCAGGATCAATTTGCAACTATTCTCATCTCTGATGGGAACCCCCACATCCTCTAGAGAAAAATGTTCCCTCACATCATCCAGGAAAAGAAAAACACTATTTCTCTGCTTTAACTCATAAGATAAAGAAGCTGCCTTCCTGATTACATTTTTCTCCGTTAAAAGATGCTCAAATTCATAGCTTCAGCAATTTTATCCTGCAACATAGGCAATGTGATGCCATGTGATACAGACACCCAATAAACGCGTCCAGATGATTTAAACCGTTCAAGTAGCTCATCGTGAATTTCCTTGAGCAGCATAGTTTTCCCAACACCACCTGGACCATAAGTCCATAAACGCCTACTGTGGAGATAATGTCATCATCTATCAGCCAAGAAATGACTTTTCTCTTATTATCATGTAGCATTCTATCATTTATCTTCATGTTTGTTGTTACTAGTGCTACACTAGAGCTCCCATGAGCATAGAATGTAAACCCTCGAGGAAAACTCCCTTGCATAGTCAATTCTCCAATTTGCTCTATCAATCCAGCATTGTTCCGGTCTGATGTAATCAAATCTTTGCCTCGTAGCACCACCTCTTTAACGTCTTTCAACCAGTTATCAACCTCCTTCCTCCGTCTCTTTCCTGGTTGAAGCTCCTCTTGTTTTGTTTCATTGAGTACATCTTCTGCTTTCACATGCAATGCTCTGGCTTTACGCTTCAATGTCTGCAGCTTATCATCTTTGCCCTCACTAATATTCAACAAATTCTTTAAGGTTTCCATTGAAGAACCTGATAACCAAAAACAGGTACAAATGATTCTACAGGGTAAAGGAGGATCCAAAAAGAACACTTGTATATACTTTTAGTAAAGCATGTTTTTAATTTCCTCAAATGTGTGTTGTGGTAAATCTCAAGGTAAATATGGTAGAACTCAGTGTTCATAGGAGGGTTTAAGCATGAAGTATGTACTGCAACATCAACAAGTTAACGCTTAGACTCTTAGATTATACATCCGGGAGCATGACGGAGTGATGGACTTTATGTTTTTGTGTTACTTTAGAAGAATACTACAAGAGAGGGGGTGAATTGTAGTTAAGTGAAATTAGGCTAACTTTTTTGCGGAATTAAAGAAACTGAGCTATAGGAACTTTAAAAGTTTAAAGTAAGATAGAGAGATTTTACGTGGAAAACCTCTTGGCCCTAACAAGAGGAAAAACCACAACCACTTGAGATTTTAGGAAAGATTCTTCACTATAATAGGGCAAACAACATATCACAAGCTAAAGGATCAATCTTCAAGTTCCTCTACGAACTTGAAGTTCCCAGCAGCATGTCCCTCTACTTGCCACTCTTCTCTTCTTTATTCTCTTCTCTCACTTTCTCTATTGACTTCTCTTAGAGTTCACTCACTTTCTCTGCTGCTTGTAGTCGCCAGAGGTGGCGTCGAGGAGTGTTGATAGGCGATGCCCGGCATTGGTACGGGTTTGTGCACCACGGATGAAGAGGTAGAGTGTTTAAGCGTTTTATATAAGTAGAGCGTTTAGGAAGTAGAGCGTTTAAACCCTTTGTTCAAAAACAGAAGGTACTAAAATGTAAGGTTAACTCCATTCGTCTCTTATTGTTTGCACTATTTGACCCAGAAAGCTCTCATAAAAAGTAGATTCATGGTGCAAACAAAAAGGTTCTTAAGGGGCATATAATTACCTCCCTTTTGGGGTTTATTCCAAACAAAAATAAAATTAGAGGGTTATATTTTTTTAAAACATACGTAGTACTTATTTATCAAACTAAGGAGTATGTGATATATATCGCTCCCTGTTTAGAAATTCCTTAGTGCGTCATTGTTAGATCACTCACATCAGTGAGCATTTTTTTGCTCGTGAACAAAATTGATGAGCAAAAATGGGTAAAACTTAATACATCAATGAGCAAAGTGGAAAATGCTTATGAGCAACTTAGAAAATGCTCATAGAATGAGCAAAATTAACAATGCAGTAAAGCGTGGGCCCCAATCATCATCAGCAATTGGCGCCATTTTTTTTTTTTGCTTCCCACACCCCAAAACGACGCATTTTGGGAAGCGCACTCAATACCCAATATCAAAACGCGTCGTTTTGATGGGTGAGAAGGAAAAAAAATTAACTCCAGCCAGCTGACAAGGGCGCGTCAAACCAGACAGTGGGGAGCTGACAGTCTGACACGCGTCCCTGTTAGCCCAACACCCAATCACAATTATGTTACCGGTTTTTAACGGTAATAAGTCTGAAACGGCCATTTGGCCGACTTATAATTTTTTTAAAAAAATCATCAACGGTTATATTTTTTTTTTCTCTACAAATAGAGATCCATTTTGACATATTTTGGTATACTTTTAAAAATCATAAAAATACTCTATATTATTTTTACTCCCAATTCTAGTAAGATTTAAATTATATTTTATAATATAAAGTTCAAAAAGGTTATTTTTTGTGTTCAGAAAATTAATATTTTTTTAAAACGTTATTAACAATATTTTAATTATAATATCAGTGCTTTTTAAGTATTTAATATTGTTGTTATTTTATCATACAATTTAATGGATCCCAAAAACCCTAATTACTATCAACTTGCTCAACATTTTTCTGATTTAGGTGATGATTTCATCACTAGTCCCAATTTTCAACTATTCCTAGAAAGATTAGGAAACCCGTCTTCGCAAAATTCTGATCATCAACAAACACCTCCGCAAATTCCTAATGAAAACACTTATATTGAGCAACAAACTCCTCCCGTTACTGTAGGGAGCAACTCTGAGTATGACGTGAGCCAGGAAGAAGTTGTTCTGGAGACACCACAATACCCTCCACCACCTCCTAGGATTCCGATCAACCAACCACTCGCTAAAGCGAGTCGCATTTGGCCGGTTGCTGAGGATGAAGCTCTAATTGGGTTATACCTAGAAATAAGTGATGATACGCTTCGTGGTCCAAATCAAAAGGCATCTGAACTTTGGTGAAAAGTTCATGCAGCTTACTATAAAGTTCAAGCGGAGAAACCGCATATACTCCCACCAAGACCTATAAAGAGTTTGGAGACACATTGAAGAAGAATGGCAGCTGATTTGCTTCAGTGGAATAATTGCTATGAGGAGGCGGGCAAACTTCCTAAAAGTGGTAATGGTTACAACGAAGCTAATCGAATTAAAAATGCATCCAAGTTGTTTTATATCTCCTCCAAGTCATAACATAGTTTTGCATTTCCCCATGGAGTGGAAATGGTTAATAAAGACCTCAAGTGGAGGACAAAACTAAGATGAGGTCTGTTAAAGGAGGAAAGAAATGGTTGTGGTGCCGATGATGAGGAAGATAGTAGTGAAAGTGGGAAGAGGTCTAGGGCGGAAAGTGAGAATGAAGTCCGTACTGATGGATTTATGTCTGGGAGTCTACCATGACATGACGATGTCAAAAAACGAAGAATAAGCGTAAGGGCAAAGCAGTTGCTTCTTATAGTGCAATTTTGAGTATCAGTGAACAAATAAAGGCGTGTACTGAGGTTAGAGAAAGGGAGGCAAATTTAAGACAACAACGGTTGGAACTTGATAGCGAAAAGGAAAAGAGGAAGCAAAAACAAGTTGATTTAGCAGAGAAGAAGATGAATTTTGATATGCTGCAATCTCTTTTAGGAAGGACAACACCACTCACTCCTGCTGAAGTGGCACACAAGGAAGAGTTATTTCAACTAGTCTAACGGTAGAAAATGATTGTATGTTTTTAAGTATTGTGATATAATTCTAAATTTGAAGTATTGTTAATTAGTTGTATTGTGAGGTTAGATTTTTCTAATTTATGTAATGAAGTTGAATTGTTGTAAGCAAAGACTAGTCATAATTACTGCTTGTCATGTCTCATTCATGTCCCTTGTCTTAATGTATTTTGAGCAGTCATGTGTCATTCTTGTCAATTTTCTTGTTGTATGTTGAATAGTCAAGATTCAAAAAGTATCTTTAATCACTCATCGAATTGTCATTCATATTTTTGACCTCACATTAAGAGTTCATGCTTATAAATATTAAATACTACTGAAACCATCTACACAAATACAATATAATCCAACTGCTCAAAATTATCAAAAATATCGTAAGTATGGGCTTTGACTAATTAAAAATTACATTATTATGGAGTACCATTTTTATTTTATTTTTGACAAAAAACAATTGTAACTTCATAAAATAGACCCATCTTGGAAAAATCAATACTCCGTAATAAAGTGTTGGAGATTATTTAGTTTATTGAGTGACAAATCTTCTAAACGGTGAAGAAATCACTAAAATTGGCCGACTGAATAGACATTTCTGTCAACAATTATTTCTTAAACAACAATTAGTATTAGGTACTACTGGAGTACTATTCTCATGGTACTCCAATATAAAAAGTTGTGAGAGTATATAAATCAATATAAACCTAAAATAAGTAAAATTTCAATTTCATTTCTTTCTCCACTTTCTCTCTCCCCACCTTTTCTCTCTCTAATTTCCCAACCCACCATTTTAGCATCATCAAATCTTTTATTCTTCTCAACAAAAACCAAAAAATTTCTTTTGATTATTATTTTAACCACTCAAACAAGCACAAAATTGCTCAATCAAAGCTGAAAATCAATTTCACTACATAAAAAATGGTTTATAGTTATGAAAAATATAAAGAAACGACAATTATGAACAAGAATGAGCAAAATAAAGTAAGTATATTTAATTTGTTTTGTTTTTAGTTTAATTAATTGAAAATGATACTGCTAATTTGAACTAAATATGTTAATTTGATTTGATTCAATCGAATCGTTATTTTTGAATTTGCCAAAATGTTGTTATTTTAAGAAAACTTTATGTTATTTTACTAATTAAATACTATGTAGTTCTACTAAAACATTATGTTATTTTACGCAAATCTTGTGTTGTTGTTTGCTAAAATAACCTTATGTTACTTTGCTAAAACGTTGTGTTACTTTACGTAAACCATGTGTTATTTTGATAAATTCTAGTGTTATTTTGTGGAAACCTCAGCCCGTGTTATTTTACTATAAACTTATGTTATTTCACACGAACCTTGTATTATTTCAGTGAAATCAATTATTATTTTGCCAACAGATTATTGTGTTATCTTACTTGAACTTTTTGTTATTTTGCTTCAACTTTTTGTTATTTTCAAATGTATGTTATTTTTACAGAACAATACGTTAATATCCCTCTTCGAAAATATTCGCTCACTTTATTTTTTTTACGTAAAATTTCTTCTGGAAATTCTCATAAATTTGTTCGATTCTTTTTCTCTTCTTTAAATAAAATCATCTTCATTCAAATTGCTGTTCAAATTTTATCAGATTCTCACAAATATAAAACACTTAATTGATTTTTAGGGTTTTAATTTTTCTATTTTTTGAAACAAAGGGTTTTAATTTTTCTGATTTTGGTAATTTGAGCAATTAGCTCTTCAATTCAACAAAATTTCTTAATAATAGAGTGATTATTTGAAATTTTTTGAAAAATAAAGTAAGACAAAGGGAAGAGCAGAAGAACAAAAATAGAAGAAGAATTTTTTTTTTTTAATTCAAAAGCTAGTATTTGACCCCCTGGAGTACCATGCTCACGGTAGGGGTGAGCGTAGCAGGGTACCCTGTAAAAATATTAGGACCCGGAACCGGAACCTGTTGCAACAGGTTCCTAAAAATAGGAACCGGAATCGGAACCTGTTGCAACAGGTTCCTAAGAATTGAGAACCAGAACCAGAACTGCAGGTTCCGGTTCCTAAACAGGGTACCCTGTCTGTCAAAGTAAGTTTAATAGTTACTTGATAAATTGTGACAAATTTATTTTTTTTAAAATAGATGATCACAATAAAAGCTTACAACTTTAGTATAGTACTTCAAATATAACAAACCAACACTAATTGTCTAGAATTTTTAATACCATATAGGTTCCGGTTTCATGTACCCTATAGGGAACTTGTACTAACAGGGTACCCTACAGGTTCTAGATCCAAAATTTTATTACCCGGAACCGGAACCTGTTGCAACAGGTTCCTAATTTTATTACCCGGAACCGGAACCTGATCAACAGGTTCCGGGTTTGGAACTTGCGGTTCCGAACAGGTTTCGGTTCAATATCAGGGTACCCTGAATTTTTGTTCACCCCTAGCTCACGGTATTCCAGGAGTATTATAGAAATTGTGCTTAAACAGATTATTATTGTCAATTTTTCCTACTAAAATAAAGGACAAATATTACTCCGTAAATCATAAATTCACAAGTGCGAAATTTCTGGACTTTTTTCAAAAAAAAAAAAAAAAAAGAAAAAACTGGACTGATTTGTTCAATATACAGTATATTGTATCAAGTCAATCGTCAGCAATAATCTTTTTGTAATCCGTCAGGTACTGATTTTTAACCTTTCTTGATGTAAAATTACATATCTTTGATTCTATTATTCAATTTTTTTTAAGTAAATCTGTTAATCCCTTAATATTTAATCAATTGGTACATAGAAATATGTTTTATTTTCGGATCTCTACCTTAATTCATTGGTTTGAACATTTGATCATGCTGCCTATAATTATATTAAGAAAAAAAAAAAAAAAAAAAAAAAGGTATCAATGAAATCATGAATTTGATCTTGTTTCAAACAAATTAAGCTGCAAATTTGATTATTTTGACTGATTAGCGTGCTGTGATTAATAAGTATTTGGGTGTGTGTTGATTTTGTTGAAGGTTGATGGGTTGTATTTAACTTTTGATTTACTGAAAAAGTAGTGATGGGGTACATAAATTGATGCATAATTTGTTGATTGTTGATGTGATTCGCGGTTTCTGAATATAGCGCGATTTATTGGATGGATTAGTTGGTAAAAACTATTTTATGGATTGGAGCATTGCGAACTAAACCTGACAATTTTAGGCAATCGCGTTGTCTAGAGTCCCTATATCGTTTTCTGTTGAATTCCTTTTAGTTGATTGATAATTAGTATAAATCATAAATTTACATGTTTGTTTGCAGAATTTACAATTGGTTGCTGTTACAAATAACTGTTCGTAATTCATTCCTTTTGTTTTGAGTTCTTTGAATTATCATTCTAAGATTGGGCTTTTTGGTTGTCTCAGATATCTTAGTGACGAACTTTTAGCTTCGTGTGCAAATATCTGACCAAAGGAATCGAAAGTAGGGGGGTTGTGTTTTAGCTTCGTGTGCAAATATCTGACTAAAGGAATCGAAAGTAGGGGGGTTGTGTTTTAGCTTTGTGTGCAAATATTTGCTGAGTGGAATTACAACCTTAAGGGGAATACCATTCTCTACAGTTGTGTGTGTGTTCGGTTGTTGAGAGAAGGGAAATATGAGTCGTGACCAAAAGAACACAAAAGATGTAAATGATGAGGTTGAAGAATTGCTTAGGGCTGCAGAGGATGCAGCTTTACTAAAAATTAACCTCAACTCACACACGATTCATGCCTCCCCTTCTGATCTACACCCAGAACTAGAGCAGCGATTCAGGGACCTTAAGACGGGCTCTAAATCAAAGACAAAGAAAGAGAGTGTAACCAGAAAAACACCTCCAACACAGTCTGCTGACGTGAACAATCAAGTTGAGGAAGATGACTTATTAGCAAGATTTGCAGCTCTGAAGGCCTCTTTGCCTAAGCCATCTCCCTCCGCTTCCTCTTCATTTGTGGGTGTTGGGACATTGGATGCTTCTGTTGAGGATAAGCTTGCTGGTGGCAGTTTGGACAGTAAAGCTGTCATTGACGATGAAGAGGAAGATGAAGTAGAGAAGGTTATAAGGTGGGCTATGGATGCGGCACGTCTTGATCCATCTCCATCTTCTGATGATGAGGAGTTAGAAGATGATACACAAGGTGATGATTCTGATGACAATGAGGCGAGTGATGAAGATGTTGAGAGCTCTAAAAAGAAACCAAAGGGGAAACCCAAATAGTAAGTTGCTGCTATATCCTTTAAATTTCTCCCCTTGTGTTTGTGGTGCATTGGTTCATAGCTTATATTATGCAGTAGGCCAATACAGATTTCTCATCATTTGATGCATGGGAATTTTTTGTTATGTAACTCCAAACATTCTACTTAGTATACTCCATATTATTCATGCTATTATTTAGCAATAACAAAGGAAGGAGTGAAATTAAATGAACACAGCTTTATTGTAATAGCTTAATAGGGAAGTAGAAAAGTGAGGAAGATATTGATGCCAACATTTGCACTTTCTGAAAAGCTTGGAAAATATTTTTAGTTCTTTCCCTAAAAGTTAGTGAAATGGCATCACAGCGTTGTGGATGGAACAATGTCATTTCATACCATTTGCTAGCAGTGTAGTTTGGTATCACAAAATCAATGGCCCTCCCTCTCTTTGAACCTTGGTGAAAGGTTGAAAATAGCCATTACAAGTAGCTAGTGTATGAATTTTTTGCTTTTATAGAATCATGGGAAGGGTGAGGATAAAGGATTCTGTGCTTTGTGTCCCCCTCCCTCCTCTCCCCAAAAAAATGGCTATAACTTAAGATTCACAGCAAATATATTGGCAATAAAAGGAATTGAGGCGATGCATCCTTTGATATGATGGATTGTTAAATAGAGGTCAACTTGATATTGATGTAGTATGTAAAGCTAGAACATGAATGAATGTTTGCATCTGATAGTTTACGTTATCTTCCTCATTCACCAAATTCTAGATACATTTTTTTTGAGAAATCGTACAGGTTGATTTTACAATATCTGTTAGAATTGTTTCATAAATACATTTCTATAATACAAAGTTGCAGGAGCTGCCAAACCAGGCAAGTATTGAAATGAACGTTGTTATGTAACTGATCTATTGGAAAAATCCATCTGTATTGACATCCTTAGCTTTGCCTTTTTGCCTCCTTTTCAGCCTGCAATGTTTTGTAAGCATATTAGTATTATGTTAGATAAATTATGACTGAGAAGCAGGGACAAGATATAAGTTATAGATTAAAAGTTGCATCTTACTGCTCTGACAACACGCTCGAATGCATCAGGCCCATATCTCTCAATGTAGCGTTCAACAGATTTCCGAGCATCAAGAGACATCAATTGGAGCACTTGACGGTGGCCCTGAGGATAGTTGGAATTAACTGACAACCCAAGCTTCACATACTTGCGGACGTAGTTCTCATATATGTATGCAGCGCCATTGAAGATTGGCAGCACCAACCACATGCAAAACAAGAGCTTAACATATGGCCAGAAAGGAAGCCTGCAACATTTTGGGAAATTTATTTTAATTGACTTGGCCTTTCTTATTGCTAATACATTATATGATCACCATTTATCGATCCATAAATACAGATACCATTGAAGGACTCTCCAACATGAGAGCTCAAAGAGAGTTGTCAACGAGTAAAGAACCCAGTATGTCAGCCATTGTTGATCATCCAGTGTTGAAGGGCTCTCAATAGCTCGCATTGATGCATATCTGTTGAATAGCTATCTTCAATATTGCACTTTTCTGAATGATATTCTGCTATTGAAATAACTATTGAAGTATAACTTACAGTGGATACAGAAGCATCAGCCCAGGCCTGTAATGGCATAGGAATAATAAAGTTTTAATCAAAAATTGTCAGACGAAAAATGGAACAACAAATAACTTGTAAACTAGAAGTAAAAAAGGAGGGCTAACCCAATAAGTGCATCAAAACTCATAGCAATTTTTGCAAGAATACCCATGTCTGCAGACTGTTATGCTCCTGTTACAGTTTTCGGCTTCAGATAGAAATAAGCAAAATGAGATGTACAGAGCTTTAATAGAGAAGATAGGATTTCTGGGTTTATATGATAACTGTTCATATTATGAAGCAAAGGATAATTGTTGGGTTAAACCAAAGTCTGGTGTTGGCCCAACCAACAAGAAAGGGTAAACTAAGATTAAGGAAAGAATATTTTCATTTGCTAAAAAGTTCAACTCTCAAAGGTAGTTTGATGAAGAGAAAAGATTGTTGGTGGATATAAAGTTAAGTAATGCCTTTTTAGCCTCTCCTATTTTATTCTCGCAAAGGCAACTCTAGCATGATGCTTGGAATTTCTTGAATATGCATGGTACCACGGGTACTAATAGATTTTTATCACATTAGTTTCATTTTGTACAAACACACAATTGAGTGTAGGAAGAATCAGTCTCTAATCGAATCAGTCTCTAATCCCGGTGTTTGACAATAGGGATAATGAGGATAAGAAGGTAGGATAAGGATAGGGAATTATTAGGGGGGATAAGGATAAAAATTATGATACCCATTGTTTGGAATGAGTTGGGATAAGTAGCAAATTCACTTAACTATTCTTACTAATTTCTGAGGAAGCCCCAATTAATCAATTTGATAAATAAAATTTGTTTATCAAATGACAAAATGGTAAATAAAACAACATAAATGCTCAGTCATCATGGCATTTTCGTAAATATATCAACAATAGTGGGACTCAAATTTACTAAAAAGTTGTTGGTTTATTTACAATTTTGTCATTTGATAAACAAATTTTGTTTATCATATTGATAAACTTGGATTTTCTCCTAATTTTTGTCCTCTCTCCTTTTCCTTCCCTTTCATTAAGGGTAAATTCGTCTTTCGCCTATTAGAGCATCCCCATCAATGAGTATTTTTTTGCTCATGAGAAAAAATGGTGAGCAAAAATGGATTTATAGCTTCCCCATCAATGAGCAAAAGGAAAAATGCTCATGAGCAGAATTGATTTTGCTCATCCTATGAGCAAAAATGAAGATGAATAGTAAAAGAGTGGGCTCCACAAGAGGGAACAAACTGACGCCTTTTTTTTTGCTTCACCCCTTCTCAAAACGACGCGTTTTGGGAAGTGAACTGAACAGCTCATCCCCAAAACGCTGCGTTTTGAAGGGTTTGAAGCAAAAAAAATAAATTAAATGGCACCCACTGACAGGGGCGCGTTAGTCCAACCATTGAGGAGCTGACACGCGTCCCTGTCAGCCTCCTTACCCAATGAGAAAATATTACTGTTTTAAAACGGTATTAAACATTAAACAGCTATTTTGGCACTTTTAATAATAAAAAAAAATCATCAACGGTTATATTTTTTTTTTTCTCTACAAATAGAGATCCATTTTGACATATTTTGGTATAATTTCAAAAAACACTATATTATTCTTACTCCCATTTCTAGTGAGATTTATTTTATATTTTCTAATATAAAGTTCAATTAGGTTTTTTTTTTGTTTATTATTGTTAATTAATATTTTTAGTACTCAAATATTTTTTAAAACGTTATTAATGATAATTTAATTATAATATTTTGTTTTACTTTCAAAAATAAAAAATACACTCTTTATTATTTTAACTCCCAATTGTAGTAGGATTAATTTATTATTTTATAATATAAAGTTCAAAAAGGTTCTTATTTTATAGTTAATTAATTTTTGTAGTACTCAATTAATTTTTAAAACGTTATTAACGTACTTTTATTTTAATTTCGGTGCCTCTTAAGTATTTATTATTGTTGTTAATTTATTATACAATTTAATGGATCCAAATAACCCTAATTACAATCAACTTGCTCAACATTTTTCTGATTTAGGTAATGATTTCATCACTAGTCCCAATTTTCAATTATTCCTAGAAAGATTAGGAAACCCTTCTTCTCAAAATTCTGTTCATCAACCAACACCTCCACAAATTCCTAATAATGAAAACACTTATTTTGAGCAACAAACTCCTTCCGTTACTGAAGGGAGCAACTCTGAGTACGATGTCAGCCAAGAAGAAGCTGTTCCGGAGACACCACAGTACCCTCCACCACCTCCAAGGATTCCGGCCAATCAACCACTTGCTAAAGCGAGTCGCATTTGGTCGGTTGCTGAGGATGAAGCTCTAATTGGGTTTTACCTAGAACTAAGTGATGATGCGCTTCGTGGTACGAGCCAAAAGGCATCCGAACTATGGCGAAAATTTCAAGCAGCTTACTGTAAACTACAAGCTGAGAAACCGCATATTCTTCCACCAAGACCTATGAAGAGTTTGGAGACACATTGGAGAAGAATGGCAGCTGATTTGCTACAGTGGACTAGTTGCTATGAGGAGGCGGGCAAACTTCCTGAAAGCGGAAGTGGTTACAACGAAGTCAATCGAATTAAAAATGCTTCCAAGTTGTTTTATATCTCCTCTAATCCACAACATAATTTTGCATTTTCACATGGAGTGGAAATGATTAATAAAGATCCGAAGTGGAGGACTAAACTAAGATGGGGTCTGTCAAAGGAGGAAAGAAAGGGTTGCGGTGCCGATGATGAGGAAGATAGCAGTGGAAGTGGGAAAAGGTCTAGGGCGGAGAGTGAGAATGAAATCTGTACTAATGGATTTATGTCCGGAGGATTACCACGACCAAACGGTATCAAAAAACGAAGGCTAAGCGAAGGGCAAAGCAGTTGCTTCCGAAAGTGCAATATTAGTGAGTATTAGTGAACAGATAAAGGCGTGTATTGAGGTTAGAGAAAGGGAAGCGAATTTACGACAACAACGGTTGGAACTTGATAGAGAAAAGGAAAAGAGGAAGCAAAAATAAGTTGATTTAGCAGAGAAGAACATGAATTTTGATATGCTTCAATCACTTTTAGCAAGGACAACACCACTCACTCCAGCTGAACAGGCCCACAAGGAAAAGTTACTTCAATTAGTCTACAGTAGAAAATGATTGTATTTCTTTAATTAGTTTATTTTTAATTAATTGTATTCTGAGGTTAGATTTCTTTAATTAGTTTATCTTTAATTAGTTTATCTTTATTTTGTTCAATTTTAATTTGTTTATTTTTAATTAGTTGTATTATGATGTTAGATTTCTTTAATTATTTTATCTTTAATTATTTTTATCTTTAATTAGTTTATTTATAATTAGTTTATTTTTAATTAGTTGTATTCTGAGATTAGATTTCTTTAATTAGCTTATCTTTAATTAGTTTATTTTTATTTAGTTGTATTCATGTCCCTTGTCTTACTATATTTTGAGTAGTCATGTGTCTTTCATGTCAGTTGTCTTTTTGTATATTGAATAGTCAAGATTCTTTTCTGTCTTACTATCTTTAATCACTCATGGAATTGTCAATCATGTTTCATCACTCATGGAATTGTCATTCATATTTTTGACCTCTCATTGAGAGTTCATACTTGTAAATAATAGTGATACCATCTACGCAAACACAATATAATCCAACTCCTCAAAAATATCCAAACACCCGTAAGTAACAAGCAAACACAATGTTTTCCGTTAGTAAACACAAAGTAGGAGAGAGATTGATATGCATTTTTTTTTGCTCACTAGTGGGATAAAATTTGCTCACAAAAAATGCTCATGAGCAAATTTGGTTGGGAAGAGAGAGAAAGTGGGTAGAGAGAGAATGAGGAATTTTTTTTTGGCTCACGAGTGGGGATGCTCTTAATATTTATCCCCAAACCTTATACTTGCCCCTTTGTTATAGAAATAGAGGGATAAGCCCCTATTTAGTCTCATCCCTTTTATATGGGATAACTTGTATCCCCTCAAACAAACAAGGGATAAGGGGACGTTAGGGATTTTAAATCCTTATCCCATCAATAATCCCCACAAACAAACATGCTAGGATCACAAGCTCATGCATCTCACTTTGACCGCTGCGCCAACTCTTTTGGTCTATTACATTATGTGCTAATATTTTATTTAAACTAATTTGTTTTGGGAAGTAGGGGGGACAACTATTTCCCTTTGTCTCATGCTAGCTCCGCCAATATAAAGCGAAGTAAGTAGCAAACATAAAAATGGCCTAAGAAGTAAATTGATAAATATAACAATTTTCAAGGATACATTAGTAGGGTGTAAAATGAGTTGATACGTTTTACGAGCTATCGCGAACAACCTTTGTTATAAATCGTTTATTATGGTTAATAAACAAGCTTGAACAAAAATCATAAACTTGCTAATAAACATGTGAAGTTCAAATATCAGGTTCCATATGAAATATTCACATGTCAACAACAATTTTGTTATGTTGTCATCAATTAGTGGAACCTCTCTTTGGTGTTTTTTGTATGATGACATCCATAAAAAGCACAGAGGGGAAAAAAATTGTAAGATCAACTGATCAGTATACTCTTTATTACAACGGAAAGTCGAAAATTGTATACAATTGACATTTTACAATTAGGGTTCACGATAGACCTCATTATATCCACTAATGAGGAAAAGTGGACAACACATATCATTAACAATTTATAAGATGATATTGGTTTTAATTTTGTAATCATGTTATTTGTTAAGGGAATTATGATACTAAGACCATCTCCAATGGTGAGACTCTAATAGTATTTGTTAGGAGAGAGAGAGAGTTGTTTTTGCAAAGAATACCAATAAGTTGGTATCTAAACTTAGCAACTCTAAAAGAAAGTTGCTACGTTTAGATATTCAACTTGAGTCTCAATTGACAAAAAATGTGGGCCTTAATTATATTTATTTAACTTGTTTTAAATACAAGCCAACAATCTCTCAAATAAAAAAGATGAAAACAAAAGAATTGCATATGGTGGGTCCAATGGAAAGTGACATAAGTATACTTAAATGTGAGTCTTACCATTGGAAAATTATAAATCATATGAGTTGCTAAATTGAGAAGTGGGTTGAGTATTACCATTGGGAGTGAAAAACAACTCAACTTGTATTTTAATACTCATAATTGAGTCTCACCATTGGAGATGGTCTAAGAGCCTATTCAGCTCCTAATTTCTTTCTCTCATAAAATACTCATTTCAGCTTGGTTCAGTTCAGTTCAGCTCAGCTCTAATCAGTTCAGTTCAACTCAACTCCAATCACTTCAATTCAGTTCAGCTTAATTCAGTAAATGTGAACAGGCCTTGAGTTACAATGTCCTTGCCATTATACAAATACTGCCACCCATAAGATAGAGTTTTTTTTTCAACCAAAAATTCTCAAAATCTAAGGGCTTGTTTGACATTTTTTTTATTTTTTGAAAATAAAAACCAAAAACAGAAAACGGTATTTCCACTTTTCTATTGTCAATTTTTAAAATTATCATCTTAATAAGTTTGACTAATAAACATTTCATAACGCCACATCACCTACATATAAGATTAAGGGGATTCGAACACCCAACTACCACTCATGACAAAGTTGTCTATTTAACCATCTTAGCCCATTATCAAGCATGTTATAAATATGAAAAAAAATGTACACGTATATAATTAAGTGTATAGACTGTACACCACATGATTTAATTATTTTAAAAAAAAAACATCCAATAATGTCAATTTCAGATTTGAAAGTGCTTAAAAAAATATCACAATTGCACAATTACATAAATAGCAACTTGGGGCAACACTCGAGCTACTCACTAGTTATCAGTTAAATAAATGTTGTATTATTAGAGTTAAATTAATTATTCACTCTCACTAGTACGAAATGTTTGTGAAGCGAACAAATAATACAATCATCGAAGATAATCAAAGTAATATAGGTAATTTTTTTTTCCTTAAATAAATAGACTTAGGAGAATGGCGCTAAAATCAGAGTGTTATAAGTGTAAAAAAAATGGACACCATATGAACCCTTAGTTTCTCCTCTTTGAATCAGAGCAAAAATTTGTACATCCAAATGACTTCGATAACCTTTTCTAAATGACATAAATTAGGAAATTTTAAAATGGAAACAAAAATTAGTGCAAAGTAAGAAAGTTATGCTATCATTTGTCATTACTAACAACAGAACCCGAAATAGTTACATTCCTCAACTGTACAAGGATCTCATTTCAGAATGTAATCCGTAAGACCAAACGTATACTGAGAAAACTGTCTACCACACAGAGGAGCATTTTATTCTCCTAAGAATCCTAATAATATAAGACAAGTACTATCAACCACCTTTCACTTGAGATATGGGTATCACAGAAGTTGAAATGGCCAGTTGCACTCTCACAGAAGACCTGTCTCATATTTACAGGCGTATAACCTATTCAGTAATTCACTTTAAAGGGTCTTCCAACTTACTTTCTTACACAGTAGATTCAATAGAAACTGAGATAAACTCTTGGAAAGTCAGGAAAGAATGGAAGGCAGAAAAGCAGCTTTAACAGCCCACGGTCAGAGAAATATTTAGGATGTACAGAATGATTTAAATTCCTATGAACATAACGCACATTCCAATTGGTAGTCATCATCTAACTATTGAGGTGGACGAGTGGCTGCCTGAATCAATAGGAGCTTTCTTGCCCAACTTTTCTAGCATCCGGAAGCATCCAAAAGGTCCAGACTGTCAAATCCAGAGGGTGAAAAGATGTCAACAAATAAAACGTTCACAATACAGATGTATCATCAACTTAAAATACAAAGAAATGTCACTCCTATGATCTATCACAAGATAGGGGTTACTAGAGAACGTTGACAACAAAAAGCAAGATATAACGTTTCAAGATGTTATCTGGAAGCTTCTTGTATGGACTAAATGCTGTTTTCTTCAAGAAAAGCTGGCATATAATTAAGAAAGAGGTGTATGCATCAGTTATAGAATTCTTTGTTCTCATTTACTGAGGCAACTAAATTGTACCGCAGTTACTCTCATTCCCAAGGTTCCTAATCCTACTACGGTGAAGGATTTTCGCACATTAGCATGCTGTTTTGTTATTTACAAGATCATTTCTAAGATTTTAACTCAGAGAATGCAAGCGTTATTGGTGATGTTAGCGAGTTTCAAACTAGTTTCATTCCTTCCTGATAGACATATCTCTGATAATATTTATTGGCTAATGAGCTTATCAATGGTAAAAGTAGAGTTAATGTGTCTCCTAGGTGCATGATCAAAGTGGATCTAAAAAAAGCCTATGACTCCATTGGATGCAGTTATCTAAAGGATGTCATGAACTCATGACTGAATTTGGTTTCAGTAGATTTTTGCTTGTCTTTCTAATAATTTTTAAATATTTTCTTAAATGGCAAGTTTTGTCCTCCCTTTGCTGCTAAAAAAAGGTTTATAAATATTCACAGGAATAGGAAGGCATTCAATGATAAATGTGAAGCTCCAACTGCAGTTTATCATAGAATTTGTTTTACAGTTTCATGTAGAGCTAATGATTCTCAGAGAAAGCTTATTGTCCTTAGTTGTTTGCATATGATGACTTTTATTTTCTGCCCTTCCTAGAAGGTAGGAGTTTATTAGTGCTATTGCATTTTTTATTCTTGTGGTTTCTTTGTACTAGTGGTTTGGTTGTAATGCTCTTTATTGGTAATAAAAATTCTATATTTTATTTGCCGCTAAAAAAATGACCTACATTTGCAATATTATTAAGCCCTTGATTCATTTTCAATTTTAATAACTTGAGTATAGCAAAGATACTAGCAACCATAGTATTAAATAACTCACCTTCCAGCGTCTCTTACGATCCAATACATTTTCAATAACCTCCAACCTACTTATTATTTGTCTGAATGTTGGCCTCTTCATTGGTTTATCATTCCAGCAGTGCTCGATCAATCTGCAAAGTATATTCAAGTCAGCACAGTAGAGTATAAATTAAAATATTGAATAAGCTAATTATCTTCAGCGAAAAATCACTGTATTCCCCCTGCTATGCTGGACACCCAGTAGTTTATACCCTTAAGATACAAATACAAAGAACATACATGAAAAAACAAATCTAAAAGTAATCTTATAGCAATGAAAAGCAAATAAAGAACACCCAACAAACAAATTACTGTATGCAACCATATGTCAATGCAGCAAGTGTGGTCACATACACTACACAAGCCTTTGTTACGAAATAAAATCCCCATGGGAACTTCAGTATCAATGCGCTGTTTGATAATAGAGGTCAGTGCAATCAATGTCAATCAGCTTCAAGCTCCCCTCGCATGAAGCCTTTTGGCTTTACATTTGCAGGATCACCCATAATCTCCAATTTTACCCCAACAAAGATTATACCAAATATTGCCCCTTCATTCATTGCCAGTCAAATTTACAAGATAAAGGGATATAAAGGCCAATTAATTCCTGCCTAATAAGCCCTGTGTTCTCTAATTCTCTAATTCTCTTCACCTGAAGACATGGGTGTCAAAATTTTATTTAACTGCTACACACCTTTACCGATACATATATATACCAGATACATTCAGACATAGATTATATAAACATAATACCTATCACAAGGGAGATAATCTTCAAAAGTTTAATTAAAATTATAGGATTTAAGCATAGTTATCAATCTTATCATCAAACAAAATTTCTGGTCATATATTGCATTAGATGACATGTACAAAAGATTTAACAGAAATTCAGCCAAGCACTGCAAAATATTAACAGATGTATATCTAAGACTTGCCACCATGATATTAGTAAAGTAGTAACTTCTTTAGAACTCAACCACAACCTTACTGGAAAAAGGCAGACAAAAACTGCAGCAGCTCTCCTCCAGCTTATTAATAAAGAGACAAAATAAAACCTGGATACTTACTCTTTTAATCCAAGAGCATAATATTTGGCTGGAGCTGTAAATGGTGGGCGTTCATTAGAACAATATGCCTTAGCTACTTCCTCTTCTTGCATTGATTCAAAGGGAGGGCATCCTTCGATCATCTGAAGACACACATGACAGTAAACCAAAATAAGAAACTGAAATTTATGAATGTAAACAAAAAATAAATAAATAAATAAATAAAAAACCTCCACAAGTCTAAAGTTTAAATAATAAGTCCAACTCCAGATGGGAAAAAAGAGTCCATATCACAAGCCATCATAATAAATCTGAACTTCAGTAGATTCATAGATTGAACTGATAGTTATGTAGTTGTAGCATGCATTTAACATCAACCAATACAGCCTATACAGAACCAATATGGCTGATACAGGCCCATACATCTCAAATGGGACTGACGCAACAGCTAGGTGATACAGGGTCATCAAAATACATCATAACAATAACAATTCATTAGCTCTGTGGAAAAACACACATCTTTATTTGGCAAATTCCAACAATCAAGCTCGCAAGTCAAACTCTTTACACACCATAGGGACACTTGGAAGGATCAAGTGTTTCTATAGCCAACTTTAGTTAAAAACACCAGTTTCTCTAGATACAGACATTAATTAATGGCCCCACCTAGGTTTAGCTCAAAAAAGAAGCACCATGTATACAAAGACATCAAACAAAGGTCACGATTATAAATAAATTACAGCAAGAGCCAAGGTTGCCAACACATATGGGTCATTTCATGAAGTAGTTATTTCTTTCATTGAAGGATCGGATCAAAAGGAAAATAATTTAACGGATGGATTTACATGTCGTGGGAAGGTAAATCGTGTTTAATAGATGGTGGAGATCCAAAAGGTACACATAAAGGATAATGGAGTGTTTAGTTTAGCTATATGTGGTGAAGTCTTCGAGAATTAGGGAACTAGATACGTCTTTGGGGAAGCTTATTATAGGCTCTTTGCTACTCCCTCCATTTATAAATTAGTGTATCACTTCCTTAACCGAAAATATCCATCTATTACATTATTTCTCTCCCCTCCTAATAACTTTACTTGCTATTTTATATGTTTTCTATCTCTTCTCATGGTCCCCAACTCCCCACATGTAAACTCACACTACCTTTATGAATAAAATATTCCCCACTCACCTTTTATCAAGATATTAATTCTCAAATTCACCCACTTGCAAACTAGAATACTCACTTTAATTCATTGGCCTAAAACTTTGTGCATAGACAAGTGATGCACTTATTTTAAAAATGGAGGGAGTAATGCGCTAAGTGTTAGAAAGGCAAATTGCCAAAATCTATTGTAGATAGGGATGAATTCAAATGTATGACAATTAATCATCTCATAGACACTAAAGCACATGTTTAGAGGAAAATGTGTAATAACTATAATCGAGAAATAGTCAAGCTCGTAATAAAAGCTTTATATTACTCTCTCTATTTCAAAATCACAACTTCCAATGTTCATCTATTTCCGATTGATTTCAATACTTCCTAATTTGACCAGGTCCCACCAATATCTTATTATTTCTATCTCCTCTTGCATACCTCACTAAAGATGCAAATGAAGGAAGCGGATTTTCTGGATGACTACAGGAGATATTCTTGGGTGTTATATACTAGGTTTATGCATCTGAGACCATCCTTTCAGAAATAAAGTTTTGGTGTTGCTGTTGTCTCTCTCTCTCTCCCCCTTGTATGCCCAACAAATTAGTGGAAAGTGTGTAAAAATAATAAGGTAAATCTTCTCTCACATGGAATATAAAATTTTACTCACTGCACCAGCTTTCACATGATAAAGTTTCCCCCACGGCATTAACTTTTACATTAAAAAGTACTCCATTGGCTTTTTCAAGTGCTTACACTAGGTTGTGCATGGAGTTTTAGAATATTGAGCAAGTGAGGTTCGTTTTGCAGTATTGATCACCATAATATCAACTGGCAGAGCTTTAATCTAAACCATTTAGCAGGCCAACACATTTCTTCAGACTTGGCTAAATGTGAAACAAATATTGTGCACAGCAGCACAGATGAGGTGCAAAGGTAAGGAGGAATTACATTCAATGGAAGGTCTTTATTTACTCAAAAAAGACTCAAAAACCTATATTTTAAACGTAATTTTAGTCATCAAATCTTGACTGTATGCCTGCTAAAAGGTTCAAGGTAGAAAATGGCGTTTCAAACTCTCAAACAAGACTCCATAAACTAGTAGCTATCAAAAAAAAGAGTTATAGCGAGACAGAAATAGTAGGAACTATGAAGTTGGCACCTTCAAAATTGGAGTTAATGATGTGGATGAGAGGACAGGAGTTAAGAATTTTTTTTTTCCTAGATTTGACAGGGCTAATGCTGTGCTTTTTATTCGAATTAGCAGGTGTATAATAGTTTTCCTCATGTGAAGGGTTGTAATTCAGATTTATATGTTGAGGAAAAAATAGCCTTACTATCTTTGTATGATTTTCCTCTAAGAATGATCTTCAATAAGACTTTTCCATTTTTCAAAAAAGAAGAGCACGCATGAGTAAAAGTATCTAGTGTCACGTAAGTTGAAATCTTGCATAAAATTTGGGAATATCCTAGGATACTAGAGGCCTAGTAAACATAGAGAGCAATACTTCCTCTGTTCTTTTTTTTAGTTGACACATTTCTACATCACGTTTGCCAATGCAAAACCTAAATCATTTTATATCTTTTATTACCAATACGTAAAAATAATAAAAAGTTAAAACCTTGATGATAAATTAAATAAATGATTTTTTATTAAAAAAAGGTGTGATGTAAGCAACTCCTAAACTCCATTCAATCAGACACACTGTTCCTAAAACTCTTGACAGACCGACCACTTACAGTACCAGCATCTCAGAAACAATGTAAGATATGGGAAGGGCAAGCTAGAATCTTACTTCTTGAATTATCAAGGCAAATGAAAAAACGTCAACTTTTGTGTCATACTCCTCTTTCTTAAAAACCTCTGGAGCCACATATCTCCCTGCCAGGCAACAACCAGCAAAAGTTTTGAGAAACGGGTTAGAATAGAAGGGAGGGGGGAAAGAACAATTAATGACCTAGTACCTCTTCTATTTCCATTCATTTATAAGTCCAGGAGTCAATATATTTTTATGAAATTCAATTCACTGACAATAATAGCAGCAGAGATGAAAATACTTCAACAAATATGTAATTTAACTACAAGGGAAAAGCAAATTCATTTCAGATGATATGTTGATTATTCAGGCACTTTAAGGGAAGCACATATATAGAGATGTACAAAATCAGCTAATAAATTGTAACAGAAAAGAAGGTACCTTAAACAGATTTTGGCAAAAATTTGGTAGGAGAGGGCCATTTTCCCGAGGTCATTTTTTCAAACAAAAGTAGAAAGTAGTAGTGGATCCTCTTTCAGAATTTTTTTTGTGAAAATGGTTCATGTATTCCAAGTTTCTAATTTACCAAGCACTTGGATAGAGATTTTTTTGTGAACTACAGAGAGAGATTAATTCGATATTTTCAGAAATGATTTCTCTTAGTTCAATAATTTTCAAAAATGTAAATAAGTTTGTAGGTCTCTCAAACCACCCCTCATTATCCATACATGAGCACAAGAGCCAGGTATTTATCTGAGTGTTTGACTCAAAATTATGGACACTGGAATATAAACTTAATAAATGTAAGGGCATGGCAATCATGAAACATAAGCAATCCTTTTTCAAAAGGCTTTTGCATGTGCCTTCTAAATAACTGCTACATACCCACAAACATTACAGGGAAATTGGTTTATCAAATTCTTGTTCCCGTTTAAAACTCATCTAAAGCCACACTTGCCAGCACATATTGCATTGATTCTCTTCTCTATTCAAATTCTCTACCAACATGTGCATTAGGGTGATTGAAGGGTCCAAGTGAGAAGTGAAATGTTCAACAAGAGATTCATACCCTTACCGCTTTATGTGTATTCCAAAAAATGAAAGTCATAATTCAGCTACGAAAATCATAATATATTAGGTGTTTAGTTTGAAAGCACCCAGCTCCCTAGGCATATTTAATCTACTTTTCCACAACCTCGTTCATTATTTAGCCTTTCTAGTGGTCCTCTATTTCTCGTCTTTCTCTCATATCCCATTTTTGAAGGAGCTTTTTGCATACTTTAGCAGATATTCATATTCAATATTTGCATCAGATGATGAAAGCAGTACATCCTTTATATCATAACGACATATATCAATAAGTAGAGACATCATCATACAATACACAACTAAAACCAATAATTTCCAAATAGAAGAATTTAGCAGAATAAAAATTCCTTCCCTTTAAAATACCCGCCTTACCCCTTTTAAAATACGGAATAGGAAATTCTAAGACATTACCGCCACCGTGATAACGGCTAAGGCATTTATTAAAGACACATAGCAGAAGACTCGTTTCAAAAACCATTCAAAATAAAACTAACTTCAAAAGTCAAACCAAACGAAAGTAAATTCAAACTAAAGTTAAACAAAGTCAACATACAGCTTGGAACCCTTGTAGGCCCTTTCAAAACCCAAACCAAATGATTAACGCATTGCGTTAGTCTCACAAGCAAATAAATAATAACCAAAGCAATAACCAGGAAAAAATTCAAAGGTAGAAGACTCACATGAAAATTCTTGACACCACAGAGGCTCATGTTCTCTAACTGTTGTCGAGACTTTCAGCAGCTTGCTCACGCCAAAATCTGCAACTTTTAGATGCCCAGAATCGTCCCGCAGTATGTTACTGCCATCTTAACCAATACAGAGTAAGAATGCTTCCATTATGCATAGCTTCACATTCTTTAAAAGAACAACTTGAAAATGAAAGTCAAGATAATAGAGAACAAGTTAGAAAGACATACGAAGGCTCAAGATCTCGGTGTATAATTGCTGGTCTATTTTCGTGCAAGTAATTCATTCCCCTGCAATATAATAGTCTTTCAAATTTAAAGCAAATTGCATCCCCATCATACCAATGAAAGCTTCACCAAATCTATTATGCAGTTTCAGAGCCTACCTAAAAAGATCTCGAATCTTATTTTCCGGAATCAAATTTTTAAACAATAAAAGGCACACAAGAGGAATCGTAAAGCATTCACAAATGTAAACCTAATGCTATACAGTTTGAGATTACGGAAGCCATAATAGCTCTACTAAACCTACATTTAATCAAAGACGTTACATAGTCTGACAAAGCTCCCACTTAGCCAATTTGGATTGGAGAGCAGCAAATCTACAATGATAGATTCAGCTCTAAAACTACTAATCTTCACAGCATAATCCACACCACCCAAGAAAAATAAGGTGATTGCCTGATAGGTGTCCTTTTTTTTTCTCTCTCTCTCTTAGACCAGATCAAAGAGTATTCATAATAGGTTTGAAGTCTAAAGAGCAAGAATCACAAGCAAACATACGCAATCCACATAATTGACCAAAAATGATCCTTCCACATAATTGCAATTCACATAATCTTCCTCACACTCGGCTTCCCAAGCCAGCCCCTCCCTGTCAGGTAAAAAAATACTTTGGAACTGAAAAAAATCAAAGTCATTGATTTATATTGATTAAAGACCACAGATTGCACTCCAATACTTTGAAGGTGTTGACCAGTAGACAAATAGAATAAGAGTGCTAAGGAGAAAGGACTGGAACTAATCAGACCTATAGCTCAGTCATAGCTAGCCTTGAACTTGGTTCAGCTAAGCTGCACCGGTAAGGCAACATTGATCCCAAACTCCCAATGCTTCAAATCTGGTAACTAATAAATGGGAGGAGTGCAAAATATCAAGATATACATTCTGTTTTAATTTGTTCTTTTATGCACATCAAAGTTACTCGCAAAATCCTCAACAGATTTTAAATTGCCATAGACCATGATTGATGATTACGATATAAAAACCTAAAGGACTACTGACGCATTGAAGAAATATAGGAAGATGCACAAACAGAGAAATAGCTTAGAATTCCTTGTCTGCCTCTCTCTTATTCGTTGTTCATTGAGTATCATGAACATGAAACACAAAAATATGAATAAAAACATATCGTAGTTTGATTTCATATGCAGATAGGAGAAGCCACCTTGCAATATCGAGAGCGAACTTCACCGTAGTTAATGGCTTTAAAGCAACTTTCCGTTTCAAAAAAGCACGAAGATCCCCCTAAACATACAGAACTAGCAAACTGTAAATGCTTGTTTTATTTCAAATAAAGAAAATGTTAAATAATACGTAGTACAATAAAGTATGCAGCTATATCAAAAGAAGACAAGTAGCCTTCTAGAAACTAATGATTTAAGATGCATGCCATATGGTACATAAAATAAAGATGATCCTGGAAAGGTCCTTGAAGCATGAAAGTATCAATACAAAGAAAATACTTTTTCCCTTTTTTATTAGTTGACGTGTTTCTTTTTGGCACACGAATTACGAAGAAGTGGGAAAGATATGCTAAAGACAAAAGCACCCTTACTCATCCTTACCCACGCCCCCCACCCTTCTCCATAATTTTTCTTCTTGCCTCATATAGATCAATGAAATCCACTGACATGAGTGTTGAGTGTAAGCCTCCAATAGATTGATGAAATCAATCGACACGGTCGGGTCTGCGATGTAAGCCTCCAATAGACCGACGAAATCAAGATCTTAATTCTATCTCGTGGTGATGGAGATGGTGATGATGAGGGTATTGATGTGTAAATGCAAAAGAGGAGGTTATATTTAGTGGTGGTGGTGGTGGTACGATGTGGTAGAGGGAGGAGAGAGAAAGAGATGACGAGCGGAGGAGGAGGTGGTGATAGTAGTGAGGAACGAGGTATGGTGCAATGGATGGAGGAGAGAGAAATTGGATGATGGTCTGTTAATTGGGTGTGACTAGTGGCCTTGTGGGAGAGGAGAGAGATTGCTCTCATATAAGGAGGAGAGAGAATAAAAGTATGGCTAAAACTGACTATTCACCATAAAAAAAAAAAAAAAAAATATGCGTAAAATAGAATGAAGTATAAAATAATTCTTTCCCACAAAGAGCCTTACCACATCTCTTACAAACAGCAATGCATGCAAAAATGCCACTACATCTTATTCAAACCCAATGCAGAAGCTATACCAACTCATTCCATCCTCGCAATATCACAAGACACATGAATAATCCAAACAACCAAATCAGAATGCAAAGATAGTGGTTTCTGGGTTTTAGGGTTACCACTTGTTAGCACAAAGCACACACAGTTGGGAGAAAGGTCTCAATTTGATTATCATTAGTATGAACTTCAAAAAACTATAGTCCAGATTTAAAAAATCGCCTTTTTCAAACCTTTGAATTTCATTTCCAAACAATTCAGAAGGGTTAAACATCAAGTAGTTTGTGAGAGTGTACAATAAGCGTACAAGAAAATGCACCATGCATATTCAGCCACTGAACTCTTCAATTTGACCAGCAATAATATCAGACTATCAGAGCACAACACATCTACTCTGAAGACTCAGACTAAAGCCATGCTCTCTTCAACTTATTCAAATAATATTCACTAAAAATATTTTTAGTTCACTATAAATAATTTAAATAGGTTTTAATCGGAAAAAATCAATAACTTTAAAGAACAAATATAATAGAGAATCAAAGAAAAAAAATTAAATTCAACAAAAATCATTTTAGTTCTTTTTAAGGACAGGGAAAGAAACAAAAAAGGATATTACCCTGCCATAACTTTTTCACCAGAAGCCAAATGGCTCTACTTTAAACCTTACAAAGAAAGAAAAGAAAGAGACTTGTATAAATTACCCAGGAGTAATACAAGAGACACGATTTCCTGTGAATACATCCCATTAGTTCTTTTTAAGACCCTCCTTGCTTATTGTTATAAAGGAAATTGGGCTCCACCTAACAGAAGACACTTTGAGACACTAGATTCCAAACCTAAACCTCTTTTTACTTAAGTGATAACATCTATGCTCCAACTAAAATCATGCTGGCATGAATCCTAACAACAGATGCTAGAAAAATGATAAATGAGTGTAACTCAAAAAAGGAACAAAGTTTTCCTAATGTAAAGATTACCAAAGATGGTCAAAGTGGGGTATGTGAATGCTGAATATTACCAAAGATTAATAAGGGACAACTGCAAAAAATAAAATTTTAAAAAAAAAATCAACAACAAAGAGAGAGAGAGAGAGAGAGAGAGAGAGAGAGAGAGAGAGAGAGAGAGAGAGAGAGAGAGAGAGAGAGAGAGAGAGAGAAGTATTTTGTAAAGCAAGAGATTGTTTCAAAATTAAGAGCAAAAGACATACAAGGGGTACAAATGAGCTTAGCAAATAGGAAGAAGAGTGAAGAACACTGAAATTGAGTAAAGCTCAAAAAAAAAGCAGGTAGAATATATTTAAAGCAAAACATCAAGCTTTAACTGTTTCATCATAAACTAGACAGCATATTATAATGTATAATATCATTTGGAAAGAAGACCTTAGGCAAGTACTCTGTTATAATCATCATTGGGCTACTCTGTGTTACAGCTCCCAAGAATTGTACAACATTTGGATGGCGTATCTTTTGGAGTAACGCTAACTCATCTGTAAATGCTTTTCTACAAGCCAAGGAGAAAATTTAAAAATCAATCAGAGACTAACAAAATTAATCAGAAGACAAATAAATGAGATGTAGGGTCAACTCACACTTTTTCTTCATCCATCACCACGTCAATTCCAAGTGTTTTTACAGCAACTTCAATCCCACGCCACAATGCAATGCGGTAAGTACCCTGACATTGATGAACAAGGGAATGATAATGCTGAGATTCCAAGCAACATAACCAAAATAATTTGACACCAAAACTATATGTGCCTTACTATAAAAAAAATGATGAGAACATATTGCAATCTAAAATGAAAAAATGTAGTATAACTTGATATAGAGCTAGATCATCTTCACTTCATTTAACATTATAACTTCAAATCCTCTCATAAAGCACCAAAAATAAAGGGAAAAAAAATACTACACTATCTAGGAAAGCAGCCAATACAAGGTCCCTACCAATTTACAAATTGTCTCAAATAAAGTATACGAACATGAAAACTGAGAGTCATAGATGGATTTTATTTCTTCCACGTTTTGTTATAGATGGCTTTTATTGTTACTTCCTAAAGCATGATATATTTGCTGCTTTCTTTCTTCCACCTGCACAGATGCCAACATAAACATCTTTCGCACATCCTATTCAGGCCTGCTTCATCCTTCCATTCTAAGGAACATAAAGATATCTAGCATGGCCACCAACAGAAACACACCCACCCACAGAAATCCTCATTTTTAGTCATCCAAAAAATGACTCTAACCGGCACATAACATGTCCAAAGATCCCTGTGACTATACAACAAATCCATAATCTCCAAAGACTAAACTTTTTAGCTAAAGCAGCTCTGCTTGTGCCCAAAAACCAGATAACATCTATGTTCGATCATATGGAGGTATACATACTGGTAAGTTTCCTAAACTTTGTAATAAACCAGAAAGTCACTTAAAAAGTAATAGATGTAATAACTAAATGAACATAATTAAGCAAAATGGAAAAACTAGGAAACCAATCTCCATAAGAAAGAGTGAATTCACCAAGTAACCTTAGAAATGTCAACACTGTTGGAAAAGTCGAGTTCACTGGGATCAATCTCATATTCAGGGATTTCAGAAGAATCCACCTATACAGAATTGAACAGGGGCAAAGGGGGAAAAAAGACACACAGACAAAACTAAAATGGTCAACAGATACAGAAAGAGGAAAACAAAATAGAGCATCAAATGCAAATAAACATCAAGACGTACCTTTGCACCATGTTTCTCCAAAAGCTTGATTACATCTAGATGTTTGTAATATTTTGCATCTGCAAGAGGCTGTTTAAAATTGGGGGGGAAAAGTGAGTTTAACAAAATAATTAATCTCATCTAATTTCTCATGTTTTTTTATTGCAAAGCATATTCAAGGAAATTATTTTCAGAAAACACCAACAATATTTTTTATTTCTTTCAATGGTGCATTTAACGACAATACAGTCTATTCCCCGTCACAATATTGACAACAACATGGACCATTCCATTACATGAGAGTATAGGACCAATATTGGAACAAAGATCACTTATTTTTTAATAATAAAACAACGTCGAGTCTAAAAATTACAAAGTAATTACTAATTCCTCTGTATTTTAAACCTTTTTTTCTTGCAACATTTCTCATTTCATGTTTGTCAATGCATTATGTCAAACACTAATATCTTTAATTGCTAATATGTAAAATTGATAAGAATTTAATATTGTGAAAGTATAAATTGAGGTAAACAAAACAAGACCTCACATGAATATACTTATTCTTAATTATACATATCAAGGCTAGTTAAAATGGAGTATATGAATAGTGTATAAGTTAAAATGGTGCAACTTGCAAGTAAACAAAAACAGAGGAAGTATTAAATCGTTACACACAAAATAAAATATAAAGGAAGTAATCTAGTTTAATAAGTGACATATAAATTTTGTTATTGATGAAGTACAATGATACAAAGTATCACTTAACCAAAGAGTATTCCAAAGAGATTGTACAAGTGCAAAAGAAAATCATACTTTACACAACCTACATTGGACTTGATTTAATACCTACCCTGCCAATATAATCCATGAAAGCTGGAATGATCCAGAAGGAAAGGTAAGAAAAAAGACGTTTTTGCATTATAATCAAAGCATGACGTAAGTTTAGTGGTGTAAATGAAATCAGCAATACTCCCATAAGAACCAAACATTGTCAATTACACTAACAACCTACTGAAAGGCCACTAAATGGAGTAAAAAGAAACATGCAACAAAACAATAGTAAACAAGAACAGAGGAAGTATTAAATCGTTACACACAAAATAAAATATAAATGAAGTAATCTAGTTTAATAAGTGACATATAAATTTTGTTATTAATTAAGTACAATGATACAAAGCATCACTTAACCAAAGAGTATTCCAAAGAGATTGTACAAGTGCAAAAGAAAATTATACTTTACACAACCTACATTGGACTTGATTTAATACCTTCCCTGCCAATATAATCCATGAAAGCTGGAATGATCCAGAAGGAAAGGTAAGAAAAAAGACGTTTTTTGCATTATAATCAAAGCATGATGTAAGTTTAGCGGTGTAAATGAAATCAGCAATACTCCCATAAGGACCAAACATTGTCAATTACACTAACAACCTACTGAAAGGCCACTAAATGGAGTAAAAAGAAACATGCAACAAAACAATAGTACGATGGCAATAGCATAAACACCAGTCATTGGATATGAACCAAAACAAACATAAGACCCCTAAAGTGAAGGGGGAAATAAAAATAGAAATCAGGACAACTACGTATTGAAAGGTTCAAATTGGATGAGCAAACATGAAAATCACATTCAATGTGTCTTCCAGACATAATTTCACAGTGATAGCTTATCATAATAGTCAAACAAGTTACAAAATGTTTATGCTTTGGCTTTTAGGCCCTAGAAACTCTTGAACCATGAGGTTTCTGCAACTACATTTATTGGGGATTAATCAGATAATTAACTTGTGAAGCTAGCATGCAGCATGCTAATATGCTATACAATTATGTGGGTTTCGGAGTGAGGTTTTCCACTTGAGAGAAAGGTAAACCCTAATAAATGAAAGGGGAAGACATTTGTCAAGTGCGATTCTTGTCTCCCATAAGGTCTCAAGATATATGATACCGCCAAGTACTTCTAGTGGCACGTTCCACATATTGCCAAGTAAGCTTTATCACTAAGACCAAATTGCGCACACATTTTCGTTGGATCATAGAGATTCCCACCCATCTCTATATATATCTCTATCCATCTCACATGTGTTTGCTTCATAAGCATATCAATTCTCAATGTTGGCATGAAAAAGGACAGTCAGTGAGAGTACTACGTAAGCCTAGCGAACACAACATCGATTAAATTTTGGACGAACCTCCCTCGTGATTTTATATCCCAAGTTCTAAAAGTCTCACTAGTTCTCCCTCATAACACTAACACAAGTACAAAACCAAACTATGACACTATGATCCATTGCCACAACCAAGTGCAAAGTAATTTTTTAAATCAAATCCCAAATTCCCAATAATAAATTCATAGTAAACCTACAGCAATAAGCTCCCAATTCTACAAATTGGCACAATTATATCAAATATAAAACACAATATGATTTCAAAAATCACAAACATTACAATACTTGTCAATAAATAGTGCATAATCAGACTTACAGTGCTACCCCAACGATCCTTAGGATCAACCTTGGCGCCGCGTTCGAGCAACAATCGAACAACATCAGGAAGGCCCTGACAAGAAGCAACATGAAGAGGAGTTCTGGAATCAATATCTTTGAAATTCACATCAATCCCAGAATCCAAAACCTTATTAATCCCTTCCAAATCACCCTCATTCGCCAAGAACATCAGTCTAACTCCTTCCTCATCAAACTCAACATTCTCGAACAAATTAGGGGAATCATCCTCGCGTTCCGGCGCCATTGAAGACTGTCTTCCATAGCTGAACTTCCCCTGAGATTTCGACTCCATTGATGAAACCCTAGAGTTGGATTAATGGTGAAATTAGCATGTGAAGAGGAAGAAATTGAGGAATTAGAGTTGGAAAGGAAGGAAGGGGTTGCTTTGAGAGATATGGAGGAGAGAGAAAGAAGAGAGAGAAAGAGAGAGAGGGAGTCACGAATCTGAAAATGGGGGAATTTTTGAAAAGTGTTCATATTGTCACTATGTGGTTTATATACTTTTGTCCTCCTAATTTTAAATTTAAATAAAAAACAAAAAAAACAAAAAACAAGTTACAATTTACAAAAATGAACTTTTTCTTAAAGGTTTATAGATAGGAAGTCTTTTAATCAATAAAGGAGAAGTAAAGAAGAAGTAAAAATGGGATGAGTAAATTGTAGTATTGCACCGTCAACATGGCTTATATAGCCAAGAGCTTTACATATAATGCCATACAAGTTCACAAGTCTTTGGACTTGTGTGAACATTGTGAAATCAAATCAAAAAATAGGCATTCACATTTATCTTCTAACACTCCCCCCTTGAATGCCCATACTTATTATACAGAAAAAGTATATGTTGCCTAATTAAAAATCTTGCTAGGTAAAACCCTAAGGGATAAAAACCATAGCTAGGGAAAAAGAGTACAACGATAGTGTATTATATGTTTTGGTATAATGCCTCGTTAAAAACCTTGTCAGGAAAAACCCAGTGGGATTAAAACCTGATTGAAGGGAAAAAGAGTGCAGTACATATAATACTCCCCCTGATTTCAGCATAGTTCACGGAGATGTCGCATTCCGATTTTGTGAACTAACTGCTCAAATTTCTTCGAAGGAAGTGATTTGGTGAACATGTCGGCAAGATTGTCACAAGACTGAATTTGCTGGATATTTATTTCCTCTTCCTTTTGCAGATCATGTGTGAAGAACAGTTTTGGGGCAATATGTTTCGTTTTATCTCCCTTAATATATCCTTCATTTACTTGAGCGATACATGTTGTATTGTCTTCAAAGATGATGGTTGGATTTTCTGTTATTGCGTTCATTCCACACTCCTTTTGGATATAACCGATCATCGACCTCAGCCATACACATTCTCGTCCTGATTCATAAAGAGCTATTAACTCTGCATGATTTGATGATGCCGCGGCCAATGTCTGCTTTGTTGATTTCCATGATATTGCAGTGCCGCCATAAGTGAATACATATCCATTTTGTGACTTAATTGGCATTTTGAGGATCTGATAAGTATCCAGCGTCTGCATACCCAATGAGAGCAGCATCTTTTTTTGGTTGGTAATATAAACCAAGGTCTTGTGTCCCTCATAGGTACCAGAGTAAGTGTCGAACTCCCTTCCAATGCCTATATGTTGGTGCATTGATGTGCCTGGCTAACAAGTTCACAGAGAAAGCTATGTCGAGTCTAGTATTATTAGCTAAGTACATTAAGGCTCCAATTGCACTTAAGTATGGTACTTCTGGACCCAGAATCTCTTCATTTTCTTCTTAGGGTCTGAATGGATCATTTTTCATATTCAAAGGACGAACAATCATTGGGAAGTTGGTTGGAGTTGCTTTGTGCATGAAGAATCTTTTCAAAACTCTTTCTGTATAGTTTGATTGATGGACAAAAATACCATGACTCAAGTGCTCAATTTGCAGTCCAAGGCAAAATTTAGTTATCCCAAGGTCTTTCATCTCAAATTCTTTCATCAAGTATTTTGCAGTTCTTTCAAGTTCATTTGGAGTTCCAATGATATTCAAGTCATCAACATAAACTACAACAATTGCAAACCCTGATTGTGATCTCTTAATGAAAACACAAGGACTGATTTGGTTATTCTTGAACTCTTCTATCATAAGGTATTCACTAAGACGATTATACCACATCCTTCCAGACTATTTTAATCCAAAAGTGACCTTTTTAATTTTATGGAAAGCAATTGTTTAGGCTTGTGGTTTTCTGGTAGTTTTATTCCTTCGGGGACTTTCATGTAAATGTCCGTATCGAGTGACCCATATAAATACGCAGTCACTACATCCATTAATCACATTTGCAGTCCTTTTGTGACTGTCAAACTTACCAGAAATCTTAATGTGGTTGCATCAACCACTGGAGAATATGTTTCTTCATAATCAATCCCTGGAATTTGAGAAAATCCTTGGGCTATGAGTCTTGCCTTGTATCTAACTATTTCATTTTTCTCATTACGTTTTCTCATGCACAAATACCCATTTGCATCCAACGGGTTTTACACCAGCGGTTATATTTCCAAAAACTTCTCGTTTTTCAAGTGACTTTAACTCAGCCAGCATTGCCTCCTTCCACTTTGGCCAATCACTCCTACGTCGACATTCTTTTACTGTTCTTGGTTCAACATCATTTTCATCAGACACAATGTCGATTGCGATGGAATTTGCAAATGTTTCATCCACGATAACATCTTTCCTATTCCATTGAGTCTTGGTAGAGACGTAATTCATTGAAATCTCATTGTTATCGATGTTTTGAACATCTTGTTCATTTCCCGTAGGGTTGTCTTCTTGTTCGTCCCCTTTTGAATTATCATCATTTTCTTTACTTTCATCCACATTTGGTCTTTCTTGACCTTCTGGCGGGGGAACATCATTAGTCTCATTTTCTATTCCATCTAATCTTTTCAATTTTCTTGGCTTAGAATCTTTTGAACCAAGTGGTCTACCACGCTTTCTGCGTGCTTGAGATTCACTTTCTATGGCCTTATTACCAGTTGGAATTTCGATACGTGCAGGGGCATTTTCTGCTGGTATATGTGATTTTGTCACCTTCTTTGTGTCTACAAATGCATCAGGCAATTGATTTGCAACACTTTGTAAATGAACAATTTTCTTGACTTCTTGTTCACACATATTTGTTCGTGGGTCTAACATCAACAGTTGTGTTGCATTCCAAATAAATTCTATTTCTTTCTCACGTGGGTCCACTTTCTCTCCCCTAAGGCTGGGAATACTGTTTCATTAAAGTGACAGTCCGCAAATCTAGCCGTAAATAAGTCACCAGTCAATGGTTCAAGATATTTAATTATAGAAGGGGATTCAAACCCGACATAAATTCCCAGTCTTCTTTGTGGACCCATTTTGTTCGTTGGGGTGGAGCAATGGGAACATATACAGCACAACCAAAGATTTTTAGATGTGAGATACTTGGTTCTCGACCACAAACAAGTTGTAGTGGTGAGAATTTATGATAAGCTGTAGGTCTCAATCTAATTAGTGCTGCTGCATGTATTGTAACATGTCCCCAAGCAGATGATGGCAATTTTGACCTCATTAATAATGGCCTTGCAATCAATTGTAATCTCTTAATTAGTGATTCATCTAGACCATTTTGTGTATGAACATGAGCTACTAGGTGTTCAACATCAATTCCAATTGACATACAATAATCATTAAATGTTTGGGATGTAAATTCTCCAGCATTGTCAAGTCTTATTTTCTTTATTGTATGATCTGGGAATTGTGCTCTTAATTTGATGATTTGGGCAAGTAATTTTGCAAAGGCAACATTTCTACTTGAAAGTAGACTAACATGTGACCATCGTGTAGAAGCATCAATTAAAACCATGAAATATCGAAATGGTCCACATGTTGGATTAATTGGCCCACGTATATCTCCCTGAATTCTTTCCAAGAATTTTGGAGATTCAGTAGCAATTTTGTTCATAGATGGCCTTATTATTAATTTGCCAAGTGAACATGCAGAGCATGTTAATTCATCTGATCGGGGAATTTTGACATTTCTTATTGAATGTCCAACTGAATGTGCTATTATTCTTTGCATCATCCCAGTTGTTGGATGTCCCAAACGATCATGCCATAAAATAATCAAATGTTTGTTATCTAACTTCTGGTTAGATACCATATTGATTTCCACGGGTCGTATGTTTATACGATATAACCCCGAAGAGTATGCTGGAAATTTCTCATATATATGTTTCTTGCCATGTTTCTCTGCCGTGAGGCATATATACTCCTTTTGATCTGTCGTCATTGTTTCTAGATGATAGCCATTTTGGCGTACATCTTTAAAGCTTATGAGATTTCTTCGAGATTTACTCGAATATAAAGCATTATTTATTATTAATTTTGTTCCATTTGGAAGCATTATACAAGCCTTTCCAGATCCTTCAATTAATTTAGCTGACCCGGAAATGGTGTTTACATTTGCTTGAAACAACTTTAGTTATGAAAAATATTTTCTATCCTTTAAGATAGTATGTGTTGTTCCACTGTCCAAAAGGCATTGATATTCGGAACTAACTTCAGGCAGATCCATATCTTCATAAAATAAATTTGAGATTAGTTTAGAATAATATCATACAAACTTTTATTGATGGTAGAGATTTAAAGTGCATGACTAGAAATTTAAAATACATGACACTAAGAAAATACATTAAAACATAGCATATGTTACATTAGTAGATGGGAAACCTAAGCATTGTTATTTTCTCCAAGAATGAAATCATTTCCAATTTCAGCATTATCCATGAAATAATCAGATACATCAAGGCTGGGACAAGGAGCATTTTCCTCATTAACATAATTTGCTTCTGCATTTTCTCTTTGCCTTTTACAGAAGCCTGGTAAAGGTCTACTAAATGTTTGGATATATGACAAGTACGTCCCCAATGTCCTGTCATGCCACATCCGTAACATGTGTCTTTTCCTTTCGAAGGATTTTGTTTGTGGCTTCCAGACGACTGTCCCTTCTGTTTTTCAAAATTTTTGAAATTACTGTTTCTTTGAAAATTGTTTCTACCACGACCACGGCCGCGTCCGCGATAATTTCCACGGCCTCTTCCACGGCCATTGTAATTTCCACGTCCACCTCTTCGTGTAGCATTTGACTCGGGTGGATAAGAATTTGTTGCATTTGCCTCATGATGAGTAGCCAAAGACCCAGTTGGTCTCATGTTATGATTTTTCAATAGAAGTTCACTATTTTGTTCCGGAACAAGCAATATACTCATTAATTCATTGAACTTTTTAAAACCTCTTTGACGATACTGTTCTTGCAACAATATGTTACTTGCATGAAAGGTAGTGAGTGTTTTTTCAATCATGTGTTCATCCGTAACTGGATGATCACAATATCTCAATATAGAAACTATCTCATGTATGGTTGAATTATAATCAATTACAGATTTGAATCCTGGAACCGTAAATTTGTCTAGTCAAATAATGCCTTAGGAAGGAGCACCCTTTTGTGGTGTCCAAATCTTTCATTAAGGCAATCCCATAATTCTTTGGGATCTTCAACCATCATGTACTCAGTTTTAAGGCCTTCATGTAAATGATGCCATAACAACACTAAGGCTTTTACCTTATCTTGTTCAGTAACATGTTTTACAACAGTCATTGCAGAAATGGTAGTATCAGTTGTTTGACCAGAGGGACTTTTATTTTCTTTAACAGTGTGTTCCAAGCCTTGAGCTTTCAAATTCATCATTGCATCCACTTTCCATTCCAGAAATTTCTTTCCAAATAAATCTAAGATGCTGAACTGTCTTTTTATAAGGTCTCCCATTTTAGCTACAACAAATTACGTGATAATTAGTTTATAATGACTAATTATATGTACAACTCACATGTTTAGTTCTTCCATATTTATAATTAGGTCAATAAAACACGTGATAATTAAATTTAATAATAATAAACCATAAATAATGTAGTATTTTCTCCCCCTTGGTTTATTATTGTGAGTAATTATATGATTAGGCAAAAATTAATCATGTTAGTTGCAAAAACGACAACAATAACATTAGTAACAATAATTATAATGATAACGGTAATATTATACAATGATGGTTAATAACAACAAACAAACATAATAAAACAAAAACGAGCTTTTAATATACTAAAACGACAAAATAAGTGAGTTTTACTTATACATAATGACAAAAATTAATATTGCTATTAATAAAACTACAAGCGTCGTAATTAAAAGGAAATATTGTTTTATCTTCTTTAAATCTTTTTCAAAGGTGAACTTGTAGGTGTTTTGGGTGTTCTGGTTGTCGTCGTCAGGGAACATATCGGAAAAGAAGGGGGTGATAAAATTTTTAGGTGATTTTTGGATAAAAAGTGAGAAGGGATAAGGGACTTGTGGTGAAATCGGGGAAAAATCCGCCTTTTATAGAGGTAGGTTTATCCGTTACTATTCTGTACAACTGTAAAAATATCATATAATAGTATAATGTACTGCCATAAAATTATGGTCTATATATATATATTTATAATTGTAAAAGGTTATCACACTGGGAATGCAAGCCATAGTGGCCCGAGAGCCCTAATATCTATAAAAGATCATGGGTTCGAAAACGGAAAAAAGCACAAAAAGTATGTAAAAGTAAGAAAAATAATAAGTATAAAATGCTGCATCTTTTTGTTAATCTAGTTTAATATGCATGCAAAGTTTCTACTAGGCAATTACAATAACTAAATTTTTTTACGTAAAATGAGTATGTAATATCAACATGAATCAAACAAAGAAACATAAACATGAATAAAACAAAAGATGATAGTAATGAATTCACAAGTAAGAGAACTTTCACCGTTGTTTTTGAGGTATATATATATATAATACAGTAAATGTTTGAGTTTCTGGTATAGAGGATCCCAAATATGGGCAACTATAGAGCATACTTGTAGACACCCATTTGTGTCTCCCCAAAACCAAAACCAGTGATGAATACCTTTCGTGTCGAATCATAATCGAATGAAGCGAAGGTGTGGAAAGTCTAGTGTTGCGGATAGTTTTAATTTCTTTTCTCTTCTCCCTGTTTTTGAAAACTTATTTTAAGAAAACAGCCAATCCAGTTTGTTTGGTCCATGATATGGGTCCAAGAGTAGTGTAGTTGGATGGGGCTTGCAAAGACCTTTCCAACGATATATTATAAGCCCAATTCCGATGAATATTGAGGAAGTTATGGCCAATTTACTAAACTGGGCCCAGTTTGAGCCTTATATGCGGCCCAATGATCTAGGGGAGAGCCTAATATGATTTATCATTCCTAATGCAATTAGGAATGGTTTTAGTCTTCTAGATTCTTCTAGAAGGTTCTTTTCATTCCTAATTCAATTAGCATTGATAAATTGACTTTTGTTGACTTTTCAGAGTTTTAATCAAAATCAAATAGCATTTTCGAGGAAATTATATGATTTTATCCTCCAGTACGGCAAACTTATCTGATTTTCGAAAACGCGTTAAAATTAGGCTTGGCGCCTAACCTCAGGCCTTGGCGCTAGCCATTGGCGCCTGGCGCCAGCTAGCCAGGGTTGGCGCCAGCTCTATTTTTTGTCCGTCAGACTCTGTTTTGTTTAATTTATCTTTTTGGCTGATTTTCTCTATAAATATCGTATTAAAAACTCCGTTTTCATTCACCTACAACCAGTTTTCACTCGCAATCATTCATTCACCGATTCATTCATCATCAATTCTCATCTACATTCATCAACAATCAGTTTTAATTAGCATTCATCTTTAATCTTTCAATTCTTTCTTTCTTTCTCTAAAATTTGTTTTTCATACAAAATTCCGCATTCACAAGATCTAGAAACACCTAGCCATATTCGAAGTTGCGTTCGCCCTAGACGTGAAAGGTTTAATTTCTTAGGGTTTGGTCCTAAATCTCTATTTCAATTATTTAATTTAACTGTTTTGATTATTATTTTCCTTGAAGTTACTAACGTGTGTATTTTGTTATTAGAAAGAGGTACGAGGCATCAAAGTAAGTACTTTAATTGATTAATTAATGTTATGATGTAGAAATCATGTTTATATTGTTATTATGATATTCCTAGTATTATGTCTAGGGTAATTTTAATATTAAATATGATTGTTATGACGCTTCCTATGTTCTTCCTAATATTTATGATTGTTAGTATCATGTTAGGGTTAAAGATTTGATTTTTATTGCTTAGTGACATGCTAGGGTTTGTTATTAATCTTGTTAGTATCATGCCTAGGATCTTGCTATTTTTATTATGCTTTAATATTAACATGAACATGATTATGATTATAATTGTTATGATTTATGATGATTATGGATATTATTATTGTTATAATTATTATTCATGATGATTTTTATATGTTGCTTGATATTTATTGTTATTGCTTGATCACACTTTTATTACATGTTTAAAGGGAATTTGTACTTGTAGTCACGCTTAATAAGATAATTAATAATCTTGTTTAGGGTTAATGTGATTATAATTTCAAGTGATCGCCAATAATAGATTTATTTGTGCATTAATATTCAACCAACATAGATTAAACAGGTTTAGGGTTAATCCTATTGATTGTATGTTAATCAGAAAGCGCACATGAATACGATCAGAATAAAGTAGAGGCCTATTATTAGGGCAGGTTCAATCTCTTTTAGGTTGGATTTGTACCTTCATCCCCGAACCCTTATTTGGTTCATGACCTTATGGAGTTGACGATCTCTTGGATCATTAAGGGGTGTAACCTTCACCTCGTGAACGGTTTACAAGCTCCTAAAAACTTGTTGGCGACTCTTTTGCTCTATCTTCTTCCCTTTTGGACGCCACCGTACTTTAGTGTATGATCACAGTGGGGTTCAAGCTAGTGGGATTTAAAGGCTTGAAATTATTCCCTACAATACTCCTTGAAACATTTAGAAGTAGATAGTATTATTTGTTATAAATTTTTATAAGTAGGTATAAATATACCTGACTGGAAACTGGTGTTGATAACATGTTAAAGGTTTATCGACAGGAAGTCTTTTAATTAGTAAAGGAGAAGTAAAAATGGGATGAGTAAATTGTAGTATTGCACCGGCAACATGGCTTATATAGCCAAGAGCTTTACATATAATGCCATACAAGTTCACAAGTCTTTGGACTTGTGTGAACATTGTGAAATCAAATCAAATAATAGGCATCCACATTTATCTTCTAACACTCTTTGTTATAATTTATATATAGAGAGAGAGCAAAGGTATTTTACTATCTGTAATATTGTTGCACTACAGATGAAAATGAGAAAATGGGGTGAATTTGCAAATGCATTTCATCGTGTATTTATAGTAGAAGCATGCTACTTCTACTAGATATACACAAGTCATACATAGATTACTAGGTTTGGAAAATATTGCCTATGCATTTAATGGTGTTGTCTAAAATATCAATAATTGTGTGACATTCACACAATGATACAAGTTACTTCATAACACTCCCCCTTGAATGTCCACACAAAGTTGAGTAAATGTTGTCTTATTAAAATCTTGCTAGGGAAAAGAAAAACAATATTCTATTATATGTTGTAGTGTACTGCCTCATTAAAAACCTTGTCAGGAAAAACCCATTGGGATAAAAACCTGATCGAAGGGAAAAAGATTGCAGTGCATATAATACTCCCCCTGATTTTAATGTAACTTATGAAGATGACGCATTCCAATCTTGTGAACCAATCGCTCAAAACTCTTTGAAGGTAAGTACTTTGTAAACAAGTCTGCGAAATTATCACATGATTGGATCTGTTGGACATTTATCTTCCCTTCCTTCTGTAAATCGTGTGTAAAGAACAATTTTGGTGATAGATGTTTTGTCCTATCACCTTTGATGTACCCGTCGATCACTTGCGCGATGCATGCAATATTGTCTTCGTAAATGATGGTTGGTTTTTCAGTTACTTCTTTCATCCCACATTCTTCTTGAATATTGTCGATCATTGAACTTAGCCATACACACTCACGTCCTGCTTCATAAAGGGCAATCAACTCAGCATGATTTGATGATGTCGCAGTCAAGGTTTGCTTTGTTGATTTCCAAGAAATTGCAGTTCCACCATAGGTGAACAGATATCCAGTTTGTGACTTGGCATTTTGTGGGTCTGATAGATATCCAGCATCTGCATATCCGATGAGGGTGACATCTTGCCTTGATTGATAAAACAAACCAAGATATTTCGTTCCTCGTATATATCGCAATAAGTGTTTTACTCCTTTCCAGTGTCTCTTCGTTGGTGCGTTGCTAAACCTGGCTAACAAATTCACAGAAAAAGCTATGTCTGGTCTATTATTAAATTGTTAGCTAGATACATTAGAGCCCTAATTGCACTTAGATCTGGTACTTCAGGACCAAGTACATCCTCGTTTTCTTCTAGATGTCTAAATGGATCATATTTCATATTCAAAGACCTAACAATCATCGGGGTGTTTGTTGAGGTCGCTTTGTCCATGAAAAAATGTTTTAACACTCTTTCAGTGTAGTTAGACTGATGGACAAAAATACCATTATTTAAGTGCTCAATTTGTAATCCAAGACAAAATTTAGTTTGTCCAAGGTCTTTCATCTCAAATTCTTTCATCAAGTATTTTGCAGTTCTTTCAAGTTCATTTGGAGTTCCAATGATATTCAAGTCATCAACATAAACTGCAACAATTGCAAACCCTGATTGTGATCTCTTAATGAAAACACAAGGGCTGATTTGATTATTCTTGAACTCTTATTTCATAAGGTATTCACTAAGACGATTATACCACATCCTTCCAGACTATTTTAATCCAAAAGTGACCTTTTTAATTTTATGGAAAGCAAATGTCTAGGCTTGTGGTTTTCTGGTAATTTCAGTCCATCTGGGACTTTCATATAAATGTCTGTGTCGAGTGACCCATATAAATATGCGGTCACTACATCCATTAATCGCATCTTTAGTCCTTCTGAGTCTGTCAAGCTTACCAGAAATCTTAACGTAGTTGCATCAACTACGGGAGAATATGTCTCCTCATAATCAATCCCTGGAATTTGAGAAAAACCTTGGGCCACAAGTCTTGCCTTGTACCTAACAATTTCATTTTTCTCATTTCGTTTTCTCACAAATACCCATTTGTATCCAACTAGCTTTACACCTTCTGGTGTAAGGGTTATTTTGCCAAATACTTCTCGTTTTTCGAGTGACTTTAACTCTTTCTGCATTGCCTCTTTCCACTTTTGCCAATCATGCCTGCAAAGACATTCTTCCATTGTTCTTGGTTCACTATAATTTTCGTCAGATGTCATTTCAATTGCAATGGAATATGCAAATATATCATTTACGATAACATCATTTCTATTCCAATAATTCCTGGTAGAAACAAAATTTATTGAAGTTTCATTGTTATCGATGTCATGGTCATCTTGTTCATCCCCTTTCGGATTATCATCTTTTTCTTTATTCTCATCTGTATTTTGTCTTTCTTGATCTTCCGTAAGGGGAATATTCTTGATCTCATCAGATCTTTTAAGTTTTCTTGGTTTAGTGTCTTTTGAACCAAGTGGTCTTCCACGCTTTCGGCGTGCTAGAGATTCATTTTCAGTGATCTTATCACCAGTTTGAATTTCGATTCGTGCAGGGGCATTTTCAGCTGGTATATGTGATTTTGTCACTTTCTTTGTATCTATAAATGCATCAGGCAGCTGATTTGCAATGCTTTGTAAATGAACAATTTTCTAAACAATGCTTTGTAAATGAACAATTTTCTAAACTTCTTGTTCACACATATTTGTTCGTGGATCAAACATTGACAATTGTGTTGCATTCCAAATGAGTTTTATTTCTTTCTTTCGTGGGTCCACTTTCTCTCCCCCTAAGGCTGGGAATACTGTCTCATTGAAATGGAAGTCGGCAAATCTAGCCGTAAATAAATCACCGGTCATTGGTTCAAGATATCTAATTATGGAGGGTGATTCAAACCCAACATAAATTCCCAGCCTTTTTTGTGGACCCATCTTCATTCGTTGGGGTGGAGCAATAGGAACATACACCGCACAACCAAAAAATTTTAGGCGTGAGACATTAGGTTCTCGACCAAAAACTAATTGTAGTGGTGAGAACTTATGATAAGCAGTTGGTCTCAATCTAATTAGAGTTTCCGCATGTATTATGGCATGACCCCAAGCAGATGAAGGCAATTTTGATCTCATCAATAATGGCTTTGCAATCAATTGTAGCCTCTTAATTAACGACTCAGCGAGGCCATTTTGCGTATGAACATGAGCTACTGGGTGTTCAACATCAATTCCAATTGACATACAATAATCATTAAATGTTTGGGATGTAAATTCCCAGCATTGTCAAGCCTTATTCTTTTTATTGTATGGTCTGGAAATTGTGCCCTTAATTTAATAATTTGAGCAAGAAGTTTTGCAAAAGCAACATTTCTACTGGACAAGAGACTTACATGTGACCATCGAGTTGAGGCATCAATTAATACCATAAAATATCGGAATGGTCCACATGTAGGATTAATTGGTCCACAAATGTCTCCTTGAATCCTCTCTAAAAATGTTGGAGATTCAGTAGCAATTTTGTTCATAGATGGCCTTATTATTAATTTGCCAAGTGAACATGCAGAGCATGTTAATTCATATGATCGAGGGATTTTGACATTCCTAATTGAATGTCCTACTGAGTTTTCTATTATCTTGTGCATCATTCCTGTACCAAGATGACCCAAACGATCATGCCATAAAGTTAGCAAATTCTTATTATCTAACTTCTGATTAGATATCGAATTTATTTCAACTGGTCGGATATCTATATGATATAACCCTGAAGAATATGCTGGCAATTTTTCATACACATGTTTCTTTCCATGTTTTTCTACCGTGAGGCATAAATATTCCTTTTGATCCACTATCATTGTTTATAAATGAAAACCATTTTGACGCACATCTTTAAAGCTTATAAGATTTCTTCGAGATTTACTCGAATATAAAGCGTCATTAATGATTAATTTTGTTCCATTTGGGAGTATTATACAAGCTTTTCTAGAACCTTCTATTAGCTTGGCTGACCCAGAAATGGTATTAACAATTGCTTGAAACAATTTTAACTTTAAAAAAATATTTTCTATCCTTCAGAATAGTGTGTGTTGTTCCACTGTCCAAAAGGCATTGAAATTTGGAACCAACTTCAGGCAGATCCATATCTTCATAAAATAATAAGTATAAGATTAGTTTAAGATAATTAAACTGGACTTACTTTATTAATAATGAAAAGTTAAAAGTACATAACTCGAACATGAAAAACATAAAAGAAAAGTACATAAAGAAAACATAATACATATCATAATAATTGATGAATTATCTAAACATGATTATTCTCTCCAAAGGTAAATTCACCATCAGCTTCACCATTGTCTATGAGGAAATCAGACACATCAAGGCTAGTTCCAGGGACATTTTCTTCATTAACGTAATTTGCTTCTACATGTTTTTCTTTCCCTTTAATGGAAGCCTGGTAAAGTTCTACCAAATGTTTGGCCGTACGACAAGTACGTCCCCAATTTCCAGTCATGCCACATCTATAACATGTTTCCTTTCCTTTTGTGGTGGCTTGATTTTTGTTTCCTTGTTGATGCCCCCTTTGAGTGTTGTTTCTAGGGGAGAAATGACCTCTACCACGGCCATGACCACGTCCGCGGAAATTTCCACGACCTCTGCCACGGTTATTATATTTTCCACGTCCACCTCTACGAGCAACATTTGTCTCGGGTGGATTTGAGCTTTCTACAGCATTTGTCTCATTGAATGCTTGAGACCCAGTTGGTCTTAGGTTGTGATTCTTTAACAGAAGATCATTATTCTTTTCAGCGACCAATAATGTAGAAATAAGCTCTGAATATTTTACAAAGCCTCTTTCACGGTATTGCTGTTGCAATACACTGTTGTTAGCATGGAATGTAGAGAGTGTTTTCTCTATCATTTGCACTTCAGTGACTGGTTGATCACAATATCTCAATATTGATACAATTATATATAGTGATGAATTATAATCACTGACAGAGTTAAAATCGTTAAATCTCAGGTTTGTCCACTCAAACTGTGCTGAAGGAAGTAGTACCCTTTTGTGATGGTCATATCTTCCTTTCAGGCTATCCCATAATTCTTTGGGATTTTCCACAATTAAATACTCAGTTTTTAAACTGTTATGTAAATGATGCCTTAAGAGAACTATAGGTTTTGCTTTCTCTTGGTCAGTAGGAACTTTAACTTGAGCAGGGGCATCTTTTTCGTTTCCTGGGATGGTAATTTCTTTGATTGTATGTTCCAATCCCTGAGCCTTTAAATTCATTTGGGCATCAACTGTCCATTCAAGATAATTATGTCCGGACAAGTCTAATACGTCAAATTGTCTTTTCATCAAGTCTCCCATTTTAACTACAATCAAATAGATAATTATTATTAAGCCAATTAAGCAAGTGATTATTAGAGTAATCATATTATAATCATAATAATAAGCCATTTAAAACAAATTTTGCTTCTCCCCCTTGGGTTATTATTATGATTTACAAAAAATTAAGCTAAAATAAAGCATGATAATTACGTTAGTTAAACAACAACAACAATAATAACAATAATAAAGATAATATTAACAATAAATACTACTACTATTCCAATAAATTCTCTAACTATGCTAAATGAAGCAGTTTCAATTGAGCTGCAGGAACTGAAGGACATGCTCAAAGATGTCATCTCAGAACTCAAGAGCAATACAGGCATGGTGGATGCTCTAGAAAGAGTTGTGTCTGGTTGTGCTGTTGATGCAAAGTCACTACTTCTCCAGGTTGCTCAGGCGAGGGATGAAGCAATCAAGCAGGTGGTGGAGAAGATTGCAGCTAAGATTGATGATCTCACTGCAGAGGAAATCTGATCATGTTCCTGTTTCCTTAGCCTATGATGATGCTGTTTTTGTTTTTATTCTGCTATTTCTGAACAATGTTTTTCTTTTGGGTCTGTAACTAAACCAGGGATTATTAGCTGTTTTTTTTTAAAACTTTGTGGATTTGATGCACTTTTGGCCGATGTTTAACATTGGTTTTGGATGGATGTTTTGTCAATATTTTGTGCATATTTTCTGCTTTGGATTGCTTATATGATCTCTGCCATATCATTAAACCATGTTATGGTGATGTGCTTGAGATAATTTGCTATATACATTGTGTATTTTTGATAATGCCAAAAGGGGGAAAGTATACAGGCAAACTACTTACACACTTATCATCCATCTCTGTCTCCAAATTTTTGTGTCTCTCTGATCCTCGGTCAGGTATAAAACTTGAACAATTCAATTTCTTTTTCTTTTCGGTAGTTTAATTGATCTCTTAACTTGATTTTTGCTCTAACATGTTTGCCTTGTTTGTCATCATCAAAAGGGGGGAATATTGTTTCCCTTGATGTTTTGATGATAACACAAGTCAAATAAGTGGACTAATGATTTCTGTGAGTCTTGTGGTTTATTTATAAGTTGTAGGAAACACTTAAGGCAGAGGAACACGAGGAGCTAAAAACAAAAGAGATCAGTTGCAGAGTTCCTATAAAGGAACTAAAGCTTCAGAGCAGAAGCTAAGGAAAGAAGACTCGGAGCTGAGACTTCTTAGAGAAAATAAAGTCTGAAATATTTTCTGTTTTAGGTTTTATGTAAGTGAAAATTAATTAGGAATTAATACTTAGTGGAATGCGTTTAAAAAGATAAGTAGTATTGACTTGCTAAAAAATAGGAATGTTTGTTTGGAAAAATATCTTTTTTCTGATTTTATCCTTTTAAATTGATATCTTTATTTTCAGAAAAATATCTTTGAAAACTAACTCCCTAAACTTGCGTAACTGACTGTTGATTCAGCCTTCATCACTTACGAATATACTGCTCCCTTAAGGCTCAATATGTCCTAATTTTTAGGACATGATTTGAGATATTTGGAAGTGGTGGATAGTAGTGGCGTTGATATGCAGCAGTGGTGAGTTAAGTAGTGGGAGGTATGGCGTTTTCTCCAAGCAATATTCTCTTATAAATATCGAAGTTGTTTTCTGGATAACTTCACCTTGCTCAAACACTTTTATCTTTCTTTCTAGCTTTCAAAAGAGACAAGAGTCGCATTCCACTTAAGTGTTTTTCTTAATTACTTTCACTAGAGTTTTATAATTGAGTTGTATTTTGGGAATTGGGAGTTTGTGTGAACTCTAAGAGAATTCAGTAAGAGAAAGAGAGAGAAGAGAATAGAGAAGAGAAGAGAAGAGTGGCAAGTAGAGGGACTTGCTGCTGGGAATTTCAAGGATCTTTCCTAAAATCTCAAGTGGTCGTGGTTTTCCTCTTATTAGGGCCAAGAGGTTTTCCACGTAAAATCTCTCTTAGTTTACTTTGAGTTCTTGTAGCTTAGATATTTTAATTCCGCAAAAAGTTAGCTCAATTTTCTCAAACTACAATTCACCCCCCTCTTGTAGTATTCTTCTAAAGTAACAATAATAATAATAATAATAATAATAATAATAATAATAATAATAATAATAATTGATTTGGGTATTTTATACCCGGCCAGGTGGCCCAATCAGAAAGCGCCACGTGTCCTCCATATAGGTGCCATTTGGACCTATGGAATGATGACACGTGGAGGGTGGACTCTTCTCTGTCCTACGTGGACTGAAGGTCCAGCAAGGACCATTCAGGTGGCGACACGTGTCACTCAAAAAGGTGCTTCAGAATCCTTTTGGGCACAGTGACACGTGTCACTCAGGCATTGGCCCTGGGATGGCGGCTTTCTAAGGTCCAAATCCCGAGGCGCCGCAAAACGGCGTGACCTAATTCCTAGGTCACCAGATCCTAGGAGGGGCACACTTTTGAAAAGGACCCTATTAATAGGGATATTCTGGCATTTATGTCGGGGAAAGAGAATTTTACACGCAATACGAGACAATACATCACTTATCACACTTTACCTGAGCTTGGAATCCGAGCAGATAACTTTATTTCCGCACGTTTTATTACCGAACGTTTACTAACTTAATCTTCGGAGGCGGACCCCCGACCATCCGGCGGTCCGTTTGCTTTGGAGGTACAGGCATCCTCAATTGAATCCAGCTTCAGGGTTGTAACTCTCCCAAGGGACAAAAACCCCCGAAACATTTGGCGCCGTCTGTGGGGAGAGTACCTCTGAAATGGCTTCACAAGAACCTGTACCAAATCCAGAGGCCATTCGGCCTCCAGATGATATACCGGTCCAAACGGACCATGACTCAAGGGACGACGCTGACGTCGAAACCTATGTGGATCCAAATGGATCCCTCATCTCTAAGCGCATCCGCAGTAAGGAGAGGCGGGAGCGCCACCATAACCAGGCAGGGCCAAGCAAAACTGCTGGTCAGCCAAAGAAGCCCTCGGGGCGGCCGGTTGATCCTTCCCAGGCGGCAGGATCAACTCCCGTCACTCGGGATGAGCTAATGTCACTCCTAAGCAGCCTCAGGGGTGAAATCAAGCAGCTCGCCTCAAAGAAGTCGCCTACTCCTAGAAAGGAGCAGTCGGCCAAGAAGCCAGCCCAAGCTGACAAACAGAAGTCGGTCAGGGACCGTTAGCCGACTCCTCATCCTGCTCCTAAGGAGAAGGCCAGGCCCTAATTTGACCTTAATCGGCTCCTTTCCCAAGAACGGGCGCAAGAAAACCCATCCGACACATACAGCCGGATGGTAACAAGAAAACGTTCTCTGACGCTCGACAATACATTGAGGAGAGGAGAACCCAGCAATCAGAGTCGGCTTCAACGTCGACTTATCATGATAGCTTTCGGAATACCTCTGTGCGGTGTTCACAGTCTGTACATGAGACCCCAGCAAGCGGCCAAAGGGTTCAGTCTGGACCGCATGTGATTCAGTCCGCCCAGTACATGGCACAACCATTGTACCAGGCGCCAGTTGTACCTTACATGCAACCTACCCTCTATGGAGGACAAGCGGCATACGGCTATCAGCCGATGGACTGGCAGCTTAGGCTGCAACACCTTGGAGATCAACCCTCTGCTTTCTCCAGGGAAATAACTGAAGCTGTACAACCGGCTAAAGTTAAAAACGTTCTGGTTGCAGCCTATGACGGGACCTCCAACCCAGAAGACCACCTGCTAGCATACACCCACCTCATGTATTTACAGGGGTTGGATGATGCCGCATGGTGTCGTTGCTTTCCAGCCACCCTGAAGGGCATAGCCCAGCAGTGGTTTGGCAACCTGCCGGCTGGATGCATAAATAACTTCAAGACGCTTGCGTTCTTGTTTGCATCAAACTTCTCTATAAACATCCCTGCCAAAAAGACAAGTCTTAACTTGGGCAATGTACAGCAGGGAGATAGAGAAGGTTTGCGTTCTTACGTAAGGCGGTTCAATCTGGTCTGAATCCAGATTCATGGGCTGTCTGATGAGGTCGCCTTCACAGACTTCTTTAAGGGTCTGAAGGACGGGTCTACTTTTAAGTACGAACTCGTCCGCAAACAAATCTTTACTCTGCAAGGAGCCTTGCGAGAGGCGGAAGCCTATATACAGGCGACCGAACTCTGCTCCTCCAATAAGCAGTCGGACCATAAGAAGTCCGACCGGCGGAAAGAGAGTCGGCATGCTCAGCCGGCTCCTAAGCCAGAAGAGAGCAAAAAGAAAAAGCAAGTCTGGGTCATTGATAACTCTGATCAACCGACCCAGAAGAAGAAAAGGGAGTGGAAACCGTACGTCCCAAGGTACGAATTCCACAAGGACTGTTGCTCCATCCTCTTGGAAATTAAGGATCGGCTAACTCTTGAAAAGCCGACTCTTATGAAAGGTTCCGCTGAAAATCAGAACAAGAACAAGCATTGCCATTTCCATGAGGATGTTGGCCATGACACGAACGACTGCTTTAGTCTCAAGCGGGAGCTCGACCGTCTGGCCGACAAAGGAAAGCTGAAGTCCTATGTGAAGTCCAAAGTGACTTCAAAAGCAAATCCGGGGCAGTCCAAGAAAATGACTCCCCAGCCTGCTGTGAGTGCCGAAACTGATGAAGAGCCGGTGTACACCATAGCAGGCGGATTTGCCGGTGGTGGCCCGACCATTCGGGGTAACAAGGACCATCTGAGAAAGATGGTCAATTCTGTTGAGGAGGGGGATGCATCAAGCGCATCCACCTTCCCTAAAGTTGTCATCACCGAGAAGGACAGAGGCAAAGTCCGTCGGCCGCATGATGACCCTGTTGTCATTGAGTGCAAGGTCGCCAACCAGCTGGTGGGCCGAATTCTGATTGACACAGGAAGCTCCTCTGACCTCATCAGCCTCAAATGCTTATCCAATGTCAAGTAAAAATCGGATAGCATGATGGAGGTCACCCACACCCTAGTTGGGTTTGGGGGAGGACTTGTGCACTCAGTCGGACGAATTGACCTACTTGTTCGCCTGGGAAGCAGGGGAGACGGTCGGCACATGACCATCCGTTTCCTAGTGGTTGAGGAGCTCACGGCTTACAACCTCATCTTTGGCCGTCCCACTCTTAATGAGTGTAAGGCTGTCATCATCCCTGCTCTCATGCTACTCAAGTATGAGAAGGATGATGGAACAGTCGGTTCCCTTAATGGGGACCAAAAGACGGCTCGAGAGTGTTACCTCTCGGACGTCAAGCCCGCGGCCGTAGCATCCGGTCGGGGCAAGCAAACAATCAACCTCGACGATGTCGAGGAAGATCAGTCGGCCCCACCAGCCGGAAAGAAAAGAAAGACTGATCAGCTGGTGGTGGTAAAAAAAGAAAAGCAATAGCAATCACTTACCGGGGAACGGTCGGATGATCTTCGTCCCCAGCCTGCTGGTGAACACATTGATATCCCTCTGGACGACAGCCGTCTAGAGCGGACTGTTAAGGTGGGGACGATTGCTTTTGCAAAGCTGGGTAAAAGCCTTCACCAGCTGCTGAGGGAATTCAAAGACATCTTTGCCTTTAAAGTGGAAGAGATGCCAGGCATCAACCCGGATCTCGCTGTCCACAAACTCCCCCTGGATCCTAAAAAGAAGCCCATCCGGCAAAAGAAAAGAAACCACGGCGAAGAAAGAAGTCAGGCGGCAGCTGCCGAAGTAAAAAAGCTGTTAGATGCCAAGTTCATTCGGCCGTGTAATTTCCCTGAGTGGGTAGCTAACGTTGTGTTAGTAAAAAAGCCGAATGGAACTTGGCGGATGTGTGTTGACTACACGGACCTCAACAAGGCATGTCCAAAGGATAGCTATCCATTGCTTAAGATCGACAGTTTGGTCGACTCAACAGCCGGACATGCCCTGATGAGTTTCATGGACGCCTATTCAGGTTTCCATCAGATCCCCCTGTGGAAAAAAGATCAAGAAAAGATGGCATTCGTTTGGTTTGAAGAAAAGATCAGGGGTTGTTCTGTTATACGGGGATGCCGTTTGGTTTGAAGAATGCGCCTGCTACCTTCCAACGAATGATTAATACGGTCTTCATTAATCAAATCGGAAGGAATGTAGTGGCGTACATCGATGACATGATAGTCAAATCCAAACAACAGGCGGATCACCTTGCTGATCTCTAACAATGACTAGAAATGCACCTCGCTTAGCCTTGGAGTCTTCTGGACGAATGCTCAAATGGGTGATTGAAATGCAAGGACTAGAAATCACTTACGAACCAAGGAAGGCAATAAAGGGACAAGCATTCGCTGACTTTATTGTCGAAATGACAAGGCTGGTTGTTCTGGACAATACAGACCAGGTTTGGAAAGTGTATGTGGATGGGAGCTCCATTGTGAACAGTTGTGGTGCAGGGATTATCAATCAGTCAGGTCTCTAACAATGAGGCCGAGTATGAGGCCCTGCTGGCCGGCATCCGATACTGCAAGGCGGCAGGGGCAAAGAAGATATCCGCCTGCTCTGATTCTCAACTGGTCGTACTCCAGGTTAATGGAACGTATGAGGCCACTCATCCGGCCATGATAAAAGAGTTGCAGGCGGTCAAGAGTGAAGTTCGGTCACTTGAATAATTTCATCTAACCCAAGTGCCCAGGTCATCAAACAATCAGGCAGATGCTCTGTCCAAGCTGGCATCATCCGCCTCCTGTGAAACGCCTCGGTCAGTTTTCTGGGAGGTCATGGAAAAAAGAAGTATATATGAGGAAGACCCCATTGGAATTCTTGACCGAAGCTCAACCTGGATGGACAACATCCGGGCCTATCTTGCAGACGGCACGTTCCCTGACTCACCACAGGAGGCGGCTGTTCTGAAAAAGCGAGCAGCTAACTTCGAGTTGCGACAAGGAGAACTCTTCAGGGCTGGCTTTTTGAAACCCCTGTTGAAGTGTGTTACCCCTGAAAAGGGTAAGGAAGTCCTCGAAGAGTTGCATTTGGGATTCTGCGCCTCCCATATAGGCGGCAGATCCCTCGCGGCCAAGGCCAGGCGGCTTTACTTCTGGCCAACCCTGGAGTCGGATGCCATGGAAATGGTGAAAAAATGTGACAAGTGCCAAAAGTTTGGCAAGCTCATCCATCGTCCGGCTACAGACCTGACGGCCATCCACAACCCAATACCCTTTGCCAAATGGGGCATGGACATTCTTGGGCCATATACGACTGCACCAGGCGGCAAGCGCTATATATTGGTTGCTGTGGATTACTTTACCAAGTGGGTAGAGGGGGAGGCAGTCAAAAACATCAAGACTAAAGACGTCATTTCCTTTATCTGGAGGAATATAATCACTCGTTTCGGGGTGCCCATGTCTATGGTTTTTTACAATGGTCCTCAATTTGAGACGCCTCAACTCAAGACTTGGCTGGGAGACCAGGGGATTATAAGATTAGAGTTCTTGGTGAACCTTACACTAGCGGAGATAGCTATTTAAGGTTTCGATTCAAAATAAGTGGTTAGGTTACTCCCCTTCTCTCGGGAGTCTAATCTCTTCTATTTCCCGAAGTTCCTCTTAATGCCTTATCTTATTGACCGAATGAATAGAGAATTAAAGGAGGGATGGGAAGAAAGCAAATGAAGATGCGCTTGATTCCGTGAACAAATCCATCTTCACTCACAGAAAGCACACTTCAATTTCATTGCCTGCCTGGCTTCTTCACTCAAGTTTCTTTGCATCAGTCGGCCGGCCGCAAGCAAACGACCAGGTCGAAGCCTTTAACAAGTTAATCTCAGACAAGATTAAAAAGAAAATTGAGCGGGCTGGTGGCCTTTGGGCGGATGAATTACCACACGTCCTCTGGTCCATCAGAACGACTGCTAAAGGGGCAACTGGAGAAACCCCATTCCTTATGGTGTATGGAGCAGAAGTTGTTCTGCCCATTGAGCACTATGAGCCGACTCTTCGAATCATGTTGTATGATGAAGAGGCGAACTGGGAGGCCATGCGCCTAGCATTGGACTCACTACCAGAGCGTAGGGGCAATGCTGCCTTGCGCCATGAGATATACCGTCTGAGAATGACTCGGGCTTACAATAAAAGAGTACACAAGCGTCCTCTCAAAGTGCGGGACTTTGTGCTACGGAAAATGGAGGCAGTCGGTAGGGCGAATGAACGGGGAAAGCTAACCCCAAATTGGGAAGGCCCCTACCGAATCTATGAGGAAGTAAGAGACGGCACCTACCGCCTGGAAGACCCAGACGGCAGGCAGCTGCCCAGAACTTGGAATGTAGACAACTTGAAAAAGTACTACTTCTAAGTACGAATGTAAAGACCTCAATTTTGTAATCTCAAGTTTTGTTAATGAGAATATGCCTTAATTTCCCAACTTATCTTTTTATTTAAGTTTTTTAGTGTCGCCTGAATGCAGACGGCCAATACGTTTGTAGAGCGTCTGTCCCACCAGCAGACGCTCCAATCCTTCTAAAGGAGCCAATTGTTTTAGAACAGTCGTTCCTACAAAATTCATTAAGTTTATACCAACACTTGACTTAATCATTTAAGAGGCCTAAGGCTAGATAAAATCATGATGAGGCCCATGGTCGGATGTTAATAAACAAAAAGAGACCGAATGGTCACAATCTGCTCCAACATGAGTATGACCGTCTGCTCCAACATGAGTCAGATAACCGGCGACGTCCATTCAGTCGAATTCGTCGAGGAGAAGCATCTCCCATTTGGGTGGCACATTGCTCTACGAATATATCAAGCGGCCCTACCGAATGCTAAGGCAACATTCCCAGTCGTTTGTTTTAATCGAAAGTGAAATATAAAAGACCCGAATTTTCTATCTGTTTGGTCACTGTTTCATAAGTAGAGGCTAAGCGAGGCATGAAGCCGGATGCGCCTGTTATTGCTCAGGGGCAAAACAGGCGGAATATTTGATTAATATACGAGTTAAGTTAACTACTTAGACTTATTGAGGCTATTGGCCGGATGACGCCTGATCCTTGCCTATGGGGCAAGACAAGCGGACAATTATTTTTAAAGAAAATTGGTTAAGTTACAAACTTAGCATTTAATCTCAAAGAGGCCCATGGCCGGAGGCGCCTGTTTTTGCTTATGGGGCAGAACAGGCGGAGATTTCCCCTTAGCAAATTAGCTAAGTTGGAAATTTGAGTTTAGTTCGAGCCAATGGCCGAATGAACACTTATGTTTGCTAATTCTGGATGGACGTCTGCCGCGTGGTTTGGGGCAATCACCATAGTGATTGGTTGACTTAGAAACCCTAAATACTCTTCTAAGTATCAACAATTTCTAAGTCAATCAATCCAATAAACCGAAACCACTCGACATCCGTCCAGAGGCAAGGACATTCGCATGGTATACAGGTTATAATACTTAGCCAAAAACATGCAATGAAAAATAAAAATTCAAAAACATAAGGGACAACAATATGAATAACTTCAGCCAAATGGCCGAATGATTCAAATTAAAAATACCAATCGTCACCAGATGATTGGTTAAGATTGTTATCTGGCAAAGCCAGAAAGATTGTCAAATTACCCGACCCCTCGGTCGGTAAAAATACAAATACTCGGCACGCAGGCCAGAAAAACAAAGTACTTGGCCATTCGGCCGCAGAAACAGAAAACATAATAAGCTTAAGTGATCAGGGGAAAGCCTCTTCATTGGCAGCCGGCCTGTTGTCCCTCGGCTGCTCTTCATCATTTTTCTCTTGCTCCTCCGCCTGATCGTCCTCCTCGCCACCAGAGGACGACTCCCCAGAAGAGTCGGACCCAAAACTTTCCTCGGCCGCAGCATTCTCAGCCTCCTCAATCAGGCGAGCGCCGAATGCTTTGCTGGCTTCATCAAACTTGGATTTCCAAGTCTGATAGTCTGAGTCCGGCTGCACAGCCGCCCAAGTGTCCCGCATGATGGCATCATAGTCGCTCATCATTTGCTTAACAAGAGCCTCTATCTCTTGCTCAGCCACGGACTCAAACTTGGACTTCAGCTGGTGCTCCTGGTTGCTGAGGCGCTGCTCCAGGCGGCCCACCTTCTGCTTGGCTCTCTCGGCCTCTTCTTTGGCATCCACTACAAAAAAACAGCTTAATTACGACGGAAAAATTCCGTCGGAACACCCTATTTTCCGTCGGAAATCGTGTTTCCGACGGAATTCCGTCGTAACATGTCGTCGGAATAGTATTTGTCGGAAAAGTGTTTACGACGGAAATTTCGTCGGATTTAAGCATCGGAAGAGGTTTTCAAGGTATGGAAAAGTCCGTCGGAAATTTCCGACGGAAAATATTTCCGTCGAAAATTCCCGACGGAAATTTCGTCGGAAAATCCTTTTTAAAAAACAAAAAAAAAGCCCGCACCACCCCCCACCACCAATAGCCCCCAACGCTAAACCGCCACCTCCACCGCAACAAATTAAATACAAAAACTCCTCAAATATTCCCCACAACCACCACCTACCACCCTAAGCGAACCACCACCGACCACCTACACTAAAACTAATCTAGATCCACCCAACACTTAAAACCAACCCTCACCCACCCACCCACCTAAAACCGACCAGACACTGCACCCACACCAAAAACCGACCAGACACACTGCACCCACCCACACGGAATTCCGAACAATAACCAAAACCCCACCAAACCCATACCCAGATCCAAGCACCTAAAACACCCAAACCCTAACCCAAACCCTGACCTAGATCTACACCACCGCCACCAACAAGTCCACCACCACCACCGCAATTCAACCACAATTCACTATAAAATTAAAAAAAAAATCTCAAAAAACAAAAATAAGTAAGAAAAAAGGTACATACCTTGAATTTCACCCAAAAAACCCCAAAATTGGCTCGAATTTGGGTTTTAAAGGTCAAATTCGAACCTGAAAACTCTAGATCTAAAGTTTTCAGGGTCGAATTTGACATGAAAAACCATTTACTTCTAAAAATTGGCGAGAAATCGACTTGAACACCACCAACCAAACTCACCGGCGTCTTGAACACCACCAAACCAAACTCTTCGGCATCATGAACACCACCTACCAAGAACAAAAGAAAGTAAGAGAAGAGGAGAGGCCGACAATGGAGAAAAAGAGAACAGAAAGGAGAGAGAAGAAGAGGAGAAAGGAAAACGAGAAGGAGAGGAAGCAGAGAGAGGATAAGAGGAGATAGGAAGCAGAGAAGAGGAAGGAGAGAGAAGAAGAGGAGAGCGGCGCATCAGGGAGAAGGAGGAAGGAGAGAGAAGGAGGAGAAAAGGATAGGAGGAAAGAGAGTGGAACCGTGATATTTTAGGTTTCCTCTAAAGGGGTTTTTTAAAGGTTTTTTTTTTAAATTAATTTCCGACGGAATTTCCGCAGTAAATTTTCGACGGAATTAAAATCCGTCGGAAATAGTACTGTACGAAGGAAAATTCCGTCGCAAAAGTCAAAATTTCCGACGGATTTCCGACGAACTTTTAGAATTCGTCGGAAATATCCGACGGAATAAAAATCCGTCGTAAATTTCGACTTTTGCGACGGAATTTTATGTTCGTCGGAACGATTTCGTCGCTATTTGTCTGTTTTCTTGTAGTGATCTTGAAGAGGCTCGAGCTTCTCCTTAAGAGTTGTAATCTCTTTCTTAAGGGAAGTGATGCGCAGGCGGGCCGAGTCCAGGTCCTTCTTCACCTGCATATTGGCTTCCACCTGCGAATACATCATATCAAGCGTCAGATACTCATTCTGAGCAATATCAAATTGAGCTCGATCCAAGGCGGACTCGGCCCGAGCTTTAGCGGCTGTTACCTCTTTGGATTTCTCCTTGAGGGGTTGCCTGAGCCCTTGGACGCGCAGCATGGCCTGCAAAAATAGCCGAATGGTTAAAACCAGGCGGATAAAGACTTGAGCTAAAAAAAAAAAAAAAAAAAAAAGAGAGAATTGCTTAAGTTAAGATTCATACCTCGCAGAGGTTCCCTAGGATGCCATCCAAGTCCAGGGTGCCGACTCCTCTGGCAGACGCCTTGTCGTCAGGATCAACCGCTCTCAGCATGGACTTGGCCATCTGGATTACAGTCGGCCTCTGCACAGGAACTGAGAAGGAAAGAAAGTTAGAAAAATAACACAAGTATATCTAAATGGAAGAACAATAAAGACGAATGGTTTTTACCGTCGTCCTTCGGTTCCTCCTCTGTCCCCAGACTCCTCTTCTCTCCTGCTGAGCCGACAGCAGCGGTGGGTTGCTTGAAGCCACCCTTCGATGCCCTCTGGGCATCCAGTTTGCTGATCTCCTTTTCAGCTTCGAGAGAAGAGGCGTCTGGGCCCTTCTTGGGCTTATGAGCAATGTGCTTCCGGCCGCCCTTGCCGGATGCGCTCACATCACCCGCCCTTGTCTTTTGGACCTTAGGGTCGGATGGTTTTGAAGGAGATTTGGAAGGCGCACCCTACATCAACACAAGATAAACGCCAGTAATAAAACATTCGGGCAAATTTAATATTGGTCAGAAATGAAAGTATAACAATTTCCTACCTTGGAGGTGCCGCCAGTTCTCTGCTCATCCACTTTGGTGTGAGTGGTTGCTTCTGCCCTGTTTAGGACATTCGACCTGTATCGAGCAGCAGATACAGCCGGCTTCCTTGTGGCCGAGAGCTTCTCCATTGCTTTGTCTGCAAAAATGAACAAGTGTTAGCACCATTAAACAGGTACTGAAAAGCAAAAGTAAATTGCATATAAAACAGACGGCCGACTACCTCTCGGCATTTCAGAACTTAGCCCACAGGCGGCTAAGAATGTTCCTTCTTCAAACCACTTGTACAAAGGGAGATAGCATTGAGGGGTGACCTCCTTGTCCCCATCATCATTCGTCCACACGGACACGGTAAACAACCCCGCGTCCATGATCTCCTCCTTTGCCCGCCTGGGAATGGGCGGCAATGCGCTCCTGCCTGCTAGGAGAGGTGGATCCTTATTCCACCTGTTATACTTTTGGTTCAGGCGGCTGTCGGCAGACTTGACTATGTAAAAATTAGTCCTCCAGTCTTTCCACTTGTTCTCTTTGCCAACAACCATCATGTACCCCTTGCAAGTGGTCAAGGTGTACCAGCCCTCACCGCCTCTAGCAGGCGCCCTGCTCAGATAGTGCATGTGGGCGAACGCTTCAAAGCTCGCCTCCACCTGCAGCATCTCACAGGTGGCAACGTACCCAAGAATATTGATCTAGGAGTTGGGTACATGTTGCCAGATACCCAGTTGGTATCCGTCCAAGATCCTCTCCACGGCCTGATGGAGAGGGAAGCGGAGGCCAGCCTGGAAGGCCGCTTCATAGCAGCCGAATGCTTTGTCCTGATAGCTGGCCAGGCTCGACCAGGTTATGGTGTCGCCCTCGTTAGGGGCCGACAAAGTGTAGCCATAGCCTAGGACGACCTTGCGCCTAAAATTGGCAAGGCCGGATGCCATGGCGCTCCGCCTGCCTGGCGGAACATGCTGATAGTAGGGGCTCTCTCCAAGCGCTTGGAAGCGCTCGGCTCGGCCCAGCTTTCCCCCCTATCCATTTCCAGGGACCCTCTGGCAGAATCTATTTTTGATCTAGCCTCCTCTGAAGTTATGGAAGCATTCTTTGAAGAAGATGACGAGGCCGACTCGTCATCAGAGCTCTCATCAGAGCTAGGGGACCGCCGATTGGTGCCAGCGGGGTCCTCCCCTAGACTCTCTTCCGGCGCCTGTCCAGAAGGCCCGGGTTGATATTCTTCATCCGCCTCCCCCAGGATTCCATCACTGGGAGTTCCACTAGATGTGGGCGAATGGTAATCGGTGGGGGTAGGAGGAAGATAGGAAGGGCTGTCAGGGTGTTCCGACAGCTCACTTCGAGGCACTCTTATTCAGCCGTCTGAATAAACAGTCGACCCATCCGAATGGTAGAAAACTCCATCGGAGCTACACTGCCTTGCTGTTCTTTTGGTTCTGGCCATAGTGTCCTTCACAGACACGGAAACGGTCGGATTCGGATAAGTTCGCAAAGCAGGGTCTTTGGCCAAGCATTCGGCACTGCTAGTTCTAGATTCAGCCGTCCCCGGTGACCGGTTGATCACTATCCTACGCCGTGCCGCATGCAATTGGGGAGCCATTTTTTCGAAAACAAACAAAAAATGAAGAGTAAAAAGAAAATACAAGCGTTACCTTTAGAAGAAGGGAGAAAGACGCCTAGTTGACTAAGGAACGGTCGGACTGTTGGCCGAGTGTCGGATGCTTGAAAAACGCTTAGGGAATTTTGAGATTCTTTAAGTCAAAAAGTCCAAGATTCTCCAAAGATTTGCAAAGGTGTGAATCCAAGGGGGGGGGGGGGGTCAAACTTCACTATTTATAGGGGGTAAAACCCTAATTTTTCCCTCCAGTAATTTTTGAATCTGACCACTCAGATACTGACACCTGTCACAGGAGTCACGTGCAATGCACGTGACCCCTGTGAGGGGCAAATGATTTGGGTATTTTATACCCGGCCAGGTGGCCCAATCAGAAAGCGCCACGTGTCCTCCATATAGGTGCCATTTGGACCTATGGAATGATGACTCTTCTCCGTCCTACATGGACTGAAGGTCCAGCAGGGACCATTCAGGTGGCGACACGTGTCACTCAAAAGGTGCTTCAGAATCCTTTTGGGCACAGTGACACGTGTCACTCAGGCATTGGCCCTAGGATGGCGGCCTTCTAAGGCCCAAATCCCGAGGCGCCGCAAAACGGCGTGACCTAATTCCTAGGTCACCAGATCCTAGGAGGGGCACACTTTTGAAAAGGACCCTATAAATAGGGATATTCTGGCATTTATGTCGGGGAGAGAGAATTTTACACGCAATACGAGACAATACGTCACTTATCACACTTTACCTGAGCTTGGAATCCGAGCAGATAACTTTATTTCCGCACGTTTTATTACCGAACGTTTACTAACTTAGTCTTCGGAGGCGGACCCCCGACCATCCGGCGGTCCGTTTGCTTTGCAGGTACAGGCATCCTCAGTTGAATCCAGCTTCAGGGTTGTAATTCTCCCAAGGGATAAAAACCCCCGAAACAACAACAACAACAACAACAACAACAATAATAATAATAATAATAATAATAATAATAATAATAATAATAATAATAATAATAATAATAATAATAATATTAATGACATAAATTAATGATAAGACAAAAGGAACATTTATTATAACAAAATGCACTTATAATCTACTTAGGAGACAAAAAACTTGAAGTACTACGGAGATTACATGCATTAATTCCCTTTGTCGAAAAACCGAGCGCTACTTATGTAAAATGATGAAAATCATCATTGCCATTAATAAAACTACTAGGGCCATAATTAAAACTAAGTATAGCTTTAATTTCCTTAAATCTTCTTCAAAGGTAAAGGAGTGTGGTGGTTGTCGGTTGTCAAAGGGGAACATGGTTTGTGGCCGGAGTGAATGTAGGAAGAAGAAGATGAAATAATTTGGGTAAAGTTTAAGGAGGGGATAAGGTTTGTAAGGTGAAATAAGGGGGGTGTAATCCGCTTTTATAGGTGGGTGAATTATCCATTGTAGTTTTACACAACTGTAAAAATATCACACAATGTTCTAGTAGACTTGTAAAATAATTGTAATCAAACTATTAATATTTATAAAAGGAAATAAGTATCACACTAGGATGCAAACCGTAGTGGTCCGAGAACCCTAATCTATTCATGAGGTCAAGGGTTCGAAACTGAAAGAAACATAAAAAGTGTGTAATCTAAAATTAAATAAATATAAAGGCTGCATCATTTTTTTTCCATTTTAGTAATTATGCATAAGTATGTAAGTATGAACATGATTTGTATGAAATTTACTCTATTAACATGCATACAACAATTATTTCCACATGCAAAAGTAATTATATGTTACTTTCTATAACCATGCATGAGAGTTACCAAACTAAATATCATAAATATAGTATGTATTGATATCCTCATTTTTATCAACATGGTTAATTATGTAAAGTAATTTTGTGGAGAAATATATTGTGAGTTTCTGGTATAGAGGATCTCATATGGGCAACTATAGAGCATACTCCTCAAAATATATTTTGTGAAAGAAATTGAAATCTTTCTAAAATTGGATAATCGGTATAAGTATACCTGATTGAAGATGGTGCTGATAACGTGTTATAATTTATATATATATAGAGAGAGAGAGAGCAAAAAAGTATTTTACTATCTGTAATATTATTGCACTACAGATGAAAATGAGAAAAAGGGGTGAATTTGCAAATGCATTTCACCGTGTATTTATAGTAGAAGCATGCTACCTCTACTAGATATACACAAGTCATACATAGATTACTACACTAGTGGAAAAAATCTCATTCATAACGGGCTATTTGTACCGGGCAAAGCTTTGCCCGTTACAATTAAGATATTCGTAACGGGCAAAATAGTGTCCGTTACGAATACTTATTTATTTGTAACGGGCAAAATAGTGTCCGTTACGAATACGTACGTATTTGTAACGGATAAATTAGTGCCCGTTACAAATAAATAAGTATTCGTAACGAACACTATTTTGCCCGTTACAAATATTATATTACACGTATAGAGGAGTCCATTACTTGGCTTTTTATTAGGGTTTCACCTTTCATCTAATAGCCGCCAATCCGTCATTTACTCCCTCTCTCTCTCCTCTCCTCCCCGTCATTCACCTCTTTCTCTCATTTCGAACTTAGTCCTTCTCTCCTCTCCTCCATCAATCTTAGAGAAAAAATGGTTAAATTGGGGGTTTTGATTTGCTTTATAGAGTTTATTGACGGGGGTTTTGAACTTGCGCAACAATTTCTGGGAGCGTGTTGTTGTGGTTTGTTGCGAAGAGATTGCACTTTCTGGTGGTCTTGTTAGGCAGAAGATGAAGTATCTTTGTTTTCTTCGTAAGAGGATGAACACCAAACCTTCTCATTCTAAGATCTCCTAGTGTACTGTTCGAGGGTATTTCCTGTTTTCTCTGGATTTTTTGTTTTTCGATCTATTTTATTTGGTATTTTATATGTTTGATTGATACATGATGATATAGGATTGCTTCTATGTTTGAGAAATGTAATTTGTTTCATGAATTTTTTGCGATTTTTTAGTTAATTTATTTATGCTTGAAAATTGGATGTGAATTTATTTAGCTAAGTGTGATATTTACAGGATAGAGTACTTAATTCTGCCTGTTTTTGACTAAATCATAGTGTTTTTGGGTAGAAGATGATTTTTTTTCTCTTAAAAAAATGCTCATTGAAAAGGGACTATGGAGCTGATAATTACAATGAACTTATTTAATTTTAAAATCATTGATAAAAGTATACTTGACTTGGTTCTGAGGCATTTCTGCTGTTGTACGATATTGCAACTGTATATTTAACCAGATGCTATATCTTATCTAGACCTAAGATTCATGGAAGTTCTATGAAACTAAGGCTATAATCAGTGATGACCATATATTTCTATTCTATTTTGCGCTGGTATGATACTTTGGGTATGTGCCCTAAGTGCTTGGCTCTGCTTTTTTTATGCAAAACTAGTGGCCTAGACAATGCCCCAGGTTTATATTATTTATATGTAATGTAAGATTGAAAGAAATTTTATTTACTTAACACAGTTGGTTATAAAGGTCATACAATATAATTAATATCTAAATAATGTGTATATGCTATCCATTGGATTAGTCTATTTCAATTACAGAATATTATAGCTTTGGTATGATAAATAAACCAAATAAATTTTGATAAGATGAGTTTGTAAATTGATCGCCAGCTTAGGCATGATTGTCTCTGTACACGTGCTGCCTTGTTTCTTTAAGTTTAGCTCAAATTCTTGGTTGATGTTGGAGATATTTGTGTTTCTAATTCGGGCCATGCTTATTGCTGACGACTTCTCATTTTCCAGCGGAAGTAGAAAAATGACGCCCACATGGCTGTTAGGGATTTGAATCAAGCTCAGAAAATTAGTTCATCTTCATTTAAAGCACGTTTCTGCATGTCTGAAGCTCTATCTCAGGTTAGGATCCATTTTTTGTGCTACATACCTCTGGCATTTGGTATATCCATTAGATCATTTATTTGGTAATTAGAAGATTGTCACTTAGTGATTTGATAATTTCAGTTAAGCCCATTTTTAGCTAGAGATATCAACTAATGACTGCACATTTTCTATTAAATAAAAATAATTAAGAGAGAATTTCTTTTACACCCTCAACCTGGGACAACTGCCTAGCTAATATGAAATAGTTGTGTTTAACAACAAATAAGGCATTTGTTTCTTATATTGAAATATGACTGTCGTAATCCAAATATAAAAGTACTTTGACTTTTCTAATCTTGATAATTAAACTAGTGATCTTAATATAATTTTGGTGGCTGAAAATTTATTTCTGTGTTAAGCCTGATTTGGGATATTATATTCTTCTGGATGATCAATTTGATGTTTCCTGCCAAAGATTTTCTTAAGAAATCAACAATCAGGAAAAGGCTGGTACCTTGAAAGTTATTAGTCTTGTTCTTTTCATGAGAGACATGTCTTTATAGTATAAATTTCCCACCAGTGTATAGTAATGGATTAGACAATTTCTCAGATACCAATGTTCAGGAAATCCATATTGGATGCTAGGACAAACTATAAAGGACCTTGAAAAAAGGTAAACATTTTGATGATAAGAATTGATTGAAATTGAATCTTTTGGCACTGATTGTCACTTCCAAGTAGGATTTTTCTTTGTTATCGTTTAAATATGTACTACCTCCAAATCTGAAAAATATTGATACTAACTATTTGCATAGACTCTAATGCAACCCTTTGGCGAATCTAACAAGATCCCATGCAAAATTTTGAATATCCAAAGTGTGTAATAGTAAGAATTTGTGGTCAAAGTTTAACACCTTTCAGATTTGGAGGTATTTGAGAATTTCACTTCCAAAAATACTGGACTAAATCATGGGACTCTATCTGTAAAGATGCTGAGACCTTGGAATTCCTGTTTCGTTTTACTTTATTGTTACAAATTCGATCTTTAAAGATGCTCTAGATTTTGCTCTTGCAGCTCAGTCTCTGGATCCCTCAAGAGCCGAAGCGTTGGATAGTATAGAAAGTATACGTAAGGAGCTTTCAGCAGGTCTGTGTTTAAAACTTATAGTTACATTTATTTATATGTCTCTTTGAGTTAGGTTTTCGGGTTTACCATTTTTTTACCCAGGCAGGGGATGATTTGTTGAGTGTTGCCTCTTGAAGCTTTTATTTTGCATTATTTTTTGTTACTTTTGATGATGATGGGTGTTTGGCATTATTTTTTTACTCTCTTACCCCCCCCCCTCTTCCTGATTTTTATTATTATATGTGATCCAGGAGGTGAAGTTGGAAGTGAAGCTTCCTTGGTTGCATTGTACACGGCAGATAACATGTTGGACTTAGACACTTTTGATGCCAACTCCGAGCTTATGATTATGGGTGGGCTGAAGCGTGGTGTAACGCTGCCATCATTGGTTCGATGAAGGTTAGACTGGTTGAACCTTTGGGAAGTAGCTTTGCGAAGTATAGCAGCTTAGTGTTTTTATGTTTAAGTTTGTTTTATTAAATCGATGTACTCCATTGAAGTTGAAGATGCTCTTTTTATCATGAAAAAAGTAAATATCTGTCATTTTTTTTTATGAAAAATATCTGTCATATAATCTAACTTATCAAAATTTTATTAGGGAAAGCAAGTTGGCTGAGGCTGCCAAAACACTAGAAGTGAATGTGGGAAGCCAGGAACAGCACCTGATGCTGACCTTGGTCCAGTCGTGAGCAAGTAGCCGAAGCAGGTATTGAACCTTAATTCTGTAGTCTTGCTGTGCACCTGTCATAGAGTTTGTCCTGAATGTAGGTTATCAGGAAATTCTTAATACCCAAAACTCATGTTTCAAAGGTCTGTCATATGCTAAATTAGTTCATCTCATTTGATCCATCAGACAGAGATCTAATTTTAAGCATTTGGAATTTGTACTGCTTGGGCTCTTTAAGGGCTCATCAAATTCAGCCTTAGAAAGATCCTCCAGTTTAGTTCAATTACATCAGACTTAAAAATTATGGAAAATTCCAGTGGCTTTAAAACTAATATGATTAAATATTTCCCCATAGGCCATCCAGAATACAGGTGCAGAAATTGACTAAGTAGCAGGGTCCAAAGGAGTTGCAATCTTATTCCTTTTTCTATATATTGTCGGAATATTTGGTGATTAAGACCATTCTAATTCTCTTTTTCGCCAGAGGCACAAATAGTATGGTGTTTATCACCTGCCACCTGCTAGGCTGGAGCTAAAGGGGAATGTCCTCAAAAGTAGCTTGGTACAAGAAACTCTTGGGTGTTTGAGAAAAGGAGGATAGAACCAGACTTAGTATATGCAAAAGCTCCAAAATTTCTTGATGAAGTGAAGCAGCTTGTGCTCATGAAGAGTGCCCGTAGCCACTATTTAGTAACTGTTTGGAAGCCACCTAATGCAGGCTAGTATAAGCTGTTATGACTTGCAGACCTCAGACAGCTTAGTATAGCAGCAATTACACATCATTATGTCTCTTTTTCTTATATATCTTGCTTTTGGTTGAATTATTAAAGGAATTAAATGGAATTGGAGTAATTTCTTATGTTTCGTTGGAAGCTTGGAATGTTAGACTAATTGTTGGATAATAATTCGTGGGTTGATTAGCATATTTAGTACTTTTGTTACAGATGAATTGGGTTACGAATTGTATGACAATTGATGTATTTTATGTTTCTAAGTTGGAAATATGTTTATTTTGATGATTCTGCTAAATGATGAATGTGATTATTTTTCAGGTTGTCTTGAAGATTAATTGGAGGTAACTTGAAGATGGTGTTTGGAGGCAGCCTCGGAATTGAGATCAAAGTTGCAGCTACTCGGAAAAATGGTGGAAGATGTAAATTATTCAACACACTATTTTAGAGGAAAATAATTTAAATCTAATGGTAGTCTTATGTAAACTTGTTTAATTATTATTACAATTGAGATTTCCTTTGTTTTAGTTATTAGGAAATAATTAAAGCAGCTTTTGCGTGCTGATTGTATATTACTCGGTAATTATTAAGTGTGTATATATATATATATATATACTAATTGATATAAGTATTCAAAAATATTATTTTGCAAGCTAGCTGTCCAGCATGTGCTGGATTTTTTTTAATTAGATCTCAAAGTATTCGTAACGGGCAGAGCCTGTCCGTTACGAATAACCCCGTTATTCGTAACGGGCACCTGAAAATCCCGTTACAAATAACGGGGTTATTCGTAACGGGCAACATAAATGTCCGTTACGAATAATAGATTATTCGTAACGGATTTTTCAGCTGCCCGTTACGAATAATAGGTTATTCGTAACGGACGGTGCCCGTTACGATTAAGAAAGGCCATCCGTAACGGCCGCATACGTAACGGTCACTGCCCGTTACGGATGGGAAGTTTTTGCCCTTTACGGATGGCCTATTTTCAACTAGTGCTAGGTTTGGAAAATATTGCCTATGCATTTAATGGTATTGTCTAAAATATCAATAATTGTGTGACATTCACACAATGATACAAGTTACTTCATAACACTTTTTTTTTTGGTGCACACGAGGGGCAAGCCCCAAAAGGAAATACAAAGCTAGCAACTAGAAAAGAAAAACAAAACACACCAACAGAAACACAACCAAAAGAAAAAAGGAAAAACAAACAAAGCTACAAAATAAAATAGTCACTAGCACTAAGATGCTTCAGGAACCATCCTAGGTCTCGTGACCCCACCCAAGTCCTCCAATAAAATGGCACGAAGGTCCTCCGGGACCGCCTCAAAGATGACCAATTTCTGATTAGAAGACACTCCAAAATTTGCAAGCCAATCAGCCACTCGATTAGCCTCCCGATAGCAATGGTGTATTATGACTTCCCAATCCCGCTCAGAAATTAAAGTCTTGCACTTTCGGATCAAATGATAAAAAGGGGAGTTGGGAGGAATTGGATCTCCCAACATTCGAGCCACTGTGCTCGAGTCCACAGTTAATTGCACTCGTCTGTGCCCACTGTTCCATGCTATAGCTAGCCCACGTAATACCCCAATTAACTCAGCCTTCGTGCTAGTACAAATCAAACATTGTGAAGCAAACATTTGGAAGAGCTCACCCCCAGCTCCACGAATAACACCACCAGCCCCAGCTTGCCCCGGATTACCTTTGGACGCTCCATCTGTATTCAATCGCACCCACCCTTCTCTTGGGAAATCCCATCTAATTAACAGTTTTGTCCTTCGACGTTTACTCCTATTAGCTTCCCAAATTTCAGCCTCGTAAGCTCTTCGAATGTCACCAATTCGAGCAGCAATAATGCTTACTTGGTCAATAGGAATAGAGGCATCCCGGCTAAAGCTTCTCTCATTCCTCCATCTCCACAACCACCAACAAGTAGTGGCAAAGACTAGAGGCCAATCATTGTCTTGGGCCTTTAAATTATGTTCAATCCATTCCTTCAGTGACTGATTTTCCCACAGAATGTTGCTTCTATCACAGATTTTATTCCACACCATATTGGCAGCTGGGCAATCCCGTAGTATGTGCACGTACTATATTTTCCTCAATACAACCACATAAGAAGCAACGAGGGTCACTAGTCAGCCTTCGCAAGATCCTATTAGCATTCGTCATGGTTTTATCTTGGTAAGCCAGCCACAAAAAAAAATCGCATACGTTGCGGTGCTTGAATTTCCAGATGAATCGCCACACGCTCCTATTTTCATCATCAATCCCATCATCCTTCCGAATGATTTGCATAACCGATTTGATAGTGAAACCCCCAGAGCTCGAACCATTCCAAAATATGTTGTCAATTGCATCATCATCTTCAATTAATTCGTGAGCTTGAATCAATTGAAGAGTATCATTGGGTAATTAATCAGCAAAAAATTCACTCTTCCATCCCTGCGTTGCATCCCACATATCACTCACAGCAAAATGAACTATCGTAGAACTATTCCTTTTTTTTTTTTGACAACATAGAACTATTCCTAAAAAAAAAAAAAAACTACCGTAGAACTAAAAATTTTAAGGTACAGACGATTGTACCTTGCTCGGTACTGACAAAAACGCGGAAAGAACATACGACTATTTTGTGAAGAGCATTTTTTTTTTGGTGTTTAGAAAACCAAAAAGGACGGGGGTGAGAATCGATCGCAAGATCACCTGAAATCAGAAAATCTTTAACTACTTGAGTTATCCCTCACTCTCTTTGTGAAGAACATATAGTTGTTTTGTAAAAAAAAAAAATCCAATTTTATGTTTTTTTTTATATATTTGATAATATCTAAATATTAATAAAGAACATGATAATGTTATGTAATGAATACTATTTATATATACCCACCACAATTTGAAGACAAAATTCAAATAATATATTATAATAAGCAATTAACATTATGTCACAAATAAAAATACATTACACTGACAAACAAAGAACATTTCACATGGACATATGTTCTTTCCACTCTTTGGTGCAAATATGATCTTTTCATTCTAGGTATATGTTCATTATGTTGAATAATTTTGAGAATTGGAGACAAATTTCAAGTAAATAATTAAATTACTTACGTTATGGTATTGTAATTTAATTAGAAAAGATTATTAAAGCATTGTATACTTTGAACAATCTAGAACTCACGAAAAAGAAGAAGTAAAGCTGCTGCCTCAATGTTCGCCCGGTCAGCCGCCCGATCGTGGTGGTGCTCACCCGATCGGGCGCGAGGGTAATCTGGAAAATCGTCTTCTTCACCGCCCGATCGGGCAGCCGCCGCCCTATCGGGCGCGAGAAGACTCTTTGAATGACGTTGGTTTCCGCCCGATCGGGCGGCGGCAGCCCGATCGGGCGCGTGTCAGAGAGGAAAGTGAAACTGACGGTTTCGTCAATTTTGCTTGGAGAAGTTCAGTTATTTTCATGCCTTTTGGAGTAGATTATGCTTTAATATATATATGTTCTAAGAACATATGTTCATACACTTGAGAAAAATCAGAAACTTATTTTTCTTGAAACCTCTTTGCAACATATTATCATCATTATAAATCCAAAGGCTTATCTACATTGAATTGTAATCATCCTACTTGTGATTGCAATTGTTTCTTCGTTGTATCTCCTAAGTAAATTTCCGTGAAAACCCGGTTGTAGTTTAGGGTCGGAATTATACTTTTGGGAAAGTGATTCCGTTCACACCTCGAAGTTTTCCGGTTTAATTGTTTGCTATTTTTGTGACCCTTGTTCATACACAAATTCCCCAACACATTATATTTTAATATTATGTTCTTTTCACTCTATGTATATGTTCATTACATTTTAATAGTATGTTCTTTTCACTATAGCTATATGTTCATTATTTTTTAAATTATATTCTTTCCAACAAAACAGTTGTACGTTTCAGTGTACTAGCGCTTGCAGGGACCAGCGATTGAAGTAGAACAAAACAAAGTTAAAAGAAAAAATAAAATAAAAATAATTGATATTGTCGAGCTTTGATAGCCAACCAGTGAGCTGGAGCAACCCAAGGAAAAACCTTACGAATCTAGCAAGAAAATCCAAAAGAATTGTCCTAATATTATGAAGCAACCAAATGCATGAGACGTCATCCTAGTGAGAGAAGAGAGACCAATGTAGCACAATCTGAGTAGATAAGAAAGCAAAAGTGTCTTTTTTACATGGCAGATCGATAAAAAAAAAATACTCCCTACATACAAATAAAGGTTGAAGAAATTATTTATACATAATGGGCATAAACTTTAATGACACAAGTTATAACAGGTGAGTATCACTTAACGAATTTCATATGGTTGACTTTTATGAGTTGGTTTTTTAATTCATATTTTTTTGGAAAATTTGCTAACACCACCTTTCACCGGTCTTCCCTAAATAACACCACCTTTTGATTATTCCACAATAACACCACCTTTGACACATATCTGCCAAAAATAATATACGTTATTTAGGGAAGACCGCTTAAAGGTGGTGTTATTTTCGACAAATTTTCCTATTTTTTTTTTTTTTTGCAAAATTTGATTCTAATAATCCAACCTTTACTCGATTTTTTTTTTTTTATTAATCCGACCTTTTGATTATTCACCAATAATCTAAGCTTTACACCCCATTCTATTCTATTAGGCCAAGTTGACCTGCTACCAATTGTTCAGGTAATTTTTTTTTTCATTTTCAATTTTTTTTTTAAAAATAAGGATTTAAAAAAATAAATAAAATAAAAACAAAAGTAATTCTTCCACAGCCACCCAATTTCCCCTTCCCATACCACCCCCACCTCCCTGCCTCCCTTTCCCATCCTTTTCCGATTCCGACCACCCTCTTTGCCACCTCCCTACCTCCCATAATTCCACCTCACTCTCTCTCTCACTCTTACTCCCTGCAAATCCCACCTCTTCCTTCTGCCATTAAAATTAATTGACAAATAATACTCCAACAACCCAAAAATTTAAAATACGAATTTATCAATTTGGAGGAGGTGGGGGGTTTCTGGGTAGGGATCGGGTTGGGGGTTTATCTGGGTCATGGATTGGGATTTCGGGTTAACTGGGGTTTTCGGGTTGGGGATTGGGTTTGTCGGAAAATTGATCTACATTTCATAGTTGTTGGGTTGTGTGGGCTGTGTGAGAGTTGCGGTGGGTTGTGTGGCTGTGTGAGAGTTGCGGTGCGTGTGTTGGTGCGAGGTGGAGCAGGGAGGTGGTGGAGGTCAAGAGGGCTGCCGAGAAAGTGGAGGGGAGGAGGATGCTGTCGGAAAAAGGGAGGGAATGTGGAGGATGGAGGTGGTGGGGAAGAGGGTAGCCATTGATGAAGGTGAAAGGGAAGGATGGAGGTTGAAGGAAGGGGAAAAAATATTAAAAAATAATTTATTTTTTTTTAATTATTCCAAAATTATTTAAAATTATTCTGATTTTTTTTATATTTGGACGAATTATAGTGTGACACGTGGTAAGATCACTTGCTATTAGAGGTATGTAACCGGTTTGGCCTAATAGAATAGAATGAGGTGTAAAGCTTGGATTATTGGTGAATAATCAAAAGCTTAGATTAATAAAAAAGGATGGAGGAAAAGTTGGATTATTAGAATCAAATTTTCCTTTTTTTTTTTTTTTTTGCCCCTTTTGCTCTCGATTCACACATTTTTTTTTTTTTTTTTTTTTTTTTTTTTTTTTTTTTTTTTTTTTTTGCAACACATACAACTAGTGCATGTTGACAAGTTGTCCCTACATACAACACTACTAACAATTTGACAAGATTATGAGTCAAATCTAAATTGAAATTTAATGAAACTTGGACCTATTATTCTAGCCACTAAAAGCATGACAAATTAAAGTTATATAAATGTCATGTGTCACGTATAACAACTATATGTATAGTCTTTAGTCCCTTTACAGGCTTGAATCTCGGATGTAATGTACGAGTATTTCATAAGAAATATGTCACTATGCTTATGATGTAGCTTGATAACATTCCTCGTTAATAATGTCCAAACGATAGTTTAATCAATGAGCATGACTTTAAGATGGTGTCTTCGAAAGTCATTATGTATGTTCTGTTTCCTACTGTGATTTATGAGAAAACATCCTTGGTGACATGAAATACCACATTACAAGTAATCGTTGTCTATACTCTATATTGTAGATATCATGGTTGCCTTCTATATATTTTTATTAACGGTGTCTTTAAAGTCATTTTGCCAGATTTTACCATTCTTTCAAAAAACAAACAGTCAATAGCTAAACCATTGGTCGAACCAGACAACACACCCAGCAACCGAATGCTTATTGCCAAACAAGATCGTTAGCCATAATGATCGACTTATGACCCCTACAAACCCATTAGTTTACTTACAAGTTAGGACCATCACCACATCTACTACATAAACTACATAGTTAGGACTTCGGAACATTACCACATCCAGTACATGATCGAAACCCAACTGTTTAGTACAAAAGCATTGCATCAATTCAATACCCTTCATAAAGAATGGGTAAGAAAGTTATAAGAAATTACAACTTATATGGACTATAAATATATCTCATAACAGACGTTTCTTCAATTTAAAATGAAAACTGACCAAAAATACCTCAACAAGATAAGATCACCAAATCTACTACAACCATTTCTAAAGTACAGAAGCTGTAATACGCGACTACAATTTTTCAAGGCAGCAAGTGCAGACAGCTTATGAGATCAAAGAGAAGCTCTTACTAGAAAATTCAAGGAAACAAGAGAGATAATCAAGTGAGACAATTTGCGAACTGCTTTTGCTTAATACCAAATACAACAATTTCAGTTCATTCAATACATCCTCTTCTTCCCAACAAAATTCACTTTACAAATAAGAGAACAGAAAGAAGAAAATGGAGAAAAAGGGGGAATCCAACTAACCTACATCTTAGACCTCTTTTTATAAATCCTAACCTTCATAAACTTCGAAAAATACCTTGCCAGTCACTCAAGTAAATTCTAATACAAAACTTGAATTTTTTTTTTTTTTAAAACAAAAACTTTAAATATGACTGGGGAAGATCAGAAAACCATATACCAACAGAATGAAAAAGAAACCTGCTCATATCACCCCCCCAAGCTAGCTAAAAATTTGTAATATTTAGTCAATGGCAGATTGTCATTCTATACCTCAATTTATGCTATTAGCACCACCAGAAGATACCTTTGGCTAATCCTTCGGCCTGCTTTTATGATGTTATGTCCTCACATACAACCCCCATATAATCTTTTTGATATTTTCAGCAATTGTCAATCCCAGAGAACTCCCACCATCAAAAGATCTTGTCGAGCTTACAAGAAAAGGGCACTTGTTCCAGATCAGTAGTTATTTGGCCAATTCATTTGTGCATGTTGAGATTGTTGATAAACATTAGCTGTTGCACCCGCCATATCAACAGCCCCAGGCATGGCCTGGGATTGTTGTAGAAAGGGATGCACACTAGCTTCTGTAACTGCTTGAGCAGGATGGTAAATGCCGGCAAAGGTACCTTGGCCAGCCTGGGTAGGTGCAAAAGTCACATGCTGACCTTGAGGAAGATTGTAGAAAGAGTTTGCAGGTAAATTGGCAATGTCACGACCTGGTGCAGGAATCCAGACAGTAGATCCTTCGCTCTGCAACACAATAGAATTTTAAATCATCCCACAACCACTAGAAATGCAAGACAGCCAAAAATAATAGTATATTTAAAAACGATAAAAAAAAAAAAAAAAAAAAGGGGGCATTGGGTAGTTATGGAAAAATAGAAAGAATATAACAATTATAAAAAGAAATAAAGTAAATAAAATGGCAAGAACAAGCTAACCTGTTGCCCAGTTATATACATATTATTATCCTTATACTGGGATGCAGCATGATCCTCATTTGCTGTTGAATTTCCAGCTGTAGAAGCTGAAACAGAACTGTAACCTACTGGTGAGGCCCCATATGGTCCATAACCTCCACCTATACCCATGTGCATTGAGTTCCCAGTATTACTTGCTGGCTTATACTGAGACATTGGAAATTTAACTGCAGTCGGGCCCGCCGCAGGAGCAGGTTGTGCTGGATATGCATTGCCAGGCTGAGCTTGCTGAGGGAATGCATGATGATTACCAAGAAACTGATGCATGGCAGGAGGTGGGACATAAAATGGAGGAAAATAATGGCCATAGGGAAGATAATTTGGCGCGTAATGAGGTATATGAACTCCAGCTGGTTGGCGGAAAAGAGGCATTGGCTGTTGAGTGACACCTATAGAGTTTGGCATTACACCAGCAGCTTGAGTTACAAGTGTTTGAGCTGCTGTTGACAAGACCATAGAATTTCCGCCCTGCAAATGGAATAAACAGGATACAAATGCATAAATGCAAGAATTACTTAACAAAATAAAATCAATATTGATCTGATAAATTTAAAAATAAAAAATAAAAACTGTACAAAACAAACTACCAAGGGCACTTCAGAAAAATCAAAACGACTTAACTCAAGTTCCATAAATAAACAATTTTCCAAGCAAATGACATGTCTACCATCCACCATTTTTATCAGATTTAAGAGGGGCGAGAACATATGCAGCATTTAACATATCAATTCATGGATTTCCGACATGACAACAAGACCCTTATATAATCAAGTTTTGGACCAGAGTCCAGAAACCTCAAAAGAAACTACAGTTCAAGCCATTTAAAAACCTACTCAAGGACAAGTACGGACAAGTGTCAAATATGACAGTTCAAATGTATCATATTAGATGTTTGCAATAACAAAGAAGGTTAAAATAAATAAAAACATGAAAACTACTTCAACAGGCCTTCCACAATTCAACACATATCCTCTAATGTTTAAGGTCCCAGTTACAGAGGATGATCATCTGTCGTTTAATAAGAGGGTGTATACTGTATAATAATCAATAAAAGGAGATGGCATGCTCTATTTTAACATTGCACCATTAGCCCCCTATGCTTTGAAATTCTTTAATGAAGTGAGCATACAAACCTCTGTTGGAGATTGTGAAGGCAGGACTGCCACATTCCCATTGTACTTCGCAGCAGCCAAATGTGCAGGAAAGGGGGACACACGACCATCACTGTCTGCTCCAGAGCGATAAAATTGAGCATAGAAGCTTGAAGGATCCACTGGTTGTTGCACCTGACCAGTAAATCAAACTAGTACATCAATAATCTTACCCAAACAACAGGGGGCGAAAGGTGAAATATAGATATTGTAAACATATTGTAGCAGTACAATCTATGAGATACAAGTATTTTGGAAATATTACACACACATGACCCACCCCCTACATCTGCCTATCAACTGTTTAGCAGGATCAAACATCCAACGGACCAAAGATCCAAATTGACATCAGCAAGGAAAATAAAGCACTTACTACAAAGCTAGAAGCTCTAGAAGCATCACGAAGTTGTGTCTCTGAGGCCTCTTGTGATCCTAATGGGTTGCCAAGCATTGGCGGCAACAGACCAAAATTATAATTGGTAGAAGCATGGACATTAGAAAGCTGAGGACCACTAACTGTCTCCTTTGAGTCACTGAAATCAGGTACAGAATTAGTTGGAGCGTTGACATCACCAGATGACATGTTTTCCTCAGGCTTAGGCGATTGTGAACGATCAGCATAATCAACTTCCTCTTCAGGCGACAATGTGCTCTGACTGCAGATTAAGATTGAAAATTTTTAGGTTAGATAGATCACAAGTTCAAAGCATATTATCTCCATAAATAAAAAATAATAATAAAATTGCACATCAGATATTTGTTCAAACATAAAATATAACATACACAGTAAATTTAAATAGTAAATCATGCCAGCAGAGATATAGAACATACTACTCAGACTTCTTCAATTGTTTCATATCGATTTTCATGTTTGGTGATGCACAACTTTGACCATTTCTAATTATCTACATTAAAAAATTATAATAATTTAATATTTTGAAAAGATAGATGAAGACAAATAAGTTTATACTATACATAAATACATAATAACATCTGTATTATATATGGCAAATGCTAATGAGCGCCCCCGGGGCGATAGATAAGAGAATTAAAAGTGGAAATATTAGAGTAAAACTAACATTAATTACACCGCCTGGGGCGCTCGTTAGCAAGATCCTTAATACATATTAGCAGATAAATAAGTAACTATAAAATAATGCAGGGGGATATCTTTTAATCTTTAAGAGGAAACCAGAGTAAAGCCAAATGGTTTAGAAGAAGCACTGATCACTGGACCACCCTGGCCCAATATATATTGTTTTAAACTCATAAGCATTCACAATCGTGGAAACGATTGCACAACCACCTTTGCAGGCGATGTAGATGATTTGCACCTGTTCCGTCCTCATAATATATTGGTCATGATAAAATCAAAAACCGTTACAATGGGTCAAGATAGGCCAAGATATAAGACCATGGCCCTGAGTCCAACTTCAATGCCATTTTCACAACCTAGGCAATGGTGCATTTCTTAATTATTTAGAATTAAGCCAAATCATTATTCTCACCTTAAAAGATACAAGTCCTAGATCTAATAAGCAAATATAGGTTCAATTCAGAGTATTCAAATTAGGAAATTCTTACTAAAGACCACTTTAAGGTTACTCCTTTTGCCCCTATTTGCTTGAACCATTTTGACTTTTCAAGCTCTCCAAACACATCTTAAAACATAAATATCTCAAATTTAGCTTATCCAAAAATTATAAATATATGATTGTTTAAAAGTAACATTGAAACAAATCCAACAAGATCCCACATGACGGTTATATCTTATGGATTAGTGATAATTTATGGTCAAAGTTTTTAAATTTTGACTCACAAAATTGCAATGAAGCAAACAAATAGGGACAAAGGGAATAATAATTAGGGAAATTCTCTTTGGTGAACTCCAACTTTTCCATTTTCTAAGTGGTAAACATTCTTAAATTTTAGGGAAATTCTACATTATAACCCGCTACTTTTTGAAATTCTACGTTGTGCCCCTACTTTTTGAAACTTCTACCCTGTAACCCCAAGGTATAGTAAGTAACTCTGTTGTACCCTTGATGCTAAATCACCGTTAATATAGTTCCGTTAGACATAAAAATTTAATTTAATTAAATAAATAAATAAATGAAGTATATAAAAAAAATCAAAACACCAAAACCACCCCATGGTCAGCCCGCTGCCACCGCCATCCCACCACCCTTCCCCCGGAGCGTTGGCCGCCTAGATTTCTTCCCCTCCCCCGACGTTCGCGTTGCCCTGACCACCTCCCCTTTCCCCTTTGAATCACCCACCACGAAATTCAACAAAATCTCTCAAATTCCAACCCCCAAATCCCAAACCCTAACTTTCAATTTCCGGCAGTAGGAGGCTAGAGCGAAGAGAGAGAAAAGGAACAACAGCGGAGGCTACGGCAGCGGTGAAGGGAGATGGCGGCTCGTTGATTTCCGGCGATTGGAGGTTATTTAATGTGTTTTTTTCGACGGAAAGGGGGAGGGGTTACGAGTGTTTTTACGGGGAAAGGGGAGGGTCATCGGGGCGGTGCAGTCACCAAGGGAGGGAAAGGGGGTCTGAGCGGCGTCCGACGTTCGAGGGGACGGGGGTAGGGTTGGCCGTGGGTTGCAGCGGCTGGTTGTGGGTGGTTGGATTGGTGATTTTGGTTTTCTTTTTTTTTTTAATTTTTTTTTTATTTTTTTGGGATAACGGAACTTTATTAATGGACACTTAACGGCAAGGGTACAACAGAGTTACCAATGAGACCTTAAGGTTACAGTGTAGAAGTTTCAAAAACTAGGGGCACGACGTAGAATTTCAAAAAGTAGCGGGTTATAATGTAGAATTTCCCTAAATTTTATTATCAGTGGTAAACCTAAATTATTGATTACCATTGATAAGTCTTATTTCCTTAACTATAGTTAGTTTTTTATTTTTTTTAATTATATTGAAATTATTTAAAAAAAAAAAAAAAACCAATCCCTCCCCCAACCAACTGCCTAGCCCCTCCCCCAACCTAGCCCCCTCCCGGTGGCCGGAAAACGCCGCCGACCTCCCCTAGTGCCGGCGGCCTCTACCTCCTCCCTTTCCTCCACCTACGACACCTCCACTCTCCCCGTCAAAATTGGCCCCCCTCCCCTCCCCTCCCGCCACCGCGGAACCCCATGACCAACCCCCATCTCGTCGGCAAATGGTCGGCCGTCTCCCCTATCCTCCGAAAATGGTCGGCCAGCCACTCCTAACCCCAAAAACCACCCCTAACTGGCCCACTCCAACCCCAAAAATTGCCCACTCTCCCTCGAAAATAACCTCTTACCACCACAAAACCCAAACCCGTTTCCCCTACACCACGACCCTCTCCCTGTCGGAATCGGCCCTCCTCCCCTGACCCCCACCCCAATTCGACCCATATCCCCTTTGCCTCCCCGAAAACCAGCCCCCTAAACCACCTAAAAACTCAAACCCGATTTTTGGGTTTGGTTTAAAAACCCTAAACGGGTTTGGGTTTTTTTTGGTTTTTTGGGTTGGTTTTAGTGTTTCTAGGGCGGCGAACAGTGGTTGGGGGAGGTCGGCGTTTCCAGGGGTTGGGGAGGACGGCGCACCGATGAAGGTTGGGCGGCCGGTGCGCCGGCGTGGGTGGGTGCAGGGGAGGGGGAGCTGGCAGTGGGCGGGGGGAAGGGCGGTTGATTTTTTTATTTTTTTTTAAAAAAAAATTAGTATAATTATTAAATTATTAAAAAAATAATTAAAAACCTAACTATAGTTAAATGTTATTGTTAAAAAAATAAAAAAAACCTAACTATAGTTAAATTTTTTATAAAATATAATAATTAATGGCACCACTAATAATTATAAAAAGTTAAAGAGTACCAAAGATAATTTTAAAAAACTTTGTTTACCACTTAGAATTTTATAAAATAGAAGTTTACCAAAGAGAATTTCCCTAATAATTAATAAGTTCAAATAAACACATTTCAAGGTTAAAAAATTCAGTCAAAATCTTAGAAATCAAATAATAGTCTAAGAAAGTTCAGGCCAAGTAATATAAGTTTAATTGAATTTAATTTACAATACTGAGAGAATATAAGGTCAACAGTTCAGTGTTAGCAAATAAATTCTGGAGTTTCAAGTTGAAAAGAATTTCCATCACCATCCATCTATCTCTTCTCCTCACATATCTCTTACTTTTCTCCCTTACACAACTGAGAAAAGATGACCAACTTAAAGCAAAGTAGAGTGCCACTCGAGAGAATTAAAAGAATGCTGAGCCAAGGAGTTCTGCAGCTTAAATTGAAGCAATCCTCACAATACTGGGCACAGTCAACAGATGAATACATTTATACGTATGACTAGACCATATGAGCAACAGTATCACCAAGATAACAAGACATAACGATAACACCTCTAACCCTGTCCACATTCACATATTTTGCAATTAAATATGTGTACACTACCCAATTCAAAGTATTCTTCCTTGAATATTCAAAGGAGCAGCCATGAAACACACACAAATAGATAAATAAATAAAGAACATCCAAACAAAAACATAATCCTCCTTGCCAGATGATAGAACCAACCACACAATCTTACTGTGCCAGTAACTTAGGCAATGATTCAAGACTAATTAAATGAGTGACATATCAGGGAAAAAGACAAAGAACACTTTAAAAGGAAGAATGGCATCCTGGCAGGTATAGGCTGACAGCAAATAATCCCCAAGTTGATTGTATATTGTAAGAGAAAATGTATAAAAAGTTTCATACCTAGCAGCCTCCTCCACTGTTTCTTCAATTGCCTGTTCTGTCTTAGAAACGGATTTCAAGTTTTCAGCCTCAGATTCGCTGGAGGTTTTTGAAGCAATAACAAAAGTAGCATCAAAGCTTCCAAAACTCAAACCAGTCCGCACAGCATCAGGTACATGTATGTGGTTTGGAATAATAACATGCTGAGCATCCTTCACATGTAAAAGACTTTCCAGCTTCTTCTCTAGCTTGTTGGTAGCACAAGCTGAATCAGTTATGTTTTCCACGGATTGAGTGTCTGCACAAGATTCAGCTAATTTATTGGAGCCTTCAGGTGCAGCTGTTGTCTTAAGTCCTTGAACAGTATTTGTGTTGGTCACCTTTGGCTTCCACTCCTTATTGGGCCCCACTGAAACATAAAAAGTTGGTTGCGTAAATTCATTATTGAGCACCTATTGACATCAGGCGGAAAAATAAGACATTTCAAAATTAGAAAGGGCATAGCAAGGGAGCAAGTTTCCCTCAGACAGCAAATGCATATGACAGTATAATCCAGCTACAATCAATTCTTTAACTGAATTAATCTTTAAAAGCCCAGCAAGCTTAGTCACAAAGACATTATCTAAGTATCCCTATCCAACATAATAAACGTGACAAAGAAGTAAAGATGCATGCTTTCAGTTCTAATCAAGCAATTATCAACACCACAGAATTGCAATAGGCATGTTGTGAGTTGCGACTGGCAACTTCTCCTTAGACTCTCTCCCACGCAAGCGGAAATTCTGGGTAAACCTGGGGGTCCCAAGCACAACAAAGAGCTTGTTCCTAGATAATACAATCCAATAGTGAAGTAAAGTAAATGCATGAATGACTCCCATTGAGTTGGCAAAGAAAGCCAGGCTGGTATTCACTTTAAAAGCATGTCATTAGTGCTAACACCATCCAATGCCAAAGGCTAGCCCTACAACTCAACTGAGAAAGAACTGAAACACGTTATAACAGAATTTAGTTTTGTCGCTAAACAGTCAGGAGCAACAGATATCTTGACGAACACAAGAACAGGTATACCTTTTTGAGAGCCCAAAGCTTGCTGTGAACGGCTACCATAGTTAGAGGAAGGTCTACTTGAGCTTCCATGACTCAATGATGAAGGCTGCAACAATTCTGTAGACTGATTCTTCACAGCATGTGACTTGGCACCCACTTTGCCTGACATCAAAGTTACCAACATCAGGAGCAAATTAAGCATACAAATACAAACAAAAAACCTCAGTTTTTTATAAATAAAAAAAAGTAAAAGAAAACCCTAAAACTATATATTGGTCAACGGCCATCACCAGCATTTGATTTGTTTTCAGGAGAAGTATTTGAATTTGGCTCCACATGCGAGTGCTGGATTTCAACATCACGTTTAATGGTGTCAGCACCAGCAGGGACATCTGTATCATTAAAACCAACAGCTGGGGAGGTTGCTGCCAAAATAGATTCCACATTTACTCCAGACACCATGTTCGATTTCTTGCTTCCACCACTCCGTGTCTGTGGCTCAAGCTCAAGTTCCTTGGCACCACTTAAGGTGTTGGCACCTTTAGTACCCCCTGAAACTACATTAACTGGACCATTGGGCATCTCTGTCACAGAGCTGTAGAGGATAAACAAGAGTATAGACATGTAAAGGTTGTGACGCCAGCAACAAGACCGTATATGAATAGTTGCTTTAAAGGAACAATTTCAACAAGATGTAACCTTCCATCTTCTTTTCTTTTTGTCTCCTGAAATGAAGGAGATGAAATAGATCCAGCTTTGTTAGAAGATTGGGTGATTCCATTCTCCTTAGCAGGATTACTTCTGCCACCGCCAGCATCTGAAAACGATGTCCCAAAATTCACATTGATGATTCATAATACAGATCAGAACAAATTAAAAAATGAAAACCACAGTAGTATAGCATGTAAGGGCCTGTTGCCCTGTTCATTTTCGTTTTTATTTATTTTATTTAATTTTTGTTTCTTTTTAAAACTAATAAAACAAAAAATAAGAAACCAGAAAAGGTGGTTGGCACTTTTTTCCTACCAGTTTACAAAATCATGATGATTCTAATAAGTTTGACTAATTTTTTATTTTTATTACGAAACATATCATGAATTTCAAAAACACACACACACACACACACAAAAAAAAAAAAAAAAAAAAAAAAAAAAAAAAATATGAAAACTACAATAATACTGTACAGGCCCTAAGAAACTACAAATACCATATCAAATAAAAGTTATCAAAACTCTAGAAAACAAAACAACATGAGAAAAGCCAAAATTTTGAAAAGCATACAGCTACTATAACTAGTAACAGCAGAAAAAATAGATGTGCAATTTAAACATTATGTGTGGTTATATTAATCTAAACAAAGAAACATTTGGTCAAAATAGTTTTCCAGAAAGTTTTAGATATGATAAATTTCTACAGAGCAATATTGACATAAACTCAATAGAGAATAATCTTCAACTCACCTGGTGCTGCATAACGAGATGCATAATTACCACGTCCACCACGATCACCCCGTCCTGGAGGACCAGGTCTCCACCGTGAATCAACAATTTCTCGGCCAGTCTGGTTCTGTAATATACAAACACAATAAGAACTCAGAATGCAAAACGCAATCCGAACAACAGGTGCAGCAGCCAACAATGACCGTCTCAGTGCAGAAAGTCCCACCAATTACAAATATCAAACAAGTGCAACAGGCAGAAAAACAAAACCAACTAGTGTAGCAGAGAGAGTGTAGCAATTGGGTCATGTGTAAGGAAATGTAAAGATTTTAACAAGTGGTTTTGTATAAGATATAGTAGGAAAGAGAGTGTCATAAGTGGAGTTTGTGTAAGATGAAGCAGGAAAAAGAGTAGCAAATAATTCAAAATAGGAAAAAGCACTAACATAAGTGGGTGAGAGCCTTAAAGGAACGGATGTAATAAAATTTGGAAACTGAAATAGCTTAAGAATTTTAAACCCCTTACAAGAACGATATAATATACAAGTAGCATGATTCCTTCAGCCAATATCCCAAAGGTTTGCAATAAAAGAAAACATTGTTATGACAATGGGAAAATCAATCGATAAACTTCACTTTCCCCCTTACACGAGCAGCATAACGCCAATCACAGAGGTTACAAAACAATGAATGATACAGAGTCATAGAGCATGCATTGTTTGATACCTCGATAGTCTAAGGCTTTTCCAAATGGACTATCAAGAAGTACTTTCTAAAACCTCCTAAAGCTAATGTATGGATGAAGAAAAATCAATGAAGCTCAAGTAACTATAATTTATCCAAATTAAGAATAATGCTACCAGCAGCGCCTCAAATCACCCCTAAAACTAATGCTGACTTGGTGACTCTAAAGTAGGTTGAGACAAATGATGATCAATGATGTTCAATGCCAAGAAAGATAAAAGCTGAAATTGGAAGTCTTTTCCAGTTCTAAGGTTTAAATTTCTAAATGTAACTGATATTTGGGTATCAGGGTTGGACTGCCTTAAATGGTTCAATGAGTAAGATCTAGAAACACTGTTGTTACTGTAGCACTGCACACACATCTAGCTTTATTCATCCCAATAGAAGTTACACGCGGCATAGAGATGGGTCTATGGAAAGCACAACCCATAAAAAGCATGGTCAAGGATAGGGGCATTGCAGGAGCAAAAGGCAGATACCTTAGTGGGAAATTAAAAAGGGGTTTGAATGCCAATATCACTAATTCAAAGCCACTCTAAACAGCAAACAGAACAGAGTCTCCAAGTAATAGTATTAATTGTTCCCAGTCTTAGAAAGGATCTCCATTACAAAAAGTATTGATTTAAAGCGGTGACACATGTAACGTTATATTTTCTACTATACAAAGGTTTTCACTTTTCAGTCAAAAATCCAAAACCAATTCAAGCTAATATTATCTCTCATCGATGCATTATAAAAATTGATGAAAATTGGCTAAAGCCAACCCTTGTTTATGCCAATTTATTCAAAACCAAGTGCTTGTTTATTATGCATAGAAAATAGTACTACCTCCGTCCCTTAATACAATGCCTCTTTCTCTATATTATGTGAGGAATAAATGCTCAAAAGAGGCATTGTATTAAGGAACGGAGGTAGTATTTCCTACAAATTTAATTTTCAAATGTACTAGGAACTATTATTTTTTGTTTGGTTGCTGGTGGAATGTTCACTTATGTAAAGGAATCTAGGTAAATAATTTCCTCCATTTTGTGGGAAGTAGAGCTTCCTAAAGATTACAAATTCCAATATTTCTGTAAACCAAACAAATTCATGTTCTTCCTTCCAATTCACAAGAATACATTGGTCGGCAAAACAAGCACCAAGTCTTTCCACTTCCCTTTACCAGCAACAACTTAATCTTCTTTTACAAAATAAGTAACACCAGTAGAAATAATTAAAATGTCATGCATCTATTTCCCAAAATGCTAACCTCCTCTTTTTTAAACCAGCACGCGTGCGCGCGCGCACACAAACAATTTATTTACCTCCTCTAATCCCGGTACACATTAAATAAATGGACGACGATGACTTATAATGACTATGAGAGAGAAACAGCCATATTCAAGCTTACAAAATATGAAACGGATAAATATTATCATTTAAAAAAATAAAAACACCAAAGTAACCTATAAACACATTTATCGTCAATGTCTCACTGATAGTAAAAGGTCTAGACAGCCACACTGAAATAATTGCTTACATAAAAAAGTACTTCTACATAAGCACTCACAAATTCACAAAGTTACTTCAGAAATTTAAATTAAATACACTAATTTCAAGACTTACCTCTTTTTTCCGATCTTTTTTCCTTTTCACTTCATGGAAGGTATCTAAAGAACATAAAAACAGCGTAAGAATGCAAAGAGTAATGCAGAAAATTCAATAAAGAGTATAAGTTTGCAACTGCCACAAATTCAATACATATATGAACGACAATTAAAGGAATGATTATTCTCAATAGCTTATTAAAAGGGTCATAAAAATATATATATATATATATATATATATAAGTTACTAAAACCTAAACCAAGCTTCAAACTAAACGCCATCAAATCATCTAAGTATTCAAACAGGAAACAAACTAGATCTCCCTGTAGAAAGTGTGGATACCATGAGCATTTTACATCATTTCAATGGTGTGGTTTGCTTTTTGGCAGAGTGGGCAGACTAAATGTGAGGAGTATCCCATTAGTGTAAGGAGAATATTAAATCGCTCCAACATCAAACTTACTTCAAAACTAAGACTTTTCAACAGACTTGAAAAAAACCTAGTTCTTTAACCTAATATGCCTATTACCGCAGTTGTCAACTGTGCAGCCACATGGATATCAGAATATGTCAATGCAAACAGAAATAATCAGTTTAAAAACCAGCTCACTGGAGAAAAGGCATAACTACCACTACTCTGCATCAGCAACTAATTAAAAAAAATCAACTACCCCAAATCAGCATTGCATACACACAAGTTCACAAACTTTACAAATACATTATTAGGAATTTCCCGTGTAAATAATTTTCAACCTACTCAGGGATTCCCATGTTATCACTTTCATTGTCTTTCATTTACCATTATTTTTAGATTACTCCTTCCCTTTCATAATATTTTCCACCCTTGCCATTACTAATTGTCTCAAAATTATTTTCACACTAGCCCTCTCAAGTAAAGTCTCTTATTATCTCATTCTAATCCCACACTATCTCCCACTTTTCGATCTTGGGAATCAGGTTGCACTCTTTTATTGCATTGTCTTTACTTCTACACAAGGAGAGAATACAAGGAAGATGCCTACGAGGCATAAGGGGAAATTCTTTTCAGTCATAGATTGTCACGTATATTCCCAACATTATCAAAATACTTTGGAATACAATATCAAAAAGAAGAAAATCCACAACAATAATAGTGTGCTAAGAGGTACTCCTCTAATGCTAAAGTGTCTAAGTCAACCTAGAGGTTACACTTTACAATTCAACTATAATGTGATAATATTTATCTAGAACTCCAAAAGGTGACTTAATAATATGATAACTTTCTCAATGGAAATTGCAAATTCACTCTCAAGTAAATAAGGAAGTTTTCCAATCAAGTCATGGACTATTTAAAAGAATAAAATGAGGGTCGTGGCAGGGTGGGATAAGAAAAGGGAGAAATATTAGAAAAGGGTGAAATAATAGAAAAGGAAACTTTTGTGATCTCAAAATCTTATTTGAAACCATTAAAAACCAAAAATGAAGGGATTAAATCAAATACAACCAAAATCATGATGAAAGGCAACACGATCATAGGGGCACATCCATCCTTGCAATCTTCCACCTTTCTATCTAACTACCTTATCACCTTAAATAGTCATGTGAAAGTAAACCATATGCTTGGCCCTAATCCAGTTGTGTGCCCCCACTCACAAGCCTCCCTCTAGCCTTGATTCACCTCAAAGAACTCAGCTTCATTTATTCAAATATAAAATAACTAAATCTAACTAATTCCTTAAAACCACTAGACAAGCCCAAATGTACTTCAAGCAAAAATGACCTTCCATCATTCATCTAAAACAAAAATGGCAATATAAAGTAGTAAATTTATCTTTCCAACTAAGAGGCTTTCTTTCTTGACAGTGCATCTTGAATTACAATACAAGTTCTACATGTATCAGGTTCCACGTCAAATAAAACATGAAACTCTTGAAAATCAAACAGGCCTTCTTGCACCCATCTAACGAAGGTCATCATACCCATGGTGTGGGATAGGACTAAGTGAGCACCACTTCGCACCTCCCATCAACTCATTTCAATATGGCCTTGTAATTTGCATGCTTCTTTTTTACATTTCAAACAATGAGTATTTATAGATAATGGAATACCAAGTCTTTCCATTCAGATTTTCAAAAGGACCTAAATAACAAGTAGTTTCCAATAACTACCAAATTGCCAAATAATTAATTGACACAATCACACATAAAGCAAGCACATCTACAACAACAACTATTTTTTTCCATCTTTAACTTGTTCAAAATTCAAAACTTAAATGCCATGACCACAACTCGATATAAGTACACTATAGAGAGGTCCAAAATTCCAAATTCCCAAATTAGTAAAGACACCTAGCATATAAGTGAACTAGCTCATACAGTTTTGTGTTCAAGCTGACATTCACTAAAGTGTACAAACTACAGTAACCGGCTGCTTCCGAGAGCAAGGCGGGGAGCACTCAGGTAACTATAACCGACTTGCATGATGCTACATGGTTCTTCCATTACATAAAGCAAAATATAGCAGGGGAAAAAATAAAACACCAGAAATCAACGAATCGAAAACCGAGCAAGCTCATAAACCAACCCAACTCAAAACTAAACCACCAAATTGACCCGTAAGGTACAGAAAAACCACCAAAGCAAAAACAAACACACACACAATCTATTGAAGCCGAAATCGAGCCGAAACACGGATCAACAGGATAAAATAGCGAGCAAGACGAACCTTGAAGGAGGAGCTTTTGAGTGGTTTCATTAGGATCCATTGAACAATCCTTAAGCATTGCATAAATTTCTTCATCACTGTGATTTCCAGTGATCTCTTTGATGTTCTGGATCGTCTTTTTCACATTGTTAGGGATGGTTGACGACACCCTAACCCCACCGCTCATTTTCACACCCCCTCCTCCAAACCCTAAAAAATCAAACCCCAATTCCAACAACAAACAAACACGACGTTTCCTCAATCAAATTAACGTTTCTGTATGAATTGGGAAGAATTCAAAAAAACCCTAGAAAAAAAAGAGGGAAAATTGGGTAAAATTGAATAGGGACAATGATGTAATTGGGGAAAAAGATTGAAACTTTGAATTGATCTACGAAGAAAGAGGAGAGAGAAAGAAAAGGGGGGAGAAGAGAAGAGGAGAGAGAGAGAGGAAGAAGAAGAGAAGAGGGAGAGAGCAAAATGGGAGAGGTTGGGGGATAGTGTAGGGCTTTTTTGGTGAGTTTGACACTATGTACTTTTCTTCTTCTCTTTCCCTCTCTCTTTTTTCACTCCTTTTTTCTTTATTGTTTGAGTTTGACAACCAATTTCTCCCTTCGGTGTAAGTATTCAACACTTTCTCTTTATCTAATCTGTTGCTCGAATCGTATTCGAATCTAATAAGTGTGAAACTAAGGTAAATTGAGATTGAATTAACCTTAATCGAATTCGTAAATATATCTTAACATCGATTTATTCTATTTCCGTGATTTATTTGTTGTTAATTGAGTACTAAAGTGATCTGAGACAAATTTAAACCAAATGACTCATCATCCAAATATGACTCGATTTAACATGAATCTCACAACTGATCTATATTGATCTATTATGTAAATCTATGCACCACAATGTATATATTAAATTAAATGACAGAGGAGTAACTTATTAAATGACTTTGGATGACTAAACTAGTTCAAATTAATGCAAATAAGAGTCACGAAGAAGAATTAAGGATTAAAAATGGACAAAGTTAAGTTATGACCAAGAAAAATAAGGTTTGAATTCAAATAGAATAATACAGATTCACCGCGTGGTACTAATATGGGAATTTTTGTTACAAATAAGACAAACGGAAAAAAGGAGAAGCTTGCTACGCAAAACATGGGGTTTGGCAACATATGGTGTTCATGAATAAAACTAATTTTCTAGTTGTTTATGTGCCTCCTTTTTCAGTTAGTTGTTTTTTATAGGTAAAAGAAAAAAAAAATCAAGAACCCCTCTTTACAATGGAAATTTATACTAAATCAAAATAAAGAATAGTATTGTGTCAAAAAAAATAAAGAATAGTAGATGAACTAAAATTATTAAAACATAGACATCCATATTATCAATTATTAAATGACCCTCTGTAAGTGATCTAATTTGTCGCGCAATATGCCTCATGGATACTACAACTTTGAAACTAAGTGAGAAGAGAACTCGTGTTGTCAACAATGTGCTCTATCATCCACAAGAGTGATCAAATGCCTTTTATTGAGTTGGTGACTGTAAAATGTCACTTTCAATTTGAATTTTATGGAATTCTAGCTAAAGTGTTAAATTGCTAATTGAACTACATTATGAAGCAATGTGATTTTCTTTTTGAATGCCTTGGTGTTATCGAACTTGAACATACATGTCTTGATGAAAGCTTCGCTACTATGTCTTATGATAACTCTTAAGATTGTTGAGTTTGTTACAAAATGAACTATCAACATTGAGTTTGATGAAGGTGGAGGGAGGTGTTTTCCAAGATGTAAGGAAAATGAATATGAGAGGAAAAGTTATGTATCACGGATTGAGATATCCAATAGAGAAAATTCGTAAATGTGAAACTTTCACCTATTGAATGCAAATAATTTTAGGTGGTAGATCCTATACATGTAAGGTTTTCATTACAAAATATAATAACACATCTCTCTTACTAAATACTCCAAATTTCCAATCACTCTCATGCGGGAGAAAAAATGAGGCACTTAGAATCTGTTATAATGAAGACCAAGGATTTTTAAGGTAAAGTTAACAAGTAATTATACTCTAGTTACTCCTTGTATTTCTTTTGTTCTTCCCTTTTTTTACACGTTTAATCCACACTATTTATCGTTAAATTTTTACTTATATTTCAGTACTCCATCTGTCTCTTTATTAGAATCCCTTATTCCTTTTTTGGCAAATCAAAATCAAAGTCCCATTATAAGAAACTTTCCTTCTTAAAAAAAAAGTGATTTTTTTTACAATTTTAACATCGTTCTCCTAATTTAACCCTCAAATTATCCTCAAATTTTCTGATTTTTTGTGTCAAATGTTCATTTATGACACACTATTTATTTTCTCTCTCTTTTTTTTTTCCTCCCACTAGTTATTTAATGCAAGTAATATACTTTTTACTTGGTTAAGGAATCTACCAAAAACCTTAATTTCCATGAAAAATAAAAAAGAAACTATAATAAAGAGGCGGAGAGAGTATTGTATCAAGATAAAAGTTTGATTTGTCAACATGAATCAAACAATTACTAGTAAAGAAATGATTAAGTTCTGATCTAGAAAAACAAAGTTAAGACTTAAGAAACTCATGGGCTTATGGCTTTAGTAGAGAAGACAATCACCTCTAAAACCCTTCAAAATGAGAAAACCCCTTGTTCTTCTCACACCACTTTCAACCTTCTTAAGAGCTTCCACCTTCATCAATGGCGTTCCCCACCATTATTTTCTCTCTCCTCCAACCTCAAACTCCCAACCCCAGCTCCAAATCCCTCGACCAAACCCTGAACTCAATTGGGTATTCTTCACTACTTCTTCACTCCCACCTCCTGAATGGATCGAACCCTTCACTGACATCTCCGACGTCGTTTTACAACCCCACCAAAATCTCCAACCCTCCATTTGGGTTTCTCGAATCCTTGAACTCCTCGATGGTTCACCATTAATGGAGTCTAATTTGAGTAATTATTGTAATAAGTTTTTGATTAGATTAACGCCTAATTTTGTTGCTTTTGTGTTGGGTTCAACTCAGGTGAAAACGAACCCAGATACTGCTTTTCGCTTCTTTTGTTGGGCTGGTAAGCAAAAGAATTATAATCATAAGCTTGAATGTTATGTTACTATGATTGATGTTTTGGGTGTTTCAAATGATGTTGATAGGATTAAGATTGTGTTTGGTAGGTTTAAGAGGTTGGATTTTGTTATGAATGTGAATTGTTTTAATTCTTTGATTAAGAGTTTTGGGAATTTGGGAATGGTTGAGGAATTGTTGTGGGTTTGGCGTCGAATGAAGGATAATGGGATTGAACCTAGCTTGTATACTTATAATTTCCTTATGAATGGCCTTGTGAATTCTATGTTTATCGAGTCAGCCGAGCAGGTTTTTGAGGTGATGCAAAATGGGAAAACTCGGCCTGATATTGTTACTTATAATACTTTGATTAAAGGGTATAGTAAGGCTGGGAAGACCGGGAAGGCGATGGGGATGTTGAAAGAGATGGAGGTTGGAAATGTAGAGCCTGATAAGATTACTTACATGACTTTGATACAGCTTTGTTATGGAGAGAGTGATTTTGATGCTTGTTTGTCTCTTTACCATGAGATGGTGGAGAAGAGATTGGAAATCCCACCTCATGCTTATAGTTTGGTGATTTGTGGGCTTTGTAAGGGTGGGAAGTATGCCGAAGGAAATGTGGTTTTTGGGGACATGGTTCAGAGGGGATGTAAGGCTAACGTTGCAATATATACTGCGTTAATTGATTCGTATGTCAAGGGTGGAAATGTGGAGGATGCTATAAGTTTTTTGGAGAAAATGAAGAACGAGGGTCTTTCTCCTGATGAAGTTACTTATGGCGCCATTATCAATGGGTTGTGCAGGAATGGTAGACTGGAAGAGGCCATGGAATACTTCAGGGTATGCACAGATGATGGGGTTGGTGTAAATGCTACCATATATTGCTCTCTTATTGATGGACTAGGCAAGGGAGGGAAAATTAAGGAAGCGGAAAGGCTATTTGAAGAGATGGCTGTGAAGGGTTGCACTCGTGATTCTTATTGCTATAATGCAATGATCGATGCTCTTGCAAAATGTGGCAAAATTGATGAAGCTTTGACACTCTTTGATCAGATGGATGATGAGGGTTGTGACCAGACAGTTTATACATACACCATACTCATAGATGGATTGTTTAAAAAACACAAGAATGAAGAAGCGTTGAAGTTGTGGAATACGATGATTGATAAGGGAGTTGCACCTACTGCAGCTTCTTTCAGAGTTCTTGCAATCGGACTTTGTCTTTCTGGTAAGGTTACCAGGGCTTGCAGAATTTTGGATGACCTAGCACCTATGGGTGTCATACCTGAAAATGCCTGTGAAGATATGATTAACGCACTGTGTAAAGCAGGGCGCATTGAGCAGGCTTGTAAATTGGCTGATGGGATTGTTGATAGGGGCCGAGAGATACCTGGGAGAGTTCGTACTATATTGATCAATTCCCTGAGAAAAGCAGGAAATGCAGATTTGGCAATGAAATTGTTGCATAGTAAAATTGGTATTGGCTATGATAGAAAGGGAAGCATTAAAAGACGAGTAAAGTTCAGAACTCTCCTTGACATTTAGATCTCAGAGGTGATTGTTCATGAGGTGACAAAACACTAGGGAGAGAGGAATCGAATGGTATACAAAGTAATATATGCCATTTGAAAGGGAAAAAAGTACCTTAATACCATAGTATGAGAACAAAGGCGAGGCCTAAAGAGTCTAACACTGCCAACTACGGAGGGATCAAACTATAAGTGAAATCTGAATAGCCTTCTGTTGGTCAAAACTCAAAAACTACTATGGATGCAGTCTGACCTTTTGTTCTGTGAAACATTTTAGTGAACAAAAGAATAACATTAGGAAGAGGGAAAGCAAAGTGAATGATTCATCACTGAAGTATGTGAAATGCCGTATTGTTCAACAATTTTTAAAGGCAAGGCCTTTCACTCATGTACTTTGGAAGTTTGGAAGATCGGAGATGAAGTCATGTTTGGGCATTAGCCAGGCCATTGGAGGTACAAAAGCAGTGATATGAAAACAGATTCAGAAAGTTGATAAAGTAATAATCCTGTTTTATCCGGAGTATTAAGTTATTAACTTTGTTTCAAATAAAATTGCACTATTTTGACATTTTCATTTTTGACCAATATTTTTCTACAAATATATTAAGGGCATGTTCTCATACGTTGAAATTCAATTCAGTTCAGCTCAGCTCCTAATTTCCTTCTCTTATAAAATATTCATTTCAGTTCAGCTCAACTCCTAATTTCCTTCTCTTATAAAATATTCATTTCAGTTCAGCTCAACTCAGTTCAGTTCAGTTCAGCTGAGTTCAGTCAATGAGAACAAACCCTAAACATACTGTATGTTAGAATGTACATTGAATGATTTGAATTTATATCAATTTATATTTTTTAATTATCAACTTTTTATAACTTTTTGTATATAATTTAATGCAATAATAAGACAATAATGGTCATAGACTCGTAGCTATGTAAAACTCAAATTTACTTCGTATTTTAAAGGCCAAGAAAGTGACCAAGAATTATTATATTTTAATCGTTCATTGCACAATAATCGATAGGAGTAGTTGTATTGAAATTGAACATACAAACAACATTACTGACTGTTTTAATTATATGGGGGGACCATATCTTGATCTCCATGACCATTACTTACGATATCATTTCTTATCATCATCTTTATAAATATGACAGCCTTCTTCATGGAGTCCACTTACTCACACATAGTAAGAACAAAGGCAAGCAAAGGAAAACAGAGAGATTAAAGCAAGAAACTGATAAAATGGCCGCGGTTGTTCCGAGGATGAAGCTTGGTTCTCAGGGGTTAGAAGTGTCTAGTCAAGGTCTTGGTTGTATGGGAATGTCTTTTTCTTATGGTGCTCCTAAACCCGAGGAAGATATGATCAATCTTATTCGCCATGCTGTTTGCTCCGGCATCACCCTGTTTGATACCTCTGACATGTATGGACCTCATACTAACGAGGTCCTCCTCGGCAAGGTAATACCCTCGCTTATATCTGACACTTTAGAGGTTTTCGACACAAACATGAATCTGACACGACATGATCCGTATTCAGTTCTTAGCCTTTAATCCTTTGATCTTGTGCAGGCATTGAAGGAAGGATGGAGGGAGAAAGTGGAGTTGGCAACAAAATTCGGGATTAACAATGTTGGGCCGAAAATGGAGATTAGGGGTGATCCTGCATATGTAAGGGCAGCTTGTGAGGGAAGCTTGAAGCGTCTGGGAATTGATTGCATCGACCTCTATTATCAACACCGCATTGATACTAAAGTTCCCATTGAAATCACGGTTCGTACTCGTACACCACTTTTCTAGATTTACATTTTGCTTATAAAACAGACAGATAATAGAGAAACACATAACATTGTTGGACTCACGAGGTGAAAATTTGTAGCCTTGTAGGTGCTCCCTAAAGTCCATTGACATATTGATGACATACAACATGTACATTGATTATGATGTCTTTGGTTGGTTAATGTTCAACATTAAATTAAGTACATTGATTATGATGTCTTTGGTTGGTTAATGTTCAACATTAAATTAAGTACGAGTATTACAAACCAAATTTTGGCATAATACTCCACGGTAACCCCTATGAAGCCTACCACCCACTTCTCTTCACCTGAAACAAAGAAGCCAAAGTCCTCGCCACCCTATAGTGGTTACAGATCTCCAAAAGCTCCTGGAACCACGCTACAGTTAATGTATATCCTCTGCATCATAAGCTAATCATTGAAAGGGTTGTGAAATTACCCTCTGCATAATTTCCAAGCTATTCTAGGCCATTAAGAAATGGGGCATATTGAAAATGTCCAAGGGGTTCTGTTTAGAACTTCTGTTAGTTATACAAACAATATAAAAAGTATGCTTCTGAGATTTTTGGATGTTTTTTTCTCCAACTCAATCCAGCCAAGATTTGCACTACTGTTGAGTTACTTGAGTCCTCTATATAATCTTGGGCACAAGAGCATTCTCAGGTCGAATTCCACCATTGAATCATATTCAGCTTCCTACTTGTGATAAACTCATTTATTTTCTTTACATGCTTTTACAGATGGGAGAACTTAAGAAACTGGTTGAAGAGGGAAAAATCAAGTACATCGGTCTGTCTGAAGCATCAGCTTCTACTATTAGAAGAGCACACGCTGTCCACCCATTAACAGCAGTTCAGCTGGAATGGTCCTTGTGGACCAGAGATGTGGAGGCCGAAATAGTCCCTACCTGCAGGTAAGACTTCTTTGATGCTCCGTAAATCATATGTAAAAATCTTAAGAATTACAGCTCTGATTTTGTTATTTTGGACGTTTCATTAGGGAACTTGGTATTGGAATTGTGGCATACAGTCCTCTTGGCAGGGGCTTTCTCTCTTACGGACCTAAAATTGTGGAGAGCTTTACTAAGGAGGACAGGCGGCAGGTACGACTTACATTTTTATATATCCCTACTTCAAATGTTTCCCTCCGGCTTCAGCTTGCAATCCATTTAAAACACGAAATATACTTTGCTGATGTTTTTATTTTGCTGTTGTATATAAACAAAACAATGGTACAATGAAAATAATGCAGGAGAGATTTTTGACTCATCCTGTATTTTACAGAATGTTAAAATGCCTTATATAGCCATATATCTTATACGGAATAACATAGTTTTGGAGTTGGGGTACTCAAGGTAAAACAAATTATATATTTCGAGCAAGTAATATGCAAGTGTTTGATGTATGAAAGATTCAACTTCGATGTATACATGTTATGTACCTTCCTATTGCATGACATTTGAAAAGATCTATTTAGAGCAATGGTCCTTTCTCCATATTGATGCTTGTATGTCTATCCTTCCAGTCCTTTCCAAGATTCCGCCCAGAGAATATGGAACACAACAAACACATATTTGAACAAGTTTCAGAAATTGCAGCAAAAAAAGGATGTACACCAGCACAGCTAGCACTTGCATGGGTTCATCACCAGGGACAAGATGTGTGTCCCATTCCTGGAACTACCAAGATTGAGAACCTCAACCAGAACATTGGCGCTTTGTCTGTGAAGCTAACTTCGGAGGAAATGGCCAAGCTAGAATCCCTCGTCTCTGAGAACACTGTTAAGGGTGATCGATATGCATCTCTTTCGAGCACCTGGAAGAACTCGGAAACTCCACCGGTATCCTTATGGAAGGCTGAGTAACTGGTGAATCTAATACTTGTATTGAGATCATGGCTTTGTGTTACAAAACTCTATGACCACCAATTATTCCATAGTTCCCTTCTTTTACTGCCTTTAAATTGTTGAGGTATTTGTGATAGTTTATTTATTTATTTTTTTTAAGAAACAAGAATCTACTACTCAATTTTAGTAGTTTACGTATACCGTATTTCAAAAGGGTTTAGGAGTGCTAGTGGTGAAAGTTCGGTTTGCGGTTTAGATTATAGCCAAAACCGAATCCAATCCGAATTAATTCAATTTCGGAAATCTCAATTCGAATCCAAACCGAATTAATTCGGTTTTTCAAATTAGAATCCAATCCAAACCGAAATTTGTTCCCTTCTTTTGCAACATTCAAATCCAAAACCCGAACTTCACCCAGAAAATTCCTACAATCATTTCTTGTTATCAACATTCTTTGTGAGAGAATAAGATATTAAGAAAGGAGAATTAAAAATTAGGGTTTTTTTTTTAAAGTTTATATATGAAAGGGGAAAGTGGTTGGATACTTTAAAATAAAAATGGGCTTAACGTAATGGGTCTAAATTTGGTTTGTAATTCGGTCTTCGGTTTTTTTAAACCCCAAACCAAATTCATTCCGTAATCCATATTTTTAAATTTTTCCAAACTGATCCAATCCGAATTCAAAAAAAATCCAAACCGAATTACTAATTCGGTTTGGTTTTCGGTTCGATTCGGTTTTAATCCGAATTACTTACACTCCTAAGGAGTGCTAATACTGCTAAATGCAACTGAAAAGTGAAAAATGTGGATTGTCAAGTACATGAAGTTGATTTGATGAACTCATGGGAAACCATTATTAATGCCAACAGCAACTGCTTTGAAATAAATCAAATAATAGGTATTTGGTTACTTTTGAATTTCTGAATGGTTGAAATTAAACTCTATTCATGTTTTTTTGCAAATTAATTTGGTTTTTCTTTTTTTAAGTTTGAATGAGCCACAAGGATATAATTCATATTATAAGTTACTAAGGATAAATTGATACCAACTGTACCCTGTCTTCTTTATAAGGTCGTAACTTTAGGAGGGTTCTCCTCAAAACGACCCCTAACATATTTTAAACACATGTCTTATTTTCGTGAAGTGATACGAAACCTGGGTACATCGGTGACTTGGGTGTGCAATTGTAATGGTGGAGAGAGAGTGGGAGAGAAAAGATTATTTAATTTTTTTAAATGAACCACTAAAAATTTAATACGTAGAAATTTTATCCAGCTCGATAATAATAAGTTAGGGATTGTTTTAAAAAGGCAAAGTTAACACCGCTATAAATTAAATTGATTAATCAATAGTTCAAACATTATTATAAAAATGATGCTTATAGTTGTGACTAACTACGTCAATTTCTTTTTAATTTAATACGTAGTGTATTATTTTTCAATTTACATACTACTTTAACACATTTTTTTTCTTTCTAAATTGAACCTATTGTTTGATTAAGCTTAACCTTGGTCTTATATCACATTAATTAATAAGGAAAAAATACATCAATGAGATATTATTAGATCGTATTAGTGTATGTTTTCCAAATGTGTCAATTCCTTAAATTTTTTTTTTCAGTACACATTTAAAGATATTTTAGCAATAAAAATAACAAATAAAACAATTAAGTCTAATCTGAACATTTACTAAAATCAAACAGAGTAAACATAACTTTATTTATCATTAAGATTTAAAAATTAAAATTAGATTACAAATTTACAAGAAATGTAAAATATAAATACAATCTTATTTAGTAGTAGTTAATCAATTTGAACGGAAAACACTGATTGGCAAGGGTCGCAAGCAGTGAAGAATCAACAATGGTGAAAACTTTATCAACCGTGACCACCTCAAACAGTGGATGAGTGAAACCTAGCTCCGGCAACCACAACTACCTCAAGGGAGCGGTGACTCCAACACAAAACACTTGGAAAGATAAATATATAACTGAACCTAAGGCAAAAGAGGCTCAAGGGATATAAAGAACATAGACGCCACAGGATATAACAATATTACTACCGTTCATAATATTTTCTCCTATGGTTTTGGAAGCTAGCCCCTCAAAAAATAAAAAATAAAAATAATAATGATGTTTTATCCATACATAGAAACCTCCCAAATGTCTCATGCATCATCGGCACCAGTCATCCACGAGTTTAAAAAAAAAAAAAAAAGTACTTAAAAAGTTTTTTTTTTTTTCCTTTTTTTTGAACTTTAAAAAATAATTCCAAAATCTTGTCATCAACTTCAATTGATATAAAGCATAAATAAAGCTCATGACCACTTTAAAATTCTACAGTCTTATTTTGTTTTTGTTTTCAATTCCTCTTACACAAATTGTCTATAATTCATAGATGGGTCTGTGTTAGGTTAGCCTGAAGACCCTACCAACCAAGGAGACCTCTAATATCTCAATATAAGTCATTGGAAGAATTGAATGTAAGAAATTCATCCAACAAGTCTTGAATTCATTAGGCATAATACTAGACAAAAAGCTTTATAAAGCATACATTGTCGAAGATTTTCATCAGAATTGACTTTATCAGTAGAAATCATACCAGAAAAACTTCTGCAACATAGCAAATCATACATGCATACAATATTAGCCTTTAGCCCAGAGATCCCTACTCCCTAGCAATATTACCAACAGTGATATCACTGGCAATGCGGTTATGTGCACGCCAGAATTTCTTTGTAATCATACAGAGGAACTCTAATAATAATTAATAAACAAAGTCCATAAAAGACGATGTCAGGATTCTCAAGAAAAAGGGAGCTCTGATAATCAATCTAAAGAGCCCATAGGGCAGAGAAAAGGACACAGCAGCTCCGTATAAATTGTGCAAGCAAGCATTGCAGCTTGCAAGAACCATATACATGGAGAGGCAACAAATACCTATTAGCTTACAGCAATGGGACTAACGGACTAATGCTACCCTGCGCACTTACTAGCCTGATAGTTAGTGAGCAAGAAGAGCAACACTAAGGTTTTTTCTATATTTCCTGCATAACCACTTGATAAAACAAACCTCAACATTGCAAAAATAAAACTATGTCTAAAATATAAAAAGCAACTGCAAGTGCTCTAAGTCAATTGTCATTCACAATCTTAACTAGCTACGCAACTACAGAATACAAGACGGTGCTAAAAAAACTATCAGCCAAAAATAGACAATAGCTAATTCTGCCCACACTATCACCAAAACATAGATGCAGATGAAACTAATGCAATCTCACAATCTTGATCTATATATGGCTGGAATATATCTGCTACAAAGTCCTTAAAATGCTGAGAAATGAGCGACAGTCTGCAAATTCTATGGTAAGGCTCTTACAGATGTCTATCATGCATAAGGGTGGTAACGACTACTGCCGCTATAGCCTGCCCTACTTCCGTACATCGCTCCCGCTCCATATCCACCAGGGCCTGAGCCATAGCCAGGACCTGAACCATAGCCAGGACCTGAACCAGACCCAGAACCGCCACCATAGCTATCACCTCTGCCAAACATCCCTAAACCACTACCATATCCTCCACCTAAAGCCCCACCATACGGGCCATAACGGCCAGAGTAACCATAAGATGGTTCTCCGCGATAACCAGCCATACTAGCAGCTCCACCAAATCCACCATAACCTTCTCCATAATCACCACCTCCATATCCACCATAATCACCAAACCTAGAAGGGAAGGCTCCGAATGCCCTATAGGATGCAGGACTATAACCACTTCCAAATCCACTATAATTATCAGGGTATCCTCTGAAATTACCTCCATGATTGCGTGCCCTAGAGTCACTACCAAATGCAGAACCAGAAGCAGGGTTTGAGGCTTTCTTTGGTTCAGCCTTCTTGATCTCAACCTACAACAAAGAATTAAGTCAACCTACAGTCTTTAATACCTGAGAGCCTGGGTGGAAAAGAAAGTTAACCTGTGTTCATTTCCAATTATGCTGAGATACAACCAAATTTTAGATACGAAAATTTTCAAATTTGAAAACCAAAAAATAATAAAAGACAAAATCATTATAAGAGAATAAGGCATATTACAACATATTTTAATTAATCCATACACAGCTGACCTGGGATATACAGTCCTAAAAAACAGCCAAATAACTAAACTCACCCTTGAGCCACTCATATCGATCATGTTTCCATCAGCCAATATTTCATCGACAACTTTTTCATGGTCAAACACCACAAACCCAAATCCTCGAGATCGTTTAGTAGCATGATCAAGAATGATCTCATGTTCCATAACATTACCATACTTTGAAAAGAAGTCCTTCAATTCATCTATAGTATCAGAAATTGAGAAAATCAGTATCACGAAAATAAACAATAAAAAATCAAACATAACAAATTATAAAGTAGACCTTCAGTCACAGTTGCTGGAATGCCCCCTACAAAGATCTTTTTAGTTTTAAAACCATTTGTTTGAGCAGCAGCACCCTTGGGTATTGTCCTCTTGATTTCCACCTGATGCAATAATCAAACAGAACAAACACTAAGTTGAAATATAGAGAGATGAATAATCTGCACTTAAAATATCCAGATACAATTAGCAAAAACATACATAATTCTAATGGGGAAAAGTGAGGAGTTAGCATGAAAAGCTGGCAGATTTCCATAGCTACCCACTTCTATTCCTTCCCCACTATATTTGCATGCATAAGTACACATAGTAATAGTTAGAGATGTAGCAAAAATATTATTCAATATCTTCTGGCCATCCAATGAAGATGGTCAAATTCACTCAACAACGAACTAAAAAGCTGCTGAATTCTTAAAAACATATAGCAATGCAAAAAGCTCCCTATTAAAATGCAACTCATTATTAATGTGGTATAGTCAGGCAATACAATCCTCCTCCCAACAATAAAAACACAAGAGGACCTAGCAAACAAAAAAACTAAGGCCTCATTTGGTTAGCTGACTGTGACTTTGCAACTAGTAGTAGTAATTCAGGAAAGAAAAGCATCCAAAGGACATAACAACCAATATATATGCCATTAAACTACTGAAGTTCAATGAGCATTTATGAAAATTATCCGCTTGAAAATTCATACAAGTAGGTATCATAAACTAATCTACCACACAAACCTCCAAAACAATTTTATTTTATTTTTAAAGTATGAACCTGAAGGGAGATAAAATGCAGCCTTTTCTTCTTTCATAGGACTTCAACATCTATAGGCAAGCAGCTATAGCTATACACAGCCTCAGTTTGTGTCAAAAAATCATAACCAGAAATTACAAGTAAATTGAAAAATTGTCCTCAATAGCCAATACTTTAAATTCATTAAAAAATTCAAATAGATTATGTACAATAATAAACCAACAAAATCCAAGTAAGTTTCCTCAAAAAATAAAAAATAAAAACACACACACACAATGACAAACTACACATGAATATTGGAAAACTGAATAGATGAAAACCAACATCTCCAAACTTTCTGAGAGCAATAAAAATTTTAAAACTTTGTTCTTTCCAATATAAAATAATTTTGGGAAATTTAAGTTGGTCCAGTCATATAAGGCCTACTCAAGGCTGAATCACAATCAACCAAAGTATAGGATAAGCAGATATAAAAGAATTTCGGGTGCACAATCATTACAAAACTACTAAGAATTTCAAAATTCAAATCACAAAGAAAACCCTTCAAAAGACCTCAAAATTAAAGTAAGCAAGAAACTAAGATAATCAAGGAAATCCAACATCTCTAGCAGCAAAATTCAACCCCAAGCTTTCACCCCTTTTACAAATTTCATCTCAAAAAAGAAAGTTTACATGAGATAAAAGTTCATATAAGAATCAATTCAACAAGAGAACCTAAATTCAATCCAATACTAAAACAGTACAAATAAGTGAATTTCAAGACCGACAACCCGAAAACCCAAACACAGATAACTGTCATCAATAAAGACGACGTAAATTACCATCAAATCACAACAAGCAAGAAACTTTATTCAACCAAGAATCAATTCAACAAGAGAATCCAAATTATTAAACCAAGAATCAATTCAACAAGAGAACCTAAATTCAATCCAATACTAAAACAGTACAAATAAGTGAATTTCAAGACCGACAACCCGAAAACCCAAACACAGATAACTGTCATCAATAAAGATGACGTAAATTACCATCAAATCACAACAAGCAAGAAACTTTATTAAACTAACATCAATTTTTTTCTTACAAAAATTAAATAAAATAAGTATAATATACCTGCTTGTCATTAATGATATGGTCTTCTTTAATGACGATATCAACAACACCAGGATCAGCATATGTTATAAACCCAAAACCCCTTGGTTGACCTGTCATTCGATCTTTCATTATAACACTATCTACCACTTCCCCATAATTTGCAAAATACTTCGTAAGCGTATCTGTTCATCCCAGAAAAATAAAATAAAAAATCAATTAATTAAGCAAAAATTCATCAAACTTTAAGCACCATGATAAATTAATACAGAAATTAAGTAATATATACCAAGAGTTGTGTTCTTCGCTAATCCTCCGATGAAAATTTTGCTGCCAAAAAAAGAAATTAATTCAATTAATTTTTGTAAATTAGGGTATAAATCATGGAAATTGAGGAGAGAAAAAGTTAGATAAAGAGTTACCCAGGGCTGGCGCCGTCGACTTCATTGATGCCGGCTTTCTTGAGAACCATTATGGTGGGAAATTTGAGTGATTTGAAGAAAAGAGGGGAAATTTGGGAGGATTTGGGGAAATTAGGGTTTTGATTTATCGGAGTTGCGAATAAAGAGATTAGTAAAGTCGTGTGTGAAAAGGACTGTATAGAGATTATTTATAAGTGAAGAAAATAAAGTCTCGATTTTCTGAACTTTCTCGATCCACCACAACCCAATGGACAATACTTCCTGTTTTATTCTCCTGTTTTTCACCGACATAAAAAAATTTGGAAATCTTTTATCGATTTTGCTGAAATATTAGGGTTTGTTCTGATTAGCTGAATATTTTATGAAAAAAGGAAATTAAGAACTGAACTAAATTGAACTGAACTGAACTGAACTTCTTGGAGCTAAATAAAAAAGGAAGTATTGTCCATTGGGTTGTGGTGGATCCAGAATACTACTCCATCCCCTTTTCTCCTTTTAACACATCATATTCTCTTTCTTCCACATTATTTCCCACTATCTCCATCCTCTTCTTCTTTTTATTTCTTTATTTTTCAACACATCAAAGAGGATCCTTTCTTCCTTCCTCACTCCTACTTTATATATCCCACACAAAGGCAAAAAAAATATTAAAAAAATGAGTTTGGGTCCACTAACATATCTTCTTCAAAACATTTAATATCCTCTCTCCATAGAGGATATATTGCATTTCTCTTGAAAGTAGTATCCTCTCTTACATTTTTACATCAAAGAGGATACTACTTTGAAGGAGAAAGAGTAGAAGGAGGATGATATATCCTCCCCAATGTGTGTGCTCTAAAAATAAGCGGAAGAGAACGGGTCCTTAGGCCTTGTTTAGTTCGCCTTATATCTGCTTATCTGATCTGATCTAGTCTAGTCTGATCTTATCCGATCTGCTCTGGTATAGTCTGATCTGAGTGTCAGATTTGACCAAACTTTGACTTTGAATATACAATAATCTATTCATAATAAATATATCAAGTGGGGTCTTGTTAAATTAGTAATAAAGTGTATTTTATTAATATGTGATTTTTAGAATTTTTATTACGAAATTTAAGATATTTAACAATAAAAAACTGCACATAAACGATGATCTGGCCTGAATTTATTTTTTCTGATATGAGTTGACCTAAACTTATTTTTCTAATCTGATCTGATCTAATCTAAACTTATTTGATCTGATATAAACTTATTTTTTCTGAAATAAGTAAAAATTAGGTGAATTAAACAAGGTCTTAGTTGTAACTTTTGTCAAAAATGTTGCTACACATTAGTTACAACTTTCATTTTTTTTCCTTTTTAAGTAATTTTTTAAATGAAATTACAAAATACCATTATTAATTATTTCATAAACACAATTAGTTACCTAAATTAGATTTCATAAAATTTCTAATTTAAGTTAATTAACATAATATTGTACACCCGGGTGCACTATACCAGTAGTAAGGTGTAAATGAGCTGATATGAATTCTCAAAACTCGTTTATGTTAACAAATAAGCTTGAACAAAAAACTTAATTCAATTTAATAAACGACCGCAAGTCAAACATCTTGTCCGACTTGAAATTATTCATGATCAACTCGTTTAGATGAGTTTATAAGACAAATAGTATTATAACTATGTTAATGCCTTGTTTGGTAATTAGTTGGTAGCTGGTTGATATGTACTACTCCTTAATCAACTACAAATTGTGATAAATTTGTGTTTACTGTGTGGTGAAAAACGTATAGTCAAAGTTAATATGTGAATGATGAAAACTAATCCAATGTTTCAATAGTTTGGGATAAAGGAAGATCGAATTATACAGGCATCAAAACTTGACCATTATTTTTCCATAAAAAGATTGACAAAATCTTAGATAATATTAATAGATATAATATTCTCACATGTAACTCGAGGCTCATTTATTAAAGCAAACCCAAGTTTAGCTTATTCAAGCTCGATATTCAACTCAAAATGAAAATGATCACATTCATGAACAAAGCTGGAGCATTTCAAATTCTTAATTATCCAAGCTCGAACAATAATTTTAAACTTTGTTCAAACTAAAGTTAGCACATTGAGCAATAATAGTTTTTATCGAGGCATTTTAAAGGGAGGAAAATTGAACATCTTGGTTAACACGATATGCATGTACTATATAAGAATTTTATTAGTTTACTCATAATATTATAACTATATGCTTTTTCAAAAATCATATTCATGATGAGTGACATTTATGTTACCCTTAGGGGTAGTGTATTGGTCTCTTTTCTCCTGTTTTTCTTAGGTTTTCTACCTCTTTTCTCCTCTTATGGCTTCCTTTTCTTTTATGGATGAAAAGTATGCTTATTTGCGCTTGTTTTGATAATCTTTATGCATAATTTTATCATCCCCATGCTCTCGTGATCTTTGCTATCTTTTGCAGGTTCCATGACGGTCCTAAGCACGGTAGGAGGCCCCTTGGCCAAGTATGGAGGCATGGACAAAGACAAGAGGAGCAAAAGGGAAGAAGAGGAAGCAAGAAGAGGAAGTTCAAGAGGAGGTGTGACCACACCTCTAAGAGGTTCGGTCGAACCTAGGTGTGGTCAAACTTTTGAAAAGTTCGACCGAACCTCCAAGGCAGTTTCAACCAAGTTTTCAGCATGTTTACAGGAGGGGTCGAACCAGGAAAGTTCGACCAAACAAGGATCAGGGAGGTTCGGCCGAACCTACCCTGAGTTCGGCCGAACCTACCCTGAGTCCGACCGAACCTACACAGAGTTCGGTCGGACCTTTTCCCGTTTCAGCTGACTTTTTGCGGAGCTTCCTAAGCAATTTTGTAAAGGGTATAAATAGATTTTTTACTCATTAAAGAAAAGGGAGATTTTTCAGTTTAGAATAGTTTTTAGGTTAGTTCTAGGTTTTTAGAGAGAGAAACTCTCAAATTTTGGAGAGAGAAAGTGAGGAGCACAATGGTTTTCATGGATTTTGGATAATCAAAGGAGGAATTTGATGATTTGAAGATCTCCATTTTATATCAATGAGCATTTCTTACTCTCTTCTCTCTTTATGCTTTATTAATTGCTTTGTTAATCATGTTTGAGTAGATTTCCTTCTACTAGGTGTTGAGTGAAGCTTTGTTATGGTTAATTGAGTTATTTGAGATAAATTTGATGATAATTGTGTGATTAAATTGATTGAATTGATGTTGGCATGTTGTTTGTTTTAGATTGGATTGATCTCCCATGATAGCACACTTAATTGCATGTTAGTTCTAGTTTGACAAGGGATTGTGAATTAGAATTGATATATTTGATTGCATTTTGGGTAATTTTCTTCTATGCACCTAGTCAATGAGGGATCTAGGCTAGGAATTTGAGAGATTACTTTTGAGTGTAGTTAATTCTCATTATAATTCTTTCTTTGCATGATTGATTATCAAATGGATTCTCATTAGCTTATTAATTGTTCTAAGTGGATCTTTTCCCCTAGTAGACTTTATCATACCTTGTTCTTTATATGTGTTTTAGTGTAGTTGTAGTGTCCACTATCCATAAACCGATTTCGGCGTAGCTTAAGCATTAGATCGAGAACAATCCAACATTACCGTTCCTTGTGGTTCGACTCCGAACTTACCACTAGACTTGTTTAGGGGTTAGTTTTAGGATTTATAAATTTATTTGATTGAGTGTGGAATGTGCGACCGTTCTAACGCCCGTCAATTCACATAAAATTAAAAATTACTAACCCATAAGCTAGTAAGTAAAATAGGAAGAAAATAAGTAGAAATGTAGAATAGAATATATTTTTTTCAATACTTTTGAAGGAATTTACACCATGCATGGATATTATATTGTAGTTTTTTTTTTTTTTTGGGATAAAATGAGTTTTCACATTCTCTTCGAGCATATGGCTGGTGAAAATACATAAAATAGAGCATGGAATTAGACATCTTGTACCTTTAACCTTTAAATATGGTGGTTGCAATATATAGATAGATAGATAGATGTACATTGTTTTTTAAAAAATTATTATTAACCGAGAACGACGTGGTACATTTCGAGTATTATTATTTTTAAAAAATTACTAGATGTATATTTGTTATAATTTTTTAAACAGAGTTCGTGTGTCTATTAATTTTTTTTATAGAATAAAAATATATGTACAAGGATAAACAAATTTAAACGTGGTTTAATTTGTGGACAATTTTTTTTTAATAATAGTTTATTTTTGTGGGTAGTTATGATAGGATAGGTTTTTTTATTTTTTATTTTTTGTATTGCACTAAATTTTAAAGGTATTTCAGGATAAGCAAAATTTATCAACCAAGAGGATTTTTTTTATTTTATTTTTGGGTAGAGAGCACAAGGGTGGTTGATGAGAATAGATCCCAAGATATCTTAAAACCGAGAGGGAGCTCTAACCACTTGAGCTTTTTCTCACTCTCTGTTTATATAGTATTATACATTAGTTTCACATCTCAGGGCCTGTTCCGATTGACTGAACTGAACTGAACTGAACTTATTAATTAGTGATTTTTAACTACAGATTAGTGATCTTGGATTATTTATTGATTATTTATTACTATACATATGTGTATATACAAATGTACATATTAAAATATTTACAAAAAATATACTATATAATTATAATATTTATGGAAAATATATTAAAAACTTGAAACCTCTAAACATTTTAAACACATATACTATTTAATTTAAAAATAAAATAGTATTATGACAAAAGAACACAAAACACTTACATGTATCTAACCCATTTGAACAATGAATTGTATCAATATTATTATTATTATTAATTATTATTATTATTATTATTATTATTATTATTATTTATTGATGATTATTATTATTATTATTATTTATTGATTATTATTATTAGTATTATTATTTCAATTATTATTATTATTATTATTATTATTATTTATTGATGATTATTATCATTATTTATTACTTATTGATTATTATTATTATTATTATTATTATTATTATTGTTAATATTATTATTATTATTATTATTATTGTTGTTGTTGTTGTTGTTGTTGTTGTTGTTGTTGTTGTTGTTGTTGTTGTTGTTGTTGTTGTTGTTGTTGTTGTCGTTGTCGTTGTAATACTAGCTTAAAAGAATGAAATTTGGCTTTATATCATTAGCAATATCATTAGACATAGATTAAGAGCTGAACTGAACTGAGCTGAGCTGAACTGAACTGAACTGAACTGAATTTCAACGGAAGAGAACAGACCCTCAATTTTAACAAATTAAGAGCCTATTATGATTTACTGAACTGGGCTAAATTGAATTGATTGGAGCTGAACTAAACTGAGTTGTTTATGAGAGAAGGAAATTAAGAAGTGAATTGAACTGAACTAAACTGAGTTGAAATTTAGCCGAAGAGAATAGGCCTTAAAACTCACCATATTACACTATTTCAAAAATTTTATTTTACATTGTAGACAACCATAACCGACAAATTTAAACTTCACATGTCATATTCTAAATTTTCTGTATTTTTTTAAAATTACATTAATTTTTATTTCGAAGGATGTCATTAACCCTTTTTCAGTTTTATTAATTGTTTAATTTCTCTATATTCCTTAAACTTCCAAATCATAAAATTATTATAAATGATTTACATCACTTTTTCTTTTGAAATGAACAAGATAAAATATGTGAATTTAACTTATTTATATTTGAGAATAGATATTTTATATATTAATAATAATATTTTGGAGCAAAGGAAGTAGTTCAAAACTTGCAACATTTATTTATAGTATACTCTAATTGATTGAAAAAAAAATACTTCATTTTTTTTTGGACAAGAAATAAAATACTTCATAATCTAATACGAGCTGTACCCAGTTAATTCCCCAAATAAACAAATGGGGGTATAATTGTCTTTTTAAGTACCAGTGAAGGGGTACATGCGTCTTTTCATGTACTAGTTAAGGGTAAATGTAATTTCCTCAATCCTCACCAAACAGTAAAAGCAAGTTGCAAACAATAATTAGACAGCTCACCAAAAATACTAAATAAATGACCACGTGTTTTCAATATATTTACAAAAATGCCATTAGATTAACAAAATTTCGTTTATCTGTTAGATAAACTTGTATTTGCCCATCTAATATTCCTATAATTTTATATTTATGTAAATATATCAATCAGATCGAGTTATGGGTTATTTCATGTCAAGTCACTTTAAGATACGGGTCAAGAATTTTAAAAACTTGGTAATTGATACTCCGTATGTAGATAAAAAAAATTTATACTTGTATTAAAATTCAATAAAAAAGGAAAAATAATAATAAAAAAGGGTTTTTCTACATTATAACCCTCTAATTTTTCGTTTTCTACGATGTGCCCTTCCCTTTTGAGAAATCTACACTGTAACCTTAAAATACATTTAGTTTCTATACGGTAATCTTGTCGTTAACAAATTCCGTTAGTGGGGCCTACTCACCATTTTATAATATTTTTTTTTATCAATTTACGTGTTGAAAATAGTTCTGTAGAAGTTTTGGGGGTATATTTTGGGTCTAAAGGAACCAAATTGAGCTCAGATTTAGCAAAATAATAACACAAATGCCTCGTTTTTCATATTAAAAAATATTTCGATTTGCGTGTTCACGTATTTAATATGCAAAACAAGACATTTGTGTCATTTTTTAGTGAAATCTGAGCTTAATTTGGATCCTTTAGGACCAAAATACCCTCAAAACCTTTAACGGAACTATTTCTAACACGTAAATCGATAAAAAAAATATAACTAACGGAATTTGTTAACGGCAAGATAACGGCAAGGTTACCGTATAGAAGCTAAATGTATTTTAAGATTACAGGGTAGATTTCTCAAAAAGAGTGGGCACATTGTAGAAAACGGAAAGTTAGAGGGTTATAATGTAGAAAAACCAAAAAAAAAAAAAAAAAAAAAAAAAAAAAAAAAAAAAAAAAAAAAAAAAACTTATGAAGGTTGTTTGGCGCAAAACCCTGGTGTTCAGTTGGAAGCCGCACAACTTGAAAACTTAAACCACAGCAACAACAATGGCGAAGGGCAAAGAAGTAAGAGGAGGCAAGAACAAACCCTCAAAATTTGGCAAGAATAAACCCTCAAAATTTAGCAATAATCGTCCTAAATCTCTTGCTCCCAAAAAACCCAAAACCAAAAATCCCAAGAAAATTAAAAAACAATTGAAAGATAAACCCACAATTGAAAAGGTTGATAAACCCATAAAAAAACCTGCTGTTACTTCCCTAATTCTATCACCTTCTGAGCGTCGCAGTTTTTTTGTTGATCAATTTGAATCTGCAAATGGCACCAAACTCTCTTCCCTTGAGTTGGAATCCATTAAAGGTCATCTTTTTCCTTCAATTACTTACCTAATTTATTTTGTTCAACTGTTTAATTTTCATTGAGTACAAACCCATGTCTAATTATATATGCTATTTATTTGTATGTTTGATTTGATTTTTTCGGACCAACAAAATTGAGTAAAGTTTGGATTTTATGTTTTTTCATTAATATTTATTAGCGTAGTTGCTATGATTTTCTAGACAATTTTATACAAATTCTGTGTTTTATGCCTTTATATCTTTGAGCTGAGCTCATTTCTTGTTAATGTTGTATGTATTGTAGGCAAAAACTTAGCACATTTAGTTTCAGGTGATAATAATTAATCAGGATGTTTCTAGGCCAGCAGATATGCTACTTTATCAGAATCAGGTGTTGTCAAAATTATGGGTTTCATCTTTTGTGAGTGGTGATGGGTAGTACAGAGTAGTCTAATGTTGTCAAAATGTTTAGGCTAAGAAGATGCAGCTTTCGACTATGAGTTGATATGGAGTATTATAGAACAGTAAGACTTCGATACATACGTTGGAGGTGAAATACATAAAAGAAAATAAGTGAAAAAGCTCGGTATAACATGACTTTCTTCACTTTAGGCGGATGATCCATCTGTGGGTAGTAGGTGCTAGGCTTTTGTTGAAAACTTACAGGCTTCGTTTAAAAGGGTGGATATGAGAGTGTATATATTTAAAAATGTGTAAGGGAAGTCCTAAACCATTTTGGGACTATGGTATTGTTGTTGTTGTTGTCGTCGTAGTTGTTGTTGTTGTTGTAAGGGAAGTCCTATGCTGATGGCCATAGTAATGCTAGTTCACTCCAAAGTCCAAACTATCTCTATTTCTTTATAAATTTTCGTTACTATCTTTTACTACTTGGGGAGTTATTAGGTGGGTATAGAAATTCAAGAAAAACACATGTTTGAAGATGAAGTTGCATTACTATGGTTATTAACATGATTTTTAATTCATTCCCATTATCATCATTTATTACCACTTACAAAAAAGGTTGTTAGTGTATGTTCCTACTTATTTTCTTTACTAGCCAATCTATGTTGTACATGTATTTCAGCATTTGATCGTAAAAAGGATATGGATAGTTTGGTATTATTGTCGTTAAACAAATATGCAGATATAGACTATCTTGATGCATTACAGTCGCATACTTTTAACAAACAAATCTGAAATCTGGCACTTTGGTAGAATTCAAAGTAATTCGACTTTTTCTACAAAAAATAATTTCCCTCCCTTCTTTGAGTAGTGCTACTTTTACTTTTTGCTCATTTTGTCCTTTCAATTATTAAAATACCTTTCGTTCATACAAAAAAGCGTTCAGTCTCAATAATATTCAAGGTGATTATTTACAAGGATCAGCTTAGGAAATTAGAAACTATAGGGTATGTGTGTATGAATAGAACTTCTGATTTGTGTGCTCATTTTGTTTACCACATTATGCACTTGGTGTGCAAAGAAAATGATATTTCATATTAACTTGCTATATTGGGTCCATGTTTAGCAGATACGTACTTTCCAAAGCCGTTGGAGAGAATTAGTCAAGATGCTGGCAACTTGGGGGAGCATATTAAAGGTGTATTTGGATCATCATGGAAAGAAGTGCTTTGTGAACCACAACTTGTTGAGGGAAAAGTTGATCCTGGGAACCCCGCTGTCTTGGTTATTAGTGCTTCTGCCATAAAATCGTTGGAAATGCTGAGGTTTGAGTTTGACCTTTGTATCACTTTGATTTTAGGAACATCATTTTTTACTTGCAGCAACCCTATAAGACTTCATCGATATGAATTGCAGCTGCAACCTAGATTAAGGTTAAAAAAGGCTAATGGGTTGTCTTGTGCATAGTTTTGTCATCAAAAATATTTATTGTGCAAACTCCATACACAGGGGCTTGCGGATATTGACTAAAGAATGCCAAGCTGTGAAGTTATTCTCGAAGCATTTGAAAATTGATGAGCAGGTTAAATTTTGTACCTTACCTTTCTATGCAATTAAAATGGCACAATTAGATGGCTGAAAAGATGCTTGGCAACTCTGTATATTTGTCTAAGTTATATTGTCTTCATGAGTAAAGTGCTATCTGCACTGCCTGCACATTTGGAAACCTCTTTAGTCCACATTGGATATTAATCCATAAGACTACACATCCTTTCCCCCTAGTGCAATAACGTGTGGGCTTCTTTAGAGGCATTGGGGGTGATGTTGGTGTTAAATGCTGACTTATTAACAAAGAAGCCTTTTTTAACGCTGCTTTCTGCCAGGCCATTTATATGGTGTTCTGTTCCTAGATGCTTAGAAGTTTATTGCATCAACTTTTCACCTTCATGCATACAAACACTGTCTTGCCCGGAACTAGAATTGTAAATGACAATATACATACATACATACATATATATATATATATATATATATATATATATATATATATATATATATATATATATATATAATGATATGATATGATATGACCAAAAACCATCAGTGTTGATATGGATCTAGGCAACTCTTTGATAAAATGCTCCGAAAATGAAGATTCTTGGCAGAAAGATTCAATCTAAGATGGTGCTGATACTAATTATGCACAATGTTTCATGCATAGGCCAAATGAACGTTTTTAGATAATTTCAAGATAAGATGGTGCTGATACTAATAATGCACAATGTTTCATGCATAGACCAAATGAAGGTTTTTAGTTAATTCTTCAAATTTTATGTTTTGCAATGCATAGCAATATGACGTCTTTATAAAAGCTTAGGACATAGGTATTTTAATGTACGTAAACCAACCTTGTAGCCCCAAGGATAATAACATATTATTAACACCTAAACAAACCTTACACATACAAACACTGTTTAAAATAACAAGCCTATTCTTGGCCATTCTAATGAAATCAGCGCACAATCTGACAATTTTACAATCTTACTTGATAAAGCATTGAAACTCTCTGGATGGACCCTTTTATCAGCTAAGTAAACGAAATAGAGCTTTTTGAAATATATTAATAAGGATATGCAATAAAAATGCAAAATCTTTGCTCTTTATCATTAAAATGAAACAAAGTAAGACTAAGCCAAATCCTAATCTGTTGAACATGACAGCAATAGGCACTTAAACTGTTTTCTGATCTTCTGCATTTGCATCACATTGTTAGTCAGATAGATTAAAACTGACATTTTTTTTTTCTCGTCATAAGATTATGCGATGCATTTTGGTAATCATAAAATCAGAAAATATCATATTAATGTGAACTGAATATTTTGAGTCCTATTGTCTTGAGCATGTTTTACCTCAGTCAGTATTTATGCCTATAATTTTGTGCTTGCCTTGTATATCAGACAATTCCCCGATGTCTTCCTTTAAATCGCATATCATATTTCTCTTTTAGTGAGCTAGTGTATTAAAAGTTGCTAGTGTATTGTCTTGAGCATGTTTTTACCTCAGTCAGTATTTATGCCTATAATTTTGTGCTTGCCTTGTATATCAGACAATTCCCCGATGTCTTCCTTTAAATTGCATCCCATATTTCTCTTTTAGTGAGCTAGTGTATTAAAAGTTGCTCAGGAAGACAGTTTCTGATATTTGCAGGTAACTCTATTAAAGAATCGTGTGAATATCGCCAGTGGTACACCAAGCAGGTAACAATGTACATTATTAAATTGGCTATTCTTTGTGTAGAAAATATGTTTGTGTTTTGACTTGCTGGTCTTAGATATTAGTTAAACTTTTTTTTGTGGGTCAGTAGATAACTGCTTGGTGGATTATGTCTGACTTTCCTGCACTAGCAAAAGGGTATATGTGGCCTAATTAAGTCATGACTCTTGATGTTCTCTACTTTTGTGACTCTAGTTTGTTGTTCCTGTTTCCTTTTTTTCCCTTTCTAGATTTTATATTGGTAGAGACTAGACTGGAGTACTTCTATTGGTAGTAAATGAGGAACTCTAGTGATATATTCATGCATTGTCCAAATAGCAGCCATAGAAATGATGCTTGGTATGCAGAACAATCTGTAAGGACTTAGATCGCTCATGTTAGGCCTTCAAGTATGTTTTTCTTGTTTGTGTACTGTTCATTTCAAGCTCTTCATTTAAAGCATCCTTTGGCTTTCTAGATGAGATTATGAGCAATTCATTAGCTTGAAAGCATTTAGACTTATTGTTTACAACTCTTGCTGGTCTTTATGCTTTGTCATCCCAGTGATGTTGAGGGTTTGTTGCTTGTGTATCTTGTGTTCTTTTGTAAATGTGTAGCGCTGGCTTCGTAGTTCTGGCAGTATTTGCTGCATCAGGATTTAAATTGTTTCTATGAAATGTGGTGCTCAATTGAGCTCTTTCCAATTGAATTTTTAATTTCTTTTATTTTATTGCTAGCAGCATAGCTGTATGCAATCTGCTGTTCAGGGAAACACGTAGTTTCAGGCAGTGAGATAAAGATAATGTGTATGACCAACTATGAAAATGCGTGGAGTACTATCAATATTTGGAAAATGCCATTTGAATTTGGAGATTGCATTAAATTTTTTTTGTTGCTTTGCTACCCTGCTATGATCTGTTTAGGTGTATGAAGTTGGGGTAGAGGGGAATTGATGGAACTTATATATGGAACATGGAAAGATGATATGGAGTGAAATGAGCTACATGTCAAAGATCCATCCTGGTAAATTTACCCTGATAGCATGAAGAAGTAAATTTTGTCTATGATTTTGAATAAACATTAAAATCCAACTCAGTAAATAATAATTTCCTAATTGCCTTGTTTATGATATATAGATGGTCATTTAATTAAATGCTTTTGTATTTTTTGGGGTGTTTAGACTTTATAGCTTGGAGTATAGAAATTATTGAAACTAAATTTGTTCAAGTATTTGTTTGATTAGCGGAGTATATAAGAAAAAGGATGCTTCTTTCAGTTCTGCACTCATTTTCTATCAAAAAAGTTTCTTGTCTGCATGAAATTCTCAAAGGATTGCCAAATTGCCACTGAGTTAGATTTCTTATTAACCAGAGGAAAGCCCATAAAATTGGTTTTAGGAGTTTGTTTAACTCACTATAGTGGAATATGCCTTTCTGTCATGAACAAGGATTTTCTTTGACTAGAAAATTATATAAGTAAACAGTATGATCCTTGTAAAGCCCTTGCTGTGTAATTGATAAATATGGGCCTTTTTGCCCTATCCTATCATTAGGTTGAGTAGTTTCTCTATGGATGTGCTCGACAATAAACTCTTGGAATCTCTCCAACAGCCCTCTGACATCTCCAATGACAATGTTAAGCTCCTTAAGATTATTAATCACCACTGAACTATGACTTCTGTAGGTATTCTCTGAAATCTTTGATGAAGTGTCAACCATAGACCATTTCTGAGACTGTCATTAGCGGTTTTTGATTCTCAAATGGGATTTTTATTGTTATTTTCTGTTTTGTTTCCTTTGTGCTTATGCAATTTCAGGCTTCAAGGGTTTATAAGGGTGTCCAGATCTGTTTTGTTTTTTTGTACAATATTAGTGTCTTGTACAGGAGAGTATGAAAAAAATGTAAAGAATGTCTTGTATAGGAGAGTATAAATAAAATGTAAAGAATGTGGTATGAGTGGTAATGTTCACTAGAGGCTATTAACTTTAGTTTGTAATGCCTTACTCATTTTTTCCAGTTTGTCTAATAAGACTTTTTTTTGTTTCATTTTCAGGATAAAGAAATTGTGTGAAATGGAGGCCTTAGGGTTATCACGACTGGAAGTAGTCGTTCTTGATATGCATACTGATGTTAAAGGCTTTTCATTGCTTACCCTCCAACAAGTCAGGTTAGCTAGGCCTTTAAAAAAAATGTTTTCATGTTTTTGGTTGCTGTCCATCTCTCAAGTTGGGAAGTCAGCGTATATATTGGTTTTGGCCTTTATCACCCCTCTTAAATCACAGGTTCAAGGACCCTTCGGAGTAGCATAACGTAAACTTTAAAACATGCAGCACTAGATAGACACAATTGTAGGAATAGGATGGATGGATGGATAGATTCTTGGATCCCATAAATCTACCTTTTCGTCTGGAGTAGAATTGTAGAACCGTAATGAGTTGAGCAAATCAATTTTATTTTCATTGATCTCATTTATTTATATGCATTCTGATAGATATCTGCATCTTCTAATAGGGATGAATTCTGGGATTTATATAAGAGCTATTTCCACCAGCGACTTCTTCAAGGCAGTCTACGTGTTTGCTTGTATGGTCCAATACCAGTCGAAGTTGGTCAGAGTGTGAAAAAGTCTGAAGATGAATAAGCCAGCCATTTTTGATTTGTTAGTCGAGGGCTAGATTGTTCTGTAATTGTTCATAATCTTATAGCTACAATTTTGGCGTAGTAGAGTTTTTTTTTTTCTCTGGATTTGCAGGGCCATGTAAACTGGATTTGTAACGGGAGTGCAGTGTCAGGTTTGATCTATTAGATTTTTCTTGAGGAAAAGGAAGGAAGAAATGATCCATAGTAAGACACAAAACGCAATGGTGTAGATGTAATTGATTGTAGGATTCTATATCCTGCAATTTATAAACATGATGATATAAATTCTTTACTATGTGAGGTATATTTTATGAGTACTTTTCTTTTCTTTTTCTTTTTCCTGCTTATGGAGAAAGTTATTACATAATTTGCACTCTATTATTATCAAAAAAATAAAGATGTATGACTGTGCGAGTGGTTTATTCATTTATTCATAGGTCGGCGTTATATCTGTTGATTGACTTTTTACAAGCATGGAAGAGAGGCTTGTTCCATGTTAGCTACTCGTCTTTTTTATATTCTTTCTTAGTTTTTGCAATAGAACTCCAAATTCTCATTCTGTTTGTCTTTGTATGGATCTTGATCTAGGAAAGAAAGTGTTTTGAAAGGCCAATGAATCATTAGGCTTCATTTTAATATAATCTTATGGAAGCATGGATTCCACCGTTTTCACTGCTTCTTGAATAATGATTAGGTAAACTTTACAAAGGAAATCGTAATGAAATTTGTTGAGTCCTCTTTTTACCCTCATACGGTTATCTTTTCTGTTTACTTCTCACTTGGCTCATATTGTTGGTACATATATAATCGGTAGCAAGGATGCAAGATCCGATAAGTTTAGAGTTATGGACACCTGAATCGCTTGTAAATTAAAAACAGAGCTCATCAAAGTCAGCTTTAATAGCAAACTTAAAATGTTGTACGCCTAATTTATGCATTTTAAATTTAATTTGTTACTGGTTTTGGCGAAATTATAAAATTGCTAGTTGTTGATTGGTGTCTTTTATCATTACTTTTTTTCGCTTGGATTTGTAGGTACCACGTACTTGAGTCATTAGTTTTAATCCATTGTTGTGGTATAATGTTTATGGTAGTGTTCAAATTTTCATTTATGCTTCTAATAAGATTTCCAATCATGGCTTTCAACCAATTAGATGGTCATTTTAACCAAAAAATAATGGTTAAGCCAATGATACAGTCAAATAGGTAGAATGGTCTTTGCTTGCATGATGGGAATTCAGATGGCGATTGAGAGTTTATATTCAAATCAATAAATTCTTATGTTGGTTTTATGTTAAGGGGAGGAGAAAAAGTCTAGATTGGCATTTATGTTTTAAAAAAAAATATCTAAATGGAAAAGTGGGAGGCATGCTATTAAGGGCATATATGTAAAAAAATACGGTTTATAAAACCTCTCTATTCGCAGTGGCGGAGCCAAAAATTTTATACTGGGAGGACATATAAACATCACTTAGTTTGACAATGCAAAAATGTTAGAATAAACAGATACTTGAATGGTTAAAGTTTTACACCTCAAAAAAATTCAAAACACGGAGTAATTAGTCGAAAAACCGGCATTATATACCAAAGTTTCTTCCATAAACGCATTTGATTATGGGTTCGGAATATTTAAAAAATGAGGAAATACAAGGTAATCTTTATGATTGACAAAATATGTAAATCATAAGGGTAAAATTGACATTTCTATGAATTATTTGAGATAATTTTGAAATTTTAATAGGATGCCGTTAGTTTTGGCATTTTCTTCCTCTTTCCTACTGCTTTCTCATCCTTCTCTCTCCTCACTCCTCTAACTCAACAATGGAGCTTCAACACTAAAATTTTCGACCTCACTTCTTCACCACCACAATCATTATCACAATTACTGTCATTTGCTATCTCCTCCCCTACGCCGCCGGCCCGCCGACATCACTTCTTTCATCATTTTCAAAAGTCAAGCTCAATTGAGGGAGCTTCAATGGAGAACATGGTCAACCCTACCCTTTTGGGTTGACCATGCCCTTAATTTCACCCTTCATTCATAGGGTTTTCATTTAAGACCGGGAAAGGTGGGTGGAGATCTGGATGCTTCATTGGTGTTGGTGTTGGGGAAGCTTCTATGGTGTTCGAGGTCGGGGAAGCTTTAATGGAGAAAGAGCAAGAAGCTTTTTAATGCAGGGAGTTCAATGGAGGTGTAGTCAGTGGAGTAACGTCGAAAAAATAGTTATGTAGGCGATATCTTTGTTCATGATGTGTTCAAAGGGATTCGAACCCGCATCCGTAGACACACAAGCTTCTATAGTTGATGCTTTGACACTTACAACATTTGCTATGATTTAAGACATTTAGCACAAATTAAATATATATATATATATATACTATTTATTTTATTAAGTGGGGGGACAACTGTCCCCCCCTATCCCACGCTGGCTCTGCCGGTGCCTACCCTGTTGCATACTTGCTTTGAAACTTGTGTAGGGTGTTGTTTAAGCCTTTATATATATTGTGTTTGTCTTGTTATAAAGCATTCTCTCTGAACAAGAGACCCTCCAAGCAAATTCTCTTCTCGTCGGACCCACTTGTGAACGTTTAGACTTGATTGACCTTCACAAGCCTCCACTAAACCTCGTACTTACTCTTTTTGCCTACACACACGTGCTGCACGGACCTGATATTAAAATATTCGGACCGTAATAGTTGTCGTAATAAAACTAGTGTAAATTTGATTATTCTATATTTGGTTTTGCGGCCCACTGCTGTCACAATAATGTTTAGTCTCGCCAATGTTATGACGCTACAAGTTGAATGAAGCCACTTCCTATGTTAATGTATCTATAGTAATATGTCTTGGTGCAAGTTAATTAAGAGCTTATGTGTCGAAATCTCAAAGATAATTATGTTTAAGGCTGGTTCTGCATATGGATAAATTGACTTTATCTTTAACTTTAAAGATTTATGAGCTACACAAACATCTGCCTTCACCATGAGACAACGTGGTAACTATCTTCTTAAAAATTCAATTTGTTATCAAAAGATCTTCTCATTTTAACCGTGCACAAATTAGTGCATTAGTTTTGATCATAAATCTGTATAATTGCATATTAGTAAAAAGTATACGAAGTAATAGTTAAATATACTTAGATGTGATCAAGGTTAGCCCGAACCGATTCTGGGCAGAATTTTTCGGCCCAAAATTTATTTTTATTGGATGGGTTTGGGAATGCCTTTTTATGCATATTTAGTTGATTTTCAAGGCCCAATTGAAAAGCCCGCATGACCCGACCATTTTGGGCGGGTTTGGGCACAAAAATTCCGCCCCGAAACTTGGCTCGACCCGGACCTGCCCGAGAAGTGGGCGTAATTTTTTAGCTTCGACCCGGCCCGTCCAATGATCACCTCTAAATAAACTACTAATTCAAACGAATCAAATAGGGACAACATGACTACACTTTATATTATACAAGTTGTGAGACACACGCAAATTGCGTGTGCAACATAAGAAATTACTATGCATGACTCGATTCTTTCTTTTTTTCCCTAAAATATAATCTTAAAAATAATATTAGTGGGTTTATAAATTGATGAAATCATAGAGGTTAAAAGTAAGATATGATTACATTATAATGTTCATGCAAAATATGATTTCCCTAAAAAAAAATTAATAAAATAAATAAATTAAAGGGTGGTAGTTTTTTTTTTTTTTTTTTTTGTTGTTATATTTTTAAAATTATGGTAGTTTTCTTTTGAAAATTATAAAAGATGAAAGGGGTATTTTGGAAAAGTGAAATTTATCACCCAAAACCCCCTTTCACTCTATATATTACTATCAATAAATAAATTAAAGGGTGGTAGTTTTTTTTTTTTTTTTTGGTAGTTATATTTTTAAAATTACGGTAGTTTTCTTTTGAAAATTATAAAAGATGAAAGAGGTATTTTGGAAAAGTGAAATTTATCACCCAAAACTCCCTTTCACTTTATATATTACTACTATAGATAATAGATAAATTGATATATTTGAATATTGAGATTAATTTTAAAAAATTTCTAGTAAAATATCAAGATTTAAAATAGTTTTTTTTTCTTACAAAATTCAGACATTAAAAAACAGTTAAATTAGATATTTAATTGGGATAAAGTTGTAATTTTAGAAAAAATGATGAATACTCCAGCATTCTCTGTGCTACTCCGTAGTTTGTACATGCTCTTATGTCCTGTCTCCCATGACCTGTGATTCCCAGTCTTTTCGAGCTTAAACTAAAAACGATCCAATTTTCTCCACAATTTCATGCTTAACTTTCCTCATTTCGAGGTACCTTTTCCTCTTTTTTTTATTCTTCCTTTATCTCAACAATCATACGTTTCTTCATCATCTTAATTACTGCAATTCTTCAAATCTTAATCTTTGTTTCTTCTAATTTTTGTAATTAATTTCTTAGGGTTTACCTTTATTTGTTGAATTTTACGACACCATATTATTGGATGAATTTTGGGTAATTATTTTTGCTGTTGAATGATTTTTCGACAATTGATTAATATGCTGAATTTTACCTATTTAGAATCTATGATTTTGTTTGGCATTTTTTTTTTTGTAGTATTTTGTTGGTGGATAATGATCAAGGCGGGTTGTGATATAGACGAGATTTGATCACACGTTCCGAAACTTTACCAACTAAGCTAGTCCATGTCCACTTTTTTTTTGCAATATGATTCATGATGTTTTGATTTATAGTTATTCTTAAGCTTGATTGATTTTGATGTTACCTTGTAAACTGAAAGCATTTTGATTTTGATGTAATTTTAAGGTTCTAGATTCCTTAGCTTTAATAGCATACACTTGCAATTTGATGTTTGTCCTTATTTCAAATTCGCCCGCTTGGTTCACCTGTGCAAGATGTTGACAGTTTAATGTTTTACTTGTTTGATTTTAGTAAACTCGTCGATTTTGTTTTTCTTTGTTGTTAGTTGTTACATGTTATGACATGTTTTTGTTCTGATTTTGGATTTTGTTCCTTAATTGATCTATTGTTTATTTTTCTGAGTAATTGGGTCTGTGTTTATGCTTTATGATGCGAAAACGTTATTGTTTCTATTTCGAAACAGTTGATTACTTGCATTGATTAACTCTATTTTACTTTGTGTAGGGATATGCTCTGTAGGTCTAAGCTAATTTAGGCAAATGGAAGACACGAACATTACGAAGGGAAGTTCCTTGGGCTCACAGTTGCTGGAAAAGTATGTGAATTGTGAATATGTAGAGTTCTTGAAAAGACAATGCCCTTACAGTGTTGTCGGGACTGTGGCAATTGCTGTGATAATACCTCTATTGCTTTCAATCTTATGGATGGGAAGGAGGAAGGTGAAGCAAAGAGGAGTTCCTGTGCAAGTTGGTGGTGACGCTGGTTTGGCTATGCGTAATGCTAAATTTAAGGAGCTAGTAGAGGTTCCTTGGGAGGGGGCCTCAACTGTTGCAGATTTATTTGAGCAAGCATGTAAGAAAAATGAAAACCATCGTTTTCTTGGAACAAGAAAACTAATTGATAAGGAAGTGATTCAATCTAGTGATGGAAGGAAGTTTGAGAAGGTGCATTTAGGTGACTACCAATGGGAAACATATGGGCAGGTTTTTGAGCGCGCTTGTAATTTTGCATCAGGACTTGTTAAGCTAGGTCATGATCTTGATACCCGTGTGGCTATTTTCTCTGAAACACGAGCTGAGTGGTTTATTGCTTTGCAGGTTGAACATCCGATCATATTTTGATAAAGCTAATTGAATAAATCTATTGTGTTTTGAGTATACTGACTATGTCACATATTGTTGTTTCTATTTCAGGGATGCTTGCGACAGAATCTTACCGTGGTCACTATGTATGCTTCATTAGGCGAGGACGCTCTAATCCACTCCCTAAATGAGGTTGAGTATTATTCTCCAAGAAGATTTTAAAGTTTATATTTTTTGCCTGTAGGATAGGTCTGAATAATAACTGACAACTTAGCTTGATAATGTATGTTCATTGTGCTGTACTGTAATTGGTAATTGGACGCACCAAATCATCTTTGATAAACCATCTATATGTAGTCAGAGTCTTTGGAATGCTACATGAAGCTGATTGTATTAACTCCTCTTCCTGATGCAATTTACAGACTCAAGTATCAACCTTGATATGTGACTCGAAACAGTTTAAGAAGGCAGCTTCAATACTTTCAAAGTTGGAAACAGTTAAAAACATTATTTACTTTGAGGAAGATAATGCTTTGAGTGATACTGGCATTTATGATGATATGGATGACTTGAACGTATCATCTTTTCATGAAGTTGAGAAACTTGGGAAGAATCATCCTTTGGAGCCAAGACTTCCTAAGAAGGAGGATATTGCTGTTGTTATGTATACAAGTGGCAGCACAGGATTGCCTAAGGTTTTGTAATTCCTTAGTTTCAGCATCTAAGAAACTTGTCGGTTATCACAGTTGCACTTGTATGTTAGTTATTTCTGTGTTATTTGTAGATTTTGTCTTTGCATCCATGAAGCACATCTAACTTTAGTAAAAATTATTCTTTACTTGAACAACCACTTGGTGTATCTTCATGAAACTTCAAAACTCTTGTATTTATCACTGTCTATCCAGAGGCGGATTTTTAGAATGACACTGTATTTGCCTCTTCTAGATAAGAAACTTAGATACTCTCGTTAGGTGACTTCCATGACTCAATATTATTTATTAAAGTTGCAGTGTGGTAAAATAATTTTTGTCGTTACTTAATCAATACAATTCTCTGTTTGGAAGTTATGTTGACCCATGATTCATGTTGGATGACACATCACTCGAACTTTCAATGTTTGCCATTATGTTAAAGTAAATTGTTTATTATTACTTATTTATTACATCTCTTTTTAGGGAGTTATGATGACTCATGGAAATATAGTAGCAACTGCTGCAGCTGTCATAACTGTGGTTCCTGGTCTTGGAAGAGATGATGTGTACTTGGCATATTTACCTCTAGCTCATGTTTTGGAATTGGAAGCTGAGGTATTGATATGTTAGACTCTATTCTTGTCCTCTAATGCTCTTTAATTTAGAACTTGTAATTAACTTTGTTTTTCTAGACGGTAATGTTGGCTTCAGGTGCTGCAATTGGTTATGGCACAACATTGACTTTGACTGATACCTCAAATAAAATAAAGAAGGGAACCAAGGGAGATGTGTCCGTACTACAGCCCACTCTCATGGCAGCAGTTCCAGCTATCATAGACCGTGTCCGTGATGGGGTTCTTAAAAAGGTTTACACATCAATTTTGTCAATCTATAACTTATTGTTGTTGATATATAATTTTTTCTCATAAATTTTTTGGTTGTGTCAGGTTGAAGAGAAGGGAGGTTTTGTTAAAACACTATTCAATATTGCTTATAAACGTCGTCTAACTGCTGTAGAAGGAGGTTGGTTTGGTGCTCGGGGACTAGAGAAATTGCTATGGGATGTTATAGTTTTCCGTAAAATTCAGTCAGTTCTTGGTGGGCGCATTCGTTTTATGCTTTGCGGTGGAGCCCCGTTATCTGGAGAGTCGCAACGTTTTATTAACATCTGCATGGGGTAAAGTCTCTGTGTGGGTTTGATCCGTGTTTGATAATATCCATTTTTCTTGACATGTTCAACTGCTGCAACCAAACATAGTAGAATACATGGATATCATTTAATAGTATTATTGTAGCTGACCCATAACTACGTAAAAGAACTTTCACAGATACCAGAATCTGAATGGGGAGGAGATTAGTAAATTTTTTTCCTTGCTATTTGTTTCAACATTTATTATTTTTAGAATTACCGGCCTAATGGTGATTGCACAAATGAAACCCTTCTTCCACTAGCAGCTTTTTGGCATCCACTTATTAGGATAATCCGAAAATCAAAATTCAAAAGTAGAAATGAAAGGGTGGGTGGGTGTTGCGGCTCTTTGGGGGGAGGGGGCGGTTTGGAGAGGAAATAGAACTGTTCTTAGGTATCTTAATGCATATCTATAACCACTTAAGGTAATCCTGTAATGCTGAATGAAGTTAGGATGATGAATGGGGTAAAGCAAAAAAAAGCAAAAAAAGTTAAAAAAAAAAATAAAAATTTATGTACAGTAAAAATTCAATTTTGATTCACCTCTTACCTGCCTGTATGCGGAAATATAGCCTTCAGCTATAGTTTTTCTTGGTGCCAATATGCCCTGTAGGCTGTAGATGCTAGTGCAATAGGCTTGTGTAAACTTATTGACTGTCTCAGTTCTCTAGTTTAGTTTTATGATGAAGAAATTACATGAACATGTTTTGCCATTGACAGTCTCTTATGCCATTTTTGGATTTCTTATCCTGACTGGCTAGCTACATTCATGATGCTCAGGGCGCCTATTGGACAAGGATATGGTTTGACAGAGACTTGTGCTGGTGCAGCTTTCTCTGAGTGGGATGACACTACTGTTGGACGTGTTGGTCCTCCTCTTCCATGTTGCTACATTAAGGTATGCTATCTATCTAGATCAGAAGATGTGTGAATGTATCTCTTCTAACATCTTTTAACACTCACATCTATTGTTCTACTTTTGCAAAGTCATGACATATGTGACATGTAAGTGACGTACTTGGATGTGTCCCAAGTTTTAGGGGGGATTGATATCCCATGTTCGGTGATAAGGGGAACAAGAAGGTGATTGAGAGTGGTTTCTCCTTTCTCCTTATTCCCATGGTTGTATTACGCAGAAAAGAAGCAATTAAGACCTTGAGATTTATTTATTTATTTTTTTATTTTTGTAAAATCATATTGCTGTTAGTCAAAAGTGAAGTAGAGTATTACTGTAGGTTATTTGAGTGGACCAATTTTCTTTCTCTTATTATCTCATAACCAACTAAACATGAAAGGTAGAGAATTATTTAATTGATTTCCAACCGCTTAGTCCTACCCTTTTCACTCTTCAATTCCAAAACTTGTGTTGCTATTCACAAAAAGCCCCATTAGTGTTTTGTTATCATACATGTATGTTTGCTTATGCAACCTTCATTTCAAATAATGCTTTATTAGCAAGCATTGCAGTGTATATATATATGATCAATTGGTCAAATTCCATTATCTTTCTACCTCCAAAAACCTTTTACTCTTTTTCTTCTCCTCTTTCTTACAGTCTTATGTTCCTTAGTGTCCGTGCCAAACGTAAAATTGTATTTGTTTACGGTATGGAGTTAGTACGATTTGAGGTTTATAAGCTTTTAAAAAAATAAAAGATAAATTACTGACGGCAGTTAATCTTGAACTTATTGAAATATAACAAATGTGAACTACACTGTTTTAAGATTATTTGTCCCTGAGAATCTTCCATTTGATTTTGTAGCTTGTTTCTTGGGAAGAAGGTGGATATACAACATCAGACAAACCAATGCCCAGAGGGGAGATTGTGATTGGTGGGCAGAGTGTGACAGTTGGCTACTTTAAGAATGAAGATAAAACTAAAGAAGTCTACAAGGTATTATCAATTTAAATTTTTACTTGCTTCTGCTGATGATTGTTCAGAATTGTAATTGTCTTATGTCACATATTTCCAGGTTGATGAAAGTGGGATGCGCTGGTTTTACACGGGTGACATTGGTCGATTTCACCCGGATGGATGCCTTGAAATCATCGATAGAAAGAAAGATATTGTAAAGCTTCAACATGGAGAATATATCTCCCTTGGAAAGGTAGGTCCATGGCACAATGTCTTTTGAATTTCTTGTCTTTATCTTTGGATTATTTTTCACCCAACAACAAGATCAACATCAACATTAACGCTAACCCTGTTCCCGGACAGAGCAGGGTAAGGAGGTTTAACATATGCGGCCTTACCCCTTGAGAAGTTATTTACAGTAGCAGTTAGTCTGAGATATAATGTGTATTTGGTACTTCAGAATGAATAAGAAGTGCATATACTTTAGTGAGCTATTTTAGTTTAGTCCATTATATTCCAAAGCCTAAAGACAATGAGCCTCTCGGCCCCTCCAGAAAGAGCCATCTAGGGTCATTCAATTTCAGAAAATGTCAGCAACTCAGCAATTATGTCTTTGCTTCATTCCTCTATTAGAAATCATGTATTTGATTCATTGCATGGATTTTCAGACTTCAATGAATGAATGAATGAATGAATGTAGCAAACTAGCGGTGGTTGACTAATGATTAAATTAATAAGTTTATAAGATGTAGCTTTGCTGCTTTCACCGAGTTTCATTCTTGTCCTGTCTTGATTGGAATGATAAAATATGCATCCCATGGAAGCCACTACTGTATTATGTTGGCTAACTTGGCTTCCTTGTCCTATATAATGGGTGAAGCTTTGATTTAGTATGTTGATGAATATTTGACGTTTGTTCACTGTTACAGGCCGAGGCAGCCCTTATGTCAAGCAATTACGTGGAAAATATTATGGTACATGCAGATCCATATCATAATCATTGCGTAGCACTTGTTGTTCCTTCACATTCAGAATTGGAGAAGTGGGCTCAAGACTATGGCATCCAGTACAAAAGTATTTCTGAGCTTTGTGACCATCCTGAAGCAATCAAGGAAGTCCAAGCATCCCTGTCAAAGGTTAGTTGTTGCAAATAGCTTACTTTTACCCAGTGAAATGTGTACCTTGCTGACGGAAAGCATGTCTATTTTATGGGAATGAGCTGAACATTCAGTTGAAGAGAATGAGTAGGAAATATCATAATATAAATTCTTGGTACATAAAACTCATGCCGCAAAATAGGCTGCCTGTCTAATCCTAGTTACTCTTCTAAGTAAAGCTTATTCAGGGTGGACTCTGTAGCAGGGCTTGGCTCTAATAAATAATCAAGCTTACCAAGTCAAGTCCATGCCACCCTGTCCCAATGTGAAGAAAACTTTGACAATATTTCTTTTTTTGGAGGAAAACATTAACAATAAATTAAACTGCATAGTTTTTAAATTATTTTTTAAAAAACAGAAGGAATTCAAAATTTGAGTGATTAATAGTTGGGTCATAGATAATTATCTAATTAATAAGCGATAATAAATTTATAAAAGGCAGCATCTAAACAATTCATTTTTGAAGAAGAATGAAGGTGAAAGAAGAAGAGTAGAAAAATTGTTCTTATGACCTTAATTTTAGAAAAATTGAAGAAGAATGAAGGTGAAAGAAGAAGAGTAGAAAAAGAAGGATGAATATTTTTCCTTTCTGTTGTTGAAATAGAATAGGTAGTGATTTTTGCCAAAATTGTTCCCGTAACATCCACTATTGACAATATCCAAATTCATTGACCGTTCCCAATTTTGGAGACGTATCCATGCGTAATATGATTATATGAAAGGGAAAAAGGTTAGTTAACGTGTTGATTATATGTAATAGAAGTATAGAACCATAGAGGCCTATTCAAATTTTTAATCAGTGTTTGTCTTCTTTCTCCGTTGAAACATTTTCTTCTGTTGTTTCTATTTTCTAACACACTCTATTACCTCTTTAGTCTCACTTTTTCTTTGTTCTTTATAATTGCATTTACGTTTAATATTGTTTCTTAATTTCTATGCCCTTATCTAAATGTGTTCATTGTAGCAGGAATGATTAACCTTCTTTTTTTGTTTTTGTTTTTTTTTTCCCTGTTTAAAGGTTGGAAAGGGTGCAAAGCTGGATAAGTTTGAAATTCCTGCAAAAATTAAGCTGTTACCTGATCCATGGACTCCCGATTCAGGATTAGTCACAGCCGCCCTTAAGTTGAAGAGGGAGCAACTTAAAACCAAGTTCAAGGATGACCTTGAAAAATTATACGCATGATGGAAATGGGTAATTAATTTTACTTGGTACAAAGTTCACACTTTCGGCCTAGGTTACTCCTGCTTGGCCTGACTTGTAATCTGTGGCTCTATGCTTAAGGTTTTGTGCTGGTAAAAGACTGAATTGTTTACAGGGCCTTATAATTTTTTTTCCATTGTAAGGTTCAAAAGCATGTCTAGCTGAGCCAAAAGACCTTTTACTTTTTTTGTGGATAGAATGAGATGAGGTATTGTTGATGAATACTGAAATTTTAAGCTATTTTGCACTGTCAGCTGAATTAGATTTTATAATTTGCTCCTCCAGTTCTGAAATCTTTGTTTTACTAATATTCGATGTGTTTTAACATATACAATGAAAGCTTCCAGAGGCAGATATCAGATTATCAGGTAAAGTTGAAGACAGGAATGGACATGATCAAAAGAGAGGATTTAAGCCAAATTCTGTTTCCAGTGACATTTTTTAGATCAAAATGCTAAAGAACCCTTGCCCTGTTTGGTAGGTGCCTAGGACGTAATTATTAGTTGTAAAATGGTGATGAGTTCTGAATGAAACTATACGAGGAAGTTTAGCCCAAGTTTTTGCCAATCAAACTACACCATCTTCCACTTCCTAAGAAGACTAATTCTCTTGTTATCTTTTGTCAACCTTTTTTTTATTTGAAGCCAAGTAAGCATGATTATATTAGATCAATTTCCGTGAAAGTTTGAAGGCTTTGGGAAAGGAATTCGTACAAATGAGTTTCGAGTTGGGATCCGTAGCCCATCGGCGCAACTAAATGAGCTAAAGAATTCCCACCACGCCTTACATGCTTACATTGAAAGAAAATAAAGGAGTTACTAACTTTGAAAATATCCTCATGAAGAAGAAAAATGGGAGCAGCACCCTTCTGTTTTGTCCGGATATCCTCATGAATGAAACTTGCTACGTGTCACACTCCAAAATAACCTCATCATACCCCAGCCTTTGGCCAAGCTCCACCCCAAAGCGTGCAGCCCCTGCCTCTGCCATCTCAGGGCTCCAGCGAACCTGATGATGCCTCACAGCAGCCACCAACAGCTGTCCCCCCGAACCTCTTATCATAGAACCAAACTATATACCGCATCCTTGGGAGACATGAGCATCGACATTAATCTTTACACGTCCTTCAGGATGACACCACGACCCCCTTAGTGCTGGAGAAGCCCCATTCTTTGTTGGCAAGACCTTCGCACTGTAAGAACAATAAAAAAAAATAAAAAATAAAATAAAAAATAAAACAGCTTCACAAAACCAGCACCCATTCTCACTGCATCAGGCCCAGCATCACTATAAAAAAATATGCGTATATCTACAATGCCAAATAGCCCAAGACAGAGGCGCAAAGACACACAGCTGTTCCTTGTTCACCTTGGTTGCCATCCAACCCAGCCTATCAGCAAAAGAACTCGACAGGGCAGCAGCAATGAGATCCCCAAAGTCACTCCTCTCCCATACTTTCACTGCATAGGTGCATTCAAAAAGAGTGCAAAATTGACTCTTCATCACCGCCACAAATGGGACATTGTTTAGACATTCTAATATGCCGCCTATATAACTCACCCATGACAGCCAACGGTCCTTTACACACACTCCACAGTCCTAAGAAGCTTGATCCTCTGCACTACTTGTAGAAAAACATGTCTACCAACAAAGTCTCTACATAATGTGGCAATATGTTTAAAGTTGATGTAATACTTTCCTATCTTATATCTCATATTGAGATAATAGTAAAACTCAACAAATTTTTATTGCAAATGAAATTCCATAAGCAGGTTCATACGGCCTACGAGTTTAATCACTAATAATCTCTATACAAAGAAAGTATTTTATAACTACTAAATGAAGTCAATGAATCAAACTAAATTTTTATTGCTGCAAAACAGAAGGTATGATTATTTATAGGTTCAGGGTGCGAAAAATATTTGTCCAATATAAAAAAAAACCTCAAATATTTCCCTAATGAGAAATTCTGTAGCTCTGAAATTTTCTTTCCTGAAAGTAAAGCAGGTTGAAAGCCCTTAACTTGCATGTTAGCAAGTTTAGCTTGGTCTAAAAATAATATCCATCTGCATGTTAAGTAGAGGAACCATCTTGAAAACCATAAACTGCTAGATTTGGCCACAAATATCTGCTTCCTTATTTGTTGGGTAATGTGAAAGCAGCCATCTTCACCTGTTTAACCTTCTTAGAATATTTGGTGTCATATGAGAAACTCCAATGGCAGTTGTGTCAGCATAATGATGCAAATCATCAATCAGACTTCAGTGTACTTTCAAGTGAGACAGGCATTGTTGTTAGCGGTGGCCGCAACAACAGGTATAAAGCAGGACCCAAGAAAGGGATTATCGATAAAGGAAGAAGCCAAGCTGTCTTGTCATAGCTGTAAAATGGAAATAACAGAACATTGAGCACACAAGTCTAATTATGAGGAATTCAACCATAGGTTCTAGTAATTTTCTGATGTTACACTAACGAGAGTCCTAGGATGTCATTATAGGAAAAAAAAAAATCTTAGGATCTTACCATTTTCGTGCTGTCATATCATTGTAAACCCAGAAAGGTGCAAATGCTGATAGAAGAGTGAAATCAAGTGAGGTTGCATGAACCTGAGGCAAGTGGGAAAAAATTGCTAACTGAGCGCATTAACTATGATATGAAGAAATTAGAGTTAGGATAAAAGAAATCTTGATTAAAGAGACTCTAAGACAATCATAATCAGGACTATAGATCCAAATAATTTAAATCATGGTAACTAACTGAAAAGATAAGGCCTTTTGCAGCCTAATATGCTTTTGTCCACAGGTGCTTGATAGAGATGTTTCTATGGAAAATTTCCTTATGCTAAGGCTTTCAAGATAATTGTTATACTACGTACACCCCCCCCTCCCCCCGGGGCCGCGTTCCGGGGAGAAATATCTACTTAAGAATATGGTCGAATTTCATTTGGAAATACTTTCTTTTTAAATCCAAATCATGAATTTGTTGATGAAGGATGTTTAACAATGGGTATAGATTATAGAAGACACCTTTATTGAAAGATCCAAGGGATTACAAAACCACTAACTATCAAACCAAGATTTCAGATCTATTGAGTCAATTAGCTACCAAAGGAAAAGATGATTTTATAAGAGATACGGTGCATCTCAATTCTCAAATAAATAAGACATAGGTAAGCAAGAATAAATTTAAGGCACAATCAAGATCGTAGCTTACCAACTTGCTTTCTCTGAAATACTGATAGAACTCCTTCCACTCATCTATTGCCAAGCCTGCATATACTATAAGGCCTAGTCCTACAGCACCCAAGAACTGACAACCAGGAAGGTTAGTTATTTTTGCAAAAGCATACATACAAATCATTCATACAAACGCAAAGACATTTAACAACTATGCAAACATAAGATTTTCCTTGACAAGTTCTTAGGATGGGGATGAAACTTAAATGTTTGTAATAACCCAAGCAAAGTGCAATCATGGTATAGTGAAGGGCTCTACAAATGATTATGGTGGATTTACTTTTCATAGATTTCGATTCATATTTATAAAACAATATTTGAATTTCCTCTTAAGTTTTACTCATAACAGGCTGCAACTAATCTCAGACCACTTACTAGTTTAATTCAACAAACCATGTCATCTCCAACCAGCAAAAAGCAACAAGATGTGATTCAATATGAAGTATCACTTTCTTTACCTATGTAAATCAAATCAGTTCTTACCCCAGCTGTCAGCTTTGATTCCAAGAAGTTCAGAGGCCAGCTACTTAGTTCGTCTTCTTTCACCGGTGGTGGTGGTGGTCTCCACAGAATGAAATATGGAATGAGAGCATAAACACCTCCAAAAAACGAAAGTGTGGCGAATGGCCACACAGGAATATTGCTTTTCGAACTGCAGAATAAGAAACACTAAATTTCAGGTGTAAAAGAGGTTTCTTATTCAATGGAGCTTAAGATGCCAAAGAGAACATGTCACTTTTGTAGGCACACAAATTCACCTTCTGCCAGAGGGAATCAGTAGCATACTGTAAACAATTGGCCATAAACCCATAATGTACCAAAGCGACACAAGTAATCTATTCATCTCGAATCCATCATCTCCGATCAAGTTAGAGAGCTTCTTCAAGAAATACATGTCCCTTGACTGCAGTCAAATAGAGGCAAGTCGTCAACAATCTAGTGCAATTCTATGTTACAGACTCTTCACTCCTGTAGTCCTATTTTCACTTCAAGTACCCGTGTCAGATACTCGACCCAGCCACATGAATACAGACACTTGCACAAATAATGCACAATTTAGTAATTTTATGCCCATCTAGTCTAATTTGGAAAAAAAAAAGAAAATTCAACCAACTATCTTATGCCACTTTTATGGTCTAACACTGTAGATACAACCATCTCATACAAAAATTACTCGAATAGTCGTACCAAAATTTTCCATATACTTCAAAATCAATGTCAAATGCAATCCGATAACATAGTACATAAGTCCTATAATAGCTTAAGTTCAGAAAATTTAACTAATTAACCAGATTATGTAATCAACAAAGATAAAATCATACTGGGTTTGGTTGGGAAAGTGACTATAAACAAAGATAAAATACGTTCAAAGTTATTTTATTTTGATCACATAAAATCGAACAGATAATCAAGAAAGATAAAAATCATACCGGGGTTTGGTTAGGAGAGAGATTAAAGACATAGTACATGAGTCCAGCATAGAACAAGAAGAGCAAAATTGAGGTAGTCCAATCTCCACCATTACCACCATCTTCATCACCACCAACATCACTTTCACTGGAATCATTATCTTCCACAATTGGGTCTTTGAATTTTGAACTTAAACAAATTTGGGTATTTCTCTTCTTTTGATATTGATTAATGGGTATCCTTTTGCAGTAAATTAAGTTGAGCAAAATTGGAGGATTTGTTAGTAATAAGGAGTTTGGGTTACAAGGTTTAGGATGAAGTTTAACAGGGCCAAAGCGTAGGAAATTGGAGGAGATGAGGTTTGAATTTGCTATCATTTTTGCTGCATTTGGCTTCTCCACTTTTTGCGCTCAATTTTATCCCTTCCCTCCCGGCGACACGGCTACGCTCTTTAAGATAATTGGGCCAGGCTAGCTCGGGGCACGACATGTCCCAACTTCCCAACCCAAAATAAAATTGACATTTAAGTTGGAGCTTGGAGGTGATAACTTGTTTCAAGATCTTTTCAACGATATGTTATATGCCCAATTTCCCTACCTAATAAAATACCTTATAAAAAGTGAGAGATTGTGCTTATGAATAGTGTACGGACCTATATGCTTTTTAAAATGTTTGTTTACATTTTTACCTACATAGGTAATTTCTTACATTTATGTCCTTCCACATGTACATATATAATGATTTTTGACCTTCTATCTCCTTACATTTATGCACTTTTATAGTTTTATATTATTTATTTATGTTATAGGTAAATATATTATAGGTAAATTAAAAGTTCACCTCTCATGATTGAAATGAATAAGATGACTCCATTAGCTAAATAGTTGAATTTGAAAGATCTTTCTACTCAATTAATTAAATTAAATGGAAAATAAAAAGAAATAATAAAATTTAAAATGTTTGATATTTAATGGGGGTTATAGTTTAATTGCATGACAACTTTACCAACTCGACAAATAAAAGGTTGTTTATTTGTGAAGGTCAGAATTAACGACTTGCACATAATTGTGTTTAATAAATGACATTGAGACCAATGAAATGAATCTGGTGATTGTGCCCAATTGAAGTAGATGTACTAGGAAGAAAGGAAACCAATATGACTACGATGAAACGAGGAAAAAAGCAAAAAGGAATTCATGGGAATTATAAGAGTTCAAAGGCTATGATTGGGGCTGCATGAAGCTTTTTCTACTTCATAACCAACGTTTTTGGAAGAAAGTTGCCAATGCAAGCTGATATTTTCTATGATCCCCTGAATGTTAATGTTTTTGCGAGTTGGGTGTAACTGTTTCTCTTTTTAGTTTCATATACTTAATCCCATATAATTTATGTAGAGTAATTACTAGGTTGGATGAGAGTATACACTTGCAAAATAGTAAATGCTTCGGAAAAATTTTCCATTACTATATGCATATGCAATGTTAAATTACTTCTGTAAATATATAATATGTGTTCTATGATTTTTGAATTATATTTAATCTATTCCTAATTAAGTTTGTAGATGTTTTAACAATATTGCACTGTTGAATAATTGCATAGATGTTTCCCGAGGAAAACTTGTAAACAACTAGAAAAATTGTGCAGGAAAAAATGAAAAGTTTAAACGCAACCTAATATACAAGTTCCATTAATTTATCAAACTAATTTCCCTAAAAACCCAATATCATGAAGAGTTTAAACACAACCCAATATAGTAATGAAGAAAGGGAAAGCCATTATGCGCGCATCGCGCGTGTTGGCTTCCCTAGTTAATAGAAACGTAAAAGTTATGGTTGTTTTTACAAAGGACGGTCGAAGCCGGGGAAGGAAAACGGACGTGCCCTACATAGCATATATGTGCCTAGTCGAGTAAAAATGTTTATGATTTCTAATTTTGGATACACTTTTGAGGCGGCTACTAATCCTATGCCTTGGGAAATAATTTAGGGTTTTGTGTACAAATAAAACAAGGCACGACATGATGTTATTTTGTCATTTTGTGAAATGCTTGAGCTATTTTTTGGATTGAAAAGTATAAAACCATGATATGACACAACAAAATACGATGAAATAAAGTTGTCCATCTGATGATAGACATCCAAGTTTAGGCCACTTAAGTCATTCTTAAAAATAGAAGATTAACATGACAAATCAATTAAGTAACCAATAGGTTATAATTCCTGAATGCATCTTGGTCATTGATCAATGCATAGTGTATCAAAGCCTCCTTTTTGCCACATCACCAGACAATAAATGATGAAAAAAATTCAGGGCAAGTTGACACTGTTGAATATTTACTAATATAAAGTTTTATTAAGAGAAATAAAGAAGGAGTAAGTGAAGATGGGGAAATTGGTAGTGTTGCTCCGGTAAATTTTTCTTGTGTCATTTACACTTGCATGACACTCTTTATATAGCCATGAGTGTTCAACTAGGAGTACAATAATTACATACATATAGCCATATGAGTTCACAAGGGTTTGGACTCATATGAGCATTGTAACATCAAATCAATAATTGGCATTCACATTATCTTCTAACGCTCCCCCTTGAATGCCCATACTTACACATAAAATGGTATTTGTTGCCTCATTAAAAATCTCGCTAGGTAAAACCCTATGGGATAAAAACCATAGCTAGGGAAAAAGAGTACAACGATATTGTATTATATGCTTTGGTATACTACCTCGTTAAAAACCTTGTCAAGAAAAACCCAGTGGGATAAAAACCTGATCTAAGGGAAAAAGAGTACAATACATATAATACTCCCCCTTATTTCAGCATAGTTCGAGAAGATGTCGCATTTCGATTTTGTGAACTAACTGCTCAAATTTCTTCGAAGCAAGTTCTAGGCGTCGTTTGAAGTGCGCCTACGTTAAAGCATGTGTGAATATGCTTGGCACTCATAGGAAGTGGGAATTGACATAATACGATTAGGGACAAGGAAAGTAGGGAGCCGCCAACAAGTTTTTGAGGAACTTGTAAACCGTTCACGGATCATAAAAGGCAACCACGAATAAAGGGACAACGATATGCAACAACGATTGACCCGTGAAGGTTACACCCCATTCATAATCCATGAGATTACTAACTCCATATGGTTCGGAACCACGAAAGGAGGATCGGGGATGATGGTACGAAGTGAGTCATGGAGTCACATTCGCCCGTATTGGCCTCTACTCGATTCTTATAGTGAAAAGTGATTCTTGCGATCTCAAAGGCATACAAACAAAATATTCAATTTGCTCCAAACTATTATTATGCTAAATTGGTTTAATATTAATGCACCACATAATTCTAAAATATTTGTGATCACTTGAATTAAGCAACAAGATTAAAAGGAACCTAAACCGGTTGTCCAAATTATCTTATTAGGCGTGATTTTCAATTACATATTCCATTTAAACATGCAATATGGTGATCAATAAAAATAAATAACAGAACAAACATTAATATTGGAAGAAATTTAATAATAATAGCGTTAGTCAAATCAAATATAAAATAACCTAATCATGATACTAGCAATATAAAATAAAATAAGAGTAATTATTTACTTACATTCCGCGCGTTCCTTTAAATTGCTACATCATGAATAAATTGTTAGTAACTTCAATAAAAATATAAATCAAATGGAAATTAAATTAAATAAAAAGTAGAGTTGATTTGGTCCAAACCCTCAGTTATTTATACCTTTCACGCCTTGGTTTAAGGACGGAACCACGGGTTTAGTATAGACTCCTTGGAGTGCTTAGGGGAATTATTATGGAAGAATAATGAGGCTAGAAATTAGGTTAAAGAGGGAGAAGAGAATGATTTTTGGTGTAAGGTGAGAGAGAATGATTATTGGTGCCCCGAATTGCAGAAAGGGGGGTCCTATTTATAGGGAAAATGAGCAGAGGGAACACGCGGAACCCTAAAAAGATAAAAACCCTAAAAAATAATACCGTGTCATGGCAAAGAGCACCGTGACAGGAACCGTCACACGGGGGAAGATCCCGTGACACGAGGAAAAACTGAGTGACGCGGGAAATAATTAGGTTACGGGAAGTGAAAACGCGTTTAGGGATTACGCGGAGAAAACACGGAGCATTCCCGTGGCACGGGATGTGCACCGTGACATGGGAAGAAATGTCGTGACACGGCATTGTCCACCGTAACACAGTGCAATATGCCGTGTCACGGTGTAAAAAGTACACGGAATATCCCCGTGTCACGGAATGGGCACCGTGACACGGGAAATTGCACCATGACACGGTTCAAAATCCCGTGACACGGGAGAAAATTGAGCAGAATTACAAAATGGGCACCGTGTCACGGGAATAAGCCCCGTGACACGTCAGCTTTTGCCGCGTCGCGGCATTTTTGCTGCTGCGCGGTAATTTCAGTTTTTTACCTGTTTTTAAAATAATCATAACTTTTGACCCGTAACTCGGAATAATACATATAATATATCATTGGAAATCTTATCAAGTCTAATTTCCAACACAATTAGAATGAAGTCAAAATAATATGTATATTTTAAGATATGGCCGTTTTAGTGGAAGGGTGTCGGTTTTAGGCCGAGTTTAGTGTTTTGCTCATATCTTTTTCGTTATAGCTCGGAATTGGGCTTATGATATATGGTTGGAAAAATTATTTAAAGGCCTATCCAAAAAAATAATAATTGGATCAAAATTTTATATCCATAAAATCAGTTTCTCTTAGTTTTGCGATGTGGACACGAAAAGTGGAAAATAAGTTATGGTTTACGGAAATGAACTAGAAATTGGATTGGTTCATGAAATATATAGGATAGAACATGGATTTAAGCACTCCAAAGATTAAATACTCAACTCGACTAATAATGGCGGTGAAAGGTGTTCATCAACGAGTTTGGTTTTGGGGAGACAATTTTAGGTGTCTACAGAAGTGATTTGGTGAACAGGTGGCAAGATTGTCACAAGATTGAATTTGCTGGATACTATTTCCTCGACCTTTTGCAGATCATGTGTGAAGAATAGTTTTGGGGCAATATGTTTTGTTTTATCTCCCTTAATATATCCTTCAGTTACTTGAGCAATGCATGTTGCATGGTCTTCAAATATGATGGTTGGGTCTTCTGTTACTGCGTTCATTCCACACTCCTTTTGGATATTACTGATCATTGACCTCAGCCATACACATTATCGTCCTGCTTCATAAAGGGATATCAATTCTACATGATTTGAGGATGTCGCGGTCAATGTTTGTTTTGTTGATTTCCATGATATTGTAGTACGTGACTCCATAAGTGAACACATATCCATTTTGTGACTTGGCATTTTGAGAATCCGATAAGTATTCAGCGTCTGCGTACCCAATGAGAGCAACATCTTGTTTTGGTTGATAATATAAACCAAGGTCTTGTTTCCTTCATAGGTACCAGAGTAAGTGTCGAACTCCCTTCCAATGCCTATATGTTGGTGCATTGCTTTGCTTGGCTAACAAGTTCACAAAGAAAGCTATGTCGGGTCTAGTGTTGCTAGCTAAGTACATTAAGGCTCCAATTTCACTTAAGCATGGTACTTCTGGACCCAAAATAATTTCATTTTCTTCTTGGGGTCTGAATAGATCATTTTTCATATTAAAAGAACTCACAACCATTGGGAAGTTGGTTGGAGTTGCTTTGTCCATGAAGAATATTTTCAAAACTAATTCTGTAGAGTTTGATTGATGGACAAAAATACCATGACTCAAGTACTCAATTTGCAGTCCTAGGCAAAATTTAGTTTTCCCAAGGTCTTTCATCTCAATTCTTTCATAAAGTATTTTGCAGTTTTCTTGAGTTCATTTGGGGTTCCAATGATATTCAAATCATCAACATAAACTACAATGATAGTGAATGCTGATTGTGATTGCTTTATGAAAACACAGGGACTAACTTGGTTGTCCTTGAATCCTTCTCTCATAAGGTATTCACTGAGACGGTTATGCCACATCCTTCTAGATTGTTTCAATCCATAAAGTGACCTTTTTAGTTTTATGGAAAGCAATTGTCTAGGCTTGTGGTTTACTGGTAGTTTTAATCCTTCGGGGATTTTCATGTAAATATCTATATCGAGTGACCCATACAAATACGCAGTCACTACATCCATTAATCACATTTGTTGTTCTTTTGTGACTGTTATACTTACAAGAAATCTTAATGTAGTTGCATCAACTACTGGAGAATATGTTTCTTCATAATCAATCCCTGGAATTTGAGAAAATTCTTGGGCTACAAGTCTTGCCTTTTATCTAACTGTCTCATTTTTCTCATTAGGTTTTCTCACAAATACCCATTTGTATCCAACGGGTTTTACACCTGCTGGTGTAAGGGAAGGGTTATTTTTCCAAAAACTTCTTGTTTTTCAAGTGACTTTAACTCAACCAGCATTGCCTCCTTCCATTTTAGCCAATCACTCCTACGTCGACATTCTTCTATTGTTACTGGTTCAATATCACATACATTAGGTGAAAATAGTGCTTTGGCAGCGGTTCAAACCCGGTCTAAGGCACCGGTTTGAACCGCTGCCTATGTGGGGGGTGCCAAAAACCCCCCTTTTTAGCACCGGTTCAAAACCGGTGCCATATACACAATTAGGCACCGGTTAACCGGTGCCTTTGACTGCTCTCCCGCCATTATTTTTGGGTGGTAGCTATTTCAGGCACCGGTTAACCGCTGCCTATTCACCCAATAAATTTTTTTTTCCAATTTTCGTGCAATAATATTTAAAAAAAAACCTGTTTCCAGCAATAATAATAACCTGTAATTCCAGCAATTATATTAAATAAAATAATTAATAATATTATTATTATAATTACTAATAATAATAATATTATTAATTATTACAATAAGATACAAAAATAATATTAAAAACAAGAATTCAATTATATATATAGATATAAATATTCCCAAACGCAATACAATAAAAAAAGTTGCTTACATGTACAAATAATAGTAAGTAAATATATAATGAATAATAAGTTATATAGTTCAAAAGTTAACATAAATAATTTACAATTACAATGCCATTTACATGTTGAAGGTGATAAAAGACGCCAACATGTCACGAACTTCATTAAGCTCCTTGATTGTCAACGGACCATCCTTTTAGACCTTGCAAAACTTGAAATACAAAAACATTATGTTAAAATTAATTAATTAGCTTAGGCAAAACAATATGTATTTTATCAAATATTACCTATATGACTTTTATGTAGCCCATTTCATACATTATTTATCAAATGAACTATTTCTTTCTCATAACATGTCAATGTTGGGTAGTTGTATGTGTGTAAGCCCTAAAATTGTATATGAGAGCATTTTATTAAGGTTTATGACGCTTTTTACTCAAAATGGCCCGAATATGGCCTATATGAATTTACTTTGCCCATTTCCTACATTTCTTATTAAATGATCTTTATTTATCTCATAACATGTCAATATTATCTAGTTATAGGTGTATAAGGAAAGAAATCACATTAAAAGAGCATATTAACACAAAATGGCCCTAATATGGCCCATATGACTTCTATTCAGCCCATTTTCTACCTTTCTTGTCAAATGACCTTTTTGTTTCTCATAACATGTCATTGTTGGGTAATATTAGGTGTTTATGGCTAGAAGTCACATCAATATAGCATTTCAATAAGTTTAACAACGCATTTTACTCAACATGGCCCAAATAGGGCCTATATGACTTCTATGTAGCCCATTTCCTACATTACTTATCAAATGAACTATTTCTTTCTCATAACATGTCAATGTTGGGTAGTTGTATGTGTGTAAGCCCTAAAATTGTATAGGATAGCATTTTATTAAGGTTTATGACACTTTTTTTTACTCAAAATGGCCCGAATATGGCCTATATGACTTTAAGTGTTAGCACGGCCGATAGTTTGGAGTATTTTTTGCACCCAGGATACAAAGGCTTTTTGGAAGCCTCCGATAATAACTCAAACACTCCACCTTCAACACCATGAAACATCTCATCCGCTTGTTCATCCTCGACCTCATCCGCTTGATCATCATCGGCTCCATCCTCACCATTATCAACAATATATTCATCATTCTCGTATTCCTCGTCCACATGAATCTCATTGCTTCCAACACGCACATCATTCCGATCGAGATCCCCACTGTACTCTCCACTTTCTCCGTGCCAAATCCACACATGGTATAAATTCCTAAACCCACGACATAATACATGATCTCTAATGATTTCAACATTATCGACCACATTCACATTATTACAATCAACACAAGGACAATAAAGGCCTTTGCCACCCAGTTTGCGTTGATAATCTAAAGCACTCTCGCAAAACTCTTGAACCCCATTCCAAAATTCCAATGTATCACGTCTACCATACATCCAACCACGATCCTTCTCCATTTAGTAAATTGTCTCTAAACATATATAGCAACATATAATGAATATTGTGTAATTGCTACATATTTTATGTAAATCAAATTCAAGTACAAAACGTGAATATACCATTCATATAGTGAAAAAATGCATGTTTCCAAAGGGTCCTTATCACTCCAACCTAACCCATCCTTGAATGTCTACTCTCACTAGTGAATGTATGTCAACTTTCCAATTTTAAAGAAAATCCGGCAGCATTTCCCCCTAGTTCTCCAAGTACACGATGTAGATAATTAATTACCCACATATGTACCCAGAGAACATAGTGAGGAAATGGAAATCCAAGATATTCCTTAAAATCGAAAAGAAAACATACATTCACCACCTAAGTGAGAGTACACATTCAAGAACAGTCCCAACCGGGGACTATTCAAGACTTTCTCCTAATGAGAAAGCCTTGAACGGGTATCTAGGCATATGATGATGCAAGTATTCTATATATTGTTGTATTTATTTGCAATTAAACAATACACAAGTTGAAATTTCATGAATAAACTTTTATTAAATGGATAAATAGAAAGAAATATAGCTAAGTAAAGTTTATAAGTCATACCAATATAGCAACTACCCACTTGAGCTCAATATGTAGTCCTCAAGCTAAACTCATGCTTCAATTCACATATGAATATATTTAAAAAAAAACAAAAATTAGCAACGTCACTAATTTATTTCTAAGCTAAAACACATCATTCATCGAACTAACAATTGCTAAACTATGTATTCACTACTTTGTTCAAAATTTATTTTTTTTATTCAAAATTGCTAAACTAAAAAGGTTACTAATCTCTAATTTTTTTCATTTTATTTATTCAAAATTGCTAAACTAAAAAGGTTACTAATCTCTAACCATTATACCAAACCAAAATTCAACTAATTAAGTAACAAGGCTAATATTCTCTACTTTATTCAAAATTACACATCAAAACAAATTAATTTAACCATTAAAACATACTAATATCCAACTAAATGAGTAACAAAGTTACTAATTTCTAATATTTTCACAATTTCCCAATAAAAAAAACCAATTATTGAAACAAATTGAAGTAAAATTATATTCTAACCTAAATTTTAATTTGCCTAACAATTCTTCAACATGCAAAAAAAATTAATATAAGTTCATAAATGGGAAATTATTGAGAATAAATAAAAAAAATTATACCTAAAACACTCAAATTCGGTGAGTTTAATGTAGCTTGAAGGGAGGAGAGATGGAGTAGCTTCCGTGGTCAGTTGTGCGGTGGTGCGACAGCAACCTTCAGGGCGGTGGTGCGGCGGCGACCTTAAGGGCAGTGGCGCAGGAAACGAACAAATGAGGTCGGCGTGGAGGGGGTTGAGATGAGGGGAGAAACACCACAACAGGGGAGAAAAAGAATGCCAGGGGAGAAAGAGAAGGCCAGGGGTGGCGGCGGTGATGGTGGCCAACGACTTTTGCGACAAGAGTGCAGGTGAGGTGAGGGGTTTCGCAAGTGAGGTGAGGGGTTTCGGGAATGGAACAGTGAAGAGAACGAATAGAACAGTGAATTGAAGCAGCGAAAATGAATGAAAGAGAAAGAGAAGGAAGAAGGAAAGAGGCGAGTTTTTTTTTTTGAATTAGGCACCGGTTCATTTGGCACCGGTTCAAACCGGTGCCTTTTTAATTTTTGGCACCGGTTCAGGCCAAACCGGTGCCTTTTCTCTTGTTATAAAATCCCGCCCATTTCTAGATCAGTTTTGGCCACCAATTTGGCCTGAACCGGTGCTGATTAGGGGATTTTTCCCCACCAATCACCATCTGACAAGTGGACCAATCAGGTTCCGCCATGTGTCCGTCACATGGGCCAATAGGAGCCTGCCACGTGTCAAGCAATGATCCGTCCACCATGGACCAATTACGACACGACACGTGTCCTTCCCATGACACCTGGGATAACCGGTCACCTAGGCCCAACTCCCGAGGGAAGCCCAATCAGCCCAAGGTTAACCTAAACCTAGATTGACACGTTTCCCGAGGTTATAAATACCTCCCTTAATCCTCATTAAGGAAAATAACACGCTAAAAACGCAGATTACACACATTAAACACTCTCACCTAGAGAGACCCAATCACTTTAATTTCCGCATCAATTACTCCTTAATCAAGTACTAACTTGACCGTCGGAGGCGGATCTTCAACCATCCGGAGCATCCGTTTGTTTTGCAAGTACAGGCGTCCGGTTCCAATCTCGGAATTGTAACTCTCCCGCAGGACATCAGAAAACCCCGAAACATTTGGCGCCGTCTGTGGGGAGAGTACTTATGAGATGGCATCCACGTCTGTACCGACTCCTGAAGAGAGACGTCCCCTGGACGACCCTCTAGTTCAGTCGAACCACGATACTGAGAATGAATTTGAAGTTGAAGCTCACACAGCTTCAGACGGGACGTTAAGGGCCCGACGTACCCGTCATACCGAAAGGAGGGAACGGGAACATCTTCAAACTGGAAGTGAGCCAGCAAGCGCACCGCCTGTTCGGCAGCAGCCGACTGATGGGTCTGCTCCCATCACAAGGAACGAACTCATGACCTTCATGAGGGACTTCAAGGGAGAAATTCAAGTGTTGATCAACAAGAAGCCGCCTGCTCTGGACAAGGAGCAGTCGGCTAAGAAACTCTCCACTTCACTGAAGAGGAAACCAGTTCAAGGGCGAGAGGCGACCCCTCATCCTAAATCTAGGAAGTGGGAGCCACCTGCCCTTGATTTCACAAAATACCATTTTCCTACTCCAGGAAATAGGAAACCTGTTCGTCATATTCAGGCGGACGGGTCGAGGAAAACATACACAGACGCTCGGCTACTCCTAGAGCAGAAGAAGAGTAGCCGATTGTCAGAGTCGGCTTCTACTTCAAACTTCCAAGACAGTCTGCGAAATACCTCAATGAGGCATACTCAGTCGTATCGTGAGAGTCAGTCAGGCGGCACCTCCCGTCAGTCCGGCTTTCATAGCGACCAGGCGGTACCAAACTTACCGTTTGTACCGCAACAACAGTATTTTTTACAGCCACCTCCGTTTGGTGGACATGCAACAAAAAATGTCCAACCTATGGACTGGCAGCTACGGTTGCTTAGACTTGGTGAACAGCCGTCGGCCTTCTCCAAGGAAATTACTGAAGCCGCTCAGCCGGCCAAAGTGAAAAATGTATTAGTAGGCGCCTATGACGGCACTACTAACCCAGAAGACCATCTGATGACATTCACCAACCTGATGTACCTTTAAGGGTTGGATGATCCCACTTGGTGCAAGTGTTTCCCAGCGACTCTCAAAGGAATCGCACAACAATGGTTCGGCAACCTGCCGACTGGTTGTGTAAATAACTTCAAGACGCTTGCTTACTTATTCACCTCCAACTTCGCCATGAACATCCCTGCGAAGAAGACGACCCTTGATTTAGGAACAATTCAGCAGGGCGAGAAGGAGGGTCTTCGTTCTTACATCAGGCGGTTTAACCTGATGAGAATACAGATTCAAGGGTTACCGGATGAAGTAGCCTATACTGACTTTTTCAGAGGTCTCAAAGACGGGTCGACCTTCAAATTTGATTTGGTCCGAAAGAGGGTGGCAACTCTTCAAGAGGCCTTGATTGAAGCGGAAGCCTATATACAGGCGACTGATCTTTGTAGTACGGTAAAACGGTCAGACGGGAAAAGGTCCGACAAAAGAGAAGGACGAAAGAAACAGTCGTCAAACAAAGACGAGAAGAGAAAAGAGGTCTGGGCGGCTGATTCCTCTAAACTGCCGGCTAAGAAAAAGAAAAAAGAATTCAAACCATACTCCCCAAAGTATGCGTTTAACAAGGATAGCTAGTTTATCGTAAAGGAAATCAAGGGACGGATCTCAATTGAGAAGCCGGTCCCCATGAAGGGTTCTGCAAACAACCAGAACCAAGAAAAATTGTGTGCTTATCATGAAGATGTTGGTCATCACACCAATGAATGCATCAGTCTCATGCGGTATCTGGACCGCCTGGCTGAGCAAGGTGATCTTGACACATATGTCAAGAAATCTACGGGGAACACTTCCTCAAAAAAGCAGTCGACCAAAAAGAATCAACAGGCCGACAGCTCCGATACAGATGATGCAGTCGTCTACACCATTGCAGGCGGCTTCTCAGGAGGCGACCCCACTATTAGGGGCAACAAAGACAATATCAGACGGTTAGATGTAAATTCCGTTCACCAAGAACGACCCTCCAAATATTCATTTCCTGAGATTGTCATCACTGCAGAAGATCTAGGAGGGGTAAGAGGGCCGCATGACGACCCTATCGTTATTGAATGTAAAGTGGCCAACCAGAGAGTTGGCCGAATCCTCATAGATACCGGAAGCTCCTCAGATCTCATCAGTAGCAAATGTCTGTCGAAACTAAAATATCAGACTGATTGCATACATCCGGCATCCCACCCTTTAGTAGGGTTTGTAGGAGGAGTCATCCACCCAATAGGACGAGTGGATTTACCCATCCGCTTGGGCAAAAAAGGGGAAGGACGACACATGGTAGTCCGGTTCCTGGTAGTAGAAGAACTCTCGGCCTACAACATGATTCTGGGACGACCAACCCTGAATAATTCCAAGGCTGTTATAATCCCATCTCTTATGTTGCTCAAGTTTGAGAGGGATAATGGAACAGTCGGTTCCCTAAGGGGAGATCAGAGGATGACCCGAGAGTGCTATCTCTCGGATGTCAAGCCCACTGTTATGGCCACTGGGTCGAGTGGTGGAAAAATAGACCTTGACAATGTCAAGGAGAGTGCGCCTGTTCAAGAAGCAAGCGGCAAGAAGAGAAAGGCAGCCCAGACGGGGGCCGCAAGAAAAGACAGAAAATAGCAATCATTGGCAGAGGAGCGGTCGGATGAATTCCGCCCTCAGCCGGCTGGTGAGCATACGGACCTGATCTTAGACGACTCGCGTCCTGGCCGAATAGTCAAAGTTGGGACGGTTGCTCTGAGAGTCCTGGGTGACGACTTTCACAAACTATTGAAAGAATACAAGGACATATTTGCATTCGAAGTCCATGAAATGCCAGGCGTTAGTCATGATCTGGCGGTACATAAGCCGGTACGGCAGAAGAAGCGGAACCATGGCGAAGAAAGAAGTCAGGCGGCAGCCGCCGAAGTTAAAAAATTACTTGATGCAGGGTTCATTCGGCAATGTTACTTCCCAGACTGGGTTGCAAATGTGGTGCTTGTTAAAAAGCCGAATGGCACCTGGCGAATGTGTGTAGACTACACAGACTTAAACTAGGCGTGCCCCTAAGACAGTTACCCTCTGCCTAAAATTGATAACCTGGTCGACTCAACAGCCGGCCATGCTTTGATGAGCTTTATGGACGCCTACTCTGGTTTCCATCAAATTCCTTTATGGAAGAAAGATCAGGAGAAGACGACCTTCGTCACTGATCAGGGGTTATACTGTTACACGGTCATGCCGTTTGGTCTTAAGAATGCCCCGGCCACTTTCCAGCGAATGATAAACACTGTGTTCTTTGATCAAATTGGGAGAAATGTTGAGGCATATATTGATGATATGATTGTCAAGTCTAAACTTCAGAAAGATCATCTGTCGGACCTCCAAGAAACTTTCGCCACACTCAGGCTGCACCATGTCATGCTCAATCCCAAGAAATGTGTCTTTGGAGTTGAGTCTGGGAAATTTCTCGGATTCCTTATCAATCAGAGAGGAATAGAGGCGAACCCTGAGAAGGTGCAGGCGGTCATCGACATGCAGTCGCCTCGTACCATCCGAGAGGTTCAGAAGTTAACAGGTTGTCTGGCGGCCTTGGGAAGATTTCTAAGCCGATCAGGCGACAAATGCCTATACTTTTTCCAGGCAATTAAGAAAAAGGCAAGGTTTGAATGGGGGCCGAATGCTGAGGCGGCCTTCCAGAAATTGAAAGTTCACTTGCATTCCTTGCCGAGGCTGGTCAGCCCTTTGCCCAAAGAAGTACTCTACATGTACCTGGCCGTCTCTGATCATGCGTTAAGCGCTGTTCTCCTTGCTGAAAGAGACGGATGTCAGCTCCCGGTCTATTTTGTCAGTCACGTACTGAAAAATGCCGAGTTGAGGTATCCCTTAGTGGAGAAATTTGGTCTTGCACTCTTCATGGCTGTTAAAAAATTGAAGCCCTACTTTTTGGCACATGCAGTCGTCGTGTATACAGACCAACCTATCAAGCGGCCACTGACCATCACGGAGTCGTCAGGCCGAATGATCAAATGGGCCATAGAAATACAGAGCCTCGAAGTTACTTTCGAGCCTAGAAAAGCAGTGAAGGGGCAAGCCTTTGCTGACTTTATTGTTGATATGACTCGTCCTCTGGACTCTCAAGTTACAGACCAAGTCTGGAAGGTATATGTGGACGGAAGCTCTACTTCAAATGGTTATGGAGTAGGAGTCATATGTCAGTCGCCAGAAGGCGACAGGTACGAGTATGCTTTACGCTTCAGTTTTCAGGCCTCAAACAATGAGGCAGAATATGAAGCTTTTTCTAGCCGGAATCCGCATGTGCAAGGCGGCAAGAGCAAGAAAAATAGACGCCTGTTCCGATTCACAATTGATAGTGAGTCAGTACAATGGCGAATACGAAGCAACCCATCCGGCCATGATCAAGTATTTACAGGAGGTCCGACAAGCAGTCGGCTCCCTTGAGGATTTCCATCTGACCCAAGTGCCGAGATCAGAAAACAACCAGGCGGATGCACTTTCAAAATTAGCATCATCCGCCTCCTGTGATACTCCTCGAACTGTTTTTTGGGAAGTAATGGAGAGGAGAAGCATTGAGGAAGAACCTATTGGAATCTTAGACAGAAGCTCAACCTGGATGGATCCAATCAGGGCATATCTGACAAATGGTACCCTGCCGGATGATCATCAACAGGCGGCAGCACTGAAAAAACGAGCAACCAGTTTTGAAATAATAAAGGGAGAACTTCACAAAAGGGGGTACCTTCAACCCTTCTTAAAGTGTGTTACTCCAGAAAAGGGGCGAGAGATACTGGACGATCTTGACTCTGGTTACTGTGCTTCCCATATAGGCGGTAGGACGGTTGCTCAACGGGCAAGGCGGCAGGGCTACTTTTGGCCTACTTTAGAAGCAGATGCGATGGTGATGGTGAAAAAATGTGACAAGTGCCAAAGGTTTGGCAAACTAATTCACCGTCCGGCTACTGACCTCACTACCATTCATAGCCCACTACCGTTTTCTAAGTAGGGCATGGATATTCTGGGTCCATATACGCCTGCTACAGGCGGAAGGAGGTACATACTTGTTGCCGTCGACTACTTCACTAAATGGGTAGAGGCGGAAGCTGTAAAGGGAATCAAGACGAAGGATGTAATTTCATTCATTTGGAAAAATGTCATCACTCGGTTCGGGGCTCCCATGTCTATGGTTTTTGATAATGGTCCCCAATTTGAGACGTCTGTTCTCAAAAGCTGGTTGGGTGACCAAGGAATTGCACACTACTTTGCATCTGTCGGCCGTCCACAAGCAAACGGCCAGGTAGAAGCCTTTAATAAAATCATCTCAAACGGTCTCAAGAAAAAGATTGAAAGAGCAGGCGGCCTATGGGCGGATGAATTACCACATGTTCTCTGGGCCATTAGGACGACTGAAAAAGGGGCGACTGGAGAAACTCCATTCCTCCTAACTTATGGTGCGGAAGCTGTTCTTCCAATAGAACACTACGAGCCGACTCTTCGAGTAATGCTATATGACGAAGAGGCAAACTGGGAAGCCATGCGCCTGACATTAGACTCACTTCCTGAAAGGAGGGGCAATGCTGTCTTGCGCCATGAAATTTACCGCCTGAGAATGACTAGATCATACAACAAAAAAGTACACAGGCGTCCACTCAAAGTGGGGGACTTTGTACTTAGAAAAATGGAAGAAGTTGGTAGGGCTAATGAGTCTGGCAAACTAACTCCCAACTGGGAAGGACCCTACCGAATCTGTGAAGAGGTCAGGGACGGTACCTACCGTCTGGGAACACCAGACGGACAACCGTTGCCTCGAACTTGGAATGTAGATAATCTTAAGAAATATTTCTTTTGAATGATGTAAATATTCAAGGGCTACTTAATAAAAGTTTGCACTTAATATTCAATTTTGTACTAAGAGGGGCACGCCTACTAATAAACAGTCGGCTACTCTCCATACTCAGTTTTTATTCTTACTTAAGAGGGGCATGCCTGCTGACAAACAGTCGGCTACTCTCCATGTTTAATTTTTATTCTTACTTAAGAGGGGCATGCCTGCTGACAAACAGTCGGCTACTCTCCATGTTTAATTTTTATTCTTACTTAAGAGGGGCATGCCTGCTGACAAACAGTCGGCTACTCTCCATGTTTAATTTTTATTCTTACTTAAGAGGGGCAGGCCGCCTATACATTTACAGTCGGCTACTCTCCATTGAGTATTTCACTTTATCATCAGAGGGGCATGCCGTCTGTACCTTTACAGTCGGCTACTCTCCATTGAGTATTTTACTCTTCAGAGGGGCATGCCGTCTGGACCTTTACAGTCGGCTACTCTCCATTGAGTATTTTACTCTATCTTCAGAGGGGCATGCCGTCTGTACCTTAACAATCGGCTACTCTCCATTAAGTATTTTACTCTATCTTCATAGGGGCACGCCGTATGGACATATAGTCGGCTACTCTCCATAGAAGAGGGCCGACTGGTTCCAAAACACACAGCCACCCCCCTTATACTTAAAATGATCAGGGCCTGGCCGACCCTGTGCCTAAACAGGCAGCTACCCTCCTTTTACTTAGCACCTACGTTCACCAAGAACTAACCAAGGCCACAGGCCGAATGATCAGACCAGGCGCCAAGCCAACTGATCCAATCTTCAAAACTAATACGACTTGTCCCAACATCATAGCAGGCGTCCAGCGGCATCCCTCCGGATGAAATTCGTCGCAGAGAGCAGCTCCCTTTTGGGTGGAACATTGCTCTATAAACTAATTACACGGCACCTATACGACTGTCCCCAAGGGCAACCACGTAGCCGTTTTTGAGACAAGGATAACTCTATCACTAACCAAACCAGTGGTAGCAGTTGACATCTGAGTCAGATGACCGCCTGTATTACTTGGGATAAATGCAGGGGGTACCTCTTGAGTTAATAGCCAACAAACATTGGCGAATCAAAAGGTTCAACCGGCCTCCGCCGCCTGGTACCTTTACTACTCAAGCAGGAATGACGGCGACTGAGTAACACCAAAGTTAACTCATAGTCACTCTCTCAAACTTAGTATGGAGCCTAAAAGGTATGAGTCGTCCGCCTGTTTTTAGCAAACAGGGGCTCTCAACCACTACTCCTGCTAGGTTAACAACCTATGAGTTAAAAGCCAACAAACATTGGCGAATAAAGGGGAACAACCGGTACCAACCGCTTGATACCTCTACTACTCAGTTACTTGGTGACTAGGTAACAATACTGTTTACTTGGTCAAACCACTTTCCTACTTGGTTAATTTTACAAATGACAGGACCGCCTGCCTAAAGGGGATCCAGTCTTTAAAATGGTTCGAATACCGATTGGATAAATGGTCGACTGATCGTCTAGCCTGGAAACAGACAACCAGTCGTCCAGGGGCATAGGCGGCGTGACTAACTATCCGTACCTGTCTGCAACTATCGGCCATGAAAAACAGTCGGTATAGTGTACAATTGGATATCAGAATATTCAATACTTAAACAAATTTGAAGCAAAACAAAAAAATTCATTAAAAATAAGCCGGTCATTAAAGACCGGCAAAATATTCAGAGCCCCGGCCCCCTGGCCGGGTAAATACAAACAAACGGCACGCAGGCCGTGGAAAGAAGACATAAAGCTTAAGAAGGGGGCAGATCTTCAATATTAGCAGCTGCCGCCTGGTCAGCACTCTTCTTGCTGGACTCGGCTTCAGCTGCATCCTTCTTTGATGCATTACCCCCAAGCGGCACAAGCGCCACTACCGGCTGCTCCTCCTCCAACGCCTCTTCCTCAGCAGCCGCCAACGCCTCTTCCTCAGCAGCCGCCAGGATCTCCTGATTATATCTATCAGAACACTAGCGGTACGTTTTTTCCCATGAGGCAAAGTCGGCATTGGGGAAGAGGCGGCCCCAAGTCAACCACTGGATTTGAGCAGAGTCTTCCATCATCTCCCGGACCAGCTCTTTCTTTTCTTGCTCGGCCTTTTCCGAGAGCTCCTGAGTAAGACTCTTCTCCTGGGTCACCAGGCATACCTTTACGCTCGCCAAGGATTTCTCCAAGGTTTCGTATGAGGACATCTTTTGGCGAAGAGGTCTCAGCTCGGCCTTGAGGTTGTTGATGGTCGCCTCCAGCTCGCTATTCCTTTTCTGGGCCGCCTCTAACTGAGCCCGGATATCGGCGGTAGCCTGCGCCTGATAATAAAGAATATCAATGGTCAGAACTTCATTTTGGGCAATTTGAAACATTGCCTTATCACAGTCAGAGGCGGCCATAGCTTTTGCAGCCTTTACCTCTTTGTTCTTCCGGTCAAGCGGCTTGCGAAGGCCGTTCACTCGGAGCAGGGCCTAAGTACAAAGGGGAACAGGCGTCAGTTTCCAAACAAAAAGAAAACAGGCGTCCTGGAATTCAAATACTCAAAAATATGCTAAGTATACCTCAGCAAGGACCCCTGCAATCCCGTCTAGGTCAAGGGTGCCGACACCCCTGACCGCCTCCCTTTCAGCTGGAGGAACGACCTTGATCATAGACTTGGCCACCTCGACCAAGTTAGGCTCCTGAGGGCCGGCTGCATCAAGCATAAACAAACGGATTAGACCTAGTAAAGAAGGGAGCAAGTCTAAAATTTACAAGGATAATTTCATACTTCTAGGTGGCCCAGCTGGAGTTTTAGAAGAAGTGGCCGACTGTTTCTCAGCCGCCGCATGTTTCCTGGCAGAACCAGGAGAGCTCGCAACAGTCGTCCTCCGGGCCTTGGGGTCCGGCTGTTGGGAAGAAGAAGCTCTTGGAGCGCCCGTCTAACAAAGAAGAAAAGAGTCAGTATATGCATAAACACAACTCCAAAAAGAGGGTGAAAGGTTCGAAGCCCACCAAGGGTGCCCCTTGTTGGGGGAGTCGGTTGAAAACTGTTGCAAGATGGAGGCCCGCAACATGGCCGCCGCAGTCTTGGAGGCGGTAATTTTGCTCATGGCGTCCGCTGCAAAAACAAATAGCAAAGTTAATAAAAGTCATAACAAGAAATGCACGGAACAGCAGAGTATTCGAAAGGCCGGCTACCTCTTGAGCACCGACTGTTGAGGCCACAGGTGGCCAAAAAGTACTCGTCGTAGAGCCATTTGAAGCTCGGGACGCAGTGCAGGGGTACTTGCTCTCGTACCCCTGAAGTAGAGTTCACCTTCGACTCTACTTTGAAGAGTCCTTTATCTAGGATCTCTTTCTTAGCCTTGGGGGGAACAGGCGGCATGCTGCGGCCGCCTGCAAGAAGGGGCGGATTCCTGTTCCACCTGTTGAAGCGCTTGTTCAGCTCTGTGTCTGAGCTCTCAATGATGAGGAAGGTGCTCCGCCAGACCTTCCATTTGTTTGCTTTACCTCTCGTCATGAGGTAGCCCCTGTGACTCGTCAATTGATACCAGCCGGTACCGCTTGCCTTAGGGGTCCGGCTGAGGTAGTTCATGTGGGCGAAAGCCTCGAAGCTCGGCTCCACCCCGTGCAGTTCGCACCCGGCCACATAGCCGAGTACGTTGACCCAGGAGTTCGGGGCTAACTGCCATAACCCCAACTCATACCCATCCAAGATCCGTTGAACGGCTGGATGTAGTGGGAAGCGCAGCCCAGCCTTGATGGCCGCCTCGTAGCAGCCAAAGCAGGCGCCATCATAACTGGTACCAGCCGGCCATACGACTGTGTCTTCTGGATCCGGCACGAACACTAAAAAGCTGGTTTGCGATAAAGCTCTCCACTTTCTCTTGCATGGCCGTGATCCGGCCCCGAGGTACCGTGCAGTAGTAGGGGGTATTTTGCTCTCGGTGAGAGGCGGATGGCTCCGCCCAATCGTCCCCCTTCTCAACTGCGTGAGAAAGCCTCGCCTCTTGTAGGCGACTGTTTTTCTCTTATGTGTCCAGGGAAGCATGGCCAGAAGAGCTAGACTCGGAATCGTCCTCTGACGAGTCCGAAGAGGACGACTCTTCCCCTCTCCCGGAGAGGCCCGCCTCCTCTCCTTTAAAAGGAGCAGGAGAGAATGAAGAATTGTCAAGTGTAAAATGGGAAGGGGTCACTTTGACTCCTCCCTCAGAACTTCCGGCTTTCAAGCCGCTTTGTTTCACTTCCACATCTGGCGCCTGGTCAGATGTTTCACTAATCGGCACCCTGTGGGAGGAGTCGTCTGAGTTTGAGATCCTGACAGTCTTTTTTGTTCTGGCCATCATGCTCTGCATAGACACAGATACAGTCGGACTTTGTATAAAGGGCAAAGATGGGTCCAGAAAAGGGCAGGCGGCACTCCTAGTCCTAGATTCAGCCGTCCCCGGTGACCGGCTGATCACTAACCTAGGTCGTGTCGTGTGCTTCCGTGGTGCCATTTCAAAAAAGAATAAAGTAGAGAGAAAATTAAGAGTGACGATTGATGAAGTTCTGAAAATCCTTTGCAGTCGGCTTGTCAGAGCAGGCGGTAGGCAGAAACGGTCCAAAATGTCAGAGCAAGTTCAGGGGTCCGAATGTTCTCTTACAAAGTTTTCAAGTGTGAAAATGACCGAAGTCAACACTCCTTTATATAGGCGAAGGGTCACTTCCAGAATTCAAAATTTTGGCGGGAGAATCTCTCGGCCTCTCGCCGAGTGATACCTGTAGCAGGCCATCGCCTGTTACAGGACGATACCTGTCACAGGTAACACGTGACCAGTCACGTGCCACCTGTGAGGGGCAAATGATTAGGGGATTTTTCCCCACCAATCACCATCTGACAAGTGGACCAATCAGGTTTCGCCATGTGTCCGTCACATGGGCCAATAGGAGCCTGCCACGTGTCAAGCAATGATCCGTCCACCATGGACCAATTACGACACGACACGTGTCCTTCCCATGACACCTGGGATAACCGGTCACCTAGGCCCAACTCCCGAGGGAAGCCCAATCAGCCCAAGGTTAACCTAAACCTAGATTGACACGTTTCCCGAGGTTATAAATACCTCCCTTAATCCTCATTAAGGAAAATAACACGCTAAAAACGCAGATTACACACATTAAACACTCTCACCTAGAGAGACCCAATCACTTTAATTTCCGCATTAATTACTCCTTAATCAAGTACTAACTTGACCGTCGGAGGCGGATCTCCAACCATCCGGAGCATCCGTTTGTTTTGCAGGTACAGGCGTCCGGTTCCAGTCTCGGAATTGTAACTCTCCCGCAGGACATCAGAAAATCCCGAAACAGGTGCCATATGGGGGCTGCCTATTGCAATTTTTCTACTAGTGTCATTTTCATTAGACACAATGTCAATTGCGATGAAATTTGCAAATATTTCATCCATGATAACATCTTTCCTACTCCACCGACTCTTGGTAGAGATGTAGTTCATTGAAATTTTGTTATTATCGATGTTTTGAACGTCTTGTTCATTCCCCATAAGGTTGTCTTCTTGTTTTTGCACTTTTGGATTATCATCATTTTCTTTACTTTCATCCACATTTGGTCTTTCTTGACCTTCTGACGGGGGGAACATCATTAGTCTCATTTTCTTTTCCATCCAATCTTTTCAATTTCCTTGGCTTAGAACAAGTGGTCTCCCAAGTTTTCTGCGTGCTTGAGATTCATTTTCTATGGCCTTATTACCAGTTGGGATTTCAATACGTGCAGGGGCATTTTCTGCTGGTATATGTGATTTTGTCACCTTCTTTGTGTCTACAAATGCATCAGACAATTGATTTGCAACACTTTGTAAATGAACAATTTTCTTAACTTCTTGTTCACACATATTTGTTCGTGGGTCTAACATCAACAGTTGTGTTCCATTTCAAATAAGTTCAATTTCTTTCTTACGTGCGTCCACTTTCTCTCCCCCTAAGGCTGGGACTACTGTTTCATTAAAATGACAGTCGACAAATCTAGTCGTAAATAAGTCACCAGTTAATGGTTCAAGATATTTAATTATAGAGGGGGATTCAAACCCGACATAAATTCCCAGCCTTCTTTGTGGACCCATTTTTGTTTGTTGGGGTGGAGCAATGGGAACATATACAACACGACCAAAGATTTTTAGATGTGAGATACTTGGTTCTCGACCACAAACAAGTTGTAGTGGTGAGAACTTATGATAAGTTGTAGGTCTCAATCTAATTAGCGCTACTCATGTATTATAGCATGTCCCCAAGTAGATGATGGCAATTTTGACTTCATTAATAATGGTCTTGCAATTAATTGTAATATCTTAATTAGTGATTCAGCTAGACCATTTTGTGTATGAACATGAGCTACTGGGTGTTCAACATCAATTTCAATTGACATAAAATAATCATTAAATGTTTGGGATGTAAATTCCCCAACATTGTCAAGTCTTATTTTCTTTATTGTATGATCTGGGAATTGTTCTCTTAATTTAATAATTTGGGCAAGTAATTTTGCAAAGGCAACATTTCTACTTGAAAGCGGATTGACATGTGACCATCGTGTAGAAGCATCAATTTAAACCATGAAATATCGAAATGGCCCGCATGCCGGATTAATTGGCCCACATATATCTCCCTGAATTTACATCCCAAACATTTAATGATTATTGTATGTCAATTGGAATTGATGTTGAACTGAACTGAACTGAACTGAATTGAACTGAACTGAACTGAACTTAGTAATTAGTGATTTTTAACTACGGATTAGTGATTTTTTATTATTTATTGATTATTTATTACTATACATATGTGTATATACATATGTACATATTAAAATATTTATGAAAAATATACTCTATAATTATAATATTTATGGAAAATATATTATAAACATGAAACCCCAAAATATTTTAAACATATATACTATATAATTTAAAAATAAAATATAATTATGACAAAAGAACACAAAACACTTTGTTGTTTAATTTTTTTTTTTAATTTTTTTTTATAAAATTACGTTTTCAGTTGCAAATAATCATTGCTTGTTGTACTCTACATAATTTTATTCGTTTACATGAACTAGGGATTCCATTCATGCACCAAGTTGAAGTCATGGAGCGAAGAGAAGATCATACTATGTACGATCCTAACAGAAAAGCAGTTATGGATATTGTACGACAAGAAATAACTGATCAGATATGGGAGTCAGTTCAGAGGAATGCCGAGGTAATGGTGGAGTTTGGTGGACAAGAAGAAGAAGAAGAACTAACCGATTATGAAAATTAGTTTAAGTTGTGTAGTACTCTAATTTTCTCAATGAGTTTAATAGTAGACATGTGTATCAAAAAAATAGAACCATTTGAACAATGAATTGTATCATTATTATTATTATTATTATTATTATTACTGTTATTATTATTATTATTATTATTATTATTATTATTATTATTATTATTATTATTATTATTATTATTATTATTATTATTATTATTATTATTATTATTATTATTATTATTATTATCGTCGTTGTAATAAGAGCTTAAAAGAATGAAATTATTATCGTTGTTGTAATAAGAGCTTAAAAGAATGAAATTTGGCTTTATATCATTAGCAATATCATTAGACATAAACTGAACTGAATTGAACTGAACAACTGAACTGAACTGAATTTCAACGTATGAGAACAGGCCCTTAGTAGTAATTTTGTTCATAGATGGCCTTATTATTAATTGACCAAGTGGACATGCAGAACATGTTAATTCATCCGATCGAGGAATTTTGACATTTCTTATTGAATGTCCAACTGAATGTGCTATTATTCTTTGCATCATCCCAGTTGTCGGATGTTCCAAACGATCATGCCATAAAATAATCAAATTTTTGTCATCTAACTTCTGGTTAGATACCCTATTGATTTCCACAAGTTGTATGTTTATACGATATAACCCTGAAGAATATGCTGACAATTTCTCATATATATGTTTCTTGCCATGTTTTTCTGTCGTGAGGCAAATATACTCTTTTTGATCTGTTGTCATTGTTTCTAGATGATAGCCATTTTGGGGTACATCTTTAAAGCTTATGAGATTTCTTCGAGATTTACTCGAATATAAAGCATTATTGATTATTAATTTTGTTCCATTTGGAAGCATTATACAAGCCTTTCTAGATCCTTCAATTAATTTAGCTGACCCGAAAATAGTGTTTACATTTGCTTGAAACAACTTTAGTTGTGAAAATATTTTCTATCCTTCAAGATAGTATGTGTTTGTTCTGTCCAAAAGGCATTGATATTCGGAACTAACTGATAGAGAATATCCATAGAATATTCTCATCTTAGGTTTAGGATATATTTTGTATAAGATTATCTTTGATATCGGTACATATCTTCTGTTACCTAATATGATTAGGTTTCTCATTGTAACCCTATAAATATTGATCAATGGAAATCACTCTAATCAAAGGAATTTATATTATCTAACATGGTATCAGAGCTTAGGTTAGATCTTGGGATCATATACAAAAATTCTCACCCTGCCGGTGGGTTAGAACATTAAACCCACCGGCGGGATATACACAAATTTTTCATGCTTCTGCAAACACACACATATAGATTTTTTTTTCTTTTCTCAAAACATAAGAAACCAAAGACACGTAATGCCGAATAAATTGGATCACGTTGGTATAAAATTTGAGTAGGAGATTTATAACCTAAGACTTTGGTTGGAAGAATGTTTAGGAGGTAAGTAGCCATGGCTAGAGCATGATGCCAAAAGGAATGTGGCAAGGAAGCATGAGCAAGAAGGGTCCGAATAATATTATTAATAGATTTTATGTGGCGTTCAATTTTTCCATTTTGAGGAGAGGTGTGAGGACAAGAGAGACGGTAGAGCATGTCATGATGTTCAAAATTTTTTTGAAGAGTACCATTAACATATTCTGTGCCATTATCACATTGAAAGGTCTTAATGTTACGTTCAAATTGAGTTTGGACTATCTTATGAAAAGATTGAAAAAGATGTTTAACTTGAGATTTTTTTGCAAGAGGATAAGTCCACAAAAAATTACTGTATTCATTAAGAAATAATAAGTAATAGCTATTTGAGATTTTCAGGCAGATCCATATCTTCATAAAATAAATTTGAGATTAGTTTAGAATAATATCGTACAAAGTTTTATTGATGATAAGGATTTAAAGTACATGACTAGAAATTTAAAATACAGGACATAAAGAAAATACATTAAAACATAATATATGTTACATTAGTAGATGAGAAACCAAAGCATTGTTATTTTCTCCAAGGATGAAATTATTTCCAATTTCAGCATTATCCATGAAATAATCAGATACATCTAAGGGTGGGACAAAGAGCATTTTCTTCGTTAACATTTGCTTAATGTTTGGCTGTACGACAAGTTGATATGATGTGTCTATTTTATATAGTGTTTTACCCCCGTCCCTTGGTCATAATTAGTAGTGTTTTTGGCTCTTTAGAGCCACTTTTATTACTAATTGGTGTTTTCTAGTGTTTTTGTAGATCTGGTTGACTTTTTCAGGGATTTGCACTTTTGGAGTATTTTCCCGAGATATTTTGGAGCAATCACGAGCACTGGAGAAGCACGGCCAGTTTTTATAGCCCAGGGCCGGTTAGAGCCATCGAACCGGTGATTAAGGGCTCGATATATGTGATACCGGGGCATTTGGACCGAGTATTCAAGACCCGAAGAGGAAACCCAGATTGGCCCGAAGAATTGGAGCCCAATTGTAGTCCAGATAGTGGCCCAAGAGAGCCGCCCTGCCAAAAAGGTTGGCGCCCGGAGGCGCGCCCGGCCGGGCGAGAGAAGCAAAGGTCGGCGCCTGGTGACGCGCCCGGCTGGGCGCGAGAAGCGTACTGATGAGCAAAAAGGCATGCCCGATCGGGCGGTGCCTCACCCGATCGGGGGCGTGTTATTGTTAGGAGACGATTAGAGTTGTTTAAGTTTATTTTAGTTTAGGATTCGTACGGAGTATAAATACTTCTCCGTAAAACGAGTTTAGTACCCTTTTCTTTACTCTTCTTTTAACCTTCTTTTACTCTCTTAATTATTTCTTATATTTTCTCTCTCTACTTAGCTTTTAGATTAATTCTTTCTCTTATACTTTTGTTCTCAACTTTACTCTTAATTCCAGATTTTTTTTGGTAACGATTTCTCTTCTCTTAGTTCTAGTTGTTTATTTTATTCCTTTGATCATGTCTTGTTTTATTTCTTTGATTAGTTTAGTTTTTATTATGTGTGAGTAGTTCTATTTCTAGGGTTTATGGGATCCATAAATAATATGAAGGGGTAATTTATTGTTGTTAATTGTCAATACTAGATTAATTTCCTATTGATTGATTTAATGCTCTGTGACTAGATTAGGCCTGATCTTTTATGCATGAGTTTGACAATATTGATTCGAGATTCGACAGATGAGAATTGATGTTTAGGTCTAGTTTCAATAGGCAGGTTAATTTATAAATGGTTAAGTCGAGATTCGAAAGATGAAATTTAATATCGGTAAATTAATTGTGTGATTATAATACGTAGCGAAAGCCCTTTATGATCTGATTAATGTATGCATTGATGATTGATTATTATGTTTTACCCTGGAATATTATTTATTGGTGAACCTATGCCCTAAATCCTTTTATTCATTGTTTTCTCCCTATTCTTAATCTTCGTAGTTTAGTTTCATATTCAAATATATATATTGGTTACCTCATAATCTAGATTATATTAGTTAATTAGGAATAGAAAGACTCGTTTCTCTGTGGATTCGACCCTACTTCCCTATCTACATTAGTTAGAGGATTTAGGAATTACTTTTGATTAGAGGATACGACTTTACCCTGTCACAAGTACGTCCCCAATGCCCTGTCATGCCACATTTATAACATGTGTCTTTTCCTTTCGAAGGAGTTTGTTTGTGGCTTCCAGATGATTGTCCATTCTGTTTTTCAAATTTTTTTAAAATTATTGTTTCTTTGAAAATTGTTTCTACCACGACCACGCCCACAGTAGCGATAATTTCCGCGGCCTCTTCCTTGACCATTGTAATTTCCACTTCCAGCTCTTCGTGTAGCATTTGACCCCGAGTGGATAAGAATTTGTTGCATTTGCCTCATGATGAGTGGCCAAAGACCTAGTTGGTTTAAGATTATGATTTTTCAACAAAAGTTCACTATTTTGTTCCGTAACAAGCAATACACTCATTAATTCATTAGACTTTTTGAAACCTCTTTTACGATACTGTTCTTGCAATAGTATGTTGCTTACATGAAAGGCAGTGAGTGTTTTTTCAATCATCTATTCATTGGATGATCACAGTATCTCAATATAGATACTATCTCATGTATAGTTGAATTCTAATCAATTACAGATTTGAAATCCTGGAATCGCAAATTTGTCCAGTCCAATAATGCATTAGGAAGGAGCACTCGTTTGTGTTGTCCAAATCCTTCATTAAGGCAATCCTATAATTCTTTGGGATCTTCAACAATCATGTACTCAGTTTTAAGGCCTTCAAGTAAATGATGTCTTAACAACACTAAGACTTTTGTCTTATCTCGTTCAGTAACAGATTTTACAACTGTCATTGCAGAAGTGGTAGTATCAGTTGTTTGACTAGAGGGACTTTTATTTTCTTTAACAATGTGCTCCAAGCCTTGAGCTTTCAAATTCATCATTACATCCACTTTTCATTCCAGAAATTTCTTCCAAATAAATTTAAGATGCTGAAATGTCTTTTCATAAGGTCTCCAATTTTAGCTACAACAAATTCAGTGATAATTAGTTTGTAATAATAAATTTTATGTACAACACATATGTTTAGTCCTTCCATAATTATAGTTAGGTTAATAAAATAAGTAATAATTAAATTTAACAATAATAAACCATAAATAATATAGTTCTTTTCTCCCCCTTGGTTTATTATTGTGAGTAATTGTATGATTAAGCAAAAATTAATCATGTAAGTTGCAAAAAAAAAAAAAAACAACAACAACAAAACGATAACAATAACAGTCGTAACAATAATTAAAATGATAACAGTAATATTATACAATGATGATTAATAACAACAAGCCAACATAATAAAACAAAAACAAGATTTGAATCTACTAAAACGACAAAAAAAGTGAGCTTTACTTATACATAATGACAAAAATTAATATTGCTATTAATAAACTACAAGCGCCGTAATTAGAAGGAAGTATTGTTTTATCTTCATTAAACAAAGTGAAGATTTGGGTATTTTGGTTGCCGTCGCCAGGGAACATATCAGAGAAGAAGGGGGTGAAAAAAAATTTAGGTGATTTTTTGGATAAAAAATAGGAAGGGATAAGGGATTTGTGGTAAAATCAAGGGAAAAATCTGCCTTTTATGGAGGTAGGTTTATCTGTAACTATTCTGTACAACTGTAAAATATCATATAATAATCTAATATACTGACAAAAATTATGGTCAAAATATGTATATAATTATAATGTAAAAGGTTATCACACTGGGAATGCAAGTCATAGTGGTCAGAGAGCCCTTTTATCTAAAAAAGATCATGGGTTCGAAAACGGAAAGAAACACAAAAGTATGTAAAAGTAAGAAAAATAATAAGTATAAAAGGTTGCATCTTTGATGAGCATGTAACATGCATATATAAATAAAAAATAATAATAAAAAAATAACTACATAAATAAAACAAAGGATGATATAATGATTTTACAAATAAGAGAATTGTTTTTCACCGTTGTTTTTGAGGTACATAATACAATAAATGTTTGAGTTTCCGATATATAGGATTCCAAATATGGGCAACTATAGAGCATACTCCTGAAAACATTTAGAAGTAGATAGTATTATTTGTTATAGATTTTTAGAAGGAGGTATAAATATACTTGGCTAGAAACCAGTGCTAATAACGTGTTAAATATTTACCGATAGAAAGTTTTATTTAGAGAAATAAAGAAGGAGTAAGTGAAGATGGGGAAATTGGTAGTGTTGCTCCGGTAAATTTTCTTGTGTCATTAACACTTGCATGACACTCTTTATATAGTCATGAGTGTTCAACTAGGAGTACAATAATTACATACATATAGCCATATGAGTTCACAAGGGTTTGGACTCATATGCGCATTATAACATCAAATCAATAATTGACATTCACATTATCTTCTAACAGACACTATATTTTATTCAAGAATCGCTTATCATATCAACCAGGTTAGTTCTTTTTTCCTCCAACATCTCTTAGTACATTTTTATTAATTATTTTGTAACATCTCTCTCATTCCCTCTTAATAACCACCCCAAAAGATTATTGGCTCGAGATTCACTTAGGTGCTATGTTTTTAATTGAGTTTCATACCAGACTAGATAGACCAACTTGAACCCAAACCCGACCCAATCAATTGATTTGTCAAGCCTATAAACCATTGGGAAACATTTTGGTGCAATCTACAACCAAAGGTTGCCAAAGAGGTCATCAGATAAGGCTTTCTTCTTCACTCTCTACTTTCTACTCTCTCATCAACAATGGCAGAAGCTTCAACAATAGTATTCCAAACCACACTACTCCCATCTCTTTCCTCTCAATTCCACCACCATTACAATCACAATCCCCTCTTCTTTCCAAAGCCCATTCGTACACCCAAAATCCACAACACTCTAACCCCAATTCAGTGCTCAATTTCCACTGCTGCAACCCCAGATACTGCTTCTGCAGTTGACAGAATTCCATGGGGTTGCGAAGCTGATTCGGTCGAAAATGCCGAAGCGTTGCAGAATTGGCTTACAAAGTTGGGTTTACCCCCTCAAAAGATGAGGATTGAGAAGGTGGATGTTGGTGAGAGAGGTCTTGTTGCAAATAATAATATTCGGAAAGGAGAGAAGCTTCTCTTTGTTCCTCCTTCTCTTGTTATTACTGCTGATTCGGTATAATTCTTATTCATGAATCTTTTTTTAATTTCAAGTTCATTTGATCAATACTTTGGAGGGTTGTTTCCTTTTTGTTGGTGATTAATCAATTGTATAAGATTGTTAGTTATAGCATTGAATCGTCGAGTTTGCTTGTGTTGGGGTCTGTTAAGATTGCTACTTTTAAACAATTGTAAGCTAAAAGTATGTCATATGAACTTACAAAGTGTATCAGGCTAAGCAAGGAATCAGGGATGGGATAAGCCATGATTCCCTTGGTCTTTCATACTTTTGCGAAGGTTGTGCCATCGCGAAAGAGCTATTAAAAGAGTTAATTGAAATGCCATGATTATCTTGGATGATTGAGCCATTGTGGAAACTTAAAATAGTATGAAATGATAGTGAATTAATGATGTTATGTTGTATAACAATGAATGCTGTTGGGGAAATTTATAAGTTGACTTGCTATACATTAAGATTGGCCTATTATTTTAGGATATACCGAAGTAGGATGAGGCTTGTTAAAGTAGGATTGATTATATAGTTTTTGAGGAATAATGTATTGTTGTATAACAATGAACTCTTTTCGGAATGTCTATGTTGTTCCCGAGTAGGCCTAGAGCAGTAGAGCTAGGTGTACCTAAGGTTTATTTTTGCTTATTTTATCAACTTTGCTCACTTGGGAAATGTTAAATGAGCAAAATTGATAAAATGAGCTAAAATTACTCATGGATACACCTAGCTTAGGTGTGTACTCGGGAATAACTAAGAATTGTTAACTCTTTTGGAACGGAAAATCAGTAGTGATACTGCGATGCTTGCACATTGTAGAATTGTATTCAGCTTTCCTTATTTGATCGTTATACAATCTCTAGTTTCTTATAATAAATTAATAATCCTATGATTTTCATATTTAAGTTTAGTGTTCATCTGATTTTATAACTTGCTTTCCAAGTTTGATCAGCCTGACAAACAACCATAGCAGTTAATAGATTAGGACCTGGGGTTTAGTCAGCATAGTTCTTTACTGCTTCAGATTACCTGCCTTCCTTTAATTGCATTAAGCATATTGAGAGAGATATTGAAGGGATACTTACAAAGTAACAGATTCACTGAAAAGAAAAAATTCATCGTTCCCTAGCAGTTTTAGTAGCATTACATACGCTTCCTTTAATCTTGTAAGAGACAAGAAAATGACTGTTGACCAGATATCAATTTCATATGAAGTCTCTTCTGCTAATATGTTTGGCTTGCACCAGATATCAATTCAATATGAAGCATCTTCAGCTAATAATGTCTGGCCAATCAATAGTTATTGTCTTGTCTCTTACAAAACACTATTTGTTGTAACAAGGGTAAGGTTGAAGTTATTTACCAAAAAAAAAGGGGTAGATTGAAGTTGGCCAACAGGCCCAACAATCTTAAGCTGCTTTACTTTTAATCTTTTCAGGCTATATCATCTTGTGTAAATTACTAGTCTAAATGTGGATAAAATTTTAACAGAATACAACTGCATGACACACTTTTTTTTTTCTTTTTTTTGTGTCTTAATTGCCATGAAGCAATTCCTTGTTCATATATCAGGAGTGGGGCTGTCCCGAGGCTGGTAAAGTTCTGAAAAAGAATTCTGTTCCTGATTGGCCACTGCTTGCGACATACCTAATAAGTGAAGCAAGTCTAATGAGTTCATCAAGATGGAGCAATTATATCTCAGCCTTACCTCGACAACCCTATTCCCTTTTGTACTGGTAAGCTAGCTCTTTAATCTTCCAGCTAAATGTTGGATACTCTTAGTTCCTTTTTACAATATCTCGGCAGAAAGGGTATACTCTCAATGTCTTCCCCTACAGCTTCTCTACGTCGTTTCAGGACTCGTTCAGAGCTGGATAGATATTTGGAAGCATCCCAGATTAGAGAAAGGGCTATTGAAAGGAGTAATGATGTTATTGGAACGTAAGACTTTGTTCTTGTCAAATGGACAATTTGATTTATCTGGCTAAGGCAGATTTTTTTTTTCTTCATGGGAAACAACTATTCATCAAATCATTAATATCAATGTCTCTATGTGCAGATACAATGATTTAAAGCTCAGGATATTCTCTAAACACCCTGAATTATTCCCTGAAGAAGTATGTATTGTTTGTTATGAAAATTATAATATTGTGGTACACATTTGTGTTGTTATTCCTTCTCATTTACCTTTTTTTCAAGACTCCTTATTTTTCTTCGCACCTGCTAGTCACATTGGCCTTGCCAATAATTGATGTACAGGTTTTGCTACTGCGACACTGATTAAGTTTTATTTATTTTTTATTTTTTATTTTTTTTTATCATACTTATCAAAATTTCTTAGTCTTTTAGTGTGCGAATATATGTTCTGGATTGACAAGAACTCAGTGGCCATAGATCTCCACTCAACAGTTTATTTTTATCTTTATTTCAGATCCTTCTGTCACCTTTTTGAAACAGACTTCCGGTGAATGTGATGATTGTTTGCATTTTGTAGCACAGCACATCCTCTTGATCATATTAAACTGCATTGACTATTATGTTAAACTTTCTGTCTTCAACTCATAAAATATGGAGCTGTCTGAAATCTTACTCAAATATAATACGTGTATCACTTTTCTACTGATTTTCCATGTGCAATTGAAAATGCAGATTTACAATATGGAGACATTTAGATGGTCATTTGGCATCCTTTTCTCACGATTGGTATGTTGATTACTTATGGTAATCTCAGGATTGACTATGGAGTGTATATATATATTTTTTTTTCTGTTTGCCTTTTATAAATATGATTCTACAATTCATTCTTGACATTCCTTAATACATATTTTGGAAATGTCTTTGGGATGTTTCAAAACATTTGTCCTATGTGCTTATGAGTAACACCCAAAAGATATGCTACAATTCATTCTTTACATTCTTTAATATGTACTGTATTTTTTTGTTGACTTGGGTAGTCAAGGTGATAAAGCTAGTAAGAGTATAGATGTCAATTTTCTAATATTTTTCCTAAAAGATTTTCAGCATGATTTTGTATGTAAGGCATCTTAGACCCTTTTTTTTTAAAAAAAATAAAAAAAATATCTTTACATGGGTAATTGTTTAATCATGCTGGATATGCTAATGGAGATACTCCTTTTGAGTGAAATGATTAGGCATTATTAGGGCTGACAGTTTTTGCTACCGAAGAAAGTGATAAATTGGAGAGCTTTAAGGGTCATTTGAAAGCTTATGAGTCATAACAATGTAATGATTCTACGATCGGTATCTGAATTTAGATTATGACAGTGAACTGCGCTGAAATATTGTGCCATACTGTGAATGCTGGATGCTGATTAGCTTTAAGATTTATAATATTGTAAAATATTGTGCACTTTACCTAGTGAATTGTTGATGATGAAAAAGATGCTACATGCTTAACAAATAGGACATCTGAGAAAAAGAAGATTTTCTATAGTTCCAGCAGAAGATATCCAAATCTATCATCCAGTTGAGGAGGAGACAACATATGGACAGAGCCCAAAAAAAAAAAAAAAAAAAAAAAAAAAATGAAGAACAAAAAATAGGACAAACTGAGGAGTAAGGGATGGGAAGGTAAAAAAAAATACTGCCATTTGACACAAACCTCTCCTATGACACTGTAGTGGTACTTCATTACTTGGCTGCGAAAATAGTCTCATCAACGCTTCTTTATAAAGTTGGTCCAGAGCTCCACTAAATGTCTAGATGTACCCAGACTCTAGCCTCAATATAGGATTTTGGAGTTCTATTGCAACAATAAGTCCCTTAAACATTAGCTCTAAGTTTTCCTGCAGCTTCTTAAATCAGTGAATGATTCAATATTATAGAGATGCACTTATGGCCTCTTCATATTATGGATGGCATATTACCTGTGGTAGTAGAGACATATTTGAGTTACTGAAATTTGCATATTTTTCTAAAAACTAACATCTAGCATTACTTTTTCCTGAAAATGTAGGTAAGATTACCTTCAATGGATGGTAAGGTAGCATTGGTACCATGGGCGGATATGCTCAACCACAGTTGTGAGGTATATGATCTAGTGCTAGAGCCAAAAATATTGTCCTTGATAGATATTTCACATTTAGATAGCATAAAAAGTCTGGGGAAAGGGCTTGGCCTAGTTTGGTCAGATTAAGTATATTAATCAAATATCTTGATTTTTCGTAGGTGGAAACATATTTGGATTATGACAAGTCCTCAGAAGGCATTGTCTTCACAACTGACCGCCAATACCAGCCAGGTGAGCAGGTAAATCGAAACTATATAATAATTTCAGTACAAGACTATATCAAAAAGCTGCTAAGTAAGTTTTTAAGTCACCAACATCGAAACCTGATAAAACTTACTTTGCCATGCTCCTAAGGGCACAAAGATAAGATGCAGACCTCTTATATTGTCTGTAGCATAGATTTCCTCTGTTTTGGCTGTTGTCCTCCCTATTAAAATAAAGGAAAATTAAATTGATGTCAAGAAGCAAATATCCTTTTTTCTCAAGAGTGCTACAAAATAGAAAGATGCTCCTTAAGGTTTGCAATTAAATTGAAGGTAATACAAAATACAAAATAGAAGGCTGCAGGGTTTCTTAAGGTTTTGACTCTTTCTTTTGTTTTTTTTGAATAGGTGTTTATATCATATGGAAAAAAGTCTAACGGGGAGTTGTTGCTATCATATGGTTTTGTTCCCAAGGAAGGAACCAATCCTTCTGATTCTGCTGAATTGTCATTGTCATTAAAAAAATCCGACAAATGTTACAAGGAGAAGCTTGACGCTCTAAAGAAATATGGGCTGTCGGGGTAAGTTTACGGTGTATGCTTGTATGAGGTGCATAATTGAGTATGAAAACAAAAAACTATCTATATCCAGGAGGTCTTACAGAATTGTGGATGATTCTTTTATATGATGATTTTCAAGTTCCCCCCGCCCTTCCCTTGCTTTGCATTGTTAGCTGTGTCTTAAGCAATTGATTTCACTGCTTGATTATCATCTGCTTCTGAACTGGGTAGTATGATTGATAGTTTTTGTTGATAATTAACTGAAAAATTGTTATCTAGATCTCAATGCTTTCCTTTGCAAGTGACTGGTTGGCCGGTTGAGATGATGGCTTATGCTTACCTGGTAGTCAGCCCACCAAGCATGCTACAACAATTTGACGAGGTACTATATCTGCTGATTAGCTTTCTTAGAGCAGATATGATTTCCTGGGTTGTTTGTTAGTGATCCTCACAGAGTTATGTTTCAGATGGCTGCTGTAGCATCAAATAAAACAGGGGCCAAGAAGAATATTAGATACCCTGAAATAGATGAGCAAGCTTTCCAGTTCATTTTAGACACTTGTGAAGCAAGCATTGCAAAATACACCAAATTCTTGCAGGTAACTTTAGCTGTCTAGAATTATTCATTTATGACACGCAGATCTTGCAGAAAAAGTATGCACACACGCACACTATAAAATTAGCACCACTTATTTGATTTGCCAATATCCATAAACCATATCATTCCTCCTTTGACAGGCAAGTGGATCTATGGATTTGGATGTGACCTCACCAAAGCAGCTGAACCGAAGACTCTTCTTAAAGCAACTAGCTGTGGACTTGTGTAACAGTGAAAGGAGGATATTGTACCGCACCCAATATGTATGAAATCTCCTCATCTTAGTTTTGCTTACTGAGTCCTAATGTGAATTTTTTTGCAAGTTTTGATCTTGCTCTTTGTTTCTCGTGAAAGTTTGTGCCCTCTTTCAAGCTACCTCCCCATTCATCTCATGAATTTATCTGACTATTACAATTGTCATGTTGGTGTAGATACTTAGGAGGAGATTGAGAGACATAAGATCTGGTGAACTGAAAGCTCTCAGATTATTTGATGGTGTCCGGAATTGGTTTAAATGAAAGTCTTTGAAATTTAAGCAGATTGGCATATTGATGCAATTACCTGATAACAAGCTGGGATTATATTTCGATGGTAAGTTTTTTGGTACAAATATCTCAATGGTAAGTAAACTTACCATTTTGGTAGGATTGATTATATGTAATGTGAATTATTGTACACCTGATAGTAGAAACTTTTAAAGTTGCTTATATTGGCTATGTATTGTCTCTTTCTTCTCCTGTAATGTGAATTATTGTACACCCCAACGATCAAGTGAAGATAATAGAAACTTTAAAGTTGCTTTTCTTGTCTATACATTCTCTTTCTTCTCCTGATACTACCATCTCACTTTTGAGCCATAAAAAACTTAGATGTCTATTTTGCAAGAAATGATAGCCCGATACATAGGACTTGGCACAATGCCAATCTCAAGTATCGAGCTATCATTTCTCCCATTTTTCTGTATGAGGGAGGTTGTGCTGAGACTGCCGAATGCAAGCATAACGATTTTGTGTATGTCAATATCTTGTGAGACTACATTGAATTTACAAGGGCAGAGCTTTTGTGTAGAGCTAGAGCATAGGGGTCATTTGACCCCAATAACTATTTGCAACAACATAAAAAATGATTAAGAGATTAGGAGAGGAAAGACAACTAATAATGACAAGATTTCTATTTCGTGGGGATATATGACGGTTACGACTCATGCTGCTTTGCATTTGGTTTGTGTCATCTAACTAAATGAATAGTGATCTCGTCAATACTTTGAATGAATGCCCCATACTAGAGGGTTAAAGTGTATATGCTAAACAAAAGGAGGTATATTAAGGCAAAGTTAGAGGATTTGGCAAAATTTAGTCGATTGGTGTTTGGTGTTCAGTTGATGCAGATATTGAATTGGACTTTGTTTTTTTAAGACAACAGTGACACAAAGAAATCTGCCTATTAACAATATCCTAGGCTTAGTAAGTTAGCATGGGTATGCTCTAGTTCAAAGTAAATTATGAGTTCATAGATAAAGTCAAAAATAGACATATAGTAGTATAGGAATGGTACCCACCCCATCTAATGATATAAGGGTAAGTTTATTGCAAGTCTTCAGCAAAGTCTCAATATGAGTCTTACTCAAGATTCTTGCAATAATTTCATCTAAGACTCATGTGAGTCTTATATAGAGTTTGGAAAATCCAAACCCATGTCAAGACTTTGCAAGGCCAATGAAAATTAGCCACCTCACCAACCAAAAGTTTACAATAATTTTTAAAAAAATAAAAAAAGATATTTTACAAAAAATAAAATTATTTTGAAAAGAATTAAATGAGTTTGGAGTGAATCTTGGGATAATGTGTAAATTTGGAGAAAGTCACGTATGAATCTGAATAATATAAAGTATTTTAATTTTAGTGGAAAGCTGATGTGGCAGAGTCTGAAGTATGAGTCCGAGTCTGGGGATAAACTCACCCTAAGGCTTACATTCCTTTTTGGTGTTTTAAAATAGCGTACCTCGTTCATATACGTAGTATTTCTATTTTATATCCAATAGACATTTTTTTTCGCTTCTTCTAGGTAAGTAGTTACATTATTTTTTTCCGTCATTTTTTTCACTTATTCTATACTCCACTCGTTTTGTAATAATCACAACATTAGGTGTTGCATAAAGTTTAAGGTTATAGGGTGGACGCCAAAAGGAGAATTTTTTTAAATATAAAGTATAGATAATGGGGATATATTCTTTATTTTCTAAAATATTTGTTGCATATAATTATAAATAGAGGCAATAATTGTTTTTAAGAAATAGAAATAAGGAAAATTTTAAAATTACCACAAAAAAATGTAACCATTTTTTAACTAACCACCCGTTTGTTTTTTTATTTTAAATTATCACCCCTTAAATTAAATAAATGCTCAGATTACCACCCACTTCAAAAAATACGGTGGATTTTCCGTCTGTGGGACCCACCTAACGCTTATTTGACCCTTTTGACTTATTTGTCCCCTATTTTTCGCTTTAAAAATGCTCTCATAACTTTAATTCACATTTTTCTCTTTGAAATTTGGTAGGATTTGGTGAAGGAAATGTGAATTAAAGTATAGAGAGCATTTTTAAAGAGAAAAATCGGGAGAAAAAATCAATCAAAAGGGCCAAAATAAGTGTTAGGTCAGGCATATAGACAGAAAATCCACCGGATTTTTAAAATAGGTGGTAAGAGCAACTCCAATGGTTGCTTTCAAGGACTAGCTTGAAAATTATTAAATTTTAATAATTTTCAAGCTAATAGCCCAACCATCGGAGTATATTTAATAATTAGCTAAGCTAAGCTAATTAGCTTAAAAATTAGTTGTCTCTAATAAAATACTAATTATTTAAAAAATAAAGCTGAAAAATCTAAATATTAATTAGTCTAACCATTGTGGTCTGAATTAACTAGAAGGAATAATAGCTTTGCAATCTTCGGTGGCATGGCAAGCTAATTTGACAATTAGCTTGCCATTGGAGTTGCTCTAATCTAAGCATTTATTTAATTTAAGGGGTGGTAATTTAAAATAAAAAATTAAACGGGTGGTTAGTTCGAAAATGGTTATATTTTTGGGTGGTAATTTAAAAATGAATCATAGTTAAAAAGTAGTGTGGGGTTATAAAATAATAATGGGTCATTATCAAATAAAAAAAGTGTTATAATTATTATGAAACAAATGTAAAAGGAAAGTGTGCTGACTATTATGAAATCGAGGGAGTCTAAAATACTTTGTACTATGGTATTCAAATCTTTATAAAATGTTAGAGTACTTTTTTTTCAATTATATCTCTGCCTCAATTATTTTTTTATTCATCTCATTGTCACTCATTTTAAGTTTTATGAGTTAGGTTTTCTAAAAAAAAAAGTTTTATGAGTTAGGTGAAAATAAATTATTTTTTTTGATGCAAATGTGGGTTGAGACCCTTTTATTCATAAAAAAACAAAAACATTACACCACCATACGAGGCAAAGCCACCCCTATGATAATAATTTTCTTTGATCAAATTACCTTTAAAATACTCATAAATCTAATTACTACTTCCTCCGTTTTCTTGTAGATGCAACACACCCTTTATCACGGTAATTAAGAAAGGTGGGGTTTACATGATATAATAAACTTTAAAATAGGATGAGTGGTTGTTAGAAGTATAATTTAGTGGGTCATGTGCTTTAAATAAGGGATATAATATATTTTTTCCCTAAAGTAACTTTCTTTTTATAGTGTGTTGCAAGTATTGTGACATTTCTTTTTTAGGGAAGTGTTGCAAGTAGAAGAAAACGGAGGAAGTATGTATTTTATAAATTAAAATTTAAAAATCAGATAAGTAGAACCTTAATCCTACTCCCTCCATCCTCGAAAGAACGATCCTTTTAGGTTGATTTCGCGAGTATTAATAAAGTTAAATAAAAAAAATAAAAGATAAATTTACATAGGGTTTACAAAAAAGTAAGGAGAGATAGTAATAAAAGTAATAAAACAAAATTTCATATGGAGAATTTAATTTTACACAAATATTATTGCAAATTGGTAGGTATTTTAATATTAATGAGTTATTTTTTTTTAGAGTAAAATTAGGCCAAATGGATCGTTCTTTTGGAAGTATAAAAAATGAAAACATGGCGTTGTGTGAAAAAAAAAATGTACACTACATTGTGATTTGTGGAATTGTGGACACGTACCAAAAAACAGTCAAAACCCCATTCATCTTCCATTCTTCCATGATAGTATGATACCACTCATACCACAGTAGCACTCTACACTCCTACTTCCAGTCTTCCACTCACTCACTCACTTCTGAACTGTACAACCAAAAATGGGCGTCAAAAAACGCAAAACACCCAAACAACCCACCACCACCGCCGCCGGAGAAACACCGCCAGTAGGCCCCGGTATCGAATTCCGCAACCTCGAAGACGACGCCTGGTACAACATTCAACTCCTTCTTCAAAACCAAACTTTACTCGTCAAATTCATCGAATTTCCTGATGATCACGACTTGGAATTCCACACCACTGAATTCTCATCTTCCGGCGAGATTTCCGACTTCCGGCGACGATTCCGGCCGTTGACTTTGCAGTTTGAACCGTCGGATTGTGTAAAGGTCAAACTTGGTATGAGGGTGTGTGCTTTGATGAATTCCGTTATTTGCCGTGATGATCGCCGGTTTTATGACGCCATTGTTGAAGGGGTTTTTCTCTCTCTCTTAAATTTGTTCAAAGTTTTAGTCTTTTTGATGTTAAGCGTTTTTTTTACTTTTATGGTAGTATATATATATATATATGACATTATCTTATTTGATTATGTGTTTATAATAATGTTAATAAAGTTAATTACTGTATAAGAGAAATATAATAATAGCGGATTAATTTAATTAAAGAGGTTGTTTTGATTAAGGGTTTGGTTTGTCCTGAAATTGTGGGTTGTTTGTGGTTTAGACTATGTTTTACCTTGGAATGAGTAACAAGGTTATAAAATTGCTTGTGTAGGGAGGTTTTGTCGACGGTGTTTGGGTTCGTGTTAGGTCGTGTTTGATTTCGATGTCTTCCATATATGTTGGTGACCTTTAGGAATTGGAACTATTCATGGTATTTGAAGATCTTATTGTACTATTTTAGTGTTGAAGGTGGTTTTGACAAGGAGATTATTATACTAATGGCTGGTTTGGTTAGTTTAAATCATGAGAACGATAATAAATTTGTGTTCGTGTACAATTTTACAAGGAAAGCTTTTGTTCATAGAATCATGGAGGATTGGAGATAGAACACCCCCAGAACTCTAGAAGTCTTCATAAATTTCCACCAACTATCAATAGCTCATATAGGGTTTTGATGGATGATAATGACAATTTAAGAAGAAAATTAAGAATGAACTACTAGCATTTATGTAGATTTTGGCAATTTAGCATGATATTTTCTTCGCTAAGTAACTTTTAAAATCATGAGTAAAACCTACCTATATTAGCACTTACTGAATGGGTCATAAAATGTACTCTGTACTGCCATAATATTTACGTGTTTTTTTTCCCAATTGTTAAAAAGGAGTATTTGTATGGTCGTACGGACAATGTACAAATCAACTGTTCTGCTTCTATTTTACTTGGTTTCTACAGATTAAACAAAATGAGTTTAATTGTTATATTCAAGGAGGAATAAATTACAAAGAAATTCTCTTCACACCAAATAATAGATGATATCTAACTTTGGTAGTTAGATTTCTCTAGATTTTACCATAGATGCTGAGATTAATGCATCATATGTACATGTGGGATGGTGGCTGATGTCAATCTTCATTGTAATATCATTGCTATCAATTTAAGATTTTAAACTTCCTAACTTGTTAGGTTCAATTAATTTAAAAGCTGTCCCAAGAGAAGGAAAGTGAATTTAAAGAGGTAATTATCATCAAGAATCAAGGACAATATTAAGATTATTAACCAATGAAAGATATACAGGCTTTTTGTAGGATTTTCTGTTTCTAGTGAGGCAATGATGCAGTGTACTTCATTTTCTTACGCTAAACATCTCACTTCTCATATGTTTGTTACTTTGTATCTATTAAAGTTGTTAGCTAGCAACACATTGGCCAGATAACAATAAATTTTTTAACATCTTAAACTGGAGAATTAGATGCCTTCGTTAGGCAGAGAGGGTAATTTAAGTAGGTAGCCTTTCTTCATATGAGTTGAAGAGGTGCTATTCTGCTGCTCCACTCACAATTTTTAATGCTTCTATTCAACTTGTGCTTGGTCTTATCAAGATAAAATGTGTCTTAAATCTGCTTGGTGTTTTTTTTTTCTACCTGTATTCTGGAATAGGTGAAGCGTGAGGAGCATACTATTGTGGATGAAACAGAGAATTGCTCATGCACTGTTATTCTTTCATGGCTGCATGGTCCAAAAGCTGGGACGCTGACAACAGCAAGAGTTGAAGATCTTTGCCCAATCCAGCCTCCTCGGCTTGATCCACGGGTTGCTTGCTTTTTGGAGTTAGCCAAGTGGAAGCAAGGAATAACTTCACCTTGTTCTAATTTGATCAATGAGGATATAACATATAATGAAGAAAGTCCTACCTCTTTAAATTGCCAACGCTGGAATGTAATTCAGGCAAGTTGTTCATTTGCTGTTGTAATTATTCACTGTGCTAGAAATTAAATGAAACAGATCTATTCTGAATTTTCTGATGGTATGAGTTTGATGGATTTTCCCTTAATATTCTGTAGAATTTGGAAGACGAAAGACAAATGGGAAGTATAGTGCCATATGATGAAGGTTTGGAATTCATGCTTTGATTAGTGGTGTCGATTTCTTTTGCAAAGAGAAGTTTTGCCTTTCTGATTGTGCTGCCTCTGCCAAACAGGAAATATTGGCCATGAAAAGAATGAAGATGTAGATCTCGGAGGGGGAGGAGATAATGTTCATGCTAAGGAAAGGCTAAATGATGATAATTATTTCTACTCTTTGGAGAAATTGGTGGCAGATGTGTGTAGCATCGGTTTGGGAGGGAGGGATAATGGAGCGACTGAAGTAGTTGATACAGAAGTACGCTATTTTATTGTGATTGAGAACTTGGAGAAGGACATATCTAGTTCAACAATTGTGGAGTTTGTATTAGAAGAGACTGGTCTTGAAATTGAAGCCTTTGTCTTATTGAGTTTGTCTGCAGAGCCATATACCAGAGGAGCCCTTGTTGTTAAGTGTGCTGAGGATCTCGAGAGGTTGTGTAATTTTCTAGTCAAACCAGATCAGATGATCACATCATCAAAGGGAAGGTAGATACAAAAATCTCATTTGATTTCGAGAATGCCCATGATTTCAATGGAATAATCTTCATAATTTATTTCTTCACTTAACTACAATTTGATCTTTGCTCTGTGTTTTGTTTTTTGTCTTTAATAAGCACTTCGTAGTACTGTTTGCTGATAATTTGGAATCCATGGCACTTGCAAAGAGTGTGGCTGTATTTTTATTTATTTATTTTTTTAGCTACAGTTCAGTGAATTCACTTTACTTTTCTAACTGATGACAATTTGTTGCTTCAGGCCATGGATCGTGTCGGATACTTCAGCGACTGAATCAGTGAGGCCTTCTTTTTGGTGTTTGGAACCAGATCTCAAGGTCAGACTCTCTTTTGATCTCAAGTTTTTGGTCTTGTTCCACCACTCGTGTCCTTCTATATCATCACTACTATGAAATGTATTTGTTCCATCGAGCATTTACCTATTTATTCCATCGAGCATTTACCTATTTATTCCATCGAGCATTTACCCATTTACTGATTTACAGGACGAAAGGCAGCAGTCAGCTGGTGATGGATTGAGAGTTGTTCAGTCAGGAAGTGAGGAATACAGCAAGGCGGAGAAGCTAAGGGATTTATATCTAGCTTTCACTACCCATCAACAGCAATTGTCCAAAAGGTTGGCCTTGGAGGAGCAACGCATCCTGGATGCCTAACATGAGTATTGTGTAGAATCTTACAAACTGAATGCAGTATCTATGATGGAAGCGTAGATATACTGTTCATATTAACTTAACCAAACTGTTTAGTAATGTTTGTAATTAATGTTATCATGGCCAGCACGGCCCAGCAGTATTCCGGATAGCGCTATAGAAGTAGACATACACAGCTCAAGCCTCTAGTGAATTACGTAAGCTGCATAGTACATTAAATCGAGCATTGTCTTACCTGAAGTTGTAGATGTGCATATGGCGTTTTAATGGCCGAGTGATTATGTTATTAGTTGTATATGTATATTCTTCGTTCGTTTATTAGTGTTATCTCTGATGCATCTCTTGCTAGTTTAAAGATTTTTCTTCTGCATGTACAAGAACAAACACTTTTGTTTACCATCAATCATCAATAAGATAGTACTAAAACAGACACCAAAAATGACACATGTTACTTTTCAATTTCATTTAAAAATATGAGGATTAATTTTTGGTAGATTTTGAACTAATATTATAATTCATTATAAAATTTGTTAAACTCGTCCAGTACTAACTCTTTTTTTCCTATTTCATTTTGACACTATTTGCACACCCATCTAATTGTCTTTTGTAAGTCATCCTTCTTTGGTCTCCCTCCCTCTATTTCCTTAATAATTTAGGATATTAACGGCTGTCCATTTTAAAGTCAACTGAGTGAACTAAAAATATGTATGGAAAGTAGTAAGCATTATTAAGTGATGGGGTTATAAAAAATTATTGTGTTGGAAAAATAATTCACATGTGAGTTGGAAATAGTTGTCCCACTTTAAGGATTGACTAACATATAATACTAGTGCGTTACTTTACCTATAACCAATTGGGTTTAGGGTGAAACCTTGTTGGTCACATTTGTTTCTCATTTTGATAAACTTGAGTTATCTCTTAATCTTCTTTGAAAATGAAAAATATAATGACGATTTATTGGCTCTTCTTGTGTCATGAGACAATGTTAGTTCTCCTTGTGCCCTAAGATAGGGATAAAAAAACGAATTTGAGTTTAGCTTTGCTTTAAAAATCTTAATCATGATTAAAGTGAACTGTTAATGTTTAATGGAATTGAGTTTGATTTTACTTCCAAAAGCTAATATTTGATAAGAGAAGCTTTGAAAAAGAACATCATTTTGTTGTATTGATATGTGGACAATATTAGAGGCATGAGATATAATTAGGGATGTCAATGGGGCAGGGCAGGGCGGATGTTGACCTTCTTATCCCTATCCTCACCTAACATTTTCATCCCCATCTCAATCCCTACGGCGGGTCCAAATTTCATCCCTATCCCTACACCGGCGAGTATAATTCCAAAACCATCCCCATGCACCCCACCATCCACTTAGATATCCACACCTACATAATATAGATTACAATAAAAGAAAAAAAATTACAATGAGAGAAAAAATCACCGTTAATATTACACGTTTTTTTATAAGTCTATTACAAAGTATTATATATTTATATTTATTACTTCATTTTACTTAATCTTATTATTTTATGAGATAGTAAATAAAAGTGAATAATTTTATTTTAAAATATATGGATGCGGCCCATGCGGGTATGGGACGCTTACGAAGTGGGGCGAGTAAAATCTAAAATTCATGCTGCCCCATCATCTAGGCGGGTATGTTTTTATCCGTATTTCTATAGCGGAGAAGAGGCGAGTCTCCTACTCGACTTGCCCCCATTGACATCCCTAAATATAATCAATATATTAGGAGCATGATATCTTAAGATACAATGTACGATTTGTTGTAAGTTATACGTAGTATTAAATACGTTGGATTATGTATTGGGAGGTGGGTCTTAGGTGGGGATTAGGCGGCTCTTAGGTGGGGATTAAGTGGGGATGGATATCCAAGTGGGGGGTGGGGCGGGGATAGGGATGAGTTTTGGACCCGCCACGGGGATGAGGACGAGGATGGGGATGAAAATTTTAGGTGGGGATGGGGATGGGAAGGCCAACATCCGCCCCGACCCACCCCATTGACATCCCTATGTATAGGAAAACATTAAAAAAAAAATTACAATGGAGTTGAAACTAGTAATTTCACATTGAACCCGTCAAAAAAAAATGATCTCGTATTGAAAAAATGAAGAGAATAGCTAACATATAAAAATGGTGAGACTATTCCACCTATCACCAATTGCTTTTAGGATGAAACTTTGCCAGATTTATATGGGGCAAATTCTCCTTTAGGCTCCTACTTGGGCTACTTAAATAAAATCAATTTACCCACACAAATATTTGATGTAAAATTGGTTACTTTGGGTAGTTACTGAATAAAGGAATTCCAATTCGATTCCAATTAGCATTTGAAGTTTAAAGTAAAACATTGAGTTAACTAATATTGTCCCTTGTTTGTTCATAAAAACCAATGAGAATTCGCCACATCACAAAAAATACGTATAACTCAAACCCTTCAAAAGTACCGCCCCTCACATGCCCTTTTCTTCCTCTTCCTCTCATAATTTAGAAAACCAAAAAAATTAAAAAAAGAAAAAAAAGAAAAAAAAAAGAGGGGTTGGGAATTGGGATGTTCTAAGTTTCCAACCTCAAAAAGCCAGAAACTTTAACTTCAATCAAATTCATAATCTTGCAGACCAATAAAACTAAACAAAAAAAAAAACCTAATTATTCCAAATTCAAGCACCTTTGTTGGTTTAATTTAAGAGGTAATTTGCTCAATTCTGCATTGCCCAGATTCTAAAATCTTCAAATTTTCTATCTTTTGACTTATTTTTGTATATTTTTTTGTTCAATTATTCATTAATTCATGTTACAATGATGCAGAATAAGAAGAAAAAGATGGGTCTTAAGAAAAATTTGATGGGTATTATAATAATAATGTTATGGAGTATAAGAATATTAAAAGGAGTAAATGGGTTAAGATTTGTGATTGATAGAGAAGAATGCTTTTCTCATAAGGTTGAATATGAAGGTGATACTCTTCATTTTTCCTTTGTTGTTATAAAAGCTGATACTCCTTGGCATCGTGACAATGAAGGTGGCGTTGATCTTGTGGTATTTTCTTCTTCTTTATCTCCTTATTATTTTATTTTTTATATAGGTTTTGTTGAATTTGCCTTTTATTTTTTGGAATTTTATGCTCAAGACTTGATTCTGTTGATGGGTTTTGGTTTAATTTGTGATTTTGTTATTGCATTATGATTTACTTAACTTATGTTAGGGAAACAACAATTGAGCTTGGAAGGTGTAGAATCTGGGATATAATCGATCTGCTGATGTGTAGGAACTCAAAGAGTTCATGCCTGGTTAATTAAATTATGTAGTCTAGCTAACCGACAAAAATGATTTGTGCTAAGATAGCCTAGCAAAGTAGTAATTGATATAAATTGATCGTGGATTTTTCTTAAGATGAATTCAATGATAATTGAACTGGAGACCAATAAACAGTTGATTCTAAGAATCTTAACCAAATGCTGCAACCAGTGATCTAGGAAATTCTGCTTTCTATGTAGAGCAAAAAGTAATAGTTATTCTGAATGCAGTTAGATTAATTCTAAATTATGTCTAGTTTTGCTGACCTATTTCTTTGGCTTTGGCCGATTTAGTCATGGAATGTTACCTCTTCGGCTCTTCCTCTTTTTTGGTCTATTTTCATTGATCAGTTTGTGAAGGTTTATTTTTGATCTAGTTCGGTATTTGTTATTTAATTTTTCCGAGCACATGATGCCATCTATCTGTTTGATGCTAGTATACAACAGTATTGTTGGTGTTCTGAGTCTTCTTTTTAATCGGAGGACATGGATGCAAGTTTTTTTTTTTTTTTTTTTTTTGTTTTCGAGGACTTAGCTTGTCGATCATCTTTTTAGTTTTGTTAAGAATTGACTGTTTAGTCTTGATTTATTTTATTTTAATGATGAAATTTTAGCTCATCATTGCTGGAAATAGAAAATTAAAAAGGATAAAATTGTCTGGCGGCATGCCCTAAAGGCCTATATACGGACTACGGTCTACCACTATTCAACTTTTGGCTGTCTTCTATTGCAATTCTCTAAATTTTCGGAGTCATAATGAGCGTTATTAATCGAATTGCTGCAATTGGATGGTGAAAGAGTTGGAAAGTGAGTCTGATACAATTTCTTGTCTTGATTTCATCCGTACCCTTGGAAGGAACTAGGAATCATAGCCCTTTAGACTGTTTTGTTTAGCAGATGTTGGTTAATTGATTATTTGTTCACCTTCTGACTCATTGAATTACTACCAATGGCTGAACTTTGAAGTAATTGTTGCTTTCTATTGCCGTAAATTGACTTGCTCCAAGGTGTACTCAAAGCTCTTGTTTTATCTTAGGTTCCCTTTCCAGATTTTTCTATCTGATGCCAATATAAGTTTTTGGAGGTTTATCCAGCGGTTTATTTTGATTATTTTTTCTAGTTTTTCTGGTGGGTAGTTCATTTTGCTGTTTTTAGTTTGCGTGATTTCTGATTTCCTGAGTGAAGGAACAGAGCATCCTGCCTATATAGTGATTAGTGACCTGCATTCTGTTGATCAATGTTTCTGGAGAAGATCTAAATTTGTATGATTATCTAATTGAGAATCTTAGTGTAAGCAAAGCTATTTTAAGCTTATTTGTTCATATAGAGTTCTCTCACAAATTTATATGGTATGAACGGGAAGTTCATTGAATTTATGTTTGGATTGGAATTAGTTTCTATTAGGTATGTGAACTACCATTGTTGTCGAAGGCGGATTTTGATTAGGTAATTGTGTTATTGTTTGAATCTTGTTTCGTGTAGTGTTGCTTGGTTATTAAAATAGAGAGGATATTGTGTAGATAGTGAAAAGGGAGATGGTGTAATTGTAAATCCATGTGCTATCCTCTTTTTTTGATGTGAATTTTGTTTGAACTAAAGTTGCTACTTTAGCCATTAGTATCTATTAAAACCTAAGGAAGAGTAGAACAACAATGGTTTCTTTTGATGAGAGGCGAGACCCAATATAATTCTCATGTATGGACAAACCCCACGCTTCATATTCCCTCTACATAGGAAATAGAAGTCAAGGTGGTGTGGTGGAGTGCGTAGGAGGAAATTCTTGTCAGTTTTACTCTCATGGACAAGTTTATGGTTGGCTGTGAGGATTGAGGAACTCATAAACCATCCAATTTAGAGTTGGTCAGCCTCTTATTGTGTTTGCCAGCGAGTAAATGTTAGGAACATTAATCATGCTAGGATGTGATTTTTTTTGTATTAGTCATTATGACTTAGCAATGTGTTGCTGAAGAATCTTTCAGAGTTGGTAGCTTTCTCCTCTGTAATGTATGGCTTAATAGTAATTGATGACTGATTTCAAAACCTATTGTTGACTTTTCAAGAATTTTTTATCCTATCTTTTATACAAGTATATATCTTCATTTCTTTCCATATGAGAAATCAAAGATTTAATAAGTACACAGTTTTTAAAATTTTTCCTTTTGTCTTGATATGTATATCACTTGATTATTTAAATTAGCCTAGTTCATCTAATGTGATACTAACTATACTTCCAAGTCAATCATGTAAAGAAACTTAGAGCAGTATGGGAACTTGGACAAAAACCTTCTTATATAGCTACTTCAGATTAAGTTTCTGTTAGTAGTTTGATGCTAAATTCTGTTGGGAGTAGGTTTGTGGCAACTTTAAAAGTTGGACTATGGGAGATGAAGGGGCTAATTTTGGATAATTCCTCTTTTATTTCCTAGAATCATAGATGGGTTGGAATCGGTTGGACCCTCCCCCCCCCCCCCCCCCCCCCCCCCCTCTCTCTCTCTCTCTTAGTTTATATGATGTTAGGGGATGGCCTTTTGATACAATCACATAAAAAGACCCAGGGATTCCATAATTGAAAAGAAGATATTTGTTAGAGTATTTATACTTGATTTCTTTCTCTCTCTCTCTTTTATAGAAAAGAAATTCAGGCTAGAATATGAACCTCATTATAATTATGATCCACACTAGTGCAATACATGATAATAAATTGCTAACTTGATAATAAAATAGAGCAATGCGACATACAAGCCTAATTTCTGACTCTGCACCAGTAGAGGTCCTTTTTTCTTAACAAATCACCTTGACAGACCACCACATCCACAGTCAAGTACTTTGTGAAGAAAACACAATAAATGTGTAAAGTATCTTAAGTGTGGACAATGAGACTGATACACTTGATTCTTTTGCCCTAATTGAGGATGAGGTCTTAAATCCCAGTGGTCACATTCTTGGTGGAAGCAATTCCATAAATGAATTTTATAGCAGTTTTTTTGAAAATTGGGTGTCATTTATGAGTAGGCTAATGAGAAAGCAGCCATCTTTATGTCAAAGCGTAGGTATATATTTTGTTTTGGTTGGAGGAGGAGGAGTGGTATCAAGGATAACTGTGAGTGATGGCACTTATAGAAGCTCATACCCCATGTAGCGGGGGTGATAGTTCATAATGTGTCTACTTGATATCCCACTTGTATGATTTACATCTATATGAGCCTTGTGCCCCCCGCTCCAACACAAACAAAGCCTTTGGTCACATGGAACTTGTACTCGATGCTCTATACAAACGGTCTACGGTTTTGATTTGCAACCAAAAGCGAAATGGCAGTTTCAATCCAAACTCCTCCTTAAAAGGCTTTTTAGTTAAAAAGCCCCGTAAGATTTTTTATTTTTAAACCTGCAATTTAATAGTGATTCAAAATTATCTTTTAATTGAACTTCATGCTTTGGACAGATTATTGTTAGAAATATATAGCAAACTTTTCTCTTTACTCTTTATTGGCATATTGACTTGATGCCAGGTGAAAGGACCTGATGGTGAACAAATCCATGACACTCGTGACAAAACTAGTGAGAAATTTGAGTTTATCGCCCACAAGAAAGGGGTCTACAACTTTTGCTTTACCAATGGGTCCCCGTATCATGAAACAATAGATTTTGATGTGCTTGCCGGTCACTATGGATATGTTGATCATCATGCAAAAGATGGTAATAGCTCAATACATTGCCTTATTTGAACAAAAAATTTCTACTGTTTCATTTAAGGAAAATCTTATGAGGCCAATGTGTCAATTTGCAGAGCATTTGAATCCAGTGTACGAACAGATTAATAAATTGGAGGAGGCTCTCTACAACATACAGTTTGAACAGCACTGGTTGGAGGCTGAGACCGATCGTCAAGCAATAAGTACGTTCTTTGGGAACATTTTTTATTTCAATTCATGCTTTCTTTATAAAAATTTCTGTTTCCTGTGTATTCCAAAAGTGAACTTTATAGTAACTAAAAGTTGGTTTAGATCAAAATTTCCAAAATTAGACCTTTGCCAAAAGTATGCAATTATAAGGATTTAAGCTTCTCTAGAATATCAGGAAGATGTTATTCTATGAATACAATTATTGTTCATGGGAGACAGTATTAGATCAGTTCATCTTTTAGGCCCTGCGAACTAGATATTTACAGACTTGTTTTAGTCCGGTGCCAATTTTGATTCAACATTAAGTGAACTATACCATGAACTTGTGATTATGTGTTCATGAATAATTTTAGCTGGGAGCTGTTCTTTATGCTTTTGCATAATTAAATTGAAATTGGATATTTTTGTTGTAATCCCCGTCTTGCGCTTGCCTAGAATATGCTTCCCTATCTTGGAAGTTATATGATCAAATAACATCCTAAATTGCATGTTTTTTACTAGAAAAATTGCTAATAATGTGCCTTTGTAAACTTTTTTAAGGATAGGCAAGTATCAGTTTTATGCATCAGGGAGTGAAACTTGGAGTAAAAATTATCTCTTGCTGGTTGTAGAACGAGCTGTAAAATATGCAGAATTCTCCCTTATCGTTTAAAAATGTAGTTCTTGTGTGCATTTGTTAACAGCATGACAAATATGACTTGAAATTTGCCTGATTTTGATGCAGTTAACGAAGGAATGAGCAAAAGAGCAATCCATAAGGCAATCTTTGAATCAGCAGCACTTATTGGGGCGAGTGTTCTCCAAGTCTATTTGCTCAAACGCCTTTTTGAACGCAAGCTTGGGACATCCAGAGTTTAATGTTTTGTTGGTGAATGAATACCTGTTGCCCCCAATTTTAGAGCAGCTTCATATAGTTCCCACTTTTGTGCTTTTGCCATTCCTTTTTTTTCCTTCTTGGTAGGTAGTTACCTCTATATGTTGAGAATTACCTCTATATGTTGAGAATGGCAATTACCTCTATATGTTGAGAATTTATTTATCTTTTAGGTTTCGGTTTCGTGTAGTCTGTAATATGTATTGTACTAGTATCAAGTATATTTTGTATCTCTATTTATATTTGGTTATCCGCACTCTCTTGAGATGTTAGTTGTTAGTTGGATGTGCAAATGCACTTGAAAAGTCTCACAAAAGTGTTTCCTGATTACATATATACTCAATTGATGTTATGCCATTTCTAGTTTATATTTATTTATATTGTTTCATATAGCAAGCAACCTAGCCCATGTTTAAAAAAAAAATAGATCTTGTTTCCTGTTGCTTTCATTATATATATATATATACTTCCTCCGTTCTATTAATTTATGACTTTATGTGATTACATTTGTTATTTTATTAGCTGTATGTAATATATCATTTTTTCCGTATTTGTTTTAAAATATTAGATAAAATTTCTAATCTCAAAAGATAATATTTCGTATTTAATTAATATTTTGTATTTAATTAATATAACCATTAAAATCTCATTGGTCAATTATGCTTATGTGGCACTTGAATTATTTATTAGATATAACTATAAATTATAATCCTACGTGGCACGTTAACTAATCTTAGGTGGCATAATTCTATTGTAGTGTTTTAAAAATATTAATCCTATGTTGCGCTCTAATAATTTTTAAAAATAAAAATCCTACGTGGCGCTCTAAAAACTCGGGAAAAAAACTCTCCTTTATATATATATATTAGATTACAACAATGGACTTTTTGCACTATTCATCACATCTTGTTTGACTATATAATGAGTTATAAGTTAAGCAAAATATAATCAAGTGAGATCTTGTTGGATTCGTCTCATAAAATACTTTCACAATATCAACTTTTTATAATTTTTACTCTTACACAATTATAGATATTTAGCATATAAAAGGTGTTTCGGGATGCGTAATTTCCTCCTTGTTGCAATATTAACAGAACGGAGGAAGTATATATATATATATATTAGGGGTGCTCATAACCGGGTACTCGGGTTTTAACCCGGGTACCCCAAAGAGCGTGTACCCGGGATTCCGGGTAGTAAATCACTCGGCCCATTACCCGACCCGGTAAAACCGGGTACCCGGTTAACAGGTACCCGTTTTAGCGGGTCGGGTCACAGGGTACCCGGTTATTTTTAACAGGTACCCGTTTTAGCGGGTCGGGTCACAGGGTACCCGGTTATTTTTTTATTTTTTTTTTGAAAAAAAATCTACCTAATACTAACTCAAATTAAATCTTTAATAAATACAAATTTGCTCTTTCAAAAAAAAAAAAATATTAACACAAATCTGTCATAATACTAATTAACTTAGAGCATGCTCATATAACAACAAAATTCCAGAAAATCAGTCAAAATTCATAGACAATAACATAGAAATCCATTTTGGTAATTTAATGAAGCCCCCACATCTGAGCAAACTTTTAGTATTTATATTTCTACTTATAATTACAATTGCAAACAGCTAAAATAACAAACAAATTTGCAACTTATTATGAAAAATCTGATGGGTAAGATGTGTCAAGCTGGAGCAGCAGATGAGTACGGTGTGTGGTCGCACGGAGCAGCAGCGAGAAAGATGGCCTCCAGGTCTGTGGTCACGCAAAGCAGCAGTACATGGGTGGGTTCCGGTGTGGTCTGAGGTCGAGTCGAGTGGTGGTTTGAGGTGGAGTGAGCATCATATCTCAAATCTAGAGAGATAGGGAGGAGAAAACTAGTGTGTATGCGGTGAAGTGGTCGCTTGAGATGTGTAGTGAGATTTGAGAGTGATGAGTGTTTGAGTGATGATAGAGAAGAGAGGAGAGGTGAGGTGTGGCGGCTACTCAAATAAGAGTAAGGTGTTAGTAAACCTAGAGGAGTAAAGGAATTCCAGCCAGATAAAAAGGAATGCGGGTATTTAACGGGTACCCGTTACTGTCAGAGGGCGGCCCATTACCCGACCCGTGAATTTAATTTTATACCCGACCCGCTAAAATGGGAAAATTTTCAAAAGTACCCGTCGGGTATTTTGCGGGTCAGCGGGTCAGGTATTTTTCAACACCCCTAATATATATATATATATATATATATATATATATATATATATATATATATATATTAATGTTAATAATTATTATTGTCTATAGTAGCAAGTAAATGAACATGGCAAAAGCTAAAAAAACCCCAAGAACATATTAACTTGAAATAAACATTAACTACATTGATTACCGTGTGACTTTGACATATATTTCCAAATTAATACCATTTTAGGAACTGTTTCAAAGGGTTATCCAATGAATATCGTATTTCATTTTTCATACCTTTGTGATAAACAAAATTTATGAAAGTATTATACAAGTATGTGAAGATGAACAATTAGGCCCCTACAAATTAATACAAGATGATGGACTTTGAAGTTGAAAACCATCAGTTTTCACCTGTCAATGATAATAACACAATACCAACTGTTTAATAATCCAGCTGATGGACTTGCACTCACCATTCAGGTTAATTGCAATATGCAATGGATTCAATTCCATTTTCGAAATCAGCATTCGGCTTATTATAACTTAAAATCAAGAATAGACAGAAACTTCAAGATGAGATACTAAGAATACAACTTATGCCCCATTCAATAGGTCAGTCCTAGTACAACATAAAACAAATACTATCATATCATCTAAACTTCCAAACGCGGAAAAAAAAAAAAAAAGAAAAACAAAAGCTACCAAAGTACAAAAACATTTGTACCACTATTAATTTTTTTAAAAAAATTGCTTGCACAATTGGAGCCATATTAAGGGCATAAAAATGTCATAAATGACAGGTTGTACACTTATTTCTAACTGCTCCTCCAACATTGTGATGAGCTAAGTCCTCAATAAGCCTGCAATGTAAAAGTATAATAAAACACATTTTAGAATTCGCTCCCAGTCAAATTTATTTAGTATTCTTCACTGAATGATAATACTAAAATATACTGTGGGAATTTCTATTTCAGAAAGTGTAGAACCATATAAGGGGCAAAAGGAGGAATGAAGATGCCCAGAGCTTGACGAAATATTAATAATCAAAACTGCAATGAGTAGGACTATTGCTTAGGGTTACCTTAAATATCAAGTCTTACAAAAGCTCTACAACGAGAGCAGATGCACCACCTCCACCATTACAAACACCAGCAACACCATATTTCCCACTTTTCTGTCGTAATACCTGTAAAAGCAATGCAATCACAATCAGGAAAGAGGCAATAACAACCCCGTCAAAAGATACAGCCAACCAAAAAAGGGTTGCATTCAGATACTTTTGATAACTTGTTTTAACCTAATATACCCACTATTGTATGAGGATGACAGAATTGTTACGGTGTCAAATGTGCCAAACTATACATACACCATAAAAGAGCAAATAGAGCCATACCCCCAAAAGTGTAACGATGATTCGTGCTCCACTGCACCCAAGAGGGTGTCCCAAGGACACAGCTCCACCGTGCACATTTACTTTATCCTGCAGAATTGAGGGTAGATGTAAACAAACACTATCAAGTCGAAAGGCTCAAAACCTTGTTAGCATATGAAGAAACCATAATAGTACAATGATGTGGACATGACAGCTTCATGCAAACATAATTGAGCATAAATATATTTTTTTTTTCAGTGTGCAAGAAGTTTTAGGTCCCAAGAGACTGACCTCAGAAAGCCCAAGCAATTTCATATTCGCAACAGAAACAACCTGCTCATGTCAGAAGAAGATTAATTAAAAAATAATGACAGATTGACAGTTGCTCATAGTTTCAATCATGACGAAGAAAAAGAGCACTTACAGCGAAAGCTTCATTTATCTCATAGTAATCAATCTGTGAAGCATTCAAGCCTGCATGAGAAATGGCCTTTGGTATTGCGAGGGCGGGAGCTGTCGTGAAATTCTCTGGAGCCTGACCATTAATTAGGATTCAATAACACAACAATACCCATGATGGCACAATTCAAAATGCATATTAGCCAATAAAAAAACATATTACGTTATAGATAATAATAATCCTCCAAATTTTTTACATAAAACTCTAGAGTATGTTGTCTACAAGTAAAAAATCCATGCAATACCTGAGCGGCATCTCCATAACCACTAATCTTAGCAATCACCTCTAACCCAAGCTCTAGTGCCTTCTGTCCACTCACTAAAACAATTGCAGCAGCACCATCACTGTCATCAAACAATAAAATTGTTAGAAGAGTGCATGGACTGCAAGTTTGCAACATTTGACTTCCCTACATATATATCACCTAACAAGCACAATATCCACAAGAAAGTATTTCCAAAAACATTATACATAAGCTTATGACAAACCTTATGCTAGAAGCATTTCCAGCGGTAACAGTGCCTCCATCTGCTTTGAAACTTGGTCTAAGTTTTCTTAATTTCGCAGGGTCATACTGCAACACACAAGAGAAGAAAAAAGATGAACTCAAGTAGCCCATGATAAAGATAGCATAAACAGAAATAAAAATCTTGGCAGAATACAGATGTAAAATCATGAACAGTAGTTCAGAGAGCTTATAAGCCACTAGATAACAACTTTTTCATTCTTTTTTTTTTTTTTGATAAAAGATATTGAAAATTACATAGAAGGGCTACTTCTTGGCTACACCAGGACCACGCCAATAACTCAATAGTCTCCACAAGGTCATTGCATTTTGAAAGTCATAAAAGAAAAATTGAATAGGAAAGGAAAAAGGTTTTTGGTAAAATAAATGAAAAGACACATAGCATCAAATAAAATCAATATTACAAAGAGATAAACAAACATTAACGTACACATATTAATCACTTTTTCAACATGAGATGTCATTGACAATGTTAGTTATCATTATTATACCTTAGTAGGGCCTTCATCTTTATCAACGACTGTTGTTGGTTTTCCCCTTCCACCAGAAACTTCAACCTGCACCGATACATATATATATCAGTATGAAACAATCACAGAAAAGAGAATGAAAATATAACAACAAAGTTATGCCCTTACGGGAACTATCTCCCATGAAAAAGCACCGGCCTCCTGAGCAGCAACACCACGCTCAAAGCTTTGGCAAGCATAGTTATCCTGTAGTGACATGCAAAACAAGTAATTTATTCAGTGCATGAAATAGAGAAGAAATGCAATAGCTTTTACCACATAGGTTTAATTTAAAGGTTTATTTATAAATTGTGGTGATAATATGGACTTATCTCCAACTTTAAGCATAATTGCATCAAAAAACAATTAGTTAGTGCAAGACATAGTTACCCTATATATGGACAGTACAAGCATTAAAAATGGAGTCAAGACTTTACCTGATCCTCTCTTGTTACTGCATGATGTTCTGCACATAATTCAGCACAAACTCCCATGCCACAATCATTGTAAACATCCCACAGCCCATCTTTGAGCATCCCATCGACAAGTGTATCATGTCCAAGACGGGAACCCTTCCTGAAATGTTGGCATATAAGGTGAGATGTATATTACATGCACTGGTTTATGGGACGTGAGAAGAACAGCTCTAGACAGGTAAACATAAGACAATAATACATCATTCAGATAGTACTGTGGGATGGTCTAAAAAGGTAAACATAAGACAATGATACAACAATGCCCTTCTATGCATTGTTTTGGTTATTTGCCTCATAAATTCACTTCCATCGTTTATTTATTAATTATATCATTATGGGGTATATATTTATATTGATAGGAAGGGCTAAGGGCACTTTATGAAGTTACTAAACCAATTAAGTAAATTGATAACAAACACTAGAATTAATAAGATTGTAGCATCAACCTGGCTTCAGCTATGTATTTAGGGGCATTTGACATGCTTTCCATGCCTCCTGCCACAACAACGTCATTGAGGCCCAATTGGATACTTTGTGCCGCAAGCATCACAGCTGTAAACAAAGAAAACAGGCAAATATGTTTTCAAAATTGTATTACATGCAAAGAATGTTTAATGGTATATGATAGTGCACACTATACCTTTCATCCCTGATGCACAAACTTTATTGACCGTGGTACATACCACTGTATTTGGTATTCCTGCCCCTAATGCTGCTTGCCTTGCAGGAGCCTGACCCAAATTTGCACTAAGAACATTTCCGAAAATCACTTCTTGTACAAGGGATGGATCGATATTTGCCCTTTTCAATGCACCTACGTTTTTTGTAAGTGAAAATCAGTCACTTTATTTATTAATTTATATGTTAAAAAGGTAAAACACCACCAAAAGACTAGTACAATATAAGACTATCTAATAAATAGACATAATCTTACCCTCAATAGCAACAGATCCAAGCTTAGTGGCCGTCAAGGATGACAATGTACCAAGGAAACCACCCATGGGTGTACGCGCAACACCAACAATGCAGACATCTGCATAAAGAAAAACAAGACAATTGTATGGACAATATAAATCTCGAATCTCAAGAATCTATAACTCATGAAATACTAGAAGGATCTTTTGTTGCCAATATAAGCTTCAGATTTCTAAACACAACAAAAGAAACCCAATAATTTCTTCCTAAGCTTCCATTATCGACCTTTAAAAGATAACTTCCAACATTGTTTTCCTTTTAAATCATTCATTACTACATTAAATTCTATATCAAAATCAATTTCCTCAAAGATCAATAATTCCTTGGGCAAAAAAGGGGTTTAATTCCTTGCATTATTCTAAAAGCAATTATGATTATTATTCTAAAAAATAAATGGGATCAATAATTATTCTAAAATCAATAGTAATCAATAATTATATTAAAAACCAAAAATTCCTTACAAAAAAAAGGTCTAGTTCTATATCAAAATCAATTTCCCACATTTGAAATACTAGGAATAAAATAAATAATAATATAGCATCCCTTGCATTTGCACGGGTACACTCTAGTGTGTTCAAGATTATAAGATGATCATCAAGCTTTTTCTACGTCACACCAAGCAAAATACCGCTATAAATCACTAAACCACTTCAAAAACACCTATATAAACACTTCACAAACTAAAATGTGCAAGAACAACAATCCATTTAAGACCCATAAGGCCATAATGCAAGCCAATCATAGATGTAATTAATGTAAAAGATCACTTAGGTGGCAACGTCTTAGCTAGGTTGCACGGAAACGGATATGGGTACAAAAACGGGTATGGGTACAGAGATGGGAAACGGCAAAAAAAAAAAAAAAAAAATCCAAAAAACGGGTACGGTAAAAAAATTTGATTTTAGAATTTTAGATTGATTTTTATTTGAGTTAAAAAATGAATTATTTGGATTTTAAATCGAATAATTATACACATTTTGGAATGAACATGACCCAAGACCTGATACCAAATCTCACATCGAAACAAGAACAAAACAGTGCAAATCAATTGAATTAAAGATTTAACCTTTGGGATTGATTGACTTGGAATCTAGTGCAGGAGTCATAATTCAAGTCGACGAATAACTGTAGAAGCAAAAATCACAAATCATTAGTCATATTCCCAAATTTGACACAATTACAAGATATAAAACACTAGAAAATTCAACCATTTTTTATGAATGATCCCAAAAAACAGCAGAAAATTCTACTTCAACAACCAAAATTCACAGAAATTCGATGACAAATAAAAAAATTATAACTTTACAAATTGAGAAATGAAACATTACCATTTAATCATCCTAACAAAAAAAGTCAATGAACAATAGTATTGACTACAGAAATCACAGTTTTTTTTTTGAGAACCCAGAAATGGCAGATTAAAAAGAGCGTGAAAAACAAGAAGAATTGATTGAAAATGTGTAAAACAAAAAATGGAGTTACTTACTTAAAGAAAGAGAGGAAATCAAAGTATTTGAAGAAGAGAGAGAGAGTATGGGAAGAAAGAGAGGGTGGCAAAGGCAGAGATTTATAGGACTTGAGAGTGAGGAGAGCACGAGGATCTCGCAGATTAAATCAAACAAGGCGTCCATCTCTGTATTCCAATTCTTTACTACTAACCCCGTCTTTTTTAATTGACACTGTTCTATTATCACACTTACTACCGTATATTTTTAATGCTTAATAAATCTAATTATCAACATTATAAAATTATAAAAGGTGGATATTAATAAAATATACATTGAGATGATTCAAATAAAATCGTACATGACTATATTTTATCTTATATATAAATCACAAAAACGAGTAGAAATGTAGTAGGTAAATAGTATAAAAATCAAACGATGTCAACTAAAAAAAGTATTTTTTTCTAGTTTTTTTTAATTTATTTTTAATTATTTTAAAACTAATTTAATTGTGTTTAAGTTTCTAAGTTGGAGAGCGAGAATGGTGGTAGAGTACTTGTACTTTTGTAGGACGTGATAAACGATTTCAATATCAACAATTTCATTTTCTAATTGGGTGATCTTGGTTATGTTATCTTCTTGTTATCTTGTGATTTTGTTGTCTTTGTTTTCAAATATTTGCTTAAGTTTCAAGATTTGAGATCTAATTTTGTGTTCATCTTTTGTTGTTCTCTTGTTTTTTCTTACCGATGTATTGTATATGATGGTCAAATTAAGGAATATAAATAATATAGAGGTTAAAACATTGTAATTTAAAAACAAAAATAAAAATAAATTTGGAGAAACACCAATTAATACTTTTTAATTTTATGTGTAATAAAAACGCAAGGTAATAAGATCTCCGACTTCAAATACTTCGTACCTTGATAGGATTCGAACATTAGATTTCTAAAATACGGAGTATAAGGTAAGACTATTACTAAGTGAGTCAAACTTTATTAGACAATATATCCATCAAGGATATTGTACTATTAGTATAAGTAACGTATAATTGTCAAATTAGCTAGATCATCAACTTTTAACCAAGGAATATATAACATGCTCTAGTATTTAAATAAATTAAACGTTTTCCTTGTGCATGTATGCCAATGCAATACTTTGACTACTACTCCCTCCGCTCCCTTTTGTTCTTTACGTTTCCATTTTAGATGTTCCTTTTTATTATATACATTTAGCATCTTTTCTTTTTTAGACAAAATTACCCTTGCTTTATCATTTAAATACTCAAATATCCGTGCTTTTTAATTTGCATTTGTACCTTTAGTACTATTTTAATGGCTTTCTAATACTCCCTCCGTGTTTTTTTAAGTGTTACACTTACCAAATCCGGCCGTGTTTTAATAAGTGTTACACTTCCTTTTTTGGCAAAAAATTACATTAAAATATTATATATCTCTCCTTTCATAGGACCCACCCAAATCCACTACTACTTTTTATATTATATCTCTCCTCTCACATTCAATACTTTTCAATAAACTATTAATTCCACTATATTTCTTTTACAATTTTTTAATACTCCAACTACCTCACTTACTTCTTATTTTATTTAAGTCATTTAAATTGTCTAAAACTATGTGCGGGTCAAACTGTAACACTTAAAAAAAAACACGGAGGGAGTACTCATTGTTACTTTCTCTTTTTTTTTTTCTTTTTTTTTTTTTTGTGGGTGAAAGAGTCCTCTCTCTTCTTTTTCCTTCGTACTTTCTTCACCTCACATGTACAATATTTTTAAAACTAAAATTGAACTGTCAATCACTGAATTATTCCAATACACCTCAACTTTACACAGTTTCTTAATTACCGCGCATAATTCCAAATGTCAAAAACAAAAGGGAACGAAGGGAGTAATACCTTTATTTATCAATAAATAAAATTATTTGAATATTAATAAACTATTCATTGAAACAATTTTAACAAGTACCTACAAAACTATAAATATTTATTCTTATGCATTAATTACAAACATTAGTCAAAGTAAATAAGATGAATCCCTACCTTATAAAAAGTATAAAGTTGTTCTTATGAATAGTGCACGGACTTTTATACCCTTCACATTGTTATTTTACCTTTGTACCCCTATTTACCCTTCAAAATGTGTTTTACCTTTGTAGCCTTATTTGTAATTTTGTATTCCAATAGTCCAATTTCAAATTGTTCTTACCCGTCTACATTTCCTTACACATTTGAGCTTTCTCTCCTCCTCTCCATGACTCCATCTCTTGAAAGCTTTTAACTTTCTCTCTCCACACTATCATTGCCATTTCCAAGTACTAAATTCCACATCTTTATTCACCACCTTCCCAAAATTTCCAAATCAAATTGTGGCCAAAATAAATTTGACAATACTAATATATAGCGGTTGTTTAATATTGTTAGCCTCTGTGGTGGATTATGAATTGGTCGTTTTGGTTTCATCATTGATGATTCTTTCTCTATTTCGTATTGTACCACCACAATTAAGTAATGCTAATATCAACACTGCGAAAATAAACAAACAACAATTCTAACATTTGTTCCTTTTCTGCATCATATCATCATTGAAAAACCTAAGAATTATATTCTACAGTGACTCTACATAGTATTTCAATTAAAAGAATCACCATATACAAATAATAAAATAAAGATTTTTTTTCAATATACGAGATATTTCACACATAACATTCAACTTAGCACGACTACAAACAAACAATGCCTAAGCAATAAAAATACTACCTCCGGTTCAATTTATTCGCAACAAAGGGTATTATTTGTGAGACATAAGATATTTCTTTGTTGCGAGTAAATTGAATCAGAGGTAGTATATTCATTTGACGGTCTTTTATTCCTCCATGTGAAGTGCAAACACAAGACAAGTAAAATTAAGTTGCAAATTAAAGGCTAGCCATTCCGCGCGCAACGCGCGCGTTGACTGCCCTAGTAATATAAAAAGTAAAAATGTTTCATTTATTTGAACACAAAGCCACAGAGGGGATAGCATATATAGTCGGTCTACAACAAAATAAGAATTTTTTTTTTTTAACGAAGGATGACCAGGCCATATGGGCTACCTGGTTTACAAAAGAGTTTACAAAAGTCACTAAAAACAAGTGATAAGGAGATCAATATTAAGGATGCTAATTTTCATAATCTATGAATAATTAATCTAATTGGGTTTTAAAGAGTCAAATAATTCTGGTTGGTTAATACATGTGCTAGTGGATTGTTGATGTTTATGCCAAATTTCGCCTAAAGGCGACCTACGATTGGGACGTACGACAACTAGAGTACTAATTATGTAAATTGAATAAGGAAACGAATGAAAAGCTATAAAAGACAAGGTATTTTGGCGACGCAGAAAACCCAAATGTGGGAAAAACTGCGGGTGGGTGCAAGACCACCGATTTACTATGGAAAACTGATGATTATAATAAGTATAAGAACTTTTGATGCTAAGTTGAATGCGAGTGAGTTGTGTCTACTGAATACAAATGCTAAGTATTTATACTGAAGATAAATAATTAACTAAACCTAGCTGGAGAGTCGTTTGGAGTTGTCAATCGTTCTCCTAAAATCACGGAGGCAGTTGCTTGGACTTAGTCCTGAGTTTATCTTTTTGTTGAGGATAGTCTTGAACGGATTTCTGTTTAAATAGGATTAAAGATACTGCTGGGCAAAGATATTTCTAAGACTTGGTCAATCCTTATCTTTCGCTGAATCAGTTACCTCCTTGTACGATGTCCAGTCTTGTCGTGCGATCTGTCGTGCGTCTGGACGTGCCTAAAATTCGACCATAGCAGTTGACATGACAAATTCTTCCAATCAAGATTTATTATAGGTGATTTATGAAGGAGTTCTATCTTTGATAAGTGCAATTACTAGATATATCAAGGATCACTATTATGGAGATAATAAGTTCGTTCTTTTAGGTCGTCATTATTTGTTGCTAGACTATGATCAATGATCTTTGGGCAAGTCAAATAGTTCAAAGCCCACTAGAATGGATCCTATGAGGTAACACACAAAGGTATTGGGTTAAGTAAGTTAGAAGCCCATTTTATGGGCCTCATGAACAAGTAACTACAATAGGTCTATGATAGACCCTGATCCATCTAAAATAAGTGGACCACCAGCCCAAATACAATCCACCAGCAAAAACAAAACAACAAATAACGCGGCCTAAACTCTTGTTTCTTTCTTTCCACTCCAACAAAATTGACATAACATTAAATATGAACATTCACTCTTTCAAAGGCTGAAAAATTCTCATTTCTCTCTCTACAAATTCGAGCATAGCCATGGATGAAAAGCAAGAAACCAATGCAGAAGGTAAATAAAATATCTGAACCTATACTTTCTTTAAATTTCTTTGAATTTGCAATTACTCGTTCGTAGTTGTTATAATTTGTTAAAATTTCATTCATAGTTTTTATAAATTGTGTATAATTTCTAAACAATTTTCACATTTTTAGGGACCCAAATTCTTCTAATAGTGATGAAGATAAATTGTAAGTAAATTAAAACCCTATATAATTGTTGAATTTTGAAATTAAATGATGAATTGAAACCCTAAGTTATTTGAACAGGACAATTTCTCAAATCCGAAACAAAAGGAAGAAGAAATTGGATATAACAAGTCAAATTGTTGATCCAAAGATTTTAAAAGAGATAGACAAGCAACATTCAGAAAATGCAGAAACCGGGTAAATAGGTTCAAATATTTTGTGTTTTTAGTTCATATAATTCGTGATTGCTGTTCAAATGATTTGTGGTTTTAGTTCATATAATTTGTGATTACCGTTCAAATATTTTGTGGTTTTAGTTCATGTATTTCGTGATTACTGTTCAAAAATTGATATTGTTATTTTTTAAACTAAGAAGCATTATTTTATAAGTTCAAATATATTGTGTTTTTAGTTCATATAATTCGTGATTACAGTTCAAATATATTGTGGTTCTAGTTCATATAATTTGTGATTAATGTTCAAATATTTTGTGGTTTTAGTTCATATAATTTGTTATTACTGTTAAAATGTTTTATGGTTTTTAGTTCATATAATTTGTGATTCCTGTTCAAATTTTGATATTGTTATTTTTTAATCCTAGAAGTATTTGTTTTATTACAGCAACCAATATGAACTTCAACCCAAATCCACCACCCAACACCAATCCAAGAAGCTGAGAATCAAGCTCAAAAGGAGGCTGAGAATCAAGCTAAAAAAGAAACTTAAAAGGAGACTGAGAATCAAGCTAAAAAGGAAGCTCAAAAGAAGGCTAAGAAAGAGTCTCAAAAGAAGAAGGTTCAGAAGAAGCAAGAAAATGTTCAGAAGAAGAGAGAGGAAGTTCAGAAGAGTGAAATTAAGGAGAAAAAAAGAAAAAGAAGAGATAATGTTGATGATTTCATTGATCCAGACAATGTTGTGGATCTAAATTATGATCGAAAAAGAAGTAAAAAAAAAATCAGATTAAACAGGGAGTAGGGATCTTATAAAGAAGGGAAAAAAAAGTTAAAATGACGGGATTTGAAGAACAAGGTGAAGTTATGTTTAATTAAGAGAATAGTGCATTTAATGCCTGGTCCACATAGGATAGGTGGACCAGGGTCTATGTAAAAATTTGTAAAGTAACTAATCATGAATTGGATTGGGCTAGCATAGTTAAATTAGAGTTAGGTTTTGGACTTAGTCATGGACTCTTATTTAGAGATGAGATCTATAAATAAGGTCCACGCCTAGGGTTGTATGATACTCCCTCCGTCCCCGATTGATAGTCACTTTTGAAGAAAATCACGGGAATTAAGGAGAATTAAAGAAAGTACATTAAAAGTAAATTTACATTGGGTATGCAAAAAAGTAGAGTGAGAAAGTAATTAAAGTACATGGGAAATTTAAATTTACATGGGAAATTTAAATTTGCACAAATATTTTTGCAAATGTTAGAGAATTTTAGTAAAAAAATAATATTAATAGTAATTGAAAAAAGCAAATGTGACTAACATTTTGAGTCAACAAAAATGATAAAAGTGACTATCAATCGGGGACGGAGGGAGTACAACACAATTAACAGTTGATTGTGCATCAAGCAACCAGAAATCCCAAAACCCTCACCCTCTCTCTTTCTCTCTATCCCACGCCTCTCTCCTCCCCCCTTTAGACTCACGGCCGGCCACTCTTAGTGGCGCGTGGGGTGGTTCGTGATTTGTTCGTTGCTCGTTCTTCTCCTTAAAAGGTCAATTAAAGGGTTCAATTGCAACTAACTAGCATTAGTGGAGGTTTTAATTTGTGCTTGTGGACCAAGTAGAGGAATCACGTTTGAGGTTCTTTGTCTCCCTTGTTCTTGTTTGATCGCACGTGGAATCACGCTTCAAAGGTATTAATTCTAATTCTTTATGTGTTATGCATGATCTTGGGATTAGGTGCTATATGAATATGATTCATGTTTTCCGCATTCGTACCTATAAACTCCTACAATTTAATTACAACAAATTCCCATAAATTAAATAAATAAAGTAGGAAAGACAAAACATTAATTACATAGCTGCAATAAATTCCAAATTATAAGGATTCCTCCTTTTTTCATTTTTTATAGTGATTGATTCCAAAGAGCACTTAACAAAGTGAAACAGAGGGAGTAATTTACTTTATTTACCCATCTTAAACAAACTTAAATGGTTTGAAAGTAAAGCAAGAATATTTTAAACCATAGAGCGACACGTGTCAAAGCTAGTATAGTTCGAGTGTCTTATGTTTTAGTGTATACTAGTTTTGTGCCCCTTGCGATGCCCGAGTTGTTTTTCAAACTTTGAAATAAATTTTTAATCTATATGTCAAATTTCAAAATATATCTTTAATTTGAAATTAGTTAGGAATTGATATGCTTTTGTAACGATTTAAACTATGTAGTAGGCATGTAATAAATGACTAATAATAATATTGGTATTTTATGAGAGTGGGGGATAGCTTAAGTGGTTTGAGCTTCCCTCCTGACCTAGGAGGTCTTGGGATCAATTCTCACCCCTACCCTTATGAGCTCTCTAAACACCAAAAAAAAAATATTGGTATGTTTTTTAGAGTTATAATCTAATTATTTTTTTGAATAAAATTATAATTCAATTTATACATATGAAATATTTTAGAGTTATAATCTAATATTTTTTTGAATAAAAGTATAATTCAATTTATGCCTATGAAATGTTGGTATTTTTTGGAAAATAAAACTCTCAACTGACAATTTTATTCTAAAACTTCATCCAATAAATTTGATTGAAACTAATTAATTTATCTAATGAAGTCTATCTAAATACATCCAACGTGGCGCGACACTTGGCGAAAAGTTCGTTGTCTCGTGGCCTGGCTAAAAGCTTAGCTTTATATATTAGTTATATGATATAGATTAGTTTTATGATTAGTTAAGTGGTTATTCGTATATGAGTAAAATTATATTGTTAATTGGATATTCATTTTAATTATAAAATGTGATGTGTTGTTATAAATAAAAGTCTATTTTGTCAATAAAAAAAATTACTAGTATAAATTATTTTATGTATATTATTTTTATCCCAAACAAATCTATCCAATCCATTTTAACATGACATTTAATCTAATCACAATAATATCTATTTGTCGCTTATATGACTCGACACTTGGCGAAAAACTGGAATGTTAAGTGTCGTTATCTCGTGGTCTAGGTGCAAAACCGGCTTTATTAATTAGTGATATGGTATGATAACAACTGTATATCAAACAGATCACGGGCCAAAAGTCTATGATTGTTGATTATATTAACACAAATTACTGCACAAATCAATAGTACCACTTGACACACATACCATTTAACCTCTTTTTTTTTCTGTCTATTTTTTAAAAATAATTTATAATAAAATCATCAAATAAAGTTAATTCATTACATATAACCAACATTATTTCTTTCATATTCCCACTAACTTAAATATAGATTATAATAACATTAAACAGTTAAAATGCTCTAGGCATTAAGTAACTTGGATAATAATTTAAGTATCAAAGTGATGTGTTTTATTTTCTTAAAAACACACATCAAGGAAAAACTCGTGTGTCAAACGGGCCAAAAGGCTAGTTTAATTAATGAATAATTGATGTTAAATGAATTACAAGTACTATGTACATAATAACATAAGAATTTTCCACAGCTAGGATGTCATTGAACTCCCCTTCTTCAACCTTGCCACCTCAATTTCTTCGGTCGTATATAGTTTATCACCATGCAATGGTTATGTACCCTCCCCTGCAACTTCATCATATATATGAGAAGGCAATTGTATTTAATAATTCTTATATTTACAATATTTCTACAATTTACGAAGTGTATACACCAATTCTAAAAGACATTTGAATTCTTCATATCATGGTTTCAATCTTATCAAGTCTCTTCACTCTTTGCATGGACCTGATAAGCAAAGTCAGAAAAACACCTGCAACAAAATATGCAGTGATTTACTACCTTTGTGTAATGTATATACCAGAGAAACTTAAATGAAAATGCTTTTGCAGGCAGTGGAGTCTTACCTGCGCCTACAAACGAACTGTTAGCGACAATTTGACTTCCTTGGCTGCTGAAGGTGACCCCCAGGTTCAGCAGGGTACCGCCTAGAACTGTGTACATGGTTGCCATTTGCAATATTGTTGCCTTCCGAGCTGCTCTTTCTGACTAGAATAGTAGAGTATTTTACCCAACAAGAATTCAAGGCAGAAACTAGTCACGTTAATTTGCATATGCTCTTTTATAAAGTAATAATATATAGCTACAATTGCCTTCCTATCCATATTTTTTCAACACTCAGTCATCCAAAGCACAAGCAATGATGCATAGATGAGACGTCTGATTTTCTATAACAAGAAGTCAAGAATAGCTTTTGACCTATTGATATTTTTCACAGAAATTCCTACAGTATCATAGTATGTGTTAAAACTTAAAGCTTCCTTCGAAACGACACTAGTGTTCCAAAAATGGATGAACCCATCACACAGATCATATGTCTTGCCTTATAGGTTATAGCCCTAGACAGTTGCCCTGAAATACAGATGCTGTATAAAAATAGAGCTCAATCCCAACAGCTCCCTCAACTCCATGCTCAATTTAAAGAAAACTTCTCACATTAGCAGCTAACAAGTCGGTGCTAACTAGTAAGTTCCTATAAGAATGTATACAAGATCCAAAGTACAAATTGACAATACTGACAGTATGTTAAACAAAATTAGGACATATAAGACACAACTGCCCTGTCAAAAAAAGAAAAAAAAAAAAAAAAAAAGAAAAATAAAAGAGACACAATTGTAGGCTATGAAATGCACTGCATCCACCCATCCCAAATGACTTATCTCAACTAGGATAGTGTAACAAGTAACATGAACTCCATAGGCTTCCATGAATCAAATAACCAATTATTCACACAAATGTAAACTAAGGCCCACTACATTTTAGTTAGGAATTGCATAAGCTACACCAAAGCATGAGAAGTCATCGAGCTATCTATGTAACAAAAGTTTTAAGTTAACAGGCTTGGCAGCTACTGTTGGTAATGGAAAGAGTGAGGCCTGGCTATTTAATAAATAATATTGCAGAATTCTAGTCCAAACTGAATAGTCAAGTGTCCACATTAACATCACCGTGTTGAGTATCCAGCATGGATACATATAAATACTCTAATTATTAGCCTATTAGACAACACTTATGACATGCATCATCCTATCAATTGCCAATTGGCAGGTGCCGAGTACGTATCTGTTGCCTCTCTACACAGTGGTCATGACAACTAGGAGATCCTCACAACTCAAATTGGAGGTAAAATGTAACTTTGTACTATAGAATCTTTTTATAGGGTAAAACCTTAAATCCTCTCTTTCCCTCCTTCACATTAGAAGTAGCCCTTTCCTCCAGTCCCTCACAAAAAGAAAATAGTAGTAGAAGACTAGAAGAGGAATTATACAAGCATGTAATATACACAGATACACATCTTAACTTCAAGTGTCTCAAATCCATGGTCATACAGTACGAATATATGAGAACTAAAAATTACGTTTGGCGGGGGTTTACCTCAAGAACTCGCACTCGTAGCTTTAAATCTCCTGTTTCTAGTTGCTTCACAAACTCTTCTATGCGCTGGACTCGGTATGGCATGGATACTGTGTAGTCTCTGGCCTGCAAATATGAGATAAATTGATGGATTGTTAAATCAACTGTCTGAGCAATTTAGGAAACAAGAACTAATAGCAAGACAAAAGATTTGCTACATCTTCAGCTTGTTTCCTTATCTCCTGCACGAGTTGAACTCCTGTACGACGCCTGTCTTTCAGCTCAAGAAGCTCCTGCAGGGAGTTTATATACATATTAGATCTACTGCTGAAAGAAAAATTGACATACACATAAGTACTAGATGATAACATTATGCTTTATTTATCTCCATTACACATACTTGAGCATATGGTGCAGCAATCTTCACAAAGGAGAAATCCGGGTCAAGAAATTTGCCAACGCCTAGAGGAAAAAAGGGGAGATTGTCAAGTTTCGTCATATAATCACAAAATAATGCTCTCTTATAGCAGCAAGTAAGTTATTTACAGTCAATTAACTCAAACAACTATACTGGTGGGGTCTGGATAAACAACAGAAAGATTAAAGAGCACACTAAAAATTAACAATCTAGAACACCCTTTTAGCTTATACCATCTGTTTCTAGGTTCATAATCTCCTGTAATTTTACTGACTCAAAGCAAAAATAGTTACCCTCTAGCAGGAATGGGGTAGGATAATGAGCTAGCAATCTAGAACCTGACGATTGAAGTGAGCTATAAGTATATAATATGATGATCGAGTAATTTCCATACTATACTCAATGTCAGGACCAGGAGAGGATTGTACTTCTCTTAATGCTGATTTGACAAAATAAGATGCAGCACACTCAAGACACTATAATCACTAGTACATCAGTACATCCTGAACAGTTATGTTTAAGGATTCCAATCATCATAGTAAGAGAACACACCCTCATATCATAAATTAATCACCAACAAAGCTCAGGTCTTTTTTTTTACAATGTCAGCAGTGTAACAAACGAACACACTTTTTGCACTCTTCTGCTTCAAAAAATTTGGCTAGTGTGAGAAATTCTTTTTCATCCATTGTATTTTAAAAAAAGGACTAATCAGTCTGGTCTGGTAAACCGTGGCCAACTGGAAACTGATAATATTTTATTATGTGCATATGTGCGGTGTGCCGGTGTTCTGATAGGAAAGAGTCAGCAGAAGAATACCTTCAAGAGTTGAAAATGCCCTTAAGACGAAGGTAAAGGTAGATGGAAAGCGAAAGGGCTGATCTTGGGCAATAGCAAACAAATCCTGGAATATTTACAATTCATATAACAGAGTAAATCAGAAACAAAAGGATAGTGAATAGATCAAAATCAAGACCATCACCTGCGCTATATAGTAAAAGCATTCAGTAAAAATTCATCAGAGAATTCCATACTTAGGCCATGTTCTCTTAACCTTATTTTTGCTGAATTGAAATTATTTTTACTTAATACTTCGTACTTGATTACTTGTATAGTTGTATTATTTTTAAGGTGAAGAGGTCCTTATAAGGTCACAAGTTCGTACATCTAATAACTTCAAATATTTTCTGTACAAATAAGCTAAAAGGTTATTAGGTGAAAAGTACTCAAAGCTTTAACAATATAGAATAATATCTTATGGACCATGATTAATGAATAATGCAGATAAGTAAATCCCAATAGTAAAATAAATTTCCTCCCTCCCCCCCCCCTCCCTCTCACACTCAAAACCTATGAATAAAAGCAGCAATGTGAACTGGAACCTGATACCTTATCCTGCAAAACAAATTCAAGGTTGTGTTGTGTACTTTTTCATCTTGCAAAAGGTAAATTTCTGGCCTAATAAGTTTATATAAGAGTAAGTTCAAGACAAAGATAGGTTCAGATAAGGTAATAAAGTGTAACAAGTTCAGATATGTCTAACGGTTTTCAATTTTACAGACTACAGGCTACACAGCCTAGACCTAAAAAATATATACACCAATTTATAAAAGCCATCATGAATGCATGAGGCGGTCTAGCTAACCAAGGAATAGATTGAATAAGATGTTGATTTTCATACCTCACCAATAGCAGCCAATGTTTGCTGTTGATCTGGTGATTGACTCAATAAATTGTCTAAGAAGAACTGCACAGATCTCTTCACCTGTAAGCCAAATGAGAAGCTTTTCAGGTTTAAGATGCAGTGACACAAGAAGTGTTTATGACTTCCTGAAATTACATACCGCAGACAAATCTCCTGTAGGCTGAAGTGCTCCAAGATCAATGAGACTCCTAATTACCTGAGTGGATGAGGTTTTTCAGCAAATAATGAATAGGTTTTCCAGTGAAACCGAAGTTGAATCAACAATAAGCTTCTATACTACTCCCTCCGTCCCATAATAATCGACACGTTTGACCTTTTTTCACTATACACATAATAACTTGGACCGTAGATTCTTAGTAACATATAAAAAAAAATTTATCATAAAATATGTTGTTAAATAGGTATTAATACAAAGTTTCACAATATCAACTTATTATTTTTACTAATTTTTAATTATATACATTTGAGGTCAAATTAGCTCATTGGCATGTGTGTCATGTTTGAGGGTGTCAATTATTCTGGCATTTTGGGACGGGGAGAGTAATAAAGTCACCAACAGACACCCTTCATCCAGCCAAATGAAGAAGTTGATATAGCATATACTCACCAACATACTCTTTGAGAAAAGCTAAGCCTTAGGCTGGGAAATAAATTAAGAAGCATAAGATGTTGATGATGGCGAGCTACCAAATTATGTTAAAAGTCTAATCGATATACATATCCAGTGAACCCGACAAACTTTATGTGCTATTGGCCTATTGCAAATTGCTAAAATCTGTTACAGAAAGGTAGTAAAATGCATATTAATACCTTTGTTGCATCTTTCTCGTAAACTGCATAAAACAAATCCAGCAATCTTTCCCGTGTGAAAGATTTGATTTCTCCCATCATTCCAAAGTCGTAATAGATGATTGCTTCATCCTTGTCAATAGCAAGATTTCCAGGATGAGGGTCAGCATGAAAGAAGCCTGTCTTTAATATCTGCAATGATCCAAAATAGAGAAAAAAAATTATCAGTGCAACAAAGAACAGTAATTAGAGTAGTCAAAAGAACACACTCAAACTTTCAACTCTCGTGGCTAACAGTTGAGACTTTGAGACATAACCATCAGCCAAGAATTAATTAATCCCATCAATCAGTTTAATTGCAGAAAGGAGTAAGGTGAAGAGTATATCTAAGTTGTCAATTTCTTAATCATTTTACTGCATAAAGGCCATATATTTCCACAGTAAAGATTGTAGTCTGCATTTCCAATTAATAGCTACTAGATTGCACTGACAAGAAGAAATGCTTAATACATGATGCATAAAGCATGGAGTTTAAAAAATGACAAACACAGCATTGCAGCATGATATCTAATTACTACGTACAACCACATTGTAGCACACTGGCACATATCACTTTTTTCTCATGTACAGTCCTTCAAAGAATCCATAAGGAACTGAAAGGTTCAACATTATCATGCACATGGTACCTGAATTAAGTATGCTTCAATAGCACGTGATGCAATCCGAGAACGATTATAGCCACGTGCATCCAGCTTGGCCAAATTATTTATTTTCACACCTGATTGAAAAAGGAATCGATCAATTTGGTGAAATAAGCATTCAAAATTAAGCTTCTTAAAGGACTAATTAATTATACAGAGTAGTTCAACTCAGGCCAGAGCATATGAATACCAGCATCATACCTGGAACATATTCCAAGGTCAAAACCTTTAAGGCAGTATAATCCCAGTGAATCATCTGAGTAAGAGAAGGATACAATCACACTATTTTACTAAACAAGTTAACAAGGGAGGTAAAAAATACATGTAAAGACAATAGCTTGAAAATAGAAATGCCCAACAGAAAGAAACTCACAGGTACTCGAACCCATTTGACATTACGGAAATCCCGGCGAAATCTATCAGCATTTTTCCCTTCATTGATGTAGTCTATTTCTTGGTACAAAATTCTGCAGCACAATTTAAAAGTGAAAATTTCACAGGTCTAGTAAGTTCCAAGGAAATGCATGCCAAGCATTACAGTGGTCAAAGGCTGTCAAATTATCAAACAAAAAAAGATCAGTGTGTGTGTGTGTGTGTGTGTGTGTTTTGATAAGAAAGGGATAAAATGTTTCGTAGAAAAAAAAGGATAAAATGTTGATAAGAACCCAAATAATATTTTCATGAAAAAAAGAAATTTATAAATACTAGATACTTGTCAGCATTATTTTTTTAATGCAATCTTTAAGAGGGTGATATAGTCAATTGAGCCAAAAAAATTTCAAATTAAAGTGATAGTGTATTATGAAGAAGAAAGTTTTGATCAAGTTCTAGACTTCTAGTAGAGCAACTTCAATGAATTCAGTTTAGCATTTTAAGCATCCTATTATTTCATATGCAAGATAAAATAATGTTCTATGCAAGAAAGAGTTGCTAAGAGTGTAAGACAATAACATATGTATCACGAGAGCAACAATTTGCAATCAAACAGTATAGTTAGATTAGTAATTAACCAGTGGCTTCTAGTCACAAGAAAATCAGCAGAAATAACAAAGGATATAGTAATTACAAAGGAGCAAATATCTTGAATAACAGCTCTGATGTGAAAGTATGCAACAAATATCTTGTACAGTACCAACTAAGCTATGCATATAACCTAAAAGGGGATTGGGGGGAAAGGGAAGGACATTCTAGCACTGGAGTCAAATACTAACTATGTTTTATATCCCAGTACTTTTTTTTTTTTTTTTTATCGAGTTTTTGGACAAATCACAAGTGGTTCATACTTCATAGTTGTGAGGACTGAGGATTGCTGCTACACATGTATTTAAGTGGAATGACAGCTCTTTTTGTTTCAAACTTACAGGGGATTTATTATCTTTTGTTTATAAAGCGATACACTAGTCAAACCACTCTCATCAGCAGTTAGAGCTTCCCTACATATTCATCAGCATGATTGGCCTAACTATAACTCCGAGACAAATTCATCAGCATGATAGGGCTAACCATTACTCTGAGCCAAATCATTCTATATGAAGTTTTTTTTTTAGCATATGAGACTATGAGTAACCTGATTGTACAGTCACTTTATTGTTATAAGGCACCTTTCTACTTCATTTGTTTTTAACCATTAGCATATACAAATCAGTTCCCTATTTTCCTGTCATAAGGACAATGGTATAGGCACGAGATCTTCCAAAACCACCACAGAGTGATTTTATAACTCCCAAATTCTTTAGAGGATGGCAGAATAAATACAACCAACCCATCAGCAACCAACCAAGAACCTCAGACTGTCACTCCTCAATCTGTAACTATTTACAGTTCCATTCATCCATGCCCGACATGCATAAGTTAAAGGCAAAGGGATGTTGATGTAAGCTACTTTAACAACACAATATAGGACTACACCTCTTGAACTTAGACATTGTGAAAACTAATTGTTATGTCCGATTAAGCTATCAAGTTATATTTTTCCAACAACATTTGGTCATATCAACCCTTAAAATGTAAAAAACCCTCATCCTACCTTAATCCCAGCATAAATTCTAATGCATCGTATTAAATCCAATTAAGACAACCACCAAGGTCAATAGAGAAAAAGGACAAGAATTAGAGCTGAAAGCACAAAGTACAGCATATCATCCTCCATAGAGAATTAACTCAAAGAAGGAACACCAGTGAAATTTTAACAACAAAAAAGAAATAACAAACAGTTTAGAACTTACGTAGCACATTCTTCATATATACCAATCCAATCCCTAGTTGGACCTCCTAAAGACTCACTTTTCTGGAAATATTCTGCAATCAGCTTCAGATTTCCTGAGTTTAAAGTAGCCAATTATTTTATGCAGAAACCTCTGGAAGCTAAATTGAGAGACAAAAAAAAAAAAAAAAAAAAAGTGTAGCAACCTACAATTCATGTATGACTTCATTATATATCATGGAGAATAGCAACTATGACGCAGGCCACGTAGCAAGTGTAGATGGTCTTTCTCATAAGATGCTAATGTAAATAATGAAAGGTGACAAGAAAAAAGGAAAGTATGACCATAACCAACTGATGAGGTTTCTGCCTAGAGAGAGCAAGTGGTGAAGGTTTTTAAATGTAGGTAAAGAAAAAAAATTAGTCTGATTATTATATGAGCAGTGAAAATCCCTTTATTGCTAATCTCATTTTATTCGCAGGCCAATAAGCTTGAAAAAAAAGTATAAGACCAAAATCATCATGATTTAATGCTTTATAAGTTAAGGGAACATATTATTAGAAAAACTATTTCACAAGGACAATTTAATTGTTTTAAGACGGTGCTCGAGAGCCAATCCTACCCTATAGTGTTTTGGTGAGACTGTTGCTTTAGTTATAGACAATTTTTGGTAGTCATAATAAGTCAGCATTGCTTACGTAAATCAATATCAAAAAGTCTCTTCAAGCCAGGCCTTTGAACTTTTACAACAACTTTCTCTCCATTATGCAGGATAGCTCGATGAACCTACAAGGGACATTAACAATGTTTAATGTCACAGAATTGAGTAAGCACTTGAAATGCAGCATGCCAGCACAAAACAGTCTATATTAGTCATAAATTCTAGTTTGCATTATTCAAATCTCATTCTTGCTTTATATTCCCTATATGGAAAGTTAAAAATGCAAGAATACTTTTAGCTGTGTCAAAAATCTAGTGAATTCAGTTATATTAGTATGTGTGCTGATGTGGTTATTTTATTTTTATTTTTATTTTTTTTCACCATGAGAACAACTTTATTTGATCAGCCCTTACATAATCAGAAAACAGATATATAGCTTTTGCAAATTTAGTAAGCACAGGAAGCTACAGTAACATTTTCTGTAGAATATACATGTAATAATACAAAATTTACAAATTTATCTAAATATTTTGTCAATGTAGCAGATCAGCAAGGATATCTTAGCCTCCAAGCGTAAGATGGACACAAGGTCATTTAATCATCTTACTGGTGGAAAAATGCCCCCAAAAACCTCCTCGCTTATAAAATTATGAGGCTTATCTTATCAAATGGTAAACCACCATCACATCAGGACTAAAATGCTGAGAGAAATCAACTTCAACATCCCCAAGTAAGTTCTTATGATCTCTTGTCTATTTTACCAGAATTAATCTTTCAGTTTTCAAAGCAGCATTTTCTATCTTGAAGACAGTCGCAATATAGAAAGAATGATATGGAAATCTCAAGAAAGTATAAATAAGAAATGAAGTGTGGCATTGTTTGTGACATCCTTGTTATAGAATTATGCTTTGGTTTTGCATGGTTAGGGTAGTTCTTTGATCTCAAGATGCTCTGGCCCATGAAAAGGCACTTTATACCAGGAGCAGAGGAACTTGACTTTAACTATCTTGAATTATATAAATCCAGAATATACAACTGGAAATTACAGTAATTTTTAAATCAAGTTCACATTTTAGTAAACTGCTTGAAAGGGCCTCTTGACTAATCTTGATTTGTTAGAAGTAATGTTGTGTACATATTGTGATACGGACCCCCAAAATGTCCACAAATCAAAGATAAGTACATAACCATATTTCAGACTTGTTGCGATTTAAGTCAAGTCCCAAGAAGAATAATACGTAGTACAGTATATGGAATATCGCCGTATGACATTGCTATCCATTCAAGAGCAGCCTTAAATAAACGTTCACAACTGACCCGAGAATTTACTGAAATTATTTTTACCACTGTGATCATTTGACAAAGAAAAAGAGTAAAAGTCAGAAGGGACACCTGACCAAGACTAGCAGCAGCAATAGGCTGATCTTCAAATTCTCTAAAGAGAATGTCAACAGGAGCTCCAAGTTCAGCAGCAATGAACTCTTTTGCTTTGTTCGATGAAAATGCAGGTACCCTATCCTGCAAACAATTCCATATGTAAAATAAGCTCATCAGAATCTGAATATAAATGATATTGCTTTGCTTTGAATAGAGCATAGAAAAGGCATCTTGTGAGTTGTGACCATATATGTCTAACCTGCAACTTCGCAAGCTCATCTACATACTCTCGGGGAAATAAATCAGATCTCGTAGATGATAGTTGCCCAATTTTAATAAAAGTTGGACCAAGCTGCAGCACACGTTCCCTCAACCATGAAGCAGTTCTTTTCCTTCTCTTCTTCTGCACATAACAGTATTGAGAGCGTATGTAAATAAAGCCCAAACAAAATTACTAAAAGTGTAACTGTTAGAGCCAAAGGACAGGAGAACATGATCCAAACAGGATAGAAGCAATAGGCATCAAATTAACATTTTTTTAAAAAAATATTTATAAAAAAAGGACATGAAACATACTTGCTTCTCTTCATCAAATCCACCAATGTATGCCCATTTTGCATTCTCTAATAAAACACGTACACGAAGAGAAAGAACAAACGACCAGACATCAGCAGACCTTTGGACAGAACTGTAATTGTCATTAGCCCAACTAAACCCTGCATCACTCGGCATTACCCTTGGTTCCTCTAAAGGAGGAAGTCCTTCATCCTCCAAAACTCTGGACCTCTTAACCAAGGATGAAGGAGCTTCTCTTGTAACTATATTCACTCCATTAACCACCTTACTTGCTCCATTAATAACCTTACTTGCTCCATTGATATTCTGCTTGGTACCATTCACTGCTCTAGCCTTGTTAACAGGGGGGTTTCTTATAGTTTTTTACAACTTCACTTGTTGGCACCAATTTAATTGAATGTTTGTCACTACCAGTACCTGTCGGCTCTTTGGTTTGTCGCATCTCCACCTGAAACCGGAAACCTTTAGTAAAGGCTTGCCCCTCAGACTTGGGCAATCGTCTCCCAGAAATCGAGCATGAAGAACCAAGGTCATCAACTGCTGTTCTTTGTTGGTATAGCTCAAAATTGCGGCAATAACAGCCCTGTGAAGCTAGTATTGCCGCCATTTAAGCAAGATCCTCACAAAAACTGATCAAACACAAACTTTATGTTACAATTACAACTAGTTCTAAAACCATGACATAAATGAAGTCTTCAGAAAATCAAATTCCACATTTAATAAAAATAGTAATCAAATAGCTACAATGAACAATGAATTTAACTCAATCAACACTTCAAATTTACACAAAACTACACATGATATCATTCCATGCAAACTTAAGTAACGAAATTCGATGTAAATAGAGCAATTAACCTACCAAACTCAAGTCCTAGCAATACCACAAGCTGATGTCAGTACATTACAAACATACATATTCAACAAACACAAAACTATCAAACGTCCAATATCATAACAGAAGTATATTAAAACAAATTGATTGTCACGTTGATAATGTTTAAACTAGTAACGTGACAACTAAGTTCGGACCGAATTAGTAATATACAAAACAAACCCCACCAACATAATAGAACTAATAATCAACTTCAATTTAGCAAATGGCGTGCAAGAAACATATACCCACATAACCATTAATCAATTTTACAGTAAAAAACACAAAAAAAAAATGTTACCTTTCAGAAAGACCCAGTATCAAAGCAACACGCTATTGCCAAATTCTCCTCAAACCCAGAAATTAAATCAATCAAAAATGTCAAAATCGAGAGTTTCTTAACAATTTGACTATTCATACATCAAAAAATCAAAGAGGGTATTGTATTTGTTGCAAAGAGAAAGAGAGAGATTGAGAAAATTTTAGAATAATTAATAAAAATAAATAAATTTAATTAAAGGAAGTATAATTTGGACTGACAATGAATATAATTAATGGATGCAAATGCGTTTCGTGTGTATATGCACATCAACGGCTGTGAGTCACAGACTTTTGGACGAATAGTAGTTGCTGTATTTTCACTGTTTGGTAAACTAACTGTTGACGTGTCCTTTGCTGTCACCTGTGATACCGTCACAGCCGATGAAATATGTACTAGTTGTCTCGTACAGTGTATAGTAGTATTTAGTATTAGTACAAAGCTGGGAAAAACATTAGGATTTTTCTAGTATTAAAATATCATATAACTAATATATAAAGCTAAACTTTTAGCCAAACGACGAGATAGCGACACTTGGCGCTCTAACTTTTCGCCAAGTGTTGCGCCACGTAAGATATAGTTATATAGAATTCAATTTGTATGATAAAAAAATTAATTTAGAATTCTATTTTCAATCAAATTTGGATAGAATTTTAGGATGAAATTGTTAATTTAGAGTTTTATTTTCGATAAAGTACCAATATTTCATATGTACAAATTAAATTATAGTTTTATTAAAAAAAATTATTACACTCATAAATTATAGAGCTGTCAATTCGGGTAAACGGGTAGGGTTTGGGTTGGGTTAGTGTGGGTCGGGTCAACTCGGGTCGGTTAATTTTGGGTTAATGTCATAATCTTTACGGGTCGGGTTCGGGTTGGGTCATGCTTGAGTCGGGTAACGTCGGGTCATACATCTTTTCGGGTTTGGGTCGGGTTTAGGTCGGGTTAATAACATGTCGGGTTACATTCGGGTCGGGTGAATAATAGGTCGGGTTTAATTCGGGTTTTCACGGGTTAAAACGGGTTAGGGTCATTTTCGGGTTCGAGTCGGGTTCGGTTCAAGTCAATAATTTGCGGGTTATAACCAGGTCGGGTCAATCTCGGGTTTGAGTCGAGTTCGGTTCAAGTCATATAATTTGCCGGTTATAATCAGGTCGGGTCATTTCCAAGTCGGGTCATTCCCGGGTTCAAGTCGGGTTCGGTTCAAGTCGATTATTTGCGGGTTACAATCAGGTCGGGTCATTTACAAGTCGGGTCATGTTCGGGTACAAGTCGGGTTCAGTTCAAGTCGATTATTTGCGGGTTACAATCAGGTCGGGTCATTTACAAGTCGGGTCATGTTCGGGTTCGGATCTCAAATATTGGGTTAATCTGGGTATCGGGTTGATTTCAGGTCTAGTCATATCAGGTTTGGGTACATTTTCTGGGTCGCTTTGTTAACAGCGTATGTAATGACATTCACGTTGACTCATTATCAATTACTTCGCTTATTATAAGAGAAATAATTTCACATAAGTTAAATTCTAATAAATCTAGATAAGATAAGGTTTAATTTAGATTTTTAGAAGATAAGTTCAAACCCTATTCTAATCTATTCACATTGTTTCCACTCATTGTAGGGATAACAATTTCAGATAAGTTCATATCCGAGATGACTTGTTTTGATAAAATACAATAAGTTCATATAAATTCGGATAAAATAAGTTTAGTTTAGATAAATTAAAATACAACAATTTTTTTTCTAAACTTATTTTATTTGAAATTATCTAAACCTATTTATTTTTTATAAGTTCATATCCGAGTTCACGTTTTTTTTAATGGCATTTTTTTTAAATAAGATTAAATAGGCAAATGAATAATAAAATTAGAAAAAAAAAAAGATCAATAAAAGCCTTTTAACAACTCTTGTTCGAGTCACCACTTTCTCGAGTACAAACAAGTCAAGTCATGATCGGGTACAGGTAAATTATGTGGGTCAGATTATCATCTTATTCAATCATTATCACGTTCAATTCAATCATTATTCAAAATTATTATTATTTTTAACTTTTTTTTATTTGAATTTTTTTTTTATATATAAAATATAGGATAAAACAAACAAGCCTAAGGTCAAATTGTATTTGTAAACCGTAATTGACTACATTAATGCACATGCGCCTATATAGTAGTAGTATTCGTACACCATAATTGTTTAATTGAAATATATAATGAACTTGCATATAAAAAGTAGTAGTATTCGTAAATCGTAATTACTAGAGAATTGTAATACAAATAATAGAGAATTTTATTGAAAATATTTGAATAAGCTTAAATAGGAAAATAACTCATATAATTAGGGAAAAAAATATGACATAATATTATTTGGAGAAAAATGTGATAGTTTACGACTTAATTAGGTAACAAAATAAAAAAAAATATATAAAAAGGAAAAAGAGTGATTAGAGCGTTCATTTCAATCATCAGTAATTCACTCTCAAACTTCAAATTATCACCTTCATTAGAGCGTAGAACTCCTAATATACTAAAATTCTCAGCGCAAATCTCGCCATTTCCGCCATTACAATCTAGATTTCCTAATATACTAAAATTCAGAGATCCACCCATGGCTATAATTGACGAGGGTTAAATCGGTCGCTACAATCTAACTCTCAATCAAACAATACTTATACGAACACCCTATAACCAAGTACAATGGCAAATAAAGGTTCGGTCCACGAGGAACGAGAGTAATTGCAAATCAATCTTAAACCTAAGCTAGTTCGAAATCAATGGAAAATGGTGTTCTAAAATACTACTAATAAGATGGAATAAATCAATAAACTAAGACACTAGGGAGAACGGGAATTCACCAAACCATCGGTAACTACGCAACAAGGAATCACAGAGACAAACGGGATATGCAAAGACTATATGTCTGATCAATATCATGTGATAGGAAGACAACGGGCAATACTAAGCTTGGATTTCTCATGCACTTAACATTACTCGATACATAATCAAACCACATTCAATAATGAAATACTCAATTCACAATCTCTTGTTCAAATCAAGGATATCATGCAATCAAATTCAAGATTCTAGGTTAGCTACTCCTATTATAATGAATTAACATGCAATCGCATATAATCAATTTAATCACAATCCGTTTATCAAAATCAATCCTCAATTACATAGATTACCTAGGCTGGGTTTCATCCCGAAACCCTAGCTAGGAGACTACTCACACATATTCATAATCAAAGCAATAATGAATTCCAAAAGCATAATAGATATAAACATGAATTCTGATTAAGGAATAATAAAGCTTGATTAATAAACAAGAATGAATCATACCAATTGTATTGATGCGAATCAATGGAAAAGTTCAGAACTTTGATATCCGTCGTCAATGAATAATACAAAGAATCTTCACAAATCTTGCTTCAAATCAATCCAAGAAAACTAAAATCGCTAGAATAATCTCTAAGAAAACTAATGAATCTCTAATACTAAGAACGTTCTTCAATAACTCTCTACAAAGGCTCTCAAAACTATCTCTAAAAACTCTCTTTTAATCCTCTTAAAGTCGGGCCTTATATACGTATTCTAATTCGGAGAAGTCAAGCGCGCAGTTAACCCTGGATCAGCACGGCCGTGCTGTATTTGGCACGGCCGTGCTAGCTTGTCAGTAAGTAAACCGGGTTTCTTCTTCAAATTGGCACGGCCGTGCTATATATGGCACGACCGTGCAGCTTCCTGGCACGGCCGTGCTGAATTTGGCACGGCCGTGCTAATGCCTGGCACAGCCGTGCTGAATCTGGCACGGCCGTGCTAATGCCTGGCACGGCCGTGCTGAATCTGGCACTGGCACGGGCATGGAAATTGGCTTGGCACGGCCGTGCTAATGCCTGGCACGGCCGTGCTGAATCTGGCACGGCCGTGCAGCATAGGCAGGAAGGTTGCAGGCACTCTGTTTGAGGCGTGCAATATATCGTTGGAAAGCTCTTCAAGTCTACTTTCCAATGCAATTGGAATCACTCCATTATCATTTGTATACCGAAAGTTGTGAGCAAAATAGTGAACAGGTGTCATATTTGTGAACTGTTCTGCCTTGCCTGCTACTTAACTTGCCTTTCAAGGCCTTGAGAACCGCAGCAAAGCCTTAGCTTGGTGGACTAGGATCGATAATAGCCTGATTACGCACCAATGGTTTGGGACTCGACATAACTTGGTCAACTATACCTGTTATCACACCAAAAACAGACCGAAACCCGTGAAGCACGTAATATGAAGGAAACGAGTGTAACAAGGCAATAAACGACCAAAACGGGCCTAAATACATCCAAAATCACCCATTTATATGCCTTAAAGCGCGCCCTAATGTGCGCTTGTCAAAATCCCCCAAGCTACACTTTTGCTAGTCCTCGAGCAAAACTAAGGGATACACACACACACATGATCAAATAAACTATTGCCATTACATATAAATCCAATTTAGCACGGAATGAAATCAATGGATCCTACTTAGAACAACCATGCACGGAATGAAAACTCACTCAAACAAGCAACGAGACACACAATCCAAGGTATCGTTGATCAAAATGCAAACAAAACCTAAACCAAGCATAGAGAACAAAGAAGTCATGCTTCCCTCTAAACCCAACCAAACCGGCCACGTCCTCCCCTTTTGCTTCAAATCACCACCCTAATTGGCCCCTCGTGATTCCTCGAAGGAACCGGAAAAAAGTGATATTTGGAGGAAATAACAAAGGTATCCCGACATCTCGATTACGCATAATCTTTCCATAGGGTTGAAAGGTATCTCCCTCCACCGTTTGAGAACCGAACACCTCTAAAGTCTAAGGGTCTTAAAGGGTTGTAATGTATTGGCAATGGGTAAGGTAGGTGAAAACAATTTAAAAAATGGGGTTAATTCTAAAATGAAGCGCAAGAATCACAATTCTCAAAAACAATAGTTCAAAAGATGCAATTCACATTCCACAATAAACATTGATCACACTTTTACACATCCCAAACTCTCTATGTTATACACACTCAAATCACCTTTTTCAAACTTCAAAGCTTTTATTCATATGTCCTCGCCTTTTTCACAATTCGGACGGCTTTTCTCCTTTTTTTTTTCTTTTTGATTTTCTTTTCTTTTTTTTTTCTTTTTTTTTTCAAAAACAAATTTTCATATTACATCTTTACAATTAAGCTCACTTTCAAACTTGCTCAAACCAACTATCGATCATTATTCTTGATTTATACACAATAAGCTCAAACAAACCTTGCGAGGTAAACGCTTCACAACTAAGGGTTGGTAAAACATCGGCCATCGGGTTTGTAACATGGGTAACCAAGAATGGAATTAAAGGCTCAACATGGTTAGCAAGTAAGATGATGTAAAAAGAAAATTAATTTGTAACAAAACAAAAGGAACAAGAATAAGAAAAATGAAAAAGGTGCCCTCTTCCTCCCTTAAAAGTGTCAAGTCGGTCTTGGGAGCTACAAGTCAACACAAAGATCGAAACATGCGTAATCAAGGATCCAAATATGCCACTCAAGAAGAATGATGAAGGCTAGAACAATAAAACCTCACGGGATTCAAAAACAAAGCAACTACCAATTAAGGGGATCAAATCCACAAATGGGAAGCGACTCCATCTTACCACAGCCCAAAGGCATAGAGTTTCACATGACAAAAGTGTTCTAACCAACTACCTTCGCCTAGACTCGTCTACATTGATCAACAATAGACTCAAACTGTGTATTCATCACTGGCTTAAGTAGAAATAGATATTCCACACACATTCATTCACGTTTCGAATCCAAATATGAGCATTATTCCAAAAGTTTATGCAATTAGACAAGTTTATCACGATCCAAAAATATAGGAAAAGACTATGAGGCAAATCATATAAACTAGACTACACATTCTCATAACAGAAGCTTTTCCTATATTGCACACAAAAACAAAAAAAAAACTAAAGGAAAAAGGGAAAGATTTCACCAAATGCTTCTTGAAAACACACTAAGACAACATGAGATGCGGCGAAGCTCCTAATGCTACCTCCATGAGTCTTCATATCTGCACAGGTTAGATAGAAACAAACCAAAAAAGAAACCAAAAGAAACTCGTTTTTTTTTTTATTTTTTTATAGGAATATGAAGAAAAACAAGGGAAAATCAACAAGGAAACCATTCACCCCCCCCAAGCTAGTATAGACATTGTCCTCAATGTCAGGCATCGAGAGACTACCTAGAAGGCAAAAAGGGAAAGAGAAAAGTACCTCATTGACTGGGTCTCGGGTTGCCTCCTGGAAGCGCTTCTTTAATGTCATTAGCTTGACGCAACACATGGATTACAGGTTACCCATAATCAATACTTGCCATTGCAGTGGAGATAAGCTCACCATTCTTATTCTTGACAATAGTCATCGCCCCTTTCTTAGGTACTACAAACACAGGGGAAACCCTTCCTTGATGTGTTGGAAGGGGTTTAAGCTTTACCTTTGGTGCTTCATTAGCCTCCTTTGCAGTGGCCACATCTAATGCATCTAGAAATTGCTCCTCCATGTCCCTGTTTTCCTTGTTCTCATTCAACTCAAAATCATGATTAGTATAGAATAATTCGTTACGCATATCAGAGACAATGGAATCAACAGTGTCAACCATCATGCAATTATCAGAATTAGAACAAGGATATTTCATAGTTTTATTTAAATCAAAATCTAAAACCTCCTTTCCTACTTTCAATGAAATCTTGACACCCTTTACATCAATAAGGGCCCCCGAAGTAGCTAGGAAAGGACGTCCTAGAATTATAGGTATATGAACATCCTCATCCATATCTAGGACCACAAAGTCAACAGGTATGACAAACTTCCCCACCCTTAGGGGAACATCTTCCACTTTACCCTTTGGAAATTTGATCGATCGATCGGCTAATTGAAGGGATATGTTAGTGGGAAGAAGTTCTCCTATATTTAATCGTTGATAAACAGAATATGGCATGAGACTAACACTAGCTCCAAGATCACACAAAGCATTATCAATATTCATTTTATTAATAGCACAAGGGATTGAGAAATTACCTGGGTCTCCCAATTTGGGAGGCATCTTGTTCATGATGATTGCACTACAATTCGCGGTGAGGTTAACAGTTTCCACCCCATCACAATTCCTCCTGCCACTCAAAATATCTTTCAAAAACCTAGCATAGTTAGGCATTTGTGTTTATAGCGTCGGTGAATGGTATGGAAAGGTGAATTTGCTTCAAAGTATCTAAAAACTTACCGAATTGAACATCCAACTTATGTCTCACAAACTTATGGGGGTAAGGAAGTTTTTGCAATAGATTGGGCTCTTTGACTTGTGTTACTTCCTTTTCATTTAAGACCTCTACAGTTTTATCATTCTCTCCGGTCCTCTCCTCCTCACTCTCTATAACAGTATCAGTGGTAGGTGTAGTCACAGATTGACTCCTAGGGGGTACTACTTCATCGCTCCCCCTTAATGTCTTTCCACTCCTAGTGGTGATAGCATTTACAGAGTTTTTAGGGTCAATACCTTGAGGTGGGAGTTTTGACACTCCAACCCCATCCTTTATAGCACTAGCCAACTGAGAAATCTGGGTTTCAAGCATTTTATTATGTGTCATCACTTCATTAAACTTTTTGTCACTGGTGGCCATGAAAGTGTTGAACATTTTGGTCTGTGCTTCCATCATCTCCTCCAAACTAGTCCTTTGCGATGGTCCTTGAGCATTGTAGTTGTCATTAGAGGCTCGGGAGCCACGCGCATTAGACTGTTGGGGATTTTGATTTTGGAAGTTGTTCCTGTTACCATTGTTATTCCAATTTCCCCTGTTATTGGCATTCATGCTCTGATTGTATTGCCCTTGATTACCTGCATTTTGTTGGTAATTATTCTGATTACCAAAATTACCATGTTGATTATAAGACCCTTGGGGATTTTGGTCCCTTTGGTTCATGTTTCCCCACTGGTTTTGTTGTTGGTAGTCAGAATTATTACCCTGTTGATTATAATTGTTCCCTCTTTGATTAGGTGGTAAATATCTGTTATTGTCATTCCTAGGTCTATTATCATAAGACAAGGCATTGACTTGTTCATTATCACACTCATTACCATCATTATAGTTGGATTGAAATTGGGAATCTACGTTACAGGCAGAGGTATTATGGTCATAAGACCCACAGTTTTCACAGAATATACATCCAGCAGGCATATTATTAGAGTTAGAGTGCATACCTGCTCCCTTAGAATAGGATGGAAGATTTTGATGCGGTGGATCGTTGAGCTTCTCTTTGATAATTGACATTTCCTTACCTAGATTTACAATTTGCGATGTCAAATTCCCGATTGCATTAAGATGGTCTACCGAATAGACCGCTCCTCCACTCTTGCTCATGGCCTCTCGCTCTCCATCTTGCCAATCCATGTGGTGTCGTACCACAACTTCTATGATATCAATGACTTCTTCTTCGGTTTTGTTCATAATGGGGCCACCTGCTCCCGCATCCAAACTGGTCTTCCCTTGAGGACTCAATCCTCCATAGAAAATCTGTAAAACTTGATATGTTGGGATTCCGTGGTGTGGGCACTCTCTTTGATACTCCTTGTACCTTTCACAGGCTTCGTAGATTGACTCCCCACTCCTTTGCCGAAATCCCTGGATCAAAGCTCTAGCATCGGCCGTCTTCTTTTGGGAATAAAATCTTCCCAAGAATGCTGTCGTGACATCATCCCAAGTGTGTAGAGAGTTCGGCTTCACCTCCTTCTCTAACCATTCGAGAGCTCTCCCAATAAGTGAAAAGGGGAAAAGCTTCAATCTCACGAACTCTTGATTCACCCCATTAACCTTGATGGTATTGCAGTACTTCTCAAATTCGTTCAAATGAGCCAAAGGGCTCTCATGCTTGGCACCACTAAACTGCCTTCTCTCGATGAGGGTGATCATAGCCGGCCGAATCTCGAAATCATTGGCCTCAGTAGTGGGTGGAGCAATCCCACTTGAAGCTCTATACGCCCCAGGAGTTCCCAACTCCTTAAGGGGTCGTGGTGCTGGCCGATTGGGTTGGCGCGGTATGTCTGCCATTGGAACCTGTTGTGTGTTGTGTTCCTTTCCTTGAGAGTTTGATGACGTCAATCGAGATTTACGATTGCTCTTCAAAGTTCTTTCGATTTCTGGATCGAAGGGTATTAATTCTCTCTGTTTAGACCTGCGCATACACACTAACCAAACCAATTAAATAGCAGGGCTACAAGTGTAGCCAAAAGGGAAAAATCTTTTTGTGATTTTTACGATGAACTAGACTCAAGAAATCAAAAAGCAATTAACAAACATCGTTCCCCGGCAACGGCGCCATTTTGACAAGGGTTAAATCGGTCGCTACAATCTAACTCTCAATCAAACAATACTTATACGAACACCCTATAACCAAGTACAATGGCAAATAAAGGTTCGGTCCACGAGGAACGAGAGTAATTGCAAATCAATCTTAAACCTAAGCTAGTTCGAAATCAATGGAAAATGGTGTTCTAAAATACTACTAATAAGATGGAATAAATCAATAAACTAAGACACTAGGGAGAACGGGAATTCACCAAACCATCGGTAACTACGCAACAAGGAATCACAGAGACAAACGGGATATGCAAAGACTATATGTCTGATCAATATCATGTGATAGGAAGACAACGGGCAATACTAAGCTTGGATTTCTCATGCACTTAACATTACTCGATACATAATCAAACCACATTCAATAATGAAATACTCAATTCACAATCTCTTGTTCAAATCAAGGATATCATGCAATCAAATTCAAGATTCTAGGTTAGCTACTCCTATTATAATGAATTAACATGCAATCGCATATAATCAATTTAATCACAATCCGTTTATCAAAATCAATCCTCAATTACATAGATTACCTAGGCTGGGTTTCATCCCGAAACCCTAGCTAGGAGACTACTCACACATATTCATAATCAAAGCAATAATGAATTCCAAAAGCATAATAGATATAAACATGAATTCTGATTAAGGAATAATAAAGCTTGATTAATAAACAAGAATGAATAATACCAATTGTATTGATGCGAATCAATGGAAAAGTTCAGAACTTTGATATCCGTCGTCAATGAATAATACAAAGAATCTTCACAAATCTTGCTTCAAATCAATCCAAGAAAACTAAAATCGCTAGAATAATCTCTAAGAAAACTAATGAATCTCTAATACTAAGAACGTTCTTCAATAACTCTCTACAAAGGCTCTCAAAACTATCTCTAAAAACTCTCTTTTAATCCTCTTAAAGTCGGGCCTTATATACGTATTCTAATTCGGAGAAGTCAAGCGCGCAGTTAACCCTGGATCAGCACGGCCGTGCTAGCTTGTCAGTAAGTAAACCGGGTTTCTTCTTCAAATTGGCACGGCCGTGCTATATATGGCACGGCCGTGCAGCTTCCTGGCACGGCCGTGCTGAATTTGGCACGGCCGTGCTAATGCCTGGCACGGCCGTGCTGAATCTGGCACGGCCGTGCTGAATCTGGCACTGGCACGGGCATGGAAATTGGCTTGGCACGGCCGTGCTAATGCCTGGCACGGCCGTGCTGAATCTGGCACGGCCGTGCAGCATAGGCAGGAAGGTTGCAGGCACTTTGGTCTTCTTAAAACAGTCACAACTTCTTATCCAGAGCTTCGTTTGAGGCGTGTAATATATCGTTGGAAAGCTCTTTAAATCTACTTTCCAATGCAATTGGAATCACTCCATTATCATTTGTATACCGAAAGTTGTGAGCAAAATAGTGAACAGGTGTCATATTTGTGAACTGTTCTGCCTTGCCTGCTACTTAACTTGCCTTTCAAGGCCTTGAGAACCGCAGCAAAGCCTTAGCTTGGTGGACTAGGATCGATAATAGCCTGATTACGCACCAATGGTTTGGGACTCGACATAACTTGGTCAACTATACCTGTTATCACACCAAAAACAGACCGAAACCCGTGAAGCACGTAATATGAAGGAAACGAGTGTAACAAGGCAATAAACGACCAAAACGGGCCTAAATACATCCAAAATCACCCATTTATATGCCTTAAAGCGCGCCCTAATGTGCGATTGTCAATAATTCACCACTATTCGGCCTCTCTTAGACTCACACAATCCCACTCTCAATCTCAAATCTCACTCCCGTATTCTACCTTCAACAAGGAGTCAAGGAGTGGTAATCAGTCCAATTTTACATTTTAATATTATTCTTAGCATTTTAATTTTAAATAATTTGTTAATTTTACATTTTAATATTATGCTTAGCATTTTGATTTTAAATATATTTAGGGATTAAAACGTTTAGGGCAAATTTTTAGATTTAGATGTTCTTGATAATTTTTAGGGGTTTAATTTGTTAATATGTTTTGGTGTTAAAGGGGTCAAACTATCATGGCGGAGGATGGATTTGATTACGCAGCTGAAAGAGGTATGGTTCATTCTAATTAAATTTTGCAGATTCCATTTATATGCTTCAGTTAAGGAGATAGTGATTCAGAAACAATAAAACGTGAAATTTAATGTATCAATCTTATACTATATGCCATTGTAAAGTAATTGGCAAAAATTAATTGATTTGCATGTATATAGAATCGCCAGATTAGATCAAAAAAAAAAAAAGAATCGCCAGATTTATAAGTTTCTGGTTTTGCTGTCACAGTTGCTCGATTATAGGTGTTGTGTGTCTCTTTTACTAAGTACTATGTATGAATTAAGAGTAGAACAAAATATTGGCAATCATATGTCTTACTATTACAAAATATATTTCAAAATTCTCTTTATTACAAAGTAGTATAATAAATTATGCATTTTTATTGATCCAACTCCTAATCTTTGCCTGATTGTTTGGTGTAGTGGGTGACTTCGAGTTTGAGCAAGCATCAAATACATGCATGAGTGTTGGAAATACTACCCCAACACCTGAACCCCATCAATCAATATCTCCAATTCAAGGAAAGCGATCTCCTATTTGGCAGAATTTTGAGATTAATGGTGAACATGCTGCATGCAAGTTTTGCAAAAGACTAGTCCAGAAACATAGTGGTTCAACTGGTACGTCTAATCTAAAGAGACACCTTGATAAGTGCCCACTATATAAAGATTCAGATAAGTCTGATGAGTCTAATGCATCTGAATTTGACCAAAAAGAATACTGTAAGTTATTTGCTAGAGCTATATTGAAGCATGGTTATTCTTTAAGTATTGTTGAACATGAGGGGTTTAGGGAATTGCATACATATTTGAATTCCAAGGTTAGAACTATTTCTAGAAACACAATATTGAAATGGTGCATGACAGAGCATGATGTGTTAAAGCAATATGTTCGTAATACGTTTAAGGCCTTAACAAGTAAAGTGTCCTTGACTTGTGATGTATGGCAGCTTGTACTACTCGTGGTTATTTGTCTCTTACGACCCATTTTGTGGATAATGACTGGAAATTACGGTCTAAGGTGCTGAACTTTAGGCATTTTCCACCTCCCCATAATGGTCATGAAATTTATAATCTGGTTTTTAGTTTGATCAAAGATTGGGGTATTGAAAGAAAAATTTATAGTATGACTATTGACAATGCAAGTAATATGGATTCTATGGTTGGGAAACTCCAAATTGAATTGGATGCAATGGCTAAATTACCTCTTGACGGTAAATATTTTCATGTTAGATGCTCTGCCCATATCTTAAACTTAATTGTCAAAGAAGGTTTGAAAGTCATTGATGAATCTGTTGCGAAAGTTCGGGAGAATGTGAAGTATGTTGATTCTTCTGAAGCTAGACTTATAAGGTTTGAGCGGTGTGTTTCTAGTTGTAATTTAGCTACAGGTGTAAAGCTATGGATGGATGTTCCTACTAGATGGAATTCTACTTTCTTAATGCTTCGTCGAGCTCTTGATCTTTTACTGTCTTTGAAAATGTTCGGTAGGATAGAGAGCAATTATCACTTGGCGCTTACTGCTCATGAATGGGATATAGTAGAAAAAATGTGTGATTTTCTTGAACCCTTTTATGACATTACTAATTTGTTTTCCGGTTCTGAATATCCCACCTCCAATCTTTATGTTGCCAACATTTGTAGAATTGAGTCACTATTAGTGGCTGCTTCTAAAGGGGATGATCCAAAACTCAAAGAAATGGCAGATCTTATGTGTTGCAAGTTTGATAAATATTGGTCTGATTACTCTGTGCTATTATCTTTTGCTTCAATTCTTGATCCTCGGTTTAAGTTGAAATTTTTGAGACATCTTTTCAAGGATTTGTATGAAGCTCACATGGTTGAAACAAAAGTCCAGGAGGTGTATCATGAATTTGTTCAATTGTATAACCATTACAAGGATCCTCTTCCTACTTATTCTTCCCAAGGTAGTTCAAATTCAGATGCATATCGTCCACGCAAGACTAGTAGAGTTTATGCGGTAAGATAACAACAAATATTATCATTATTCAATATGTTAATTACTTTTTTGGGTTATTCTGTTTTGAACTTTTTTATTTGTGATTTCAGAATTTTGTTGCTGATGTTGCTAGTGGTGACATGGGTAAATGTGAATTAGAATTATACTTAGAATTGCCTTTAAAACCTTGTAATGTTGATGAGGAATTCGATATTTTGGGCTATTGGAAGGAGCAATCAACAACTTTCCCAAGTCTTGGTCGTATAGCTAAAGATATTCTTGCGATACCTATTACTACTGTTGCTTCCGAATCTTCTTTTAGCATGGGTGGCAGAGTTTTAAATAGGTGGAGGAGTTCACTCTTGCACAAACATGTCGAAGCTTTGATAACAACTCGAAATTGGTTGTATGGTTATGCTGAGTTGGAGAAAGATGGGGTTGAGGTGGAGAAGGAGAAGGATGTGGATGATACTTCTGCATAGCCAGATTTGTAAGTTGTATTTGAGTTTTTGAAAATGAATGTAATGTTTTTTTAATCACTATAACACTATTATGTCTCTTACTCTCTTATTTGTTTGCTTATCTTTTTGCAGGTGGATGTCACTCACCCTCATTTGCTCACTGGTTTAAAACCTCAAATTAATAAAGCATGCTGCCTGCTTGAGCCTTACTGTCTTTTTCAGCATTTTAGTTTAAACTCTTTACTTAGTTTATGTACTTGTTCAATTGTAACCACCTTGTTTTGGTGATGAAGAATTGCTATCATTTGAGCTTTTTTTTGCTTCACTTACTCTTTTTACAATCAAAGATCATAAAAAAATGGCTATATTTTTCTAGTCTCTTGCTTCTTATCTATGGCATATTATGAATTTCTTGCTGATATTTTGTACATTGAATATTGCAACATTAAAGTTTTGTGGAAGAACAACAAGTGCTGAATTTCTGGTCTGCTTTGGTTGTTTCTGTCTTCTTATTATTTCTGACAGCTGATGTTTCTTGCTAGTGCTCTGCTAAAGTTTGATCCTTGTTGGGTTGGTTCTTGCTGGTTCTGTTTGTGCTGTGGTTGTCATGCTGGAAGTGCTGTTGCTGCTTGCTTGCTGCCTGGTTTATCAATGGTCATTTTTGTGTGCTTTTTGTTGTTGCAAGCTTGCTGGTGTGGTGTCTAGAGGTGCTAGTTGTTGTATGTTGGTTCAGGCTGCTGGTGTGTTCTGTGTTGTGTGCTTCTTGCTTGTTTGCTTTATGCCTGTCTTTACTGCTGCCTGTAGTGTGTTGCAAGGTGTATTGGTTGATGTTTTTGTCTTCTGCCTTGTTGTTGATGTGTTGTGTCGCTGTTTGCTGCTGTAGCTGCTTGTTGGCTTCTGTCTTCCTGTTTGTGGGGCTGCTGGCTCTTGCTATTGGATGCCCTGTTAGGAAGTGGTATGTGTGTTTCGCAGGCTGTTTATCTGCTGTTGACAACTCTAGCTGTGCCTTCTGTTCTGGGTTTCTTGCTGGCTGTCCTCTCTTCTGCTGCTTGCGTGTGTGTGTCAGTTGCTGCTGGCTTTTGGTTTGAGTTGGTGTGGTGTCTCTTTGCTGCTGGTGGTCTATTGGAAGTTGGAATTGGTCTGGTGGTCTGCTGGTTTACACAATACTCTACCTTTTTGGTGTAGTAAGTGTAGTGTGGCAGAGACTAGTGGTTCTCCACCTTCAACCCCCTACTTACAAGTTATTACCCACTAAAACTATTCACTGATCAAGCCACAAGATTGAGGATTTATGACACGAAATCAATGAAATCGGCAACATCAATTGATTTAATTAAATAGGATAGTTAGAATTACAATGTATTTGTATTACAAAGCAATTCAAAAGATGTATTTGCTGATCAAGTCTGGTACGAATGTTGGTAGCCAATCATTTTTGAATAAACTGTAGATGATAACCCCATTGTTGAAGATGCGCATGTCATATATAATTTTATTTTTTTTAGTTATTGGTTGATTCTTTCCTAAAATATGCATTCATTATTTTTTTTTTACTTAATCTTATTTTCCTATTATATTGTTTACATTTCAATGATTGTTCATTAAACTAAAAGAATTGAAAGACTTGGTAAAAACTATTACTTTGTTTAAATATAAGATACATTATTGTTTCGAACAAAAATCTGAAGTATATATAGTCATCAGATGACAAAGTTTCGACAAAACGAGTAGCTTAGAATATATATAGCATATATCTTTATTCAGTATCCGATCTACAATAATAAAGATGTATAAAATAACAAGTTGAGTTGATTTCAGGTCAGGTCAATAACAAATCGGGTTGAAATCCGGGTTTAGTAATAGGTCGGGTTAAATTCGGGTCGGGTTAAAGTTCGGATCGAGTTAGTAATATGTCGGGTTATAGTTCGGATCGAGTTAGTAATATGTCGGGTTAAATTCGGGTCGGGCTAGTAATAGGTCGGGTTAAATTTGGGTCGGGTTAGGAATAGGTTGGGTTGAATTCGGGTCGGGTTAGGAATAGGTCGGGTTGAATTCAGGTCGGGTTAGTAATAGGTCGGGTTAAATTCAGGTTTTGACGGGTTTAATCGGGTTTGGGTCAATTTCGGTTCAGGTCGGGTTCGGTTCAAGTCAATATTTTACGGGTTATATTTGGGTCGGGTCATCTCCAGGTCGGTTCATGTTCAGGTTCGGGTCTCAAATAATCGGGTTAACTCGGGTTTAGGGTTGGTTTCAGGTCGGGTCAAGTCGGGTTCGGGTCATCATTTTTCCGGGTTTAAACGGGTCGGTTAATAATCGGGTCCGGGTCGGTATTTCGGGTCGGGTTAGCTTTTGACAGCTCTAATAAATTATCATATAAATTTATTTGTTGTATCATATTATTTTTTTGGAGCGAAGGAATTAGTTCAAAATGCACCACATCCATTATTTATAATATATTCTAATCAATTAAAACAATATACTTTACAATCTAGAGTCATTTCGGACATGGTCATTATTTCAGGTTACGGGTCAAGAAATGTTTTTTCACCAATGTTATTATTAGTCATTACATGCCTACTGTATAGTTTAAATCATTACAAAAACACATCAATTCCTAACTAATTTTGTATCAATGATATGTTTTAAAATTTGACATATAGATTAAAAATTTATCTTAAAATTCAATAAACAACCCGGGCATCGCACGGGTACAAAACTAGTTAAGATAAAATCTGTGCGTTAAATATGAGAATTAAAAGTTGAATTATTAAAGGCAAATTAATTTTAATTACATTTACTGACGCGTAATTTTGTCATGCATTCCCAACTCGTATTAATTTGTTATCTAACGTCTAGATGCTCGTAACAAGATCCTATAATTTTTTTTATTTTAATGGTAGTATACTAGTATTAAATTGAAAACTATATGGTAGAGGGAGGTGTATAATGTGCATGGTACATCCGAAAGTACATTAGATATAAAAAAAAAAGAATATTTGGCAATTTTTTTTTCTTTTTAAAAAAATAAATTATATGTGATTTTTTTTTTCTAAGTTGTTCCCCTTAAATTTCTTCGTTTTCTAAGTTGTGTCCATACTTTTTCAAACGTCTAAGTTGTGTCCTCAACCTCACTAATTTTTATTAACAATGACCTTTGATGTTAACAATAACCTTTTTTCATTATTTTATTTTCTGATTTTTTTTAAGTGTTAAACCAATTAGAATGGGACACGTGTCAAATAAATAACGCCACAACACCATTTTCGATAAAATAACTTAGGGTGTGTTCGGCGCTAGCTTTTGAATAGCTTTTAGGTAGCTTTTAGTGGTTTGACCAAGTCAAACCACTACTCAACAAAAAATGTGAGTGTTTGGCAAAGTAATGGTTCAAGTAACTTTTAGTGGTGGAGGTAGCTATTAAAAGCTAGGATTATTAGCTTTTGAAGTTAGAGGTAACTTTTGAAGTAACTTTTGAAGTAGCTTTTGAAAATGTAATGTATAGTTTTAAAAATAAAATATTGATTCTTAAATGTAACAGCTAGTCAACCACTACTTTACCGAACAATCATATCTAAATTATCTTTTTTCACAGCTAACAGATTGTTGACAGCTAACAGCTATCTCCACAGCTACAACTACCTTCACAGCTACATTTTGTCGAACATGCCCTTAACTTTCATTAACGGATATGGCTGTCAAAGGGTATTGTTGATAAAAACATCGTGAAGTGGAGGGAATAGCTTATAACTTTGAAAAACCATGGGTACATATTAGAAATTCAATAACCTGGGGGCCATAATTTAGAAAAACCTTTTTTTATACAATGTTCATTTCACCGCTTCATTTTCTCTCTCTTCGATACTCTCTCTCCTCTCCATCTAACTTCTTTCATTTTATTTCTTGATTTTATAGCTATATATTATGTGCTTAATTCATCACTTACAAACACATTTTTACTAGATTTTACACTCTAAAATTCGAATTTTACTACCAACTTTTCGGATTTTTCATGATTTGAGAATTTTGGGTATTTTTTATTTTGGCTAAAGAACTTGCAATTGAGGGTTTGTTCTCATACGATTATTTTCAGTCATTTCATCTCTAATAAGTTCAGTTCAGTTCAGCTCTAAATTTCAATCTCATAGAAAATATTCAGTTCAGTTCAGTTCAGCTCTAATAAGTTCAGTTCAATTCAGTTCAACTCTAACAAGTTCAGTTCAGCTCATTTCAGCCAATGAGAACAGACCCTGAGTGTTCTACTTGCTTGATTTCGACTATTATATTGATTCACTTTATAAGGGTTTTCTACTCATTTGAGGTATGATATCTCTTTCTTTGTTCATCTTTGTTATACTTCAAGAATATGAAACCCTATGCCGTGCTTCAATGGTGAACTCTCTTTGCTTGTTATTTTTATCAATATTTGGTGTATTGTGATAATGTTTGTTGTCCATATGAAGTTTTATTATTATGAAATTACTTGATTGTTTGAATTTTTTGGCACTACTATTGTTGTTCATCTTCTTCTTCCATGGGTTTGAGACTTTAAGTAGTAGCATTTTTCCATTATTCATATGTTCTTTTTTATAAAGATAATGTTCTTTTATTTTATTTGTATATAAGAAAAATTGACAAAAATAATCCCAACTTTCATCGTTTTGAGGGGGTATTCGCTTTAATTAGTCTCAACCGATAACCTAACTTGTTAAGAGACACGTGTCATTACATAATTGATTGGAAAAAAAAATTAAAATGGAAAAAAACTGGAAAAAAAAAAAAAAGAAAAACCCAGCCAATAACCCTCACGGGCTCACGACCATCCTCCCCACTCCCTAGATCCCCACCCAAATCCCTCTCTCACCATGACCCAACCATCAAAATTGGCCCCCCACACCCGAAAACCACCACTTCCTTTTCCCCAACCTGGAAAAAGTCGTTATCGGCCATCAGAGAAGTAGCCACAGGAACAACGGCGAGATGTGTAGTCATATCATATTGTTCTCCTTGCGTTTTAATGGAGTGTTTAATATTGGCCATTTATAAAGTACCAGCGTCGATCTTCCGACTGATTTGGCGGAAGAAACGGTTTGCGGAGAAGGGTGGTTTTCGAATTTTCGGGATTTGGGATAGAAATCATGGGTGATCCGGGGAGTGAGAGTGATTTAGGTGGCTGGGTCGTGGTGACCTTACCTTCCTTCACCCTAGCGCCGGTTTTGGGCTAGGCCGGTGGGAGGAGGGACACCGGAGTGGCAGACTTGGGTGGTGGTGGACTGGTGGGGTTGTCGTGGGATTAGGTTGGGTGTTCTTTTTTTTGCCATTCACGTGATGACACATGTCACTTAAATCCAAAAAAAAAATTACCTCTTTAACAGATTAAATGTCACTTGGGAACATTTTGAGCGAATACCCCCCAAAATTTGGATTATTTAAAATACTCAAAACTTGGGATTATTTCAAGCGAACCGGCGAAAGTTGGGATTATTTTGTCAATTTTTCCTTATATAAATGTAATGTTCTTTTATTTACAAGTTATGTTCTTTTTTATGTACTCAATGTTCGTTTATAATGTATAATAAATTATTATAACTTTTTTTTAATTTTTTTTTATTTATAGATATTGTTCTTTTATCTATATGTATTGTTCTTGTTAGGAAATAAGGGTGTTATTGTGTGTTGATTAATGCGGAACAAGTCAATGAAAAATAAAAATGAGAAAAAAGGCAATAAAGAAGATAAACAAAGAACACCAGGATATACGTGGAGCGAGGGATTCAAGAGCTTCTTCACTGTAATGGAGAAAGAACGAGAGAATAGTAAAAGGAGTCCTAAATCTAATGACTCAAAAGGTATGATCTAATTGATCAACTAAAGAGTCTTTTTAATTATAACATAAGGAAACCCTAATAAAACCCTAAAATTGTTCCCCAATTATACTCAAATAGCTGTCATAGAAAAGACATAATTTTAGAAAATTATTTCTAAAATAATTAAGCTAAAATCGCACCTAAAATCGCCCAACTCGTCCAAGACAGGCTCCCTTTGGGCACGGATGTGCTATGTCGAGCACTTCGTCAACATCGTTCATCTTCGTTTGGTCTTCGTAAACAACCATAACTTTCTTGTTTCTTATCAGAATTGAGCATATGACCTATCGTTGGAAAGCTCTTGAACCAAGATATCAACTCCAACTTGAATTGCCTCAAAATCCCTTATAGTTTGAGAGATATCTGCATTCAAAGTCAGCCCTACTAGATTTCGAGTCACAATATAACAGTTCTTTAATATAGGTAATGTTCTTCTATTTATAGGTAATGTTCTTTTATTCACAGGGTAATGTTCTTCCGGGTCCACCCGCCTGTAAGAAACAATTATTAGTATTAAATTATTGATTTTAAATTGTGGGGTGTGTTTTCACGTGCTCTATTCATTTTCTTTGAATTGGTACCCATTTTTTCTGACATTGTTTTGGAGATTTTTTTTTTTTTTTTTTTTTTTTTTTGATTGTTTGTACATGATACACTTGTTTTCTTAAAATGTGCTTTAATTGTTTCATAACAATTGATAGTACATTTTAAATTTTCACACTATTTATAATATTAATTTTGACTATAGTTCGATCTTGAGTAATATATGTAAAATAATTACGAGTAGTATCATGGAGCAAAACAGAGTAATTTGATTTGTATATTTGTCAAGTACACACCTTAGACCATAAAAAGTACTCCGTATTTTTTTTTTTGGTGAAGAAGACAATAAAAGTATACCTTAAGAGAGTAAGATCAGATAACAAACATGTTAATTGTTGTAATTTAAGGAAATAGTTTGAGGAAGTTATTGTAAGATTTATAACAATTTGACTAACACACTTGTCAATACATATGTTTAACCATAAAAAAAATGCAATTATAATTAAATATACGTTGTACCTAATTTTAGGATTTTTTTGACATTTGCTACCACTAAAAACGCCTCTCTTCAGATTCAGTACCAATTTTAAAAAAAAAATTTACTTTGCTACCGCCCTAAATATAATTTGTTAGAAATTACTAGCTTATGCCTTACACCGTTATAATTTCCATCAATGGGGCTGTACCACTGTCTAGCCACCTTCTTGCCACCCTCCCACCTTCCAGCCTCCCTGCTACCACCTACAACGACCCTTGTCTCACCATCGCACACGACACCTCCTTCCACCGTCACCACCCTTCCATCACCACCGCAAAATCTTGCAGCAGCACCGTAGCACCCACCTTCATCGTCGAGGCAACACCACGCACAAACCTCCTCCTTTAGCACCAACACCGCAAAACACCACCACGCACAGCGACACATCCCCCTTCAGCAGCAGCACCAACACCGTCACCAAATTGCGACCAACCACGAAGCCACCCCCCCTCCCCTTGAAAACCCGATCCAAGCCCCGATCCCATCCCCTCCCTTTGAATTAGGGTTTGAGATTTGCTCAATTGGGGTTTTTGGCTGGGATCGAGGCAGGTTTTCGAGGGGAGGGGTTGTCGGTGGTGGTGGTCTGGGTTTGGGGGTTAGGGTGGTGTCGTGGTGGTGGTGAGGTCTGGGTTCGTGGGTTTTGGGTATAGGGTTGTCGGTGGTGGTGGTCTAGGTTTGGGGGTTTGGGTGGTGTCGTGGTGGCTCGTGGGTGAGGAAAAGAGAGGGGGTGAGGTCGCCGACGCCGACCGACTCTTTTGGCGCCGGCCGCCGGCAAGGGGGAGGGGGAGGGGTGGGTGGCAGTTTAGGGGAGGGGGTGGCAGTGGGTGGCTGGTTTTTTTTTTTTTTTTTTTTTTAAAAAAAAAAATTAAATTTTTTTTTTTTAATAAACTTAACGGAAATCCTAACGGATTCCGTTAAGTGGTAGTTATTTTTAACAAAATCTTATTTAGGTGGTAGCAAAATTCAAATTTTTTTTTAAAATTGGTACCAAATCTGAAGAGAGACGTTTTTAGTGGTAGAAAATATAAAAAAATCTCTAATTTTAGGGTTATTTTTATTTGTTCCATTAGTATTAGGACCGCAAGAAAATGTTGATTTGGATTTATATTAGGTACTAGCTCTTCTTTTTCTGACATTGTTTTACTGGATTCTTATCTAGATTTAGGGCATGTTCTCATTGACTGAACTCAGCTGAACTGAACTGAACTGAACTGAAGTGAACTGAACTGAATTGAGCTGAACTGAACTGAACTGAACTGAGTTGAACTGAACTGAACTGAAGTGAACTGAACTGAACTGAACATTTTATAAGAGAAGAAAATTAGGAGCTGAGCTGAATTGAACTGAACTGAATTTCAACGTAAGAGAACAAACCCTTAATTAGTCATTTAGGTGTAATAATGTAAAGGTAAAATATAGAACAAAAAGGATCTTGAAAGAAAAGAAGTGTTGTGAACAATATAACTATATAAGTACAATAAGAGATTCTAACAATGGAATACAAATTCTACGTAATTTGAGTTGATTAGTTACATTCCATTACAAATTAAACCCAATGTTTTGTATTCATACATACAACAAACCCACAAGGCAACAAAATGATTATATCATTTCATGAGAATGATATTTAGGCTCAATCAAGATTCCAAACACGAAACTTAGGAATGCAGCAACCCTTGATTGGAAAGTTTTTTCACTAATTGGACCCTAACCCGGCTCAAATTCAAATTAATCAGAGTTTAATTTACGTTTACATCAATTGGTATTACATGCACCATGGTGCACCTTGGCCCAATCTGCTGCCTAGCCCAAAGGTATCTGCGCCCAATAGAAAGAAGCCCATCCATTTTTATTTTTTTTCCACCATTGAATTTTGATATTCTCTTTATTATTTGAAAATCAAATTAAAACTATAAACAACCATTTTCGATTTTAATCTCTCCTTTTTTTTTGGATATTACTTTTTGTTTTCCTCATTAACAATTCTCTCTCCCTCTCTCTTTTTTTTTTACCTCTAAATTACTGGAAGCTCTAAAATTTTCAACAAAAAATGAGAAAAACTCTACTTTCTCTATCCACTTTAATATAAAGTATCCTGTGTTTTGTTAAAAATGAATTTTTTTTTTTGAGATTTTTAACCACTTTTGGTGGATTGTGCAATAAAATTAGCAAATTTGATGTTAATCGTTCCATATCCCTCACATTTTTGTTCATATATTTTCTGTTTGATGTTCATATAAGTTGTCTTTTATGTCCATATATATATGTGCTGTATGAAGCAATAATTTGTGTATAAATTTTACCAAGTATTTGGTATGAATAATAATTTATTTGGATGTTGTGTATTTCCTCTTTTGTTGTTTAATATTTATTTATAGACGAACTACTGAACACCTTAAAGAAACTTTTGAATATCCCCCAAAAGTCCCAATAAATTTATGATAAGCCCCAATAAATTTATGATAAGCCCCCAAAATTTTCTGATAAGCCACTAGAAAACACTGAACCAACCTAAAAAATCTCTGAATCCCCTAGAAAAATTTCTGAACCCCAATTACAAACCATAGAACACCCTTCAAAACATTTTAACCACCTTAAAAAACTTTTGAACTCTAACCACAAACCACTGAACACCTTACCAAAATCTATGAACTCCCTACAGAAACTTCTGAACCCCAACCACAAACAACTGAACAACCTACAAAAACTTTTGAACTCCAACCACAAACCACTAAACACCCTACAAAAACCTCTAAACCCCATACAAAAATTTTTGAGCCCCAACCACAAACCACTGAATACCCTACAAAAACTTCTAAACCCTAACCACAAACCACTGAACACCCAACAAAAAATTCTGAACTCCAACCACAACCACTGAACACCCTATAAAAACTTTTGAACCCCAACCACAAACCACTAAACACCCTACAAAAACCTCTGAACCCCCTACAAAAACTTCGGAATCCCAATCACAAACCACTGAACACCCTACAAAAACCTCTGAACCCTGTATAAAAACTTCTGAACCCCAACCACAAGCCACTGAATACCCTACAAAAATCTTTGAACCCCCTACAAAAATTTATGAACCCCAACCAGAAACTACTGAACATCCTTCAAAAACTTCTGCACGTGAAAATACTGCTCAGAATGTTGCTCGCCCTTTAGACTTTCCTTATAAACAACTTCATATGTTATAACTGCAATAAACAAACACAATTCATAATAACCATTACTGGAGTTCAAAAATAAAACAACAAAGTTCAATTACAGGAAAAAAATGTTCATAATTACGTTTACAATTATTTTCTAAAAAGCATATATACATACTCAGAGATTTATGTAAAACGGAAAGGTTCATTAAAGTAACCTAAATGTTCATAAAAATAGAAACGATGTTCATAATATGATACTGCTAATAACAATTTTGATAATATATACAATGAAAAATGCGTTACTCGAATTATATGAACAAAATGTTCAAAAACATGATATAAACAAATTATATTCGATCATAAAATACAAATTAAAACATAAATTCACCAATTAAATAATAAATGAAACGAAAAATCATAAAAAAAAAGAGCAATTACAATCAAGAATCAAATTCAAGATACACTTTTAGTAGCTTAATTAACATTATATATCAAATTAATCAATTGAATAATATATATGAATATCTTTGAAATCGATCACATTAATTCTGCACTAAGTAATCATATGAACCAAATGTTTAGAATCATATTAAACGAATTTTGTAGTAAGTAATCAAAATCTCATCACTAATTTCAGCAACTTAATTAAAATTAATCAAACATTTGATCAATTCATCAATTAATCAATTGAATAATATGAAATAGAACTAATTAAACCTAAAAATTATACGATCAGTTCAAATCATCATTCAAAAATCAATAACAAAATGAAATATCAATAACTAGTATCAACAACAAAAAAAACCTAATTAGTGATAATTATCAAATAAAATAAGAAATCTAACTTACAGTGTCGAGGTTGGCAATTGAACAACAATGATGAACAAATTCAATAAGGAAACAGAGGAATCAACAATGGAGAAAATTGAGGAGAGAGAAAATCGAGGAGAGAGAAAATTGAGGAGAGAGAAATTATGGATGATGATAAAAAAAAGAAGAAGAAGAAGAGAATTGAAGAGAGGGAATTGAGAAATTAGGAAATAATTGAAAGAGGGAAGATCAGTGAAATTAAATAGCAGAAGAAGAATCCCCTCAAAAAAAAATAAAAAAATAGCATAACAAGAACATTGAGAATTTGAAAGAAGAAAACTACAACTAGCAAACATGTGGCGTTAATCTAATGGTGAACCACATAGATGGTCCACCTTATAATTTGTGCGTTTACATAAAATAATAAAAATAAACAAACTAAACATTCATTACTAGCCCAATAGAGAAATACAGAAACACTAATTTATGATAATATCATTGTGCAAAATGGGCTAAATTAAAAAACTATAAATACCCTCGAATGAAGGAGATTGTGCTACAAAATCCATACATTTGCATAATTAATCTTTAACAATTAGTCATCTCTTGGTCTTTAGGAACTTCTATTATGTTGTCAAGATACCCTTAAAGTTCTTAGAAAACTTTTGGGCTTAAAGAATAGGGGCGGATGAAAATCATGAAATGCATAAAGATGTCATTAATTACTACTTGCAATCCTAACATATTTAATTTTGTGAAAGTTAATTGTCACTGTGGTAAGTTTTTTTTATTTTTTATTTTTTATTTTTATATTGCATTATTATTTTAGTTTGTTGATAAGTCCAACCTAAAATGCCTCAGACTTTAAAAGGGGCATTTATATTTTACGCGATGGCTAATTCATGAGTTGAATCAATAAAATTGGTCTTTAAAAGAAGAAGAAAAAGTGGTAGAGTCACACTAGTTAGGCTTAAGTGATCACTTCAAATCCAAGGAGGGAAAAAGAAATGGATTTTTGGTTTGCCTTATTCAATAGATCAAAAATAGGTGAAGGGCGAAGTTTGCTTAGTGAAGCATTGTTAAGTGTCATAACAAGGAGGTTGTTAAGCAAACGAAAAGCACCCACTATCCATTGGGGTTATTTTGCACTTGAAAGTGAAGAAGTATAGAAAAAGGAATAAATAATAGTTTGAGGTATCCACCCTCTATATAGAGAATTGATATCTCAGCCTAATAGAGGCCTTTTGGGCTAACTTATCTCATCCATGAAAGCTAGGACTAAATTAAAAGATGACATCTACTAGTAAGCTTATGTTAATTTGAGATATTACACATGGTGACCCATTTTGATGTCTTGTTGGGCCTTGGGACGAAAACTCTTTAAAAGAGATCAAAATGCGCCTATGACGCTTTTATATCGGAAGTTGAGGAGAATAAAACATTCCTTATATAGGGGCTTGATATCTCAACCTAGTATAGGTCTTTTGAGTAACACTTATGTCCAGTACGACTACACCATAGCAAATCCTTGCGGGGTAGGTCCTAAAGATGACAATATCTATTGGGACCTAAAGATGTCGTCGACGATATATATTCAAAGGGAATTTGCTATTCACTTCATCACTTGTGGCGCAAGTGCGTTCTACAAACTCGAAGGTGATGGTAAGGGTGGTGGAGACAAGAAGAAAAAGATATACATAAAATACAAGTTATTGGTAAATTATACCATATATATACTTGTAATCTAAATACTGTAAGAGTTTTAAAAGTGATCCGCTGATTATACTGAATTAAAAAAGATAGATGATTATAACAAATATAGAGTGAATAAACCAAATCAATTTTAATTTTTTTTATTTTTTTCTTCTAAAAGGCATGTGATGGGCTTGGTCCAGAGTAATTTTATGTGGATTGGGTCCATGCAAGTTCCATTGTTTTAATTTATCAATTGATAAACTTATTATAGAGTGTCATTTAAAAACCTATACAACTATCTACCCTCTCCCTTTCTATCCCTTATTTCTCTCTAGGTTTCCAATCTTATGCTTGTTTCCTTGTTGGAGATAAATAAAACTTATTTTATTCTGTTTTCTATGTCCGTTCACTTTAATTTTATTCTCAATAATATATACGTTATGAGGGTGTAGTCAATTTTAATTTACTAGTATTTAACATAACCCATATGTGATCGACTATGTAGGGCTCAATTTTAATTGAATTGTTTGTGTTCAATATAGTACAAATAACAAATTGATCTCTTAGTGAAACTTTTATGCGGAATCGGAAAAAATGACTAAGGGCCTGTTCTCATACGTTGAAATTCAGTTTAGTTTAGTTCAGTTCAGTTCAGCGCAGTTCAGTTCAATTCAGTTCTTAATTTCTTTCTCTTATAAAATATTCAGTTTAGTTCAGTTCAGCTGAGTTCAATCAATGAGAACAGACCCTAAGATTCAATGATCATAGTTATAATTTGTTGAATAGGATCTTTACTCCGTATTTGATTCAATTTGTTATAAATTTGATACATACATCTATACCTCTTAAATTTGATTATTCGATTTGTTGAATATTTGATACATCCATATATAATTTTCTTACACCTATTTGCCTAGGTAATAATTCAACTCTACCCATAAAACATGCATATTTCTAACATGTAGACATGTAGGGCTATACATACCATCCAATTTTGCCATGATCACCTCTTATTTATGTCGGTACTAAATAAATACTTGCATGCACAATTCTTTCTAAGGTGACACATACCCTTTCTAAATGGCTATGTGTCACAAAACATTTTCTATCATTATTATTTCACTTCCTAGCTCTGTTATATTTCAGAATTGAACCACAAACAATTGAAATTAATATTATGCTTCAAACTTAACACTTTACTAGCTTAATTATTTTCTCACTAGCTATATTTAGGCAAAACAAAAAAAATTGCATGCATGATATAACAATGTTCTCTACAAAGTTAATACTACAAAAAATAACAATATCATGCATATTATTGTTACAAATTTCCACAATCCATTGTTCTTTATCATCCCACAAGAAAGATGGTGGTGATAACAATAATGTTGAAGCTTGTACAAGTAATTGTCCCATAATATGTCAATTCCCATGTCAAGCACCACCAAAGCCGCCACCATCGCCGCCACCACCACCGCCTGAAGCTCCACCGCCACCGGCAAGTTCGGGTTCACAAGGGGTTAATTGTCCTCCGGGAAGTGTCCCATCATGTTGTGAATACCCAAATGGCCCTCCAATGAATGGAGGGCCGCCTTTTAGTCAAGGTGGTCAAGGACAATATGTTCCTCCTAGTAGTCCATATACTTATGTACCGTACCATAACTTTTCTGCTTCTACTTTGACTACTACTACTGAGTTGTTTGGGAAGCCTCTTTATTCTGCTATTTTCTTCATGTATTACTTTTGTTTCACTTGATTTAATTGGATAAAGTTATGGGAATATATTAGTTTACTCATCATATGTGCTCATATTATGAATTACTTAAATTAGTAGAAGTGAATATTAGTTGAGTTTATGTTGTGATTATTAGTTGGGGTTGTTTTTGTCAAGTGTATGAGATAGTTTTTGTACACATTATTTTTCGCGAATTAATTAAAGATTGTTGAATCTTGTGTGTATCTACGGCCTAAAATAAAATTGGGTGAAATTGTTCGGTTTATGAGAAGTGCCTGGCTATTTGCCTAAATCGTTTGAATAGTCTTAATGTCGCAATTGATGCAATAAGGAAATTATAAAAATTGAGTTGACATTTTATAAAAATTGATTAAAAGAATAATTGTTAAAGAAGTCATGTGTATTACCTAACCCAAGGTATGGAGTAGAATGTTAATACAGGCATTTTTTAGTTTACACCGTTTAACTTTTACACTATTTACATATTACACTTTGACTAGCTTTTGTGATTTATAGTAACAATTTAAAAAATAATTAAGTGTGATCTTGTTTGAAAATACTTTGGCAAGCATGATAATAGAATGGTGCAACCAATTAAATAAAAACGAAGGTTGTATATAACACTGCACCTAGCAAGGTGAGAATTGAGAAACATTATAATGTTGTTTCTGATAGAGTATAAAACATATTCCTGAGCCTCAACCATCAGTTTAAGCTTTTGGTTGAGTTGGTCCTTTAACATAGTATCGGAGCCAGCGTGACATAAAGGTCACGGGTTCGAATCTCATCTCGTGTGAGGGGGCGTGAGGCGTGATAGAGTATAAAACATATTCATGGGCATCAACCATCAGCTTAAGCTTTTGGTTGAGTTAGTCCTTTAACAGTTTTTTAGATATAAACATAAACAATGATCAAATTAGCACTAGGAGTGTTGGGTGCGTATTAAGTAATAACCCCACATAAGAAAAGGATTAAAAATAGAGTTGGAATTCATAAGATATGAATGATTAGACAGTCTACTGCATGAATTCGACCATTTAATGAAGTAATCAAACCAAAATACCATTTCATAGAAAAATGAGTAGTTGGGATAGGTGATGTTTGAATTGCATGTTGCCAATTTTAATTGAAAGTGACTACCACCTCTATCGATTACATTATCATTTTATGGGGTTTGACATCTTCTACTTTAGTACCTAGACACCTAGTCTATCAATCCCTATAAACTTTTACTTTCTAATTTTTGTACAATTGCCTATCTAAAATCATCCACAAATAAAAATAATACTCCCTCCGTTTTTTTATATGCATCACTTGCATTTACACGGAGTTTTAGGAAAGTTATTTGCTTCAATATTATATTGTGCAAGTGGGGCAAGTGGATGATTAATTTATTTTGATAAAAGTACAATGTGAATTATGAAATAGATAGTATGTGAGAGAGAATGATTTATTTAATAATATAAGTGGGGACCATGAAAGAGAGTGAAATGATAAAATAATTTGAGGGGGGTATTTGAGAAGAGATAGAGATAATAAAATATAGTATAAAGTTACCAAATATAGAAGTGATGCATATATAAAAAACACCCATAAATAGAAAGTGATGCATATAAAAAAAAAACAAAGGGAGTATTTCGTAATAGATAGAGATGTTAAAAACTAACTCGAATTTAAAAAAAAAAAATCACTTATATGGACTCAATAATTTACTATGAATTAAATTGAAATAGACTCGACTTCAACCTGCATATCTGAATAGACACTTATTGTAATAGAAGTGTTTTTTAGGGGTAGGTGACCCGTTGCCAAATAAATAGGGGCAAGCCGCATGCTTTACTCTCAAAAACCAGTGGGAAGTTCAAAAGGTGGCAATTAGCGGAGAGCTAGAACGATGGTCATTCAGGGTGACTGGATTAAGGTTTGCTTCTTAATTTATGTCCTTTTTTTTTCTCAAATTTTCACCAATTTGTTGTTTTAATCCTTTATCATGACTAATTTGGTTTAACTATTAGGCAAAGGAGTTTCTGAATATTGTAAATTTCATTATGTTAAATCCAACTCATAATATAAGGCCCTTGAAAAAACTATGATCAAAGAAATGAATAGCTCCAATTTTCAGTTAAAAGGATATTGTTTATGTAATTTGTAGTATGTATATGTGTTTGCAATTCTCTAAAATGGGGAATTTAATTTTTGTTTTTTTTACCTAATATGTCATGCATCATTAGAGTTGTGTCATTGAATAGAGTAATATTCTTTAGTTGGGAATTAATAGTTACGTATATTATTTTCAATTTGGTGTATATATGTTACGAATTTTCAAATTCAACCCCGCTTAAAAGAGTGGTGGAGAGAGGATGGAAAAAATAAATGTTGTGAAGGGTATACATAAAATGAAATAATGCATGGTATTAGAATTTGTTTTTGAAGGATTGGAACAACTTGATTATGACCGTGTTCTATTGAACTTACAAGTTTAGATTAGTTCAAATAAGAGTTACTAAGGGATACTCGAGTCCAATTTACGATTTAAACAAGATCGATTTAACAAATTAGGTGAATAAAGTGCACTTTAATTCACCATTATCGAGTATGAATGGAGTAGTATGCACCAATAATCATTGGTTTGACCAAAAAAAAATAAAAAATAAAGAAAAGAAAATCAAATTTTCATAAACAGTCTTATTTCAAGTCAACCAGATGTTGATGGCTTGATGTAGCCACATTAAGATCAGGGTCTTTTCAACGAGGGGTCAAATGTCACTGACCTTTGTGAGTATTTTGAAACAACCTTTGTAATAGTTTTGATTCAAGTTGATGAAAACAGGCACAAACATGTCATTATTGTTCTAAAAATAAGACTCTTTTGCTTATAGTTCTTGTTAGTGGGTCTGTCTTTCAGTCCAGATATGTTTATGATGGTTTTGACTGCTTATACCCTTTCAAAGTTTCAAGCTAGTTATATGTTTTAACCATAATTTGAAGTGACAAAAATGTTATCAGCAAATATGTTATCAATGGCTAGAAAAGCTGCAATCTTGTAGGATTTATACGATCAATAAAGATGATAAAACATTTGCTAATACACTTGTGTGACAGGACAGAGTTGGTCCATTGTTTGGATATCCTAAAACAAAGTTCTTAGATGTTTACGCTTATCTTGTGAAGTTATTAGTGGTATTCTTCATACAGATATTTTCTTGTAACAACTAATATGATGATTATCAGCTGTGTTCTGAGTTAAATTATAAGAGAAAATCCTGAAATTCTGATATGCTTCTTAGTTATATACTTGTGTGCTTTTAGTTTGAACAGAATGGAATTGGGCCTGGAGCAAGGAGTTCACATGCAATAGCCATAGTAGGAAAGAAGCTCTATGCATTTGGGGGTGAATTCATGCCACGAGTCCCCGTTGATAACAAGCTGTATGTCTTTGATCTTGAGGGCCAATCATGGTCTGTCAGTGAAGCCAGTGGAGATATCCCACCGCCACGTGTTGGTGTCTCAATGGCAGCCGTTTATGACACTATCTATGTCTTTGGGGGAAGGGATGCTGAACACAAAGAGCTCAATGAATTCTACTCTTTTGACACTACTACTAACAAATGGACCCTTCTTTCTAGTGGAGAAACCGGGCCAGTTCACCGAAGCTACCATTCCACAACAACTGATGATCATCATGTGTACATTTTTGGTGGCTGTGGATTCTCTGGCCGGTTAAACGACCTTTGGGCGTATGATACCATTGATAAGAAATGGATGAACTTCCCACCTCCTGGTGAAAATTGCAAAGGAAGAGGTGGACCTGGGCTTGCAGTTGTCCAAGACAAAGTTTGGGTTGTGTATGGATTCGCAGGGAAAGAGGTTGATGATGTCCACTGCTTTGATCTCATCAAGAAAGAGTGGGCCGAGGTTGAAACAGCAGGCGAAAAGCCCACTGCTCGAAGTGTATTTTCAACTGCTGTAATTGGCAAGTACATATTCATATATGGTGGAGAGATTGACCCTAGTGATTTAGGTCACTTAGGTGCTGGTAAATTCTCAGGAGAAGTCTATGCTTTGGACACAGAAACACTAGTGTGGAAGAAATTGGAAGATGGCTACAATTCAGCTGACCATCCAGGCCCAAGGGGATGGTGCGCCTTTGCTGGTGGAAAGAGCAATGGAAAACCCGGGTTGTTGGTTTGTGGTGGTAATTCGCCTAGCAATGACCGGCTAGGCGATATTTTCTTCTTCACCCCGCGTATAAACATTGAATAAGTGGTGAAAGTAGTTGTAACTCTTGTACGTTACTTGTGCAGTCATTAGGCATGGATTGAGCACGGCCAGCCAGTCGCCTAGCTGTGACATGGTCAAGTGTATGTGTATAGTGTCACCAAATGAATAATTGTGAAGAAAATGTGGTTGTAATGTACTCTCTTCGTCCCTTAACTAGATTCATACTTCTAGCATTTATTCCTCACATAATAAAGAGAAGTAAAAAGCTAATTAAGGGACAGAGGGAGTAGCACTACTTTGTTGGGCTATAAGTCCAAAACCCGTGAGATTATCCTTAATTCTCATATGGCTATATTTTGGTGCTTTGACTACTTACTGCTTAGTTGTTACAGTTTGTATCAGTTTCTTGTCATGGTTGGGCTTTCGATCGAGTGGTAATTCTGATTTAATAAATTCCAACTGAGATTTGGCACGACTGAAAAATAATGGACAGGTTGTAGAGTCTATTTTACTTCTAGTATGTTTGCTTTCTTGTCTATTATGCAACTTTTAAAAGGTAAATGTAAAGATTTCTGTGACTTGAAATAACTTCAATTCTATGTTACTCAAGAGTCTGAGCGTATATGATACATATAGGCTGATGGGCATGTATGTATCCTAATGTCGTGTGGAATGTCATTTATTTGATATACGTGTTGGGTTGATAATTGTTAAATTGCTTTTGTCAAAAAAAAAAAAAAAAGATAATCATTAAATGATATTTAATCTTGTTTACATTACTGTCATTTGTGTCTCTCTCTACACCAAAATATCCTATTATTAAACTCATGACAAATCTATCGCCAAGTTCATTTTTTTTTGGTAAAAGAGAGGGACAAAGCCCGAAACAAACAAACAAACAAAAACACACAAACAAAGCAAAGAAAAGCAACAGAAAACAAAACAAAACTTTTTTTTAAAAAAAAACCAATCCTTTGAACTAAGCCTTGTCTATGGGAACAAGCCTAGTCCCCGCAATGCCACTCAAGTCCTCCAATAAAACGATACGAAAATCCTCCGGATTTGCCTAAAAAATGACCATCTTTTGCCTCGAGGTTACGCCAAAATTAGCTAACAAGTCGGCAGGCCAGTTTGCCTCTCTATATCAGTGACTTATCTTCACTTTCCAACCTTCAATTTTATAATACTATCGCTAAGTTCATGAATCATATGCTTCATTCTAATACCCATCGCATCTATTATAACATAAATCATCAACTATGTTATATACATTTAAATTTACTACTCTCACTCTCTTTAATTTCTTTCAATTTTTTCTTTTCTTTTCGTTTGTTGCCCTATATTTCTAAAGTACTTTCAACCAATTATATGGATGTGTTTGGTATCGAGGAGATTGTCAAAATGTTGGATATAATAGATCCTTGTCGATTTGACAAATAAACATCACATTGTCCACAATATTAAACATAACTATTGTCATTACTAAAGAGTAAATAACTTATTGACTTTTTGTCATTGCTCATAAGACTTTTGGCCACAAATCTCATCTCCTCAAAGATATAATGCATAAATTTATAGTACTATTGAATGTAAGATCTAAATTGCAATCAACTAATTCCACACCAAATTGTACAATTTAATACTTTTAATTATTAATTCAAAAAAGGACGTGTTGTACAATCTTCCAAAAATCAAAAATCAAAAACAAAAAACAAAAAGAATCATATCATTATACACCAAAAATAAAGAAGAAAAACCTTCAAGTGGACCAATTATTAAACATTGCACTCAATAATTAAAAAATTCTTAAACTTTCTCATCATCTCATGTGCTAATCGTCGGTGCTCAAACCTTGCCAAATAATCTTCCAGCTCACTTCCAGCTTCACAATGTCCACGTCATATATCACACCCTCAATTTTTTTCCCTTTAATTTTTTTTTTAAATTTTTTTTTTTGCAATTTTGTATTTTTTTTTTTGGTATTTTTGGAATTATTTTTACAAAGCAGCCAGCACACAATAACACAAAGTGAGCCCCAAAGCCAAAATTCCTCCACCGTTGATCAATCCAGCTGCATTATTCTTCTTCTTATGAGACGTCGAATCCGCCACATCATCATCCTCATCCGACGCAGGGCCATCGGCTGCATCCGGGCCCGGCGCTTCAGCTTCGGGTGAAGAAGCCGGCTCGGGTGTAGCCGATGGCTTAAATAGCTCACGTGGCAAGAGTACTTTATCTAATTTATAAACAGCTAAAGGATCCTCGTCAACTAACGTCCCCGTTATCTTAGCCGTTACTACTTTAGTTTTTATTGTTACGGACTCGTCGTCGTTTTGAATGGTGAAATCATACTTGTTAGGTCCTTCCGTCGCTAATGTGTTCATAAGGCCGTTGCTTGACTTGAGCATGCTCATTGAGCTGTAGACCGGAACACCGTGGTACAAGAGTACCGCAGTCTTGTTTCCGGCTGTTAAGTTCTTGAATTTTGGCATGAACGCCTTCACGGCGCTGTCACTAGCACAAAATACTGTTAAGCCGCTCTCAATGTTTTCCTATAAGAAGCACACAAAAGAGAAGCAACGTTAACTTTTGTACCCTTTTAATATCTACTAGTGTTACATTTACAACAATTTTGTTTTCCGCGCCTTATTTTGACATATTTTAAAATAATAAATACAAATAACATACCATAAAATTCAATTAATATATACAATAAGTTCAGAAAAGTTCATGTGACGCAAAATAATAATTAAAGTGCGTTAAGTTATTACCTGGAAGGTCTTTTGAGCGCCAGTAGAGGTGAGCAAGTGGGAAAATTCTTTGCAACCCTTGGAAGACAACAAGGAAGTCAAGTTAACCTTACTAGGCTCAGGTGTAGGAGCCTCAGCTTCAGCTGAATCAAGCACTTGACTAATGTGAATGATTGATAAATTGTAAGGTTTTTCTAGTACTGCCTTGACAAAGAATGAGTTCAAGTCACCCGTGTTAGCCGGTCCGAACCCGACCTTTCCTCCGTGCATATCTGTTATGTTTACATACCCTGCATCCCCATCTGCGTCCCCTGATGACTGGAACAATGAAGCCGTCGTCGTGGTTCCTGTACATTATTTTAGATCAATGTCTAAAGATCAGATTAACTCAAATTGTGGTGGCTTCTAGGCAAATTATGTTAAGACTTCCAAAAACAATTTTTTCTTTTGGTGGAGAGAGATTCACAAAGGACAGTTGTGTAACTAATCTAGTCTACATCCAAAAAATAAATTACTACCTCCGTTACATATTATTTGCAACGATTTGACATAAAGTAGAGAGGAAAAATGTCTAATCGTTGCAGATAATATGTAACGGAGGTAGTAAAATCAAATATGCATAGTAGTAAAATACTCAACTTGCATTAAGTTATTGTGATGCAAATCATGCATTTTTATACTATGTATGAATCTTTGACTATGAAAAAATGTAGAAATAATATTACTATTAGTAATTAGGTACATACCATCAGTGATCTGGTGGAGTTTCTTGGCACCATAGTAGTCAACAAGGACATGAAGTGAGAGGACATTGCGAATAACGCGAGTAGGGAAGCCCTTGGAGAGGAGGGAAGACATAGCAGAGTTGTCGAGGGCAAGAACGGTGATGGTTTGGAGGTGGTTGATCTCATTGGCAAGGTGGGTTTCGGTAAGGTATTGGTTGAAGGTGGAGAACTCAGGGTGTCCTTTAAGGATCTTGGTGATGTTAAACGCCGTGGTGGCGGGAACGAGGAGGACGAGGAGGAGGAGGGATACGACCGCCGCCATGGATGGCTGCATTGTGAATGAGTTGAGTTAGGAGGATGAGATCAAGTTGTGGTGGTGGGAAAGAGTGGAGCATGTGAAGAGTGAAGAACTAGTGTATAAATAGTAAGGGAGTATGGGAATAATGGTGGTGTTATAACAAGTACAGGGTGTTAATTATGATTGATTGCTATAAAATGGGGCCCAAATTTTCACTGCAAGTAGAGATAATCAATCATTTTTAGTATTATTCGTTTGATAATTAGCATGTCGCTTTTTGGTGGGTTCAATTTTTGTAACAAAATTCTTGGTGGGACCCTTTGGTTCTGGACCGACAATTGCTCACTTGTATGCAGAAGATTTCCGCGAGTAATACTTGGTCAAGTACTGATTGTACTCCGTAAATATTGCCTCCATTCGTTAATTGTTGTGCGTGCTGAAAATTTTCAAAGGGTAGCCAATCTAGCCATGAGCCCATCACACTTCTCGAATCATCGTATCGTATCGTATTGTGTTGTATTGTATTTATATTAGTTATGTATCTAGGTTAAATTGGATTTTATTGTGATCGGTTATGTTAGGCTATGTTTTATCATGTCTTGTTATGCTTCCCTAGAACAAATATGGTTCACGATCTAACGTACATTCTAACGCGATGTATTATGACTATCCTGTGTTTCAATCGTGCCATGCGTTTAATTGTGCCAAATAATGCCCGACTGCTCGAGTCATCACCATCTTTACTCCGCTAAATAAACCGTAGTAATTAGAACGGAGTAACTATTTTATTTCCTTTGAATCAACTTGATTCCTTTTATGGAAAGATATTTTGATCATATTATACTCCATAACAAGTAAAAATTGTCATCAATTATTGATTAGAGACAAGTTATTGCCAAATGTTATTATATTAATCAAGATTGATCATTATGCTCCTGGACAACTACTTTTGAACATAAAGGTTAAAATAAAATTAAGAAGGTCCCATGCAAAAATGGTTATCCTTATATCTAATCTACCATGTATGGCCAAAGTTGATAAACATCAAAATCTTTCCAAAACGGTGGAAATGACTTATAATTCAAAGCAAATGTTAAGTATTTTCTTTGCATTACTCATTGTTTTCCTGCACGTTCAATTTTTCTTGTTGTTTACTTGATTTTATAGTTTGATGAATAAAATCAATGATTACTTGAAAATTTGAAAATTTTAAGGTACAACAGTTTGTATCTTACTTAATTAATATCCATACTACGAAGTATTGTATTACTAGATTTCTCATAGTTCAAAACTACGACCATACGAATATCTAATTAATAGCTTCAATTTATCTCCTCTAATGATTCTTCTCTGTACAAAATTTCTACTCCCTCCGTCCCTAAATTACATTCATACTTCTCTCTATTATGTGAGATATAAATGCTAGAAGTAGAAATGTAATTTAGAGATGGAGGGAATAACTATTACACTTCTTGACATTCCTTCGAATCTCTACCACTATTTAAAAGTTTGCAAAGATTTAAGGGAAAATAAAGTTTATTGATTTGATTACTATATCATATTCTTACTCCACATTAGTACTTCCTTAGTAAAATTTATTGTCGGCAACTCGTATAATACAGAATTTTGCATGACCATACTTAAAATGCTAGGTGCGCTAGTAGTTAGCTGGTTAATGTCATGGTTATTATAATAAACGTATCTAATTTTCTATTAAATCTTGGTTGCCTGTGTATAATGACCCACTTGACTACGATTAACAAACAACAATATACAAAATACGTTTTAAAGGGTTACTTGGAAGAATAAGCTAATTGAACGAGCAACAATATACAAGTGTGTATGGAAAGATTTGTGAGCTAAGAAATCCTTAGTTGTTCATCAAAATCGCCTATAGATTCTCCGCGGAAGATTAACTAGGGCTCCCTCTCACAATTATTGATACTACCTCCGTTTTATATTATTTGCAACATTTCGACATTTTTCTTTTCTATTTTATGTCAAATCGTTGCAAATAATATGAAACGAATGTAGTATGAACAAAAGGGTTAAATTATAGAGGTGTATGCCTGTGAAATTTAAAACCATGAATTTGCTGTAGACTTGAAAAAAATTCAAAGTGATGATCTGTTGAGTCCCATCGCAATCACAATTATTGATATGAAATTAACAAACTCAATTCATGTCCATCCTTTCAACTTTCCCAATCAAACCAATATTTCAAACTTGACAGAAAAATCTTCCAAGTACAGGATTTCTTCTTTCAATTTCAGCAACTTATAACCTGAAATAATACCTACAATTTATAGAACTACAAAGTACTAACTTAACAACGTGAAATGCCTCTTACGTCATACAGTATGGCCACATAGGCTTGGGTCGAGACAAAGCACATGTTTAACTAACACATAAGTGCATGAGAAGTGGATGTTCCTAGGAAGTAGATTCATGTGCACTTGTTTGGTTGACAAGATAACACGGAGTAAGAATTAGAGCTTCCTAGGAAGAACTCTTCCCACATATTAGAGTTCACTTACCTAATCCGTCCTAGGTGAGTGAAACTTCCTAAGGGATGTGGGAATTTCACTATGCAACTAATTTTAATGCACATTGAACTTACTACAACCTAATACTTCATCTAACCAAACAAACAATAAATAATTTATAATCAAGTATATAATATGGGGGTAGGATAGGAGAGAAGCCCTTAGTGAACATTGTTGAGGATACAAAGACAAACTACTTATACAGTAAAAAGCTATAATGTTAATCAGTGTCACACAATAGCAAGCAAGTCAATTGCCAATGTAAGCGAGGTGCATGCCATTGTGTGACATATTAAGGGCTTGTGTCAAGTTATGTGCCCTACGTAGTTAACATTGGTGTGCCTTTTTTCTAAGGAACATTTGAGTGTACAAAAGAATTTTCGGAAGTTCAGGACTTCATGGATACCTCTAAAGGCTCTCAAATCTATTATAACTCTTGAGAATTTGATTTCCAAATATTGAACAATCTAAATGCCTTTTATCTCTGTACTCTTTTAAACTTAAATTTCACGCACAGAAACACATGTTGGCCTTTGCACCTAGCCACCTACAATTCCTAAACACAATATAACGTAAACAAGTATATAGAATGGAAGATTTTAAACCCTCCCAAAACTCTTGTACACTCAAAAGACATCCAACCTCGTTAAAAACACGTTTTTCTTACCAATGAGAGTCAGCAATTACGGTAGAAGCATGTACATGGGCTACCCCTATGAAGATAGTAGTATCAAGGTATCATGTATAAGAAAGAAAACAAAGGTGCAAGACAAAGTAAAATCAGAAAAAAAAAAAAAAGAAATTGAGATGGTTGTAAAAATAATGAAATTACAATTCAAAACACATGAGGTGAAAAACATCAGAAAATCTCTACAAAATTTCAAGTAGACTTTTTGTATCTACAATTACTTAACACACCGCCTATAAAAGAGCCATTTGGCAGAAAAAACATCACTTTACATGGTTGTAACAAACTTTCAAAGTTAGTGCCAAGATACTTTGTTTGGTTGGGCAGAAAACATGTGAAACTGAAAATGGTTCTTTATTAGAAGAGTTAGAGAGAAAAGGAAGAACAGAAGCGGAGGGGAGGGCGGGGGATGAAAGAGAAGAGAGGGTAAAAGGGAAGAAATAGAGCAGAAAATGTAGGCATTCTATTCTAAAAAAAGAAAATGTTTATTTAGTTTCCACTTTGGGGAAAACTATCTGCCCATCTACAAAAGCAGACAGGAAAATGGGAATTCAGATAATCTTTTTTTCTATAAAATAAAAAAATAAAAATAAATAAATAAATAAATAAAACCCCACCACAGTCTATGTATTATCTAGAGGGGTACATTAATTTCTGATCTACAAACTAGAAGGCATCTCTTAAAGCACAATAACCTACTTTTTGCTCAATGACCATATCAAACTTTCAAATTAAAATTACAAGAATGAAAACACCCAACTCATATACATCCCCAAACATGATGAACAGATTCTTCTTTTCCCATAAATAAAACCCTTTCTCTGCTTTTTCACACCAAACTGAACTTGCAACACATAAGCTAGTCCAGAAGCACATGTATCGTGTGGCTACATATGAAGTTTAGAGGTCTAATAACCAAAGTCAAAGGTATCTTGTGGTTTTTGAAAACCAAGAAGGACAAGACAGTATACCAACAAGGGAAAAAGATGTGTCATATTTACACAACAATTAGCAACATTAACTAGAGAAACATGAGAAGAGTTTTCTACAATCAAGTTCATCCCCTCTTGTCGTACTCCATATGACAATGCCAAAAAGGCATTGAGAGGAAATTCTCTCAAAAGATTAGTAGGTACACTAATTCTTACAATGCAGGGATTTTAGAAGGCTTTAAGACACCAATGCATATAAGCAACATTTGTCAATAAGGTTCTACCATTACTAGTTCGAAAGAACAAAATTTTCCTCTTTTTTTTTCCTGGAAAGCTTTGTTAGAGAGGACTTTAAGTCCACTTTCTAAGTACTATTACTTTAAGATATTGTTTGTTTGAGATGTTTGATTGATGAAAGGAAAGATTTGATATGCTAAAACAAGAGATATAAAGTGGTGGTTTACCATTGGTGACAAGTAGTCTAAACAAACTCCTGCTTCCTAGAATGGTTGAGATTCAATCCACCAATAACAAATCCAGTAATCAAGATGCTATCCTTCTTTCCTGTGTACATTTCATTTGCATCAGTATCTGTGCACCTTTATTATATGTGTACCTTTGAATTGCACGACGTCAACTTTAAAGATCCTACAGAAATTAGCAAACTTACTTTCTCTTTCTTCTATCAATACCGCTGTTTCTTGTATCATTTTTTGCAACACCAGATCCAGGAGGGATTGCATATTGCATTGGAGATAGAGCTGGAGAGGGAGCAGATGTGGGAGGAATAGCAGGAGGAATGGATGATGGCGCAGCAGTTGAAGCTGGAAGTGCAGGAGCAGGTTCAGGAAGGGATCTTGGCAAAATGTGCTTCAGCCTATTGTTTCTGTAATTTTTCCAGAAATAAAACTGTTGTCTGTGTGCCACTTCCTGAAAATTTAAAGTATTTACAGATTAAGTAAAAGAAACCTAAAACAAAAACATTTCTTCCATGAAATTCAGTGACAAACATTACTGCATTAAGCTGCTGAAAAAATCATCAATTACATCTGGAAAGAATTGTGTCTAAGTTGTGCAGCTATTGGTCCAATTCATACTGAAAACTTTGGTAAAGAGTAAAGGGGAAAAAGACCTTATCAAGAACGCTAGTGTAGCAGTTGATACTCCCACACCCTTTTTGTTTGTCCCATTTAGAATTTTCAGCTTGAAAAGATAGAAACTTTAATTATGAGTTTATGATAAATATAAGATAAAATATGTAAGGCATTTTTATGAGAATATCGATGTGTAGATTTTAATTATCAACTTTGTACAATCTTTTACAATGCATATTAAGATACTAATGCTTAAATATTTGTGCACTGAAAATTGTGCAAAAAGGAAAATGGGACAAACAAAATGGAATGGAGGGAGTAATAAATAAAGGTAATGACAACGAGCTTTATTGCACTTTTGATAAAAAAAACTAAAAATCCCATACTAAAGTTCAGAACAAGATGGAAGTTGGTAACTCTATCCTTAAAAAAATTTCACTAGCACTCGGTCATACTTCTGGAATGACAATGAATATAAATTAATGAAGAAAATCCTATAGATGAAGACGAGGTTCCATTATCATAGACATTAGTATTTGATTCGCTTGCAAAATTACACAAATCCATCATCATTCCTACCATATTACCGCCCAACCTAGAAGATAGTAAAAGATATTGTCACAGCCAACAACTAAATGGGCAAAGCAATAAGAAAGTAATAATGATTTACAGGAATTTAGCATGGCATCTGAAATTGTCAAGCCCCTTCATAGTTCTTATGCAACTCTCCAAAGTCAAGGGAGTCAAAGTAGTGTCAAACTAATAATGATTTGGGGAACAGATTCAAGCCGTTGAAAGTGGCACAATGCTCAAAGTCAAGTCTCCAAGAGCTTTGATTTTCAAATCATTGATAAGAATCTTAACTTTTAAGTCCTCGGTTTTCGATTACTCACCCATTCCTCACTTAAAGAACTACACATTATAAGAACCAACTCTCTTCATACATCCATAATTTAGTGTCTCATGTGGATATAACATTATAACATACATAATCAGCAAACATATAATTCAATGTTATACAGATAACATCCTTAGATTAATTTTTAACATGCATTCAATAATATTTGTTACATGGAAAATTGCAGCATAGGTTTACATTAGCTTTGAGTTGAGTTTAGTATTTTGGAGTATATTTTACAAGAAAATCCCTCTCAGCCCCAAATTTTTTTTCCGAAACGTAATCAGATACAATTTCTCAATATGAAGTTCATACAATTCTTCCCAATTTCATTTTATTAGAATAGACTTAGGGTATCACTTGATGCTTAATTGAAACACATCTAAATTCTACTTTTGAGAAGACTACATGACTTTTCAAATTGCTATTGCGAGAATAACTTCTACATAACCCAATTCACAATCATCACAAATACATTGCTAATAGGACCGCGCGCACACATTATAACTAGTAAGCAAAAATAAGGTAAACTAAACAAGCCTTTACTGTACCGAACAGTAGACTTAGAGCCCTTAGTAAGGCCTTTGTTTAGTTCAACTTATTTTTACTTCTTTCAGAAAAAACAAGTACTTAACAGTTATTGTAATGGTTAATATTATTATTATCAATAATATGATAGTTTTAAAAGAAAGTTCATCAGAAAAAATAAATTTCAATCAAATCAGATCAAATAAATTAAGACCAAATCAAAAAAAAAAAAAATTTAAGTTCACATCAAATCAAATAAGTTCAATCAGAAAAAATAAGGTCAGAAGAGATAAGCTCATATCAAATACTTATTATTAATAATAAAAAATAGACAAAGTCATTTAACTTGCAAAAAAATTGGTGGGAAACCGAGACGGCCCCACTCCTCTAGCTACAATAAAGCATATCCTAGTGAAGACATGGGCAGCACCATGTGTCCCAATGTCTTGAGTCTTCGATAACTTCTAAACCCGCTTCAACAATATAACCTCCTTCTCTAATTCCCCAAGAGAAGAAAAAGAGAAAGGAATAAAACCACAGCCCATCATCCGTCAACTAGCTTCATACTTAACCAACTTACAATGAGTTTCATCAGTCACAACCCGATAAGGAACAAAGTTAGACAACCCGATAAGGAACAAAGTTAGACAACCCACACTGAGTCAAAGTAGAAGACCCTGTCAAGTCAACACACACATCACGACCCCGTTCCCAAGAATAAAGTAACACATATGCAAACCACTGTGGCCCTCTGAAAGTCCAATGTCAACCTCCTTTCTTGCTTATATATCCGACCGATAGCAAACATCAACAATGGTATCTCGGAAAACATTATGGCGATGTTTAACACCCATAATACCAGTACACAACACGGCATGATCACCACAAATATCCCTAGCAAATGTCGTAAAGCAAGCAGAGCACGACGTCAGAACAAAGGAAAACCAATTAGTAACACAACGCACAACAATAAGTCTTAGCATTCACGTCTATCCTAGCCCTGACATATGGACCGCCCGAAGCCAAGCCAAGGTGTGTTCTCCTTGTTAAGACTTCAACAAAGCTTTGTGAAATATATATCATCCAATTTGTTCATAGGTTTTAGGGCAGCGACCTCACTAGGTTTACTTAAAATGTGGTTCTATTAAATAGACTCAACTCATAGTTGAAGGCACGACCAGAACCAACAATCCCAGCATATCGTAGATGCTTAGTATGCAAGCTAGCAAACTAGAAATGAAAAGGCATAATGACGAACATCACTCGCGAAATAAACACCAAGCACTCCAAACGCAAAAGGTAAGGTGGCAAGTTACACTGTCAATCGCCAAATCCTGGCCCCAAAGCAGTATCAATACGCTCCAATGGAAACCAAAGAGCCCCATCAAATGAACGCCGAGGCGCCTCAAAAACACAAGAAGGACAGGTAAGCAAAGCAAAGTGGAATTTTGAAATATCCACACACCATAAGTAACAAAAACTCACACTTAGGATCCCCGAGCTTAGCAACCTTATTTATAAGCACAATGGTCTTGGTCACTCTCTACATCACAAGCTCACCACTAAAGATGGAATCGAAACTGGTGGGACTACCAAACAATTTAACACCACATAAAGGTCGGGTAAACTTAGTTTCTTCACATTGAGGTGTAGTCCAAAACAAGGCTCATCCTCCATAATCAACTCCAGAACCTTATTATTTGTTTATCATTGCTATTATTAGTTGTTATTTTTTTATTTATGCTGTTATTTTTGTTTTAGTATTTGCTTTTTTTGATGGATTTGATTATGGAGGATAGGACTCATTTCAGACTACTTTAACGAGGAAAAAACTGAAGTTTTGTGGCTTGTGGGTGTCTCTTCACCTGACATTGCTCGACCTCTATGTGGTGTTGAATTGCTTTGTGGCCTGTTTCGACTCTATTTTCAATGGTGAACTTGTAAGGCAAAGAGTGACCAAGAACATTGTGCTTATTAATAAGATTGCTAAGCTTGGTGATCCTAAGTGTCTCTTGTTGTTACTTTTCAAAACTCTACTTTGCTTTGCGTACTTGTCCTTCTTGTGTTTTTGAGGCGGCCCACCGCACATTTGATGGGGCTCTTCGGTCTCCCTTTGAGTGTATTGCAACTGGCTTTGGCTAGTGCAACTTGTCACCTTACCTTTTGTGTATGGAGTGCTTGATGTTTATTCCGCAAGTGATGTTCGGCATTATACTTTTTTGCTTCTCGTTTGTACTTTATTAGCTTACAGACTAGCATCTACGACATGCTGGTATCGTTGGTTCTAGTCGTGTCTTTGACTATGCGATGAGTATATTTAATAGAATAGTCTGACATTTAAAGTAAAGTAATCCCGGTGAGGTCGCTGCCCCAAAACTTATGAAGAAATTGATAGATTTATATTTCTCAAAAGTTACTACATCTGCATAATCCACATTTTCTTAATCTCCTTGTCAGCTTTGTGGAAGTCGCAACAAGGAGAACACACCTAAGACTTATCGTTGTGTGTTGTGTTACCGATTCGGTGTTCCTTTGTTTTCTATTTCGATGCCATGCTCTACTTGCTCTAGTGTTTTTGCTGGGGATATTTGTGGCGATATTATGGGTATTAAATATCGCCATAGTGTTTCCCAAGATACCATTGTTGATGTTTGCTATCGCTCTAAGATATAAGCAAAAAAAGAGGTTGACATTGGACTTTTGGGGGGAACAATGTGGCCCTTAGACTTGCAAATGTGTTACTTTATTCTTGGGAACGAGGTCGTGATGTGTGGGTTGACTTAATAAGGTCTTCTCCTTTGACTAAGTCGAGGTTGTCCGACTTTATTCCTTAGCGGGTTGTGAGACTTGTGACTGATGCGGCTCATCATAAGCGGGCGAGGGAAGAGCTGATAGCATTGGTTGTCGATTGGTCATGGTGGTGAGAGGGTTGTGACTTTGTGAGGGATGAGAAAGAATAAAAAATACAAAATTAACCTATTAAACAAGTTGTAGGTCAAAAGGCATGTTTTAAGAAATTTAATGTTAAAGGTAGGATTATTTCCATATTATTCAAAAGTGGGATGGTTTTGAGCAAGTCAGTGAAAGGTGGGATTTTCAATTTCAATTTTTTCTTTATTTTTAAGGATTTTAGAATACTAAAATGAGTAGAATCTAAATACTCTGGCAGGCTGGCTGATAGGGCTTTCTTTTTCTCTCTTTATAATTATTCCTTTCATATGTTGTAGGGTTAATCTCTGTCTCTCTTTCCTTCAGAGTTTTAAGCTACACTCATTATTAGCGTAAAATAAAGTTGATTTGCTGGACAGGCAATACACGGCCTACAGCTAGTTTAACAATGAAAAAAAAGATGCACAAGTGAAAAACTCAAAGGAGACACTCATTTGTAGATGGAAAGAGTGTAACAAAGAAAAAGTCGCAAACTTGGAATTCCATTCACATTACTGTGATAAGCCTATTTACAGACAATAAGTCAAAATGCCATATAGATAGATCACAATCAGTAACTCACATCCTAAGCCTGTCAGGCTTTAACATCTCAACTTTCATCTCAAAACATGAGGGAGGGAAAAGCTGGGCAAAAGAGCATTCCAGCATCATCATTCGCAATAGCAATCAAATTGTGACAAAAAATTCTTTGAAAATGATGTCTAAACTCTGGAACCAAAGGCTATATGAAAATGAAGATGTAGTCATATAACACATGTTCTTTGCAGTTTGTACAATCTTCCAAGTACATTGGTCAGATTTCTTCTTTTTTCAACCGAGTAATAACACCATTTATGATACAGTTAGAGTCTTACTTTGAAGATTATCAGCACTTTGTTCTTTTCACCTAAATTTACCTTATCTCAAGTTTATTAAAACTGATTTGATCTAATCATCTAATCTGAACTTAACAGAACTTAAGCACCTTATGATCAGTAATAAACTTGGCATCCCTTATCTAGAGCTAATGACCCTTATATAGAATTATTGATCCTTAACTATACTTACTTTCTTGTAAGTTGCCCTTTTTAGGTGAGCAAATATGAGCTCTATTAAATTCTCTATAGTGAATTTGTGACTACGGAGTAGAACATTAGAAGTATAACCCACATATCAGCTATGGTAGATGGGGGCCATTGACAAATTGACTCAAACCATGCTATTTTCCCCAAATCAATGTGTAACATTGTACTCCTCTAACCTATAAAAAAAGAATAATCGATGGAACAGGCAACATAAATAGGAGCGTAGGACAAAAGTCTTTGCTTTAAATGGTAGGTAAACACTAAACAATATCAGGTCAACAAATATTGATTCCTTTATATTTATTACCAGCATTTAAATGCATCATCAAGACAAACAAGAAAGATAACAAAACGTACTTTGCTCCCCGGATGAGCCATAGCATTGCGGAAGTTAGCATTTTGTAAAAGTTCGAGGAAGTACAAGCAGTGCGGATACCTGAATTTGACAAGGTCATGTTAGACAAGCAAGTAAGAAAAAAAAAGAATAGCCAACAAAGTTTCCCATTACAAAATCATCAAATTGGCAAAATATACATGTTTCAGACTTTCAGGTAATCAACCATTTAAATGGTTAAATAATGCTTACATAATAAATTTTAAATACTCAGGCCGCTGCCAATACTGAAGGTATTTCAGATAACCAATGAAAGCTTCATCTTCAAAGTAACGATTCTGAGCCAAATCTGCACATGTAAATACTTTTCAACTAATTAAACAATTCACAGCACAACTCCAGGTTTCATCTCACTAGATATAACTAACATAAGTGATGTGACATACAATGGATGTAAGTTGGATTTGCAAGACACTGAACAAATTCCAATTCAAGCAAAAAGCGTTGGCGCCCATCATCTGGATCCTTATAGACATCTTTTGGCCTGAAAATACACATCCATAATGCAAAACATGGTCAGGACTAGCAATGGCAGTATAAAAGAGCCAAAAGGGATTTGAGTAGGATATTCTGGGAGCAAAAATAAGGTAAGAAATTTTACGAGGAAGGCGACTTAGCCTTGTCATCAGCATCATCTAAGGAAGCCATAATTAACGAAATGAAATTGTAGATGATAACAATGCCTTATTTGGCTGGTCTGCAATCACAAAAAGGGTTCAAGTCACATAAAGCTTATTAAATTCAATTCTTTAATGCAAATCAGTAGTCGTAATAAGTTATTAGTCAAAAGAATTTTTAGGTTCCATTGTTCTTTGATTTCCACAACAACGGCTGGTGAAATTTTCATAATTCATAATTAAATTTCACAATTTCAAAAATATCTAATAAATCCAGCATTTAAAAAGTACTCGTATAATAAAAATCAATTGACATTCAATAAAAATTAAATTCGCAAATTGGAACTGCAATGAATTAAAGCACACAAACTAAAAAAAATTCATAGAATTGAAAATGCAAAAAATTTCATGACTCGGAATATAGTATTATTAGATATTTCATATCTAAAAAAGATTAATCAAAGCCTAATTTTCTTAATTGATTAAGACATTCAATTAGAATTCAAAATTCAAATCAAAAACAAATTGTAAGCAGAATTACGTAACAAAAAATACCAGGTAATTGACGATTTGGCGAGCGGGTTATTCACTGGTTTGAAAGTTTCATCAACCACATACAAATCGCAATATAAAAAATCCAAATTAAATTCATGTGAGAAGGGAAATTAAGTAAAGATCAAAACTTTGAGAGATAAATCCCTAATTTTGAACTTAAAAAATGTTCACATTAAATTAAAAACCCAAATAAAAAAATCGGGAGTAAATGATCAAAACTCAAGCTGCAATAAAAAAATAAAATAAAATAATAATAATAATAATAATAAAAAACTGTCGCTTAATTAACCACTACAGTGATGAAATTGCACGTAAATTGCAGAAGAACGCAATGATAATAGCATACCTTACAAGCTGAAATTCGATAAACCCTAAGAAGCTGCTTCAATGAAACGAGAGAAAGCTAAGAAGCCGCTTCAATGAAGTATTCAAAGTGCAAACTTCAATTGAGATGAGAGTTAAAAAGATGGGAGAAGAAGAACGAGGAGAGAGACCGAAGGAATTGGGAGGAAAAGAAAAGAAATAGTCCTTTACCAAAAGATTTAAAAATAATGTTATCTTACCGAAAGACTTAAAAAAGGAAAATTTGTCAAAAATAATACTCTTTCTGTTTTTTATAAATATATCACTTTTCTTTTATGGATGTTTTTTTTTATATGCATTACTTTCTTATTTGATAACTTTATACTATATTTTATCATTTTTCTATTTTACTTTAAACCCTACTAAAATTATTTTATCTTTTATTTTACACACACTTAAATTATTTAATATTAAGGCGTATGTATATAGTTTTGGTGTTTAGAGAGCCATATGGGCGGGGTGAGAATCAATCTCATAATCTCCTGGAACCGGGAGAAAGCTTTAACCACTAAAGCTATCCCTCGCTTAGGGGTGTTCGCGGTGCGGTTTGGATCATAAACCGCAAAAGTGCGGTTTGTAATTTTTTCAAACCGCACTTTTAAAAAATCCGCACCGCAAAATGCGGTTTGGTGCGGTGCGGTTTGCGGTTTAACCTTATTTTATTAAAATTGTAATTATTCTTTTAAAAACAAAACTTTTATTTTATTTTATAATTATTAGTTTATAATTCAAATATTAAACTCTTTTAATTAATCTTTAATTAACTAATAGTTAAAGATTAGCTCATATAATTTAGTTCTTTTATATAATATTAATGAAAATATAATATAAAAATCATAAACCGCATTAAAGTGCGGTTTGCGGTGCGGTTTCGTCTCAATATATTTTGAAACCGCAACCGCAGTTTGGTCATATTTAAAAACCGCACTACAAATTTCAAACCGCAAACCGCACCAAACCGCAAAATTGCGATTTGGTGCGGTCTTAACCGCACTCTGTACAGCCCTACTGGCCTCACTCTCAAGGCATATGCATATATTGAATATGAAGTCTCATTTCAATAACATGAATATTGAATATAAATTCTAATGAACATAATTTATTTTTTTTTGACAAGAACTAATTAACATAATTTATTGGATCATTGTGCATTCGTTTGATGTTTAACGTATAACATTGTGATTAAGCAATTAGTTTTTATTTTTTTTAATTTATATATATTTTTTTATAAAAACTTGCTTAGGTTTATCTTCTTGATTAAGTTGTAAAGTTGTACATGAGTAAAATCGGCAACACCAATTTTATCACTCGTAAAAAGCAAACATATTGGAATATAATTGATTCTAATGGAGTGTATAAACCAATTTTGGGTGTCAACCATCAAGTTAAGCTTTTGGTGTAGTTGATCATCTGACAAATTCCAATTTTTGCAAAATACACGTGAAAATAATGGTATATCCAAGATATATAATCGAAAAGGAGTCCTAAATAGAGTAAGCTTCTAAGGGCCCGTTCTCATTGACTCAACTCAGCTGAACTGAAATGAAATGAATTTTTTATAAGAGAAGGAAATTAGGAGCTGAACTGAACTGGACTGAATTTCAACGTATGAGAACAGGCCCTAAGTATTCCTAATCACTTATATATGTATATGGTGGTGAGAAAAGGAGAAATGATGAAGCTTGTTGAAAGGATAAAGATTGTGCTAGCTAATTGTGATAAAAGACAATTAACAACAATGAAGAACACAAGTAATACAACAAAATGAGAATGAATTTATCGTGGGAACCAAGTGTTGAGAGAAAACCCATCAATCCACTATGGAATATGATGATCAAATAAGTCAAAATAAGGAAATAAGGTGAACTAAACAAGCAATTAATGATGATGAATTACAAACTTGAATTGTATGGAATTCAAAAGCTCCTCACAAACTCTCCATCAAGTGTTTACAATTTGTGGAAGTTGTAAAAATATAAAACCCTAATTGGGTATTTATACACTCGACATATCCGGTTTGGAGTTGTTAAATTCTCGATCCGGATCTTACGATCCTACGATTCTACGATCCAAAATTGCATGATCGATCCAGATCTTAGGTAGGATCTTAAAGTTTGTAGGATCTTACGATCCTGTGAGTTTTCCTTCCAAATCTCTCCATTGTTGAAGGGATCAATTTCCTACAATTTAATCATTCTATATCTCTCCCCTCCAATTCCCTCCCTTCCTCATTTGTTATCCAAATAAAAGATACTCCATCTCTCCATTTCTCTTCCCTTCCTTTCCCTCCATTTCCTTCAATCCAAACACACCGTAAGTGAATTCATAGTATCCCACTACCATGTATATATTCTACAAGTATATATATATAGATGATCCATTGCTTTCACTCATTCAGCAGTTCTAAGTTGACTATGGTTGCATGATCATGTCAATTATGTCACTAAGTATGTTATATTTGTGTTCACAATATTAATTACATAAGTTGTACATACAGTAAGTAAAGATGACTACATCATGAATGTATAGTAAAGGCAGTTTACTACCAACACTAAGAAATCTAGGAACTTAAAGATCTGTTTTTTTGTTTGGTTAAGTGTAAAATGTGTGATCCGTTACAGTCATGTATACCACAAACTCAATATCAGTTGAACAGAAACTTGTTTGTATGCCTTATCCTTTGCATTACATTAGATTTTTATTACATTAGCAGAAGTTTCCTTAGCAGGAGTACAACAACAATGAAAACGACGACAACCACAACAACAACGAAAAACAACAGAAACAACGAAAAACAATAGAGCAAGAACACCCAGTGAGGATCCCATCTATAGTGGGTTCTGGGGGTTTCCTTATTAGCTTAATATTGGGAAAACATCAGTTGATGTGTTCGGCAATGTAACTGCCTCAGGCTTCACTTTATTACTGAGATAGACTTCTCAAATTATACTTTCATATCTGTTTCACTGTTGAAGGGTAATGGTCCTAGTGGTTTGGTTGCTTCTAGAAGTTCCTCCAGTGGTATCTTCGGCTTTGACTGCTCCAGTGGAACGACACGCCTTCCATAGTTTTCGGGGTTTGGACAGTACTCCTGAAAATGATTCAGACATTGTTAATATGACACCAACAGTCACAGGCTTTTTTTTTTTGGTATGGAAGTTTATTTTATGTTGAATTGGTTACTTACTTGATCAGCATGCATTTTCCTCACAAATGTCTTGAATAAATTGAAATTCCCCCCATCGAGTAGCTGGTTGTTCAAACGAAGATATGTCAAACCATACATCTTCAGCTTTGGTGGACCGTCTCTATTCACCCCATTTGGCCTAGCATTCAGCAGCATCTGATCATAAGCATTAGGATCATATCTTGGTAGCGCATTTTCACCTGCTACCTCTACATTTTCTCTCCAGCATCCACTTAAGACCTGCAATATAATTCGATTGAGTTAACAAAAGTGTACTATGTGAGGTAAGAACTTTCACATTGTGGTTCATTACAAAATTATATGAAAGAAAATAATATTGTTGTGCACTTGTGCTATGTATATGTGTTCAAAGAAACAAAATGGTTTTATTTGAAGGTTTAAACTTGTATATGTTTCAATTGAAGATCTCATTAGTCAGTAATTTCTTGCAAGTTTCTTATGACCAGACAGTTTCGAATGCTCTGAGTATTTGACATTAAGCTCAAGTCCCCACCTGTTTTACAAGCTCTTGTGGTGCGCTATCAGCATAACCAGGCTGCTCAGAGTCCTTCATCTCAAGACATGTAAAATCTAAAACACCATAGTGCCTAGAAAGCATCCTTGCTATTGGTCGATACCCATCTCTTTCATACAAGTTGTAGTACCCTGCAGTCAGCTCAGCTGCATGACTTTCCTCGTTGAACCACCAATGTATTCCAGAAACCTGTTCATAGATCATAAGTAAAAATAAATCAGTAGTCATTTGCAAAAATAAATTCTTATCTATAGTTGTTCCTATGGCTCACTTTAGCTGCTATCTTGACTTTGCAGCCGCAGAATGCTTTAGTTGCTTCTTCTAGGATCTGGTCACCATGAATCAATAACTTGTTCGAGTACCAAGTCAGGAAGAATTTTCCACTTTCTGTGACGTATGTCCCATTGTTTCTGAAAAAATCTGTTGATTCTGGCCTGTCATTGTACTGTCCTGCATTCTGTGGCACATCCCACTCGGGATGGCCAGCATCAGTTGCAGCTTTTTTGAAATCTTCTCTCAGATATTTGTCATAGCACTGCATGGGATTAGCAATTTGAAATTGGGTTAACTACTGAAGTGTTAAAGCATATACATCGACTTCATCTGTGATATGACTTATATCTGGTCATCAGACAAAGCTGAATGTAATAAGATCACCTGAAATTCTCCAATTCCTGGGTAGTTCCATCCTTGATTTTGTGGATATGAAGGATATGGTAGCTCTCCAGCTGGGCCAAGACCTACTTCAATGTCAACTATTGTGCCAGCATCTAGGAAATCTGACATATTTTCTCTGAAACTCTTCATGTAATCACTGTATGTCTGTCAATATATTATATAACAAGAAATTAATTCCCTTTCTTGTTTCAATTTTAGGAATGTGCAAATGTTTTCTTAGTTTTTGATATTTTGAAAACACTTACCTGAATGGGAGTCCGCCCTCCAAGGATAGGTTCATTGTCAATCCCAAGAGTAAGGTACTCTTTGTTCCTGGTACCGCGTCTGTTGGTATAGAAGATATCAAGGTTTGAATCTCCATCTTGAAGTACCCATTGAGGAAGTGGGATGTAAACACCGTCACCTACATTACCACCACATTGATGGAATGACATTATTGCTTGTACTTTCAGCCCGCAATCTTTGATGGCCTGAAATAAGCTCCTGTAAACCTTCCAGTCATACTGCTTAGGTCCTTTTGCTTCTATTATTCCCCACCAGACATCGACCATGACTCCATCGACTTCTGCTTCCTTCAGCTTGTATAGTTGTCTCTTGATGTCGTCCTGGTTCTGGAAGTTGTTATCTGGCGTGACTACTCCCAACCACAAAACAAGTAAATAAATTAGTCATTGAACTGCTGCTTTAATTTGTTGTTTGACTTAATTAAGGAAATGATTGTGCTGAATGCTGATTAATGCAGGCTTACTGGTAACATTGCATAGACGGGCACATAGTTCAACAGCATGTTTGCCATATCGGTGTCTTTAGCTGAGACCTGAAGCAACATAGTGAATTATTTGTCTAAAAAGGGAGTGAAGAGCATGCATATCTAGTTAAAAGGTTAAGTAATGAAGTATTATTGTAATTTGAATTCATCTAAATAGGTAAGGAAATCCCAACTCTCGAGTTGAAATGAATACAAAAGAAGAAAACAGTACGATTTTAAACCTGTAAGATTCTAAACTATTTAAAGCTCATGATCTGATCAGCATTAAATAGCAATGAAACATAACATACTCATAATTCTCAAAGAAGAAAAGTTAGAAACTCTTACAAATCTCCAAATCTTGGTTAGTAATAGAAACTATTGAATGGGTTTAAATCTTGTTTTGCATGTGTTTCTTTCATTGCAAATCATGCTATTTATACTCATTGTATCTGAAGTTGTTACAGAAACAGCCAACAATGTTATGGGGCAATTGTCAAAATTGAGAAACTAACACATGCTTTCTCTTTGTCACTGGATACTTGATTATGGCCACCTCTTGCTCACTTGCTGTGTGCTGTCATCAGCTGCGCGCTTTTTATGATCACTAGATCAGCGGCGATAACAAATTATCCATCCAATTTCACAGACTGTTACATATTGGTCCTGCTGATCGAATGCACATTCTTCTTCTGCAGAGTATTGCAGAGATGATATTTCATCACTATGGGTATATGGTATTTTTTTAAAATTAAAAAAGGTAGATGCCTTGCTCCATCAACTTCTAATAAGAAAGATTAAAGAGTTGTTTAAAAAGTGTTACAATGCTAGCTTAAAAACTCAGAGTTTCTAATGAACAATCTTCTTGTCTAATGTATATATTGAATAACGAATTAAACTAGTTAGGAAGGTGATCAATGCACAATTTCACATTCAAATTCTACATTCAGATATATGATATACAATATGAACTACTATGTATGTTAAATGGACCTAGTACAGTAGTACCCGTGGTGCACACTAGATGGACATAGTACAGTAGCGTAGTACCCGTGGTGCACACTAGTACCATGGTACTGGTACATGTCCAAGTAAAGATGAGGGTCTGTCACAGGTATTTGAAATGAAACAACGAGTCCAAGTAACATAATTGATGGGTTGCTAGACTCTAACTCCGTCTCATCCATATTTCTTGCTAGATTGAAATCAAAATTTTCAGAATGTATTATAATCACTGGAATATTACTCTTTGAGGAATGTCTTAAGTCCTTTTTTCATTTTTTTATTATTGATTAGAGTACTAATATAGTAATATTGTAGCCAAATTATCTGCAGGATTATAATAACTTTCTAATTTTCCTTCTAACGTCAGTTCTAAAGTTGGGCCATAATGTAGTTTATTTTCTTGAAAACAAAAATACTTTTGGAAGCCTCTTTTTTCTGTTGAAGTAACAGAAACCGTTATTTTCTATGATTTGTGAGGATATACGGATAGAGTTGGGTTTGTAAATTATTGTGCATACTTGCAGGCCAGGCTTTTATCAAAAATATCATCTTATTGGTATCATTTTCTGTTAGAATTTTACTTCAGAAAATGACCCAAATTGAACCAAGCCGACTATATTTCCATAGGGGTATTTTATATTGTACACTCTCTTTTAGCATATGCTAGCCCTGTATAAAACTATCCGAGAATCCGATAATCGGATCCGTAACCGATCCGAATTTTTGGATATCCGATCTGAGTTTTCATTTCGGATCGGATATCCGATCCGAAAAAGCGAATATCGGATGCGGATTTGGATATTAATTTTCATAATTTCGGATATCCGATATCCGAAATATAAAGCCTAAAATAGTGAAATATATATATAAATTTTAAATTGTTCATATAAAACTAACCCTGTATTATTAACTTATTATAATATTTTTAATGTATTTGATGATAATATTAATTGCAAAAGGACTACTATTTTTGTTAAAATATTTTGTACAACTTAGCGATATATAAAAAAGGTAAAATTAGTGAAATTTAGAAAGTAATCATAACAATTTTACTTAATATTGGATAATGGATATCCGAAGCATCATATCCGATCCGAAAATTTTGAATATCCGAATATCGGATATACGAATTTTTCATATCGGATTTGGATATCAATTTTTAATATTCGAGTCTTCGGATATCCGATCCGTGAACAGGCCTACAATGCATATAGCATTAGGCAATCATTCATGCATCATAAAAATTTTAGCTATTACATGGAGTAACTATTTTATCTCATACAACCCTCTAAACTTGAGATACATAATTTTCAAGTTTTTATAAAAGTTGTTTGGGCCAAGTCCATTGTCCTAAGCTTGGTGACCTGAATACCCCTCCACAATCCAACCTATTATTACTCATTGGAAGGTACAGATTTATTCCTAATATGTCAAACTAAGTACAGCTTTGCCACTTGAAAATACAACTATAAATAGCTCTCCAATCATTAATAATGGTAACTTCTTTCTAGTTCTCTCTCCTCTCTCTTAAGTACTCTCTCTCAACTAAGTACTCTTGTTGACTTAAGCCTTGGAAGGGCTTTCCCAGGTCACACCCCCGGGGCAGCTAATCTTCGTTGTTTAGCAGGCCAAGCGCTCAGATGTACAAGCGAAGCCCTCAGAATTACCCCAGCAAGGCAGAGTTAAAGGACATTTGGACAGTCGGACATTAGCTTTAGGACATCTTGATATACCTTGTAATATCCTAACACGTTTAGGAGGAGACTTTTTCAGAAACAAAAGTATACCTTTCTTTCATTTCATCTACAACTGTTGTTGTTGACCTTGTTATTGTTGTCCTATCTCCATTAATTTAACTTATGCTTCACACAAATACAAACTAGAATCACGTTACAAACTAAAGTTAAGTTAAATTCAATTAATAGTAACTTCAATTCAGTCAATATTAAGTGAGTTGAGCAAAAACTGAAAATTATGGCTAAAACTACCAATTGTTTATTTAGCTTAAGACATAAACCAATTAAACAATCTAAACTTTATCAACTATCCAATAATTAATATATTGTCCACATCAATGTCACATTCATTCAACATCAAAATTGAAAAAAATTACAACTTAGTACTCATTTTTTATCAAAGATGGTTGACATCAGAATAAATACTTGTAATTTAGATATCCTTACCAAAAACTAATTTAAAATTATTCGTTTAAATTTCAAAAAAAAAATAATAATACTTTCAAATTTAATTATCTAACTTTTTTTAAATATGGACCTAATGGCTAATACCACCAATATTCGTATATAATTATCCTCCTTTTAAGGTTCAAAGTACCTTTCAATTTTGAATTTTTGTTGTATAGCATATGCAAAATACACGGAAAGTACATTTAGTTGACTAATTAAGCTGAACACATGTTTTAGTAATCTATAACAAAATATGAAGTACAACTTAATCATAGAAATGTTAAGTTTTACAAAAGTGTACAAAGTGAATCTAGTGCACATTTATAACAGGTGTACACAAGATTTGTGTAAGATTTCAACGGATTAATAAATACAACAATCGCTTCCACTAATAACAATATTACCTAGTAATATAGCATGAGGAATCCTCATAAAAATACACATTCCTCCGATATCTCTATCTTCATTCCCATGTTAGGTCTCTCTATCCTCCATTCACAAACCTTTTTCCCTAAAGTTGCATACTTTAGCCAATAATAATCATAATATTAATAATTATTTATCTAATAATTAGGATTAATTATTAACTAAGAATTACACAATATAAAATTACTCCCTCCCACTTTACCTAACACATCAAAAGGCATCTAAAAAATAAAGAAAAAAGAAAAAAAAAAAATTAAAAGAAAAAACCCGCCACTTTTTAACCCCCCCTTAACTTAATTACTCCACTATTTGTATAATTTTTGCCACCCATAACAACCACCACCACCACTACCTATCTTATTTTGACAGCGGTGGATGTCGCTCCACCGCTGCTACCCGAACCACCCATAGAACCCGACATTCCCACCATTTGATGGTGATGATACGAACCCGACCCGTACATCTGACCTTGATGATGATGCCCCATCATCATCATCCCACCGTACATCCCACCACCACCACCTCCACCACCACTATTCCCACCGGAACCACCACCATACCCGCCGGAACCACCGCCACCACCACCGCCGGAACCCGAATTACCACCGGAAGATCCGTCTTTCTCACCGGGTCTTCCGCCGGGAACCGTGGTTTTCTCCCCCTCCAACTCCCTATACTTATGAAGATAAACCTTCAATGGCTCAACATACTCCTCAAATCCAAGCGTAGTCATCGCCCACAAAAGATCGTCGCCATTAATCGTCTTCCTCTTCTCTCTCTGGCACTTATCGGAAGCTTCGCCGGTGATGAAGCTGATGAACTCCGATACACACTCTTGAACGGTTTCTTTAGCGTCTTTGGAGATTTTAGCGTTTGCCGGCAACGCTTTCTTCATGATTCTGCTGACGTTAGCGATGGGAAGAAAACGGTCTTGTTCACGAGCGGAGAGTTCGCGGTTACCTACGCCGCCGGATTCGTTGTCGGAATCCGCCATCGGAAAACGCTGAGTGGGTTGGGAGGAGAGAGAAAGAGTGGGGGAGAAGGAGGAGAGAGAAAAAAAGAAAAAAGAGGGAGAAAGGAAGTGCAGGGGATCCGTTGGATTGGTGGAGTAATAATGCATCAAAAGCGACCACGTGGATGAATGTGAGCCGTTTGTTAGATGATAAGGAAGAGGAAAGCGTGGATAAAGGATAAGGCGTTGGATTGTGACGTGGGGTATACTGCTCTTCATGGTACAGATTTTGACAACCGTACTACTTTTTTTTTTTTTTTTTTGGTTAGAAAATATACTGTATTAAACAGAGTAAAAAAAGGAGTTAAGCACACAATTAGGTACTCAATTGTTAAAAATTTCATCTTTTAGGTACTCAATTATTTTTACTTTGTTTTTGGGTACTGAGTTAAGAATTCAGGCCAAAAAAATTAAATCAGCCAAAGAATTCAGTACCTTAGGTTAAAGAATTCAGTACCCATGATTAAGTATGTGGACCCCACCCGATTAAAAAATTCGCGGGTCAACCCATTTTTTTTTCCTTTTCTTTTTCTTTATTCCCCTTTTTGCTCCTTTATTCTTTCCCATTTCTGAAAACTTTGCTGCGAACGTCGAAGAACAACGAGCAACCTTTGTGCTCGAATATGGGGAAAACGACACCAAAAGCCGCCATTTTTTTGAGGTAAGCTCAATTTCTCATCGTTTATGTTGTTAATTTGATATATATTTTGGATTTTTTGCCCATTTGTTGATGTTTGTTGCGACCTAGGGTTTTCGAATTTTGGGTTTTTTTTTTAACAAATTGATGATGTCGATTGGTTGTGGTTTTTGTGTTAAATTTGGGTTTTCGAATTTTGTTTTTTTTTTTTTTTTTTACAAATGGTTTTGGATGAATTTGTTAAGCAACAATGACTGATTTTGTGGCAGAGTTGAAGTACCAGCAGCAGGGGGAAGCAGCAACCCTTCTGTTTCTGGTTTTTTTATTTTTTTATTTTTTTTCTACAAAATCTGGCAAAACCTTGCAGAATTTATGCCTAAATAACATGCTCAATGAACCTGTTTTGTTTCTGGTTAAGCTGCTGTTTTTGATGAATTTTGATGAATTTTCTTGCTGTTTTTGATGAATGAATTTTGATGAATTATTATTGATGAATTTTCTTGCTGATTTTGATGAATTTTCTGCCAGGTTCATGCCTCTTTAAATAGAGAAACCAACGGCTAGTTTCTTAGTCAAATTTAATACAATTTTTTTATATAAATATTAATTTTTTAATCGGGTGGGGCCCACATACTTAACCAAGAGTACTAAATTCTTTAACCCAAGGTACTGAATTCTTTGGCTGATTTAATTTTTTTGGCCTGAATTCTTAACTCAGTACCCAAAGCAAAGTAAAAATAATTGAGTACCTAAAAGGTGAAATTTTTAACAATTGAGTACCTAATTGTGTGCTTAACTCAAAAAAAGGGAATAAAAATAAAAAATGTGTCGTATGACTTTAGCTGACTTTTCCCTCGAATTAATAAAACTAGAGTATATCTGTGCTAGCGCACCGTATACATGTATATTTAGAAAGGAAAAATAATACTCCGTAAAAAAGACGGAAATTTTTTTTAAAAAAATGGAAGTTTCTTAAAGGGAGGTTATTAAAAAAAAATCTAAACTCATGAGAGTTGAGTATTGAGGTTTTGGAGAAATCTCATTAATTGACTCTGTAATTAGTATGACTAGAGTATATCCGTGCTAGCGCATGGTATACATATAAATATGTTTTTTTTAGAAAGAAAGATGAAAGTTATTAAAAAAAATAAAAAACTTAAACTCATGAGAGTTGAGGATTGAGGTTTTGGAGAAACCTCATTAACTGACTATGTAATTATAATATAGATATAGATTATAAATCATCAAAAAAATTATCAATATACATAGTATATTTAAATTGTAGGACAATTATCTTACTCCGTTCAAATTTGATGTAATTTTTTTTATTTTTTATTTTTTGAGTTTGCCTCACCCGATTCACCGGAATCAAATCTTCCTTCCTTTACCTTATTAAGAGGGTGTTTGGTTCGCAGACTGGTATGAAGTTGGAATCAACAATAAAATCATAGTGTTATGGGTTTGGAACTTGATTCTTAATACCATATGTTTGGTATGTTTATGGAATGCAATTTTTTTCTTTTATTTAATACCTAAAAGTATGGGAATGAGCCAAACCCACCTCCCCCATCCCCCCCCCCCAAAGGTTTCTAAACCTCATATCTTGGGGGTTTGAGGTATGGGTTTGAAACATTTAAAATCATAAAACAAGCATAAGGTATTTAAACCATTCTAAACTCATACCTTATATCTTAATTATGTGAACCAATCGCCCCCCTAAAAGTGTAACAACACACTTATGAATAGTGTTAAGCCAACTATATCCCTAAAAATGTCAAACTACATGTATACCCTCATTTTTATGCATGCAAATCACTTGTTTGACCTTTTTTTCCTTTTTATTTTTCCTATTTTTTTAACCACATGCGTGAAGTAGCCTTTTTGGAATTTTTAACCACATGCGTGTTTGAACAATTAGATCCTTGTTACTTTGTTAGGGACTCTTACTCTTTTACTCAACACTTAGAAAATAGTGTGCGGAACTACCCCTAAAATTTTGTTTTAATATTTTCTCTCGTTAATGTTACCAATAACTAAAGTTGTGACATAAAATCAAATTGAAAAAGATTCCCGGACATAGTTAACTATTCACGATCCTAGTAAGGTGAAAATTACAAAACTTAATTACCTTAGGGGGGGGGGGAATTTTGAATAATGTGAACGTAATTAATCTAGCTAGTATTCTTTACCAGTTTTTTTTTTTTTTTTTTTTTGGGCAAGTCTTTGTCAATTTATCTTATTTGTCTTTGGATTGATTACTAAAAAAAAATGGTCCATGAATAACATAGGTCACTTTTCATTTGGCGTTTTTTTCTCTTATTTGCCAAAAACGTCCTACATTTTCAACTTTTTGTATTTTTGTTCTCTTTTCTTTTTAAACTTAACTAGCTTTTATATGCACGCGATGCGTATGTCAAACAATATTTTAAAAATTAACATCATTAGTTTTATACAACAACCTAAATGAGTTACAAAAAGTCCAATTGAATTAAAATATCAAAAAGACCATTTTTTTTTAAATGTAAAATTTATAAACAATTTTGTTTGCAAAAAAACATATGATGAATTAGGTGACAAACATAGCATGGTTGACACAAAGGCTATGGTATCGTGTACTCGTGGTTGATGGAGAGGATGCCGGGATGGTTGATGGAGTTTCTGGATGATCATGGAAATGTTTTTCCCATGAACATAAAAAATAACTATCTATACTAATATATTAAAAGACGTTTATAAGAATGTTCGCGTGTCACGTTGACTCCCCTCATCACGCCACTTCACCAATTCAAATAATTATTGCGCCATGTCATGCACAAGGTGTTCCTAAGAACGTCTACGTGTCACGTAAACTAATCATTACGCCACATCATGCACTGATAAATTAAAAAAAAAATACTTTCCACAAGATTTGAACACGCAACCTCTAAATTTAAAACTAATTTAAGTGTTTTACCACCAAGCCAAGTTATTTTTTATGTATTTTTTTGAATACAAAATATTAATATGTAACAAATGACAAATCAATAAGAACAATACAATTAATTACAAAAAAATTGAGTTATAAATTACAATGTATATTAATGATCAACCCTATGTAATAACACAGGGCATCGCCTGAGCTCAAAAACTAGTATTTAACTGAAAGATACATAATTGGAGAATATAAAAAAGAAGGCTTGTAGCGTATTTGTCTGTATGGGTGATTTACAAAACTTTGTCATTTTGAAAATTTATTACACTTTTGTGTTAGATGAAAAAAAATTAATTACTAATGTACTTTCCTTGTAGGATCAAATACAATTATTTGAATTTTTTTTTAAAAAAAACGTAGTGCGAATTGCTACTAAAGAGTTTGTTTGACATTGTTTACTAATTTTCTTAATTTTTGAAAAAAAAAACAAAAAACTAGAAAATGTTATTTTTGCTTTTCAATTGTCACTTTTTGAAAACTAGCATGATTTTAAAAAAGTTTGACAACTCTAGATTCAGTATAGGACATATATCATATGATTTTTGAAACTAAAAAGCAGAATGCCACAGCGATACCAAACGAAATAGCGGTTTTACCTTTGGATGTATCTACTAAACTCACTAAAATTAGTATAATGTATTTATGAAGTATAATTGCTATGTAGGATAGTGATTTGCTCTAACTAAAATGAAAAATATTAAATAAATTTACTCCTATTCTATGTGGAGAGCAGGTTTGTAATAAGTATTAATCCAGAGCCAACGGTAAATAAGTTTTAAACAAACCATACTTATGTAAATTGTTATTTTTTATACCCATCAAATTAGTGTGACTGAAACGAATGGATTTATAGCAAGGTTTTACAGGATTTGATTAGGTAAACTAGGTTAGGCTCGTTCTATGCACGATTTATCAAAATAAAAAATAATAGCAATTTTGCATCAGAAGAGAAGATCAAACAACTCTACTACAATTGATATTTCCCTTGTGAATAATTGGAATAAAATACTAATACAATAAATTAAAACAAAATAGAAAGAGATTTGGAATGCAGAAGGAAAAAAAATTAGATCCGAATAATTGAATAGATTTAAGCTATAGTAGAGGTAAAATTTTGGTGCAGTAAACATTATGATTGGATATTCAAATTAATTTATTATTATTATTATTATTATTATTATTATTTATTTATTTATTTTAATTATTATTTTTATTATAATAAATTTCAAAAAAACCTATAAGGTCAATCAATTTACAAGAAATTAAATTGGTGGGGAGCCGAGATACAATCCGAGCCCCCACGCCTCTAGGTATAGCGAACCCGATCCTGTTAAAGATGTGAGCAGCTGCACGAGCACCAATATCTTGAGCCTTAGCGAACGCCTGAACCCGCTTTAGCAACGCAATATCATCCTTCTCTAATTCGCCCAACGGAGAAAAGGAGAAAGGAAGAAAACCATAGCCAATAGCCATGCAACGCGTCCCATACTCGTCCCGCTTCCGTTGAGCCGCAGCCGACACAACACAACCAGGAACGAAGTCAGACAACCCCGATTGAACACGACCAGGAACGACAAAGTCAGACAACTCCGATTGTGTCAAAGGTGAAGACCCCGTCAAGTCAACACATACATCAAGGCCTCTATCCCAGGAATAAAGCAACGTCAAAGAGCCCCGTCGTTCCCTCCAGTCAACCCAACGTTAACCTCCTTTCGAGCAAAAATCCCAAACTGAAAAGAAATATCAACAAGGTTGTCACGAACAACATTGTGTCGATGTTTAATACCTACCATCCCAGCACATGACAGTGCATGATCCCCATAAATATACCCATCAAAAACTCTTGAGCAAGCAGAACACAGTGTTGAAACGGAGAACAAAAGAACACCCACCCGGTAGCAAAGAACACTACGGTAAGTCTTACTATTCATAGTCTGACCCAAACCCGATATTGGGATCGTCCGCAACCAAGCCGAAGAGTGATCCCCCTATTGGGACTTCCATAAGGCAACCTGACGCAGATATAAGGAGAAAGTGGAATCCGCAGATGTAGTGACCTTTGTGAAATTTATATATCTGCCAATTTTTTCATGAGTCTGGGGGAAGCGATCTCACTGGGTCAGTCTCCACGGTCCTATTAAAAAGTCTAAGAGCTCCGTCGAAGGCCGATCCCGGACCAACAATACCGAAATTGCGAAGAAGCATAGCTTGAAGACTAGAAGACTTAGACGCAACGCAAGGAAAGCATTGTGCCGAACATCACCCGCCGAATAGACAGCCAAACCACCATAAGAAAAAGGTAAGGTGGCAAGTCGCCATTGCCAATCACCAAAATCAAGCCCTGAAGCAGTTACAATGCGCTCCAAAGAAGCCCGAAGGGCCACGCCAAAAGAAATATGTGATGTTTCAAAAAGACGAGGAGGATAAGTGCGCATAGCAAAGTAGAGTTTCGAAACCCGAGTACACGCACGAAGAAGCAACAACTCACACTGGGATCATCGAGCTTAGAAACAGCATCCATTAGCACAATGGTCTTCGACACTCTATGTGAAACAAGCTCACCACATAAAGAGGAATCAACACTGACAAGACCACGGAGCTTAACACCATGCATAGGACGACCAATATATGGAGGAAAGACACTGACGAGACGACTATGAGGGTCCTTCGAGGGCCAGAATACTTCCTTTTTCTCAACGTTGACATGGTTTATTATTATTATTATGACTTGTATTTTTAAACTCCAAATATAAAGAGAAATTCAATATATCGTATTACTCCATAATTTATAATAAAAGAGTCAATATTTAACCTCAAAAAAGGGGGAAAAATAAAGGAAGTTAGGCGTGAAAAAAAGAAGGAAAAGTTGACACGTGTATAGCTTGGGAGGAAGGATGTACGATGTTGGCGATTGTTACATTAGTATATATATATATATATATATATATATATATATATATGTGTGTGTGTGTGTGTGTGTGTGTGTGTGTGTATATATATATATATATATATGTGTGTGTGTGTGTGTGTGTGTGTATGTGTGTGTGTGCGCATAGTCATTTTTAAATTGTTATTATCTAATATTACAATATAATATTTATTATGTTATTGAAAATATGCAAAATTTATGGTTAGACAAAATATATTAATGTTGTATTATCTATTGAACTTAAACGTTTAGAATGGAAGCTAAATGAATGAAGTACTCATATAGTGATCAATCAATATTTATATATATTACATATTACTTCATATATGTAAATAAAAGGAAAGGAAAGGAAAAAAAATAAAAGGAAAGGATAAAAATAATAAAAAGTAAAAGGAAGTAGAATGGAAGAGAAAGTCAAGTTTCATATTAGTTTCATACCTATTAAGGTCTCGTTCACTTCACCTTTTTTTTGCTGAACTGAAATTATTTTTATTGCACTGAATTTAATTTTGCTAAACTTAAATTATTGTTACCGAACTGAAATTAATTATACTGAACTGAAATTTTTGTTGAACTGAAATTATTTTTACTGAATTTCTAATATATTTCTTCTTTAAACTTACTGATTTTTACTGAACTGAAATTAATTTTACAAAACTGAACTCATTGTTACTGAATTGAAATTATTTTTACTGAACTGAACTGAAATTAATTTAAAAAATATAATAGAAAATCTGTAAAAATAATTTTAGTTTAGCAAAAATAATTGTAGTTCAGTAAAAATAATTAAGTTCAGCAAAAATAATTCCAATTCAACAAAAATAATTCCAATTCAGTAAAAATAGTTTCAGTTCAATAAAAATAATTTCAAATCAGCAAAAATTAGTTGAAGTGAACGGAGCCTTAGTATAAGTTTATAGATTTCCAAACAAATATACCTAATCTAAGTAATTATGGAAAAATCTAATATAATATGCTGATTTCCAATTAGAACTAGAAAAATATAACTCAACAACTCGTAAATATTATACTTTGTATAATGAATAAAAAAAATTAGTCAAACTACTCGTTAAAATTATAATTCAAAAACGGACCACAAAAAAGTGAAAACACTGTTTTTTCTTGCTTTTTGTTTGGTTTTTTTTTTTTTTTTTTTTTTTTTTTTTCAAATTTACTAAAAACTGAAAACAAAAAATGATGTCAAACAAACCCTACCGGCACTTAGATCTTAGGATTGTAACTTGAAGATAACTAAACCTAAAAAAACCAAAAACTAAACTAGAATCGAAACCCACCCTTTCAATGACCAAATTAATCAATCAGTAAATATTAAGGGGGTTAATTATCACTTTCCTCAACATTATGGAGACAAGGGTACAGAAGTACAAAGCGGATCACCGAATTTGGAATTCCTACCATTAAGGTACATGATTTATTTCATCAAAATAATTTTCACCTTACCCTCCTTTTCATAGAAGTGTGCATTTATTTAAATTCTACATTTTTCAAAGGATTTGTTGCATAGTTTAAGAAAGATATAGGAACCCTTTTTGTTAAGAATTTCGAAATGTACTTTGATTGAAAAAATTGTCTTCTTTCGGCATTTGACTTGACTTCAATCGAAAACGTCGGCTATTTTACGAATGTATGCCACTTTTGGATCGATTTGAATAAGATTAATTTCTCGCGGTTATGATTTTATGAAGAATGCCACTTTTAGCTTGACTTGATTGAATAAGATAATTTGCGTACATCTATTAATTAATGATAATAAAAAATGTTATTAGGCTTTCTTCGCTTTATTTTGTTTTTGTTATACTGATATTATTTTACCGAAGTAAAATTATTTTTATTGAATTAAAGTTATTTTGAATGATTCTCTATAATACTCCGTATTTGTTTTGTGACATTATTGAATTTTGTGGACCAGTAGTTAATTTTACAGAAGTGAAATTATTTTTTATTGTATGCTATTTAGGTGAAGTAAAAAAGACCATAATTTACGCACAAATTTTGTAAGTTTATTTATTACTAGATTAGACCCGTGGGATGCACTGCGATGCACGGATTACAAAAATTATTGAAATGAAATAGCTTAATTCTATTATATCATAAAAGATATGCAGCTATCATCATAAATTACATGAGTATCAAAATATAAAAACGAAAGTCAATTCTAGATATCAATTTATTTATTCCAACCAAAAATAAAATTTATTTATTTATTTATTGAGACAGTAAAAAAATTGAAATGAAAATGATTAAAAATAAATAACCAATTCCTTAAAAAAAACAAAGGCCCTGTTTGGCAGAAAGCTGAAAGTTGAAAGCTGAAGATGATTGAGTTAGCTGATTTTGACTAGCTGATTTTATTAACTGATTTGACTAACTTATTGTATTAACTGATAATATAAAAGTGTTTGGTAAATAGCTGATAGCTTAAAGGTGATTGAGTATGTGAAATGACCAATAAGCTAATTGTGGGGTAGGTAGTTTAGATAGGATTTTAAATTAAATGAGGTTATAAGTGTAATTTCACAATAATTAATGAATAAGCTAATTGAAAAGGCTCCTAAAATGAGCTTTTTTAAAAAGAGCTTATTTAGTGGAATAAAATATTTCAATAAGCTTAGTACCAAACACTTGTATTAGCTTGTTATACTAGTCAATCAGCTAAAGTTAGTCAAATAAGCTAATATACCCCCAATAAGCTAACTACCAAACAAGGCCAAAACAAAAAAAAACAAAACAAAATATATATGACGACATCATAAGTGCATTTGGAGGAAAAAAATTTCATGAGAAAGTGACATATATACATTTGGGAGAGAGGATTTTTTTTTTTTGGTGTTTAGAGAGCCACAAGAGCAGGTGATGAAAATCAATCCTAGGATCACCTGGGATCGGGAGGGGAGCTCTAAGATGTCAGCAGATTTCTATTTTAGTAATAGTTAATAGACTTTGGTGACTAGGAAAGCAAGCAAATGATGATCTTACCAACAAAATTTTTAATGTGCAAACTTTGTGATAAATTTTCCATTTTGATAGAGTAGTAAATAAGTATACTCAATATTTTTTAAGGATTTAGATATGATTTAATGAATAATATCTTTTAGAGTATTTAGGGCTTGTTCATATTTACTTATTTTCAGTTCAGTTCAGTTCAGTTCAGCTCCAATCAGTTCAATTCAGTTCAGCTCCAATCAGTTCAGTTCAGTTCAGCTCCAATCAGTTCAGTTCAGTTCAGCTCTTAATTTCCCTCTCTCATAAAATATTCATTTCAGCTTAGTTCAGTTCAGTTCAGTTCAGCTCCAATCTGTTCAATTCAGTTCAGTTCAGCTCCAATCAGTTCAGTTCAGTTCAGTTCAGCTTAGTTCAGCTTAGTTCAGTAAATATATGAACAGGCACTTAGTTTTATCATATGGGAAGACACATGTGTTACAATTGTTTTCTAATAAACAGGATTTGTTCATAATCTCTTGTATTACTTATGTTTATACAATTTGAAATAATTTTATATAAAGTGTGACTAGATTATATCTAAATATATTGTAAATAATACTCCGTATAAAACGAGTCTAATCGTTGTAAATAATATGAGGTAGTATAAATAGATAATGATTTCTCCAATAAGACAAGCTATGTTATGTACCATTTGCAATAAATTAGGCCCTGTTCTCTTCACCTTAAAAAAATAATATTAAGTAAAAATAATTTCAGTTCAGTAAAAATAAGTTCAGTTCAGTAAAATTAATTTCAGTTCAGTAAAAATAATTTCAGTTCAGTAAAAATAAGTTCAGTTCAGTAAAATTCAATTTTCTTAAAGAAGAATTATAATAGAAAATCAGTAAAAATAATTTCAGTTCAGTAAAAATAATTTCAGTTCAGTAAAATTAAGTTCAGTTCAGTAAAAATAATTTCAGTTCAGCAAAATTAAGGTGAATCAAACAGGGCCTTAGTTATCATCCATAATCTTGGTGGGAGTTTCTTAATTCTTTCAACTACTTGTTAAAGTTTTATAGAAGATACAAATACTGAAAGTTACGAGTAAAAGAAAAGAGAATTTACGCATGTGTGTTGGACTTCATAGCCATTTAACAATTGCGCTGATATCTAAAAAATAGTGGTCCATGCGTATCTAAACAAAAATTGAAAATTGAAATAAAAAATGATCCATGAGAAATCATGGAATAAAGGTTTTTTCTTTATTAATACTTGTAATATTTTAAGTGGAAGAAATTATGATATAGTTCTTGAATGGTAAATCATTACTTCAATGTTGCCTCAGAATAAGTTAATGTTTTTATCAAAAAAAAAAAAAAAAAATGTTAATGTTGAAATGAGTTGAAACTGAACTGAGTTAAACTGAACTGAAATTAAGCTGAAGTGAACATACTCTTAATTAGGGCTGAGCAAAACTACCCGAAAAACCGATCCGTAATCGTTCCGAAAATTAGGGTACCCGATCTGATAACCATAACGTTTCGGGTACCCGTTTCGATAATTTTTTTATCGGGTTTGGTTATTGGGTATCATTTTAAAATTAATGGTTACCCGATCCGATCCGATAAACATTTTTTTGCTTTTTTCCCTACCTTAAATCTATTTTTTTTATAAAAAAAAATAAAAAATCTAAACTCTTATTTTACTTCATAATTACTTCATTATATCAATGATTAGTAATATTATCAATAATTTGGTTAAAATCATAAGATATTGTTGTTAATTAGTGGTAAATTATATCATAATAGCTACATAATTAAGTTTAAATATCATTATTCAATATCTTATTGGGTACCCGATAACCGATCCAAAAATCCCGGTACCCAAAGTCCGTGTACCCGAACTTATCGATTCGAGTTATGGATATCACTTTCAGAGATTTTGGTTATTGGGTACCCGAACCGTTAGTACTAACGGTACGGGTACCCGTCCCATGGTCACCGTACCCCTGCTCTTAATTAATGGTAAACTCTTCCAAAAAATTGATAATTATCCAATGTTCTAGCTAGTAGCTCCATTAATTATTACTCGATAATGAATAATAAATTAAATCATATCTTCTCAAATTGAAATACGGAGTACTTTGAAAAAAATAGGGTTACTAATCTACTATGTATATCTTTCTTGCATAAAAGCTACTCCTATAACATTATACGGAGTACAGTATAATATACGTAGTACTACGTATAAAAATAAAAAGTACACTACTCTATATAAAATCTACCTTTAGTACCCTGTACGTACTAGTTTTGCTCGAACAGACATGTTACATTAGAGTGTTGCACATACTTAAATAAGAGTAACGATTATATATTGAAAAGTAAATTTGAGAGTATGCTGTTGAAGACAATAGGCAGTATACAACTCTTTTTTTCAAAAACTCTGAACTTTCTTTCTTAAACTTTGAAGTTCCCTGGAAATGCAGTGTTGCACTATACAACATAAAAAGCTTTGAAAGATCAATGAAATACTCTGTATTTTTGTAAGTCTGGCCTTTATTGCTTAAGGGCGGTAGGTATGGCGTTCGTTAGCTTTTCGAGTTTATTAAACACTGTCGGTCTTCGATCATGAAGATGCTGATTCAATAAAGGATCAGCAACCAGGACCTAGCTTGCTTGATTCTTTTACATAAAAATGAATTTATAAAAATCACAAAAAGCTTTAACTTTGTCCAAATAAAGTAAACTTTTGCTAATAGCATGGCTGCTTACAAAAAGCATGGTTTTTGCAAGAAAATCATTAGCATCAGTCAACTGCCCTATCATCTAATTAATCAGCTAATTAAGAATTTTAAGACTCTTAATATAGCCGAAAGCAGATAGTAATTTAATGTAAAGATTTCCACATAATTGCTATATATACAAATAAATTTGTGAGCCCTACTATTAGTATATGCCCAATTTCATTTATCAACCATAATTACATTAATTAAATCTCATTTTTTATTTTAATTAGGCCCTGGTTATGCAATTTGCTCACTATTTTTTCTTAAAATTCTATTATTTGGCTCACAAGGATAACTAGGCCCAACTCTATAGGCCCACTTATCTTTTTTTGGTAACACTTGTTCTAACTGATGACATGGATGTATACTTGATTTTGTCGAAATAATCTAACATGTTAGGTACCTAACACGCCATAAACTGATAAGTGAAGTACTTATCAGTTTATGGCATATTCATGACTTTGCTTTCGCTCTTGTAGTCTTGTTAATTGGTTGATGACTCCATACCCTCTTATTTTTTCTGAAGCTGTATTGTCAATGACATGGTAGATTAGGCAAAGGTATACATCATGAACTTTGTCTCATTAAAAATAATCTTCATCAACTTGCTAATTCAAGAATATGATATAGTTGTACATAAATTTGTGAGTTGACTTAAGCTGCTTAGCTATCCTGAATTCCTGGTAGTTGTACTAGTGACTAATTTAGTTCCAACTCTCATCAAATAATAATCTAAATATATCTAATGACATTGTTTATCCCTCTATCTATGCCAAAACTAACACTTAAGAAATTGAATATGTTGGTGCAATTATGTCTCTCTTATGAGTCTTATCTTATCTAATTGTACAAAATAATTTTTCATGATCCCAAATGGCCAAGATCTTATTCGCAATTAAAATAATTACATATAACTAAAGATCTAATTATCCTTCTCTGCGGGTAATGAGCAATATAATGCAGATGATGAGAATTGATATCAGGATCCTTTAGAATCGGGAGGTAAGCTCTAACCATATGAGCTATCTCTTACTCTCGTGACCTCTAACCATCTAACAACCTTATCATTGTTGGAATATACTTGTGCTATGTGGATTCATAGAAGTAAGTTAAACTAATCACTGGAATTCGTAACTAAGCGTTGAACAGGAATCTGTCAGCAAAATCAAGGCGAAAACAAACAAAAGATCTGACATATGAATCAAATTAACAAAATGTGTTTCAAAGATCAAGAATTAGAGTATGCAATATAAAACAGAAATGGCTGTCAGAGTTTTAATTACTTTAATCACAGTAAGATTTAGCAAAAAGAAATATACTTTGTGCTTCAAATGGCATCCGAGGTGAATGCAAAGATAGCACAAAAGTTTAACAACGTAACACAAACATGCTTCCAATCTTAATACGCTATTATACCCCCAACAAGGGGAGGAAAAATCCGTGATCGGATAAAAAAATAAGGGCTAATGAACAAGTACTAGTTAATCAATTCACAAGCAACCGCGATTGGGAGTAAAATTTTTTGTGTATAAATTTTTTATGATTATGCTTGAATTTCAAACCTTGAACACTTGATGGATCCCATGCAGAGATCGATTTCAATGAAGTTCTCTTCGTTCATTTCGTTTAGCATCTCCATCCAGTTTTGCTGTCTGAAATGTGATTTTAATGAGCAGTCTGATGACCATTTCTGATGCTGAAATCCATACCATGATGGCTCTTGTGATCTCTTTGAGTCGACATAGTGGCCTGTTGGAAGCGCGATTTCTATTAGACTCTCTTCGTCTGAGATTGACCCGTCTGAGTAGTTTGTGCTGTGACTCAGATTTTCTCTGAACATAGAATCGTTTTCTGAATCCTCACTTGAAGTTGTGTGATCAACACTTTCACTGTCAGACAGCAGTATTTCTGGTGACCTGTGATTTTCATTCTGCTGTCTTTTGTGTTTTGACATCTTTTCTTCTTCAAATCTAGCAACATTTTCCTGTATTGTTTCATGTATTTTGCTCTCAGCTTCTTCTTCTTTTTCTTCTTGCAATGACTCATTCAACGGGCTATCTGTCTGTTGATGACTTGATTCAGAAACAACCTTCTCAGTGGAACGCGTACATGACTGTTCTCTTCGTGTTGATTTCTGCTCGTAGGACTTTAACCGACAAAGAATTACAGGACATAGAATAAGAGCTGATGATGTAAGGAAGATAGTAAGAAACCCGAACCCTAGAGATTGAGAACAGACAAATAAACATCCAAGGGCAGCAAGCCAAGGAAGTGGATTTCTGACTAAACATGAACAACTTCCCATTTCTTCTTCTTTGAATAGAACTATGTAATTTGTTTAACAAGGGAATCACTCTATTGGATTGATGTAGTTTTGGATCTAAAAATGTGATAAACAAATTGATGTCTGGCTACGACGAAACAACAAAATGTTTAGTCCAAGAACAAGCAACAATACTACCAAAAACACTCGAGTTTAAGCTCTTTGGGAGTTGGATAGTTTCTTCAATGATATCAAGTGGTTTTCCTATTTGATCCTAAGAACTGATTGCTAAAGATAGAAATATGTTCGACACGAAAACGAACATTATATCCGAAAAGAGAAAATCAAAATCAGTATCATATATGAAGAGAGAAAATGAGACCCTTTGAACTCACTATCAGAAAGTACTTGAAGAATAAACTAGGCTATAAATTCAGAGTAAATAACAGAGGATTCTCTCTTGAAAAACCCATAAACTGGTTTTTTAGGTACCTAGTTTTTATAGCATTTAAAAGAGATATAACTTTGGAGTAAGAGAAACCATGTGAAGTCTTCTGAGCTTACCACATGGCACTTTTCCCTCCAACTTGCATTTTAAATCAACTCTTGACACACCAAAATTAGTAGTTTAGTACTATTACTAATTATATAAACTAAGCTACTTTCTGTTTTTCTCAGAAATTTCCCTACTTCAAACTTCTGCTGTCACACCCCCTTTGATCTTCTTTTGCTTGATTAACAATGTTTCTTTGGCCCTTTGAAAGTTTGAGAGAACGAATCGAGCTCTCGGAAGATCTATAGAGTCCTAGAACAAATGTAAAGATATGAGTAGGAGTGTAGGACTAGAAATATGACTATTTTTAGTAGTTTAAGTGATAAACTGTTTCCCACAAAGTTGAAGAAATTTGTTTTGATGAGTTTAATTAGAGCTAAATGGATCTTGTTTAGCTTAATTCGGATCGCGGTAATCTGTAGAGAAGATCAAGAGGGACCAAGAAGGGTGATTTGTTGCAAGATTAGGCCATGCTTGCTTGTATATTTAGTCCTATAATGATGGCTTTTAAGCATGCTTTAGCATTTGGACCATCAATTTGTCTGCGGGAAAGTTAACCCCGCTATCTATTGTCTCATACTCAATCATACTAAAGTGGGGTTATTTTAATTGCTCGTGTAGTTTGTAACTGTTACGATTTTTCTTGGAGTAAATCTTTTTTTAGAGGGAAGAGTAAATCTTGTTCATTGTACATTTGTTCATTTGTTGTATTATTATATACTCCGTAGAAGAAAATAAAGAAAAGTGTATAGAGATTTTGTCCAAAGTTGAAATTCTTTTACTATTTCCCAAAATTGTAAAGGGAAAGTCATATGCAATACGTCACAATTTGTTACTTTCTATTCTTTTACTACTTCCCAAAATTGTAAAGGGAAAGTCATATACTCATATGCAATACATCACAATCAGTTACTTCCTTTGTTTTTTCAATTTGCGTCGTAGAGAAATGACATAACCAATAAAGTATAAGAGGGGGGTGAATAACATATTTCCACGCATAATAAACTTTAGATATTTTTTTGTAAATTTTGTCGAGAATAAGCCAATCTTTACGTAATTAGCTCAAATTAAGCAAATCTTTTAATTAACAAAAAATAAGTTGATTTTTAATAGGTATTTTCTTTAAATAGCTCAAATGACATACAACCTACCAAACAAGTTACTTTTAATATATATTAGGCGACTCGACAGGTTTTCAAGTCGCACCTTACGTATAGGTGACTTTGATAGCCTAATTTAAACCACCGAATAAGTTGGTTTATAGAGTCGTATGCAAATATTGGGCGACTTGTTAACCTATCAAGTCGCCTCATAATATATTAAGTGACTCGTTAGGTGCTTTAATGATTTTAACCCCAACTTAACAAATCGCCTAACAAGTATGAGGCAACTCGATAGGTTTATAAGTCGCATCTTATGTACATGTGACTCTAAAGTCCGACTTAATAGGGTTTTTTTTTTTTTTTTTTTTTTTTTTTTTAGTAGTAGTAGTAGTAGTGTGCCCCTAAAACATTTATTTACATAATTGCTCTCATTAATTCTAATTGTTTTTTTAACTCTTAAAAATAGTTTGTGGACATTTATACCCCTAAACAATATTTGTTTACATATTTTGCCTAATTAGCGCTACGAACAATAAATTAAAGTTGTAACATAAGGCCAAACCAAGAAATTCCCTAACTAGCTAGCTATGATGCTCGCATCAAGCGCTTAGCTGTCCTAATAGTAAAAAATAACTTGGAGGGGTTATACACTATTAAGATTTTTGAGAGATTAGGTGAAAACTTAATCCTCTATTTATATACTTCTTTTTTTTACCCTTGCAATCTTATTAATTCAAGCTTGTCAATGTATACACCATTACAATCACTAATATCTTAAATTACCAATATATAAAACTTTTAGGATATGACATTATATCCCGTCTTGTGTGTGGTTGGCCACCCCGTGTGACCACTTATAAAAGATCAAATTTAAACCCTATAACACTGATCAAGTAAACCTGTAATACTGATCGAATAACACTCCTCTAACACTGACCAAGTAACCCATATTATTGTGAGAGTATCATGAATTAAGATATATTTAACAAAAATTCACATAACTATTTTCCCTAAATTATAGCATAAGTGTAGAGCTGTCAATTCTGGTAAACGGGTCGGGTTTGAGTCGATTTAGTGTGAGTCGGGTCATCTCGGGTCGGGTCAATACGCGTTAATGTCATAACAAAATGCGGGTCATGCTTGAGTCGGGTCATACATCTTATCAGGTTTGGGTCGGGTTTAGGTCAGGTTAGTAAAAGGTCGGGTTACATTCAGGTCGGGTGAAAAATAGGTCGGGTTAAATTCGGGTCTTTACAGGTTTAAACAAGTTAGGGTCGTTCTCGGGTTCAAGTCGGGTTCGGTTCAACTCAATTATTTACGGGTTATAATCAGGTCGGGTCATTCTCAGGTTCAAGTCGGGTTCAGTTTAAGTCAATAATTTGCGGGTTATAATCAAGTCGGGTCATTCTCGGGTTCGAGTCGGGTTTGGTTCAAGTCAATAATTTGCGAAAAACATGTTTCGTCCCTGAAATTCGTCCCTAAAAACAAGTTGTGAAACTAACCTCTTAAAATTCAAAGTGAAATATTGAAGGAATAAAGTTAGGATTCAATTTCCGTTCCAATACCAACATGAGATAACGACCTATGCATATTGATTCAATAACAAGTCGGGTTGAATTAGGGTCGGGTCAATAACAAGTCGGGTTGATTCGGGTCGGGTTTATAACAGGTCAGGTTGAAATTCGAGTCGGGTTTGTAGCACATCAGGTTAAATTCGGGTCGGGTTAGGAACAGGTCGGGTTGAATTTGGATCGGGTTAGGAACAGGTCGAGTTGAATTCGGGTTTTGACAGGTTAAAACGGGTTTGGGTCAATTTCGGTTCAGGTCGGGTTCGGTTCAGGTCAATTATTTACGGGTTACATTCGGGTTGGGTCGTCTCTAGGTCGGTTAATGTTCGGGTTCGGGTCTCAAATACTCGGGTCAAGGGTTGGTTTCAGGTCCGGTAAGGTCGGGTTCGGGTCATCATCACTTTTTTCGGGTTCAAACAGGTCGGTTAATAGGTCGGGTTAGGGTAGGTATTTCGGGTTGGGTCAGCTTTTGACAGCTCTACATAAGAGAAAGACCAGAGTGTTACAAATTTATTTTTTTAAAAATAAATGTTTATTCTTCGCATAAGATAAACCTAACATTTCATCCCATTCAGAACCCGATTGGGCCATCAAACGACCTATTATTTGGATGTTCATGGTGAATTACTAGTTTTTCTAATTAAAATAGATTGAGCTACCTATAGGGGAGTGTGGAGTGGTTCAATGTTGTCAACGGATGGGCATCCTTAAGCTTTTGGTGATCATATATTGCGGTATCACATCTGAGGATGAGTTGAGTTGTGATATGGACTAGTATTATGGCAACTCACATGGCAATTCACATGTGAGAGTGAGTGATGAGTCCATAAGTGAAAGTATGGCCTCACATTAAAAGATTGTAAATGTAAGAGTGCATGTTGGGATGTGTATCTCACATTAAAGAAAAAAATAAAAATAAAATTGTGTCTACTTAGTTAAGTTGTTACTCTTCTCATTGTCATATGCTTTGGACGTGAAACCTCCTTGGACTTATAAAGTAGACATTCACACCATGTGTGCCTAAAGCTCGTTTATATCATATTATTCCACATGTTACAATGGGTACGAAGAAAATAAAGGCTTGTTCTCTTCATCTTAAATCTAGTTTAGTTCACTTCAATTTAGCTCATATCAATTCAGTTCGGTTCCTAATTTCATTCTCTCATAAAATATTCAGTTCAGTTCACTCTATCTATTTTAGTTAAGCTCCAATCAGTTCAGTAAATCAAAACAGGCCCTAAGGTGAGATTAATTCTCCTCCCTCACCCCCAAGTTTATTTTCATAAACTAAAATTCATTTCAAAATGGATTTTTCTAAACCAAATTAAAAACAACCTTAAAATATTTCTCATAATCCTTTGATGCATTGCTTGCTTTTAAGTTGACTAACTAATACTTCCTCCGTTTCTTTTTAGTTGACACGTTTGTTTAGTCACGTTTGTCAATGCACTTATTCAATTATTAATATCTTTAATTACCAATAAGCAAAAATTATGAAAAGTTGATATTTTGAAAGTATACAACATGACGAATTAACAAGATCCCACGTGACTATATTTTTCATTACATATAAAGCACAAAACACCGTCAAAGTAAGGGGTGTGAATAGTGCTAAAGTCAAAACGTGTCAACTAAATAAAAATGGAGGTAGTAAGAGCTTGGATTGTTTATTTTATTTTATTTTTTTTCAAATTGCAAAGTGCATTTTAATGATGTTCAAACTTTGTATTAATTAGTGCAAGTTGGTGGATTTGCTTGGTAAATTCATAAATTTGTTTTGGATACAACCCCAAACCCTTTTTTCTAAAAAGGGTATGTATTGTACATAATGAGGAAAATGATCACTTTTGATCGTGCAACTTGCCAAGATTATGCCAGTTAGATCTAAAACACTATGGATCATTCCTAAATTAAGTAAGTTTTTGTCAAATATCAAAATAATTTACTTGTATGTTCTACTACGTATTTGAAAAACTTAGTGCTAATTACTCATTAAGGTATATAATCAGCACAACTCATGCATGCTAGTTTCTTATGTTACAAGAGACTTTCCTTCCAAAATTACATTTTAAATTATGAACATAATTGGCTTATAGTTAACAAGCTTTTGGAGAAATATATATGTAGTACAAGAATTTAGCTTCGGTTATAAATTCTATGACACAAAAATCATGTTATATGTACTCTGTGAGTACTTCAATAACTTCATTTGTGATGTCTTTAAACTAATCTTAAGAAATTCTAGCAATATGAAGAAATATATGTAATAAATCGTAATAAAGTGTTAATTATGTATTCTAACTGACGCACATGTTTAGCATTTTGAACACCCAAGATGTCAACAATCAAAAGCCAAGAAAAGGCCAATATAATTATTCATTAACAAACAAGCTATCATGAAGGTGAAAAACTTCAAAGTAAAATTAAATTAGTCATATGTATCATTTTTGATACTTTGTATTTACTAAGCTAGCTATTGCGGCTTGGGTTGTACCAAGTAACCCTAGTAACACGATGGCACAGTATGAGGCCGAGGCTTAACCCGGTTTAAACCTTTACAACTTATTGCCAACCTTATTATAAGGTCGATCTATTATCGCTTACAAAATGGATTTATATAAAGAACCGGAGGTTGCTAGGTTTCATACCAAATCAAGTACAGTAGTAAAGGTCTTCCTACAAGAAACAAGTGAGGATCCCATAGCTAACATTGATGAAAACAATGGCAAGACAAATGCAGCCACTTGTCGAGTGTCTACAAGGAGCAAATGGTAGCTAAGGTACATGCCGAAAGAGATGCAGCCACTTGTCGAATGTCGACTAGATACGAACGCTAGCTGTAACAATGAAGCAATGCCACATGGAAATCCAGCAATTTAGAGACCTCTTTAGTGTTTGCCCTGAGTTCTAGCTACAAAACGTAGCTTGTGCAAATAAACAAAAGGATTTTGGCCGTTAAGTTTGGATTTTAATTTTTTCGTTGAAAGTTGCTAACTTTGGTAGATGTAATTAGATCAAGTGTGACCATTATTAATATTATGCTAATGTTTTTGGGGAGAGTAATTAGGCTAAGGAATGTCTTAGGGTGTGATTTCCTATTCATTTTACTAGGTTGGGGACCATGCCTCTTTTTTGATGAATGTTTCATTGTAATTTGTTGCCTATTAGGACTTGTGACTTTTGATAAAGAGTGGTAAGTTTTCCATTTTTTAAATTCACTATATTATCTTACCTTTTTAATTATACTCTTTATTTTCATATTTATATTCCGCAATACTTGTTTTGTTTTCTTATATTTGCAATACAGTTTAATGACACACATTTTGAGGAAGAGATAATAATGTAAACAGACGAACTAATCAAAATAATTAATACACATAGCTTTCTTATCCTAATGGTAAAATTATTCGTTTAAATTATCTTCTTTAATCACATCCTAAAATTGTGTACTATGAAACTATCTTGAAAGTAAAATAAAGCGTTTTACAATGCAACTACTCTTTCTATAAAGTGATTTTATATAAAGTGATTATATAAAGTGATTTTAGTGAAGTGTAAATTTATGCTATTAATTATTTGCATTATATACCCTCAGTACAAAATAAATCTACCTCCATTACATATTATTTGCAACGATTTGACATAAAGTAGAGAGAAAAAATATCTAATCGTTACAAATAATATGTAACGGAGGTAGTATTAAACCTTTCATTATACTTGACATAGGTTAACTTTGTACATTATTATTACATTAACTTTGATCATAACTTTTACTCATATATGCTCAAAAATATATAACAAAGTACATTGTATCATACAAAATGTTATTAAATAGGTATTTTGTTAAGTATAAAAACTTAATTTTGAAAGAATTTAAAAGTGGAGGAACAAGAGGATTAAATTGTACGTACTTTGTACCTAATCCCCTCAAAGTTTGGTAATTGGCACTAGGGGTGTACAAAAATTGGCCCGGACCTGAAACCGGACCTGAACCGACCTGAACCGGACCGGACCTGTTGATTCAGGTCCGGTCCCAGTTCTTAAAAATCCAGGTTCCCGGTCCCGGTCCGGACCCGGTCCAAACCCGGGGTTTTCAGGTCCGGACCTGAAACCCGGGAAAATCGTAATTAAAAAAAAAAAAAAAAAAGAAGAAGAAAACCAAACTCTGGAAAATTGAAACTGAGTTTTCTTGGACTTATTTGTATTTTCGGTGGACTCATTTGTATTTTTGGTGTTTGAGAATCGGGACTTTATAGACTTTATGTAGTTTTGTAATTGATAATTTTGGTTTGTATGTAATTATTAAATTATGCAACAGGTCTAAAAATCACAAAACAGGTCCATATGCAGGTCCATATGCAGGTCCAACAGGTTTTGTATTAAAAAAAAAAAAAAAACGAAAAAGACACAAAACAGGTCCATTCAGGTCCAAACCCGGACCGGACCTGTTAATTCAGGTCCGGTCCCCGGTCCTCATAATTACCCAATTCAGGTCCCCGGTCCAAACAGGTCCGGTCCAGGTCCGGTCCGGTTTTGGACCGGTGTACACCCCTAATTGGCACTACACATTTTGTCTTTTGCGACGATCTGATGCTGCTTTTGAAGGTTGGAGTGCTTCGCTAATCACTATAGTTTTTAGTAATTTTGTTTTTTTTTTAATGGATAGTTTTCGAGGTTACTTTTACGATTTCGCATTTTCTTGTACTACTGTTACCGTTTAAAACAACAGATTAAAAATGTTAATCGTAAGAAATGCAATTTTATCCAAATTTCATGGAATTTGTCGTATTCGACCAAAGTGGCCGGTTGGTACAATATGATTAAAATATTAATTTGGAAAGCATAGCAAATTTAACCTAATTTAGTTGATAAGGTTGTAACTTGTTATTACATGGGAATGATATATTTTCATTAAGATTGGATATATAATGTAAATGCATCCCCTCCATACTCAAGTATATATATTAAGTTATTTAGTAAAGTGGGTGAATAGTAGCTGAAAAATAAGACTAAGGGCTTGTTCTGATTTACTGAAAACACAAGACCGAACTGAACTGAAATGAACTTATTGGGGGCTGAACTGAACGGAATTGAACTGAACTGAACCGAATTGTTTATGAGAGAAGGAAATTAGAAACTGAACTGAATAGAACAAGCCCTAAATTGATAAAAGTTGTGAAATACCCCCTCCGTTTTTTTCTTATTTGCATCACTTTCCTTTTATGAGTGTTATTTTTTATTTGCATCACTTCTATATATAGTAACTTTACACTATATTTGATTATTTCTCTCTTTTATTTTAAACCCCACTCAAATTAATTTATCATTTCTCTATCTCATGGTCCCCACTACTCTCTCACATACTTTCACTTTCATGGTCCCCACATTACTTTTACCATAATAAATTATCCATCCACTCACATTATTAATTCATACTTCTAAAACTTCGCGCACTTGCAAGTGATGCAAAATAAATAAACAAATAAAATTAATTAAGTGAATTTGAAAAAAAAAAGTACTTTTTAAGTAAATTGACTCACACGAGATATAGACCCTGTTTGGGAGAAAGCTGAAAGCTGAAGCTGATTGAGTTAGCTGATTTTGACTAGCTGATTTTATTAACTGATTTGACTAACTTATTGTATTAACTGATTATATAAAAGTGTTTGGTAAATAGCTGATAGCTTAAAGGTGATTGAGTATGTGAAATGACCAATAAGCTAATTGTGAGGTAGGTAGTTTAGATAGGATTTTAAATTAAATGAGGTTATAAGTGTCATTTCACAATAATTAATGAATAAGCTAATTGAAAAAGCTCCTAAAATGAGCTTTTTCAAAAAGAGCTTATTTAGTGGAATAAGCTCTTTCAATAAGCTTACTACCAAACACTTGTATTAGCTTGTTTTACTAGTCAATCAGCTAAAGTTAGTCAAATAAGCTAATATACCCCCAATAAGCTAACTACCAAACAGGGCCATAAGAGCAAGATTAGCCCTAAGACTCAGGATGACATCATCTTTTTTTGATTTTGTAATCTTAAGACAAGACTTTGTTTTTTTAATGCATTTAAGAAGCTAAATCTTAACAAAATCTGAAGTGGAGTCTTGAAAACTCAAGACTCAACTCTATATACTATACACAGTGTTTTCCCTGTATATACATCAAAACACAGTGTTTTGATGATTAAAAAAAACCCTTTTTTTTCTTAAATACATTAAAATCTATGTACATTTCTTAAAAATAAAAATAAATTGTACATTGTTTCAAATTTTTTTTATAGATATGTACGTTGTTTTTAATTTTTTATATACAAAGATCATATTGTTTGTTTAATTTATCTTAATTATGTACTTATCTTGTTGCAAAAAAAATATAAATACATACTAATCATGATTCAACAACAAGTATAAATTTAAATTATCTTGTATTTTAATTATCCTATTTTTTTTGTTATTGTTTGTTAGTTTTTAATATTTATCATGTATGTACCTAGTCATAATAAAACTACACTATATATGTATTATTAAAGCTAAATATCCTATGGGATTATATATATGATTTTGAGTTAGGAAAATCATAAAGATAGATAGCCTCTCTTTCCTATGTTCTCTCTCTAAAACCCTAGTCACCATTGTTGAATTTTGAAGGGGCTTCCATCAGATTTACCGGTGGAAAGCCCCAATCGTTGTTTCTTTTATGCCTTTTCTCTTGCTTTAGGTTTATAATAATTCTTCCTCTTCTAGGAGGAATATTTCTCCCTCGAAAGACAGGGTTTTTCTTCCTCTTTAGGAGGATTTGACTCCTTCGAAAGACCGGGTTTTTCTTCTCTCTTTTGAGGGAGGATTTGCTTTTTTATTTCATGGATTGCTATAGAGTTGTTTCATGGGTAAAATTTTGTGCGGGATTGAAAAAGAGATTAATATTTCGACAACAATCGAACAAATCAGACGGAAATTTTCTGCACGGCTACAATAGATCGATAGACCCCCTCGCCGAAGAAGACTGTAAATCACAGCGATATGAAAGAGGGTATGAAGAATGTACGATTTGCAACAACGATCGTAGCTATGCTTACAGAATGTTTTTATTTGATTCAATTATTATGTATTTGTTAGATCTAAATCTCTTTGTAGATATCGTATGACTTATTTATGAATCAATTTTATTTCAAAAAAAAAAAAGCTAAATATCCTATTGATTTTATTATCATTTATTTGTCTTCTTTAAAAGCCTACTACTAATATAAAGAACGTACAATATTATAGCTTTTTTCTTAACATGATTTGGTTGAACATTTGTGGAGTCGTTTTGGGGGAAGTAATATTTAAATTCAGATCAATTTTACATTAGTCATTTTTATTTTACATTTACAACTATTTGATGCAATATGTGTATAGTAATTATAAAGTTTCATGCATTTTTAAATCAATTAAATTCATGTAGTTCCATTATAATTGATTTTTTTTTCTTGATCTATTTTGCTATTATTTTTCAACTATGACATACATCTAAATTGGGTTAGAAATTGTTATCCCACTGTTTATTTATATCATATTAAAATTATATATGTATTTCAAAAAAATATATTGAAATATATATGTTAAAAGACCAAAAAAAAAGTAATAAATAATTTTAAGAAATCTAAAATAAGTCTTAGGATTGAAGAGATAAATCTGATTGAGTCTTAAGGAGTCTTAACATAATTAAAATTAAAAAAATAATTATATTTAATTTAAAATCTGATGTGGCAATTAATTAAAATCTTGATAAATTGATCTCAAAGTCTCTCTCTTCTCATTCATCATTCATCCAATATTTATACACATATCTTAGAAACCTAATCAACGTAGGAATCTAATTCATATCTATCTTATCTTAGTAAATATTATCCTACCTAAAGATATCATAATATAAACACAAATATATCAAATATATTCCCTAAGATATTCTTCCTTATCTTAACATCCCCCCTCAAGTTGGAGCATGGAGGTCACGAATGCCCAACTTGGAAAGTAGAGTCTCGAACTGAGCCTTCCCCAAGGCTTTGGTAAAAATGTCTGCTAGCTGCTCCTTCGTAGGTACATACGAAGGTGAAATCAGTCCCTCCTAAATTGCATCTCTTACAAAATGCAAATCAATTTCAATATGTTTTGTTCTTTCATGAAATACTGGATTTTTAGCAATGTACAAAGCTGACTGGCTATCACAAAATAATTTCATACCCTGCGGATGTTGTACACCCAAAGTTCGTAGTAGTTGTTTCAACCACTTTAGTTCACACGTCGTAGCCGTCATTGACCTGTATTCCGCATCTGCAGACGATGTAGCAACTGTGGGTTGTTTCTTTGTCCGCCATGATATTGGGGAGAAACCAAGTAACACAAACCAACCCGTCAAAGACCTCCTAGACAAAGGACAACTAGCCCAATCAGAATCACACCAACCTTCAAGTTGCAATCCACTATCCGAGCGAAGAAGTATTCCTTGCCCTGGATGTTTCTTCAAATAACGCACCACTCTAAGTGCGGCCTCCCAATGTACTTCCTTCGGATTCTGCATAAACTGAGATAAAATATGAACAGGATATGCTAGATCCGGTCTAGTTACACATAAATAAATCAGACGACCAACAAGCCGTCTATATTTCTCCACATCCTCCAATACTCTGCCTTCCGCAAGAGCCAATTTATGATTTTGTTCCATCGGGAAATCTGCAGGCTTAGCTCCCAACAAACCAGTTTCTGAAATAATGTCTAATGCATATTTCCGTTGACAAATATAAATTCCCTGCTTACTTCTCGCAACCTCAAGACCTAGGAAGTATTTTAATACTCCCAAATCCTTCATCTAAAACAATCTCCTAAGTATGCCTTAAATTTTGATAAGGCTTCTTTATTGTTCCCTACAACAATCAAGTCATCAACATATATCAACACATTCAACTGCAATTTTCCTTTGGTGAATGTGAACAAAGAATAATCTGAGTAGGATTGCTTAAATCCGTACTTCTTCAGAGCTGCAGTTAATTTTGCAAACCAACATCTGGGAGCCTGTTTCAAACCATACAATGATTTTTTCATCCTGCACACATAATCAGAGTTATTTTTATTGAAACCTGGAGGAATTTTCATGTAAATTTCGTCCTCCAAGTCTCCATGTAAAAAGGTATTGTGCACATCCATCTGATGTACTTCCCAATTCTTCACTGCTGCTACTGCTAGGAATGTTCGAACTGTAGTCATCTTTGCAACTGGCGCAAATGTCTCATTGTAATCAAGACCTTCCACCTGATGATTGCCTAGTATCACCAATCGTGCTTTCAATCTTAACAAGTTCCCATGCTCATCACGTTTCTCTGTATACACCCACTTACTTCCCAAGGCTTTCTTCCCTGGTGGAAGTTTTTGAAGTACCCAAGTGCCTTGCTCTTCTAGAGCTCTTATCTCTGCAGCCATCGCATCTCGCCAACCTGCATGTTTCATTGCCTCTTTGAAAGATCTAGGCTCGTTCCCTGCTGTTATAGCTGCAATATACTTTTTATGTTTCTCAGAAAAACGTGAGAATCAACAAAATATGTGAGAGGATAAGGAGTACCTGAGGAAGATAATATAGGAGTCGATGTACTTGTTGATGGACTGTATTTCCGTATTGTGTGAGTGACAAAATCTCGATATTTAGTGTTTGGTATCTTTGGTCGTTTACCTTTCCCCAAGTCCTCAACACTCCCCTCCCCACGATGCTGCACGGGCTTGGCACGCCCCTCATGACACTGCCGCTGCTGCTCAGTGCCTGGCTGCTGCCCGTCACTCCCACACTCCCTGCCACCGTCCGCTGGTGTTGCTGCGGGCTGGTCAGCGTTGTCCTGGGGCTGTGCGGCATCTCCTGCACCCTCTAGCCGGTGCTGGGCTACGGGCTGTTGGTGCTGCACCCCGGGCTCCTCATGTGCTGCACCCCACCCCTCGTCATCACTACAAACATCCTTTAGTACCCCAAACTGTAAGTGCTCATGTACCCCCGATTTTTCCTTTACTAAATCTTCAATATATGGGAAAGTACTCTCAAAAAATCTCACATCACGGGACACAAATATCTCCCCGTTTTCCAAATCTAGAACTCTCCAACCCTTTTTACCAAATGGATATCCCAAAAAAACACACCGTCGACTACGACATGCAAATTTATCTCCCTTGGTCTTTTGATTGTGAGCATAACACAAACAACCAAATACTTTAATATATTCATACGTCGGTGGTTTATTGAATAATATTTCAAACGGGGTTTTGTTATCAAGTAAAGGAGTTGGAGTTCTATTAATTAAATGACATGCCGCTAAAACACACTCACCCCAAAATTTTAATGGCAAATTCCCTTGAAATCTTAAAGACCGGGCTACATTCAATCACTAGGCAAAAATATCAATTGGCCACCAGTTCAAAACCCCCCTATGCCACCGGTTTTGAACCGGTGGTCATTTGGGGGGTGGAAATAAACTGAAGCTTTTGCCACCGGTTCAAAACCGGTGGCAAAATCAAGTATTGCCACCGATTAACCGGTGGCAATAGTCGTTCCCGCAATTTTTTTTTTTTTTTTTTTTTGTATTAACAACTATTGCCATCGGTTAACCGGTGGAAATAATACCCTAAAAAAACAAATTTTTTTTTTTTTTTTTTTGCATTTTTTTCACTTAAAATGTTGCAGAAACATATATATATATATATATGAATAATATACATGAAACACATGTATTCATCAATAACCAGTATATAATAACTACAAATAAATTTCTCATAAAACAGTTCCAAATAACTAAGATAATCAGATTTACAAACTAAAATTCCAATATTAAACTAAAATATAATTACAACATTAAAATCTAAAAAACCCCATACAACATCTAATTCACTATTCTTGCATCTTGGTTCTTCGATTTAAGATCTTGATCAATATACCTGCATCAATTAAAACAAAAAAATAAATCGATTAAAATAAGCTATGAAAAAAATAATAATAACCAAAACACTGCATGTAACCATTAATTAATTAAAATCAGTTTAAAACCCACATAAACAAAAACAAAAACCCAGAAATTCAACAAAAACCCAGGAAAAAAAATTAAACAAAAATAAAATTAAATCCCTGAAATTGATTTTCGCGAACTCAGAAAAGAGAAAAAAAAAACAAGAATTAAATCGAATTAAACCCAGAAGAAGATGGAATTAAAATCGAATTTTCTGTCAAATTTCATTTTAAACTAAATGTCACAAATTTTTTTTTTAAGTACTATCTCACACCAGTCACCACCCCACCACCTTAACCCACCAACAACACCACCTTAACCCACCATCCGCACCACCTTAACCTTCACCCGAACACCCACCTTCACCCACTAGACCCATCCACCAACTGAACCCACGTGTAATAAACACAAATTCAGAAAAAATAACCCAGAAAAAAAAAAGAAAAAACAAACCCAGAAAAAAAAATAAACAAAATTCCCAGAAATTAGTAAAAACCCAAGCTCAAAATCGAAAAAAAAAACAGAATAAAATCGAATAGAACTTAGAAGGAGATCGACTTAAAATCGATTAAAATCAATTAAAATCGATGAAAACACTCAAAAAATCCAAAATCGACTAATTAACAATTAATTAAACCCAACAAAATCCAAAAATCGATTAAAATCGATTAATTAAACACAAAATTAAACCTAACCTCGTGCATGTCTTCGTTGTTGTTGTTGCGGTGGTGGTTGAAATGACCGAGAAGGAGACGAGAAGGAGATCGAGAAGGAGACGAGAAGGAGACCGAGAAGGAGATTGAGAAGGAGATCGATGATCGAAATGAAAGAAAGAGAAGGAGATCGAATGAGGGAGAGAGCAGGAAAGGGAAGAAGAGGGACGACGGCGGTGGTGGTTAAGACGATAGAGCAGGAAAGAGAAGAAGAGGAGAGGAGAGGAGAAGAGAGGAGAGAGAGAATGAGGGAGGCTGATGAGTGAGTAGGGCTTGGGGTTGGGTTTTTATATGGGCGCTTTTTTTTTTTTTTTTTGAAATTTAACTGGATATTGCCACCGGTTCAAAACCGGTGGCCTTTTAATTATTGCCACGGGTTTGGTTTGAACCGGTGGCAAAAATGGTTTGGCTCATCCCGCCCATTAATTAAGCCACCGGTTTTCAAAAACCGGTGGCCAATTAGCGGTGCATTTTTCAATTTTTCTACTAGTGAATATATGTTGATGTTTTCTCTCTACTCTCCCATTTTGTTGCGGGGTTCCCACACAAGAAGTTTCGAAAATCATGCCATTATGATGAAAATAATCCTTCAAGTTATTAAATTATGTGCCATTATCACTCCTAACAATTTTAATAACATGATCAAATTGTTTTTTCACCATTGCAACAAAATTCAAAAACATTAATTCGACCTTTGTTTTATTTTTCAATAAATAAATCCATACACCTCTAGTAAAATCATCAACTATTGTTAAAAAATAACGGGCACCACATGAGGCTGGTATTTTATACGAACCCCATAAATCAATATGCACAAGTTCAAATATACGACTTGCTTTATTTTCACTAATTGGAAAACTACTCCTAGATTGTTTTGCACGAGGACAAACATCACAAATTTATTATTTTTCCTAGAAGAGCTACTCACATGCGGAATATTTCTCAAAACTGAATCTGAGGGATGTCCCAACCGTTGATGCCATAAGTCGAACGAAGAATCTCCTTCTACTGCTAGAACCTTCACTTGAGGCACACCCCGGAATATATACAGTCCATCCTCGCGTTCACCCACACCAATCACCTTCCTCGTCTGCGGATCCTGTATAACACATATTTTGTTAGTAAATTGCATCATACACTTGGATTCATCATTTAATTGAGTCACAGAAATTAAATTGCAAGTTAATTGAGGCACGTAAAGCATGTTCTCGAGTTGTAAACCACCCGGCAATATCACCGTTCCTAATTGATCCGCATTAGCCGAGTTTCCGTCTAGCAAACCTGCGGGACAATTTTGGATTTTCTTCACGTTCTTAAACAACGTCAAATCACATGAAACATGGTTTGATGCACCTGTATCCACAATCCAAGGTATTTTATTTGTCTTACCATGAAACTTGTTATTTTTCAAGATGTCCAAAATTTGTTGGACTTGAGTAGCACTCACGCCAACCAAACTAGCTGCTGCATCATCAGTCAAGGGGGCTTGCGATTGTTGTTGTGACGAACCACCAACCTTGTTGGCTCTCACGGACTGCTGCTGTGATGAAGTAGATGCCGAGTTGCTGCCAGAATTGCGTGCTCCTCCCCGGCCACCACAGCCTCCACTACGGCCTCTGCCTCTTCCTCCACGACCACGGTCCCCCCACCACTCGGGGTAACCAATGATCTGAAAACACCCACTCTCGTCATGGCCTATGCGATTACAATGATTGCAAAACTTGTCACTATTATCCTCATATTTTGGCTTTGCCTTGTCCACCTTAAACGCCACAGCATTCTCTACCTTCATACTCCCATCTCGCAGTCTTTCCGCCATTGCTACATTTTGGTAAGCAACATCCACACTTGGCAAAGGTGATTGTGCAAGTAGTTGAGCCCGAATCGCTGCGTAGTGTGCGTCCAAGCCTATCAAAAAATAATCCAGGTAGTCTTCTTCTCTAATACTTTCTACCTGTGTAACAATGTTACACTCACACTTCCCACATCCGCATTTAGGAACCCGAACATAATTCAAGAGCTCCTTCCAAATCTTCGAGAGCCTGCCGAAATAATCTGCTACGGACTCTGTAGAAGACTGTTGACACGCTCCCAAAGCAGTCTTCAGTTGAAAAACACGGGTGCCACTAACTACACAAAATCGGTTCTTAAGATTTTGCTATAGGACACTCGCATCATCATAATCTCCAATGGTCGATCGAACCTTCGAGTCAAGAGTATTAGTTATCCAAGAAACTAACATGGACTGAACAACAATCCAATCCTCCATCTTCTTTGCATCCGTCTTTGGCATTACAATAGTACCATCTACAAAGCCGAATTTACGCTTAGCCAGTAAAGACCTTCGCATCGCTTGAGCCTATTCATCGTAATTTTCACCACGCAATTGTATAGGCGTAATGATATTACCCGGACCATCACTTGATCCCAGATAATACATCAAATCCACCGGAGTTTTTTCACCCATCTTTGGTCTGCTTCAACTACGGTTCGATTAAATTGTATGTTTAATTTCAGATTTTACTCAAGGCAAAGAAATTGTATTCTTACCCTGGCTCTTGATACCATGATAAATTGATCTCAAAGTCTCTCTCTTCTCATTCATCATTCATCCAATATTTATACACATATCTTAGAAACCTAATCAACGTAGGAATCTAATTCATATCTATCTTATCTTAGTAAATATTATCCTACCTAAAGATATCATAATATAAACACAAATATATCAAATATATTCCCTAAGATATTCTTCCTTATCTTAACAAATCTTAAGACCAAATAGGGCTAATCTTGCTCTAAAAAGCATTGAAAGAGTTAGGAGTCAACAACACATGAGATCAGTGAATGAGCCCCATTTTTTTGTAGACTTTATAAAAAGAATTAAGCGTTAAGAGGGTCCATGCCCATCCATGCTTCTAGCCCAAACGGGCTCTCGTATGAAGGGGCGTGATAGAATATAAAACATATTTTTGGGTCTCAACCAATAACAAGCTTTTGGTTGAGTTGGTCCTTTAACATATGGAAAGCTCGGATTTGACATAAACACATAGGAAAAGTCATGTACTTCGTATGTATAACATCCAAAAACTCTGTACTTATATTGAAGCCAGCTCCCAGTGCTAGTTACACAAAATTTGGTAGTAGATGCATGGCTGGCTGCCAAATTGGTAGTATTAATAGTATTTGGCTCAGTGCATTAATATTGGTGCGTACTCTAGGTAATGGCTCCGTGAACTTGGACCTCTATTACTATAAACTGAACATGCATCAAAATGGAGCATTCGAGACATACATATAACAGATTATACATCACAATACAAAAGGGGTGTGTAAGTATAGCATCCAACAGTATGTCATTGTATGTGTATATATATAGAAGCTCCAAGTGCTAGTTACACAAAATCTCATCTGCTGACAGATATAGATGCCTGCTGCGAACCTGATATACTATATATAGTTTTGAACAATATGATACAGTATTTATTTTTATCTAATTGGGAGTTTTTATCCATCCATTAGCAAATGCAATGGCTAGAATGATAAAAGGCGTGGACATTCCGAATATGAAAAAATAAGGAAGAGGAGTTGCCATTGGATTTTCACCTTCTCTTTCTCCTGCCGTTTGCCAATACCTACACATGTATTTTTGTTAGCTTGCTTGATCATAATATGACGATATAAATGTCAAGGGTAGGTGCTATGAAGTACATATAGTATTGTGCCAATGCAATGTTATATGGATTTACAAGGTTTTCAATCTTGCTCACATGCATGTCCAATTGCATTGGTGCATATTTACTTCATGTATAGAAGTTTTTCAATCTGGCTCACATGTCCAAGTGCATTGGTGCATACTTTGTACGTCATATAAGATATGTCACACCGACCATTATCCAACATTTTAAACATTCATTCACACGACCCTTAATTATATACCTTGTCACCACGCTGGCTGCGTTTCATTCATGGTTTGTAGAGTATATACCTCTTTCATCCCATAATATTTTTCCCATTTCTATTTTTATATGGTTAAAATCGTTTAACTTAGAAAACTTTGTCCAATAATGCCCATTGATATATGTTGAAGTTTATCCTACCAAATAACACATGTAAGTGTCAGATAAAAAGAAGAAAGCCTAAAACACTTTATAAGGCTAAGGGTTACTCCTCCTATTGTCATATGATTTTGGGATGGAACCTCCTTGGACTTATGAAGTGGACTCTCTCTCTTGGTTTGCGGGTGCGGCCCACACTCGCGTTTAATATTGTATTAGAGCCAGGCCCACCCACAGTATGGGACCTCTAATGGTTTGAGTATATTGTCAGGCTCAAAGTTTGGGATCTTTAATGTCATTAAGTATTTTGGGCCAAATTAAATTGGATCAAGTGATCCTTGAGTTAAAGGGACCTTACATGTGAGGGAGAGTGTTGAAGTTTATCCTACCAAATAACACATGTAAGTGTCTCACATTGATAAAAAGAAGAGAGCCTTAAACACTTTATAAGGCTAAGGGGTTACTTCTCCTATTGCCATATGGTTTTGGAATGGAACTTCCTTGAACTTGTGAAGTGGACTATCTCTCTATTGGTTTGTGGGTGCGGCCTAGACCCGCGTTTAATAATATATGGTCATGTGAGATATTGTTAGATTCGTCTTTGATAGAGTATAAAACATATTTTTGGGCTTCAACCATCAGTTTAAGCTTTTGGTTGAGTTGGTCCTTTAACATGGTATCAGAGCCAGCGTGACACAAAGGTTACGGGTTTGAATCTCATCCGCCCCTCCTTCAAAGTGGAATTAATTCGCACCAGGTATGGGTGGGCCTGTGTTGCATCCACATTTCAAGCCCAAAGGGCCTTTCATGTGAGGGGAAGTGATAGAGTATTCATCCTTCTTGATTTGGTCTAATAATCAAACATTCAACTCTTGTTAGTCATTGGGTACGTACGTCTCTCCAAGTAAAGATTTACCTCTTCATTAGTTAAGTTTTTATCGCCTTTTCTTGGATGTTTATATGGTAGTCAACCTTAAAATGACAATCTTTTCTTTTCAATTCTCTATACAAATTACATAATTATATCGATTAGGTAGTTAGACAACTCTGTGATACAGGACACTATATCGATTGTACATAGAGTCTAGTCAATTAAGCAGTTCCGTGATACAATTAAGTGATAAAGCCCGAGAATATCTCAATCGCAAATCTTTAACCAATCATATATCGATTTGTACATGTTTAGCCCCATGTAATATATTGCACAATATATTTGAGTGTCTCACCAAATGTTACACCCATCTTATTGATCCAACAACTCATAATTCTCCGTGCAACATATTTTATGCAAAATTATTAATATAATATCATACGGAGTAAAACTCGATAATCTTTAAGTAGTGACATACGAGTAATGTTTAAGACGAACCCAAAACATTAATCATACTTGTATTATTTAGCAAACATTACATCTTTCTCCAAAAATTTAAACACTTAAATAAATGACGATTAATTCTGGACGGAAGGAGTAATATATAATTGTAATTAGAAAAGAGACTCACTGTTCTGGTTCTTGCTCTTTGGTGATAAATTTCCTCTTCCCACTCTTCTTTTGCTCTGCTTCTGCATCATCTCCACCTAACAACACAAATTTCCCATTTTTATAGATTATGTTAAATTAATTAAAACAGATGTATTAACTATAAAGTGGGAAAATTAAACACGAGATGATTAAAAGTACCTAATTTTGCATTAATTCTGAAATGTGAATTGGTGCTAGTTCTTGGAAGATAATGAATATGAGGAGCTGAAGTTGAGGGTAATTTCGGTAAGAGATGAATTTTGGTAGTGATATAAGAGGAAGACAAAGCAATTTTGGCAGCCATTTTATGTTAAGTTGCAGAAAGTGTTTCAAGTTATAATTTGAAGGACCATCAATCTAGAAAAAAAAAGATGCAGTTAATGTATGGATATGGTGGGAATCGTATATGATATATCTGCCTTTCGCCTTGCAAACAATCTTATCTTGCCTATTAATTGCGAAATGACCTTCTTGCCACTAAGATTTTGGAATTCTTACATTTGTGTGTTATGTTTTGTTGGTTTTAGGGGTGTCCATAATTCGGATAAAAACCGAAATTCAATCCAATCCAAACCGAATTATCAATTCGGATCGGCTCCGAACTTTAAATCGGATCGGATTGAGATTTTTTGGAAATTCGGATTTTCGGATTGGATCGGATTGACCCTAATTGGATCCAATCCAAACCGAAAACCGAATTGTAAAATTAAGCTTGTATAAATATAGATTTCTGTATATTTTGAAGTTTAGCTCAAATACTTAATACTACATAAAATAAATTAGAGAGACTTTGTATTAATTAATTAATGACTTGACGTTGAACTATGTATTTTAATCATGATTTTGAAGACTTTTATTTATAGTAAAGCTTTATTTATATAATTGTATTAGGCGCTAAAAAAATAATGTATTATAATTTGGATTTTCGGATCGGATCCAAATAATCGAATTTTAATTCGGATTGGATCGGATTGGATCAAGAGAGAAATTCGGATCGGATCGGATTGGAAAACTGAAAACCGAATAATATTTCGGATTGGATCGGATTTGGACTAAATCCAAACTGAAAACCGAATGGACACCCCTAGTTGGTTTGACTAACGGTTTGTAATAGTTAATTTATACTACTATACTTAGGGCCTGTTCTCATAGACTGAACTGAAATGAAATGAATATTTTATAAGAGAAGGAAATTAGGAGCTGAACTGAACTGAAAATAAACGTATGAGAACATGCCCTTATTTTGAAAAATAATTTTTAGGTTTTTTTTAGAAAATAACACAATAAAAATCACTCAAATTTATTATAACAACACAAAATTTAATCATAACACCACTAAAAAAATCCAAAAATTGAATTTCACCACCACTTAATTTTGTCATCCAAAAAAACTGTTAGTGAGCCTCCACGTTGTACACATGTCAATTATTTATTGGATTATAAAAAAAACCCTAAATTCCTAACCTAGCCACCACCCCCACTGCCGTCACCCTAACCCAGGCGACCACACCCTTGACGACGAAATTAGCCAGTCGACCGCTAGTAAACCCCTCCCCTAACACCGGCACCGCCAATATCCCTTCCCCTAACACCAACACTACCCAAAACCCCCTCCCCTAACACCAGCAACCCCCAACCTGGCCTCCTCCCCTAACACCGAAAACCCTCGAAACCTCTTCCTATAACGCTGGCAACCCCCGAAACCTACTCTCTTGTCATCGATAAACCCAGAAATCTAGGTTAATTCTAGCTTTACGGAGGGCTATGGTGGTGGTAAGGCTGGTGGGGCGATGGGGTTCATCGAGAAACGGGGTTCCGGGGATTGGCTTGGCTTGGCGACAGAGGTGGGGAAGCCGGTGGTGGGTTGTATGTAGAGCTGGTGGTGGTGGTCGCTGGATAATGTCTATTGTGGGCTTCACTAACGTATTGGATTCCATCTAAGACCGTTAACAGGTGGTGAAATCCAATTTTTGCATTCTTTTGTGGTATTATAATAAAAGTTTTTTTTTTTTAAGGTGGTGTTATAATCCATTTTTATGACTTTTTTGTGGTGTTATTTTGCAAAAAGTTCTAATTTTTATATGTGGCCAGGGTTACTTATTCAAGGGTTAATCGGTTGGGCAGGGGATACTTATTCAGGGTTACTCAGTCAGTTAAGGGTTACTCTCACACAGAAAACCGCTAACTGATTGAGTAAATTTAGAATAAGTAACCCATGACCGAATGAGTAGCCCTAAATAAGTAGCCCTAGTGAAAAGACGTTAACTGACTAAGTAACCCTAGAATAAGTAACCCTTGACCGATTGAGTACCTCTTAAATAAGTAACCCCTGAATAAGTAATCTCTATTAGTAACTCGTGAATAAACAACCCCTATAAGTAACCCTGACAGCATGGTGTGGCTAGCCACACAGAAAAAATATCACATTTCGTATTAAACTACCGTACTTCCTACATGTTTTAATATGTGTTACACTTATCAAATATAATTGTATTTAAACAAGTGTTATACTTTCCTTTTGTCAAAAAGATACGTTTTAATTTATATGTTTCTCCTTTTGTAGTCCCCATCCAAACCTAGGCCACTTTTGCTATTTTAGGGCTCGATTTCTACGATTTATTTAGTGATTTTTTTTCCAATTAATGGTTTGAATTTTCAACTGCAATTTTGTTCGATATTTTTCAAATTTCCAATATTTTTGTACTCCAATTTTATTTGATTTTGTATTGCAATTTTGTTCAATTTTGTACTATAATTGTCCGAGGAATTTTTGATATTTTTAACATGTATACCTCTAGAAAAGTATACTGGAATGTTTGGTTTTGATAGTTCATTGTTAGAGTTCATATGAGATTGCAAATAATATTGAAGCATTTACTGTCAGTTGCATAAATTTAGTCATTTAGGTTAGTTCATGTAAAAATAAGAGTATTATAGTAAAAAATTAGATTAGTACTTGCAGTAGATAAATTTGCATTATATATTATAGGAATGGAGCAATGGATGAACATCCAACTGTATATTTTCCTCTGTCAGACTGATGTAATTTACTTTATAATACTTCCCAGTAGTACTGTAGTAGTTGTGTTTGGTAATTTGTATGGTGGTTGTTGTAGTAATAATTGAGGCATTTGAGTTTCTACATGTGATCGTTATCCTCTACTTCTATGGGAAGGCGGTGCATTGGATCTATACCAAAAATCTATTAGCTCAAGTGGTAGAGCACTATGCAAACTGCATAGATGATGTAGGTTCGAATCCTACATAGATTATATTTATAAATAACTATATATATATATATAAACTTAATCATCTCTCCTTATAGCCTAATTATTTTTGTATATAGGAAAAAATTTAGAATTAATTAGATCACAATTCATAATGTAATAATTTAGAACATAAGAAATAACTTTAGAACATAGGGAAAAAATTAGAACATAGGCTCAAAAGATAGGTTTAGAACATAGGAAGAAATTTAGCACACACATAAAAAATTTAGAACATAGACGGAAAAACTAAGAAATAGGAAATGATTTTAGAGTATAGGGGAAAAATTAGAACATAGGAAAAAGTTTATAACATAGACAAATTGTTTTTGAACATAGACAAAAAAATTTTAGAACATGAAAATATAAAATCGAACATAAATTGAGAATCAAGCATAAATCTAAATTTAGATCATAGAAACAAAAATTAGAACCTAGGGAAAAAATTAGAGCATAGGCTCAAAAGATAGGTTTAGAACATAGGAAGAAATTTAGAACACACATAAAAATTTAGAACATACACGAAATACTAAGAATATAGGAAATGATTTTAAATCATAGGGAAAAATTAGAACATAGGCTCACAATATAAGTTTAAAATATAGGTAAAAGTTTAGAACATTGGCAAATTTTTTGAACATAGACAAATATATATATATATATATATATATATATATATATATATATATATATATATATATATATATATATATATATATATATAATAGAACATAAAAATATAAAATTGAAAATCAAGCATAAATCTAAATTTTTTTTCTTATGTTCTAATTTTTTTTTTTTTTCTGATGTTCTAAATTTTTTCTGCTTATACTCTAAAATTTTTTCTATGTTCTAAATTTTTTTCTATGTTCTAAATATGAACTCTTCAAAATTACGGAAATGTCATTACTAAAGGATCATTTTAGATGTTTGATCAAAATTAATAAAGGGTTGAGATTGATTCTTATATAGAGGAGGGTGATGAAAACACTTATAAATATGTGAAAACACTTATAAATAGTTTCTATGAGAAAACACTTATAAATAGTGTCAAAACAATTATATCCTTAATATATTTGTTTACCTATATGTCTATATTGATATGCATGATGCTAATTACTTTTTGCTTGTGTGAATTAATGATGTTTGGACAACCATATCCTCAAAAATATTGATTTACTTATCTCATTATTGTTGTTTTTAAGAATAGTGTGCGGTTATTTATACCACTAAAAATATTTGTTTACATATTATAATTTAGGAAAAATTTGGCCGCAACAACACCGACTATGACAAAGGTGCGTGTAGCAGCACAATCTTTCGAGGGTGCACTCAACGTCGCAAACTATGCGCTTGAGTGCACATAACAACATAAATGACTTGACAAAATTTAGCTTTCTTCTTAAAGTGAAATCTTAAATATTTTTAATGTTTTTTCTGTTTATAAATATTTTTGATTAATTTCATTCTACTTAATTTTCCATTTTCCATCTCATGTAATTAAGTAACCATTAAATTGAATTATTTTAAAAAGTTTTCGCCATTATTTTGTATCATTTGTTTCTTCAATTACTTTTTTTTTTAAATCTCATGTAATTAAGTAACCATTAAATTGAATTATTTTAAAAAGTTTTCGCCATTATTCTCTCTTAACAGTGTTGTACATCAAAAACAAGAAAATCAAGTTGACATATCCTAAAATCCAATTCTAAAATTAATTTTAAATTAAGTATTTAAAATCATTTTGTGGGGTTTGGTATTAGAAAGTTTCCTATGTATCTTGAAATCTTGTAGAATGAAGGTATTCAAATGGTTTATTTATTTATTTATTGATTTAGTATTTAACTAAGTGAAAAGGGAAAGGAAACTAAGTCAAGCATGTGAGATCGATATTAGAAAAGTAAAAGTAATTGGAGAAGCGAACAAAGGAAAATAATAGCACAAATTTTTTTTGAAGGAATCCGCTTAATATAATGGTGGAGGTTAAGAAATGCTTAAATGAAAAAAATAAATAGAAGGTAAGGCTAATTTAGTCACGCATGATGGAAAATCATATAAGTTTAAATAATGTTTAAACAATTACTACCTCCGTTAACGGTTATTTGCAACATTTACCAAAAAAGGGTGCTAACTATTATTTGCAACAAACTTATTTCTTTCTTATTTTAGTTACTTATTTTGTTAAATTGACCAAAATACCCTCACTTAAAAATTATTAACACATAATACTACACATAATTACAAAACATTATAACCTTAATCTAAATTAATTATCTAACCCTTCCCACTCTAATAATCAGATTAATCATCTCCCATTATCTTTCTCTCTCCCCTTCATCTCTCAATTCATCTTCTTCATCTCTCATCTCTCTTCAAATTCCAATCCATCCTTCTAGTGGGTTTTAGATCTAGTTTTGTGGGTGGTTTGCTTGATTCGTGGTTGGAATTGGTGGCTTTTGGGTGGATTTGCAGATTTGTGGAGGTGCTTCGTGGTTGGGTATTGGTTTCGTGGGTGGGTAATTGATTCGTGGTATTTTTTGTGGTTCTTGGTGGTCGGTTTCGGGGTTTCTTGGTGGTTTTATTTTTCTTAGATTCTTGGTGGTTTCTAGTGGTTTTGGTTCGTGGTGGTTTTGGGTTTTGGTTTGTGGTGGTTCTTCATGGTGGTGGTCCGTTGGGATTTGGTTTATGGTGATTTTGGTTGGGTTAGTGGTTAGGTTTTGGTTCGTGGTGATTTTTGCTGGGTTGGTGGTTGGGTTTCGGTGGATTTGGTGGTGGTTTTAGGTTCTGGGTTTCGGTGGGTTTGGTGGTTCTGGTTGTTTCCGGTGGTTTTGGTGGTGATTCTGGGTTTAGTGTGTTTGGGTTTCGGTGGTTCTGATTTTTGTTTTATTGTTTTTTTTCCAGGTAGGATTATACTTAACCACATAGCCTTATTTTTCAATAATCATGATTTAAAACTTTTGCCTTGGAGTCCGCGCAGACCCCCTTTGTTGCAAATAACTGTTAACGGAGGTAGTATATAAAATAATAAAGATACCACTTTTTTTTCCCCATGAAACCTTAGTTAATTAGTGTCATTTATGCTAATATGTGCACCAAATTACATAATTTGTGCTGTAGACCGCACCCTTAAAAGGTTGTGCTGCTACACGCACCTTTATCATAGTTGGTGTTGTTGCGGCCAATTTTTCCTATAATTTATCTGATTATATTGCCAACAACTAAAATAGCTTATGGACATGGATCTATGGCGCGCATTAGCTACCCTTGTCTTGTATAACACAATTTTTTTATATGTGGCTAGCTATGCGGTGTGGCCACTTTACATAATCACATAGAATAAGACAACTAATTAAGTAATAAGGGTCCGATGATGCGCAAATAAGGTAATCTTTATGTATATATGTTACTTAAATGAGAAATAGGGGTTATTATTTTAAATATGTGGAATTATTCCTTCATTTTTTAAAACAAAAGAATAAGGGTTTCTCAAACGAACAAATGAAGTTGCTTAATTATTTCTAAATTACTTGATTCTACTTGTATAATGATTTGGGTTGCTTTTATATATAACATGTGTTACTCTTGCGGAAAAAATGAAGTTATTCATACATTTAAATGAAAATTACACTTATAAAACAATATGACCACACCGTGTGACTAGCCATTGATAAATCACATTTATATAGGATTTATAGGCACATTTATGCTAAGTTTATAGTAGTCTTTTAATTCTTTTTGTTGCTTTTTAGGTTGCAAATGCATAAGTTGTTTGTTTTGTACTCTATTACGCTTTGTTTATGTTTTTCTTAATGTTTCAGGTGATTTGATAGTCATTTGGACGCTTTTGAAGTGTTTGAAGTTGATTCGAATGATATTTAGATGGAAGCCGATGAATTGAGTTTATTAATTGGATATCCCATGTTTGTGGATGTTGATTTTGATTAATATATGCATGATACATGAATATATCATTCACAAGGGTCGTTATGCACTTTACGGAAATGAATTTGAGTTAGAAACGAGGAAAAACGATAGTTTGCAAAGTATCAAAACAGAACTTTGGTCACTCTTTTGATCATAACTTGAGTTCTACAGCTCAGATTGAATTTATTAAAATTGCATTAGAAACTAGACTTGAAGATCTTTCCATTGATAGGTCTCACGCCCCTATACGATTCCTAGATCTCGAGATACAAGCCTTTGAAGTTGACCCCGCGAAACTGCCAATCCATCGCCCAGCCATTGGGCAAGGCGATGGAAAACCAGCGGCCGCTGGTCGAACTCCCCCTTGTGCAGCTCCTCCAACCATCGGCCACCCATCGCCCGATGGGTGGTGCGCGCATTTGATGATCAAGGAGTCCTATGTGGACTACAACTCTTAAATTCGATCAATCATTAAACTTTTTTTGTTATTTTTATTTTCCTATTTTATTTAGGTTTAGGATAATATAAATACTCAAGGGATATTATTTTTCCCTTATGCCTTTTATATCTTTTATTATTTTACGTTTTTTTAGTTTTCTCTTTTGAACCCTAGTTTCTCATGGCATCTCCATGGATGCTTCTTGGGTTTACTATTTTAATTCATTGAGGTATTTCATTTCTATTTTCTTGCTTTTAATTATTTTTTATTCCTTAGATCTAGCTTTTATTATATATTATGTTTGAGTAGTTTATTTGTAGGGTTTGGGAATCCATGTTTATATAATGAATCTTGATTGATATTATTGATATTTTGATTATTGATTTCTTTTATTGATAATGTTTTATTGTTAATCTTGCAACCTGATCAATTGTTTGATTAATTATTGTTAATAAGAGTTTGAATTGAAAGATCTTACTTTTAGAGGCTACTACAATTAGCAATTTTGGTTATGTTAGCAACCGAACTACATATGTTGAATTGAGAGCGTTGAGACCCGACCGTAGGCTTAGCAATTTCTCTAGATAATTGATTGATTGAATTGTTATTGATATTTGATAGATTTAGAACTATAAACATGGTGAACCATAACCCTAGGTCTTTTTATTAATTATTTTATCCCTCTTTTAATTTGGACTATATTTTTATCCCATTTTCGTGACGTAGTTTAGTTTCTCCATGCCTTGAAAGCTAGATTAAATAGCCATCTCTCTGTGGATTCGACCCTACTTACCCTACTACATTTTTAGTTGGTTTGTTAGGAATTATTTTTGACAGGTGTACGACAACCTATCAGCCACATACAATACTTTCCATAAATAAACATAATGATGATAAGAATTTATCTAAACTAGATAATACTAAGAAAACAAATTCCCTAATTATATTAGTCACTAGTTTTGTTCCCCGTGCGGTGCCCGGGCTGTTTATTGAATTTTAAGATAAAATTATAATCTATATATCAAATTTTAAATATATCATTGATACAAAATTAGTTAGGAATTAATGTGCTTTTGTGATGATTTGCTATCTAGTAGACATTTGGTGAAAATGTTTAATTTAATACATTAAAAAAAAGCAATAAATAAATAAAATAAAATAAATGTTCAAAACCCGTTGGGTTGACCCGAACTCAAAACTTTGGGCAAGTATTGAACATTTATTGACTCGTAACCTGAAGTGATCCAACCGAGATGACTTATGACCCGACCCTAATTGACAGGTCTACACATTGATAAAATTCTAGGTTGTGAAGTATATTATTTTAGCTAATTATTATATATTATAAATGTATGTTTTACACTTCAAACACTTCTTTCGCTCCAAAAAAAAATATGATGATATAAAAAAAAAATTTATATGGTAATTTTTGAAAATAATAATCTAATAATTTTTTTGAATAAAATTATAATTCAATTTATACCTCTGAAATGTTGGTATTTTATCGAAAATAAAAATCTAAACTAATAATCTAATATATATATATATATTGTTGGTATTTTATCAAAAATAAAACTCTAAACTAATAATCTAATATATATATATATATATATATATATATATATATATATATATATATATATATATATATATATATATATATATATATATATATATATATATATACATACTAAATGGGAGTTTTTTCCCGAGTTTTTAGAGAGTCACGTAGGATCTAATTTTCTCAGTGCGGCATATAGGATTATAAATCTTAGTAGTAGCCAATTAAATAAGAGATTATTAATTTCTTTTAGAATTAAATAATTTAAATGTCATGTAAGTAAAATTGGCGAATGAGATTTTTAAGTTTAAATTAATTAAATATTATATATTATCTTTTAATATTAGGAATTTTATCTAAATATATAACAAATTTAGGCTCATAAATACAAAAAAAAAAACATTATTTAAAAAAAATCAAACAAACTGTGCATCGCACGGGCTTCATCTAGTTTTATCCTAAAATTCTATTTAAACATAATTCTAAACTACTTTTTATCTTATGAAGTCTATTTAAATCTATCCAAAGTGACACGACACTTGGCGAAAAGTTAGAACGCTAAGTGTCGCTGCCTCGTCACCTGACTAAAAATTTAGCATACTTTTGAATTAATATAATTCAATCTCATGGATATCGAATAAAAACTAAAAAACTTTAATTTTGATGCCTTTGATCCTAATCATTTACAATGTCTATTTTTATAAATTTAATTAATTAATTAATTAATTTTTTCTGTAATTTTTAATAATACTCGGTAAACAATTAAGATAATCAAAGTAATTTTTCTTCATTACAAACAGCCAAAGAAAAGTCTTTCTCTGCCGCAAGTCTTTACTTCAAAGTCTTCTCTCAGTCATTTTCTCTTTCTGAATAGTCCATCATCAATCTTCTGCCAACTCCTTCAACTCTTTAATATCCCAAATTCATTAAATTTTACCCTTTAAACTTCCAAGTTCAGATCTTTCACCTTCTTTACCCCATCTCAATTTTTCCGATTTAATTCCTCTTCTAGCATTAAATCAAATTTAGGGTTTTTTGGGTTGCTGATTTCTCGCTTGGAATTGCTGAATTTATCTGATGTAGAAAGAGTTCATTGAATTTCAAAGTAAAGGGTTTTTTTTTTGGAGGATTCAACTTCAGTAAGATTACAACAAATGAGGTTACAATTTCTTCTCTTTCTTGGTTTTTTTCCCTATTAATTGTTGTTCTAGTTAAATTAGCTGATTTTGGATATAATGTCTGTTTCGGCCGCCATGATTCCGAACAAAAAACCTCCTGTTAGAGTTAGTAGTTTTGGAAGATTTGTGCTGATTTCAGTTATTGCTACATCATTGGTTTTATTGTTTGTTTCACTAATTAGAACTAATTCTGCAATTGGGTATGATGAGAGTGTACATGAGAATCTGAAACCGGGTTCTGTTCGAAAACACCGGGACATTAACTTGCCAAAACAGAATACATTGTCGAAATCGTTGGAAGAACGGAATAATTTGCCTCCCCGGAATTTGGATTTGTATCCAAGTTTGCCTAAGGATCATGTTGTTATTGTTTTGTATGTTCATAATAGACCACAATATCTCAAAGTGGTTGTTGATAGCTTGTCGCGAGTAGAGGGGATTAATGAGACTCTACTTATAGTTAGTCATGATGGGTATTTCGAAGAGATGAATAAGATTTTGGAGGGTGTTAAATTCTGTCAAGTTAAGCAGATTTTTGCGCCGTATTCTCCTCATATCTTTAGTGATAGTTTCCCTGGTGTTTCTCCTTTAGACTGTAGGGATAAGGATGATGCTAGTGAAAAGAAGTGTGCTGGAAACCCTGATCAGTATGGGAACCATAGGTCCCCGAAGATTGTCTCTTTGAAGCATCATTGGTGGTGGATGATGAACACGGTGTGGGATGGGTTGAAGGAGACTAAGGATCACTTAGGTCATATACTTTTCATTGAAGAAGATCACTATATATTTCCCAATGCATATAGGAATCTGCAGCTTCTTATAAAGCTGAAACCTAAGAAGTGTTCGAGTTGTTATGCTGTTAATTTGGCTCCCTGGGATGTGAAAAGTAGAGGAGAAGGTATTGCATCATTGGTTGCTGAGAGAATGGGGAATGTTGGGTACTCTTTTAATCGGACAGTCTGGAAGAAAATCCACAACAAGGCTGAAGAATTTTGTTTTTTCGACGAGTACAATTGGGACATAACAATGTGGTCTCAGGTTTATCCCTCATTTGGGAGTCCTGTATATACATTACGAGGACCTAGAAGTAGTGCTGTTCACTTTGGGAAATGTGGGTTACATCAAGGCCAAGGGGATAAAGATGCATGCTTAGACGATGGTTCTGTTAACATTGAAGTACAGAATGATGACAGAGTCGTGAACATTAGCCCACAGTGGGACGTGTTTTTTTATGACCATCAAGCAGGGTATAAAGCCGGATTCAAAGGTTGGGGAGGATGGGGAGATGCAAGAGACCATAAGCTATGTCTGGATTTTGCCTCCATGTATCATCAATGACTTGCATTAGACGCGGCCTGTGCTGCTTTGCTGATTCGAGTCATTAGACGCGATGGTCTAAGTCAAGCATCCTCATCTGTGACATTGTAAGAGTATCTATTGTGTTCTTATACGGAGTGTTCTTTTTGGGTAGATTTGGATTTTGCAACCTACATTTTTGGTGCTCTTTGATTTTAAAATGCCTTGTATATTTTATCACTAACAAATATTCAGGTAATTAGAGAGATGCTATTGTATTTAGTTTTATTATTTTTAGTAAAAATCATCTTGGATACATTTTCAGCTATTGCCTTCTCTCATGTGCTCATCACCTTTATTAGGGCTATTAATCCTATTATGCCACAGCATACTGTAGTCTGCATAATAGCCTCAGTTCATGCTGATAGAGCAAAACTCTGGTGGCTTATTTTTTTTGACAAGATCTATCTCCAGTGAACCATGTTTCCTAAACCAAGTTTGGGGCATTATCATTCTTACCACACTTTGTCTTGGAACTTTTATCTACCGATGTGTGGAGCTTGCAGAATGACCAACCAACACCCCCCCCCCAACTCACACACACACACTGTAAATGACTGCTCCTTCACAAAACATGTTGTAAACATGTATGCCATAGTAGTTGTATATGGGCAGAAAATGCAGAATTAATAAGAATTTCTATGAAATCTCACCTGCTTAGTCTGATGTGTACATCAAGAATAAACCAGATGGATTTGGTGCTTGCTATATGAATATAGATTTCTGTTCTGAAAAAATTTGGCAGAAAGCTTATAAGATCATAAATTCAGACTCTGGAGTCTTAACAAGTGCCCTACACCACTTCATAGTTCATCCCATGTCGCTTAAGTAACTTCCTTGGACACATAACTGGTTGGTATTATAAGTTTGCATCTTTGTGTGTTCTTTGCATTGTGCTGCAATGGCAGGTAAATTTGTAGCCTTCTATTGCGACATCAGCTTAGTACTGAACATGGTGTAAATTGCATATAAGCTCAACTGTGCCGCTTCATCTTGGCTTTGTACAATTCAAGTAACTGCTCAACTTCTCGACTAGCTTAGGAACAGCCAAACAGGTCCCGTATCCTTTCTTGCAATGACTAAAAAGAGTAACAATGGTGCTACTGAAAGAAGAGGGACTATTAAGCTTTACTGCAAGTACTTTTCCTCCTTATAACTCTTCTTTTTTTTCTGAGAGTTGTCGCTCTGTGCCTTAGGAGGCACTGGTGCAAAGCTCTCTGTATCAAGCCACACTGTCCTTGAAAATTCCCCTAGCTGTGAATTCAAAATCCTGTGAAATAATTCATGTAAATTATGCCTTCTTACAGAGTCACTTCAAGGGGGGAAAACAACTTGTTATATGAGCATGTATTTTGATATACTCCATTCATATTAATGGGAGGGAGAGGGGAGGAGGAAGTGCTGGTAAAACGAACCTGAAAGCTGCTGTGAAAAACAGGGAAACTCCAATCACATTGAAATGGTTGAATAGCAGTTTATCCATCCCGAATATCATCTGATACCTCCAATTTGTGTAGAGGCCGAGGAAAGCTCCATATCCGAGTGCATTTGTATTTGCAGGTGGTATTGGCACAGACAGCCTACTTGTATGAGTCACGCATAAGAAACTCTGTACGAAACAAATAAAAGACAAAGATGAAGTGCAAAAATTAACCTTCTCTCTTTTCCTTGAGTACGGAGATGTAACAAAGCGCTTTGAAGTGCCCCTGCTGTAAATCCCACTAAGCTAAATTGTACAGCCTTGCATAAGAAAGACAGAACTCTCTTCTGCAAATCAAATTCTCTAAAACGATAACTTGCTTCGAATACATTGTTTGGGAGCTTCTGCAGTTTATTCTGTAGATCAGAGCTGAAGGTATTGGCATATGAGCAGCAAGGAGCGAGTGACCAAACAATTACTAAATTGCACGCTGCTACTGTGAGTACATTTATAAGTGCTATATCCCATTCCTACTTCATTCTGTTACAAACAAAAACAAAAACTTTGGTCGGGCAGTTGTTTGATGATTGACAATGTAAACAATGAGATTGTTACATCAGAGGGAATGGAACTTTGGGAAGAGTCAATCACTATTGTTTCTAAAAGCAGTAAGACATTAAGCACATACCTTCCCTTCCGGTTTTTCATTTCTGACCGAACAGAACAAGCAATAGTGACAAACTGCTCAAACAGAAGCTTATGCAAAAACGAAGGGTCTGCCATTATCCTGTTGCAGCATATCGAGGATTTAAGGTCATATATTATGCTCAGTTCATTCCATCAACACTCATTGTATGAAAGACATGTCAGTAAATCATATAATATGGTCATATAATCTGCATTACAAATTCAAGTGATTTATTGACAGCATTATTGATCTGCTATTATGGCACTAGATGCGTAGAAGCTGAAGTTATGATTGCAAATACACCGATCACAGATGTTAAGTTTAAGTTTATACGGAGTACCTCCCAAGGAATTCCCTTGACATATCCTTATGAAGCCTTCGATGTAGTGCTCTGGTGAAGGATGGCCTCGCCTCGTTCATCAGGTATTTCACCAATTGAGCTGAACTTACTGCACCCTGAATTCAATGAAAATCCAAGTTTACGGCCTAAGATTGATCATAAAATCAAAAATGCTGTAAAATCTAGCTTTTGTACCAGTTCACATGCTTGACGAATTCCTGCAGGTAACTCAAGCAATGTCTTCTGCCACTCACTCAATACCGCATCAATGAAAACTCTATCAAACAGCTGAAATTTCACAAGAATAAACACTTAATTGTCTGTTAGCTCGTTCTTATACAATCTATACCGTTGTTTTCATACCTCTGGCAGAGATATCCTGCGACTGAACAGTCCTTCGTCGTCCCCCTCCTCCTCATCGTCAAAATCCTCAAAGTAATCATCTTCATCACCAGAACCTCCACCACCCTTACCGTCACCACCCACATTGCCTTTACCAATGTTATCGCCGTTGTTGTGATCAAAATCCCCAACTGTAGCCTTCAAAACCCACATCAATTAGTCAATTGTATCAGTATACACCACCATGTCAACATAAACATATTACCTCATCATACAAACACATTTTTTTTAAGCTTAACTCTAATAGTACAACTACAAAACAGGGGAGGCAAGTGCTAGCCTAGTTGGTATGATTTAGACATGAAAACGTGACATATATAATAGTTTTACTTGCATCAAATTAAAAATGGTTTGTGCCCGTCTACATCATTGCCCTTAAACGAAGCTTTCAATAATGACTAACACCACATTAATATAAACATATTTCTTTATCACACACACACATTTATTTAAGCTTAACTCTGATAATACAACACAAAACAGGGGAGGCAAGTGCTAGCTTAGGCCTGTTCTCATACGTTTATTTTCAGTTCAGTTCAGCTCCGCTCCTAATTTTCTTCTCTTACAAAATATTCAATTCAATTCAGCTCAGTTCAGTTCAGCTGAGTTCAACAGGCCCCTAGTTGGTATATGCTACTCTACGTATGATTTAGACATGAAAACGTGACGATTATAATAGTTTACGTGCATCAAGTAATTAAATACACACGTCTACATCATTTCCCTTAAACGAAGCTTTTAATAATGACTAAAACCACTTAATAGTTAATTAAATGCCACAAACCCTAACAAAGGAACACATTGAAAATCCAAGAAACACTAACCTCAAGAACAGGTTTGCTAGTCTTGACATCCAACTCTGGTTTAGGCCTCTCTAAAATGACCGAAGGCGACGAACCATACGATCCCATAACAATGGTGGGATTTCGTAACGATAAGCATGGATCATCCAACGTCAAAGCCGATATGGCAGACATTCGTAAACTTCTTGAGGACGATACAAGGACGGGTTTTGGTGGGAAAGATCTAGGATGATTGATGACAATGGCATTCCTGATTTTGTTGAAGTTATTATTAGTGTTTAGGAAGGTGACTTTGTTAAGGGAGGTGATTGTTTGGAAATGGTTGCGACGTCTGTTGAGAGTAGTGTTGTATGAAATGGAGGAACAAGGTTTAAGGGCTTGAATTGTGGCCATTGTTGTCGAATTTTGAGGAAGGTTTTTGGTTTTGGAACGAACTCAAAATGTTTGATTTGGACTTTTTGATGTGTTAGTTTTGACAGATTTTAGAGGTGTTTTAGTGTTTAGGCAATTTAATTGGTAACAAGAACAATTTTGGTTGTTTCGTGGGAACATATTTCATACATGTTTCTCGTAGATGAAGCTATTAGACTATTTGATGGCGTGCTTGTATAGTTGTATTTATGAACTTATGTGGCCGTATAAATTGTTGGATTCTCTAGGAAATTAGGTCATGGATACAAGCAATATGCATATGAAGAATAGACGGCATATAAAAAAACTTACTACTTCCGTTACATATTATTTGCAACGATTTGACATAAAGTAGAGAGGAAAAATGTCTAATCGTTGCAAATAATATGTAACGGAGGTAGTAATTACAATTAACGAATATGAGATTTGTTATATCTCATGTGGTTAAAGCTTCTATTTGTTATATTCCTTTGTTAAGGCGAAAACTAAATTTTGACCATATGACAAAATGTCACTTTTTTTTTTTTAATAAAGATTGATTCATAAGATTAATTCATAAATAAAAAGTCATACGATATTTACAAAGAGATTTAAATATAATACATACATGGCAATTGAATCAAGTAAAAACATTCTTCCAACAGAGTTAAATCGTTGTTGCAAATCGTACATTTTTCATACCCTATTTCATATCACAGTGATTTATAGAGTTTTTTGATGATGGGTCTATCAATCTGTTGTAGTCATGAATGAAATTTTTATTTGACAAATTGCCACTTAGTTCAAGAAAAAAATAGTATTGTAATGTTGAAAGATTTTTTTAAAAAAGTATCTATATATAAGGTCAAAATTATTCTTGTAATGATCTACAATAAAGATCGAAAATCTATAATGTTAGATAGCCACAAGAAAATAGAGTATTAAATTGTAGAAATATACTTTATAGTTATGAAATTACAATTTACTTTGTTTCCAAAAAAAAAAAAAATAAAGCAATTACAATTTACTTTGTATGAGACATGTCACATGTGCATGAGGGTTACACTTAAGATTTGTCCTCCATCCCTCCTTAGTTATGAAAAAAAAATCTACAAATACTACTACCTTCGTTAATTATTATCTGCAACTTTAGAGTTTAATTTGAGATATATAAAAGTTGATGCTATGCGTTAAAAATTTCTTAAGTAAACTTCAAAATCTAATACAAAGTAGAATGAACCTATTGCCTACAAAAATTGATTGGCATCTATCATCAAACAAGTAAACTCTAGTGTGGTCATGTGGTGTTAACTATTGTAGGATTATTCAAATCAAATTTGGCCAATTCGATTAGATTAGGATTATACTGTGGTGATTTTCTTTTCAGTTTAAGGTGAAACCTTACAAATCAAATTTAGTCATACCTATGAGTAGCTTCGTACTCCGATAAAGATTGGCTATGCGTACAAATAAATTGAATGGTAACTATCTAATCACTTAGGCCCCATTTGGTTTGATGTAAAACATTTTCAATGAAAAAATTTAGTTTTCATGAAAAACATATTTTAAACGAAAAGCACAATTGTAAATTAGGATTTTTTATTATTATTTTTTTTTCATACAAGGAAAGTTCAAGAAATATCAAAATATGAGTGGGTATGTGAGGGAAGTAATAAAGAGGTATAGAGGATGAAGTAAAATATGGCTTCCCTTGTATTATAAAGTAAAATGTTTGCCCAAAAAAAAAAGAAACAGAACAGCAATTTTCCACCATGGTGCATAGGAAAACTGTTTTTCATGCCTTCACAAACCAAATAAAGGAAAATGGGAAAATCATTTTACACCAAAACATTTTACATCAAACCATAGTTCCTACAAAATCAACAAATGTTTTATCATTTTTATGATACAACTCGAGTCTTTGTCTATGATCCAAAAATAATCATCACTAGATTAGGCTCGCGCGATGCACGCGTTTAACAATAATTTATGATTTTAACAATATCTTTTAGCTTATTTGTGTGTAATATGTACGTAATAGAAATAATTTTAAAAAAATCTAATAAATTGATAAATTAATAAAGAGTGGACACCCCAATTCATATAATCTGTATAAAATATATAAAATAGGAGAAAAAGATACTCCGTAATGTTTATAAGAAAATGAAATAGTCCGACCTTCCTTTAATTCTCCAATGAAAATTGCATAATTAGTCAATTCAAATATAAAATCTATTAGAAAAATATATAATTAATTTAGCATTTTCTAATTTTTATTTAGGTTGATAAAAAAAATTAATGATGTCATTATTAGTTTTGGAGGGAAATTTTTTTACAAGAAGTTGACATGTGAAAAATAATGATATCCGCGACAGTTACTTTAGTTATATTTAATTATTTATAGATAGTTATTCAAAGTTTTCATGGGAGAAATCAGAAAATTCATTTGAGGAATGATAAGAGAATGAGAATAACAAAGAAACATTAAAATCAGTTGAATATGATTCTTCAAATTTGAGTCTTTTTTACCAGAGTGTTGGCTGACCAATAACCACAAATGTGGGGCCAAAAATTGAAGATGAACCAAACAAACAATCAGTCAGCTTTCTTTCTTTCCCTCGTAAGAGATCTGCTTCGAGGCATCTCTCAACTTCTTTGGTGGACCCAATTTTTTTTTTTATACTTCTATTACTAACCTTTAACAAAAATTCATGATTCCACTCCACTTTTTTTATTTGGGTTTTGTGTTCTTCTTAACATCAAATCCTTGCTTTTTAAATGATTCTCTTCTATCCAGTTTTTTCTTAATTTCAAGCCCTTCGGTATAATTACATGGTATGTTCATTTTCTTTCAGCTTTATGAATTTGAATTTTGATTTGAATTGAATTTGCAATTTTATGCCTAATTTTATAGTCCCTTTTGTTATGGTGATTGTTATGCTGTGTATTTGCTTATACTTCATGATTTTGCTTGAGCAATTTTACTGAATTTGCTGCACTGAAATAGGTAATTAGAATGTAGAAATGAGAATTGGGTGAGAAATTTGGATAGTTTGTGTGTGTCTTAAGGCTAAACTGAATTGGGTTTTACTCAAATTTGATTTGTTCTTTTGATAATTGTAGGATTATTAATTGAAATGGAATGGTTCTGTTGATTTTTGAAGGAGTAATTGAAATTAATTCAAATTGTAATCTTTGTTTTTCATTTGGTAATTGAATGCTAATTTGAAATGGGTTTAACTCAAATTTGAATTTTTTTTATTCTTTTGAATACTGATGGATTATTTTATTTTATTTATTTATTTTTTTTTGAAAGAATTAATGGATTATTTATTGAGATGGGTTTTATAGAACTTACATTTTCTTTACATTTAATAATTGAAGGAGTAAATGAAATGGGTTTTGTTCAGATTAGTTTTTTTTGTTTGTTCATTTGTTATTTGAAGGCTAACTTAAATGGGTTTTCCTCACATTTGAATTTTTTTCCGTCATTTGGAAGAATAATTGGGGTTCTTTTCTTGAATTCCATTATTGTTTTTTTGTTGATTTTGGGCAGTAAGGAACTAATTAAGTAACTATACTCTGATTGTGTAGGTTGAGTTAATTAAATAAGCTTGTAGAAGAAAGAAGAGTTGCAGTGAAAGATGTCTTCGAGGTCAACTCAGAGGACAAGTAAGATGTCTTCAAGGTCAACTCAGAGGACAAGTTCTAGGGGTAGTTCGGCTCGTTCGAGGCATGATGCCTGGGTAATGGCTCAAACCCCCATTGATGCCAAGCTTGCTTTGGATTTTGATGAGTCGAAGCGCCACTTTGATTATTCATCTTCAGTTGATGTCAATTTGTCAAATTCTACTAGCAATATCTCTCCTTCAACAGTGTCATCCTACCTTCAAAAGATCCAAAGAGGGAGTCTTGTCCAGTCTTTCGGGTGTCTGATTGCCATTGATGAGCAGGACTTCCGTATCCTTGCGTACAGTAAAAATGCCCCTGAGCTGTTGGAGTTAAATCCAACTGCTGCCCCTAGCTTCCAACAACGTGAGGTTCTAAATCTTGGAACCGATGTAAGAACTCTTTTTAAAGAATCAAGTGCTTCTTCACTGCAAAAAGCTGTACGTGTTTCTGAGGTTAATCTTCTCAATCCCTTGCTTGTTCATTGTAAAAACTCGCATAAGCCTTTTTATGCCATTCTGCACAGAATTGATGTGGGGTTGGTCATAGACTTGGAGCCAGTAATTGCTGATGATACAGATGTAACTGCAGGAGCTTTAGAGTCTTATAAGCTTGCATCTAACGGGATGTCAAGATTGCGATCATTGCCCGGCCAAAATATTCAACTTTTCTGTGATGTTTTAGTTGACGAAGTGAAGGAATTAACGGGTTATGATAGGGTAATGGTGTATAAATTTCATGACGATGAGCATGGGGAAGTGATTGCTGAGTATTGTAGGCCTGAATTGGAACCTTATCTTGGTTTGCATTATCCAGCAACAGATATACCTCAAGCTTCGAGATTTTTGTTTTTGAGAAACAAGGTGAGGATGATATGTGATTGTCTTGCTTCTCCCGTGAAGGTGATTCAAGATGAAAAATTGACTCAACCACTGAGTCTTGGTGGATCAACTTTAAGAGCGCCCCATGGTTGTCATGCACAATATATGGCAAATATGGGTACCATTGCATCCCTTGTAATGGCTGTGACAATTAATGAAGATGATGATGAGGTTAATGATGGACAGAGAGGAAGAAAGCTATGGGGCTTGGTTGTGTGTCATCACACAAGATCCAGATTTTTTTCATTTCCTCGAAGATCTGCATGTGAGCGTTTAGTTCAGGTCTTTGGCATACAAATAAACAAGGAAGTTGGTTTGGCTGCTGAAATGAGGGAAAACCACATATTGAAAATTCAAACTGTGCTTTGTGATATGCTCATGAGAGACTCCCCTGTAGCCATTGTTACCCAATCACCTACTGTAATGGACCTGATTAAGTGCGATGGAGCTGCACTCATCTTTAAGAGCAAAGTATGGGCCCTTGGTATCACTCCAACTGAGGAACAGCTTAGAGATATAGCTCAGTGGCTTGTTGATCACCATGGCCCCACTAAAGGATTCAGTACTGATAGCCTAAAGGAAGCTGGTTACCCTAATGCTTCACAACTTGGGGATGCAGTCTGTGGGATGGTTGCAGTTAGGATAACTTCAAAAGATATCCTGTTTTGGTTTAGGTCCCATACAGTGAAAGAAATAAAATGGGGTTGTGCAAAACATGACCCTGTGGACACCGATGATAGAAGAAAGATGCATCCAAGATCATCATTTAATGCCTTCTTAGAGGTAGTCAAGTGGAGAAGTCTACCTTGGGAAGACATGGAGATGGATGCTATCCATTCATTACAGCTCATATTACGAAGATTATTGAAGGATAGTGCTACAATTACAGATGATTCAAAAACCACTACAAACAATTCAAAAATGATTGTGAATGTGCCTGGAGTTGATAATTCACTAGTGAATCAACTCCAAACTGTGACTGGTGAAATGATTCGTCTCATTGAAACAGCTGCTGTTCCAATTTTCTCTGTGGACGCGTCTGGTGTCATTAATGGATGGAATGTCAGAATGGCAGAATTAACTGGTTTGCTTATAGAGAAAGCAGTTGGCTTACCTTTAGTTGATGTTGTTGCTGACGAAACAGTTGGAACAATTAAAAATGTCCTCTCCTTGGCTGTACAAGGTAGTCAGTCTATACTCTGATTTGTGTTCCCTTCTTCCAGCTATTATACCACACTAACAGTAAGCATCTTTTTTATAAAAGATGGATGGTATCATTTTTCAATTATTCATCACACTGATGTTTTGGCTACTCATATGCATAACAATTAAAATTTTCATACTTTATTTATTTTCTCTAGGCTGAACATGATAGTGTATTTTTTATATCTGGAAGTTTTAAATGTTTAATGTAGCTGCAAATTACCTCACGGTTGTTGATTTTTATATTGATGTTGATTTGATAAAAGTAAAATGGAATTTACACCCAACATCACGTGATAGGAATTTCCTGCTCTACCCCTCCACCCCAACACCCAAAAAAAATTTCTTTTTTTTTCAGGAAAAAATGAAAGGTATGTGAAAATCCTGACAAGTGATCATAGTATACACATGTGCTTTGAGTAAGATCGTGGGAGATCATTTGTGTTCGTATTTATAAATTAACTTTACTCTATATACTTACTAATATTTTTCTATGCTGATCTCCATGAAAATTTGAATTGGCAGGCATAGAAGAGAAAGATGTTGAAGTAAGATTAAGAACCTTTGGTTCCCTAGAAAAGGATAACCCTGTGGTTTCAGTAAATGCATGTTGTAGTCGGGATGTGGATGAAAATGTTACAGGAATTTGCTTTATCGGGCAAGATGTTACTTTACAGAAAGTTATTATGGAAAAATATACTCAACTGCAGGGTGATTATACTGGAATTGTGAGGAACCCTAATCATCTTATTCCTCCAATATTTATGATGGATGAGCAAGGTCTATGCTTGGAGTGGAATGATGCAATGGAAAAACTATCTGGTTTTGGGAAAGAGGAAGCCATTGGTCGGATGCTTCTTGGGGAGGTGTTCACTACTGAAAGTAACGGTTGCCAGGTCAAAGATCATGACACCTTAACCAAGCTCAGAATACTACTAAATAAAATAATTGGAGGTGCGGATGCAGATAAAGTGCGTTTTATGTTCTTGGATCGGCATGGTAAATGTGTTGATGCATTGCTCTCTGCAAGTCCACGAACTGATGCTGAAGGAAAGGTCACTGGAGTTTTGTGTTTTCTCCATTTACCAAGTCCAGAACTTCAATATACCGTGCATTTGCAAAGGATTTCAAAAAAGGCTGCTGAGAATACCCTAAATAAGTTAGCATATTTCCGAGAGCAAATCAGAAATCCAATACAAGGGATGCTATTTACACGCAATTTGGTGGAATCATCTGAGTTGAATGGAGGGCAAAAGCAGTTGATGGTGACAAGGGCATTGTGTGAAGATCAGTTAATGAAGATCGCTGAGGACACTGATATCCCAAGCATTGAGGAAGGGTAAGATAATAACTTTAGAATTTGGAGTCTTTCCTTTTCATTATCTTCCTTTTTCTGCTTCCTTCATTTGAAAATTCAAGGTGGTTGTCTGAGCTAAAATTATCACTTCTCTGTCAACTTAAAATTGTTTATTCTTTTTTGAATTTTCTATCAATATCTTATACTACAAATTGAGTTTTGATTGTTGCTTGCAGTTACATGGAAACCATAACTGCTAAATTCAATCTTGGGGATGCTCTTGAGGCTGTCATGAGTCAGGTAATGCCCTTTAGCCAGGAAAGCCAGGTGCAGCTCATGCGTAATTCACCTTCTGGTCTATCTTCTATGTATCTGGATGGAGACAGTTTGAGGCTACAGCAAGTCCTTTCAGATTTTTTGGCGGTTGCTATCCGTTTTACCCCTGCATGCAGTGGATCCTCTGTTATGTTCATGGTAAATCCTAGAAGGGAATCTCTAGGAAAAAAGATGCAACTTCTTCGTGTTGAATTTAGGTAATTACCTGATGGAAGTTTGATGTTATGATCAATTAAACCTAAAATAAGAAGAAAACACACTACAAATGCTACTGTCATCCATTACTGATAAAATTATGAATACTGACGAGTCTTTTTCCTTGCAGGATTATACATCCATCCCCAGGGGTCCCAGAAGATCTGATCCAAGAGATGTTCCACCGAAACACAGGCATGTCAAGAGAAGGACTGAGCTTGTACATTAGCCACAAGCTTGTCAGAACCATGAATGGTACTCTGCAATATCTTAGGGGGGAAGGTCACTCATCTTTCATCATTCACCTGGAATTTCCGCTCATCCAAGATATTGGCCACAAGTGAAATTACTTTTAACTTCTTAAGCAAAGATGCTGTCAAAACTTGGAAGAAATCTTATTCCAAGAAGGCAGTTCAAGAACTGATCTCTGTAGCCTAGCATCAGTTTTCAGACATTGTTTGCAGGTGGGGCTTTCACACCTTTCAGTGTTCCATTTTGTGGTTCAAGCCCTCAGTTACATTCTGAACTTGTGGTTTTATTGGAAGCTGTAGGCTGTAGCTGAAGGGAATATTTTAGGACTTTGAAAATGGTGGATATTCGTCAGAATAATGACTTCCAAATGAATTCGGTAAGGAGGTGATATGTACCCTATGAGCTGCTATGTGCAGATTATTTTCGATGTTTCTCTACAGGATGAAGCTGAGTAAAATAAAACAGATATGTATATATGCTGATCTGTCACTTCTGTTCTGTTGTAATTTGTGAAGTAGCTAAATCAGGTAGGTTGGTTTGTGCAAAAGAGGGCTCCAGGGTACTCTCTTCTAGGAGATAGTCTTCAGATTGTAGTTCGATAACAGTAGCTGTAGCTAGAATATGGGAAAATCTGATGAATAGAGGGCAGAATACCTCAAGGTTCATAGAAGAGTCAGTCTGTATATGCAACAAACATCTAATTGACATTAATCCACTGCTTGACATGGGTTTGTATGACTATGCTTAAAACTTTCTAACTATGTCCATCTCTCAATTGTTTTCCGGAAAGTCTTCTTTGTAGAATCAATGGCCAAAGTAATTCCATCTCTCCAAATCAACTGCAACAGTGCAACATTAAAGAGGAGTGGAATGGAATCAATGGATTTTCTGTTTTACACAGTTTTTCTGGCATTTTCATCGATTGTCATATGTAAGTCTACTGCTATTCCTTTATGCTTCTTTTTTTTCTTTTTTGCATTTTTATCTGTGAAATCGAGTATATAAAACCATTGAAAATAGAAAGTGTGAATTCGCATGATAAAGATTCACGTCTAATGTACTGTAAATGCCCTGCTTTATGGATATTGTGAGAAAGTAGCTTTTCTTTTGCTTTATGTTTGTGATAAAAGAATCAGTATGTATACTGCTTTCTGTAGTTTTTCTCAGGGCCATATATTTCATTAAAGGTTGCACAGATGCGAAAAGCAGGTCCCCTACATTCTGACTTGCAAAGCCAGATTATGAGCTTCCTGGGTATGTTTCGTACTGTAATAGATACATCTTACAAAGTCATCAAAGATATTATATCATATCAGCGTATAGGTATTGACCCTCTGGAGTTATGACTTGCAAGATCGTAACAAGTGAAGTTTGTCATGTATACCTCATCCTGATTCCAAATAATTACTTTCTTTGTTTGACACAGTAGTCTTCATGTACTGGTTTTTGATGTCTGAAAAAATCTGGTGCATCCATGCATGGGCAATGCCCCGAGTAACTTTGTAAAATATGATTAAATTTCTGAATAAGTTAATAGAATTGTTAGCTAGGAAGTAGCTTGTCCTGTGAATAGCACAGCTCCGATTATGTAATTTGTTTTAAGGAACACGAATGGATAGTTAGCTACGAAGTTTAACACAGGCATTCTGCATTTCTTTTTCTCAGGTTGAAACGAAGTGTGAATTGCATTATAAATTGTCAGAATTACTGTTTGTTTTGGCTTTTGGATACTGTGACAAAGTGGCTTTACTTTTGTGTTATGAAAGTGATGAGAAAATCACTTTGAATGCCTTTTGTAGTTTATCTCAGGGCCATATATATTGCTTCGTACTCCTTATTAAAGTAATGGTGATGCTACAAGAGAATGTCCCTTTAGTAATTCAGGCTTGCAAAGCCAAATAAAGAGATTCATGGATACAATTCTTACTGTATTTAATTTGTTAAGATGTTGCGAACCAAACTCTGACTTTATTTGTTATCAGACTACACCAATATCTCTGATATACATTACAGATCATATCCCCTAGAGGAAATACAAATAGATGGATGACTTGCCAAAGTGTGTCACTAAATAAATTTCAAATGAAAAGCATAATAATTAACTATAACACGCTCACAACATTGATACTAGATACATTTACAATTGTCTAAGACTGATTCTAACTCGAACTTTTTAATCCTCAAGAGGATTCATAACTTGTCCAGTGAATAACACAGCTCCGGTTATGTCATCTCTTATAAGGAACATAAATGGATAGTTAGCTACGAAATTTAACATGGGCATTCTGCAACACTTAAATAGAGCTCTAGAAGCAGCAGCAGATTCAGTCCCTTCCTCGTCGATCTCAATAAAGGATTTCTGGAAAATGTCTGAAACATAAAGTTTCTGAGCCATGGCGGATGATGAGTCTGTCATTTCAGTAAGGCCACCCTCCTTAAAGGGCAACTCAACTCCCAACCACTTTAAAACATTTGAAGCCTCAAATCCAAATGAAAACTTGAACTTAGGAATCTTAAATTCAACTGCTTGAACTTTTTGAGCTAATAGTGGAAGAAGCTTATGTAGAAAAGCAGGTTCTGAGTTTAGTTTCTGCATCAAGGCGGGAAGCCCATCTTTCTCATCTGGAAGGAAGAGATACATAGAAAATTGACGCTTATCTTCTTCTCCTTGTTCATAAGGAAGACGAAGAACTTTAAAACCAATGAAAGCTTTGATGAACTGATCATACTTGGTGGTCATAAAAGGAACCTTAATCGAGTTGCCATTCAATAGATAAAAGTCATCTTCCTTTGTTCGTGATGCATCAAACTTCTCCTTCCATGCCCCCTTGAAGTATATTGCGTTTGCAAAGATGAGCTTTGTGTTGCAATCAATGGAGTTAGGAGCTAACGAATCGCTTATAAGGCCATTAGTCTTGTCCTTAGCCCATGAATTCACATCTAAGGCCACTTCGTTGTCCTGCATACATGTATGCATAGACATCATACGATTACTCGATTAGGTTGCAATAACAAATTATATAGAAATTTGATGAACATTAAACTCAAACTTTTAAACAAACAAAAATAAATAAAACAAAACTTTGGTGAAGTGGTAGAAGTGTACATACTTTGTTGCAAAAATCAACTTGATTAGAAGAAGCTTTGTAAACATGATCAAGTAGATGTTTGAAAGTGGGGTTAAGAGGAAGAGTTTGATCAACCCAAACACCATTAGCATAGCTCAACTTAGGCCCACCGGTGGCGCTGCCATCAGCAAAGACGAGTGATACAAGCTCTGCACAAAGTTTGTTGAGTTCATCAGAGGAATTAGCCTTAAGATACGTAAGAAGTTGGTCACGAGTTGAGCCAGATGATCCGGCAGCGATCACACCAAGTATGACATGAAGTGAGAGTGGTGAGATGACCAAGTTCTTGTTCTTATTCGCCTCCGTTGACGACAGACGGCCGGTGAGAGTCAGTGAGACGTCTGCTAGGTTGGTGAGTGATTGTTGATGGTCCATCGCTAAGAACACTTTAGTTATGGATAAATTTACAAAGTAGTAGTACGGTTTTATTTTATTTTTACTTTTCTTTATTAGAACCTAATACAGCTTAATTAAGGTTTTTTTTTTTTTTTTTTTTTTTTTTTTTTTTTTTTGTGAGTTGTAGGCTTACTTTTTATAATATGGATGAGATGAGATTTGGTCTGATTAACTTTATGATTTTGCTTTAATGAAAGAGCTCAACAAATCAACACACCTACATTTGTTAATTCGGATAACCGGGTGGAGTTTGGGTTGATCCATGACGAGACGGGTCTGTGGACCAGATATACTTAGTTCAAAATTACCCTGTTAAGATTGGGTCTTTTTTTAGTCGGGTCAAATTCGAGTCAAGGCCTGTCAAGTCAATATGGGTTTTGGATCCATCCGGTCTAACTTAAGATCGGTTCATACTCGGTTCGGATAAATTCAGGTTGGGTTCAGTATGGGTTTGACCAGGTTAATTTCTGGTTGGATGACTTTAGATCGGGTTGGTTCTAGTTCGATTGATTTCAGTTATGTTAAGTTTTGGGTTGATTACTAATGTTGATTCGATATTTGATCAATTCTAATTTAGATACTTTTCGGGTTTGGTTGGGTTGACCAAATTAATATTCATATATAGGTAAATTTTAAAATCACGTCAAATCAAAATTAGGTTAAATTAAAATCAGGTTGGGTTAATATCAATTCGGATAAAGACACATTGGATTGAATCGAATAATACTCGAGTCAATTTTGATTCGGGTTAAGTTCAGGTCGGGTCAAAATTGGTTCGGTTTGAGTTCAGGTCAGGTCAAATCGGTTTCGAGCTAAGTTCAAGTTGGGTGTAATCGGTGCCGGGTTAAGTTCAAACACTACTACAAAATTTGAATAAGGGACCCCAAATAAAAGACCCGTCATATCAACCAACATGTTTGTTTTATGTAAGAGACCTAATATCATAGATTACGGGTCTGTAACGTGTAATAGGCCTCACCACTATGGAGATAAAAAAAAAAAGTAAAAAAAGTAAGAGATCCGTCTTGATTTTTTACAGCTTTATTAGTCACCAACGGATGTCTAATATGTAGTAGGGCCCAATACTTAGGTTAGAAAATTTGAAAGAAAAAGATAACAACCTTTTGTTAGACTTGACACACCTCTTGCCTTGATTTTTTTTAAAACTTTATTAGTCACCAAGTAGGTAAGTATTCATTTCTCTTTCCCTAGATTTTTCCTCTATCATTCCTCGTTATTTCCGCCTAACTTAATCTTTCTCAATCTATATCCTCTCCTTCATTTCCAAGTCGCACTAAAACAATCACTACTACAAAAAAACCCCTATCGAGTCGCCTGTAAATGACCTAACGAGTCATTTTAAAGGCGACTCCACAACCACCGACACAATAGCTTTCAACTTTAGGAGTCGCCTCTGAGGCGACTCGATAACTTTTATATAAGTCACCAATTAGTTTTTAGCTTAGGTGACTCTATTTGTTAAGCTATTGTGTCGCTTGTGTTGAAAAGAGGCGGCTCCATAGGTTCATCTATTGTGTCGCTTGTGTTGAAAGAGGCGACACGTAAAAAATCAACATTTTTTTCCAATTATTTTTATTAGCTCATATAATGTCAGTGTTTATGACACTCAGCATGCTTGATCTCTGGTTCTTTGCCTGGAAGGTTGGAGTTCTTGCCATTATGCCAAAGTTACTTTTCATATATATAAGATAATGTAACTATTTTAAATGCATTCTTAAAATTAACCTATCGAGTCGCGTCTTACGTATTAGGCGACTTATTAGGTAGTGGTCATATAATAAAGCACCTAACAAGTTGAACTTTTAAAGTCACCTGTATGTAAGGTGCGACTTGTAAACATATCGTGTCGCCTCATACTTATTAGGCGACTTGTTAAGTTGGGGTTAAAATCAACAAAGCACCTAATGATCGAGTCACCTGATATACATGAGGTGACTTGATAGGTTTACAAGTCGCACCATATATGCATGTGACTCTACAACTCGACTTATTCGGTGGGTTAAATTAGCTTTTCAAAGTCACTTGTATATAAGGTGCGACTCATTAACCTATCGAGTCGCCTTATACATATTAGGCGACTCATTAGGTGAGAGTCATAGATAACAAAACTCACCTATTGAGTCGCCTAATATGTATAAGGCGACTCGACATGTTTTCGAGTCGCAATTTATGTACAAGTGACTTTGAAAATCTAATTTAAACCACCAAATAAGTCGGATTATAGAGTCGCGTGCATATATGGGGCGACTTGTTAACTTTTCAAGTCACCTCATATATATTAGGCGACTTGTTAGCTGCTTTGTTGATTTTATTAACCCCAACTTAACAGGTCACCTAATAAGTATAAGGCGACTCGATAGGTTTATAAGTCGCACCTTATGTACAGGTGACTCTAAAAGTCTGACTTATTAGGGATTTTTTGTAGTAGTGAATCTTAGCAGGTCGATAGCGGTGAAGAATTATTTGGCGACTGTAGACACCCAAATGTGTCTCCCCAAAACCAAACCCAGTGATGAATACCTTTCATGTCATTGATTATCGAACAAAGCAAAAGTGTGAAAAGTCTAGTGATGAGGATGTTTTTATTAAAATATCTCCTCTTTCTGTTTTTTGAAAATATTTCTTTTCTTACCCTATTTATGAAAAACGTGTATTATAGTTTAGTTTGGTCCATGAAAAGGGTACAATAATGGTGTAGTTGGATGGGGCTTGAATAGACATTTCCAACGATATATTATAAGCCCAATTCCGATGAATAATGAGGAAGTTATGGCCAAAATACTAAACTGGGTCCGGTTTGGTTCTTACATACGGTCCAATGATCTAGAGGAGGGTCTATTATTAATTATCATTCCTAAAGCTATTATGATTGATTATAGTCTTCTAGAATACTCTAGAAGGTTCTCTTAAATCCTAATGGAGTTAGGATTGATAATTATGTTTCAAAGAGTTTGAAATTGAATAAAACTACTCCTTTTGAGAATCCTTATTTTGTACGAGATAGAATATATTTAGATATTATTTTTGTGCCTCATAATCTTTATCCAAATTTTATATGGTTGGATAGATCTTGAAATTATCTTTTCAATGATACATTATAATATTAAATACAAGCTATAACGAAAAAGAAATGAATGGAATATGAAACTCTATCCAAATCTGACACCCTTACACTATTTCGGCCATATCGATCTTTTTATCTACAAAAGATTTTAATTGGGTTAGAAAGTAGACTTCAAGAGCTTTCCAACGACATATTATATGCCTTATTTGGACTTCTGGATCAAAAGAGATGATAAAAATAAAATCCGCAAAAACTGTCTTACAGCATCGGACAACAGGCCTATCGCGCGGCTATAGGGGTTGTTGTGGCGACAACGGCGTGTTTTATTCCTTTGCAAGCTCCGATTCTTTTTTATCATATTCGGACTATTTTCATTATAAATAGCGTCCTTAGACCTCCGTTTTCAAATCACCAACTCTTATCAAGAAATTCTTGATATTCTTTTTTTTTTTTCTAAACAAATTTTCACAAACAAAATTCCGCATTCACAAGATCTAGACACACCTAGCCACATTCGAAGTTGCCTTCGCCCTAGACGTGAAAGGTTTAATATTTATGAGGGTTTGGTCCCAAATCTCTATTTCAATTATTTAATTTAATTGTTTGATTTTATTATTTTCCTTGAAGTTACTAATGTGTGTATTTTGTTATTAGAAAGAGATACAAGGCATCCAAGTAAGTACTTTAATTGCTTAATCGATATTATGATATACAAATCATGCTTAGATTATTATTTTGATTCCTAATATCATGCTAGAATGTTTTATTGCTTCCTATTATCATGTTTAGGGTAATAACTAAAAATTCCTAATATCAAGCAAGTATGGTTGTTGTGATGCTTTTTATTTTCTTCCCTAATATCATGTTAGTATCATGTTAGGGCTAAAGCTTTGATTTTTATTGTTTAGTGGCATGCTAGGGTTTGTTAGTAAAGACTAGAATAGACCAGGTCTACAATTACTTATTGTAGACCCAACCTTCTAGTATACCATACGAATGTGATTATATCATACGAAATGTGATTATATCACTACAAAAGTGATTATATCATCCTGAAACTGTTATGTAACTGTATCCCTCAAAAAGTGAATTTATCATTATAAAAAGTATCAAATTAAATAGTAAATTACATCCATTCAAAAGATGATTTTTAAATTTTATATAATTATATAATCTCATTAAATGGTTAATAAGTATGAGAATGAGATTATATAATTCAAAATATGACTCACAAAAAGATAATTATATCGTCTAAAAAAGTGATTATATCATGCAGAATGTGATTATACTATTTGAAAGTGTCAAATTTTGGGTCTACAATAATTTATTGTAAACCGGGTCCATACAAGACCAATTATTGTTAGTAATCTTGTTAATATCATGCCTAGGATCTTGCTATTTTTATACTTTAACATGATTATTTTAATTATGATTATTATTATTATTATTATTATTATTATTATTATTATTGTTACTATTATTATGTTGCTTGATTTTTTTTTGTTATTGCTTGATCACACCCTCTTGTTTAGGGTTAATATGATTATAACACTAGTAGAAAAAAAGCATTAGGCACCCCCCATATGGCACCGGTTCAGGCTAAACCGGTGCCCAAAACCGGTCCAGAAATGGGCGGGATTTTAGACGAAGAGAAAAGGCACCGGTTCAGATCGAACCGGTGCCAAAAATGCAAATGGCACCGGTTTGAACCGGTGCCACTGAACCGGTTCACCCTTTTAAAAATAAAAAACGGAGCATTAAACATTTATACCCTAAAATCGTTTAATCCGCCCCCATTTCCTCTCCTCTCCTTCTCTCTCCTCCTTCTCTCTCTGTTCATTCTTCTTTCAATCTCCATTGTTCATTCTTCTTTCAATCTCCTCTCTCTCTCTGTTCGTTCTTTTCTCTCTCTCTTCGTTCTTTTTTATTCTTTCATCTCCATCGATCTCCTCTCCCTCATATTCTCCCTTCGATCTACAACAACAGCCGCCGCCACCACCACAACGTTCGAGCACCAACAACAACAGACGCCGCCACCATCACAAAATCTCTCAAAGTTCAAGTTCTGGCTTTATTTTTTCGATTTTAATTGTTTTTGTTTTCGATTCACCAATTTCGATTTTGGTTTTGTTTTTCGTAATTGGTTTTTTTTTTCGATTTTTCCTTTTAATATCGATTTTGGTTTTTTTTTTTCGATTTGTGGGATTTTTTTTTCGATTTTGGTTATCTGGGTTTCAATTTTGATTTTGGTTTTTGATTTTGGTTTTTTTTTTTTCCGATTTCTGGAATTTTGTTTTTGATTTTGGTTTTTGGTTTTCAATATTGATTTTGATTTTTGATTTTGGATTTTGTTTTCGATTTCTAGGATTTTGTTTTTGGTTTTGGTTTTTTTTTTCGTTTTTGATAATTTCGATTTTGATTTTTTTCCGATATTGATTTTGATTTTTAATTGGTTTTTTTTTTTCGTTTTTGATGATTTCGACTATGAATTTTTGGGTTTTTTTTATTTATTATGAATTTTTATTTCAAATTGAATTTTTGGGTTTTTTTTTTATTTATTCTTAAGCTTATTTTTACCAATTGATTTTTTTTCTTCTGTTTTAATTAGTGCAGGTACAGAAGATTATGCAAGTTGTAATTGATCTATATTGTAATTTTTCTATTTTTACATTATAATTTTTTTTTTTATGATTTATAATGTAATTATTTATTTATTTATTTATATGTTAGTTGTAATTGAGCTATATTGTAATTTTGGATTTGATTATGTATTGTAAATTTTTGATTATATAAATTGAAACCAATTCGGATTTTGTTGTGATTGTTATTTTTTTTTTTCAGTTGATTGATTTAATTGGTAAGTGAAAAAAACCAAAAAAAAAAAAAAAAAAAAAATTATTTTTTGGACATTTTTGGCACCGGTTAACCGGTGCCAAAAGGAGGATAAAATTTTTTTTAATGTATTTTTGGCACCGGTTAACCGGTGCCAAAACCTGTTTATGGCATCGGTTTTGAACCGGTGCCAAAAAGGGGGGTAAATGGCACCCCCCACATTGGCACCGGTTCAAACCGGTGCCTATTTTATTTTTTCACGTAGTGTAATTCAAGTGATCGCCGATAATAGTTTTATTTGTGCATTAATATTTGACCAACATAGATAAATAGGTTTAGGGTAAACCTATTGATTGTAGGTTAGTCAGAAAACGCACATGAATACTAGAAGAATAAAGTAGAGGTCTATTATTAGGGCGAGTTCTTTCTCTTTTAGATTGGATTTGTACCTTCATCCCCGAACTTCCAGTCTTGGTTCCAGACTTATTGGAGTTGATGATCTCTTGGATCGTTAAGGGGTGTAACCTTCACCCTGCGTACGGTTTACAAGTTCCTGAAACTTGTTGGCGACTCTTTTAATCTAGCTTCCTTCCCTTTGGACGTCACCATGCTTAAGTGTATGATCACAGTGGGGTTCAAGTTTTGGGTAATGCTTGAAATATTCCCTACAGCGACAATCGGTGATTAGTGGTGGTAACATTGTAAAAGTGAAAGAGGGTCGATAGCAGTGGTCGATTCAACAGCAAGAAAACTAGTAATCGTTACTGAAATCTAAATTTGATAAAGGTATGTGTTACATTACAATTTTATTTTCCTACTTCAATTTGCTCGATTAATTTGATATAAACTTGCTGTAATTTGTGATTAAGAATTAATGGATTTTCATTCTGACTCAACAAGCTGTTCTCCACCTTTGCTTTTATTTATTTTTTTTTTTTGGGTTTTTTCTACATTATAACCCTCTAACTTTCCGTTTTGTACGATGTGCCCCCCCTTTTAAAGAAATCTAACTGTAACCTCAAAATACATTTAGCTTCTATATGGTAACCTTGCCGTTAACAAATTCCGTTAGTGGGGCCCACTCACCACTTAATAATATTTTTTTATCGATTTGCGTGTTGAAAATGGTTCTGTTATTGGTTTTGGGGGCTATTTTGGCCCTAAAGGGTCCAAATTGAGCTCGGATTTGACAAAAAAAATAACACAAGTGGCTCCTTTTTCTTATTAAGAAATGTCTCGATTTGCGTGTTTACGTATTTAATACGCAAAACAAGACATTTGCGTCATTTTTTGGTCAAATATGAGCTCCATTTGGTTTCTTTAACGGCAAAACCTTTAATGGAACCATTTTCAACACGCAAATCAATAAAAAAATATTATGAAGTAGTGAGTGTGCTCCACTAACGGAATTTGTTAACGGCAAGATAACGGTAAGGTTATCGTATAAAAGCTAAATGTATTTTGAGGTTACAGTGTAGATTTCTCAAAGAGGGGGGCACATCATAGAAAACGAAAAGTTAGAGGATTATAACATAGAAAAACCCTATTTTTTATACGGTAACAATTAATAAAACGTGGATACAATAAAAGTTGATTGCATGATTGTTATTGCGGGGTTCAACCTTTCATCATTATTTCTTGTAGTCCACCTTCTCACTATCTTTACAATCCTTATAATGGACATATATGGGTTTATCCTCTTCTATGTCGAAATCCAGAACACATTTGGTGGGATATAATTTGTCCCATGTAACATAGATCTTAAACAAATGTTCTTTCCCTGCTGAAGATAGAAATTTTCCAACTTCTACTTCTTCGATTTATTCAGAAGAGACTCACCCTTTTTAATATCTTTGGTAGATGATCTTTGAACCATTAAGGAGCTATTGTACTTGTACTCCAACATGAATGATTAGTGGTGGTTCTTTTTAGATCGAAGATACTGAGCTATATAGAAAAATTCATATGCTCTAGCCTGGATCATTTACTTTACTTTGTAGAGCACAAATAAGGTCTTTGGATAAAATTTTCCAATTATTAATAAGTAACGTATATGTTGGGGGGGGGGGGTGTATATGTCCATCTACTACTTCTATGTATCAAGCTGAAATTTTTATTTGAACTTGTATCACAATACCATTGGTGAATTAAGTCCTACCACCCAACACCTTCCTAATAAATAAATGCCACATATTTTTTTGTTTCTTTTCGACTCTTTTAGCTTATATACAATATACAATAACATAACTGGATTGGATAAAATTCTTAGAAGCCTTAAAATATGGCTAGCACTAAGAAAATTAATAGTTTTTTTTTTTTTTTTTAGTACAATATATTATTGGTGAAGAAGCTAAGCATTAATAATAGCAAATTACAAACATTTATACAATATAGAGTCAGTTAAGTATGTGTAATGGTTATGCACGCACAAATGTCAAAGATAGTTATATATGTAATTATCTAGGATTGACATAAATAGGTACTTCATTAAATTAATACTTGCCAAAGTGACACTAATTAAACCAAAGCATGAAATGTTATTGCTATTTATATGCTTATGGTATAGATAGGTTTATCAATCTAAAATTATTTCACACTCAAACTCGAACTTTTCAATTTTCAAGAGGGTTCACAACTTGTCCAGTGAAAAGCACAGCTCCAGTCATGTTTTCTCTTATAAGAAACATGAATGGATGATCAGCCACGAAGTATAATGTTTCATAAGTTCTTAAGCACTGTTGTCTTATTTTAGCAAAAGTAGCAGCAGCAACTTCAGTACCTTCTTCATTGATTTCAATAAAACATTTCTGTTTAATGCCTGAAACATATAGTTTTTGAGCTTCAGGTGAGTCTGTCATTTCGGTGAAGCCACCCTCCCTAAAGAGCAGTTCTAATCCTAAGCCCTTGAGAATCTTAGAAGCTTCGAATCCAAATGAAATCTTGAACCTGGGAAGCCTAAAACTAATCACTTTAACCTTTCTGAATGGAAGGCGTTCATTTAGAAAACCAGGTTGAGAGCTTACTTTATGTACCAAAGCTGGAAGTGTAATCCCCCGTATTTTTAAAATATTTTATAAATAAAATTTTATTTTATTTATAATATTTATTTGTTATTTTCCGGAATTTAATTTCAAAAGTTTCAAATTATTAATTTGGGTCAAAAATTATTTTGGTACAAATTATTTTATGAACCTTCATTCTATAATTTATTTCAATACAACTATAGCTTAGTCCATTTCATTCATTTGACCCATTAATTTTATGAGGCCCAATCTTTCTATTTACCCTACAACGTTCTCTCCTATAAATACCCCATGAATCCCCAAAAATTTCCTGCACAAAAAGGTTAGTCTTATTTTCTTCCTCCTTTGTTTCATTCTTTTGCTTAATGTTAATTTAATTGTTTTGATTTTAGTATAAAGATTATATTTTTAGTATCAAATTATATTTTGATGGTATAAAGATTATAAATTTCAGATTATATTTATGTTATAAATTTTCATATTTTATGAATTATAAACCTAGGGTTTCAATTTATTGAAATTGAGATTTTAGGGTTTTTATGAACAATTGATTTAGAGCTTTTATAATAATGATGTTTTGAAATTTTGGTGATTATAACTACTGATTAGTTTAACTTAATTCCATATTATTTTGAACACGTAGATTCGTGTTTTAATTTTTAGATTTTCGTTCGTTAATATTAATCCCGTTTTAATCCCGATCAGATTATGAACTCATGATATTTTGATGAAAAACTAGTGTTTTCCATGTGATTTTTCGGGCAGTTTTTGATTTTAACGAAGTTTTTTTTTATATTTAAAATATTATCCTTGAGTTTGATTAATAAAATTAATTATGTTTAAAGTTGATTAAGCATAAATATATGTTTTTATTGAAGTTTTAAGTGTTGGAAATAGTTTCTAAGTACTATTTTTGATGTTTTATAAAGAGGGTTTAATAATCACCCATTAAAAAGGGAGATTATTAGGGGTTTTTATATAATTTTCAGATTTTTATTAGATTTTTAACTTGCTGTAATTTCATGTATAAGAGTGTATTTTAAGGTTTTTATGAAGAAAATTTAAAGAACTATATATAAGCCTTTAATATTAACTAAAGGGAAGGTTTTAAACTGTTGTTTGATTTGGATTTTGAAGGTTTTAAAGTAAGTTAGTATTGCTGTAAATTTGATTGATTGGGTATTGATTAAGATGTTATTATATATTTGGTTTAGGAGAGGAGTTTATTGAAGGTGATTTCTAGATAGTAAAGTGGCATACCAATTTGTTTACTCAAGGTAAGTACAAGTTATGAAACCTTGCTTGTAGGTGCATGTTTAAGGACGGATCGAGAACTTAGTATCATGTATAGGGATGACTGGGTTAAATTGTTTGGTTATACATTGTGAATTTCATATGAAGTGCACTATTTTATATTGCAAGTATTACTTGTGCTCTAATTATGCAAGATGCGCTTAGAGGCAAAGGTATGTGATTGGTGTAAAGATTAATTTATTACTCATTCATGATTATACAAGCAGGATGAGTAAAGGAAGAATTTAAGTCTTATTAGACAAGGTTAAGGTTTTGGGGTGCCTTATGCACTCAAGGTGTTTAAACACCGAGGTAGTAAAGGAATAAATAATAAATGTTGCTTGTCACTAATAAATCAAGAATTGAAATTGGAAAGTTGTTTTACTTGATTGAATTGATAATGGATTGATAGTATTGTTTGCATATGAGTCATCACCAAGTCTAAACCTGTAAATCACGTAAAGTGCAAGATGGATGAGCAATAAAACTCTGGATTGGTGCACTTCTGGAGTAATGACAATCAGGGGTTTGGGTACACGGGGTATTAGCCGTGTACTTTTCTCGAGGCCGTCTGATCTACGAGTCTCTTATTTCAAATATTTTTTTTTTAAAACTAGGAGTTAGGTGAGATCTCATACTAACTACGATCACGGAGTCGCGCCCGTGGTCGTTGGATGTTTATTGATGTTTCCGAAAGGAGGCATGGGGTTTTTCTTTTATTGATGTTCCAAATGGGACATGAGTTGGACAACCTTGTCTATTGCTAAATCCAATGAAATAAATAAATGAGTTAGTTAATATCAACTAGTGAGGTCTTAATAAATTTGATAATTGAGTCATGTGTCGAGTCTGTATTTAATTAATGATGCTTATGCTTGATTATTAGTAGCATGTTAGGTATTTTCTTAATTTATTTCATAGCTTGTATGTACTCAGCTTTGCTGTTTGCGTGCTTTGTGTGTGTCTTTCTTTGGTCATGGCCTTCACCTTTCAATGACCCTGTGACGATCCAATTTTTACACTTGTAATATTGGGGAGCTGATTAACCACAGGTTCTTACATACGCAGCATTCACATCAGGGTTGTGGGATTTTGAGTAGAGGGTTGGTTATTATTCGCAGTTTATTTCTTTTCATAAGTTTGAATTTATTTAAACTCTGGTTTTATTTATTTACTACTTTTGTGGGGTTTTGAATAAGGGCCTTAATGGTTCCATCTTGTATCACTTAATTTGGTTTTATTTGTTGGTTTAGAAACTTATTTATAACTGAGCTAGTTTTTCCGCTGCTAATTTCTGATATAGCCTTAACGTTTGAACACGTGGCGGTAGCACGCCAGTAATTCTCTTGGATTTTGTTCAGGATATTTACAGATTTTAAGAGAGAATTATTTGGGTGTTACAGGAAGCCCATCTTTTTCATCTGGAAGGAAGAAATACATGGAAAATTGGCGCTTGTCTTCTCCTTGTTTATAAAGTAAGCCAAGGACTTTGAAACCGGGGAAAGCTCTGATGTATTGCTTCTTTTTGGTGGTCATAAAAGGCACCTTAACTGAGGTACCATTAAGAAGGTAAAAGTCATCTTCTTTTGTTAGTAGTGCATCAAATTTCTTATACCATGCACCTTAAAGTAAATTGCGTTTGCCAAGATAAGTTTTGTTTCGTCATCAAAAGAATCAGGAGACACCAACTCTTTAATAAGACCATTAGTTTGCTTCTCAGCCCAAGAATTTACATCAGCGGCCACTTCAGTTGCCTACAAAGATAGAATAGATCAACTTGTGAGCGCACTAGGCCACTTTCAAAAAGTAGTTAGCCTCGAGTGAAACTAAATCATACAAATATGTTTGAGTTGTACAATGTTACATTGTGATTATCATAACAAGATCTAGCAATGAAATGGTTTTTTCTCATGCACTTCCTCTATTATTTTTTTACTACGTATTTCATCTATCATGGTTATCAGTTTTGCATTAATTATATGGCTATTATCTTTTAACATTTACTCTCTTTATTTTTAAATACTTGCTCTATTTCTCCATGCACGGAGTTTTAGAATACATTAGAGAAAACAATAAAATATAGAGATAGTGGGGTAGGTGAAAGATTAAAAAATTGTTAAAGTAAAAGTAGTGGAGAAAATTGAAGGCAAGAGAACATAATTAATAAAATATGATTAATGGCGGATTCACTAGGTGAGAGAAATTAATTAAATATTTTAAAAGCTATCCAAATAAGGAAATTGAACAAGTATTTAAAAATGGCCGAAAAAGAAAAATGGAACAAGTATTTAAAAACGGAGGAAGTATTAACTAAGTAAAAAATTAATACAAGTAACAATCAACAGCGTGAAAATACTTCCTCCATTTTTATAATTAGAGCAAGTTTAGCCGCAAGTCTTAAGACTTGGTGACATCATCATTTTGAGTTCTAAGATTTATACTTAAGACTTTTCCCATTTTTCTTCAAAAATCTCAAGCAAATATCTTCACCTACTTCACTTTTATTTTTATTATCCTTTTTTTTTCATTTTTCTACGTATAATATGTCAAATATTTAAGTCTTAGGGCTAAAGTGATAAATTTGTACAAGTCTTAGTGAGTCTTAACAAGAATTTGATGACATCAATTTAATGAGAACACAAAAAATAATGTCACATCCAAGAGTAAAGACACGGAAAAGTTAATACTTGTACTGTAGTTATTCTTAATTGTCTAGAAAATCACTTTTTAACTATTTGATGATGTGCACTAAAGTTATTGCACTAAAATTTTTTGATTAAAAAAATTGAGTATTGCTTAATCTCATCAAAATCCGTACATAACTAATGTAAAAGAAGACAGCCGATTCTAATTCAAAACTATAGCAATTGATACGTACAGTAAACATTGAAAAAAATTAAAAATAAAAATAAATAATAAAAAGGAAAGAAGACATACTTTGTTGAAAAAATCAACTTGATTAGAATCAGCTTTGTAGAGATGATCAGCAACTTGTTTAAAGGTATGCTTAAGAGGAAGTCTTTGATCCACCCAAACTCCATTGGCATAGCTCAGCTTCGGCCCACCAATGGCGCTGCCGTCCGCGAAGACGAGTGAAACAGCTCCCAACAAAGCTTGTTGAGATGATAGGTGGAATTGGACTTGAGAAATGTCACGAAATAATTTTTTGTAGTTTTCATTAGAGTATAGCAAGCGTTATATACAACCTAGCAAATAGATTAGGGCTCATGAGATAGGCTCGATAACTATACACTACACATAATAATAGGCCCTAACACCCCCCTCAAGTTGGAGCATGCAAATCACAAATACCCAACTTGCCAAGTAAATACATGAATTGACTTTTACTCAAAGCCTTGGTGAATATATCCGCTAATTGATCCGTTGTCTTCCCATAAGACGGACTAATGATACCATCCTGAATCGCATCACGAAGATAATAACAATCCACCTCAATGTGCTTGGTACGCTCATGGAAAACCGGATTCTTCGCAATATACAAAGCAGATTGATTATCACAAAACAAACTCATAGCACGAGGATGCGAGACACCCAAACTCAGAAGAAGGGCCTTTAACCATTTCAACTCATCAGTAGTTTTAGACATTGAGCGGAATTCGGCCTCTGAAGAAGACTTGGCCACAGTGTCCTGTTTCTTAGTCTTCCAAGATATAGGAGAAGCCCCAAGAAACACCAACCAACCAGAGATAGAACGTCGCGACAAGGGACAACCCGCCCAATCTGAATCATACTAACCTGTAATATGGAAATCACAATCTGAACTCAAAAGGATACCCTGACCCGGACATCCCTTCAAGTACCGCACTGTACGAAGATCCTCTTCCCAATGGTTCTGTCGCGGGTGTTGCATAAATTGAGATAAAATATGCACCGCGTATGCCAAATCCGGTCTAGTAAAAGACAAATAAATCAGACGGCCCACAAGCCGTCGATACTGCTCTGGATCAGAAAAGAAAGAGGACTCTGATTTGGCCAGAGTATGATTCTGCTCAATAGGAGTACCTGTCGGACGAGCACCTAGCAAACCAGACTCTGCAATAATGTCAAGTGTATATTTCCGTTGACATAAAAATATGCCTTCCGGACTACGAGCAACCTCAACACCAAGAAAATACTTTAATACACCCAAATCTTTCATATGAAAACAGTCACTCAAGTATGACTTGAATGTTGAAATCGCAGAAGAATCATTACCATAAATTATCAAATCATCAAGATACACCAGAAACTAAGTCGAATAGACCCAGATTGCAGAGTAAAAAGAGAATAGTCAGAGTACGATTGCACAAATCCGTACCTTCTCAGATAGGCGGCCAATTTAGAATACCAACAACGAGGTGCCTGGCGAAGACCATACAATGACTTCAAAAGACGACACACCATACCAGGTTGAGAGCCATGAAACCCAGGGGGAAGCTTCATATAAACTTCCTCATCAAGATCACCATGAAGAAATGCATTGTGGACATCCATCTGATGCAATTCCCAATTCTTTGCAGCAGCAACAGCAAGAAAAACACGAACAGTGACCATTTTAGCAACAGGAGCAAAAGTCTCATTGTAATCAATACCCTCAACCTGATGATTACCAAAGATAACAAGATGAGATTTCAATATCTCGAGTGTGCCATCAGAATTAAGCTTGACCTTGTAAACCCATCTGCACCCTAGAGCTTTCTTGCCCGGAGGTAATTTTTCCATCACCCATGTTCCATTGTTTTCCAATGCATCAATTTCTTTTTGCATTGCCTCTTTCCACCCCTCATCTTGCATTGCCTCCTTGAAATTACGAGGCTCAACCACCGTATCACTAGCTGCAATAAATACACGGTGTCGTACGGAAAATTTATCACAATTCACAAAATGTGCTAAAGGATAGGGAGTACCTGAGGAGCATGGAGTAGACAGTGAACTAGCAGGGATAGATGGACTCGGAACAGAAATAGTATGTGCAACATAATTTCGATGCCAACCTGGGGGATATCTATGTCGTTGACCACGACCAAGATCAAGAGATGATGTAGATGAGAGGCTCGGATTAGCAGCCTCCGAGGAAGAAGCAGTAGCAGAGGGGTCAGCAGTGGCAGTAGTGTGATCTGAGTATCATGGGGGGTAGCACAGGTAGTGGCAGCGGCGTCACAAGCAGTGGCAGAGCTACTCGGTGCTTGTGGGGAACCGCGATCAATAGAGGATTCACCGACCTCCAACACATTTTCCAAATCGTCCAAAAAATCATGATCAACTACCACATTTTCTTGTGACACACCCTAGGTTCCCACATTATCATTAAGAGAGTCACTAGCAGACACAAAGGGGAATTCATTCTCATAGAACTTGACATCACGTGAGACAAAAATTTCACCAGTTTCAAAATCATATAACTTCCAACCCTTCTTGCCATGAGGATAACCCACAAACACACATTTCCTACTCCTAGGAACAAACTTGTCACTCTTAGCTTTTTGATTATGAGCGAAGCAAAGACACCCAAAAACACGCAGTGCATCAAAATCAGGTTCTTTGCCAAAAAGCATTTCATATGGAGTTTTCTTATCAAGTAAAAGAGAAGGAGTGCGATTAATAACATAAACCGCCCCAAGAATACACTCACCCCACAAATCAATTGGAAAATTGCCTTGAAACATCAATGCTCTACCAACATTCAATATATATTGGTGTTTACGCTCTACCCGACCATTTTGTTGAGGGGTACCGACACAAGAGGTTTGAAAGAGAATGCCATGTTCATCAAAATAGGGAAGCATGTGTTTGAATTCAGTACCATTATCACTCCGTACACACTTAACAGTAACATCAAATTGATTTTTAACCATAGCAAAGAAAGAACAGAAAGAAGAATAAACTTCAATTTTATCATTCAGCAAATAAACTCAAACACCTCTTGAGAAATCATCCACTATAGTTAAAAAATAGTGAGCACCACAAGTAGAAGCCGTCTTATACGGTCTCCACAAATTACAATGTATCATTTCAAGAATACGACTAGCACGACTATCACTATCAGGAAAATTGGCTCGGGTTTGTTTTGCTAGATGACAAATTTCACATACGTTATGTAAACACTAAGGAGTAGAACTACCTCGAATAGAAGGAAGCAATTTGACAATTTTCTCCGACGGATGCCCCATAGGACGATGCCACAACTCAAATGTAGAAATGTCCGGACCTGTGAGAGCACATACTTTTGGGAGACGCCGAAAATAATATAGTCCATCTATCCGTTCACCGCCTCCAATTAAGATCCCCATGGATTGATCCTGTATAGCACAAAGAGAATTAGTGAATCGGACAAAGCAATTAGAATCATCAATCAATTTAGAGACCGAAATCAAATTGCAATTCAATTGCGGAACAAATAAAATATGTTGAAGAGTAATGCCATCTGCCAAGACAACACAACCCTCCTTAGTAGCCATGGCCTTAGCACCATCCGGAAGACTAACAGGACAAGAAATAATTGAGTGAGCATCTAGTAGAAAAGTCTAGTTGCTAGTAACATGATGAGATGCACCAGTGTCAATAATCCACGACAAAGATAAATAATCATCATAATAGAATCGGTACGAGAATCGAACACACCACCCAAAATAGGAGTAGTGGCGGAAGTAGAAAGCATTGTCAAAGTAGTAGAGGCAGTCTTAGTAGCAAACCGAGGAAGAGCAAGACTCCCAACCTGCTGGGCAGTCCACTCCGCGGCCTGGCTGCGGCTGGGAGGGCTGTCCCGCGGCTGGGTCGCGGAGTGATCTGGTTGGTAGGATGGCGTAGCCTGCTGGGCAGTCGAAGAACAAGCAGTAGCAGCAAAAAACGAGGAGGAAACTCGCCCTTTATGCCCATACGTGTCAAGCCACCAATCGGGTAACCCGTGGACAAGGAAGCAAGCGGCATGGTCGTGACCAAAACGATGGCAATGGATACAGTACAAGGTCGACTTATCACGTCGATTAGAGATAAACATGCCTTAATCCACCATTGTTGAACAAGTATTAAAGAAATGCAACCACCGAGTATCGCAAATTGGCAGAACCCACAAACTTAGGGATTAGTAATTAAAAAATTGATAGTGGAATTAGAAATTGATAGTGGGAATTAATTAGAGAATGTCGAATCAGGAAATAGAAATTGTGTTTAGAAATTAGAATTTAGAATGTAGGAATTGATAGTGGGAATTAGAAAAAAAAAATGGGTTTTTCTAAGCTATACCCCTAAGGTAGTTGAGTTTCTAAGGTGTACTCATGCTTTTTCAAGTTTCTAAGCCGTGCCCTTCAACTTCTTATCAATACTAAATTGTACCCTTATTAGTTATTTAAAAGTTAATTGAGAGTGTGATTTCGTGGCTTTCTTTCTCGTATCATTTTCTTACCGTTTATCATCTTTTTATTAAATTTATAGTTAACTTTAGGTGACGTGGAAGTTCCAAGGAGGGTACCATTCATTAATGGTAGTGAGTTGAGGGGCACAACTAAGAAATTTGAAAAAGCATGGGTACACCTTAGAAACTAGACTACCTTAGGGGCATAGCTTAGAAAAACCCAAAAAAAATTTAGAGATGTAGGACTTAGAGTGATTTTGGCTCCGATACCATGTCACGAAATAATTTTCCGTAGTTTTCATTAGAGTATAGCAAGCGTATATATACAACCTAGCAAATAGATTAGGGCTCATGAGATAGGCCCAATAACTATACACTACACATAATAATAGGCCCTAACAAGAAACGATAGAAGCTGATCACGAGTCGAGCCGGATGAACCGGCAGCGATCAAACTCAGTACGACATGGAGTGAGATAGGTGACATGACCGTGTTTTTGTTCTTCGCCTCATTGGACGACAACACGCTTCCGGTGAGAGTCAGTGAGACGTCCGTTAGGTCGGAGATTGATTGCTGAAGGTACATCGATCCCTTTGACATGGACTCTACAAACAAACAAGATGGAAGAGAGTATGAATGAATAGTGGAAGATCAGACTCTTTCTATATTCTGTTTTATCCTTACTTGTTATTGAAAAAAAAAATGGAAGAGTGGAAGACTTTATATATGCTACCTGGTTAATTAACACGTACAACTTAAAAATATTATTCGTGGGATATAAAAATTTCAAAATTGCACATAATGATTATCGGATGTAATGTTGTATTTCTTCCATTTTGGCTTTTGAATAGTGTTTTGGGTCTAAAAAGCATGAAACTCACTATTCAACATAATGAAACACAAATCAAGTGAAATTCACGTGAAATTATGTTGAGATAGAATTGGTTTCGTATTGAAAAAGCTAGAATATTGAGTGAATATATTCGATTGCATAGAATATTTAGAGAATATATGAATATATTTTATTGATTTAGGAAATATATCAAGTGCCTTTATATTTATTAATAGTTTGATGCTTTCGTGCGATGTCTGGGTTGATTATTAAATTTTAAGATAAACTGTTCATCAATGTTTCAAGTTTTACAATATATTATTGATACAAAACTAGTATATATGTAATGACTAATAATAATATTGGTGAAAACATTTTATTTAAAAAAATTGTTAACAAAAAATAGCAAAGTAATCTTGAAATAGTAGAAATTTCTAAAAATTAGCAAAAATAAAGTTAAAAAAAAAACTATTATAAGCACGTTGGGTTGATCTGAATCTGAAACATTGATTTTGTGTGAACATTTCTTGACCCGTGACATAAAGTAACTCAACCAGTAACCTGACCCAATTGACAATTTTACATAAAGTAATTAAATCATTTTAGATTGTAAAGTATTATATTTCAATGAATGTTATAAATGAATGTTGTACATTTTGAATTGAATTACTTCCTTTGATCTAAAAAAACTATGACATAAAAATAAATTTATATGATAATTAAATTATTTAATTGTTGTTAACGTGGCGTGATATTAGGTAAAAAGTTAAAATGTCAAGTGTCACAGCTAAACTTATAATTTATGTTGTACTTATAAAATATAGGTATTTTTTTTTTGAACGGATAAAATATAGGTATTTAATCGGAAATAAAACTATAGATCAATAATTTTATCCTATAAATTTATCATAATTTTATTGAAAATAAAACTCTAACCTAACTTTTTTTTTATCCTATTAAAAAATAGGAAATTTTGATTTTTACCACCTTCAAATAACGACTTTATTGAATTTACCACCTCCAAAAAAAAAATATTTACTTTATCACCTCATAAAAAAATTAACATTAGTTTTCCCACCTAAGCCTAACTCCGGTGACGGAAACCGCCAGAGGGGCACGCCATAACAACTAGTTTTTGAAATTATCCCCAAATTCTCCCGATTTCCCTTTGATTTAAACCTAACTTCTTCATTTCTACATCTATTTCGTGAAGATTGAAGTTTTTTTTTGCCATTTTCTTCACAAATTTTGATTTTGGGTGATCCTTAACAATCCCACATCCTCAAATTATCAAATTATTGAAGATTGTACTCGGCCCTGAATCAATTGAACTGTTCGACGACAAACAGCGAAAAGGTAAGCAATTTTCATGAATTCTGTTGTAATTTTTTGCAATTGTTTGCGTGATTATGTTACAACTGCTAAGTATAATTGAAATTGCATGTTTTCTGTTATTAATTCAACCCCAATTTCATATTGTAAATAATTAGGGTTCATGTAAGTGTAAATTAATTTGGGGTTTTTGATATTTCAATTAGGCAGTAAAATTAGGGTTAGATTATGGTAATTGTGTTCAAATACAATTAACTTCAATGAAAATTTGGCAGTAGAAATGGTCACACTACCTCCGAATTACGAGAACAATTTTTTTCCAGAAGTCGAATCTATTCTTCGTCGCCGTTTGTTTTCTGAAACCTCTGTCATATAACAATCAGGTTCAGGAAACAGAAATTGAAGTAGCTCAGGTACGAGTAATTGTTGTTGCTCATCGACGGATTCGGTATTTATAAGATCAAACACGTTTTTGTTTGCAATCCTTAAGCCATTAAGGATACAAATCAGACCAAAAACCAAGCTATAAGCAAATTATAAGATGAACTTTGGCTCATTTACTACCCAAATTAAGGATTTGTAAAGAAAATCGCTAAAAAAAAAAACTTCAATCTTCAACAATTTGATGTGGAAATGAAGAAGGTTGTTTAAATAGGAGGAAAATCGAGAGAATTTGGGGATAATTTCAAAAACTAGCTGTTATGGCGGGCCCTACTGGTGGTTTCCGTCACCATGGTAAAGTAAATCTTTTTTTTTTGGAGGTGGTAAATTCAATAAAGTCGTTATTTGTAGGTGGTAAAAATCAAAATTTCCTAAAAAATATAACTTTTTTATTCATAAATAATTATATTCAGATAAATCCAAAGTGTCATACTAATATTTAATTACTAGATTAGTACTCCTGCGGTGCACGATTTGAGAATTTAAAAGATATTTTAATTTTAGTAATATTATATAATTAATTAATTAATAATTTTATAACCAATCATATGAATGAGTATTTTTAGGGAGAAATACTTCATTAATGCATTTTTAGTAATTGATACTCATACTTTTATTTATTTTTTAAAAAAATAATTTTTCTAATATTTGAATTTATTTGATGCAAAGATAAAAAAATTGAAATAAAATGATTGAAAAAAATGATGTCATAATTAATTTTGGACGAAAATTTTTTAATTAGAAAATGACATGTGTACAAAGATGATGTCAGCGGTTTTAACTTTAGTAATAGTTATAGATTGTCATGGTATCACAAAATTGAGAATAAACACATAGAGCCGAGATGACTAAGGGCCTTTTCATATTTACTGAGCTGAGCTGAACTAAACTGAACTGAACTGAACTGATTGGAGCTGAACAGAACTGAACTGAAAAATTAAAATGCATAAAACTGAATTGAACTGAATTGAACTGAAAATAAGTAAATATGAACAGGCCCTAAGGGCGATGATTAGGTGCCGCAAAATTGAGAATAATGAACGTGCTAAAGAAATTTGACATTCAATGAATTTACAAATTTTTAAGTTCAATAATAATAAGATCCGTTTAAGAAATACTTAAATCAACTAAAAATTAAAAGTTCACAACCTTATGTGACGTGATTGTTATATTGAATTTTTTTTTTTTTTTTGTAAAGACGTGGCGAATATTATTAAATTAAATTAAGACCAACACGCCAGTAAAAAATGAGTACAATTAATGGCATCAAAATCTTGACTCGTCTTAAAATAAAATATCATTTAATAACATGGAATCTGGTGCAATTCATGCTACTTTGTGTCACTTACAACTTTATGAGCGGTAATAATATAATTTTTATTTTACAAATATGATTATTAATCCATTAATAGCAAATTCAAATGCATACGTCTTTTTCCCATATATATATACTAGGTTAAAATCCCGTGCAGTTGTTAAATATTTTTGACAATAATATTACAAAATATAAAGTATATAAAAGGTATTTAAAATTATTTCTTTTGGGTATATATTTAGTATGATTAAACTGGAAATAAGGCTTCAAAAAAAAAAAAAAAAAAACTGGAAATAAATTACATAAGATTTACTTAAAGATTTTGCAAAAAAGAAAAAAAAAGTAAAAAAGGCGGAAATTTTTTTCACAAGATAATGACAAGTGTCATTTTAAATTTGTTTTTAAGTATAGGTTAATAGATAGATATATAGTGTATATTTTTATAATATATACAAGTATTTCGTTTTCTTACAAAATCAATATATCCTATATCAAAATAACCCAAATCAAAAGAGATATACACATCGATCTTATATATAACTGACAAATTAGAAAGAATAGAATAGAATAGCTTAATTTCTCATTAAGCAAAGCCCCAAATATATACAATTGGTCTTGTATGGACCCGGTCTACAATAAATTATTGTAGACCCAAAATTTGACACTTTCAAATAATATAATCACATTCTAGATGATATAATCACTTTTTTAGATGATATAATTATCTTTTTATGAGTCATATTTTGAATTATATAATCTCATATTATACTATTTAATGAGATTATATAATTATCTTTAGGATGATAAAATTTAAAAATCATGTATTAAAATGATGTAATTTACTATTTGATACTTTTTATAATGATAAATTCACTTTTTGAGTTAACATTTACATAACAGTTTCAAAATGATATAATCACTTTTGTAGTAATGTAATCACATCTTGTATGATATAATCACATTCGTATGGTATACAAGAAGGTTGGGTCTACAATAAGTTATTGTAGATCGGGTCTATTCTAGTCTTTGTAAAATATATATAGCATTACATACTTTCCTTAACCTAGAATCATAAGATCTCCTAGAATATTAAGGAATACACAAGATAATATTAGGGAATAAATATCTTCCTAAAATATAATATATGATATATCTCAATACCCCCCCTCAAGTTAGAGCATGCGGATCCAAAATGACGAACTTGGAAAGAAGATAATCAAATTGTGACTTTCCAAGAGCTTTTGTGAAGAAGATATCAGCTAATTGTTCCTTTCTAGAAACATGAGATGGAGAAATTAAGCCTTCATTAATAGCATCACGAACGAAGTGACAATCAACCTCAATGTGCTTCGTTCGTTCATGAAAAACTGGGTTCTTTGCGACGTGCAAAGCAGACTGACTATCGCAAAATAATTTTATCGCCTTTGGATGTTGGACACCCATACTTAACAACAAGGCCTTAAGCCATTTAAGCTCGCATGTGGCTCCTGACATGGACCTATATTCGGCCTCAGACGAAGAGAAAGAAACTGTGGGTTGCTTTTTTTGTTTTCCATGAAATAAGAGACTTGCCAAGAAACATTAGCCAATCTGTGAGAGAACGCCGAGTTAAAGGACAAGCGACCCAATCGGAGTCACACCACCCCTCCAAAGTCAAGTCACTTGCAGAACTCAAGAGAATACCCTGACCTGGAGTACCTTTCAAATATCGTACCACCCTCAAAGTGGCCTCCCAATGCTCCATACGAGGAGTCTGTTGAGATAGTATATGAACAGAATAAGCAAGATCAGGCCGAGTGACACCAAGGTATATTAATCGGCCTACTAGCCTCCGATACGACTCAGGATCCGGCAGAAAATCACCAGTAGCCGTACCCAATTTGTGATTTTGCTCCATTGGAAATCCGCTAGGCTTAGCACCAACAACCCAGCTTCAGAAATAATATCTGACGTATATTTACGTTGACATAGAAACAAACCTGCAGAGCTATGAGCAACACCGTTTGTTTCAATAATATGTTTTAAAATTTGGCGTACAAATAAACAGTTTCTCTTTAACTTCAATAAACTACAACCTGGGCATTATATGAGACATAAAACTAGTGTTTAAGAAATTGAAACTTAATCAACCCTATACAAAATACTACCTTTATTTTTATTTTGTTGACATTTTTCTTATATCACGCTTTTCAATGTATTATTTTAACTATTAATATATCTAATTCTTATACTACGTAGTATATATTATATATTTAAAGGCATTCCAAATAAAGTATATTTGCTAGTAGTGTGCTACATAGTGCTCTCCTCCAAATGTTTTCTAATTCATGCATGTCAAATGTCCTCATCAATTTATAATAGTTATCCACAAGATTCAAACGCATGTTACCTCCAATCGTAAAAGTAAGTATCTCACCATATATCAAGCTATGTCATACTATATTTTACTTTTTCAATGCGAAAAATTAATATGTAGTAAATAATAATATAATAACAAATTTAATTACGAGAACTTGAGTCATAAATTAAACGTATTTTAATGCAATCTCATGTAATGACCCCGAGTTACTATTCCAGCCCAAATACTAAATGTAAAATTATAAAAAGTGATTATTAATTAAATGTACATTAAGACGATTCAAATAAGATCCTACTTGACTATTTTTTTTATCGTAACCACAAATTGAAAAAACTAGTCAAACTACAGTTTGTAAATAGTAAAAAAGTCAAACGATTTTAACTTTTTTTAAAAAAAAAGTACTCGTACAACTGTATATAAATATACATAGTAGTTTTTTTGCTCTTCTTTTTTTTTTGGATAGTTCCACTTTATGTGGTTATCTATGTATTTTTTTCCATGAGATTTTGGTGTTCATATGTTGTAAATTAAAAGCAAATCCCAACTTTCATTGATCGATACTCCCTTTGTTTCAAAATAATTGTAATACTTTTCTTTTATAGTTGTTTGATAATAATTGTAACACTTTATACTTTGGTAAGGATCTACTACTATTTTATAATTTCTCTCTCCCACTTACCCTACTTATATAAATATTTTATTATTTCTCTCTCTAATTAACCCTGCTTTTAGTACTTGTCTTTTTACTCACTTTATTAATATTAGGGTTATTATGTTTAACATAGTGTCCTACTTTATATTCACAATAATATTAAACGTCAAACAAGTTAAAGGTTATTATATTAAACTTAGGGCTTGTTTGGTTGATGTAGGAAGTAAATTCCCGGCCATGGGAAATTCTAATTCATGGAAAATTACTTCCTTTATTAAAAATTTCTAGGAATTACATAAATATGTTTGGTTGTCATGTAAGAATTTATAAATCATGGGAATTGTGAATTACCAAGGGAGGGTTGAGTAAGTAACTTCCCATGTTTTGTGGGAAGTGAAAATTCCCATGAATTATGACTTCCCCCATTTTTGCTTTTTTATGTCAACCAAACAACAAACCTAAAAGAAAATTCATGGGAATTTTGAGTGTCCATGGAAATTAAAGACAACCACACAGTCACTGTATATGTTCAAAATACAGTTAGTTGTGCACATATGAATCTCAAGTCCACATAAGTTGTTTTCCAAACCCAAATATATACTTAAATTCATTATGTTACTCATACATATAAATAGATATACTTTTATAAAAGGAAATTTGTAAGAAAGGGCTTATTTAAGTGGTCAACTTGTGAAAAAAGTAGTTATATATAAAAAGGTGGTAAAAAAGTATGAGAGATAGTAGTTGAGAATTTTTATTTACTATCTCTGTTTCATAATATTTGCAACTTTGAAAGGCGCACAGGCTTCTACGCAAAATTTGGTTGTGAGTGTAAAATAGAGAAAGAAAATAATGGATGCATGTGATGAGGAAAGAGATGGAGAGAAATGACGAGGAAGTATAAATCAAGGGTTGTGAAACAAATAAAAATGTCTCACAATCATTAAAATAACATAAAAGTATAAGGAAGAGATAGAAAGGAGGAGATGGATAGGAAGAGTGAAAAAGATAGTGTGGGCCCTATTAAAACTTTTCAGACATGTATCATGAGCAAAAACAGATAAAAAATTTTGGAGACTACTACCACTGAGTTTATATTTTGTTCCACTAAAACTCCAGTTGAACTTTTTGAAGTGCCACTGAGACTATATTTTGTACCGCTGATGAGAGTGTATTTTGTACCACTGAAACTCCAGTGATATCATTTGATAGCTCAATGAGACAACTTTAAACTGACACCTGAAATGCCTATATTACCCTTGTGAGACATGACTTTGTTGTCTCTCAACCCTCCGTTTATATAACTTCAGAAATGACAACCTAAAAAGGAAAGAAAATATTTATTGCAAATAATGTTTAGCATAATTTTGACAAAAATTGCAAATAATATGAAATGAAAGTTGTATCATTGGTGGGATAAAATTTCCTCACCATATTTCCTTACGAGGAACATACGGATTTTAGAGAGAGAATGAAGAAACCTTTTTTTCATAACGTGAATGGATAGTTAGTTACAAAGTTTAACACAAGTATTTTGCATTTATTTTTGGAAAAATTGTAAAAAATAATCCCAACTTTTCTTCGTCTACTCAAAATAATCCCAACTTTCGATTATTTTTTAATAATCCCAACCTCATACTCTATCCGCCCAATTAGTCCCAATTGTTAATCCAACTTGTTATTATATTACAAGTTATCACCCACGTGTCATTCTATAATTGGCTAAAAAAAATTAAACAAATTTTTTTAAAAAAAAAATGAAAATAAAAAACAAAAAAAAAACAAAACCACCAGCGGCCTTCAACCAAAGCACCCAGCCACCCCCACTGCCACACAAGCCCAGCCCAACCCCTGCCACTGCCCAGATGCCCTCCCCTTCCCCGGGAGCCGACGCCGCCCCGACTACCCTTCCCCTTCCCCTTAAACCATCATTATTCCCATACCCTCCAATTTCAGAAACCGTTTGGGATCGGAGGCGGTTTAGCTCGATTGTCGAGAGGGTGTTTCTTGGGGTGAAAGGACGATGACTGAAGGTGGAGATGACTTGAAAAGAGAGATTGAGGGATTAAACGATTGTCGAGATGTTGTTGCTCTTTGTGACGAATTTCGATGCGAACTTCGAGCGGTTGATGCATCTCTTTAATGAAGGATGGTGGTTTAAGGGGAAGGGAGAGGGTTGACGACCGGTACAGGGATAGGGGGTTGACTGTTAATAGTTGAGTTTGGCGCCAGTAAGGGGATGATGTAGCGTCGGCTAAAGAGGAGGGCCTTGGAAGGTGCTGGGTTGATGGTGGTTTTTTTTTATTATTAATAATTATTTAATAATATTAATATTAATAATAGTTTTTTTTTTTATCAAATAAGTGGTGACACGTGTAAATGAAACCTTAAAGAAAAAAATCTTACCTATTTAACAAGTCACCAGTAACTTGGGATTGTTTTGGGAGGATAGAGTATAAAGTTGGAATTATTAAAAAATAATCGAAAGTTCGAATTACTTTGAGCGAACGGAGCAAAGTTGAGAATATACCAGTCAATTTTTCCTTTATTTTTCCCGCGTTAAAGAAGTGTGAATGGCATTATAAATTGTCAAAATTACTGTTTGTATTTGCTTGGATACTGTGAGTAAATGGCTTTACTTTTGTTTTATGAAAGTGATGAGAAAATCACTTTGAATGCTTTTTTTAGTTTATCATCTCAGGACTTTTTTTTTTCGTACTCTGTATCAAATTTAATATTTGATCGGACATAAAGTAATGGTGATGCTTGATTGCTTGAAGGTTGAAGCTAAGAGAGTCCCTTTAATAATTGAATGGATACAATTTCTACAGCACCTAGTTAATAATGCGGAATAAGGCCCCGATCAATTTACCTTATTTTTGCTGAAATGAAGTAAATTATTTTTACTGAATTGAAATTATTTTTATTTAACATAATTATTTTTATTTTTTATTGATCTTATATTATATTTCTTCTTTAGGCCCGGTTCACTTCACCTTATTTTTGCTGAACTGAAATTATTTTTACTGAACTGAAACTATTTTTGCCAAACTTAAATTATTTTTACTAAATTGAAATTAATTTTACTAAACTTTGAATGCTTTTTGTAGTTAATCATCTCAGGACCTTTTTTTTTTGGGATTAAAGTTCATCACATGTAAAGTAATGGTGATGCTTGATTGCTTGAAAAATTGAATGGATACAATTTCTACCGCACCAAGTTAATAGTGCGGAATAAGGCCCCGAGTTCACCTAGTCTTTGGTGAACTAAAATTATTTTTACTCAATTGAAGTCAATTATTTTTACTGAATTTAAATTATTTTTAATGAGCTGAAATTATTTTTGCTGAACTTAAATTATATTTTACTGATTTTATATTATATTTCTTTTTTATGATTACTAAATTTTATTAAAATGAACTTTTTTTACTAAACTAAAATTATTTTAACTGAATTGAAATTATTTCTATTTAATATTATTTTTTTAAGATAAAGTAAAATTGGACTTTTATGTCCTTGTAAAATGAAGTGTTTTGGTTAGCATATTTTTGAGATAAGGTATGACTCGGATGGGATATAAAATTCCAACGAGTGGTGGAGAATAGATAGTAGATACCAATATGTCTCATAGGCCTCATGCAGTCATGCCATATGTTCTTTAGGTATCAGATAAAAGAAAATTGTTCATTTTTGGACAAAACCAAACACATTATACGAAAGTACTTCCTCCGTTACGCATTATGTGCAACAAATAGGTTGACACGAACTCCAAGACAAAAGATGTTAAGGCTTGATTAGATTAAAGGGTAAGTGATATTATGTGAAGGAGAGAGATTGGTATGACTAATAATCTACCACCTCACCACAAAACTAACACCCCTTCACCACCATTATTATATCCGTACCACCTGAAACCCCACCACCAGCACCACAACCAGAAACTCCACCACAACCACCACCACAAACTCCACCAGAGTAATCCCAAAACCCAGGCCACCACCAAAAAACTCCGCAACTCTGCCACCACCAGAAACGACAACCCCGACAACCACCAGCGAAATTCTATAAGCCCGACAACCAGAAATGACCTTTTCCACCAGAAACTCCAAAATCCACCAATAAAATCCCGAAGCCCTGACCACTAGCACCACATCGCAAAACCACAAGCAAATCCCAAAACCCCCACCACCTACAAAACCCCCACCGTATTAGCAAAATCCATATCACCACAACGTGAAATCATGCCAGCGAAATCCACCATCCAAATCCCTAGATCTGAAATCCATCGGCCAAATTGCACACCCAATTCTCTTTCTCTATCGTTTCAAATTTGGATCTGAGATCCTTGGTTGTGGTGGTGGCGACGATAAAGAACGAAGATGAACCCTAAATGAAGATGAAGAAGATGATGTTGGTGGTTGTAATGGTTTGGTGTCGGAGATGTTTATGGTGGCCTTGGTGTCGAAGGTGTTCGTGGTGTTGGTGGTTTGGTACGGTGGTTCTCATGGGTGATCGGTGATGATGGTGGTAGGGGAGAGAAAGGGGTTTTTAATTATTAATGTTAAGTAATCTAATCAATTTAAATTAGTAACTAAAATAGTGCTATTAGTTTTAAAACAGGGGTATTATAGTAAATTTATTTTTAAAAAGTTACCAAAAAAGGAAAGCAAAATTAAAGTTTGTTGCACATAATATGTAATTTCCCTTTTTGGTAATTGTTGCACATAATGCGTAACGGAGGAAGTATGTTGTTTAAGTACGAGCACTAATGGGTTGGTGTGTTTGTACTTTTTAGCGGTTGCATTATTACATACGTTGATTGGTTAAGATGTTGGAAATTAGTGTGAAATTGAAAATGTAGCGACTTTGTAAGGCCCCATTCACTTCACCTTATTTTTACTGAACTGAAATTAATTTTACTGAAATGAAATTATTTTTGCTAAACTTAAATTATATTTACTGAATTGAAATTAATTTTACTAAATTGAAATTATTGTTACTAATTTTTGATTATATTCTTCTTTAAGATTACTAATTTTTACTGAACTGAAATTATTTTTAATTACTTAACTAAACTTATTTTTATTGAAATAAAATTATTTTTACTGAATATTATTTTTTTAAGGTGAAGTGAACGGGGCCTAATAACGCATACATCAAACTCGAGTTTATTTATTATCATACTACAACAATAACTCATAGACAATAAATATAAATATTCATAGCCCCTAGAGAAGAAACAAATAGATGGATAACTTGCCAAAGTGTGGCACCTAACAAACTTCTAATGAAAGCATAGAAATTAACTATAACACACTCGCAACCATATTGTTACTAGATATATATTGTCCAAGTTTGATTCAAACTCGAACTTTTTAACTCTCAAGAGGATTCATAACTTGTCCGGTAAATAACACAGCTCCAGTCATATCATCTCTTATAAGGAACATGAATGGATGGTTAGCTATGAATTTCAACCTGGTAATTCTGTCACACTCCAAACGTTTAGAGGCTAAGAAGCAGCAGCAGCTTTAGTACCTTCCTCGTTGATCTCAATAAAGGATTTCTGGAAAATGTCTGAAACATAAAGTTTTCGAGCTATGGCTGATGATGATGAGTCTATCATTTCAGTAAGACCACCCGCCTTAAAGGGCAATTCAACTCCTAATCCCTTTAAAACATTTGAAGCTTCAAATCCAAATGAAAACTTGAACTTAGGAATCTTTAATTTAGCTATTGGAATTCTTTTAACTAATAATGGAAGGTGATTATGTAGAAAACCAGGTTCCGAGCTGAGTTTTTGCATCAAGGCGGGAAGCCCATATTTTTCATCTGGAAGGAAGAGATACATAGAAAATTGGCGCTTATCTTGTCCTTGTTTATAAGGAAGACGAAGAATTGTAAAACAGATGAAAACTTTGATGAATTGATCATACTCGTTGGTCATAAAAGGAACCTTGGTCGAGTTGCCATTCAAAAGATAAAAATCATCTTCTTTTGTTTGCGATGCATTAAACTTCCTCTTCCATGCTCCCTTGAAGTAAATTGCGTTTGCAAAGATGAGATTTGTGTTGCAATCAACTGAGTCAGGATCCAACAAATCGCTTATAAGGCCATTAGTTTTGGTCTTCGCCCATGAATTCACATCTAAGACCACTTCGTCAGCCTACATATATGTATAGACATCTTATGATTAGGTTGCTGTCAAAAATTCAAACTAATTAATCGTTTCAAAAATGAACTTATAGCTTAAAATCATGGTATATGACAACAAGTTAATAAATAACACTATGTATGTCTTCCATCATATGATTCTCTCTACTATTCTAATCATATGAGTCCTCTATTTTTTCTAAGGTTGCAATAAGAATTTATATAAAAATGGAGAATATTAGTTAAATGGAACATAAAAAAAATTTGATGGATGATGCCCCAGTTTCTAATAGTGAGAAACAAATTTTGTTTCTCAGATGGTATTTTCGTAAGTAAACCAACAACTTTATTCAATTGTGAAGCCTACAATAATGAAAAAGTTGTTGATTTATTCACGAAGATGTCATTATGAGAAACAGGGAATTTCCCAAAAAAAAGTACATTAAAACAAACAAAAAAATAAAACAAACTTTGGTAAGTGGTAGAAGTAGACATACTTAGTTGCAAAAATCAACTTGATTGGAAGTAGCTTTGTAAACATGATCAAGTAGTTGTTTGAAAGTGGAGTTAAGAGGAAGTGTTTGATCAACCCAAACACCATTAGCATAGCTCAACTTAGGCCCACAACGGCACTGCCATCAGCAAAGACGAGTGATACAAGCTCTGCACAAAGTTGGTTGAGCTCATCAGAGGAATTAGCCTTAAGAAACGTGAGTAGTTGTTCATGAGTTGAGCCGGATGATCCGGCTGCAATCACACTAAGGATAGCATGAAGTGAGAGTGGTGAGATAACCAAGTTGTTGTTCTTATTTGTCTCGGTTGACGACACACGGCTGGTGAGAGTCAGTGAGACGTCTGCTAGGTTGGTGAATGATTGGTGGTCCATCGCTAAGAAAACTTAGTTATGAATAAACATACAATTGATAAATAACAATAAGTAGTAAGTTTAATTACTATTGATAATATGGATGAGATGAAATTTGGTATGATTGAGTAACTTTATAGGAGGATTTTGCTTTAATGAAAGAATTCAACTGTGCAACACACCTTAAAATTAAAGAGTTCCAATACATCTGTATATAATATTACCTTTTTTTTTTTTGGTCTTTCCTCTTTGTTTGTTCCATTTGTAATCCTCTAAGATAACAAAACTTTGGTAAGTGGTAGAAGTAGATGAAATTTCTTATTAGCAATTATTTTATCAATGTGTAAGATTAAAAATTTAGCACAAATAAAACTCTTAAATCCATCCAATATCGCTTACCTAGTATCTAATGTGTGACATCTTTATGTATAATTGTCGCCTATCTAACGCTAGAGCAGTCAAAAACTGATCCGACTTAAGAACCCAACCTGAACCGGCAATGATTTCAACCCGATCTGTGCTCGAACAATGGGGAGAAATTATTGACCTGTACCTCGACCTGATGTTAACTGACAACAGAATTGATCTGATGATACTTTTTGACCTAAACCTAAACATGCCCCCTGATAGTAATCGATAACCAATTTATCTCGAACCGACAACCATTCGAACACGAACTAGTATCCAATCCAGTTAGAACTTGAAAATGATTAAAACCCGACATAACCAATTATTATTGAACCGACTTGTAGTCACTACAAAAATCTGGCCTTTAAGAGATAGGTGAAATCCGTTGCTAATTTCTAAAAATCGGTCGCTAGACATAGCTAGCTACGGATATATCGACATAATCATTCCGTTGGTAAAAATCTTGTCGCTAAATGGATTTAGAGACAGAAAAAAAAATCCGTCGCTGGATACGGGAAAAAAATCCGTTGCTAGATTTAGCAACGGAAAAATAAATTCGTCTCTTGATTCAGCAACAGAAAATATAAATCTGTCGCTAGCTTTAGCAACAGATAAAAAAAAAAACCGTCGCTAGATTCAGCAATGGAAAATAAAATACGTGAACGGAAAAAAAAAATTTTGACTCTAAAAGGAGAGTCTATTTGGTTCGACCTCACTTGGGTCAACCCGACACTACTAAACATAGGCTCATTTTCGACGGAAAAATTCCGTCGACAACACCCTAAAATCTGTCGGAAACCCCGTCAGATGTGGTTGTCGAAAACGGCATGGTACGAAAAACCACCTTTTCCGTCGTTTGAGATGTCCTCTTCGCAGTTTCATGGTCATAACCCATGAAGTCCTCTTCGCAACAAGAAAACCACAACCACACCTCATAACACCTATTTGATCCATATTTGCTGCATAATTGAGAAAATTTAAAAAGGGGAAAAAACCCTAATTTCCAATCAAGAATTGAAAACACAGAGTTGGACAAATTAAACACTTATCTCTAGTCAAAAATTGATGGGAAAGCCTTCTATTGCTTCGAATTGGCTGCACTCCAGTAATGGTGTGAGAATTTGAGAACACAGAGCAGAGAAAGCTAGAGATGAAATAGAATAAAGAGAAGGAGAGAGAGTGTGTGTGTTTAATTGGAGGGAAAAGAGTATGAAATTAGGAAAAATGGGGTGTCATTAGGATATTAGAAGTCATGCGCATGGCACATGTGGGAAAACACGTGGTCAATGCCAGGAAATGTTCAATCAATGTCGAAAAGTGAGTGTTGGATGTTTTGAACAAAAAAAAAAAAATTTAAACAGGTTTCTCTTGGCAAAAAATTTTTTATAAGGTTTTTCTGAATAAAAAGGTCACTTTAAAAGGTTTTCCTGACAAATTTTCCTAAAAATTAATATTAATAATATATGTTTAATAACGCCCGATTTACACTAATGCTGCAAATGGAAACAATTGAAAGTTTTTGGAAAGACTTCGGAACGATCAATTGAACAGTCTTCAATTCAGAATTTCACAGTTAATAATAAGCTGTTTTAAAACAATTGTAGTAGTAATCTGATAAATTTTTTGAGCAAGGAGTGGACAAAGAAGATTTGAAGTCAAAAGAAGGTAAAGTGAGCTCTAACTCGAAGAAAGAGTCTTCGTCATTGTCGTCGCTTTGATTGGTGAGATGGTCGGAAATGGTGGAATCAACGATGGTTTCAGCGCGCGCTATCGGTGGTTTTAGCGGCGAATTTTGATTTGTTTGAGTGATAATATTGTTTTTTCATGACTATTCTTAATTTTTGTTGATTTTGATACTCTGTTTTGCATATGTAGCTTAATTACTTTTGTGGAAAAAAAAGGTTACTTTTTGTGAAAAAGGGTCAATTTTCTGAAAAGGAGTCATTTTTGTAAAAAAAAAAAGTCAGTTCTGTGAAAAAAAGGGTCACTTTTGTAAAAAAGAAAAAGGGCCGCTTTTGTTATAAATATGGTGACTTTTCGCAAAATGTTTGATGTACAATAAAATTATTGTAAATTGGGGGCATGAATTTTTTTTTGTAATAATAGTGTATTTCAAGACGAATTTAACAAGATCACATGAGACATGACTATTTTTCCCAACTAATAAAATTCTACTTTTATAACAAATAGGAAAGTTTGCAAAAAATCAACTTTTATAAGTAATTTTCTGCAAGAAACCATCTTACAATTTTTTTTTCCTTTTTTGTTCAATGACACACTTTAATCAATTTTTTTTTAAAATTTTATTAATTGTTATTAAAACAGAAGTTGCTGACGTCACCATTGCCCACGTGTCGCTTTCTCAATAAAAAAATTTCCCTCCTAAATGCAATGACAATGTCACCATTTTTTTTTTGGTAGAGTTATCATATTTAACATTTTTCAAATTTAAATATTAAAAGCTTCTACATTACAATTAAAACCTATCAATTTATCTTAGGAAATTGAAATAATTTTAAATAGCACACTAATAAATGACCTCCTACATTGAATTATGAATTAGACAATGTTGAACAAATACTATATCATAATTTTGATGAAAATTAAAAATTTTAAAATTACAAAATATACATAATTTTTATTTGTATTTATGTATAATAGTGATTTATTTTTAAAATGTACAAATTAAAAATAGGTTTTATGTAACCCTGCATCACACAGGTTCTAACCTAGTTAGCTAATGTAAAAAGTAGAGAGACGAATCTAATTCAAACTATAACAATTGATACATACAATAAACATTTAAAAAAAAAATTAAAAAGGAAAGAAGACATAATTTGTGGATAAAATCAACTTGATTAGAATCAGTTTTATAAAGATGATCAGCAACTTGTTTGAAAGTATGCTTAAGAGGAAGTGTTTAATCCGTCGACAGTGGTTGTCGGTAACGGTTTGGTAGGAAAAACCACCTTTTCCGATGGAATTATTCGTCGAAATATTTTTCTGACAGAATTTTTCGTCATATGAGATTTTCAGGCAATGGAAAAGTCCGTCGGAAGATGTTTCAACCGAAATAAAAAAAAACGCCGCATCACCACCAGCGAGGCGTATTACCACCTCCAACCCCAACCAGACCACCATCTCCACTACCCACCAGACCACCACCTTCACTACCCACCAGGCTCCACCGCCAAACCACCACACCGCAACAAAAAAACCAAAAAAATCCCCACCCACCCAAAACCCAGATCTACCCACCACCACCTCCCTCCGTTCAGCCGTCTAGCCACCAAGACCACGAACCTCCCATCTAGCCACCCTGACCACGACCCTAAAACCACCAACAAGCCACCCACAACAACCCATAAATTGACCATGACCCACCCTTAAACTGACCAGACCCACCCACAACAACCCTAAAACCACCAACGAGCCGCCACCACCAGAACCCAAATTAAAAAAAAAAAAAACTTCAAAGCAAAAGAAAGAACATTAAAAACATCAAAAAATACATGAAATTAGCTTCGAATTTCTCCAAATTTAGGTTAATAAGGCTAAATTCGACCAAGAGTTTTTATGGCCGAATTTAACCTTAAAAACCTTATAAAATAAAAAAACTTACAAATTGGCACGGAAAGGGGATTTATAGGGGTGGCAGTGGAGTGATGAGATGGCGGTGGAGAGGAAGTACGAAGGAAAGGACGTTGGGTGGGTGAAATGACGGAGAGGAAGTGCGAAGGAGAGGAGAGGAAAGAAGAGAAAGAGGAGGGAAAAGGAGATCGAAGGGAGGAGGAAGACATAGATGAGAGAGAAACAGAAGATTCAGAATAAGAAAGGAGAGAGAATGAAAAGGGGAAAGTGAAAAAAAAAACTGTTGAGGGGTGAAATAAAAGGGGGGCTGAAATTAGGGTTTGTTGAATTTTTTTAAAAATATATTCTGATGGAATATTCCGTCGGAAATTTCCGATGGATTTTAATTTCGTTGGAAATTTCTGACGGAATTACGCGTCCGTCGGAAATAGGCCTATTTTTAGTAGTGATATTGTGTGAATATATTCGATTGAATAGAATATTTAGAGAATAATATTTGAATGTATTTCCTAACATGTGATATGTATTGATTTAGGAAACATATCAAGTGTCGTTATATTTATTAGAAAAAATTAAATTAAGGACTTGTTCTCTTCAACTTAATTTCAATTTACTTTTTGTTTTAGCTCAACTCAGAAAATCAGAACATACCTTAATAATCTCACTTTTGTCACTTCTACTTAAAATAATTCCACCTTTACCCCTGATTTGCTCAAAACGATCCTTTTTACCTTTAACATGTGAAAAAGATAGTTATATATAGAAAGGTGGTAAAAAAGTATGAGAGAAATTAAGTGGTTGAGAATTTTTATTTACTACCTCCGTTTCATATTAATTGCAAATTTGGAAGGCGCATAAACTTTTAAACAAAATTTGGTTGTGAGTGTAAAATAGAGAAATAAAATTATGGATGCATGTGATGAGGAGAGAGATAAAGAGAAATAACAACCTAAAGGAAAGAAAAAATTTGTTTCAATGTTTAGCATCCATTTTTTGACAAATATTGCAAATAATATGAAACAAAAGTGATTTTTTTTAATTTTTTTTTAATTTTTTTTTAAAATTTTATCATTGATGGGATAAAATTTCCTCACCATAATTTCTTACGAGGAAAATACGAATTTTAGAGAGAATGAAGAAAACTTTTTTTTCTCATTGTTGGCAATGCTCTTATAAGGAACATGAATGGATAGGTAGTTACAAACTTTAGCACAGGCATTCTGCATTTATTTTTTCCCGCGTTAAAGGAGTGTGAATGGCATTATAAGTTATAAATTGTCAAAATTACTGTTTGTTTTTGCTTGGATACTGTGAGTAAATGGCTTTACTTTTGTTTTATGAAAGTGATGAGAAAATCACTTTGAATGCTTTTTGTAGTTTATCATCTCAGGACCTTTTTTTTTTCGTACTCTGTATCAAAGTTTGATCATATGTAAAGTAATGGTGATGCTTGAAGCTAAGAGAAAGTCCCTTTAATAATTGAATGGATACAATTTCTACCGCACCTAGTTAATAATGCGGAATAAGGCCCGATCAGTTTACCTTATTTTTGCTAAATTGAAGTAAATTAATTTTACTAAGTTAACAACAATTATTTTTTACTAATTTTATATTATATTTTTTTTAGGCCCTGTTCACTTCACCTTATTTTTATTGAACTGAAATTATTTTTACTGAAGTGGAACTATTTTTGCCGAACTTAAATTATTTTCACTAAATTGAAATTAATTTTACTAAACTGAAATTAATTTGTTGAACTAAAATTATTTTTACTAATTTTCTATTATATTTTTCTTTGGTTTACTGATTTTTACTGAACTGAAATTTTTTTGTTGAATTGATTTTAATTTTACTTTACTGAAATTATATTTAATGAACGAAAATTATTTTTACTGGATATTTTTTTTATGGTAAAGTGAAAAAGGGCCTTATAGTTACAAAATTTAACCGAATTAAACTTATTTTTACTGAACCAAAATTATTTTTATTGAACTAAACTTATTTTTACTGAATAAAAATTATTTTTTATTGAAATGAAATTATTTTTATTTAATATTTTTTTTAAGTTAAAGTAAACGGGGACTTGTTTGTCTTGTAAAATGAGGTGTTTGGTTAGCATAATTTTAAGATAAGGTATGACTCGGATGGGATATAAAAGCACAACGAGGGGTGGGGAATAGATAGTAGATATGTATCATAGGCCTCAATGCAGTCATGCCATATGTTCTTTAGGTATCAAATAAACGAAAATTGTTCATTTTCGGACAAAACTAAAAACACATTATATTAAGTATGTTGTTTAAGTAGGCAGTAATAGGTTGGTGTGTTTGTACTTTGTAGAGGTTGGATTATTACATACGTTTATTGGTTAAAATGTTGCAAACTAGTGTGAAATTCAATATGTAGCTACTTATTTATTTTTTTTAATAACAAAAATATTTCATTAATTAAAAGTCATATGACATCTACGGTATAGATTCGACGTTAACAAATACTGGTAGAAGGAATAATCGGTCGTTGGACAATCACCCTCAAGCCAAACAATATTTCTACCTAAACCAACCTAAGACAAGTTTAGGGTAAGTAAAGGATCGTATCCACAGGGAATGGGTATGAGTACACCGAGAATATGAAACGGTTGTAATCAAGTTCGGTCACAAGTTTGGGGTTTGATTAAATAACTACTATGGAGACAAACACTAGGGGGGAAATGGGAATCGACACCAAACAAACCTATGAATCAAAACAATAAGCAAATATGTACACAAATTGGGTGATAGAAAGGGCACTCAACATTGTCTTCTACCGAAGCCACCACACTAAGCATTCTTAAACCAAACTCAACTAGCAAGATAGGCCAACCAAGTTTTAACAATGGGAAGTAGACTACTAACTCGGGTTTGTCTTTCGATCGGTTCGAGATAGTACTAAGGCACAAATAATTGGGATTTCTCTCCTAGTTACCGCAACTAATAAGACTACTATATCATCCAAACAAGGAACCGTAATCAAGATAGAAGTTCGGTCTAATCATACAAGAAAAGGTTCACTTCTTTCGAAACCACAACACTAAGCATTCCTAAACCAAACTCAACTAGCAAGATAGGCCAACCAAGTTTTAACAATGGGAAGTAGTCTACTAACTCGGGTTTGTCTTTCGATCGGTTCGAGATAGTACTAAGGCACAAATAATTGGGATTTCTCTCCTAATTACCGCAACTAAGACTACTACATCATTCAAACAAGGGACCGTAATCAAGAGGAATTTAGCATAATCATACAAGAAAAGGCTCACAACTAGACCTCATCTTTCAATGCAAGCATAGAAGTGAATACATGAGCAATAAGTGGCCATCCAATTACACATGCAATTAACCAATTCTTTAACAATCAATCATCAATCCAAAATGAACATGCAAGCACAAATATCAATCAACCCATGGCTTGGTTGGGTCTTCACCCAACCCCTAGCTAACTAACTACTCACTAAACATGGTAAAGAACATTCTAACAACAATATCTAAGTTCAAAATAAAATCTAACAAATTGAAGAGAGTAGTAAGAACAAAGAAGATTGAACATGCAACAATAATTAACCAAGATTAAGAGAGAAATATATAATTCAAAACAATAAAAAAAACAGAAAATAAAGAGTAAGAGATAGAGGAAAGAGATTACTAATGAAGCTTCAAGGTTAAGAAAATGTTGAAAGTGAGAATACAAACTTCAATTAATCTACTTCAATGATTGAGTTGAGAGAAACTAAGCTAATTAGTAAGAGTTTAGAGATTTAAGGGACTAAGGAGACTAAAGGGAAGAAGGTGATCTTCTCCAAGGAAGAACATGCAGAAAACTGAAGCCAAGGGTCGTATTTATACACCCTAAAATCACATCGTAAAATCCGCCCAAAAAGTCGGGTTTGCATGTAGGAGCGCCCGCTCCTACATAGAGGAGCGCCCTCTCCTGACTCTTGCGCGCCCTCTCCTCTTGCAGCAATTTGAGGCAGTTTGTGGAAGATCAGGGAGGAGCGCCAGCTCCTACTATGGTGCACGTCCTCTCCTAGCTGGGAATAAAGAGAGGCAGATTGTGGCGCTTGGGGTAGGAGCGCCCTCTCCTCAGGGGTTGCACGCCCTCTCCTCTTGTGCTTGCTTCCAATATAGTTCTTCATGTTCATGCTATATAACCAATTTCTCCTTGCATCTACAAACACGAACACACACATAAAAAAGATTAGGAAAGCCAAAAGTTGTAATCATACACAAAAAAGGAGTCGGAAAGGGGGAAAAGAGGGGAAAATGACAACAAAATTGTGTTAAAAATGCCATGATAAGTGGACAAATAAAACACTTATAAAATACATATAATATTGAATCAAATAAATTTTTCCGTCATAAAAACTACGATCGTAGAGTAGATCTTGCACGATAGAACATCTCCCGCTTATATCGCTGGAAAATCAGCCTTGATGAAGAGACAATCTAATGATTCTTTGAAGCAGTGAGGATGTTTTTTTTTCCTGATTCATCTATCTGCATTCGCATTCAAAAACTTGATAACTTTTTCACCAATGAAATAATTTCACGACAATCCATTTGATCTAATATTATGGATTCAAAACTAAGAAATTTCTCCCACAAAAAGAGGAGATAAACATTGTCTTTCGAAGGAGGTCGAAAAACCCTTGTCTTTCGAAGGAGATCACAAACCCTTTATTTCGAGGGAGAAAAGTTCCTCCCAAAAGGAGGGAGCATTATTATAAAACCTAAAAAACTTTATAGGAGGATTTTGCTTTAATGAAATTTAACTGTGCAACACACCTTCAAATTAAAGAGTTCCAATACATCTGTATATAATTTTACCTTTCTTTTTAGGGAAATTCTCAACGTTGATCCTCAACTTCTGTTACGCATCAATGGTAATCTCCCTATTTTTTTTATTATACAAAATGACACTAATTGTAAAATTTATCTCGCTTATGACATTAATGAGTGTCATTTATTTTTACAAAAAATTAACTATGGTTAGCTTAGAAAAAAAAAAGAACTTAAAATAAAAACCACGAAACCCAGCCACCCCCTTCACCCTCAACCCCACCAGATGTAGCCAGCACCACCTACACCTCCACCCTCACCCTGTCACCGGAGCCACCGAACCCCCTCATATGAAACGTCGACCTTCCACAGTCGAACCATTGCCTCCACCCTTTCTACCGCCTAAACCTGAACCCTAACCTCAAAATTCTCTCTCCTCTTCTTTGACCTTCAATTCTCGCCTCCTCACCGTGGGTTTGGTTTTGGTCGAGGAGGGATGGTGGGTTTAGGTTTGAGGTTTTGATTCTAGGCAAGGATCGAAAATGGCGGAAGATTAAGAGAGAGAGAGGGGGTGGAGGAGATGGCGGAGAAAAAAGAGAAATAGATCGGTGGATTGGTGGTTTGGGGGTGGTCATAGTTTGGGTTCGGTGGTCTGGGGGTTGTTGGGGGTGGTCAGGAATATGAGTTTGGTGATCTAGTGGTGGTCATGGTGAGGACGAGAGGGAGGGATGGTTGTGGGCGGGGATTTGGGAATTTGGGGGCTCGATGGGGCTGGGCGGTGGTCGAGGTGCATTTGGCACTGGTCACCGATGGTCGGAGGAGCCTGGGTAGTGTTGTCGGCGATCAAAGGGACATGGGGTTGTGTCGCAGGAATGGAGATGGTGGCTGGACATGTGGTGGCTAGATGGTTGTGGAGTGTGTGTGTGTGTGTATATATATATATATACATATATATATATATATACATATATATATATATATATATATATTATTAAACACGTCTAATATCGCTTACCTAGTTCTAACATGCATGTGACATCTTTGTGTATAATTGTCACCTATCTAACGCTAGAGCTGTCAAAAACTGATCTGACTTAAGAACCCGATCTGAACCGACAATGATTTAAACCAGATCTATGCTCGAACAATGGGGTGAAACTATTAACCGGTACCTTGACCTAAAACCGACCTGATATTAACTGACAACAAAATTGATTCGATACTTTTTAACCAGAACCTAAACATGCCCATGACCTGAAAGTAATCAATAACCAATTTAACTCGACCCGACAATGATCCGAACCGGAACTAGTTTCCAACCCAATTAGAACTCGAAAATGATTATAACCCGACATAACCAATTATTATTGAACCGACTTGTAGTGACCCATAACCAAGCTTTATTTGACTCATCAATTCATCATTGTTAACCCAATATGCGATTGACCAGAATAACATGAAACTAGCTAGATATCAACGCGACCTGCTTTTTCCCAGATAACCTAAAATAAAATAAATCAAATAATGATAAAACTGTAGAATTGTACAATTGGTTTAGATAATATACCAACATGTTGGCTTAACAATATATTTGGACAATTTGTTTAGATTATATATATCTCGCTCTCTATTATATATGTTTAATAAAATCTTTATAATGTTTGATCGAATTGTGGAAGAAATAATTATATAGGTTCAAATTGGCCACACTAATCTTGATCCGACTTGAACTTAACGTAAACTGATCGGTTGTCGTACACCTGTTGTAGACACCCATTTGTGTCTCCCCAAAACCAAACCCGGTGATGAGTACCTTTCGCGTCGAATCATAATCGAATGAAGTGAAAGTGTGAAAAATTTAGTATTGCGGAAAGTTTTAATTTCTTTTCTCTTCTCTTTGTTTTTGAAAACTTATTTTAAGAGAACAGCCAATCCAGTTTGGTTGGTCCATGATATGGGTCCAATAGTAGTGTAGTTGGATGGGGCTTAACAAGAGCTTTCCAACAATATATTATAAGCCCAATTCCGATGAATATTGAGAAAGTTATGGCCAATTTACCAAAATGGGCCCGGTCTGAGCCTTATATGCGGCCCTATGATCTAGGGGAGGGCCTAATATGGATTTATCATTCCTAATGCGATAAGGAATGGTTTTAGTCTTCTAGAAGATTCTTTTCATTCCTAATTCAATTAGCATTGATAAATTGTCTTTGGTTGACTTTTTAGAGTTTTAATTAAGATCAAAGAGCATTTTTGAGGAAAATAAGATTTTATCCTCCTGCACGACAATTTTTATCTGATTTTAAGAAAACGCGTAATTTTCCAAATCAGCGCCAAACGCCAGCTGTAGCGCCTGGCGCCTAGCGCTAATGTTGGTGCCTGGCGCCAATAGCCAGCGTTGGCGTTGGTTCTATTTTACGTGCGCCAAAACTCTGTTTTGATATTTTATCTTTTTGGCTGATTTCTCTATAAATAACGTGCTAAAAACTCCGTTTTCAATAACCAGTTTTCATCTACAATCTACCGATTCTCTCTATTCTCACCAACTCTCTCAAGATTCTCTTGGCTGCTCTCTCTCTCTTTATCTAAACTAGTTTTTTACGTACAAAATTCTGCATTCATTAGATCTAGACACACCTAGCCATATTCGAAGTTGCCTTCGCCCTAGACGTGAAAGGTTTAATTTCTGAGGGTTTGGTCCCAAATCTCTCTTTCAATTATTTAATTTAATTGTTTTGTTTATATTTTCCTTGAAGTTACTAACGTGTGTATTTTGTTATTAGAAAGAGGTACGAGGCATCGAAGTAAGTGCTTTAATGGTTTTTATTGATGTTATGATGTAGAAATCATGTTTAGGTTGTTATTATGATATTCCTAGTATCATGTCTAGAGTAACTTTAATACTAAATATGATTGTTATGATGCCTTTTATGTTCTTCCTAATATTTATGATTGTTAGTATCATGTTAGGGTTAAATCTTTGATTTTTATTGTTTAGTGACAAGCTAGCGTTTGATTTTAATCTTGTTAGTATCATGCCTATGATATTGCTATTATTATGCTTTAACATGATTCATGATTATTTTTATAATTGTTTTGATTATTATAATTGTTATGATTATTTTAATTATGATTATTATGATGATTATTATTATGGTTATTATTATGTTGCTTGATTTTTATATTTATTGTTATTGCTTGATCACGCCTTTTATGCATGTTTAAAGGAATTTTGTACTTGTAATCACGCTTAATAAGGTATTTAATAATCTTGTTTAAGGTTAACTTGATTATAATTCAAGTGATCGCCAATAATAGATTTATTTGTGCATTAAATTCAACCAACATAGATAAACAGGTTTAGAGTAAACCTATTGCTTGCATGTTAGTCAGAAAGCGCACATGAATACGATCAGAATAAAGTAGAGGCCTATTATTAGGGCAGGTTCAATCTCTTTTAGGTTGGATTTGTACCTTCATCCCTGAACCCTATTTTGGTTCAAGACCTTATGGAGTTGACGATCTCTTGGATCGTTAAGGGGTGTAACCTTCACCTCGTGAACAGTTTACAAGTTCCTAAAACTTGTTGGCGACTCTTTTGCTCTATCTTCTTCCATTTTGGACGCCACCGTACTTTAGTGTATGATCACAGTGGGGTTCAAGCTAGGGAATTAACGCTTGAAATTATTCCCCACAGTTTTTGACGACTCTGCTGATGAGGATTTCTATTTTAATTCCTTAATTTGTTTCGGCAATGATTTAGAATGAGTGGATGAGATTCGAAACGTTCTAAGTATTTCATGAGCGTAATTTTGATTAACATTATTGTCATATGCATAAAAAAAGATCTCATTGGAAAGACCATCCGTAATGAGTTAAATCATAGGATTTTACACGTAGGAAGTTTGAGAAATATCTTTCACAATTAGGACCGAAATAACACTGCGCGAAACTGGAAATTTTATCGAGCACAGAAAGCTGCTGAGGCATGTAGGAATTAGCGTCAGCGACCAGAGGATTGGCGCCAAAATTTAAACTGTAGCGCCAGACACCAGCATTGGCGCCACGCGCTACAGCTAAAACTTGGCGCCAAGCTATGTTTGCTGGCGCCAAATTCTTCCAATACCGAGCCAGAAATATGCGTTCTAATTTCGACCAGTTTTTCGTATTGTTTGCTCGATCCTACTTCCTGATTGAATTTTTTCTCACTTTTCTGAAACCCATATGTGTTCTACATATGGACATAACCCTCTGGGAATTCATGCTCCATCTACCTTGACAACAATGGTTCTTCTCCCTTGACAAAGAGAAAACCTCTACCTGGGAATCGATAGTAAACGCTTTCATTGATAGATACAAGTGCAATATTCAAGTTGAAACCGACTATAGACAACTTGAGATGCTAAGACAAAAAGAGAATGAAGGCTTTACTTCTTTCTTTAATAAATTGAGGGAAACTTCCGCTAAGATGATTGAGGTGCCTACTGAAAAAGAATCTGTGAGAATGTTTATCAAGAATCTTCAAGAGAAGTATTCGAAGCATTTAAAATATCAACACAATTTTAATACTTTCATGGCCGTTTATGACATCGGAATTGAAATCGAAGATGACCTCGCAAAACAAAAAGCTACTAACAATAGTAACCACGGTGGCTGGAAAGGAAAGAAGAACGACAATCCTTCTTCTTCTGAAAACATCCACTCTAGTAACAATGTTAGTACCTTTGACCATAATGGTGTCTTAGCCATGGACAATCAAGGATCTAAAAGGAAACCCAGGAGAGAGTTCACACCCATTGGAATGACCTACGATGCTGCTTTCGATCGTCTCTATGATCGAGGATTAATCAAACCTATTGGCCATACCGAGGATCCAACGCCAGAAAATCGATCTTCGAGATGGAATCCCAACTCTTATTGCAAGTACCATCGAGGAAACGGTCATACCACTGATGAATGCTACAGGTTTCAAAATCTCATTCAAGATCTCATAGAAGCAAACAAGATCCCATTGCCTCTAGCTAGCGAGAAGACTGGGTGATGATGAAGCGAATGACACAAGACAAGAGGCGAGCTTCAACGACAAGATTTCATGACCTCTTTTTCTATTTCTTTTTCATTTTTTCCTTTCCCCAATAAGTCTAGCATAGGCATCTTTCTTCTCCCTTAGATTAATTTTGTAGATTCTTTCTTTTCCTTAAATAAAATGAGCATTTTATTTTCTTGCATATGATCATTTCATTATATTGTTAAAAAAAAGCACAAGGTATACCAATGATTTGAGGCACCCCCTGAGCCACATCATATTACCTTTCACCCTTCAAATACACAATCCTTTCTTCATAAGCCACTTTGAGCCTCGTCTAATGATAGACCTTTCATTTTTCAACCCATATCTACCTAACTTTGGGATGGGATTGTGTGCAACTTATGCAATTTTCAATTTCATAAAAAGCTTGAGTGACTTCAAAAGATTGAAATAGCAAAAAATAAATAAAAGTGTACAAAAGGACAAGTGTTCCAATGTCTTTGATATGAAAATGCCTTTGATATGAACACGTCTCAGATTGCGTCTCTTATCGAGTGCTCGGTACCGTGCCTAAGAAACATGAATACCAAGTGAGTGATAGACCGCATGATCGGGATTGCCCACACTTATAAAAATAAAATAGATGCTAAAGCAAAAAAAGAAAGAGCTAAAAAAAGTGTAGAAACTCAAGCATAAAAATATAAAGATTCAAAAGCGAGGTTGCACACCTTGGGGGCTTATCGAGGGTCTTGAGCCTTTATCCTCTTCTTCTTCAACCTTTAGCTTAACCACGTTACAACCCTTAAAAGACCTTTTTGAGGTATACACACTTGTGTGAGGTTCGGCTAGAGCTACGTTCGGCCTGATTCCTAACGGATACGTAGGCAACCTCACATCGAGGTACGTCCGAAATAAAAATGCATTCATATTTACATTCATAATTGATCATATCAAGGGATCTCCTATGCTCATCCCTATTTACTTAGAGCTAGACTTGTTCCTACATCATTAGCTTACCTAGCCTAAGAGTCACCATTATTTGACTCTTCTAAAAATAATATCTTTCCACACACTTATCCCTTGTGGCCTAACTTTAGTGTCACTTTCACACACCGCACAGACACATGACCAAATATACTTCCCTTAGGAACCCTTTGTCATGGAATCTTAACATAACGTTGAAGTATGCCTTGTCATATCAACATCACTCATTAATCATAATTGTCATTGCATCACGAAGTACGAAGTACTTAGCCTCCGTGCCTAAGTTACCCAAATACTTTCATCATGGAGTCAACAGTTGAGATAGCCTAGGATGGGTTAATCCTTGAACCTTGAGAGATAGTATCAAATGACATTTGGCTAAACTCATTCAACATGCACCTTCAAAAACTTCGATCCTTTTTACGCGTATTTCTTTTTCGGGAGAAAGTCGGTACCCTCCATAAAAATGACGGAAAATTTTTGCTTTTTTGCATTTTCGATCGCACGATCATAATACAATGCACACACAGGTCATGAGTCACACGTGTCATTTCATTTCGAGTCGAGTCAACCTCGAGTCAATCACAGAGAGTCAAGTTTACACCTTGAGTTGTGTCAAATCACAATGAGTCAAGCGACGCTAAACCTTAGGTCAACCGTAAGATAATTAAAAAGATTAGAAAAGTTCTATAGTAAAAAATAAATACAGGTGTAGCATAACAGGGAAGACCCTACTCCAGCGCCGGACGAAAACATTTAGCATCTGGCAATAGTTTTTTAGCGCTTGGCGCTAGATCACAGCGTCTGGCGACAGAGTCAATTCTTGGCGCCAGAGATATTTCAGCAGCGACAGAGCTCAAAGCCTCTCAGAAAGGTGATTTAGACCTCATACAGCAATTTCGGGTTCCTTGGTACGTCATTTAGCCCCTATAAGCAATTTGACATGATTTTGTAGTCAGTTTGATTACAATCACAATAAGTGATCGACCTGATGAAAGATCGTCTCACTTAGCTTAAAGTGCCTAAGCGTTGGCTTATCACAAAGACACCGACATACTGGTTTTAGCGGAAGCAAAGTTCAAGCGAGCTTTAGAGATCGGTAAGCGTTGGTCTTCGGAAAATTTTTCTTCAGAATATCATTCAAAGCTCTATTGTTCAGAGATGTGTGGACATATTATTTAAGTTCTATTGTTCAGAGACGCGTGGACATATTATTCAAGCTCTATTGTTCAGAGATGCGTGGACATATTTTCAAAGCTCTTTTGCTCCAGAGACGCGTAGGCATATCAATAAAAAGCTTTTTGTTCAGAGATGCGTGGACATATTTTCAAAGCTCTTTGCTCCAGAGACGCGTGGGCATATCATTCAAGCTCTTTTGTTTAGAGGGCGTGGGCATATCATTCAAGCTCTTTCGCTCAGAGACGCGTGGGCATCCTATTATCAAGCTCTTTGTTCAGAGACGCGTGGAAATATCATCAAGCTCTTGGCGTGAACATATCCAAAAGAAGCTCTTTGTTTAGAGACTAGTGAACATCGAAACAGCAAGGTGACGTTCCATAGATTGTGGAGAGTTGTCACAAAAAACTGAAGGTGATTTCAAGCGAAGTTGTCTTCGATCATGTTCCCTTAGACGTGGAAGATGGTCATAAAGCGGAAGAAGATTATTTCAAGCGAAGAAATATTCGATAGTATTCCCTTGGACGTGGAATATTATCAAAGCGGAAGAAGATTGTTTCAAGCGAAGCAATCTTCGATAGTATTCCCTTGGACGTGGAATATTATCAAAGCGAAAGAGGATTGTTTCAAGCGAAGCAATCTTCGATAGTATTCCCTTGGACGTGGAATATTATCAAAGCGGAAGAGGATCGTTTCAAGCGAAGCAATCTTCTATATTGGAAGCAGTTACAAGCGTAGCGGTTTTCAAGCGGGATGGCATTCTCTTGGCAGGAGGTCATCAAAACAACGACAATGCAGCAGCAAATCGATTACTTTCAGATACGTGTGCTCGACGGTGCAAGATACGCGTTTCTTAACAATTTTATCTGTTTAACTAATTCTAGTTTTGCAGGTATCGGCGTTACAAGAGTGATTTAGGATCGCAGAACGTTCTGAATCATTCTCCATCCTTATCGATACTTTGACTTTTGTTTTCGAAACTTACGTTTCTCCAAACTCAGTCAAAGTGGGGGCTTCTGTAGACACCCATTTGTGTCTCCCCAAAACAAAACCCGGTGATGAGTACCTTTCGTTTCGAATCATAATCGAATGAAGTGAAAGTGTGGAAAGTTTAGTGTTGCGGAAAATTTTAATTTCTTTTCTATTCTCTCTGTTTTTGAAAACTTATTTTAAGAGAACATCCAATCCGATTTGGTTGGTCCATGATATGGGTCCAATAGTAGTGTAGTTTGATGGGGCTTGACAAGAGCTTTCCAACGATATATTATAAGCCCAATTCCGATGAATATTGAGGAAGTTATGGCGAATTAACCAAACTGGCCCGGTCTGAGCCTTATATGCGGCCCAATGATCTAGGGGAGGGCCTAATATGGATTTATCATTCCTAATGTGATTAGGAATGGTTTTAGTCTTCTAGATTCTTCTAGAAGGTTCTTTTCATTCCTAATTCAATTAGCATTGATAAATTGACTTTGGTTGACTTTTCAGAGTTTTAATTAAGATCAAAGAGCATTTTTGAGGAAAACACGATTTTATCCTTCTGTACGGCAATTTTTATCTGATTTTAAGAAAACGCATAATTTTCCAGATCAGCGCCAAACGCCAGCATTGGCGCTTGGCGCTAATGTTGGCGCCTGGCGCCAATAGCCAGCGTTGGCGTTGGTTCTTTTTTACATGCGCCAAAACTCTGTTTTGATATTTTATCTTTTTAGCTGATTTCTCTATAAATAACGTGCTAAAAACTCCGTTTTCAATAACCAGTTTTCATCTACAATCTACCGATTCCCTCTATTCTCACCAACTCTCATCAAGATTCTCTTGGTTGCTCTCTCTCTCTCTTTTTCTAAACTAGTTTTTTACATACAAAATTCTGCATTCATTAGATCTAGACACACCTAGCCATATTCAAAGTTGCCTTCGCCCTAGACGTGAAAGGTTTAATTTATGAGGGTTTGGTCCCAAATCTCTCTTTCAATTATTTAATTTAATTGTTTTGTTTATATTTTCCTTGAAGTTACTAACGTGTGTATTTTGTTATTAGAAAGAGGTACGAGGCATCGAAGTAAGTGCTTTAATGGTTTTTATTAATGTTATGATGTAGAAATCATGTTTAGGTTGTTATTATGATATTCCTAGTATCATGTCTAGAGTAACTTTAATACTAAATATGATTGTTATGATGCCTTTTATGTTCTTCCTAATATTTATGATTGTTAGTATCATGTTAGGGTTGAAACTTTGATTTTTATTGTTTAGTGACATGCTAGGGTTTGATTTTAATCTTGTTAGTATCATGCTTAGGATCTTGCTATTATTATGCTTTAACATGATTCATGATTATTTTTATAATTGTTTTGATTATTATTATAATTGTTATGATTATTTTAATTATGATTATTATGATGATTATTATTTTGATTATTATTATGTTGCTTGTTTTTTATATTTATTGTTATTGCTTGATCACACCTTTTATGCATGTTTAAAGGGAATTTTGTACTTGTAATCACGCTTAATAAGGTATTTAATAATCTTGTTTAAGGTTAATTTGATTATAATTCAAGTGATCGCCAATAATAGATTTATTTGTGCATTAAATTCAACCAACATAGATAAACAGGTTTAGGGTAAACCTATTGCTTGTAAGTTAGTCAGAAAGCGCACATGAATACGATCAGAATAAAGTAGAGGCCTATTATTAGGGCAGGTTCAATCTCTTTTAGGTTGGATTTGTACCTTCATCCCGGAACCCTATTTTGGTTCAAGACCTTATGGAGTTGACGATCTCTTGGATCGTTAAGGGGTGTAACCTTCACCTCGTGAACGGTTTACAAGTTCCTAAAACTTGTTGGCGACTCTTTTGCTCTATCTTCTTCTCTTTTGGACGCCACCGTACTTTAGTGTATGATCATAGTGGGGTTCAAGCTAGGGGATTAACGCTTGAAATATTCCCTACACCTGTCAAAAATAAATGCCTAACAAATCCAACTAACAATGTAGCAGGGTAAGTAGGGTCGAATCCACAAAGAGATGGTATTCAATCTAACCTCTAAGAAATTGGAGAAACTAACAAGTCACGAAATTCGGATAGAAAAGTAGTCTAAATTATAAAAGAATAAAACAATTAATAAAAAGACCTAGGGTTATGGTTCCCCAAGTTTATAGTTCTAAATCTATCAAATATCAATAACAATTCAATCAATCAATTATCTAGAGCAATTTCTAAGCCTACGATCGGGTCTTAACGCTCTCAATTCAACATATGTAGTTCGGTCACTAACATAATCAGAATGGCTAATTGTAGGTAAGCCTCTAAAAGTAAGATATTTTGATTCAAACTCTTAACAATAATTAATCAAACAATTGATCAGGTTGCAAGATTAACAATAAAACGCTATCAATTAGAGAAATCAATAATCAAAATATCAATAATGTCAAATAAGATTCATAGTATAAATATGGATTCCCAAACCCTAGAAATAAATTACTCAAGCATGAAATAAATAATTAAAACTAAATAATAAAGAAAGCATAATTAAAATAAAGAAATAAAATTACCTCAATGAATAAAGTTAATAAACTCAAGAACAATCCATGGAGAATCCATGGAGTTGCCCATGAGAAAACTAGGGCTGAGAAAACGAACGTAAAATAAAAAGTATAAAAAGGCATAAGGGAAAATATTAATCCCTTGGGATATTTATATACATAAGTTGCAATATTATTGGATGATAGAAGGTGACGTGGCACGAATAATATCGACGGAAACAAGGGACGAGTGATGTGCAGAAACGAAACCTCGTGGTCGTGGGATGGTCGTGCACTCGCCAAATCCTGCGGGCGCAGGTCATCCCCGCGCCCTGGTAGTAGCTACGGAGCCTCGATTGGGCGCGGGGTATGGTCACAAGCTACTAGCTCAGATTAAAACAGCCATAACTTTTGTTCTAGGAGGCTTATCGGGGCATGTGACCTATCATTGCAAAGCCCTCAAGTCTAGTTTCCAACGCAATTTGAATCGCATCAATCCGATCTGTAGGACTCAAGTTATGATCAAAAGAGTGGATAAAGGTCAGTTTTGCCACTTTGTAAAATACCGTTTAACTTCGTTTCTAACTCAAATTCATTTTTGAAAGATGCATAGCGCCCCTTTTGAATTCTATATTCATTCCTCATGCATATAAATCTCAAAATCAACATTCGCGAACATGGTATCTACAATTAATAAGCTCGATTCTTCGGCTTCCATCTAAATATCATCCGAATCAACTCCAAACACTTCGAAAGCGTCCAAATGACTATAAAATCACATGAAATATCAAGACAAACACAAACGAAGCGTAATAGAATACAAAATGGACAATTATGCAATTGCGACCTAAAAAGCGATAAAAGACTCAAAGAGCAACTATAAAACTAGCATAAACATGCCTATAAACTCTATATAAATATGATTTATCAAATTCCCCCAAGCTAAACCGTTGCTTGTCCCCAAGCAACACTAGAATCAAAACGGAGAAACAAGACCAATAAGACTTCCAGGGAACCAGAATAAGACCGACCTGACTCTCGAGCAAACAATCAAAGCAAAGTTATTAAGACCAAAATCTAGCTCGGATACAAATAGAACCACTTAACATCGCGATCCACAATTGAAACCAAACTTGGCCACAAACGATTTCCCAATCAAGCTAGTCGTCGCCGCACACCTTGTAGAATATAAATATTTGATGCAACATAGGGTAATTTGAAGATAGTAAGAGATAATGTTCACTCAATCACAAAACAAACATGCCGAGCAAAAGGACTTTATAAGCTTGTGATGGGGCTAAGGTAAAGAGGTAGGATAATATTTTAGGAAAATGCGAGTAAAAAGCCAACTTGGGGAGTAAAAACATAAACACGATCAAATAATGATCTAACTCCGATTGACATCACCAACTTTCTCCAAAACGTTATATCGAGCCAAGATTGAAATTAATTATACATCGTAATGAATAATTTTTTTTCTTTCTTTTTTCCTTTTTCTTTCATTCTTTTGGCTTTTTCAACGAATTACATATAAACAAGATTTTTATTTTTTTTCTTTACATCTTCAAGTAACACTTCTCAACTATAAATACAACTTTTTTTTTCAATCTTTACTCCATCATGTTTTGCATAAATTGAAGCTTGACACACAAACGACACCACATCAATAAGCTCCCCAAGCTAGCTAGACTTGGGAATAGTAACCAATGGGGCTAAAGAGGCTTGTAATGTAGCTAGATATCAATAAATGGGCAAGGCAACAACATGGGTGAGAAAAAGGAACAAATGTATCTAAATATCATCTGAAGGCTACCTAAAAAAACATGGCCTTTATCATATGCGGCATGCGTGAATCATAATCAAATTACTAATAATTCTCAAGCCAAAGTCATTAAAATAACAAATTGCATCAATCACACAAACACAAAGTAAGGTGACCTAGCAAGAGAATTGGCTAGCTATACTTGATATGGGACAACCAATCTTCTACAAACCATTCAATTGATTCACACAATGTCAAGCAGTTAGCAATGTATAGCACAGACCGATCAAATTTTAGAATTATAACTAAGATCAAAAGAAGCTCAAGAGAGTTAAATCAAATCCGCACACGGTTCGAAGTCAAAATATAAAAGATAGACACAAGTATGCACTATCAAAACAACTAAAAAAAACTAAGAAAGCAATACATTATTTTTCGTTGTATGTAAACTCCCACTCCTAATGAATGGTACAAACCATACAACACCTACAAAGAAATAAAAATTAAGCTAAAACACAACTAACATGCACAAAGCAATGATGACAATCATCCTCCCCCAAGCTAAACATCACATTGTCCTCAATGTGAACAAAGAGGAACTAAAGCATAAATAAAGGAGAGGCACAACTCACAAAGGGGTGGGTAAGCAAAGGGAGCATCAAAGGTATAGACACCTCCACCACAATTGGTAGTTGTAATTGGATAGCCGACGTAGCCGACGAACTTAGCTATGTTTGTACCTAGCAACAAAGATCATCACTTGAACACACATTAGCATTATTATTCAAATAACAGAAAAATGAAATAAAAAAGGAAGTAGAAAAAAAAAACAAAAAGAAAATTGGGTTGCCTCCCAATTAGCACTGGTTTTTAAGGTCCCGCACGACCCTACTCAATTCGTCAACCGGAAGAATCCAATGCAAATATATCACTGAGCACCAGATATGGCTTGAATACAAGCACACCAATCTTGAAATACAGGGGGTTAGAAAAATTAGAAGAGAAATTAAAAGAAAAAGAAGAGTAAGAAGAGGAGGAATAATCAAAATAAAAAGAAAAGGGAAAGAGTTTACAACTTCTCTCTACCTGTTCTTTGGGCAATATAAACCTCTTTAAATTAACATCAAGGTCCACTTTGCCACTGTCATGCAATGGAGATATTTTGAAAAATTTAGAGCAATAAAGCATAGAGGATGAATTCACAAGTTTAAGACTCTCTACACATGGGACATAAAGGGAACGTAGGGTTGGCTCAACATCCATGAATTTACCATTATTAATCGAACCCTCTTCTATAAGCATATCTACACAATAGTCTATAGCTTGAATTTTCATAACTAATGGTTCCTCAACCGCAAATTCATCATATAACGGTTCATCATCCTAAAAAATATCTAGCATATCCACTTTGTTCTCATCATGAACATCTATTAATTCATACACGTTCTCATGAAAATTTTCATTCTTAATCCACCCTTCATCGTCATCATAAATGTATGGTAAGGCACTAGATTTTACAATAGAATGCGCTTCATACTTGGGAGAGGGGTTTGGACCATGCATGAAAGAGTTATTGTAAGGACATGAAGAGTTATTGTAAGGACATGAAGAGTCATCATGATCATATGAATAACAGTGAGAACAATAATAAGGGGATGGAGTATTGGTCAAAGAAGTGAAGGAGAAGAAATTTTATTGAGTTGGTTCAACATACAATGTCATTTCCCACTCATATGTATCTCTAGCAAACCACTCAATAAAATCCAAGCCAAAAGATTCTTCACTACATATAGACTCAACAATATACCTAGTTTCTTCATTTAGACCCTCATAAATCACTAAGCACATATCCCATTCTTCAATTCCATGATTAGGGCCAACAAAGTCACCAAGCCTATAATAATATCTCCAAAATACCTCATTCTCAAATTGTTGAAAATAAAAAATAGCCATTAAAATAAATCCACAAATGAGAAAGAAAAACCTACAAACACAAGAATTAGTAGAAAAAAAAGGAAAAAAAATATAAACAGATTAGTCTCACCAAATAAGAAGCTAAATAAAATTAAGCCGTCTGCTCGGCAACGGCGCCAAAATTTGATAGGTTGTCGTACACCTGTCAAAAATAAAGTCCTAACAAATCCAACCAACAATGTAGTAGGGTAAGTAGGGTCGAACCCACAGAGACATGGTATTCAAACTAACCTCTAAGAAATTGGAGAAACTAAACAATTCACGAAATTCGGATAGAAAAGTAGTCTAAATTATAAAAGAATAAAACAATTAATAAAAAGACCTAGGGTTATGGTTCACCATGTTTATAGTTCTAAATCTATCAAATTTCAATAACAGTTCAATCAATCAATTATCTAGAGCAATTTCTAAGCCTACGATCGGGTCTTAACGCTCTCAATTCAACATATGTAGTTCGGTCGCTAACATAATTAGAATGGCTAATTATAGGTAAGCCTCTTAAAGTAAGATCTTTCGATTCAAACTCCTAACAATAATAAATCAAACAATTGATCAGGTTGCAAGATTAACAATAAAACACTATCAATTAGAGAAATCAATAATCAAAATATCAATAATATCAAACAAGATTCATAGTATAAACATGGATTCCCATACCCTAGAAATAAACTACTCAAGCATGAAATAAATAATTAAAACTAAATAATAAAGAAAACATAATTAAAATAAAGAAATGAAATTACCTCAATGAATAAAGTTAATAAACTCAAGAATAATCCATGGAGAATCCATGGAGTTGCCCATGAGAAAACTAGGGCTGAGCAAACGAACGTAAAATAAAAATTATAAAAAGGCATAAGGGAAAATATTAATCCCTTGGGATATTTATAAACTTCCTAAATCTAATCTAAAAATAATTAAAGAAAAGAAATAAGAAAATAATATATACATAAGTTGCAATATTATTTGATGACAGAAGGTGACGTGGCACGAATAATATTGACGGAAACGAGGGACGAGTTATGTGCAGCAACGAAACCTCGTGGTCGTGGGCTGGTTGTGCACTCGCCAATCCTGCGGGCGCAGGTCATCCCTGCCCCCTGGCAGTAGCTACGGAGCCTCGATAGGGCGCGGGGATGACCTGAAACATCAAGACAAACACAAACGAAGCATAATTGAATATAAAATGGATAACTTATGCAATTGCGACCTAAAAAGCGACAAAAGACTCAAAAAGCAACTATAAAACTAGCATAAATGTGCCTATAAACTCTATATAAATATGATTTATCATAAACCCAAGATTGATCCAATTTAAAGATATATAATACATGATAATTATTTGACTCTACCCTAACCTGAACCCAAATATACCAGCTATTAACCCGCTTAAACCGGATTTAACACAACCCAAACCTGAAATTGAACCCGATCTGAATTTGACTTGAATCGAACCCGACCTAATTAAACTTGAAAAGGTGAATGACCTGAAATAAACTAAACCAAGCTAGGTTGACCCGATTCGAACCTGAACCTGATCTGGAGGCTAGTTGATCCGACATAACTTGATACCTGATTTGACCCAACCCGAACCCGACTTGAATACCTGAATTAACATCTCTACTTTGCGCTATATTTGGCGAAAAACTATTATGCATGATTCAATATTATTTATCAATGATATAATATGACATCTTAACACAACTTTTCATATGTGGATGCCACACCGTGTGGTCGGGGTTACTTATTCATGAGATACTTGGTCCACTACTAAAAAACAACCCATTTTCGACGGTAAATTTTTGTCTGAAACACCCTTAAATCCGTCGGAAATGGGGTTTCCGACAAAAATTCCGTCGAAACTGGTTGTCGGAAAAGGTGTGGTAGGAAAACGGCCCTTTTGACGAAATGTCCGTCGGAAATAATTTTCCAACAGAACTCATTCGTCAAAAGGTAATTTTTTGGCACCGAAAAAATTCGTCGGAAGGACACAAACCCGTGTGAAATTTGCGAGGAAATTTTTGTCGGAAACTGCTTCCACCCAAATGTAAAAAATAAACAGCGCCACCATCGGCACAACGTATCACCACCTCCAACCCCATCAGACCACCAGCACCCCCAACCCTAACCCTAATCCCCCACCACCACCAGCCCCCATCGCAAAACCCCCAAACCTCCAGGCCCGATCCAAACCCCAACTAACCACCTTCCCTTCAGCCCCTATTTAAACCCCACCTACCAAGAACTACCACTGACCTCCATCCCTTCGCCCCTTATTTAAACCCTAACCCTAATCCCCCACCACCACCCAACCCAGGCTGAACCGACACCACAGTTCTCTACCACCACGACACCGCAACACAAAAAATCATAAAAAATGACCACAACCCAAATGTACCCAACACAACCTTGCTAACCCAACCCCACAAATCTGTACTCCAAGAGCAGCCGCCACCACCACCACCACCATAAATTTTCAAAAAAAAAAAAAATCCCAAAAAACAACAAAATAAAATCAAAATTAAGAAAAAAAGAGATACATACCTTAATTTAACCGAACAAAACCTTGAAATTGGGTTTATAAGGTCAAATTTGACCATGAAAACTCTAGATCTAGAGTTTTCATGGTCAAATTTGATCTGAAAACATTCGTTTTAATTGCACCGTTGATGTCTTTGGTGTTGTTGTTGTTCATGCGGTGTTGGTATTGTCGTTTATGCGGCGTAGGTGTTGCGGCGGTGGTGGGGTGTTGGCGGTGGTAAGTAGTTAGAAATAGTGGAAAGGAGAAGAGAGAAACAAATGGCGAGAAAGAGAAGTGGAAATAGAACTAGAAGAAGAAGAAGAGAGAGAAGAAGAACGTTGAGGATAGAAGGAGAACAAAGATCAGATTGAAGAGGAGAATGAATAGGAGAGAGAAGAAGGGGAAAGAAAAAGAGAAGGGGGAAAGAGGAAAAAAAAGAGGTGGACTGAACAAAGGGAACTTATCCCTTTTAGGGTTTTCTAAAAAGATATTTTTTTAAAAAAAAAATTATTTTGACAGAAATTCCGTCGTAAATTTCCAACGAATTCTTATTCTGTCGAAAAATGTACTTTTCGACGGAAAAATCCGTTTCGTTGGAAATTTTCGACGAGATATAAATCCGTCGGAAATTACGATATTTTCGACGAATTTACCTGTCCCTCGGAATTCTACCTGATTCTAGTAGTGGTCTGGGGTTAATCAATCATTCTGGGTTACTCGCTAAGTATTTTGGTGTGTGTCAGTCGTCAACATAGAAAATGCATTATACACAAAGTTTCATATGTGACTGACCATAATATATATATACGTATTTGATTGGTATTATGCATATATATAGAGGTGTTGGGGGTAATGGTATACTCTAATTTAAAAAATAACCTTATTTGGATATGAATTGGTTTAACTCGATTAAAATCCAGCCAAACACAGAAAGAAATTGAATTGAAATTGACCAAATAATGAACCAACGGATCAACCTTATTTTAATCAAACCAAACTTGATCGAACTGAAATCAACCCAACCCAAATTCATACGACCCGAAATTAACCCGGTTAAACTCGTTTTGAACCCTATCCGAATTTATCCGAACCGAACATGAACCGATCTGGAGTTGACCCCGATCCATATCCTACCCGGACTTAGGGGTGTTCATAAATCGGTCCGGACCGAAAAAAGGGACCGGACCGGACCGGACCGAATTACTCGGTCCGGTCTTCGGGTCTTGAAATTCATTTTTCGTTCTTCGGTCCGGTCCGGTCCAAAACCCTATAAAAACTGGTTTTGGACCGGACCGATTTTTTTATTAATAATATGTGTGAAACCTTAAATAATGGTTAAAATTATCCTTAATAAGCTTAGAAAACTTTAAATTTATAAGCTTTTTCGCACTAAACATACAAAAAAGACGTAAAAATGACGTTACAACATAGTTTTTCCAATACGTTTTTTTGTGTTTCCTAAACTTTATAAAAAATTTAGTATTCATTTAAAAAAAATTTCTTAAATCGGTCCGAAGCGGTCCGGTCTGGGTTCGATCCTAACTTAATCGGTCCGGTCTTCGGTTCTTAAAATTCTAATTTTCGGTCTTCGGTCCAATCCGGGTCGGTCCGGTCCAGTCCGGTCTTGGACCGATGATCAACCCTACCCGGACTCGATAGACTATGACCCGACTTTAACTCGATCCGACCCAAGCCGAATTAAAAGAATAATTTTGACCCGAATAGACCCGACTCAAACTCCATCCAATTATCCAAATTGATACCTCTAAGTATATATGTCACACAAAATAAAATTAAACAAGGTTGTAGAATATAAATGTTCCAAGTAACAAGGGAAGGGAAAGTATAAGTATATCAAATTTTACTCAACATTATCATATCACTAGAAGTTGGAATCGACTTTCAATCCTTTTATTAAAAGCATTATTACACCATCAAATTCATGCACACATTCATATCATATAACCAAGAGTAAACATAAATAACACAACTCCGCTTATATCTTCTCTTATAAGGAACATGAATGGATGATTAGCCACAAACTCTACCTTTTCTATAATCATTGAACACCACACACTAATTGCAGTCGCAGCTGCAGCTTCAGTGCCTTCCTCATTGACTTCGATAAAGGATTTTTGGAAAATGTTTGAAACATACAGATTTCTATCTTCATACAAGTTTGTCATTTTTGTTAGACCACCCTTTGAAAACGGCAATTCAACTCCTAAGTCTACTAAAACTTTAGAAGCATCAAATTCAAATGAAATCTGAAACTTAGGGAGCCTAAAGTCACCCACTTCAACTTCATCGACTAATAATGGAAGGTGTTCATTCAAGAAACCAGTTGAGAGCATACTCGTTGTACCAAGTTTGAAAGCCCATCTTTTGCATTTGGAAGAAAGAAATACATAGAAAATTGGCGCTTGTCTTCTCCTTGTTTATAAGGTAACCTAAGGACTTTGAAGTCATCAAAAGTTTTGATGTATTGGTCCTTGTAACTAGTCATAAAGGGCACTTTAACTGAGTTACCATTTAAAAGAAAGAAGTCACCTTCCATTGTTTTTGATGCTTATTCCATGCTCCCTTGAAGTAAATTGCGTTTGCAAAGATGAGCCTAGTAGTGCTATCAATAGAATCAAGAGACAACAAGTCTTTGATAAGGCCATTAGTTTGCTTCTCTTCCCATGAATTCACATCGACGACAACTACAGATGCCTACATATACAAATAAATGTGATTATTATAGTATTTATAATCTTAGTAATAAAACTATAACATCTTAGTAAAACTAATCATGGTTAGTGTTGGATTGATACGCCTACATATACAAATAAAACTAATCATGGTTAGTGTTGGATTGATACGCGTGAATCTTCGAAAAGTGCAAGCAAAAAGAGTCTTGTTATATATGCATCAATACATCATACATGAGTTCGCGGGCCTTGGCAAAATAGCGTGTTTTGATCATGTTCTTTTAGTGAAATCAAACATTAACTCATCTTTCAAAAACTACTAGATGAAGTCCGTGTGATACACGGTTCGTTTGAATTTTTTAAAATATTTTTTACAGTATGTGCTAAAATTTGTTACATATTTAGATAAAATTCCTATTATCAAAAGATAATTTTATATATTTAATTAAAACTTAAAAATATCATTCGCCAATGTTGCTTGAGTGACATTGAATTATTTAATTTTAAAAGAAATTAATAATATCTTATTTAATTGGCTACAACTAAAATTTATAATCTTACATGGCGCGCTAAGATTCCTATTATCAAAAGATAATATTTTACATCTAATTAAAACTTAAAAATATCATTCGCCAATTTTGCTTGGGTGACATTGAATTATTTAATTATAAAAGAAATTAATAATCTCTTATTTAATTGGCTACAATTAAAATTCATAATCTTATATGGTGCGCTAAGAAAATTAAATCCTGCTCTCTAAATTCTTGGGAAAAAACTCTCCTTTATATATATAATATTAGATTAGATTAGATCGGTCAAATCTTCACTAGGATAGGATTTGCTATATCGAGAAGAGTGAGGGCTTAGATTGTATCTCGACTTTCCATTGATATTTTGTATTGTTGAGCAATTAGGTTTTGATGATTATAAACTAATGATGATTATCTATCTAACGTGTATGTTAAGTTGTGCATAGAAAAAGCAAATTATGCTTGGAACAGGATACAAGGAACCTGAGTAATGACAGGTATATATGTAAGGAACTTGAGCAATATAGGATAAGCAATAGAGGAACAAGAACAACGATAAGTGTTATGGTTGATAAGCATGATGATGGCTAAGGGACCATGAAGGTAACTATGTAAACATGTGTTTACATATGTTAGCTTCATAAGGTAAGTATCCTATACATATATAGGTTATGTATGTGTAGGAGTCTTTTAATTTAGTTTAGTTTTCTTTATTGTTTTTATAAATAAAAAACTAACCTTCTGTTTTACTTTGTTATTCTCAGAAGTTTGCTCAGTTCGTCATCATCAAAAAGGGACAACTTGTTGATCCTTATGAGGTTTTGATGATGATGTTAAGAATTGAGCAAACTTCCATTTAATAAGGATTTTCTAGTGTTGTGATGTTTGCAGGTTCAGTAAGCGTTGAGGGCTGAAGTAGGAATTGAAACAGAGGAACTTTAGAGGATCCATGAGGATACAAGTAAATTTAGAAGAAGAGTTCCAGAAATGGAACTTCCAGAAGTTTCTTAACAGGAACTTCAAAACGGGTTGTAACGACCTGGTTCCGGTGTAATGTTGGGGCAAACCCTAAGATCCAGAATATATCAAGACTACAGGATTCCAGAACAAGAGTTTCAGAGAAGCAACATGAAGACAGAGAAATAGAAGTATTTTGCTCTAGGATTCATGTAAGTATGTTGGACATAAAATTCGGTCTGGAACAAGTCTATATAGAACCAAGGTGGACTCCAAACAGTCAATGAAATTAGAGTAACTGACTTGTCAGGAACTCGAAGACTGTCAGAGTTCAGGAACCTAATAGGAACTTAAGTATGCACGTCGTTAAAGGTCGGTTTTAATGATATATATATTTACCTTATACGTGCATATCTTTTAGGGATTTGGTTTTACTGAATAAAGATATTTATCTTCTAATTAATCCCTTTTGGAAAAAGATAAGATTGTTTAAAAAGTATTTTAAACAAAAAGATAAGTTTTGAATAAAGTCTGATTTTATGCTAAGTTTATCTTATTATTATTGACAGTTTTTATTCTTAACAAAAAGATATATTTTCGGAAAACTGATTTTTAGAAAATATCTTTTAAACTTATCTTTTCAGAAAATCTATCTTTTTCAAGATGAAATGAATATTTCGAGTGTACTATAAATATGCTCATATGTATTCATTCAAAGTTGAGGCTGACGAAGTGTAGTGGTCGTGCTTAATGGTTTTGTCCTTCACCACGAAGCTAAGTCAGTCCTCCTGGTCAAAGTTCCTATCAGGTTTTGGTTACAGTACGTCCAGTGAGTTCCAGACAGGTCTCGAGTGTCCAACATATTAGTTTTATCTCTTTATTCATAGATATGTATTTAGGGATATTCAATGAGATCTTGTAATGGGAAAAAGGGTTTTGAGTGTTTTGTATTTTGGGGTGAGATTGTGAATTATCTTAAATTCACGCTTGTGTATGAGTTTGAAATCTCGTAAAATTCGAGTGGTAGTTAGTCACCCTGAGTGGGTGTGTCTTGGATTGCACAGTGAGTGAAAGGAACCTGAGAGGTGTCTTGGGTCACCTAGGAAGTGTCCTGGGTAAAGGGAGAAAAAGGGTCCTGAGAGGTGTCTTAGGTCTGGTAGGAGGTGTCCTATCATATAGTCAAGTGTCCGTGGTGGAACTTTCAAAGCAAAGGTCAGTGTAATAGGTTGTACTAGGAGAGTTGCCTATTATAGTGGAATTTGTTTATAAGTCCCAATAGGGCCGAGGTTTTACTTCCAGTTAGGCACTGGATGGTTTCCTCGTAAAACTTGTTGTGTGCTTTAAGTTCCTTTACGTTTTGTTTTTAATTTCCGCATAAGTTCCGCGAAAAGTAGGCACTAGGAACATACTACAATTCACCCCCCCTCTTGTAGTATATCATCCGAAATAACAATTGGTATCAGAGCAGGTGCTCTTGATAAACCGGGCAACCCCGAGGAGCAAGTTCCAGGCTAGGATGGATACCTACAAGGAATGCAGCGAATGGAACTCAACCCTAGAACGTTCCCAATACCACGTGAAGACCAAAGTCTGCTTGTGAAGCAGATTTGATTCAAAGATGAACATCTTTGAGGTAAGTGTCTCGTCTTTGAAGTCTTGATTATATATGTGTACAAGTTCCTTGTAGTATTTCTAGTTAAATTTTGGATTTTGTTTTGAAAGTTTGCAAATCAATTTTGTGTAACCTCAAATCTGATTTATAGAGTGAAAAGTATTTGTCAAATTTACAAATTGATTTATTTTTAAAGAATCGGTTTACTGGAAATAGTTCAAGGAACGTATTATGTAGAATTATGCATATTTGGTCTCTTGGAACCTAGATTACCCCTGTATGGAAACTTAATTCTTTGGGCAAGGTAATGAACGTATATTTTGAATATTTGCCAAAGAATGACCTTATCATGTGTATGTGTTTTTCTGAATATTTATTATGTAGACACATGGTGTTTATTGTTAGTAAAGATAGTTGGTTTAACCGTAGTTGTTTTAATTATGGATTATTGATGTCTATTACTAACATGAAGGTACCTAATATAAATTGGGTAACCAAAGCCAAAAGATGACCGATTTTGCAGGCTAAGTGAGTGGAGACAACTTATTAATAATGATGATCTTTGGTTGTTTGTATATAAGCAATTATGTGCAAATTCCTCTCACTAGAAAGCCTTTATAAGAGGTTTGTAGTAGGTGAAGCGACAGTGGATAAGTGTGTAAGTCGCCTATACATCTCTCTGTAAATATTGGTCATGTGCTTTTAGTATGTATTAATCCTTCACAAAGTCCTATTGAAATTCAATTCCCTAATATTATGAAGGTTATTTGTGAATGGATGAAAAGAGAAGTTGTTTGGATGTTTATAATGTATATCATGACAAACTAACTTCTCTTCTAGCTTTGTGCAAGTTATTAATGATTGTTTTGTAGGTTTGTCCATTGAGACAAATTGGTGCGCAAAAGTTTGTTCCATTAGGAGCTCAGTGCTTAAATTGGTTGGAACTTGGTAAACTTGGAATGATAAAACGAATTAGGGATACAGGAATAACAAAGCTTCTATATCAAGGTGCTATAGGAGTTAGCGTATACGTTCCTGTAAAGATTCTTGTTCAAGTTCCAGTTAAGTTCTTATTATTCAAAGTTCCTTGGAACAAAGCATTAATTCCTGTAGCAGACTCTTATGAAGGATGATGAGCTAAGATGATTATATTTGACTTCGTGTTAGAAATTCATCATTTCGTTGATGGAACGACATCTAAAAGGGAGTATTCTTACAGGAACTTTATGTTTTAACACTTTTATGCTTTAGGTTTTATCTACCTCTTTTGACTAACCTACTGACATTTTAAAGGCACAAAGGAATCTCTTGGGTTGTGAACTTTCATGTTATATCTTTTGAATGATAATATGAGGGACTTTGACAAGGTGTTGAAGAATTTGAGATTTAATCAACACGTTCCTCTACCCAAGATACAATGGTCTAAAGGACCAGAAGGACATGTTCCAACTTTATGTCAAAAGGAACATGGAAGAGTCGAAGGTTTATAATAGGAGGGAACTCGCATTATCTCGACAGCGAGGTTCCAAAAGAGATGATGATAGCCAAATCAAGGTATCTCTTTCTATAAACCTACAATGGAAGAACTTTGACTTATAATACTAACACGAAAGGTAAAATTTCTACAGAACAGGAAGTTAGTAAGTCAAGTTCCTATCCCATTGTGAATATCTTTCTTGTCGAGTTTTTAATGCACATTCTGGTTTTCAATTGCTTGTAACTCTAGTTGTTTCATGGCTTCAATAAGACATCATCAATAAAGAGTGGAAATGTCACATATGAAGGGAATCAAAAAGGGAACACATCATTTGTGGATCTCAAGGTGATTCCTAACAACAACCTGACATTTCTAGGTTTTATTGAAGATGAGATACTTCTATGCTTCAAACTGTGAACATGTAAACCTTTTCATGCTTGATAAACCTAGTAGGAACTCGATAATAGGTATATGGTAAGCAACACTAATCCATTGGATCTTAGTGATATGAATATGTTTACCATGTGATATGTAGAGACTAATTGAAAGATATGTCTTGTTTATAAGTAATGAAAGCAAATGAATACTTGGTTAATTTTCTTAACAGAAGAGATGATGAACTGTTGAAAGTCTTTTCTATCACAGGGTATGTGGCTAAGCGTTCATCATTTATGAAGGTATAGATCTAAAAATGGAACCTAGTTCCAGTAATTGTTGATGTTTGTTGCAGGAACACAGGATTGACAACAAGTTTCCAACTTTGAATCATGAAAGACACGGAGAAAACAAAGTTATATGCTAATGGTCTTTGCAGGTTCTTTGGAATAGTTTTCAATGTCTCTTGCTACATCATCAACACTGAAGCAATAGATCTTTGATGAACAAGACACCCTATGTTCCACTTAGGGATGTTTGATGATATAAGTTCCAAGGCGATTTATCCATAAACGCCTAGACTAGTAAAACATAAAGAGTCTACACTATCATGGTTAATGTGCAATAAATGAACATATTTTGAGACTGACAGGTTTGTTCCCATCAAACAGGTTATAAAAGATGAACTCATGTGTTCTTGAAGAACTAACGGAGTTCCTAATAAAGAAATATGTCACTAAGGATAACAGCAAGGGCTAGCTACATATGTTGAGGAACTTTGAGATGTTAAGTTCAAACTCATGCAACAAAGGTCAATGAACTCAATACAAGAAAGCAAGTTCCAACAAAGTTCCAGAGCTAAGATAATATTTGTTCCGACCAGCAATATCTCAACAAACTATGGAACTAAAGTGTTTTTCATGCATATATATAACCAAAGGGAAAACCTCAACAACCAAGGATCTGAGAAGAGCCCGAGATATCAATCGAAAAGGATGGACTTTATAACTCATAGTTGTATAAAAGATAAGTCTGTTTTTAAGGTTGATGTAAACATGTAATTGGTTGTTATCAGGTTAGATGTGCAGCAGGAACTTAATAAGCTTAAAAAGAAGAAGATGCATGTCACATCCTGAACCTATTCTAGAACACCTAAAAAGGGTCGGAGATTAAAAAAGGTGTTCTGGCAAAAGCTTGTTGAGTAAGGCACGTGAATGGAACAAGGCCAGGTTGGTTCTTAAAAGAAACAACCAATACAAAGGTAAGTATTGTCTTTAAGGAACTTGTTGCGTGTGTAGCTAGACTTGAAGCAAATTGAATAATATTTGTTCTTGCTGTTTATATGGGATTAGAGTTGTACCACATGGATGTCATGTATGTCTTGATATGAATTTTTGTAGACGTCTATGTGGAACATACTCTAGGATAGAATCCTATCCAAGTTCCTTCTTGAAAATTGAGTTTTAAAAGTATCAATTTTTGTTTTCAAGATTAACTGAGTTATTATTAGTACTTGTTTACATTGATATATCTCTGGTACTACTAACGAGCCATTGTGAATTGGTTTTTGCTAATTTATGATAAGAAAATATATTTGTAAGATTAACCACTGACAATGGAACTTGAGTTAGAAGTGGAAGTTCATATTAGATTCGAGATCATCAAGGAACATAACAACCACTTCAAGAACTCCAAGGTAAGCCATCATACTCAACCAATGCTTTAAAGTTATATTTTTACTGGTAAGAGACTACATAAGATATAAGTTCCTTTTCACATGTCGGCATTAGATGAATTGAATTGATATTTTTTTGGTATGAATGCAATATGTGAATTTGTGAATTGATTCTCTTATGGTCATATTCTTGTTTATTGCTTAATGGAACAAGACTTGATGAAACATAACACGAGTATAAAGTATTTTTTCCCATAAGTTATGTCAAGCTGGGGTTCCTATGTTATACTTAAAGTAAAGAATATGCGCTTATTTTTTATGTGTCACACTTAGTTCTTGTGTTGTAAAAGACATACTCACTTGCCTAAGAGTATTAGAGGTCTCATAATAGAACTATGGGTGCTGTCAAACACGAAGTTCCTAAGTTGTCAAAGGAACAATGGAAGAAACTTTGATGGAACAAGACAGGTAAGTTCCCAGACCGTTTGTAACTCACTTGTTTAAATTTCAGAGGGAACTAACCTATCTTTTAGCCAACTTTCAAGCATCTACGCCATATATCTTCGATCGCAACATTATTCTACAACTCTAAGTTGTGCGTCCGTGTTGCATATACTTTAATTGTCCCATATTTAGAAAATCGAAGATTCTTATTAACCCAATTCAATTTCCTCTTTCCGTTCACACACTTTTACTTTTTATTCTTAATTCCCATGTGCTCTAAGTTTGTTCACCATCTTTTTATGGTTCAATGAAACGTGAAAAAGGGTGATTACATGTTGAGGGGGAAGTTGAAGAAAAAGAAAGAAGTAAGTACTTGAAAAGGAAGAAGAATGGTAAGGGACTCAGGGGGAATAAGGTAGGAACCAAGAATTCAAAATGGTTCAGATCTGGTTGTGGAACTCAAGTGTATGAGTAAATATTCTCTTCATTAATTTAAAATGTGTAATACTAGGAAATCATGCAAAATTTGTGTAATGACACCCTTTGAAAAAAAAAAAAAGAGAAAGAAAAGGAAAAAGGGTGGTCAAATATTTAATTTCCTGGGTATCTATATATGAAGAATGTTGACTATGTTGATGTCGTGTACTCGTATACTTGGTGAGCTAGTGAAGGAACAATAATAAACGACGAAGGAACTTGATTATGATGAAACTGAAATCTATTTAAGTTCCAGTATGGAGAATGTTCCTCAAAGAAGTTGGTGGTTAAGGTAAGGGAACTTGGTTATCAATTGGCAAGATGAATATGTGTTGTGTTCAATAGGAGATTCAAGAGTTTGAGATAAAGTACAATGTGGCGGTTCTCATCTCAAAAGGTTTAAACGAAGAGCACAAATTCCACTTCACGTTCCCTCTACTTATTTTGTTCCATATGCTTCTTTATATATCCTTTAAGCTTGCGCTTTAATTGGTCTATTCATGCAATCCATTTCTAACTTTTTAGCTCTGATCTTTACTTGAATTTTAACTTCTTATTTGTCAAGTTCAATTAAGGGTTTTGAAGTTGGGCCTTTGGATTGTGAGTTGGAAGTTAGTGTGGAAATGGTATCCGTGTTTGAAAAGTGAGTACCTTGAGGCTTTTAGGAACAACAAGTGTTTAACTAGTATATACTTACTTATTATATGGTGGTAGGTGTGACATATGACTTTAAGTGCATATAATTTACGAAAAACAAACGTGTGGACCAATACCCTTTTTGATAATGACAAAAGGGGGAAGAATATGTATGATGCTTATGGTATGCAGTAATTAAGTCTAAAGTTATTACATCATGATTGTTGAAAGTATTTATATATTGATAAATGATGTGTATTGCTAAGTTCCTAACTATTAAGTTCTTGTGTATGTTCTTAACTTGTTTAAATGTTATTTCCTTGAAAAACTAAGGGGGAATAAATGTACAACGATTATCCTTTAATATGTGATGAGCATCAATAGTTTGTCATCATCAAAAAGGGGGAAATTGTTGAGCAATTAGGTTTTGATGATTATAAACTAATGATGATTATCTATCTAACGTGTATGTTAAGTTGTGCATAGAAAAAGCAAATTATGCTTGGAACAGGATACAAGGAACCTGAGTAATGACAGGTATATATGTAAGGAACTTGAGCAATATAGGATAAGCAATAGAGGAACAAGAACAACGATAAGTGTTATGGTTGATAAGCATGATGATGGCTAAGGGACCATGAAGGTAACTATGTAAACATGTGTTTACATATGTTAGCTTCATAAGGTAAGTATCCTATACATATATAGGTTATGTATGTGTAGGAGTCTTTTAATTTAGTTTAGTTTTCTTTATTGTTTTTATAAATAAAAAACTAACCTTCTGTTTTACTTTGTTATTCTCAGAAGTTTGCTCAGTTCGTCATCATCAAAAAGGGACAACTTGTTGATCCTTATGAGGTTTTGATGATGATGTTAAGAATTGAGCAAACTTCCATTTAATAAGGATTTTCTAGTGTTGTGATGTTTGCAGGTTCAGTAAGCGTTGAGGGCTGAAGTAGGAATTGAAACAGAGGAACTTTAGAGGATCCATGAGGATACAAGTAAATTTAGAAGAAGAGTTCCAGAAATGGAACTTCCAGAAGTTTCTTAACAGGAACTTCAAAACGGGTTGTAACGACCTGGTTCCGGTGTAATGTTGGGGCAAACCCTAAGATCCAGAATATATCAAGACTACAGGATTCCAGAACAAGAGTTTCAGAGAAGCAACATGAAGACAGAGAAATAGAAGTATTTTGCTCTAGGATTCATGTAAGTATGTTGGACATAAAATTCGGTCTGGAACAAGTCTATATAGAACCAAGGTGGACTCCAAACAGTCAATGAAATTAGAGTAACTGACTTGTCAGGAACTCGAAGACTGTCAGAGTTCAGGAACCTAATAGGAACTTAAGTATGCACGTCGTTAAAGGTCGGTTTTAATGATATATATATTTACCTTATACGTGCATATCTTTTAGGGATTTGGTTTTACTGAATAAAGATATTTATCTTCTAATTAATCCCTTTTGGAAAAAGATAAGATTGTTTAAAAAGTATTTTAAACAAAAAGATAAGTTTTGAATAAAGTCTGATTTTATGCTAAGTTTATCTTATTATTATTGACAGTTTTTATTCTTAACAAAAAGATATATTTTCGGAAAACTGATTTTTAGAAAATATCTTTTAAACTTATCTTTTCAGAAAATCTATCTTTTTCAAGATGAAATGAATATTTCGAGTGTACTATAAATATGCTCATATGTATTCATTCAAAGTTGAGGCTGACGAAGTGTAGTGGTCGTGCTTAATGGTTTTGTCCTTCACCACGAAGCTAAGTCAGTCCTCCTGGTCAAAGTTCCTATCAGGTTTTGGTTACAGTACGTCCAGTGAGTTCCAGACAGGTCTCGAGTGTCCAACATATTAGTTTTATCTCTTTATTCATAGATATGTATTTAGGGATATTCAATGAGATCTTGTAATGGGAAAAAGGGTTTTGAGTGTTTTGTATTTTGGGGTGAGATTGTGAATTATCTTAAATTCACGCTTGTGTATGAGTTTGAAATCTCGTAAAATTCGAGTGGTAGTTAGTCACCCTGAGTGGGTGTGTCTTGGATTGCACAGTGAGTGAAAGGAACCTGAGAGGTGTCTTGGGTCACCTAGGAAGTGTCCTGGGTAAAGGGAGAAAAAGGGTCCTGAGAGGTGTCTTAGGTCTGGTAGGAGGTGTCCTATCATATAGTCAAGTGTCCGTGGTGGAACTTTCAAAGCAAAGGTCAGTGTAATAGGTTGTACTAGGAGAGTTGCCTATTATAGTGGAATTTGTTTATAAGTCCCAATAGGGCCGAGGTTTTACTTCCAGTTAGGCACTGGATGGTTTCCTCGTAAAACTTGTTGTGTGCTTTAAGTTCCTTTACGTTTTGTTTTTAATTTCCGCATAAGTTCCGCGAAAAGTAGGCACTAGGAACATACTACAATTCACCCCCCCTCTTGTAGTATATCATCCGAAATAACATGTATGTTGTATAAAATTGTCTATTTTTGAGTTATACTAATATAAATATAATAAATAAATAAATAACAGAGTATAAAGGTACTTACTCCGTCCCATAATATAGTTCATAATTTCCTATTTTGGAAATCTAAAATGTTGTTCATGTTTCTATTTAGATAGTATATAAATATCATTATAACATCACTTTTTAACTTTTTATTCATTATAATTCCTAATTTATCCTTGAATATTACACTTGTTTTGTACTTTTTTTCCACTTTTCCTCTCTCACAGTTGTCTATAATTGTACTTTTCACTTTTATTAATGTAATTTATTCATTTTCTGCTACTATTTCTTAAATTACCGTAAAAAACTACAAATAGGATTATATTATGGGAAGAGAGTTTTCAAATAAAAAAAAAAAAAAAAATTATGGGAAGAGAGTGTATGCAATTTTGAAAATGTCCCCGCATAAGTAATAGTACGTTAGTTGGAAGTCTTAAGCTATACAAGTATATCAAGGTTAAAAAAACTCTCTAGAGAGAGAAACACTTAGTGAGAGAAATACCCTCTTTTCCTCTGTTCATCTTTTAAGTTTTACTCTTCTGCTTCTCGTTTTCCTATCTATTTCCTTTTCAACAACTGCTCAAATTTTCCCTTATCAATAATCATGTCAGATAGAATTTTTCCTAGGACTTTTGTCTATCCTCACATAGTAGGTTGCTACGAATTCCCTCCTTCGTCCTTTCAAGATAATTTTGATTGGAATTGCACTGTTATCGGAAAATTCTGGGATACTCGTAAATTTTCGGTAGCTTTGGTTCAGCGATTGGTTTCTCGCTTCTGGCACCTCCGAGGTCCAGTTACAGTTCACTGTTATGGAACAGAATTCGTATTCTGCTGTTCTAATGAATACGATGCAGATGATTTGGATCTAAAAGGTTGGGTGCACTTTAAAGGTAGTCTTATGGTCCTTCAACGTTTAAGGGGACATGAAGTTCCAGAAAATATGAATTTAAACTTAGCTCCGATGTGGGTTCAAGTTCAAGGGCTACCCATCCGATACTCTGTTCCGCAAGTGGCTTCTTCAGTACTTCAGCGTGTTGGTGATTTGCTTATGGAAGAAGATCATAACGGTCAGTTTCCTATCCCGCGTCCTAGAGTTAAAATATTAGTTGATTTGTCGTTACCTTTAATTGCGGGTTGTTTCTTTCCTACCTATGACAATCATGTTACTTGGGTTCGTTTTAAACATGAAGGAATATTTCGCTTTAGTAAAAAGTGTGGATTTGTCGGACACGGTCGGGAGACCTGTCCCAAATCATATGCTTCGTTTTAAGTAAGTTTCTTTTAGAGCGCCGTTTTCGTAAGCTACACGAAGACGGCGCACGTGTTTTGTTTGGTCCTACAGATGCTTCACTATACACTAATTCAATTCGAGGAATTGCTCCGAATCGGGATAATTGGACTACTGAGTTATGGTACGGTGATAATGATGAGGAGGATCCTTTTGAATATCCTGCGGATTCTCATCCCTCAGATTGGGACCATCTTAGTGACGTCATTGACAATTTCTCCACGGGGTCAGTAAATTCACCTCCACCTCCGCCTCCTTCAGCTTCAATTCCGGGTTTATTTCCCGGACCTCCGTACACCGGGTATCGTAAATTACAGAATAATAATGGGTCTTAGTCTGAACCCAACTATAGAGGAGTTTTATTTCAAGACTTGGGTAACTCTCAACTGGATCCCATTCCAATTTTCTCACCTCCTCCTTTGGGCCCTTCTGGACCAGCTTACCCGGATCCATTTGGAGCTGGGCCGAGTAACTGGCTTGCTGAAAATTCAGGAGTTGCTCCTACCTCTCATCAACAGCAAATCGACTCTCCAACTCTGTCTCTTGGGTCCTTTTTTCCGACAGAGCCAGCCGGAGATTCAGGCTATCAGCAAGATTCCTCATTTGGAGGTTTCGAGTTCTCTCATTCCTCTCCCTCGGTTGGTAATTATCCGGAGGTTATTTTGATTGACTCGGCTACAAACTCCGCTGCACCGGCACCAGTGGCTAATGGGGTTGATTCGGTCGCGATTTCTGACAATTCTCTAGAGGTTATTCAGATTGTATCAACATCGATTTCAGTTGAATCAGCGCCGGTGATTAATTTGAATGTTACAGCTGTATCTTCCGAGGAACCAGCTCCCATGGATTGGTCTCCACAGTTCGCTCCTTCAAGCTCTGATATTTCAGATAATTCGTCCCCTCCATCCTCTCCTATTGAGGCAAACAAATCTGAGATACCTCTTCGACTCAAAATGACTCGAGGCAAGAAAAAGATATGGAAGTGGGTTAAGAATTCATGCCCTTCAAAGCGTCCTGCTTCACCTTCGGAACCAGATGCTCCTTCCCCAATCCCTTCTCCGGGCTGTCTAGCTTGTCTTAAACAGCTTAAAAAGCGTAAGGGGGCATCAGGCCAGTCACTCTCAGGCTCACCTTCGACTTCTCCTTCCGACCATGGTTCGGTGGCTCACCGTCAAGAGCCACCAGCGGATCAATACATGAATGTGGGAGCTTGGAACTGTAGGGGTATTGGTACTGCGGACTCCCCTAAAGTTCCGTACTTGTCATCTTTAGTCCGCTCCTTCTCTGTAGATATTATGTTTATTATGGAAACTTTAGTAGCAGTTGATCTAGCTGTACAAAAATTAGCCTCTCTTAGGTTTGATGGTTTTTACGGTGTAGACTCTCAGGGTCTAAGTGGAGGGTTGGTTGTGTTTTGGTTTGCCCCGCTTAGAGTTGTTCCCATAGTAGTATCTCCTAATGTAATTTTGAGTGAAATATGTACCCCAAATGATGGAATAAAATATACGGCTATTTCACCAAATGCCACTGAGTAATTTTAAAATTCATCAAATGCCATCGGACTTTTCAGAATTCACCAAATGCCACCCAGTTTTTCAAAAATTCACCGAGTGCTATTAATGACCAACGGCTGTTAACTCCGTTAGTCATTAGGGGTTAATCATGACACATGTCATGATATAATTGGTAAATTTATCTTAATTAATAAAAATTAAAAAAAAAACAAAAAATTAAAAAAAAAACCCCAAAATTTTCCCAGCCACCCCCACCACCTCCAAACCCTAGCCCCACCCTTATCTCGCCGGAAAACGGCCGACCACCACCTTAACCACCAAAAATCGGCTGGCCGACACTTTAGCGCCCCACCTGACCCACCGCCAACCCCCAAAACCACCCACACAAGGTGGTGGTTAAATCCCAATCCCCTTCCCCTGCGCGCAACGCTACCCACCGTCAAATCCCAATCGTCGGCGACCCTAAACCGACCCTAATCCCTACCCTGTCTCGACCCTAAACCGACCCCCAACCCTTACCCTGTCCCGACTCTTTCTCCACCTCGACCACCACCTGAAATCGCATCCCCTTTTGCTAAAACCCGTAACACCCAAAAATAGCCATTTACATGGGTTTTAATCCAACTTCAACAAAAAAAAAACAAACTTTACACAAATTAATTCATGGGAGAGGGGGTGGTCGAATTTTGCAAGGGACGGGGAGGGATGGTCGGATTTTGTAGGGGAGGGGGTTAGGGTGGTCTATTTGGGGATTAGGGTGGTCGGTTTTTCATGGGAGAGGGGGTTGGGGTGGTCGGTTTTCATGGGAGAGGGGTTAATGTGGCTCGAATTTTGAGGGGGAGGGGTTAGGGTGTGAAATCTGGGTGGTCGTGGTGGTTAAGGTGGTGGCCGGCCGTTTTTCGGCTAGATAAGGGTGGGGCTAGGGTTTGGCGGTGGTGGGGGTGGCTGGGAAAATTTTGGGTTTTTTTGTTAATTTTTGTTTTTTTTAATTTTTTTTTTTAAATTTTTATGAATTAATATAAATTGACCAATTATATCATGACATGTGTCATGATTAACTCCTAATGACTAACGAAGTTAACGGCCGTTGGTCATTAATGGCACTCGGTGAATTTTTTAAAAACTGGGTGGCATTTGGTGAATTCTGAAAAGTCCGATGGCATTTGGTGAATTTTTAAATTACTCAGTGGCATTTGATGAAATAGCCGTAAAATATATTTTGTTTGTGGACGGATCACCTCACCCATCGGGACGTTCTTCAGTTTGGGCTACTATTTCTAGTATTTTACAACAATATCAAAATGTGGTTTTGATAGGAGATTTTAATCAGGTTGAGTATAGTTCAGATAAAGTAGGTGGTTCTACAACTATAGTTGGTCAAACAGAATTCCAGGATTGGAAATTTGATTCGGGACTTTTGGACATTCCATTTACAGGTCCAACTTTCACTTGGACTAATGGTTTTCACAATGGGAATCCTACATTTGAACGTCTTGATAAGGCATTTGCCTCACATGATTGGTTGATTGACCATCCAGAGGCCTCAATTCTACATCAACCAATTCTCTTTTCTTCGAGAACATAAAGTTTCGGAGGGTCGTAAACCGTATAGGATTGACAATTGGTGTCTTCTTTCCAAGGAGGTGGCTAGAATTATTTATTTATCTTGGAAATTAGAGATTTCGGGCTCTCCCATGTTTTCTATTTCTCGGAAATTAGAAGGTCTTCGTTCAAAGATGCTTAATTGGTGTGTTACTCATACGAAACTCTGGGGTATCAATTGGAAAGAACTACACGATTCAATCTCTCCGGTGGCTCAGAATCTAGAATCCAAACTTCATCGCCATATTTTTCTTTCTTTAAGGGAAGAAAAGGTCAAGCATTCTCAGACAGCCTATCTCTATTGGAAGCAGCGAGCTAAAATTAAATGGGATGTGTTGGGTGATACCCACTCACAGCTTCTTTTTTCTTATGTTCAGACTCGACGTCGGAAAAACACAATTCAAGGTTTACAAACCTCTTCAGGAGATTGGACTCATGATCAAGAGAATATCCGCACTATCTTATTTGATTACTTTTCCTCTCTTTATAGGAGTTCTCAACCTCCTGTTGAGATTCCCGAGTTTGATTGGTCGACTCTGAATATGCCTTGTCTTTCGGATAATGAAAAATCTGATCTTATGGTTCCTTTCTCTGCTTTGGAGATCAAGAAAGCTATGTTTAGTATCGATGATTCTAAATCCCCGAGACCAGACAGTTTTACTTCTGCGTTCTTTAAGTCTCATTGGTCCGTTGTTGGCCCCTCGGTAATTAATGCTATTCAGTATTTCTTTCTTCATGGACATATGCTTAAGGAATGGAATCGTACATTTATTGTTCTTATTCCGAAAGTGGATCATCCTCAACAGCCTTCTCAATTTCGGCCAATAGGGTTATGCAATGTTCTTTATAAATGCATAGCCAAATGCCTATCTTCTCGACTTCGGAAGGTTCTTCCTTCCCTTATTTCCGATTGCTAGAATGCTTTTGTCCCTGGTCGTCTTATGTCGGATAATGGTCTTCTAGCTCATGAAGCTCTCACATATATGAATCATTTACGGGGTCGTACTATGGCAGCTGCTCTTAAGCTTGACATGAACAAAGCTTATGATAGAATTAGTTGGCAGTTTCTATGGCAGGTTCTTCAGCAGTTTGGTTTTCCCCCCTATTGGATTCATATTATTCAGCAATGTGTATCTTCAGTTTCCTATCAGATTCTTGTTATTGGCAACCCAACAAAGGTTTTTCGGCCTTTGTGTGGACTTCGTCGGGGGGATCCTCTTTCTTCATATTTATTCGTTCTCTGCATGGAAATTTTCTCGGCTATGATTACTCAGGCAGAGAGAACTGGCCTATTTAAAGGGATTAAAGTTTATCGTTATGCTCCGTCTGTCTCTCATCTGTTTTTTGCAGATGATTCTCTACTTTTCTTCCAGCCTTCTTCTCAAGCCTGTTCCAATGCTCTTGGAGTGGTTCGCCAGTTTTGCGATCTTTCAGGACAGATGATAAATTTACAGAAATCATTTGTTCGCTTTAGTCCTAATGTACCAGAGGATTACAAGGATTATTTAGCTTCTTCTCTGTAGTTTAAAGTTCTTCCTTCTATTGGTTCCTATTTAGGTCTTCCTGTTGATATGGGGAGAAACAAGTGCACCGCTTTTCAGCCTCTTGTCGATAAAATAGTCTCTCGTTTGGCAAGCTTTGCTTCGTTGCATCTTTCAGCGGCTGCGAAATTGGTTGTAATCAACTCAGTCTTGATTGCTTCTCTTAACCATATCCTTTCAGTCTTTCAGATTCCGTCTTCTATTATAAACAAAATCAATAACCTCCTAGTCAGATTTTGGTGGAAGACAGATAATCACTCCAGGGGTCTAGCTCTCACTCCATCTTCGGTTTTGTTTACTCCAAAAGGTTTGGGTGGTCTGGGTATTCGGCATTTGGGTATTTTCAATTCTGCTCTTCTTGCTCGACAATCCTGGCGTATTATGCAGAATCCACAACTTCTGGTTTCTCGGGTCCTTCGAGCCAAGTATCCATCTCTTTTGCATCTCCGTTCTGACGGTTGCCCTTCTAATCCGTCTTGGGGGTGCCGGAGTATTCTTCATGGTTTCCAGGTCTTGAAGACTGGTCTCAGTTGGAAGATTGGCAATGGTTCACAGGTTCGTATTCTTCAGGATTCTTGGGTGCCTGGTTCTCCTGTGTACTTTAAGGATTCCTTTGCTGGTTTGGTTCAGCCGATTCTAGTGTCTTCTCTTTTGGATCCTATTTCTAATGCTTGGGATCCTACTTTAATTCATGCTTTGTTCCCGCTGACCATTGCCTCCAAAATTCTAAGTCTTGAGCGTCCTCCGAAGCCTATGGATGATTATGTTTATTGGAAATACTCTAAGGATGGTGTTTTTTCTACCAAATCAGCTTATGCTCGGTTAATTGCTTCGTCGGAGTGGTTTCATCCAAATATTCCTTCTAGCAATTCTCTGAGTTGGAGTAAGCTGTGGGCTTTACCTATTTTGCCCAAATGGAAACTCTTTATGTGGAAAATTTTTCACAACGCTCTTCCTACAGCAGATATTTTAAGGATTAAGGGTCGTCCGGTTGATCCTTCTTGTTCCTTTTGTCTTCAGGCCCCCGGAGTCTATCGACCGTACTTGTTCCTTCACTGTTCTTTTACCCGTAGACTTTGGTTATGTGGTCCTCTAGGTATTCGGGTTCCTCACTCTGACAGTTCCTTTCATCAGTGGTTCAGTTCTTTACTATTCTCCATTATATCTTTAAAGAATTATTGGGATGGTTTGGATTCTATTTTGTCTTTTGCTTGGGCCATTTGGATTCTTCGAAATCATATTCGATTCAAACAGGCGAGTTGTTCCCCACAAGTAGTTTTTCAAGTTGCTCAAGAATGGACTCTTCGGAGTCAGGCGGCTAGGGAATTCTCTCCCTTTGATAACTCTCCTCCCCCTGGTTTCAGTTCTCAAGATCATTCCTTTCATCTTGTGGGGAATACTGGTATTTCTCCTTCTGTTTCTCTTATTGTGGATGGGGCCTGGGATTCAAAAGATTGTCGAGCAGGAATTGGTTGGTGTTTTTATTCCCTTGAAACAGCTACCTGTTTAGGTGGAGCGGCTCGGGCCTGTTTTGCGCTTTCGGCTTTTCAGACAGAACTCCAAGCTTGTCTTTTTGGCCTCAAGATGGCCCTCCACCGTGGTTTTTCTCGGATCATTCTTCGCACGGGCTGTATGTTATCGGTTTCCATTCTGTCTCGACCATGGGAGGATATTTCTACTTTTTGGATCCAACAACTTCGGGACATCCTTTCTTCTTTTGAAGTCTGTATCGTTCAGAAGCTTCCTAGAGATGTTGTTCTTCCAGCTCAGCTTTTGGCTACCTCAGCTAGAAGACATCAGATAATTAGCTATTTGTATTAGTTTGTGTTCGTTTTGAGTTGCATTTTATCAAAAAAAAAAAAGAAAAAAAAAAGTAATAGTACGTTCTATTAAACTTCTAATGTAGAAAAAGGCAAAAACAAAACCAAGTCAAAACTTGAGATTAAAAAGAAAGAAAGACATACATACATTGTTTACAAAGTCAACTTGATTATGATCGGCTTTGTAAAGATAGTGAACAATATCTTTGAAAATCGGGCTAAGAGGAATTGTTTGATCCATCCAAACTCCATTGGCATAACTCATCTTGGGACCACCATCGGAGCTGCCGTCGGCAAAGATAAGCGGGACAAGATCGTAACAAAGTTTGTTGAGATCATAGGAGGAATGAGCCTTGAGAAAGGAAAGAAGCTGATCAAGAGTTGCCCCGGACGAACCAGCAGTGATCAAACTCAGCACAACATCAAGTGATAGAGGTGAGACAACCAAGTTGGTGTTCTTCGCCTCGGTTGAGGACAACACTCTTCCGGTGATTGTCAATGAGACGTCGGTTTGGTTGTTGAGTGATTGCTGAAGTTCCATTAATTATTTTGGTATGGGCAAACATAATGGGAAAGGATTGAAAGTGTATTTATATTTTGTTTTATTTTTGACAGGAATGTCTAGTTTTCATTGATAATACAAAGGAGAGCCGGTCTCACGATCGATATTGAAATTGCCTTTAGGAAAATTTCTACTCTGTTTTTTAAAGAATAATATATTATCAGGAACTCTTCATACTTTCTCCGTTTTTTTAAGTTTACACCATTGAATTTCTGATTACTACATACTATATAATTACAAATTATATTTTGACTAGTTTTTGTAACTTTTAGCTACCACTAACATAGTCAAGTTGTATCTTTTCTAAATCATATCAATATATATAAATATTTTATTAATATCATAATTTTATAATATTGAAAATTAGAAATATTAATCGTTAAAATAGTACTCACTCCATCCCATTTTTTACATTCCTGTTTGTAAAATTACACGGGAATTAAAAAATTAAGAATAAAACAAATAACAATGATGCAAAACACAAGGGGAAGTACAAACACATTAAATGATGTCTTTGAGTAAAATAAAGATAAATTAATATTTAATGATGCCATGTCATAATCTTTTGCAAGAAAAAAAAAAAAAAAAAAAAAAAAAAGAGACCAATATCATGCTCCTATTGGAAAATTAAGAACCAATCATATTCATCTAAATTTAGGCACAAGGATTCTCAAATTTTTTTTAGGGGGAAAATAAAAGTGAGAATAGAAAAATAAGAGTGAGCATTAATTACAAAATAGAAAAATAGGGATAATTTGGGATATTTGGAAAGAAAATTACTTACTAAAAAAGGAAAGGAGGAATGTAATTTTGAAATAACAAAAAAAAAAAAGCAGAAATGTAAAAAAAGGAACGGAGGGAGTACATTGACAGTGTAATAAAAGAAAAAGAAATATGTCAACTAAAAAACGTAGGTAGCATGAGTATATCGCGAGACCAACAATCCAATGTATTATGAAATAAAATTATATTATACACTGTCAAATATATATATATATATATATATATATATATATATATATATATATATATATATATATATATATATATATATATATATATATATATATATTAGTTATACTTTGGGCGGCATTATTAGCATATATTGTACAATCTTAGCTTGTTTATTTGTCTAAACCAAAAGTGATGGATCTTCAACAATCAATCACCAACCAAACGGACGTCTCATTGACAATCACCGAAAGCGTGTTGTCATCAGACGAGGCTAAGAAAACCAACTTGGTCATCTCACCTCTATCACTTCATGTTGTGCAGAGCTTGATCACTGCCGGAGCGTCCGGCTTAGCTCTTGATCAACTTCTCTCTTTTCTCAAATCTCTTTCCTCCAATAATCTCAACAAACTATGTTCGGAGGTTGTAGCACACGTCTTCGCCGACGGAAGTGCCGTCGGTGGGCCGAAGCTGAACTATGCTAATGGAGTTTGGGTGGATCAAACGCTTCCTCTTTTGCCAAATTTTAAACATGTCATTGATCATCTTTACAAAGCTGAATCTAATCCAGTTGACTTTGTCAACAATGTATGTCTTTCTTTCTTTTTCTATTCTAAAGTTTTTAATTGAATTGTCTTAATCTTTGTCTTTTTCTAAAATTAGCTAGACTAGTCTTATATGCACGCGATATGAATTAAAATCTCAATCCAATTTTAAACATGCTACAAGCCTACACCTCCGATATTTTAATTTGCGCCATTTTTTTTTCTCAACTATAGTGTCTTCTTTACAATCTTTCAGACAAAATTTAAATTTGACAACTTAGATAAATTTTAAAATTAGAAATTTTACAAAAAAAAAAAAATCACCTTTTTATAACAAATATTTTGCAATAAGCTACCTTATAATTTTATTTATTTATTTATTTATTTATTTTTGCAATGACATACCTTCATCATTTTATTTTTTACAATGACACACCTTAATTAATTTTTTTTTTGTAATGACACACCCACCTTTGGCCTGTAAAGAGCGTTTGACCCTATTTCGCGGCGTTGGCCCAATCACGTGCGAGGTATGTGACCTCTTAAAACCACTCTCCTAATACGCCACCACATAGCCACTGAAATCACCTTACCCACCCCATCGAAGCTGGCTTACCCACCCACCACCACTGAAACCAGGCCACGCACACAAACTCGATCTTTCTCTCTCTCTCTAAATTTACCCAAATTTTCAGCCACCACCCCCTTTTATTTGACACCGCCGCTACCTTCTCTTGCCACCACCTCTGTCGCTGCCTTTTCCTTGCCACCACCTCCCCCTTCTTTCTAAGGTAGTTGAGGTCGATTGACGATGATGGTTTACGAGACTGGGATAGCGTATGTGTGGGTTTTTTGTGGTAATGGTGGGGTGGGTAAGAGATGAATGTCCTAGTGGTGGTGGGGTGGGTAAGGCAGTTTTGGATTTCTTATAGTAAAAAAGAAAAAGGACATGCTATATTCGAAACGAAAAAAATATAGTTTCGGTGCCGTTTTGGTGGGTGGCGTAGTTGGAGATTGATTTTAAGAGGTCACGTGCAAGGCATGCACGTGGTCCGAAACGAAAAAAATATAGTTTCGATGCCGTTTTGGTGGGTGGCGTAGTCGGAGATTGATTTTAAGAGGTCATGTGCAAGGCATGTACGTGGTCCGGTCAACGTCGGCAAAACAGGTATTCCTGCCAAAGGTTTGTGATTGCAAAAAAATTGATTAAGCTAAGGTGTATCATTGTGAAAAAATAATTATAAAGTTGTTTCTTGCAAAAAAATTTACTTATATAAGGTGGTTTTTTCAAAATTTCCTTTAATACTTGAAGCCCTCTCAATGATTTGGTATCTAATTTTGTTAGGTCCAGTATGATCTTTTATGATATTTTTTAAATGCATAACTTTTAATAAATTTTAGGGAAATTCTCAATGGTAATCATCAGTTTTTTTTATTTTTCTCAATGGTAAACAACCAAAATTCCAATTATCTTTGGTAATCATAATATATTAATACATATTAACTATGACATTAATGTTATATTTTGATAAAATTCTTTAACTAGGGTTAGTTTTATTATTTTAATAATTAAATTATTTTTTAAAAAAAAAAAAACCACCACTCATCCCCACTAGCAATGCTAAGCAGCCACCCCACGCACCATCCCTCCACCCACGCACCATTCCTCCACGTGCTCCCTAACCACCCCCTGGCCGCCGGCGCCCCCAAACCCCTCCACCATTGCATCGGCGCCGCACTGAAGCCCCCTCCCTGACGCGTATCCCTTCCCCCAATTTACCTAATTCCTTCCAAGAAACCCCCTTCCTCCCCCCACAAATCCCCCTAAAACCATCACCCCAACCTTAAAAAACCCTAAATGGACCTCCCTCACCGTCACTAGGGTTCCAGTTAGGGTATTTTGAGGATTGGAGATGGTTTTTGGAGGGTTTCGTGGGGGTAGGGAGGGCGGATTGGTGGTTAAAGAGGAAGAGGGTGATGCGACGAGGGGAGAGCAGATGAGGTGCCGACGCTTGGGTTTCTAGGTGCAGTCGGCGGCGCGTAGGGCTGGGCATGGGTGGATCGGAGGAAGGAGGTTGGCTTGCTGGGTTGGGGAAAAATGGGTGGTGTTTTTTTTTTTCTAAAAAAAATATCTTTAAAATAATCTAAATGTTAAAAAATTATAAAAAAAACTAACCCTAGTTAAAGATTTTAACCATAGTATATCTTTAGTGATATGATTAATATATAATAAAAATTCATGATTACCAAAGATAATTGGAATTTTGGTTGTTTACCATTGAGAAAAATAAAAAACTGATGATTACCATTGAGAATTTCCCTAAATTTTATTTATGGAGAAGAGTACTTTCATGAATTATTAGTCATAGGCATCAACATAAAGGTTAATACCCCTCTACATGATATTATTTTCCAATTTATTATTATTATTTTTTCCAATAATGCAAATATGGTGATTGATGTTATTATTTTATATATTAAGATTGTGATTTTCTTTTGGCAAGATTTTAATTTGTACCTTTTTCTTTTTTCTTTTTTTTTTTTTTTTTTGTTTGTTTTGAAAAACCCAGAGAGGGCTTAGACTAGAATATCATTAGCAGCAACAGCAGAAATTCGTGGTGGGATTACATTACGCCACACTCGTTTACCCACATCCCAAGGTTGATAGTGAGCCAACTCGTGCGCTACCTTATTGCCACCATGTTTAACAAAAGACCAAACTACACTAGAAAAGTTAAAAGCAAGAGCTACAATATCATCTAAAATTAGGTGAAAATGGCTGGTTCCTTGAATTTTGTTGCGCAGAGCATCAACTACCTGCAGACAATCACTTTCAATCACAATATCGCTTAACCCAGTTTCAAGCGCCACCTTCATTCCCCAAAAAACAGCCTTAGCTTCAGCAATTTTTGTATCCCAAATTTCAGCAAACTGAACAGCAGCACAGCAAGTAATCTCTCCCCTGTCATCTATGCAGACCACCCCAATCCCCGATCCCACTTCGCCCAACAAGCCAGCATCAACATTCACTTTTGCAAGCCCTGTATCAGGAGGCTTCCAACCTGCAGCATCAGTCCTTCCATCAGCCCTCCCTCCACCCTTCTTCATCTCAACTCCACGCAACTCCTCGCATACCTTCCTAGCATAACTCAGAACACTACTCGGTTCCAATTTTTCACCCAGCAACACCGCTTTATTTCTAGCATTCCATATTGCCCAGCTCAAGGTAATTATCTCCTCCACCTCATGCTCCTCAAACTCTTTTATGCACCATTCCCACCAATCAATCAATGAAGCAAAACTGCCTTCCAACACTTTGGAGAAAGTGCTGCACAACCAAATTTCTCTAGCAAGGTTGCACTCCCGCAAAGCATGAATCGTGGTTTCATTCTCCCTCCCACAGATGCAGCAAGTCGCGTCAAAGGTCTGAATTCGACTATTAATGCCTCTAAGAGTCGGGATAGCATTCTGACAAGCCCTCCAAGCGAAGATCTTTACTCTTGGGAGTACATGAAGGCTCAAGATTTTGCCCCAAAAATTATTCACCATAGAGGGTGCTTCCTCCTCCTTCAACCACTCATCATTAATCAAGGCTCTGTAAGCAGACCGAAACGAGTACACCCCGTCTTTTTAAAGGTCCCAATAAATGCAATCTGAAGGCAATCTACTGCTCAATGGTATGCTTAAAATTCTGTCCTTCTCAAACGGTAAGAACAGTTGGGAAAGGAGCTCCACATTCCAACTACACGTTTCAGAATTTATAAGCTCATTCACCTTCATCTGCGCATCATTAATACCCCTAGGGGATAGCAACCTGCGGCTTTGTGTGCCAGGGATCCAAGAATCATCCCACACACCAATGTTTGCGCCATTCCCCACTCTCCAACAGATACCTCTACGCAATACCCACTTTGACTCCCAAATACCCCTCCATGTGTAACTAGGGGAAGTACCCAATTGAGAATCCATAAAATTCGAATTTGGGTAATGTTTACCCCGAAGGACTTGTTCAAGCAAGCTGCCCGGCTTAAAAATTAACCTTATTAAATATTTAATAAAATTCTTATAAATAGTGCATGGATAATTATAAACCTAAACATATTCTTTTACATATTTGCCCTCATTTAACTTTAAAAGCTTTAACGATGTCTCTTGAATGCCCTAAATTAATTAATTATTTGTAAAGAAAGTTGTGTTTATTTCAATATTAAAAGTCATCTTTTAGTCATCTACCAAGTAATTATTACCAGGTCACCCTTGTAATATCTACCAAGTAAAGAACCCTTGTAATATCTACCAAGCTAATTAACCTCTAACAGTAGCCGAGTAACCCCTATAATAATGACAAAGTACTCCTATAACACTAACAAATTAACCCCCGTATAATGCCTGTCACTCGTTGTGACCGATTACATATAAAAATTTGATGTATTGATACAAAATATTCAAAATCAATTTTAATATATATGGAATACAATAATTAAAGAGTATATAATTGTGTGATGTCTTATTTAATTTATCAATTTGTCTCATTAATAAGTACTTAAAGTTTATTTAACATATTTAGTATATATTTCTAGAACTCGATAGTTTTTTACCGTTCCCTTGCTTAATTTAAGTAATTATACTAAAGTTTTAAATATTGCACGCTACACAACATCCAACACGTTTAAATATTGCACAACATCTAACATTAAACACCTTTAGATATATATAATTAATTATAATAAAATATTATGTAAGTAGACATGTGGTATAAAGACCAGCAATAATATATTTTTTCTTAATTTAACCATAGTTTAAAGGGGGAGGCTACCATTTCATTAAGGTCAAATGGGGTCAATTTGTATTAAAATGGGAGGGCCACTATATTTTAATGCACCACAAATACAGGGCCGCCATTAATCATATACTTCCTCCGTTACGAATTGCCACAAATGAGAAGTTTGATGCATCAAGAACAATGGAAGGTGATTTCTTTCTTTTAAATGGTGACTCAGTTAAAGTTCCCTTTATGACTAGCTACAAAGAGCAATACATCAAAACTTTTGATGACTTCAAAGTCCTTCGTTTACCTTACAAGCAAGGAGAAGACAAGCGCCAATTTTCTATGTATATCTTTCTTCCAAATGTAAAAGACGGGCTTTCAAACTTGGTACAAAAAGTATGCTCTCGAGATGGTTTTGTGAATAATAACCTTGTACATTGCGAAAAAGTATTAGTTGATGATTTCAGGCTCCCTAAATTTAAGATTTCGTTTGGATTTGAAGCTTCTGAGGTTCTAAAAAACTTAGGAGTTGAGTTGCCCTTTATGGGAGGCGGACTCATGAAAGTAATAGACTCATATGAAGCTAAATATCTGTATGTTTCAAGCATTATCCAGAAATCCTTTATTGAAATCAATGAGGAAGGTACTGAGGCTGCTGCTGCTACTGCTATTCAAGCTAGTGTGCAATGTTTGATGATTCCTAAGGTAGTAGATTTTGTGGCTTATCATCCATTCATGTTTCTTATAAGAGAAGGCATAACGGGAGCTGTGTTATTTACTGGACACATAATTAATCCTCTCTCATGTTAAAATTTTAAACTTAATCAACCCCATACAAAATATATTTCCTTGACCATATAATAACTACCTAATTTACTTATAATTTTCAATAAATGAGTATTATTTGTGACATTTGCGCTTTTGTTTTTTTTTTTTTTAGTGGTTCATTTATGTGTACTATTGTGCGTATGATATGTAATTCGCCCAAGATTTTGGTGTCATGCTTGTTATAAAGGATTGAGAGTTAGATCCCAACTTTAATGATATGATAATGCCCAATAAAATTTTTATATACTTGTATTACCTCCAATTTTGTTCCTTCTACGCTTGTACAACTATTATTTATTCCCTTTCAAAAAAGAAAAAAAAAAACTAAAACTGTTATTTATTTTGTTCAATCTAGTTCTACATTATTCTATTGGAAAATTGTAAGGGACATATATGTTCACTATTTTGTCTGGAAGTACCTTATATGTTTAAAGTGATCTAAAATGATCTTATAAGTTTATTTTATTTGTTGATTGGGGGGACCTTGAAGTCGAAATCCGACAATAATTGATTTTTTTTCTTCGACCTTGACCCCTCGTGTGACCTTAAAAAATGACCTTCTTTTCTTTGTTTTCAATGATTTTTCTCAAATTCCTGTATTTTGATTTGTGGTATTTGGAAATTAGAAGAGAGAATGAGGAATTGGAGGAAAATCGTAGGAAAAAAAAAAGCGGGTCATTGTTAAGGTTGTTGAGAGGTCAACGTCGAAGAAAAAAGTCAATTATTGCAGGATTCTAACCTCAAGGCCCCCCCCCCAAAAAAAAAACAAAATAAACTTATAAGGTCCTTTTAGATCACTTTATACATATAAGTTCCGTCTAGACAAAATAATGAACATATATGTCTCGTTTAGACAAAATTTTCTATTCTATTTAAGCAAATTAAATACCTTTTGCTCTCTTGATCACTTAACCCACTTATATACTCCATTTCATAATGTAAGGTATGGATAAAACTCGTACATCCCTTAAGATATACTTAGAAAGACTAGGTAAATTTTTAATTTTTAGATTTTTAAAAAAGGACTATTGGTGAAGAAGCATTAAGAGCAATTACAAACATACAGACAATCGGTTTTGGAAAAAAAAAAAAAAACAATCATTTATATATGAGTCGTCAGTTGTGCAGTATAGATAATGGTCATATATGCACGCTCAATACATATATAGCTAGCTATGTAATTGTCTGGGATTGACATAAATACATAATTAAGGGCATGTTCAGCAAAATATAGTTGTGAAGGTAATTGTAAATGTGGAGATAATTGTGAGCTGTGAAAATAGTTGTTAGCTGTCAACAAGCTGCTAGCTGTGAAAAAAAAGATAATTTAGGTATGATTGTTCGGTAAAGTAGTGGTTGACTAGCTGTTACATTTAAGAATCATTATTTTATTTTTAAAATTATACATTAAATTTTCAAAATCTACTTCAAAAGCTACCTCTAATTTCAAAAGCTAATAATCCTAGCTTTTAATAAAAGGTAACTCCACCACTAAAAGCCACCATTAAAAGCTACTTGAACCATTACTTTGCCAAACACTCACATTTTTTGTTGAGTAGTGGTTTGACTTAATCAAACCACTAAAAGCTACCTAAAGGCTACTCAAAAGCTAGCGCCGAACACGCCCTAAATGTCATTGCTAACTATACGCTTATGGCATAGATGAGTTATCAATGTATGGGATTGATTCACACTCAAATTAAACTCGAAAATTTCAACTTTCAAGAGGATTCACCACATGTCCAGTGAATAGCACAGTTTTCTCGTATAAAAAACATGAATGGATGATTAGCCACGAAGTCCAATGTTTCATATGTTCTTAAGCACAAATATTTTCATTTAGCAAAAGTAGCAGCAACAATTCAGTACCTTCCTCATTGATTTAAATAAAAGATTTTTGTTTAATGCTTCAAACGTATAATTTTTAAGCTTGGGGTGAGTCTGTCAATTCAGTGAAGCCACCCGCCCTAAAGGGAAGTTCTAGTCCTAAGCCCTTGAGAATCTCAGAAGCTTCAAATCCAAACGAAGTCTTGAACTTAGGAAGCTTAAAATTACCCACTTTAACTTTTCTGAATAGAAGATGTATGTTCATTTACGATTGCAGGTTGAGAGCTTACTCTATGTACCAAGGCTGGAAGCCCATCTTTCACATCAGGAAGAAAGAAATACATGGAAAATTGGCGCTTGTCTTCTCCTTGTTTATCAGGTTGCTAGGTCTAGGACTTTGAAATCCTTCAAAAGCTTTGATGCATTGCTTGTTTTTGGTGGTCATAAAAGGCACCTTAACTAAGCTACCATTAAGAAGGTAAAAGTCACCTTCCTTTGTTAGTAATGCATCAAATTTCTCATACTATGCACCCTTGAAGTAAATTGTGTTTGTCAAGTTAAGTCTAGTTTCATTATCAACAGAATCAGGAGATAATTAGAGGTGTCAATTCGGATAATCGGATGGAGTTTGGGTCGGGTCTATTCAGGTCGGATATTTTCGGTTCAAAATAATTTAATACATCTTTCATACTTCCTCCGTTTTTTTATTATTGCACCATAGGGGTTGAGTACAAATATTTTGGTAGTGGAAAAAAGTAAGAGAGAAAAAAGTAAAAATACAAAATTGTCCATGTGACATATTGATAAACTAAAAAGTAAGGGCCTGTTCATATTTACTGAACTGAACTGATTGGAACTGAACTGAACTGAACTAAGCTGAAATGAATATTTTATGAGAGAGGGAAATTAAGAGCTGAACTGATTGAAACTGAACTGAACTGAACTGAACTGGACTGAAAATAAGTAAATATGAACAGGCCCTAAGTGTGAAAAAGTAAGAGTATGTTGGGTATTTGTAGTGTGTACACAAATAATTTTTTTCCTAAAGAGGAAATGATGCAATATTTATGAAACTTCCTAAAAAGACAAGTGATGCAATAATAAAAGAACGGAGGAAGTATATTTTATAGGGTTTTTTGTCAAAAACTACCTATTAAAAGCCATTTTTGTAAGAAACTACCTAATAAAAAAAATGTTGTACTACCTATTAAAACAAAAATGTGAAAAAACACTATCCTTAATCGGATTTTCACCATTAACTAATTTCTCCGACGTTAATTTCTCTGGCGTTACCCATGTGCCGATCACGTTACCTTTTAAAACCATTTTCTCCATGCCCTACCAGCAATGCCACCTCCTACACTACTGCCCCACCACCGCTTCATTTCGACCCACCACAACTACACCCCTAACTGCCACAAAACATCCCAAAAACCACCCTCACGCATCCCCACAACCGGGCCAACACAAACCCTCACTCCTTCGCAATTTCTCATTGCACTTTCGCATGCCATCACGGCAGCACCACTCCAGCACACTCCCCTCTCTACCTCCTTACGTCTCACCAACTGCCATTGAAGCGAATAGCGTGGCAACAAAACACACCGACATTAGTTCTAGCGATTCAACCCACAAAACTAGCAACAATTAATTAAAAAGAAGATGAAATTGTGTATGTTGGTGTTGGTGGGAAATTAAGTAACCCACATTATTGTACCCAGCCGCCAATTTCAGCCACCAACACCTTAATGACCCAAAATGCTTATTGTCAAATTAAAGATGGGGAAGATGAAAAACGCTTGGGAATGAGAAATTAAGGGATATAACATATAAATATATGATAATGAGACTGAGCTATTCGTGAACTATTTGAGCTTGGTTCGGTCAAAGCTCTGTTCGACGAGGCTCGACTCGAGTTTGAGATCGGCTCGGAACTGATTAGAGCTGAACTGAACTGAATTAAGTTGAAGTGAACAGACCCTTATTTATAATAATATTAACACTGTTGTTCAATAACTAAAAATAAAAACCACTACCAGAAAAATGTCTTTTCGTAGCGCTTATTTCGTAGTGATTGTACATTCGCTACAATATGCAAGTCTGTTTGTGAATTAATTAAGGAAGTCGTATCATTTTACAATCGCCATGGTTTTCCCATATAAAATCGATGCAGAAAACATAATAATACATATCCATAATATATATATATATATATTGGAACGGGTACATGTATAGATTTTATATATGTGTGATAGATGTAGACGCAATCATTCAGTTGAGATGGGGAAGCTCTAACTGTGAGACAATGTAAGGCATCAAAATAGCCTTAAAATATAGCACTTAGAAAGACAGCAATTACAAACAATGGTTTATAAATGAGTCAGTTAGGTATTGATATATTGATAATGGTCATGTACGCACAATACAAATATTGTTACGTAATTGTCTGGGAGCGAAAGAAATAAATATATAATTAAATTAAGGATATTTTGTGAAAAATTACCTTTTAAATTTTGAATTTAGCGGAAAACTACCCTAAAAACAAAATGTTGTAATTAATAACCTTATAAAGTATAAAATGTTGTAATTAATAACTACCTTATAAAGTATAAAATGTTATAATTGACTACCTCCCACCGGAATAACACATTTGATTTTTATTTTCCGGTGTTGACCATGTCATGTGAGGGTCACATGACCCTTTAATGACTTAATCCCCTCCTTTCTCCCAAATTTTCCCGCTTTATACCAACTCTTTTCCTTAACAATACGATTATTCATATTTTATATTGTTTATTTGCAACCCCTTTGATAATTATATGGGTTGAATTGGTGTAAGACAGTAAAAGAGGGGAATTAAGTCATTAAAGGGTCACGTGACCCTCACGTACGTGACATGATCAACGTCGGGAAATAAAAGTCAAATATGTCATTCCGGTAGAAGGTAGTCAATTACAACGTTTTATATTTTATAAGGTAGTTAATTATTACAACATTTTGTTTTTAGGGTAGTTTTTCGCAAAACCTGGAGTTTAAAAGGTAGTTTTCACAAAAAAAAAAATCCTTAAATTAATGCTGCCAAATATACTAATCAAAACAAAGCATGAAATGTTTTGTGGAATAGACAAGTTTATAAATGTTTGGGATTATTATTGTTTCACACTCAAACACAAACTGAAATGACTCAGACACAAACTCAAACTTAAACGACTCAAACTCAAACTTTTCAACTCTCAAGAGGATTCACAACATGTCCAGAGAATAGCACAGCTCCAGTCACATTTTCTTTGATAAGAAACATGAATGGATGATCAGCCACAAAGTCCAATGTTTTATATCTTTTTAAACACATTAATCTCATTTTACCAGCAGTAGCAGCAGCTGCTTCGGTACCTTCCTCATTGATTTCAATAAAAGATTTCTGGTTAATGCTAGAAACATATAATTTTTTACCTTGAGGTGAGTCTGTCAATTCGGTGAGGCCACCCTCCATAAAGGGAAGTTCTAGTCCTAAGCCCTTGAGAATATCAGAAGCTTCAAATCCAAACGAAATCTTGAACTTAGGAAGCTTAAAGTCACCCACAACAACTTTTCCGAATGGAAGGTGTTCATTTAGGAAACCTGGTTGAGAGCTTAGTTTATGTACCAAGGCTAGAAGCCCATCTTTCGCATCTGGAAGGAAGAAATACATGGAAAATCGACGTTCATCTTCTCCTTGTTTATAAGGTAGGCCTAGGACTTTAAATCCGTTGAAAGCTCTGATGTATTGCTTCTTTTTGGTGGTCATAAAAGGCACCTTAACTGAGCTACCATTAAGCATGTAAAAGTCATCTTCCTTTGTTAGAAATTCATCAAATTTCTTATACCATGAACCCTTAAAGTAAATTGCGTTTGCCAAGATAAGTCTAGTTTGGTTATCAACGGAATCAGGAGACAACAACTCTTTAATAAGGCCACTAGTATGCTTCTCAGCCCAGGAATTCACATCCGCAACCACTTCAATTGCCTACAGTAATGATTGAAAACATAAATGTAACCAGTGTCCATATTAAATTAGGTTGCTATCAAAAAAGTAGTAAGCCTCGAAATAGGTAGTAGTGTATCATATATACTAATAAAATGTTTTTTTTGTAACATGTTACATCATGATATATAATCATATCAAGATCTAAGGAGGGGTTAGCTTATTCTGGTGTTGTTCCTATGTTCTTTTTTCTTCCATTATATCACGTTTACCACCACATAATTTAAATTCAATCATTATTATATCTTTAATAATTATTGAGTTATACTAAGGTCTGGTTCGCTTCATTCTATTTTTTGTAAATTGAAATTATAATTACTAATCTTAAATTATTTTTAATGAACTAAAATTATTTTTCTAAGTCTCCATTATGATTCTTGTTTAAAGTTACTGAATTTATTTGAACTAAAATTATTTTTACTGATTTTATATTATGATTATTCTTTAAAGTTATTAATTAATTTTAGGATTTTTTGTGAAAAACTACCTTTTAAACTCCAGATTTTGCGAAAAACTACCTTAAAAACAAAATGTTGTAATTAACTACCTTATAAAACTTAAAACGTTGTAATTGACTACCTTCTACCGGAATGACACATTTGACATTTATTTCCCGACATTGACCATGTCAAGTGAGGGTCACGTGACCCTTTAATGACTTAATTCCCCTCTTTTCCCCAAATTTTCCCGCTTTACACCAATTCGGACCATATAATTATCGAAGGGGTTGCAAATAAACAATATAAAATATGAATAATCGTATTGTTAAGGAAAAGAGTTGGTATAAAGCAAAAAATTTGGGAGAAAGAAGGGAATTAAGTCATTAAAGGGTCATGTGACCCTCACATGACATGGTCAACACCGGAAAATAAAAATCAAATGTATTATTCCGGTGGGAGGTAGTCAATTACAACATTTTATACTTTATAAGGTAGTTCATTACAACATTTTATACTTTATAAGGTGGTTAATTACAACATTTTGTTTTCAAGATAGTTTTTCGCAAAATTCAAAATTTAAAAGGTAGTTTTTCACAAAATATCCTTAATTTTTACACAACTAAATTTATTTGATTTAAGATCATAAATGGGTCCAACTTTTGAAAAAATTGTATTTGGGGTCTAACTTATTTTTATTTAGTTTTTGGGGTCTAACATTTTTTTTCCGACCAAATTAATTAATTCTCTTTCAAAAAGTTAGACCCTTAGTTAAAAAAGTTGGACACCTCTAGTTAACCAATGATATTTTTTTATTGGAAATTTTGTGAAAAACTACCTATTATAGTTCAGAACTTGCGAGAAACTACCTATTAAAAAAATGTTGTAATTGACTACTTAATTTTCGAAAAATGTTGTAACTTACTACCTTAAGCCGGATTATGAAGGAGTTTGATCAAAGTTCTCCGGTGTTGACTTGGTCACGTGACCATCACGTGACACTTAATGACCCTTTTCTTTCACGAAGTGTCACGTGACCAAGTCAACGCCGGAGAATTGTGGTCAAACTCCTTCATAATCCGGCGTAAAGGTAGTAAATTACAACATTTTTAAAAAATTAGGTAGTCAATTACAACTTTTTTTTAATAAGTAGTTTCTCGCAAATTCTGGATTATAAAAGATAGTTTTTCACAAAATTTCCTTTTCTATTTTTATCTTTTATTATTATTATTTAAAATCATAAAATCCGAAAGGGGAAAAAATTAAACACTTCGTCTTTTTGTCAAATTTACTGCTATGTATTATATTACTCCACCTCTGTTGATAAGTATATTAGGTGACTCGTACTTCGTAGCTTTGTCCGCCCGATCGGGCGGACATTGCCCGGTCTGACCGGGCGGAAGAAGAAGAGGTGCCTGGCAAATTCGTTGAAGAAGCTGCTCTCGCGCCCGACCGGGCGAGCCTTCGCCCGACCGGGCGAGCCTTCGCCCGATCGGGCAGACCTTGCCCGGTCTGACCGGGCGGTGGGGGTTGGATACGTTGAAGCATTCGTATGGAGTTTTCTTCTCGCGCCCGATCGGGCAGACCTTGCCCGGTCTGACCGGGCGGAGAAGGAAAAATGCGGAGACGCGGATTTTACGATTTAAAGTTATCTTTTATGTTATCTTTTTGCCCAAGTATCTTTTATTTTAGGGATTAATATAAAACCTCCCTAATATCAGTATTAGGGTTAAGAGAGACAGAGTAAGAGCCGTTCTTGAGAAATACAAGAATCATCTTTGTAATCTTTGCAGTTTATAGTGAAATCATTCGATCTCGGTGCCCGTGGACGTAGCTATCACATCGATAGTGAACCACGTAAATTCTTGGTGTTGTTCTTATTGTTTGCATTGAATTTCTTTATTGTTTTCTTGTTTGTTTTCGACCTTTGCTTCCGCTGTCGCACAACAATTGGTATCAAGAGCTCAGGTTCAATCCTTGGAGAGTTTCTTGAAGATAACAATGGCAGGAGATTCAACAATAAGAATTGAGAAGTTTACCGGGAAAAATAGTTTCGGGCTATGGCAAATTAAGATGAAGGCTCTGTTAAAACAACAGCAGATATGGCGTCCGTTGGCTCCAAAGAGTACTACTTCGGAGTCAGGAGACGGACCGACTGACTCGCAGTTAGAAGTTATGGAAGAGAAGGCACACTCTACCATATTACTTAGTCTTGATGATCAAATCATCACGGAGGTTGCTGATCAGGAAACGGCGGCTGGATTGTGGCTGAAGCTGGAGTCATTGTATATGACTAAGTCGTTGACCAACAAATTATTACTGAAACAGCGGTTGTTTAGCCTCCGGATGCAGTCAGGTACTTCCTTACGGGAACATCTAGAAAAACTTAACTCTATTTTGCTTGATTTACGTAATTTAGATGTTAAAATTGATGATGAGGATGCTGCGTTGATTTTACTTGTATCTCTACCGTCTAGCTTTGAGAATTTTGTAGAGTCTTTTGTTGTTGGTAAGGATTCTATAACCTTAGAAGAAGTGAAGGCAGCACTTCATACTAGGGAACTCAGAATGAAAGCTACGAGTGATAATGGGGATAATGGTAGTGGGTTATTTGTTAAGTCCGGAAAGTCTAAAAAGAATAAGGGGTTTAACAAGGGGAACAATGCTGGGTCGGGTGCTGGAAACGGCAAGGATGGATCTAGTAAAACTACTACTAAAACATGTTATTACTGTAAAGAACCGGGTCACTTTAGGAATAATTGTCCGGTGAGGAAAAACAAGTCCCAGGCTGCTGTAGTTGAAGAGAAACCGAATGAGAGCTATAATTCAGAGGAAGATTTAGCATTAGTCAGTTCTGCTAGGTCTGATGATTTATCTGATAACTGGGTTCTAGATTCGGGGTGTTCGTTCCATATGTGTCCACGTCGAGATTGGTTTGATACATATGAACCTCGCAATGGGGGTATGGTTATAGTCGGTAACAATGCTCCATGTAAGGTCACAGGTATTGGTTCCATGAGGTTGAGGACTGTTGATGGGCGGAGGTTAACTTTGACTAATGTACGGCATGTTCCTGCTTTAGGAAAGAATCTGATTTCATTGGGTACCCTGGATGACTTGGGGTACAATGGTGTGTTTTCAGATGGGGAGTTGTGTATTTTCAGAGGTTCTGAGTTGGTACTTAAGGGTATCAAAAGGAACACCCTCTATGTTTTTGAGGGTGTTACACTGCCTAGTTCTGCGGTTTGCGCATCTGTATCTCACCAGGAGATGACTAAGATTTGGCACATGAGGCTTGGTCATATGGGGGAGAAGGGGATGCAGCTATTGTCCAAGAGGGGTCTTCTATCCGGGGTCAAGGTTGCCAACCTTGAATTTTGTGAGCATTGTGTGTTTGGTAAGAAACACAGGTCAAAGTTCAGCAAGGGTGCTCACATTACTGATGCAGTGCTCGATTACATCCATTCAGATTGCTGGGGTCCATCTAGAGTTGAAGGTATGGGAGGTTACCACTATTTTGTGTCATTTGTTGATGACAAGTCCCGATACACATGGCTTAGGTTGCTTAAGTCAAAGGATGAGGCCTTCAAAGTTTTCAAGCAATGGAAAGCTTTGGTGGAAAATCGACAAGGAAGGAAGATCAAGAAGCTACGAACGGACAATGGGCTAGAGTTTTGCAAAGACGAGTTTAATCAGTTCTGTGCAGATGAGGGTATAGGTCGGCATCATACTGTCAGGAAGACACCACAGCAGAACGGTGTAGCAGAACGGGTTAATCAGACACTGCTAGAGAGAGTTCGATGCATGCTCTCTAATGCAGGGCTTGGGAGGAGGTACTGGAGTGAAGCTGTGTTAACAGCTTGTTATGTCATTAATAGGGGTCCTCATTCTGGAATTGATTCCAAAATTCCGTTTGAGATCTGGAGTGGTAAGTTGCCTAATTTTTCGAATTTGAAGATTTTTGGTTGTGTTGCTTATTATCATGTTATTGAGGGTAAGCTGGATCCACGAGCCAAGAAGGGGTGTTTTGTTGGGTACGGGGATGGTGTGAAGGGGTTTAGAATTTTTTCACCTTCGGAGGGTCGGGTCATTCTTAGTAGGGATGTTACTTTCGATGAAAACACCATGTATTCAATTAAAAATGCAGAGATTTCAGATTTGAGAAGGGAAGGAGACAATTTATTACAGACAGATGGGGTACTTGAGGTACATCAGTCTACCATTGCTGATTTACCTCGGGTACAATATATTGATGATGATGCTGATGTTCCAGTGCCGGGTACTCCTGAACCTGAGATTACTCCTACTCATTCTAACTCTGGGGATGAGGTGGAGCAATCTAATCAGGGGTCATCTAGTCAACCTGACACCATTCTTGAGATGCCTAAACGAGTTATCAAGAAGCCTGTTAGATTGATTGAAGAGATGGAGGGAAGAAATTGCTGTGTTGATGCGATGACAGGTTATGCATTGAGTGTAGCTGATGATGTAGAGTCATTTGAACCTGCCACATATAAACAAGCAATTAGTTGTAGTGAGTCTGCGCAATGGCTTGCCGCAATGGGTGAAGAGATGCAGTCTCTTTACAAGAACAGAGTGTGGGAACCGGTAAAGGTACCGGAAGGGAGGAAGCTTGTGGGTTGTAAATGGATTTACAAGAAGAAAGAAGGGTTGTCGGAAACTGAGCAAATACGTTTTAAGGCTAGGCTAGTTGCTAAGGGGTTCAGTCAGGTAGAAGGGGTTGACTTTGTTGAGATATTCTCACCTGTGGTTCGACATACTTCTATCCGTGTGTTATTGTCAATTGTAGCACATTTTGATCTTGAGCTGGAGCAGTTGGATGTTAAAACGGCCTTCCTTCATGGCGATTTGGAGGAGGAGATTCTGATGAAGCAGCCCGAAGGATTCGAAGCTCCTGGAAAGGAACACTATGCTTGCAGATTGCTAAAGTCATTGTATGGACTTAAGCAATCCCCCCGACAGTGGTACAAAAGATTAAAGGAGATGCTTAACTCGGAGTTTGACATGAAAGACTTGGGTGCAGCTAGGAAGATTTTGGGTATGGAGATCTACAGGGATCGGGCTAGAGGTAAGCTTTTCTTGACTCAGAAAAGCTACATTGAAAAGATTCTGTCTCGTTTTGGGATGGAAAAATCGAAGCCTATAAGTACGCCAACTACTGTTAGTTGTAAGTTGTCTTTGTCTATGTCACCTCAATCAGAGGAGGAGTTGTCTTATATGTCTAGAGTTCCATATGCAAACGCGGTTGGTTGTTTGATGTATGCTATGGTCTGTACTAGGCCGGATATTGCGCATGCTGTTAGTGTTGTAAGCAGGTTTATGGCTCGACCTGGGAGGGAACACTGGCAAGGGGTGAAAAGGATTTTTCGCTACCTGAGAGGGACAGCTGATATTGGTCTTGTGTACGGGAATGGTAAGGAATGCTTGGTCACTGGGTACAGTGATTCTGATTATGCAGCTGATGTGGATACCAGGAGGTCTGTGACTGGTTATGTGTTCACTTTGGGTGGTTCTGTGGTTAGTTGGAAGTCTACATTGCAGTCATCAGTTACGTTGTCAACTACTGAAGCTGAGTATATGGCTCTAACTTCTGCAGCTAAGGAGTCTATTTGGCTCAAAGGCCTAGTAGGTGAACTGGGTATTGCACAGGATTTTGCTACAGTGTATTGTGATAGTCTAAGTGCGATTTGCTTAGCTAAAGATCAAGTACACCATGATCGGACGAAGCACATTGATGTCAGGTATCATTTCTTACGTACTGACAAGAGGATTAAGGTGAAGAAGATTGGGACTGCTGACAACCCGGCTGATTTCTTCACTAAGCCTGTTCCGTTTAGCAAGTTTAAACATTGCTTAGACTTGCTAAATATTGATTACTACGTGATGTAGTAGGCCCTGAGGGGCGAAGTTGGGGAGCTCCTGGTGTAGGTGTGTTGGCCTTAAGGTGGAGCTTGCCCGGGGCTTGTGATGCAGGTGGAGCATTATGAGTTGTTATACTTGGAGACGAGTATGTGATGGGTCTTGGTTGAAGACTTATCGGGATGTATGGCTTATGCATGAGTCCTGCATCGGGTTTGGCTTGAGATGTTTTTTCACTATGTCTTGATGGGGTCGTTTGCTGACTACGAGTTCTCGTCAAGGTGGAGATTGTTGATAAGTATATTAGGTGACTCGTACTTCGTAGCTTTGTCCGCCCGATCGGGCGGACATTGCCCGGTCTGACCGGGCGGAAGAAGAAGAGGTGCCTGGCAAATTCGTTGAAGAAGCTGCTCTCGCGCCCGACCGGGCGAGCCTTCGCCCGACCGGGCGAGCCTTCGCCCGATCGGGCAGACCTTGCCCGGTCTGACCGGGCGGTGGGGGTTGGATACGTTGAAGCATTCGTATGGAGTTTTCTTCTCGCGCCCGATCGGGCAGACCTTGCCCGGTCTGACCGGGCGGAGAAGGAAAAATGCGGAGACGCGGATTTTACGATTTAAAGTTATCTTTTATGTTATCTTTTTGCCCAAGTATCTTTTATTTTAGGGATTAATATAAAACCTCCCTAATATCAGTATTAGGGTTAAGAGAGACAGAGTGAGAGCCGTTCTTGAGAAATACAAGAATCATCTTTGTAATCTTTGCAGTTTATAGTGAAATCATTCGATCTCGGTGCCCGTGGACGTAGCTATCACATCGATAGTGAACCACGTAAATTCTTGGTGTTGTTCTTATTGTTTGCATTGAATTTCTTTATTGTTTTCTTGTTTGTTTTCGACCTTTGCTTCCGCTGTCGCACAACAACCTCTTTATTTTTTCTTCTTTTTGTTCATTTATTCACAAACACCTAAATAGAACATGTTCCCCTCTTTCACTCTCAAGCTTTTGGACAATATTGACAACAATATGAATGAGGTTTTTAAGCCTATATACTATTATCAAGGCATAAACCTATAATAACAATGTTGGAGGATATAGGGGAGGGGGTTGATGGAAAAAATGCACAAGAAAAGACTTCCCAAAATATAGAACTTTTTTGACACAAACTAGAAGCTTAGACTTTTATTAAAGCATCAAGTAAAAAACATAGAACTTTTTAGCATTATTAAACAAAATATTGTAGTAGCTTTTAATTTTGTAGCATGTACAATACATGTACACTCTCCGGAATAATAAAAAGTGCAGTAAACAAATAAAAATAAAAATAAATAAATAAAGGAAATACAGAGTAAAAGTAAAGAAAGACATACTTTGTTGACAAAATCAACTTGATTAGAATCAGCTTTATAAAGATGATCAGCAACTTGTTTAAAGGTATGCTTAAGAGGAAGTGTTTGATCCACCCAAACTCCATTGGCATAGCTCAGCTTGGGCCCACCAATGGCGCTGCCATAGGCGAAGAGGAGTGAAACGAGTTCCGAACAAAGCTTGTTGAGATGATCGGGGGAATCGGACTTGAGAAACGACAGAAGCTGATCACGAGTCGAGCCGGATGAACCAGCAGCGATCAAACTCAGTACTACATGGAGTGAGATAGGTGACATTACCATGTTTTTGTTTTTCGCCTCATTGGACGACAACACACCTCCGGTTAGAATCAATGAGACGTCCGTTATGTCGGAGATTGATTGCTGAAGGTCCATCGATCCGTTTGGTTTGGAAGAGACAATCAATTTTTCTAATTATACTAATTAATTAGGGTTTGGAAGAGACTACCAATTTCCCTCAAATTCACTTTAAACATATCTTTATGGAAGTATTGAAGACTACTCTTTCTATATATAATTAATTTTTTTCAATATGCTAAATAAAAAAAATATAGAAATTAAAGAAGTTTTTAACAAAGACTTGTATTTAACATGAGGGTTCGTTCAATCGTTTGGCATCGCCGTGGTTTTTTGTTTTTTTATAGTATGTTATATACAGAGTATGTGACATGGACATTACAAACAAGGAAGATTGAAGAGAGTATGAATGAATTGATCTCACGATCTATCTAAATGATTAAAACTGCTCTGAAGTGATCTTAAGAGGGGAAGACTATTTCTTCTTCTCTTTTTTTTTTTAGTAAAGAGTGGAAGACTATTTCTATATTCTGTTTTATCCTTGCTATATATATATTCTATTTCTTCTATTTTGGCTTATGAATAGTGTTTTGGTTCTAAAAAGCATGAATTTCATTATTCAACAAAATAACTCAAATGCAAGTGAAATGCACATGAAATTATCTATTGACTAATTGTTGTTTACTCGATTTCACGCTTTACCGGTTATTATGGAGCAAATTCAAGTTTATCAATATGATAAACAAATTATAGTAAAGTTGTAAATAAATCAATAATTTTTTATTGAATATGGGTTCCACTGTTGTTGATATATTTACAAAAATGTCATGATAACTGGGCATTTATATTGTTTTATTTATTATTTTGTTATTTGATAAATATGAGCTTCCTCCTTATTATGCTTTTGATTAAAAAAAAAACAAAAAAAAAGGTGTAAGGCTATATATCTCTATTTCTCTCCTCACACTCTCTGTTTCTCCTCCATTTAATATGTACTCATACTCTGAGTTAACCATCGAACCAGTGTACTATAGTACTTTGTATATTATTATTATTTTTAGGGTAAAAAATATATGATTAAGACAAAATTATAAGTAAAATCATTATTACTCATTAAATCATTTTCTTTTAAAATTTTTGTAAAATAAATATAAGTAAACCGTTGTAGTAATAATAAGAATAATAGTAGTAGTAGTAGTAGTAGTAGCGGTAGTGGTGGTAGTGGTAGTAGTAGTTATGGTGGTGGTGGTGGTGGTGGTGGTGGTAGTAATAATAATAGTGGTGGTGGTGGTGGTGGTGGTAGTGGTAGTAGTAGTAGTAGTAGTAGTAGTAGTAGTAGTAGTAATAATAATAATAATAGAAATATGCTCTGCTCTGCTCGGCTCGGCTCAGCTCGGCTCTGCTTTGCTATCTTGAAATCTGCTCTACTCTGCTGAAATTTAATCTGCTGACCCCTGCTCTACTCTACCTAGAAGCTCAAAAGAACAGGGCCTACTCAGCTCCGTAAGCTCTTTATTTAATTGGTTTTGCAACTATGCAAGTCTGGAAAAGGACCTTCTCTTAGCTTCAAGCATCACCGCTACTTTTCATCTGAGCAAACTTTTATATGTACGAAGCAAAATATATGGTCCTGAGATAAAATACAAAAAGCATTCAAAGTGATTTTTCTCAACACTTTCATAAAACAAAAGTAAAGTCATTTACTCATAGTATCCAAAAGCCAAAACAAACAGTAATTATGACTATTTATTATGCAATTTACACTTTTTAACACGGGAAAAAGAAATGCAGAATGCCTGTGTTAAACTTCGTAGCTAACTATCCATTCAGGTTCCTTATAAGAGCTGACATAACCGGAGCTGCGCTAGCTATTCGCAGGGCAAGTTACTTCCTACTTCCTCCGTTCTTTTTATTTGACTCGCTTTGACTTTTATACTATTCATCACCCCTGCTTTGGCCGTCTTTTGGGAATAATAGGTAAGGACAGACATATTCATGTGAGATCTTTTTTAATCCGTCTCAATAAGTACTTGTTACTTTAGATGAACTACTACGAGAGGGGGGTAAATGGTAGTAGATTCCAATCGTGAAACTTATGCGGAAATTATTAAAAACAAAACATAAAAGGAACTTAAAGAACACAGCAAGTTTTACGAGGAAACCATCCAGTGCCTAGCTGGAAGTAAAACCTCGGCCCTATTGGGACTTATAAACAAATTCCACTATAATAGGCAACTCTCCTAGTACAACCTATTACACAGACCTTTGCTTTGCAAGTTCCTCCTCGGACACTTGCTAATTGATAAGAACTTATATTATCAGACCCAAGACACACTCAGGCACCTTTTTCGACCCAAGACACACTCAGGTTCCTTTCTCGACCTAAGCCATACTCAGGTTCCTTTTTCTCACTGTGCAACCCAAGACACACTCGGGGTGACTAACTACCACTCGAATTTTAGAGAATTCAAACTCATACACTCAAACGTGAATTTAAGAGAATTCACAATCTCACCCCTAAATCCAAAACACTCAAACCCATTTTCCCATTACAAGATCTCAAAGAATAACTCTAAATACATATATATGAATAAAGAGATAAAACTAATATGTTGGACACTCGAGATCTGTCTGGAACTCACTGGACGTATTGTAACCAAAACCTGATAGGAACTTTGACCAGGAGAACTGACTTAGCTTCGTGGTGAAGGATAAAACCATTAAGCATGACCACTACACTTCGTCAGCCTCAACTTTGAATGAAAACAGATGAGCATATTTATAGTACACTCGAATTATTCATTTCACCTTGAAAAAGATAAGTTTTCTGAAAAGATAAGTTTAAAAGATATTTTCTAAAAAATCAGTTTTCCGAAAATATATGCTTTTTGTTAAGAATAAAATCTGTCAATAATAATAAGATAAACTTAACACAAAATCATATTTTATTCCAATCTTATCTTTTTGTTTAAAAATACTTTTTAAACAAACTTATCTTTTTCCAAAAGGGATTTATTAGAAGATAAATATCTTTATTCAGTAAAACCAAATCCCTAAAAGATATGCAAGTATAAGGTAAATATATATATCATTAAAACCGACTTTTAACGATGTGCATACTTAAGTTCCTATTAGGTTCCTGAACTCTGACAGTCTCTGAGTTCCTGACAAGTCAGTCACTCTAATTTCATTGACTGTTTGGAGTTCACCTTGGTTCTATATAGACTTGTTCCAGATCAACTTTTATGTCCAACATACTTACATGAATCCTAGAGCAATATACTTTTATTTCTCTGTCTTCACGTTGCTTCTCTGAAACTCTTGTTCTGGAATCCTATAGTCTTGATATATTCTGGATCTTAGGGTTTGCCCCAGCATTACACCGGAACCAGGTCGTTACAACCCGTTTCGAAGTTCCTGTTAAGAAACTTCTTGAAGTTCCAATTCTGGAACTCGATCTTCTTCTAACTTTACTTGTATCCTCATGGATCTTCTAAAGTTCCTCTGTTTCAGTTCCTTCTTCAACTCTCATAGTTTACTAAACCTGCAAACATCAAAACACTAGAAAATCCTTATTAAATGAAAGTTCGCTCAATCATAACTATCATCATCAAAATCTCATAAGGGTCAACAAGTTGCCCCTTTTTGATGATGACAAACTGAGCAAACTTCTGAGAATAACAAAGTAAAGTAGAAGGTTAGTTTTTTCATTTATAAAAACAATAAAGAAAACTAAACTAAATTAAAAGACTCCTACACATACATGACCTATATATGCATAGGATACTTACCTTATGAAGCTAACATATGCAAACACATATTTACATAGTTACCTTCATGGTTCCTTGTCCATCATCATGCTTATCAACCATAACAGTTATCATTGTTCTTGTTCCTCTATTGCTTATTATATATTACTCAAGTTCCTTACATATATACTTGTCATTATTCAGGTTCCTTGTACCCTGTTCCAAGCATAACTTGTTCTTTATATGCACAACTAAACAAACACGTTAGATAGATAATCATCATTAGTTTAATTACAATCATCAAAACCTAATTACTCAACAGTACTATCATAATATGAAACTTTTATAATTTTTACTTATTGAGAAGTAAAGTTATTAATCGTTAAAGTTTTTCATTGGCAAGCGTGATAAAATAAACTTTTAAAGTAAAAAAGAACAGAGGAAGTAGTTAACAATTCTGTTCACTTAATCAAAATTTTAATTTTATTATTTTACGAAGTTACTCCAGGCATCACCCTTGCAGGGATACACCAGATTTTGCCAGACTTCAAAAACCAGTACATGAGGTATACAGCTACACATGACAAAATTCACTTGTTAAAATCTTTCAAGTGATACCTTGAGTAAGATGTATCTATTGCAGTAGGAAACATACCCAGTCGGAATGTAGGGGACCTACGTTTTGCATCTGTGCAAACTTTGATGAAAAAAAAAAGAAAAATTTGCGAGGAAGATCCTTTTATGAAAGAGGTGGTACAAAAGGTCCTTTTATCAGGATTGGGTTGTGAGGAGGGTCCTTTGACCAAACTCTGGCGTTAAATAAATTTTTCCGTCCAAAAAAAGTCACACGCATAGCACGTGACCACTTAAATGACCTTTTTTCACCTTTCCCTCTTTTCCCTCGATTTGCATTTTTTCCCCTTTCCCCCATTATTGAACCCTAATTTCATAACCCTTTTCCCCCTTTTATTTTTTCCCTTTTCTCTTTCAAGATAGTAATAATTTTAATTTTTTTTCCACAACTTGCAAGACTAAAATCTTCTTCCAATTGTAGACACCCATTTGTGTCTCCCCAAAACCAAACCCGGTGATGAGTACCTTTCACGTCGAATCATAATCGAATGAAGCGAAAGTGTGGAAAGTCTAGTGTTGCGGATAAGAAAATAGCCAATCCAGTTTGGTTGGTCCATGATATGGGTCCAATAGTAGTGTAAATAATAGAAAATTTTGTGAAAAACTACCTATTATAGTCCAGAATTTGCGAGAAACTACCTATTAAAAAAGATGTTGTAATTGACTACCTAACTTTTGAAAAATGTTGTAATTTACTAACTTACGCCGGATTGTGAAGTTTGACTAAAATTTTTCGGCGTTGACTTAGTCACGTGACACTTTAGTGACCATCACGTGGGAAAATTGTGAGAAAATTTGCGAAAGAAAAGGGTCATTAAGTGTCACGTGACCAAGTCAACGCCGGAGAATTTTGGTCATACTCCTTCATAATCCAGCGTAAGGTAGTAAATTATAACATTTTTCAAAAATTAGGTAGTCTATTACAACATTTTTTTTAATAGGTATTTTCTCGTAAATTCTGGACTATAATAGGTAGTCTTCCAAGCATATGATTCGATTTCTCTATACCTCTTTCTCATCATACGGGTCCATTTTTTAAAAAAAAGTTCACTATAACAATTTATATATAGATATTTGAATAATATTCTTTATCAAAATTAAGCATAAAAATCAATTTTATAACAAACAAAAAGAAAAAAAAAATTGGTAAAGTGGTAGAAGTAACATACTTTGTTGCAAAAATCCACTTGATTAGAAGTCGCTTTGTAAACATGATCAAGTAGTTGTTTGAAAGAGGGGTTAAGAGGAAGTTTTTGATCAACCCAAACTCCATTATCATAGCTCAACGTAGTCCCACCAACGACGCTGCCATCAGCTAAGACGAGTGATACAAGCTCTGCACATAGTTTGTTAAGTTCATCCGAGGAGTTAGCCTTAACAAACGTGAGCAGTTGGTCACGAGTTGAGCCGGATGATCCGGCTGCGATCACACTAAGGGCCTGTTCTCATTGACTGAACTCAACTGAACTGAACTAAACTGAGCTGAGCTGAACTGAACTGAACTGAAATGAATATTTTATAAGAGAAGGAAATTAGGAGCTGAACTGAACTTAACTGAGCTGAACTGAACTGAACTGAACTGAACTGAGCTGAGCTGAACTGAACTGAGCTGAGCTGAACTGAGCTGAGCTGAACTGAAATAAACTGAACTGAATTTCAACGTAAGAGAACAGGCCCTAAGTATGACATGAAGTGAGAGTGGTGAGATGTCCAAGTTTTTGTTCTTATTTGCCTCGGTTGACGACACACGGCTGGTGAGAGTCAGTGAGACGTCTACTAGGTTGGTGAATGATTGTTGAAGGTCCATTGCTAAGAACACTTAGTTATGGATAAACAACAAGTAGTAATCTTACTTTCGATAATATATGAGATTTGGTCTGATTGAGTAACTTTATAGGAGGATATTGCTTTATGAAAGAGTTCAACGTGCAACGTGCAACACACCTTCAATGAATTCCAAAACATCTATATGTAATTTTACTCCTCTAATCCTCTAGTTTTTTTTTCTAAAATTATCTTTCCTTTTTGTTTGTTCCATTTGTAATCCTCTAGTAAAGAAAGTTACTACCTCCGTCCTAAAATAAAAGGGATACTTGACTTTTTTTATCAACGTTGACCACTTTTATTGCTATACTCTAAAATAATAAGAAATTGAGATGGTATACTGTTATTTACAAAATTATTAAAATAAAATAACAATAATATATTTTTAAAAAACTAATCAAAGTCTTGAGCACCTAAATAAGCATTCCAAACAATTATGCAAATACCAGAAATGTAGTAGGGATCCAAGCCAACCAATTGAGCAGTACATTAATTCTGCTACAAATCTCTAGCTTCGAACCCTAAATTGAATATGATGGCACAATTAATAGAAATGGAAATGAAATTATTGGTAAAATCTTCGAGGCGTGAATGGGATCACTTTCCCAAAAGTTTAATTCTGACCCTATATTACAATCGGTATCACGGGAATTATTCTGGAGATACAACGAAGAACAATTACAATAACTTGTAGGATTATTGCAATTCAATGTATAAAAATGTTTGTGATTTTGTGAAAATTAACAACTAATAATAATTCTCTATGCCAAAGTGATAAGATAGAAATTTTTTTTTATCTCTCAACTTTCATTCATCATATGAGAAGTTTCTCATATATATAAGATAGTAATATGTCACTACATTTTTCAAACGTAGCAATGCATAAAGTTATGCATTAAACAATTCATTAAGACATACATTAAACAATGCATTAAGACATGTCGCATAAAGTAACAATGCATTGACTTCCAAATATTATCAAGAGATATTAAACTGAAACAATGCATTAATACATGTCTTAAACAATGTATTAAGACATGCATTAAACAATGCATTAGTCATCAGTTGAAACATAAGCTATTATGCATTAAGTAACGTAATTTTCACACTAATACAAGAGATATCAAAACCATATGTAGCGGTTGCAACATAAATAACGGCTATGTTCATATCTCCTGTTTCATATCTCCTTCCCCTATTTCACCCCATAAATCCTCAGCTTCCTCTTCTTCTTCAACAAAAACTAAAGCTTTTTTTAAAAAAAGGTGATTTGATTTAATCATCAAATTCGTCCCCAATTATTCACACAAATATTAACGGAGATTTAAGTTTCAATTCTTTCTTTTTCTCATTTTTTTTTTCCTTTATTCACTTAATATGTTAAATGATTCGGAAAATCTTTCATCCTTTCCTAACATTTTTTTAAATAAAAACGTAAATAAGGTAATTATTATTATTTCTTAATTTTTTTTACTTAAATTTCTCTTCCAATTTCCCCTGTTTCTCCAATGTCCTTTGTTGTTTCATACATCCTCGCATTTTCCGGCTCCTAAATGGCTATCCATCCACTGCTCCATCCAAACAAACCTCAAAATGTTTTAGAAAATCCAACCCTAACCCTAAACCCTAAATCCAAAACCTTAAACCCTAAACCCTAACCTTAAACTCTAAACCCTAAACCCAGCCTAAAACCATAACCCTTAACCCTAAACCCTAAACCCGTAATCCTAACCCTAAACCCTAAATCATACACCCTAAACCCTAATCCTAACCCTAACCCTAACCCTAAACCTTAACCCTAATCCCTAAACTCGAAAACCCTCAACCCTAATCCCTAAATCCTTAATCTTAAACCCTAAAGCCTACCCTAAACCCTCAACCATAACCCTAAACCCTAAACCCTTAACTCTAATCCTAAACCCAAAACCCTAAACCTTAATCCTTAAACCCTTAACCCTAAAGCCTAAACCCTAACCTTAAACCCCTAACCCTAAACCATAATTGATCATTAACCCTTAACCTGGCTTTAAACCATAAATTGACCATTAACCCTTAATCCTAAATTGATCCTTAACCCTAAACCTTAATCCATAAACCCTTAACCTTAAACCCCTAACCCTAAAGCCTAAACCCTAACACTTAACCCTATACCCTTAACCCTTAACCCTAAACCCTAAATTGATCATTAACTATTGCCAAAAAAAATTCAATTAAATTTGTATAATACATTGTGTCGGTCAAAGTATGCCTACAAAATAAGGACAGATCGGGTGTATAAGTATACTGGACGGGTAGTAATTAATAACATAAATTTTCATTCTTAAATAAAAACCTATAATCTTTAAATTTCTTACAGTTTTTTTTTTAAAAATAACAATGATAAATAACTTTTCACATCAATATAAATATAATATTCAATTTTTTTGAAAACAAGTTAAATTTATTTTCTTTCAATTGAAAACATAGGTTTTTTTTTTGTTTTTTTTTTGCAAATTATTGTTAAATTAACATTGTAACTCAAAATTAGGTTAAGTAAAATCGTGCATTACACGTGATTTAAGCTAGTTACATATTAAAATACAATCAAACTTGCTACAAATTAGAAGTTATAAAGGAATTAAAGTTACCATAAAAAGTGTTAAAGTTACCCTCAAATTGACCATCTTATAAAATACTAACCTAAGTTCGCCATATGCACAAGAATTACATGTATAAATTTAACATACTTGTATTTATTGTATTACCTCTAATTGTTTTTCGTACTACACTTTTATAACTTTTTATTTTGTTCAACCTAGTTCTACATTACTCTATCTTGGCAAAAACCTTTTGCTATATTGATCACTTAACCCACATACATAGACGGATCTAAGGGGGAGCCTACCTGCAATGCCCAAATTTTGATATTATATAAATAAAAATTCTTGTAGAAGTATTCAAGTTTTATAGTTGGCTTAGTTGGTTAGTTACTTGTTTCATAGTTTTGGAAGGTCAAGGGTTTAATTCCCCTTGTTTGCACACTTTTTTTTCTTTTTTTTTGGTGTGGATTTCTTAAACTCATATCTCTTTATGGTTTTATTATTTGAAATGCTTATAATTCCGGCCTGCGCTACAAAAAATTTCTGGATCCGCCCTTGCCCACATATATACACTCCATTTCATCATGTTACTTATACAAATATATTATATATAGATGTTACTTTTATAAACAAATGTGGCCACGCAGGCACAAGACTCACCGTTCCATGGTTAATACTTGAATTTCACTAAGTTACATTCTTTCATCTATTCTCATTCCTATTATTCGTCATCATAATAATTTTTGAAAAGATAATAAAAATACTGATGAGTATATCTTATGTGGCACTAGAATAAATGTCACATATAAGAATTTTTTATTTTATTTCATATATTTATTTTTTGTTAAGAGAAGAGATGGGATGTGGAGGATTGAAATGGCTATAGGGGTTTAGGGTGAGTACCAGAAGGCTATTTAGAGTGGCAGTGTGACTGGATCAAATCGAAGAAAGCTGAGCTCCCTAGACCCTAGCAGATGGTTTCCTCCTCCCATGACCCATGCATGGGATCCTTAAAGCTCAATACTGATGCAGCTTTCAGTGAAGATGGAAACATTGGCTTAAGGGGCGATTCTGAGAGACGAGGATAGTGATGTTCTTCTAGCTATATATATGTGTGATAGATGGAGTGGAAATCATTCAGTTGAGATTGGGGAATCTATAACTGTGAGACAAGGTATCAAAATAGCCTTAAAATATAGCACTTAGATAGACAATAGCAATATTTTTTTAGAGGACATTAATGGTAAAGAATCATTTACAGTAATTACAAACATACAAACAATGGCTTATATATGAGTCTTGAATCAGTTTGGTATTCATAATGGTCAAGCGTGCACAATAGAAATATTGTTATGTAATTGTCTGGGAACGATTGAAACAGAGGAATTCCAAGTTTATCTTCATGATTGACAAACTTTGTCAATCTAAGGGTATTTATGGTATTTCACCTTCATTAGTTGAGGATGTAATTGTCATTTCCAGCAGTTGATTGGATATAATTGCAATAACTAAGCATCCAGCATGTGCAAGCCTACGCCTTGTTGGACTTCACGGCACATGCCCACGTCTTGTTGGATTTCACTGCTTCCATCAACCATATTCTTCTGTTAGTCAAACAAACTCTTCATTAATGAATGCAAGTTTATTGACTTGTAATTACCCCACAAATGGCAGAATATGATTAAGCAAGAAGGAGGCATATTCCCTTTGTATATTTACTTTCTTCATTTGTATAAATCAACATGCAAATTTAGCTTGACTTTCAATAAAATATATTTTTTGTGTTATAGCTAGTAAATTTAATATTGTAATTCGGTTGATTTGGGAAGAAGGAGACATCTAAATTTACTTTCTTCATTTGTATAAATCAACATCTAAATTAAGTTTGTAGTTAAATTTGTAAGGTATTATATTTATCTGATTTCTTTAAAAGAAATTGTTATATATTAATCAACATCTAAGTTATTATTGTAGTTAAATTTGTAAGGTGTTATATTTATCATTTTAAAAAAATGTAATATATTAATCAACATCTAAGTTATTAATGTAGTTAAATTTGTAAGGTGTTATATTTATCTGATTTTTTTTCATTAAATTTTGGTATTTTTATTATTTTCTTATGTTACAGTTCAATGTAATTATTTATGACGAAATTGATAATGACAAATTTATGGTTTTTGTTTTGAGTTGGTGGGCATTTAGTAAGAGAAAATTTAGCAAAGGAAGCAGCCCAAAGAGATAATCTAGGCCCAGGCTCACTAAAGACACCAATGTACAATAATGTGTTGGCATTTAGTTAAAGGCTAAATGACACATAGTGCATGTTTCTTAAGGATTAAATTAAGTTTTGTTTAGGAAATAATTAATGTGTACCGAATCAAATGGAAGTCAATTGCACTCAACCAAGGTAATTGAATCACATTAAAGTCAATTTAGATGTTTATTTATATATTACAATTTAGATGTTGATTTATATATTACAATTTAAAGAAATATATTACAAACACATTCAAACAAAGCTTTTTGAATAAAGTGAAAGTCAAATGCATTTAACAATATCTAATAAAGTCATACGAAAGTCAAACACATTCCAAACAAAACAAACCTATTGAATAAAATGAAAGTCAAATACACTTAACAAAAGCTAATTGAGTCAAATGAAAGTCAATTGCACTCAAAAGAGCTAATTAAATCAAATGAAAGTCAAACTCATTCAAACATATTTTTGAATAAAATGAAAGTCAAATGCATTCGAAAAAACTAATTGAGTCAAATAAAAGTCAAACACATTCAAACAATGCATTATGAATCAAATAAAAGTCAAACACATTCAAAAAATGCATTATGAGTCAAATGAAAGTCAAACACATTAAAACAATGCTTTATGAATCAAATTAAAGTCAAACTAATTCAAATAAATCTTTTTGAATCAAATGAAAGTCAATTGCAGTCAACAAAACTAATTGAATCAAATGAAAAACAAACACATTCAAATAAGTTATTTGAATCAAATAAAAATGAAATTCATTCAACAAAGCTAATTGAATCTAATTAATGAGCTATTGTGCACAAGTTCCTTGAATTTGATGAAAGTAAAATGCATTAAAACAAACCTTTTTAAATTAAATGTAAGTCAAATGTATTCAACAAAGCTAGTTGAATCAAATGAATGTCAAACACCTAACAAACAGAGCTAATTAAATCAAATGAAAGTCAAACTCATTCAAACATATTTTAGAATAAAATGAAAGTCAAATGTATTCGACAAAGCTAATTGAGTCAAATGAAAGTTAAACACATTCAAACAATGTATTATGAATCGAATGAAAGGCAAATAAAGCCTTTTGAAATCAATTGAAAGTGAAATGCTTGAGTTGAATCAAATGAATCTAATTGAATCAAATCATAGCCACATACATTGGGATAGTGCTAGCACCGTGTTATAATTTCCCAAAGAAAATTATTTATACTTGTTCCCACATGTATTTGGAAATGGGGACACGTATGAAATTTGTTTTTAATACATACAAGTATATTTTCAAAAGTTATTACATATATTTTTACAAAGGGCTCAAATTTTTAATTTTGTTTTTTAGGTTACGCCTAAAAAAAATTAATTTCAAGTGTAAGTCTTATGCAAATGTAGTTGAATTGAATGGAATTGAAATACATTCAACAAAGCTAGTTGAATCGAATGAAAGTATGTGTGTTTATTGCGGGGATCTTTATATGGTCTTAAGCAGGCACCCCGGGCGTGGTATAAGAGGTTTGCAGATTTTGTTGCTTCTATTGGTTTTACTAATAGTAAGAGTGATAATTCCCTTTTTATTTATCGTCAGGGGAAAAATGTGGCTTACTTGCTTTTATATGTTGATGACATTATTCTTACTGCTTCTTCTGATACTCTGCGGCGTTCTATTATGTCCCTTCTTAGCTCGGAATTTTCTATGAAGGACTTGGGTCCTCTTAATTATTTTCTTGGCATGGCAGTGACAAGACATAAGGGTGGATTATTTTTGTCACAACGCAAGTATGTGGAGGAGATTATTGAGCGTGCGGGTATGTCTTCATGTAAGCCGTCGGCTACACCTATTGAGGTGAAGTCGAAGGATAGCTCTTCCGGCTCTCCTTTTTCCGACCCCACATTGTACCGTAGCCTTGCTGGGGCTCTACAGTACCTCACTTTCACGAGGCCGGATATATCATATGTGGTCCAACAGGTATGCTTACACATGCATGATCCGAAGGATATTCACATGTCTGCTCTGAAGCGGATAATCCGGTATATCCAAGGTACTCTTGACCATGGTTTGCATCTTTATCCTTCTTCTATTTCTACACTCATATCCTATACAGATGCTGATTGGGGTGGGTGTCCCGATACGAGACGATCTACCTCTGGATATTGTGTTTATTTGGGTGATAATTTGATTTCTTGGTCATCAAAACGCCAGGCTACTCTTTCTAAGTCTAGTGCAGAGGCAGAGTACAGGGGTGTTGCAAATGTTGTTCGGAGTCTTGTTGGCTACAAAATTTATTGCTTGAGTTACTTTATCCGATTAAAAAGGCTACATTGGTTTATTGTGACAATGTGAGTGCTATTTACCTTTCGGGTAATCCGGTACATCATCAGCGTACCAAGCACATTGAGATGGACATTCTATTTGTTCGTGAAAAGGTAGCTAGGGGTGAAGTTCGGGTTCTACATGTTCCTTCACGACACCAAATTGCAGACATATTCACGAAAGGACTACCACGTGTACTTTTTGAAGATTTCAGAGATAGTCTAAGCGTCTGTCCTCCTCCCGCTTTGACTACGGGGGTGTGTTAAGATAATTATGAAAATAATTATCTTGGTCAATTGTAAATATTCTAGCCTATTTTATAGCCTTGTTTATAGCCTTATTTATAGCCTTAGTTAGTGGCTTATGTGCAGCTTGTAACTTGTATATATACACTGCTATATGGAATGAAATACTCACGGATTATATTCCTTTAAAATTATTGCACAAAACTTGTAAATTATTTCATTTTTTTTGTTTTAACAAAAGGAAAATTCTATTACCTTGAAATATGGCATGTATCTAGCATCATTTGCTAATTGTCGTGGCACCTCCTTAAAACTAGGATCTCTAGGTACAAGTATATCCCTTGACATTCCATCCATAGCATATAAAACTTCTTTGAATACTCGACTCACTGTTTCGCCGGAGTGTTGAAAACGTTCTTGAGTTAATCTATTTGGGGCACCATGAGCAAGGACATACACAAATATGCCCACTTTTTCTATAATTTACATTCTATACGAGTTAAGGGTGAGAGTGGGTACTAAACTTTGCCCAAAGTTGCAAATAAGGGACTCAAGTTTCAGTTGTTGCAGTTAGAGTACTAAACTTTGTACTCTACCAGTGTAACTTGCTGTAGTCGGTAATAGATAGCTGTCATTACAGATGTTAATTTCTTTTTTTTTTGTTTGCTGGACTTGAAGTTTGAGTCTGACTGAATTAACTGAAATAACTGTCATAATACAGTTAAGTAGCAAAATAAGTACAAGAAATATACTTGTTTGAAATATAGCGATTACAATTGAATTATGATAGCTATTATACACACTATAAAAAGAATATATGCATTGTTTCATCCATCATATGCTATCCAAAACAATATGCTTCTCCATTTTGGTTGAATCTGTGAAGGAAAATAAATCAGTGAAAACATGTCAAGAGTTAGGTTAGGATATGGTAGTTCAAATTCAACAAGGTGTCACTGTGGTTTAATTGTGTCTAGGACCAGGGCTTAGAAAAAGGACAACCCTAGTAGAAGGTTTCTGGCATGTCCAGATTATGATGCAGAGACAGATACCAGGGGTTGTAAGTTCTTCAAGTGGACAGATTTTGAGCCACCAACAGATTGGCAGAGTGAGGTAATACTAGGTTTGATGCAGGTAAAAGAAATCTTGAAAAATGAGATTATTGCAATGAGGAAACAACTTTGTGAAGCCAACCAATATGGGAGGAAGTTGATGGCAGAACATACCTTGTTGAAGTTCAAAAGGGGTAGTCCAAGTTCTGCAGGTGGCAAATGTGGATCTTTATTATAATTGTTCTGGCCTTTCTTTTGTATGTTATGTATTGAAGTAGTCTTAGCTTAGTAAAAGCTTACCTTAAGAGTTTTTGCTTTTTCTTTGTCTTGCTAGGTTCTGTAATGCAATTGACATAAACTCAGTTGTTGTTGAATTGCTGATTAATAAATGAAGTTTTTGTAATGAAGTTACCTGCAATGCAAGTGTTGTTATAGTTGTTCTATCTTCCTGGATTTGTTGGCTAGAAAAGGGATAATCCTGAGTAAAAGAATAAACAGTCTTATCCCCTTCAAAATCTGAGTAGAATGCTCTATGAACAGGCTGTGGTTGTTGAACTGTTGAACTAGTATGATGTTGGTTAGATCCAGCATACATTTAAAAAAAAAATTACCAGTCAATTTAGGCAAAGCTTTTAAGTAAGTAATATGTTCATTAAGGCAGACTTATTTGCTTACAGTTGCAACTCTTTGAAACCCATTTGGGTAAGTGTAAATTCCCACTCCCCTCATACGCATTGGCAAGTGAGTGTCTGTTGGAGTGTCTCCAGTAGTTGGCTGGTGTATTGCATTGCTCCCTGGTTCTTTAGGCACATTTCTGCATCCCCTACTGTTATGACCTTGAATACACATAAACTGCAAGTCATCACAGTACGAGTTCTCCTTAACTTCCATGTACCTATAACCTCAGTTGCTTGTAGTCTTCTTTTTGTCTTGGGTCTGTGATGGATCTTTTTTAACTTTGGTGGCAGCACAAGGTCAGTACTTACTGGCCACTCCTGGGGTCCATTTAAAGGCTCTAATAGGTGTGAATAAGCCTTTAAATGCATTGCCTTTGTGAAATACTCATTCACATATGGCTCAGGGCTGTCTGAGTTACTCCATACAGCAACCACTACATGTTTACAAGGGATGCCACTCACTTTCCAAGATCTACAGCTGCAAGTCCTAGCAGATAGGTTAACAACAAACTTGTCTTGAGTTTCACCCTCCCTTAAACCATAACAAAACCCCCCATCCCAGTAGGAATTCCAACCCCTTGCCCATATTTTGGATCTTTCTAATTTCTGTTGGATCCTAGGGCAAAGCTGAATTTGTTTTTTGGCAATTTGATCCCTTTTCTTGTGCAGCCTATCCATTAAACCCTCCCTTATATCCTCTAACATTGTTATGATGGGTTTATGTCTAGAGTTTATAATGTAAGCATTAAATACCTCACTCATGTTGTTATCCACTCTATCACAACATGAGAGAGGGCTGTAAAATGCCCTGCACCATTTTTTGTAATTCCTGTTGATCAGGTCATTGGCTGCATCTTCTGAAATGTCCCTCAACTTCTGAATATTAGCTTCAAACTCATTCTCAGTTGTGCTTTTGGCAATCCTCCAAAAAAGTTTTCTATACTCAAGACCTCCACCAAACACACCTCTAAAGTTACAATAAACATGTCTTGCACACACTCTAGACTCAGATTTTGGAAAGGTATTAGCCACTGCAGCAAGTAGCCCTTTTTGTTGATCACTCATGAAAGTGTAACCAGCACCCTGCACAAGACCTAAATCAGCATCTAGAAGCTCTAAAAACCAAGTCCATGTGTCTGTGCCTTCTACTTCTACCACTGCCCAGGCTATTGGGAACATTTGGTTGTTCTCATCCCTACCCACAGCAGCTAAAAGTTGACCACCAAAAGGTCTCTTAAGAAAACAACCATCAAGAGAAATGAACCTCCTGCAACCAGCTATGAATCCTCTCTTGAGTGCATCAAAACACATGTAAATTCTCTCAAAGACATTGGCAGCCATCTTTATTTTCACAGTGTTGTTCCTATTACTTCTTAACACCTCAGCAACATACCTTGGTAGGAGACCAAATTGTTCCTCATACTCCCCCACAATCAACCTTTGTCCTATTTTCCTTGCCCTATATGCAAGATACCTACTGACTTTCAACCCCTTCTCAAGCCATATAGTTTCAACTATGTCATGTATCTTCATATAGGGATTGACTTTGAATTTGTTCTGGAAGTTTGCAGCAACCCAAGAAGCTGTCACTTTTTTGCTTTTTGGTTGTCTACCACATGTATGTTCACCTAAATGCGTTTTAATCTTGAAATTTCTTTTACCCTTTTCCCAAGATGCCCATATCTTCCATGGGCATCCTTTGTATTTGTTCTTGCAGTGACCACCAACCTTGTTCTTGTCATTTCTACTAAATGCAATGTCTCTACCTGTCTCAATACTATAATCACTAAAAGCTTTCTTGAAGCTAGTTGCATTCTCAAATGATTGCCCAACATAAAACTTACCACTGCCTAATTGAGCTCCCTTCCTCTCCCTCACTGCCTTGGTACCAGGTTGTACCAGATAACCAATGTCATCTTCATCAGATGACTGACATGGGGAGCCATAATCCCTGTTGTCCTCAGAGTCACTAGCATATCCACCAATACCCTTTCCTTTTGATTCTTCTAAACGCTTCAACATCTCCAGTTCATCATCATAACACTTTTGGTACTTCTTGTCATCACTCAACATTGTTCTAGCTGTTAAAACTTTATCATCATCTTCATCTGATCCCTCAGGATCAAAGTCTAGGAAAGGATCATCACAACTGGGGACATCAGTACTGCTAAGAAGCTCAACAAATGACCTATGGCCACCTAATCCATGTCCTAAATTTGATGTCATGTTCCTAACCACAACTGGCTCATGTTCTGTGTACATGTTTACAGCCCTAAACTCAAGTAACAAAGTTAAAAAAGGATCACATGTCTTATTGTCAAACCCCAAATATCTTATACCACTTCCAAAATCCTTTCTAGGATCCCAAAAGTGAACTTTGACAATGTCTTTGTATCCTAGGCTATCAATAATTTGCTTGACATAGTTACCATCAACATCTTCTGGCAACTCATCAAATGTAGTCACTTTTCCCCCACTGTAAACCATTTCAAATTCATCAACCCATTTACCACCATGATGAACAATCACACATGGTTTCAAGTGCAGCATATCTATGTATGATAAAAGGTTGTCAATCCATGTCCAATGTTGAGGTGTATTTTTAAAAATGTCTTATACAGGAATGATCATTTTGTGTGCATACAAAGTGCAAAGAAAGCAATGACAATGAATGGACATGCAATAACAACAAATTTACTAAGAGAAGTGTATACATAAAACATAATTCCATTTTCATTCATTATAATAATATTTGTCATTGATTACAGTCATTCAAAAGGTAGGCTTAACAAGAACTACAACCTACAACAAACTTAACCATCTAAGTGTGTCATGGCAAAGTGACAAGAACAACTAGTTCTATAATCTTGTCACACCAAAAACCTACTTATGCCATGACACATCAAACTACCTACATACATGATTAATTTTTACATAAATTTAAAAAGGATCCCCAAAAGCTTAATAAACTAGGCAACACCCCCAAAAACAAGCATATGAGTGTTGCCCCCCCCCCTAGACACCCACCCCCCAGCACCTAGTCCTCCTTAAACAAGAGTGGGAAACCGTCAAAGTAGACGATCATGTCTTTGTTCACCCAAGCGTGGAGGTCACGACCGTCATTGAACAGGATATTCCGGAGAATCCACTCCTGAATAGATGCCCTTGGGCCAGAGAAGGGGTAACTGAAGGCAAGTGTACGTAGGCGCCACCACACCCTCCACTTCACACAGACTCCCTCCACAGCAGCTTGGTCCTCCCACTGTAGGCGGTTGAAGATGTTAGTGACCAACACATCTTGTTGGTTGAAATGGGGGTGAGCATCGGCAAGAGCGTCCATACCTAAAGGCCAAATTTTTTTACCTCCATTAGTAAGGTAAAGTTATTGCTTAAGCTAAGGGTTTTAAAAACAAAGTCACACCCTTATGTTAAACACTTAAAAATAGAGCTTCACACAACAACCAAGACTAATTCCTTAGTTTAATCAAAGTCAAACACTTAAAAATTTGATAATTAACAAAAACCTTAGTTTAATCACACCACAAACCTTTATCAACAACTAAATTACTTTTTAACTCCATATCAACACAAAATACAACTTTTTGAACAACAAACAAACACAACAATCATGGACAAACAGACAAAGAAATGGAATATACCTTCTGAGTTTGTCAACCTTGCACGTTTGTGTCGTTGCTCCTCAAAAAGATCAGTGGCGGGCCAAGACATGAAGAATATAGCAACCTTCCTTTTTTCGGTGTTAATGGAGTAAATGTGTCTGAAAGGTCCCCCCCTTTAGATCCTTTATATAGGGAAGAGTGAACTCAAGAGTTTTGTCTGAAATTAGAAGTGATGAAAGGGTACTTTAGGGAAATCTTACCCAAGAAGCTTCATGAAGGCCATTTCCCGCCACTTATTACACTGAGGAGAGCAAGCATTGGGGAAAGAACAACAGCTCCTTTCTCTCTACTCAAGGCAGTGTCATCATTGCCTATATTTAATTTTTATATATATATATTCATCAAAACCGGTTATAACAGGTAAATGGAAGTTATCGGCACGGAATATTCCCTCCACTGAGTACTATACCCAAGTTCAGTACTCAAAATGCAACAACTGAAACTTGAGTCCCTTATTTGCAACTTTGGGCAAAGTTTAGTACCCACTTTCACCCTTAACTCCATTCTATACGATGGTTTTAAACCATACTTACTTTCTAAATCTGTGCATAATTCCATAAATAAAGGAGGGTACATCCTAAGAGCATTAAAACAATGTGTCTCGTGACCGTTAAGTAACTCAATCATCCACATTTGGCCGGTTAAATACGAGGTCATACAAGGTTCCTTATATATATGGTTCAAATAATACTTTGTAATGTAACATGCGTTGCAAGCAATCAAATCCCAAAAATTATCCTCCTCATATAAGTACTCTTTGCATAACAAGAGCATCTTAAGTTGCATATCATAATCCATACCTACAAACAAACAAGTTTAATTTCAAAATCAACTATATAACATAACTAATATTAATATGATATATATAAGATTTAAATGTACAAAACAAGGAAGAATTTCAATCATCCAAAAAAAGTAGCAAAAGTAATCCCATTAACACCCATACAATTTTTCTCTATAAAACATAAACATATACACGGGTTAGGGATGCGTACAACATTTCCTATTTCTTTTTGTTGTACACTTACAAAAGAAGATATATATGAATTATGGACTTAAAGAGCCATTTTGGAATTAGTTCTAACAAACAAAAGCTAGGAAGGGTCAGCCAGCTTGCCCTGTCCTTCCTAACCTTCCGAGAGGGCAGTCCACCCCATCTCGTGTAAAGAACCCAGTGAGTGAAACAGTTCGACAGCAGGCATGAAGGCATAAGATTCCAAAAGAACATATTTGTAACATTCTTAATCTAATTTCTAATTTACCATATGCAATTCTAAGTAGTTAGTAAAGTCAGTAGCACATATCACTTGTGTCCCACATTTTGTGCATACATAAACCGAATGTATTCAACTCTTTTCTTATCATCCGGTAATTCTAAAAAGATTGTCCTTCTTTGTGGATCTTCAATGAGTGTACAAGCATAACATAGTAAAATTCAAGTGAGCTAGAATCAAAATCATCTATGGAACATAATTTAGCCATAGCATCAGTCACACTATATTTTGGTGTAGCAACATTCATAGAATTCATCATATTCACCATAGCAGTTTGAAACTCTTTTGAGGAACTATTCCTCTCAGCAATTATTTCCATCATTCCATCAATTTTATCACTTAGGGCAGCACTCCCTCCAGACTTTTTATTTTTATTTTTTTCAGACCTTGAACTCTTGTTACTTTGAAAGGAACCACTCTCCATTACTCTTTTCCCTTTTCCTTTATCATTGATCTCATTAGGGGTGGATATGGGGTTAGGGGATGAAGGGCTTATTTCCCTCCACATTGCATCCCATTCATTTCCCAAATTAGAACCTACTTCATCATAATCAGTAACATAAGGAGAATGAGCCTGACGAGAACTAATGGTTGGAGAAGGAACATATGCTTCATCATCCATTGTAGGAGGATCGGCCACTAGGGTAAACTTTTTGGCTCCTTGGGCACATCCCCCAAAAACTTGATCCATTTTGTATTAAAGCTCAGGTTCAATTCCTTCATCACGAAAGATTTCAAATTTTTCATTTTCCTATCAAATAAAAAAAAAAGAGTTAAAATTTTTCTTACCTCCCCCCCATCTTGTTAATCATTAAACAACACTCTTATGATAACATTAAAAAACTAACCTTTATTTTTAAAGCCCACCACTCATCACTTGCGGCAACCGTTCCTTTCTCATGATCCCACCCTAAGCCGGTTTCCTTCGATTTCAATTGTTTCCAAAGTATCCATTTAGGCCTCATTCCATCCAATTTGTTTTTAAGCCGGCCTTTATCCCATGCTAAGTTTGTGGTATTTTCCCAATTTTCTACCACTTTTTTCCACAACAACTTGTCTGAAGTAATAGCACCATTTTTTCCTTACTCCACAATGTGTTTTTAATACAAAGATCAAAAGGTATGTGGATTAATTCATTGGACCAATTTATTCGATTTACATTCACCAATTCTTGGATTTCTCCATCATTTATCCTCTCCCCTATGTGATTACTTTTGCTTTTCTTTGGGGCCATCTAAACAAGTAAGTAAAAACATTATTACACAGCTATTTCAGCTCATATACTACATAGCATAATGAAAAACCAAAATTGTGATACGAAAGATGTAAATAACCACTACATTTAACAAGATAATTACGTATAGAATAGCAAGTTTTAAAACTCAAACTCTTAAAATTATACTCACAAGGACAAGGCATACGAAAAATGTAAATTGTAAATTCATTCCTAAAAGATGTAAATTTCAAATTCAATGTTCTAATACATGTTAGCAACTACTGTACAAATTAATTTTGTATAATTAAATTTTGGGTGAAAAAGGTGATAGTAGTAAATCTAAGGAGCAAACACCAATAAAGACGTCATTTTGCTTCCTCTTCATTTTGCTCATGTATTAAGCTAGTTGGGATCTCACTTTTTTGATGAGATTGTTTTTTTTTTTTTTAATTTTTTTTCTTTTTTATAAAAAACAAATCAGAACCCATACATTTGCAAATTGAGATCTCAACAATTTTGTTTTAACTAACCAATAAGGCTTCTTATTAAATTCTTCCCTAATTAAAAGATAATTGAAGAGCTTCATGGTAAATTCTACATCAAATTTCACCAAATTAAATGAGTATTTTCTACAGATCTAAAAAACTTAATAACCACAAAAAAAATAATAATAAAAAAGTTACCGAATAATGTAGTCATGCAGATGCCGGAGCTTGATTATGAATTTATGCTCTGCCGCTCCCGACGCTCTAGTGAAAGTAATACCTTCACCCCAACTTCTCCCAAATTCTATCTGTAGTATAATAGTGGGTTTTTTGATTTTTGGAGAGAGAAAGGTAATTGAGATGAGAATGATAATAGGTGTCATGAGGGATAAAATTGTAATTGTTATCATTTAAGCCAAAAGGCCAACCCAAAAAAGCTACTCTCACTAGCTTTTGGCTTTTGGCGGAAAAGCTGGCTTTTTAGCCAACCAAAAAGCCAATTAACCAAACACAAATTTTGGTTGTTTAATCACTTCCAAAAGCCAAAAGCCAAAAGCTATACAAAAAGCCATCAAAAAGCTACTTACCAAACAACCCCAAAGTATAAAGTAAGATTTTACGATGTGTTTGTCAAAAATGGAGGGAGTATGGAGTAGTAATGTCATTTAAAACTTCAATTTTCAGAAGATAAAAGTATATACTACTTCGTAAGATTTTACGACGTGTTTGTAAAATACAAATTAAAATAGAAATGCATAACAAAGAAATTTATGATATAAATTAAAACGTGTGATTTTTTTGTTTTTTAATTGATACATGGGTTGAAGCTTTGATTGGATTAAAGTTTGTGGAGTTTGAAAATTTAAAACTTGAAACTAAACTCAAATAGAATTGAAAATAAGTCAAATATATGTAAACCGAAAATTAAACTTGCACCCTAACTTTTAAATTATACTTTGACTAGCATTTCAAAAACTCGACGTGATGAAATAGAGAGTAGTAATATATGTTGTAGTAGGTAGAGTATTGTTTATCTGTTAGTGTTGTTATAGGCTAGCAGTATATTTTTGTTTGCTCTGTAATGTTCCTAGTGGTCCTAAGAGGCCAATTCCCTAGGTTAACTTTTGGGTGCTGTCATATCTAAGGCAACAAGAATATTGTAGCAGTCATTCATAAAAATTTCACAAAAATGCTCAATGAAAAGATCCTGCTCCCACCATATTTGCTGCTATTCTGTTTGTGCTAAAAATCGAGCCTTTTATGTCTGTCATCATGGTATCAGAGCGAAGGTCAGTATACTAGCAACATTTATACAGTAAAGTTTAAAAATTTGCTCTTTAATATTGTGAACTGTAGATCTGTGAAAGTAATATATAAAGTTGATATCTTTATTATTACAAATCCCTTGTTTCCTTGCATACTAAAATATGTCGACTGTAATAGAGAATACTAGCCCCTTATATTTGCATCCATCTGATGGAAGAAACTCTATTAGTGTAGAAAATCTGGAAGGATCAAGTAATTATAGATCTTGGAAAAGGTCAATGGAAATCAGTCTTGGATCCAAAAGAAAATATGGGTTTGTGACTGGAACTGTAGGAAGAGACTTGAATGATAGGGTTAAACAAGAAGCATGGGATACCTGTAATAACATGATAATAGCATGGATACTAGGAAATGTATCATATTCTATCAAAAAATCTGTCATGTTCATCAGTTTCTGCTCTCAGATCTAGAAACAAATTGAACAAAGGTATGATATTGCAAATGGTTCAAGGAAATATCAGTTGAACAAGGAAATCTATGAAACAAAGCAGTCAAGCAAAAGTGTGACTGATTATTACACATAATTAAAAATTTTGTGGGAAGAGCTAGAAAACATGACAAATCTGCCTCCTATAACCACCACCAATGCAGAAATCACAGCATTTCTTACTGCCCTGAATCAACATCAGGATGAACAGAAGTTATTCCAGTTCTTAAATGGACTGGATGAGAGTTACAGTCAACTAAGGAGTCCCTTTCTTATGCAAACTCCTTTGCCTAGTGTTGACTCAGCATGTAACACCCTTACATCAAGAAGAGAATTAGAGAACAATGCTGAAAACTGTGAAAGAAGAAGTTGAACCCTTGGCAATGTTTAGCAAGGGTAATAGTGAGGGTGTGAAAGGAGAAACCACATGCACACACTGTGGAAAATTTGGTCATGTCAAGAAAAAATGCTGGTATCTGAAGGGATTCCCAAGTGGACATCCAAAAGCTCAAAAGGACTTCAGAATGAACACCAATAGAGGTGGATTCAGAGGTGGAAGAGGCAATAGAGGTGGAGGTAGAATAGGAAGAGGAGGCAGAACTACGGCAAATGTGCACACAGAAGCAGGAAGCACAAGCAACAACTCCTCTACACTGCCATTCAATGCAAATCAGCTGGAACAACTGGTAAAAATGTGGCCAAATGTGGGAAAGCTTGCTGGAACAGGACAAGAAGAAGAAGATGACCTTGACTTTACATATGCAGGCATGGTGAGTTGTCACTATGCTGATGTAACAAAAGCAGCCTAGATCATTAACTCAGGTACCTCAGATCATATGACAGGGAACCTTGAGATGCTTGAAAATGCTGAGAAATGCAGAAATGAGGCAAAATAAATCTGCCAACTGGTCATACATCTGGAATTACTCATAGAGGATGTGTGAGCCTAGAGAATGGAATAAAAATCAGAGAGGTTTTGTATGTTCCTGTATTCAAACATAATCTGTTGTCTGTACAAAAGTTGGTGGAGAATGAGTCATGCAAAGTGGATCTTCATGCAAAGTATTGTGTAATACAGGACAAGAAGAGTGGAGAAATCAGAGGGATAGGCAAGGCAGAGAATGGTCTGTACTATCTCATAAATGAACCAATGCAAGATGTGATCAAGAAACTTGCTGAACTGAAGAAACATAGTGAGAAAGTGGCTTTACAGGCAACATCAACAATGACACTACTAGGGACTGTGAAGAATGTGAATAAGCTGAGTGAGCCAACTCTCTGGCACCAGAGGTTAGGTCATGCTCCTATGACTAAGATTAGAAAAATTGAAGAGTTGAAGGGGGTTGAAAAGAAATGTGAAGATGTGTGTCTGACATGTCCTGCTGCAAAATTTACAAAGCTTCCCTACAGCTTGAGTGAATCTAGAGAAAAACATGCATTTGAACTGATTCACATAGATATCTGGGGAGCATATAAAGTAGTAACTAGATGCAATCAGAAGTATTTTCTCACAATTGTGGATGAATTCTCTAGAGTGACATGGGTAAAGCTGTTGAAAGAGAAATCACAGGCATTTAGTGGAATAGAGGAATTTGTTCATATGAGCAAAACTCAATATGGGAAGAAAGTGCAAGTGATAAGATCTGACAATGCTTTGGAGTTTGATGATGGGAGCAGCAAGAAGCTCTTCCGGAAGATGGGAATGGTTCATCAGACAAGTTGTGTGGACATACCACAACAAAATGGAAGAGTTGAAAGGAAGCACAGGAATATTTTGGAGATGGAAAGAGCTCTCAGAATTCAAGCTGAAATTCCTTTGCAATACTGGGGTGATAGTGTTCAAACAGCTGTGTACATAATCAACAGGCTTCCTGATGAATCACATTTATATATGATTTATAGGCACGTTTATGCTAAGTTTATAGTTGCTTTTTAGGTCTTTTAGTCGCTTTTTAGGTCGTAAATACATAAGTTGTTTGTTTTGTACTCTATTATGCTCCGTTTGTGTTTTTCTTAATGTTTCAGGTGATTTGATAGACATTTGGACGCTTTCGTAGTGTTTGGAGTTGATTCGGATGATATTTGGATGGAAGCCGATGAATTGAGTTTATTAATTGGAGATCCCATGTTTGTGGATGTTGATTTTGATTAATATGTGCATGATACATGAATATAGCATTCACAAGGGTCGTTATGTACTTTACGGAAATGAATTTGCGTTAGAAACGAAGAAAAACGAAGGTTTGTAAAGTGGTAAAACAAACCTTTGATCACTATTTTGATCATAACTTGAGTTCTAAAGATCAGATTGAAGGGATTCAAATTGCGTTGGAAATTAGACTTGAAGATCTTTCCAATGATAGGTTACACTCCCAAAGAAGCTTCCTAGAACAGAAGACATGGCCGTTTCAATCTGAGCAATTCAATCAGCGACGAGGTGTAACACCGCAGGGCTGGCTGCGCCTCTGCCCCGCGCCCACTCGAGGCCACCTGATGCTACTGCCAGGCCGAGGCTAGGCCTGTGCCCGCAGGTCTGGTCGAGCAGCCCTTGAAGCCTCGAGTAGCTTCTTCGTCCCACATCGTACTTAGTCTTCGTACCACGTCATCCTTTATCATCCAATAATATTGCAACTTATGTATATATTATTTTCTTATTTCTTTTCTTTAATTATTTTTAGATTAGATTTAGGAAGTTTATAAATAATCAAGGGATATTATTTTTCCCTTATGCCTTTTTATGCTTTTTGTTATTTTACGTTCTTTTAGTTTTCTCTTGAACCCTAGTTTCTCATGGCATCTCCATGGATTCTTCCATGGATGATTCTTGGGTTTATTATTTAAATTCATTGAGGTATTTTATTTATATCTCTTATTTTTAATTATGTTTTATTCCTTAGATCTAGTTTTAATTATTTCTTCCATGTTTGAGTAGCTTATTTCTACGGTTTGGGAATCCATGTTTATATTATGAATCTTGATTGATGTTTTTAATATTTTAATTATTAATTTCTCTAATTGATAGTGTTTTATTGTTAATCTTGCAACCTGATCAATTGTTTGATTAATTCTTGTTAATAAGAGTTTGAATAGAAAGATCTTACTTTTAGAGGCTTCCCTACAATTAGCAATTTTGATTATGTTAGCGACCGTACTGCATATGTTGAATTGAGAGTGTTAAGACCCGACCGTAGGCTTAGCAATTGCTCTAGATAATTGATTGATTGAATTGTTATTGATATTTGATAGATTTAGAACTATAAACATGGTGAACCATAACCCTAGGTCTTTTTATTAATTGTTTTATTCCTATTTTAATTTAGACTACTTCCCTATCCCAATTTCGTGACATAGTTTAGTTTCTCCAATTTCTTAGAGGTTAGATTGAATACCATCTCTCTGTGGATTCAACCCTACTTACCCTACTACAATGTTAGTTGGTTTTGTTAGGAATTTATTTTTGACAGGTGTACGACAACCTATCACTGCCCACACCACTCTTGAATCACAAGAGTCCATATGAGGTACTCACTTAAAGTAAACCAGTTTATAGTCACATGAGAGTTTTTGGATGTTTGGCTATGGAAAGTAATCCAAGTAGAAATGTAAACAAATTTAGCATGAGAGGTGTGCCATGTGTATTCTTAGGACATCCTTTAAATCAAAAGGGGTACAAACTGTTGAACCTGGCAGAAAATAAAGTTTTTGTGAGTAGGGATGTGAAATTTCTTGAGTCTGTTTGCCCTTACAAATTATTTCATCCCCATAGTAAAACTCAAACTGAAATTATAGACAACACTGGAATTCAAATTGATAATAAGGGAATAGAAGATAATGAGGAGATAGCAATGGAAGAAAATTTGGAGTTGGGGAATATAGAGGAAATTGAGGAAGATATTGGTGACTATGAAACTGTTCATAATGATCAAAATGATAATGGAGATAGAATGAGAAGGAGCAGTAGACCACATGTGCCACCTAAATGGCACAAGATTATGTGATAGGAAAGTCCAATCTTTGTTTCAAAATTGCTCCTGAAAAGATAGAACCAATTGCCAATATCCCAACCAGCAATAAATTTTCTGTTTTCATGTCTGAAGTCACAAAAAACCCTGAACCAAATTCCTTCAAACAAGCTGTTAAGAACCAAGAGTGGGTCAATGCTATGAATGAGGAATTAGAAGCCCTTGAAAACAATGACACTTGGGAAATAGCTGACCTGCCAGAAGGGAAGAAGGCAATAGGTTTTAAATGGTTGTATAAAACCAAATACAAACCTAATGGAGAGAAAGAAAGAGACAAGTCAAGACTTGTCATCCTAGGGAACAAGCAAGTGTATGGTATTGACTATGACCAAACATTTGCTCCTGTAGCAAAAATGACTACTGTGAGATCTCTTCTTGTTGTTGCTGCCTTAGAAGGCTGGAATGTGCATCAAATGTATGTTAAAAATGCCTTTTTACATGGTGAATCGCAGGAAGATGTGTACATGAAGTTGCCACAAGGGTATACAGGAATTGGAAGCAGAATAAGTGTTCAAGGAGAGGGGGAGAAAATTGCCTTGAAAACTGACAAAGTGTGCAAACTAAAAAACTCACTATATGGGCTTAAACAAGCTCCTAGGCAGTGGTTTGCAAAGCTGAGTGGAGCACTGAAAAGCAACATGTTCTCACAGTCAAAATCTGATTACTCTTTGTTCTGTAAGAAAAAGGGCAAAATCTTGACTGTGATCCTAGTCTATGTTGATGACTTGATAGTTGCTGGAAATGACATAGAAGCTGTGAATGAAGCAAAATTATTCCTAGCCTCTCAATTCAATATGAAAGACATGGGTGAACTAAGATATTTTCTTGGCATTGAAGTTGACATAAGTGATTAAGGAATGTTCAGAGAAAATATACTGCTGATATTTTGGAAGAATATGGAATGACCAATGCAAGACCACTCAAGATCCCCATGGACCCTCATTTAAAGCTGAAAGATGACACTGGAAGTGTGCTAAAGGATGCTGAGCCATATCAGGTGGGAAAACTCATTTACTTAACAATCACAAGACTTGACATAGCATTTACAGTCCATGTATTGAGTAAATTCATGCATAAACCAACTGATGTGCACTATCAATGTGCTAAGAGGGTGCTTAGGTACTTGTCAGGTTCCACTCAATAAGGAATACTTCTTGCTTCAAAGGGTAGTGCAGAACTAAAGGCCTACTGTGATAGTGATTGGGCAGCATGCCAGAATACCAGAAGATCAACATCTGGGTTCTGTATTCTGTTTGGGAACTCTCCTATCTCTTGGAAATCCAAAAGACAATCTGTTGTTGCTAGAAGCACTTCTGAAGCAGAGACTAGATCAATGGCTTTGACTGTTTGTGAAGTAATGTGGTTGAAGAATCTCTTGAAAGATCTGGGAATGAACAAGCTAGGAATAACTTCTATATACTATGATAATCAAGCAGCCTTAGCTATTGCAGCTAATCCTGTTCATCATGAGAAGACAAAGAATGTTGACATTGATTGTCATTTCATTCGAGACAAGTCAAATGAAGGTGTTATTGCCCCTACCTATGTTCACACCACTCAACAACTAGCAGATGTGTTCACCAAAATTCTATCCGTGGAACAAATGAATCAACTCTTGTCGAAGCTTGGAGTTCATTCACTTTCCTCACTCTAAGCTTGAGGGGAAGTGATGAAATAGAGAGTAGTAATATATGCTGTAGTAGGTAGAGTATTGTTTGTCTGTTAGTGCTGTTATAGGCTAGCAATGTATTTTTGTTTGCTCTGTAATGATCTGTAATGTTCCTAGTGATTCTAAGAGGCCAATTCTCTAGGTTAACTTTTGGGTGCTGTCATATATAAGACATCAAGAATATTGTAGCAGTCATTCAGAAAAATTTCACAAAAATGCTCAATGAAAAGATCCTGCTCCCACCATATTTGCTGCTATTCTGTTTGTGCTAAAAATCGAGCCTTTTATGTTTGTCATCACGACGCAACACATAGCCAATAGGACCTTTGTAGATCAAGAACTAGCCAACATGAAGCAAACCGGGTATAGAAAGTCACAACCTACAACCACCTTTATGAATCGTAAAACCCGTGATAACGGGTATTAAACTTTGGCGCCATATATAAAGTATGAACGAATTGAACACCAAGTAAACTGTAAATGTCTCTCCGAGTGCTCCAACGGAGTTTCATCACTTGGTGCTCCTTTCGCTTCTCTACGCTAGCAGCCACCACTTCTTCGCATCCTAGAAGCCGTTGCGCCGCCATTGTCGACCACCATGATACTTTTCTTCCTTTCTCCTCCTCTTACCCTCCTCTGCAACACACTTGTAGCTCTGAAATTCGAGACTTTTTCGTGTATCGGTACCAGCATTCTTGTTCCTCAATTGAAGCTAATCAGCTTCATCTTGGAATTTACAAACATGGGTTTGAAGCAGATTTGTTTCTTGTTAATACCCTTATTAATGTTTATGTTAGATTTGGTGATCTTGTTTCTGCACGCAAGGTGTTTGATGAAATGCCTGAGAGAAATTTGGTTAGTTGGGCTTGCTTGATTTCGGGTTACGGTCAAAATGGTATGCTGGTTGCAGCATGTGCTACTTTTAGGGACATGGTTTCTGCGGGTTATTCCCCTAATAGTTATGCATTTGGTAGTGTCTTGCGCGCTTGCCAAGATTTAGGGCCTGATTATCTGAAATTTGGTTTGCAAATTCATGGTATGATATCGAAGATGAGTTATGCTCATGATGTGCTTGTTGGTAATGTGTTGATTTCGATGTATGGAAGTTGTTTCTTGGGGTCGGGGGATAATGCTAGGAGAGTGTTTGATGAAATAGATGGGAAGATTGCAGTATCATGGAACTCTATTATTTCAGTGTATTCTAAAAGAGGAGACGCGATCGGTGCTTTTAAGATGTTTGCAAGGATGCAACATGAATGTTCTGGGTTTAATTTTAAGCCTAATGCTTATACATTGAGTAGCTTAATTGCTGTTGCATCTTCCTCTTCACTATTTGGCTCAAGCTTACTACAGCAAATAGCCTCGCGAGTGCAAAAATCTGGATTTCTGGATGATTTGTATGTAGGAAGTGCTTTAGTCAGTGGATTGGCCAAGTTTGGTTTAATTGATGATTCATGGAAGATTTTTGAGTGTATGAGTACTAGAAATGCAGTCACTATGAATGGCTTGATGGTTGGGTTAGTAAATCAAAAGCGAGGAGAACAAGCTGTTGATGTTTTCAAACGGATGAAACATTTGGTTGAAGTCAATCCGGACTCTTATGTGGTCCTATTAAGCGCTTTTGCAGAATTCGATGAACTAGAAGAAGGGAGAAGAAAGGGTAAAGAACTCCATGCTTATGCAATCAGAAGTGGCCTTAGGGATGCTAAAGTTGCAGTTGCCAATGCCCTTATTAATATGTATGCAAGATGTGGGGCTATTGATAGTTCTCGTGCAGTTTTTGAACAAATGGGCGAGAGAGACTTGATTTCATGGAACTCATTGATAGCTGGTCTCGACCAAAATGAACTGTTTGAAGATGCTGTTACTACTTTCTGCCGTATGAGGAGATCTGGAATTAGGCCCACAAATTTTGCATTGATAAGCTGTTTGAGTTCATGTGCTAGCTTGGGTTGGCTGAGGCAAGGGGCGCAAGTACATACAGAAGCACTTAGATTAGGACTTGACTCTGATGTCTCAGTTTCCAATGCACTACTTTCCATGTATGCAGATACTAGAAGTTTCAAAGAATGCCAGAAACTGTTTACCTTGATGCCAGAGCATGATCAAGTTTCTTGGAATTCTATCATTGGTGCATTGGCTAACTCAGAAACATATGCATTGGAATCTGTGAAGTATATCCTGGAGATGATGCGATCGGGCTGTAGACTTAATGGGGTGACCTTAGTGAATATACTTTCGGCAATTTCTTCTGATTCCCTTTCTCTTTCTAAATTAGGCCCGCAGGTTCATGCATTGGCATTCAATTATGGCTTTGCAAATAACATTACAATTGAAAATGCGCTCATCTCTTGTTATGGGAGATGCGGTAGAATGGAAGATTGTGAATCAATCTTTTCAAGAATGGCTCAGAAGGATGAGGTTAGTTGGAACACCATGATATCTGGTTGCGTACATAATGAGTATTTATCCAAGGCTGTTGATCTCGTTTGGCTCATGATGCAGAGTGGTCAGAAGTTAGACCACTTCACCTTTGCAACTGTTCTTAGTGCATGTGCCTCAGTTGCTACTTTGGAGCGTGGGATGGAAGTCCATGCTTGTCAAATCAGGGCTCATCTGGAATCTGATGTTGTGGTGGGAAGTGCAATTGTTGACATGTATGCAAAATGTGGAAGGATAGCCTATGCTGCAAGATTTTTTGATCTGATGCCAGTGAAGAATATATTTACCTGGAATACCATGATTTCGGGGTATGCAAGGCATGGGTTTGCCAACAAAGCTTTAGAGATTTTTGAACAAATGAAGGAGGAAGGTCAACCTCCAAATCATGTCACATTTGTTGGAGTCCTATCAGCTTGTAGTCATGGTGGATTAGTTGAAAAAGGTTTCAAGTACTTTGAGTCTATGAGCAGCGACTACGGATTAGAACCTCAAATGGAGCACTTTTCATGTATGGTTGACCTCCTTGGGCGATCAGGTAAATTGGATAAAGTTGAAGATTTCATCAACAGAATGCCGATGAAGCCAAATAATCTTATTTGGAGAACAGTTCTGGGGTCTTGCAGTCGGACCAGTGGTCGCAACAGTGAATTAGGTAAGCGAGCTGCAGAGATGCTTTTGCAGCTGGAGCCCGAAAATGGCGCAAATTATGTACTTCTTGGTAACATGTATGCTGCAGGATCAAATTGGGAAAACTTGGCCATTACCCGGTCTGCAATGAGTTTAGCAGCAGCAAAGAAGCAAGCTGGGTGCAGTTGGGTCACTATGAGGGATGGCGTCCATGTGTTTGTTGCAGGAGACATATCACACCCAGAGAAAGATGCAATTTATGAAAAACTTGGAGAACTGCTGAGAAAGATGAGGGAGGCTGGTTATGTACCACAGACAAGCTTTGCTTTGTATGATCTTGAATCAGAGAGCAAGGAAGAACTCCTGAGTTATCACAGTGAGAAACTGGCCATTGCCTTTGTCCTTACTCGCACATCAAATTCCACCATCAGGATAATGAAAAATCTGCGAGTTTGTGGTGATTGTCACTCAGCTTTTCGATACATTTCAAAAATTGTTGGTCGCCAAATTGTGCTGCGAGACTCTAACAGATTCCATCATTTTACTGATGGTGAGTGTTCATGTGGGGATTATTGGTGATATTTATGTCCATAGAATACGAAATCTTTCAGGCCTTTCAAGTTTACAAACATGAGATGGAACCATGGAAGTGGAAATGATACTGCTGTGACTAATCCTTAAATACTTCATGTGTTTTGAGCATAGAACACTAATATGATGAGTTGTGGGTGAAGCAGAATAATCTTGCAATCTTGTTTTGTGGACTGCAGTTGAAATCAGAAGTCTACACAAACAGTGGCAAAAGCAGCCCTATTCAAAAGATATACTTTGTTTGTTAACCCATTTTCAAACCTTAAAGGTAAGCAACCACCCTCTCTTCTCCTCTTCATGTACGCAGCTACCTGCTCTATCCTGAATAAGCAAACAGTAGTGAGAGATTGCTCTATTGAGTAATGGGAAGCAGCCTTAAAGGGGAAGCCCTTATGGTTGCGAGCCCGAGAAGTGCTTTTTTTGGGACTTTGAAAAAGCTTTGGGGAATGAAACAGGCCCTATCAATACAGGGTCTAGCAGAACAGGCCGAGCTCCAGTTTTGCTTGCACTCTTCAATAGCACGTGCCGGAAACCTTAGCCGGGCAACTATGCTTAAGAAATGGATATGCTGCTTTGCCATGGTTTGATTTTATACTGTTAATGAAGCATAGAAATGATTTAGCAACCAAAAACAACTTGCCAAATATAAAGCAATGCTTAAACTTCTCAACAGTAAAAATCAGGTTCAGCAGCAGGAATAAACTACTTGCAAATGGATTGTATTACTCCTTGAGCTCAACAGGAGAGGGTGCCCGTTATGTCCATTGCTAGGTTATGGGACTGGAGTCTCACATCGGTCATATGGGATTATGGGGGACTGATATATGGCTTATATAAGATTATGACGTCTCCTCCAACCTTGGGGCCTTTGGGTATGGTTTCCCTGTTTCTTGGAGCAATATGTGAGAAAAAAGGAATACTTTGCAAGGGTTAGGAGGAAGAGCTTTTTAAAACCATCTCTGGATTTGCAAGTGTCAGGAAACTCTTTATTGTCAACCAAGCTCAAATTTAAGAAATTGTTTCTATTTAAACTAGCAGGTAAGCTTTAAGAATTTTACTTTAAATGTTCTTTCTTCATCTTTAGTGCAACCAACAGGCAACAGGAAAAAAATATATCCATAGAAATTGCTTCTGTTCTATAAATTTACTATTTATTGCCATTTACTTGTCGTGCATCTTTTACATGGACAGATTGACCATTGGAAGCTCATTTGTCTCTTCCTCACCAGGTAAAGTTTTATATAGCTTGTTCAGGTTTTATTAGCTCCATTTGTTATCCATTCAGGGTTAGTGGCCTTAGGTACTGTTCTCCTCAACTTATAGAAATCTACTTGTACATTTATTAATAAGCAGTTTTATCGTCATTTTAAAGTTCCTGGTATATACTTCCATTTTATTTATTTTTTTTAAAAAAGGCACTGTAAGTTCATACTATATTTTGGTTGAAGCAAGTGACTGTAAATGGATTGTTTTTCCAATTAGTTTGCAAGACAGACAGACAGACACACACACACACTTTAATATTTCATTTTAGATAGCCATTGCTTGTCTGAACATAAACATTACTTCTTACCATTATCAATTAGATTTTGCAGCAATAATTTACCCTGTAAAATATTGCCTTCCAAATATTGCGCAATATCCTGGATCTCAAATTTGTTATGTACAAGCCATTGAACTCACATAGGACATCACTTAGGAATTGAGAGTTTTTTATAAAGCTAGGATGCAACGCAGAACACAAAACTGAGTGACTGGTACCACTATCTATAAAGCTGTTCACTTGAATTTTTAAATAATTGGCAGGGTTTTTTCGCTTCTGACCTTAAATCATAGCATTATCTATTCTGTACAAGGTGTCTGACAACTTGGATCATGGGTGTTTGAATTGGAATATAAAGCATGAAAATATATTAAATGTTATTGTTTGGACACACTTTTAAATTACGTGTTTTTTAGATGTTGATTATTAACAGTATCTTATAAATCAGTAACAGATTTCGTTCCGGCATTGCTTTATACTATTACTAGTAAAACTAACATATGCAAACATTATATATGTTAGTTTTGCTAGTAATAGTTTGTAATATCTTATTGCTCTTGGGCACGATTGTCTTTTGCCTTTAAGTCTTCAGTTCATGTAGAGAGTTCATGAACCACGAATTAAACATAAAATAATTTAATATCAGGGCTCTCTGGAAAGAAAGCTACTACGAAGAACATAAAAACACTTACTGTATGTAGGAAATAATGTGATATGTCTAGCAAGGATTATAGTTTTTCCTAGTAAAACTAAAAGATTTGCTAAGATGAGAAGATATGTAACTTCTTGAAGTCTATTCTCTCTTCTCTGTTACTTTTGTTAGTTTTTCATTACTATTTGAAGGATAATACTTTGTTGCTTTTTTGTGAATTTAACCGCTAAAAGGGTTTTAACTGAGTAAGTGTCTTGTTACACTCGTAAATGTGGTCACTTTTATTCTTGAAAAGCAGTTTCTGTCATTCATTTGCAAAGACTACAAAACGAATGTTGGCTAATATGTCTTCAGAGAGTTCAGACTACTTACAAATTTCTGTGAAACTGATGAATGCTCTCTTATTTTCTCTTCTCTTCCCTTTTTTTTTTTGTGTGTGTGTGTGTGTGTGTGTGTGTGTGTGGGCAAGAGGGGTGGTAAAGATGATTAGATTCTAATTCTTTAATAAATTGATATTTCCATCAAATGTATGTGTATCTCTTATGATGCAGGGAGTAGAGGTTTGCGAATAAGTCACATGCTACCTTTAAATTGTCAATGAAAGCAACATTCTAAGGTGTTGTCGCCAGTCTCTCAAATATGCAGAAAGAACAAGATCAGGCCTCCCAAACAGCAAAACAGATAATACCTGTCCTTGTGTCATGTATTCATCTTATTATTTTAAATTTTTAAGTAGTCGAGTTGTTTATGTTTACGAGAGCAACGTTGCCGGCTGTGCCAGCTATGAGCCATACAACAGCAAAAGGTGAAACAAAGCTAATGAAGGGACTTCCTTTTGTAAGCCATCTAATCAATCAGGTGATTGTAATGTCTCCCTTAAAGGCTGTTGTGCTAAGTGGTTGCAAAAACCAGTATATTCATCCTTTAAAGTTGAAGCTGACTAATTCCAAGATCATTTTGCCTGTCTTCACAGAAATCCCAGGATGAGGTCAGTCTGAATAGAAAGCTCATTGACAGTGGTTTTGTATAGTAGAGATTCTTTGGAACAATACCTTGTGTTAGAGCAAAAAAGGCTTTTCTGAAGTAGCTTAAGGCATTTAGATCGGAGCAAGAGAGCATTTCGACAGAAAAAGGCCCTGGTGACATGGCTTCAGATTGGGGACAAGTTCTAATTGAGGCATTCTTAATGTTTATAGCTTTGTTTGTAGCTGGCATTATTCATGAGCTTTCTTCCTTATGTGTTTGAAAACTGGTCTTAGATGATGATGGTCAATTGATCATCTACCAAAGGGACTTGAGTGAACCTGATATCTGATCGACAAGACGGCAAGCAATAATATACCATTTACACAATGTCATTCTGATACTTCCAACACCCTTTTCAAAGGAGAATTGTATATCACCGACCAAATTTGGGACCTTGATGTCTAAACGAGTGTCTGTACTTGGAAGATTGGAACTATGTTCATGGTATAACAAGCACCTATGTTTGTGGTTCGGAGTGCACTACCTATTCTTCGAATTTTGTTTGATGATCAACTGTGAAAATTACATATTTCTTCAACAGGCCTGCTGATGTTTCTGCATATGTTAGTAGGTGTATTTTTGCTTGATATACCAGCCACAATCGGTCATGATTACTCTAGCAGGCATGTAGCAGCTACGATAACAGATATAATCATAGTGCTGAGAATTTAAAGAGAGCTACTAGCCTATACCATATAGTTTTCTGTCTCATTCTATATTTTACTGATATCAATTTAAAAAAAAAAAATTACGTGTTTTTATCGTGAGTATGAAAGGTTAAATAGACCAAACAAATAGAAGTAAATAACATATTATACTCCCTCTGTATCAATTTAAGTACATCACTTTGACTGGTCTGCATATTAATGCACAACTTTGATCATTGATATCTTTAATTGTGTAATAGTTTCACTTATAATTATTTAAAATTTGCTATACACACCCGGGTGTACCTTACAACCAACTGGTTAGTTTTTGTGCTTCATTTGATGATAAATGAAAAACAATCATTAAAATGAGAACAAATTCTCATGGGTGTACAGTGCACCCAGATGTATATAACAACCTCTCATAATGATTTGAGATTATGAAAACATACAATAATAAATAATCCAATAAAATCTACATAATACGATAATATTTTTTATATAAAATATAATATACTACGGAGTAGTATTAGTAAGTAAAATACGGAGTAGTAAATAAAATCAAATACTTGGTGTTGGTGGCTTCCTTTAATCACATATTGCCGGTCTTCAAGATTCCGTCTTCTGTGCGTCCCAGCTCGATAGTATGTTAGCCAGGTTTTGGTGGAGATCTTCTAGCTCTACTAAGGGCTTAGCCTTACGCTCGGCTTCTCTCCTGCACTTGCCAAAATGGGCGGGCTGGGTTTAAGAAATGTAGCCTGTTTTAACTCATCCCTCTTTGCTGGAATTGGGTGGAGGATGATTCATAATCCTCAGTTGTTGGTTTCTCGCCCCCTGTTCTCTAAGTACCCTTCTCTTGCTACTGCTCCGGGCGCTCGGGTTTCTCGGCCCTCTTGGGAATGTCAGGGTTTACAGATGGCATTATCTGCAGTAGCTCCTGGTGTCCGATGGAAGGTGGGTTGTGGCAGGAGTGTTCGTATCACGGGTGACAACTGAGCTCTTGGTGGTCCGGTTTCATTTAAGTCGGGTTTTTCCCAGTCGGATTTTCCGACTCTTGTGTCTGTTATCATTGATCCGCATTCCAACGCATGGGACTCCTCGAGGGTCTATCGGTTTTTTGATAGTCCTACAGATAATCGAATTTTAAGTCTGGATCGTCCGCTGAAGCTCGTGGATGATTTTGTGTATTGGAAATTCTCTGAAGACGGCTACATTTGTTTAGGGATTGTGACTTTGTTGTCTCTTTATGGGTCCGTAGTTCTTTTCAGAATAAATAATTCAAATCAAATCAAGAATACTGGTATGTAGTGTAAGGTCGAAATGATAATCGAGTATACGAAGTATTTCAGATATACATGGAATAGTTTACTTGTTCTTAAGCAAGGTTTTATCCAATTATCCCAAATGGGAAATTTTATTCAGTCTTCAAGTTAATTTGGTACTTTCCAGTTTCCATATAAATAGACAATTTTTTTTATATTAAAAGACTTACAAAATATAAACTGCAACATCTTCATCTTTGCAGTATCAATGAAGTGCACTGGAGAGTAAAGAGAGAGAAAGAAAGGGGTTTTCAGGGGTTTTATCTTTCTCTCTTCCCCTTTTCAAAGGTATGTCAATCAAATTTCCCCTACTTCGGTTTTTTACTTTTTAATTTGTTGATTTCTTGTTTACAAATTTTATTTCACAATTCCAACTTTCTAATTGTTAATCATACCAAATGATTTGCGTCAACTACGTGAAATCTGATTGATTATACGCACTGTAAAATTATTTTCCTGCAATTTTTTTAGGGGATTGGTAATAAAAGTCTCATTCTTTTCATTATATTCATAATTGAAGCTGCTTTGTTAACATACCCACTTATTCTGATTTTGATTAAGTAAAACTTCTTTGATTAAGTGGGCTTTTGTTCTGTGTATTGGGTTTGAATTTTCTGATTAACATCTTCTTGCTCTTGTGGATTTTTAGTATTTATTAGGCATGTTCTGTATTCTTAATTGTTGAATAAAGTGGAAACCTTTAATTTTTTTTTTCTTTTTTTTTTTGGTGGTGGTGATGGGTTGAGGGGGAAGATATCTGTCTGTGGGGAAGAGGGAGATGTTAAGATTAGGTCGTTTTCGATAAAGTCCAAAGGACCGCGAAAAGAGTCCCCTGATCAGGCTTGGCTATCAGTGTTTTGTAAAAATGAAGTAAATTTTTAGAAATTATCTGGAAAATTATACTTTTGACTTGTAATTTCTGCAAATGTGATTTGAACTTGTGAAGTTTTGTTAGCTACTTGATTAAGATACATTCTGTAAGAAAATTCTCTTTACTTATGTTCTCAATATTTCATCTCATAATTTTGAGCTGGATTTAAATGCAAGGCATCCAGGTGTTTGGTATTGGATGATAATCTTATTTAAGCTTTAAATGTGACATTCAGTGAAAATGCTATTTTAAGCAGGATGGAGTTTTGCTAGCATAGGAAATTTTTTTGGTTTTGTATAGCTTAGATGGATTTAGTACTTGTGTCGTGTCGTCTATAGTTTTGAAGAAAGGCTTTCCAGAAGTTTATTTTTCTCTCCTTGTTGTAGAATTCAACCCTTTTATAATTTATAATTTTAAGGGAAATTCTCTATTGTGACCCTGTAGTATACCACTTTTTTCAAAATGACCCTAACTTATACAACATTCTTCAAAATGAGCCTGAACTTCGAAAATAAAAAAGATGAAAAGGTACGGTGATAGTTCATAAATCTGTTACTTTGTACGGTAATAGCTAATCGCTAATTAAATGAATCCATTCAGTTCTTCTTTCACAAAGACAGCCATCATTTTAATCTTACTGACATCTGTTAGGATATAGTGCTAATTGTGCATAGAATATATAAATATAAAGATAAATATGTATAATGGGTTTATAAATAATTTTATTGATGATGTTGTGATATATATTTTTTAAGTTTACAATGACATTTATATAGAAACATTAATTACATTGGCATAGTTAAATATAATATATGCCAACTTCAATGTACAACTGCATCACTATTCTTAACATTGCAGATTGATTTGACGACATACTTAACTATATATATGTCGATGATAGTGAGTAAAATAAGGAAGGCCTTCAATTTTTAACAACATCCATTCCTTTTAACCAAGATCTAACCTTTCCTTTGAACAAATAATCCAAGCAATAAATTATAAGGGGCCGTTTGGTTCGCATAGGGGAATCGGAATGGAATGAACAAAGGGAATGTAGGAGAATGGAATGAAACCCTTTTCAACTAGTATGTTTCAAAAAACAAAGGGAATCACCACCACCACCGCACAACCCCCTTTCTTCACTTTTCTAGCCACCACGAGCCACCCCACCCCACCGCCCAGCCACAACCTCGACGGGAATCTTCATCCCTCGGCGCACCTCCCCCTCCCCTCGCCGTCCCTCCCCTCCCCGGAAAATCGTCCACCACCCACGCAACAACCCTAGAAACACTATCCCTCCCCCGAAAAACGTCGGCCGACTAGCCTGCTAGGGTTTTGAGGATATGGGGAAGGTCGGCCGACGTTTTTCGGGGGAGGGATAGTGTTTCTAGGGTTGTTGCGTGGGTGGTGGACGATTTTCCGGGGAGTGGAGGTATTTGTGAGGGGAGAGGTGGGGGAGGTGCGCGGTCTCCGGCGAGATGTGGGGGGAAGTGCGGCGGGCTCTAGCGACGAGACTGGGTCAGCGGCGAGGTGGTTGGGCAACTTCCGGTAAGTAGACGGTGGTGGGTATGGTGGCTAGGGAAAGGGAATGGGAAAGTGTGGGGGGGTGGGGAATCAATGTAGACTAAAAATGGGTGAACTTAAAAATAAAAATGGGTAAAGGGAATCAAAAAAGTGACAAACAAACAACAACAAAGGGAATGATATCAGTTCATTCCGATTCCCTTTGATTATTAACCCCAACCAAACGGCCCCTAAATCCTTTCATTTACAATCCATACTATATTGAAATTAAGCAGTGAACACCTATTAAACATCAACGTTAGTATATAATATTAAGTTCATCCGAAAAAATAGTTGCACACTATACATTGAAAGTGAACTCTATGCTAATACCATGCAACAATTGCAGTAGAATGTTTTGGGATTTAATAGTAGTATTTAAAAAAAAAAAAAAAAAAAAAAGGTTTACGTTCATTCTCAAAAAGTATAGCTTTGTTCAAAGAAAAAGAGTGATATCTACTGTGTGGAAGTTTGCTCAATAGGTGCATACTTCAACTTTCATTACATTTAGAGCATTTGATGGTCACAACTCTTGTTCCTTCTTTTCTTCTCCTTTTTCTCTTCTCCTATTTCTTGGAGGTTTACCAATTGTTGTTCTAACAGGCCGATGCAAAATTTCGGAACATCCATTTCTGGCCAATGGGTTAGGTCAGTCATAGGGAGTATGTTCATGTCATAAAATGCTTTATAAGTTGCACTTGAGTAAATCTGAGAACAATATAATAAGGGTCCTCCCTATTGTGATGTATAATCATTATTGTATGCTTGCAAGCGAAACCTGAAATCTGAAATCTTCCACGTAAGCTATCTTTTCCACATAAACAACCGAGAGCATAACATGAATTTCTTTCTACTTGAGATATGCCAACTTGCCAAGATGTTCGTGCATGGCATTTATGGTTTGATTTGTTTCTATTGCTTTTAGATCAGAATTTCAGGTTTCTTAGCCTCTAGAATTTTGTTGCCATGGCCCATGGTTTATAGATCTTGCTACCTAAAATATGTAACGACTACATTTCCACGCCCTGAAAAATTGTATCTGCCTTGCTACCTGAGATACATGACAATAAAGTTTCCCTTCACAACATATAAGAACTACAGGGAAATAATTTAACCATTTTGGTTTTGTTTATTATATTCCACAAGTCAAGTATCAAGGACCTTTGACACTATTGGAAATGGACAAATCACTTAAGACACATTGATTTGTGAATTTGTCGAGTTGGTTGAAGTCTTGACGTAATTTAATGTCCAGTAGCTATTGAATTCTGACATGTAAGCTTTTGCCGACTCTGTCTTAAATCCTGAAGTTCTTCTCATGCCACCTAATTTAGGAGCATGGGAGCTTTTCGCATCTTGATGATGGATTTGAGCCTGAAAGGCTTAGGTACTACGGTAGATCAAGAAGCCCTTATATCAACAAACCTTGCGTTAATGTGGTATTTGGAACGTCAATATTGACTTTTTACTTATTTGCTAGGGAGTCTGTGATGGACTCAGACTACCACTCTACTAACAACAGTAAGAAATAGATAGAAACAGAGCAAATGAGGGAGAAAGCTTCAATCTTGATTATATTTAACAATGGCAGAAAAAGTTTCACACAACAGTAGGTTTAGCCTACAACTCTCAACAATGGGTTTAGCCCACAACACTCAGAGATAACTCTATTACAAAATGCCTGCCCTAAAACTCCCCCCCCCCCCCCGCCCCTTTCATTTATATATACAAGTTCTCAAACTGATTTGGTGGCTGATGATTGCAATTTGTCTTCAAGTGTGATTTGTCTTGTTGTGCTCTTCCTTGCTGATGTTCACATTTGTATTCTCCCCTCCATGGGCCAAGTTTCCTGTTTGGCCTCGCCTCTTCCTTGCGTAGGTGAATCTCACAGGTTGCTTGGCTCGGTCCATTGCACATACTTGCTCTCATTTTTGAATCTTGGTTAGAGGGTGCTGAGGTACAGTTCGTTGTAGCATTTGCATAACTAGATTGTACTCGTGCAAAATGCACGAGATATATTTTACATTAGAAAAAATTAAATATATAATGTAAGAAAAAATATATTTCAAATAGGAAAGTTGATTTGATGTAGTAACTTAGGCCATGTTTTTTTAGAGCTGTTGTGGTCTGATCTGTTTTACAATGTTCTGTTCAAATCTGCTCTATTGTGTTTTAGTAATTTAGCTGCCGACACCTGTTCTGCTGAAATCTGATATTTACTGCTTTGCTCATGAACTCAAAAAACAAGGCTGAGTCTTATATGTGAGTGGACACACAATGAAGCCAGCTATTATGGGGGCTACTTTATTAAATCTATAGAGGTTACCCGTTCTGTGTTATAGCCTTATAGGGGTTACTTAGTTAGTGTCATAGGTCTATTTTTTATTCTTTTGCAAGTAGGTATTAGGTGACGCCAGTCGCGCAAATAGTATGCTGTACATTTTTTATTTATTTTTTAGTTTTATAATTAGAGATGTGGAGATTGTTTGTATGATAGTCCCCAAAAAATATGCATATAATTGAAGGATTGGGGATTTAGAGTGCTATGATGAATTAATGATAAAGGAACTGTATCTCCGTGCTAATGCACGACATATATTATACTCGAAAGAAAATAGCACAAAGTGAAATGTTAGTAGTGTTAAAAAAAAAAAGTGAATTTTTATTAATTGTTGCAATCCCTTGAAAAAATACCAAAAAAAAAAATAAAAAAAAAGGGTGGGATGGGTAGTTATTGTCCTTATTGATCTTTTTTTTTTTTAAATTAAAAAATACATAAATAATATAGTGGGAATGTGGGATGGGTACTTGGGTAGTTATTGGTTTGTAAAAAAGTAAAATTTTAAAAAATAAAAAATAAAAAATAAAATGCATGAGATTTGAGTTTTGAGGATTTGTAGGGTTGTGGTGAATTGACTCTGTAATTATATATGAGATTGGCTAAACCCTTTATATTAAGGTTGGATGAACTTGCAAATTAGCTGTGTTTTTTTAGAAAAATGCACCACTTTTGGGGGTCTTTGGATGAGAGAAATTGGTTAAAGAATAAAGGTTCTTCTTCATGTAGGTTTTTTTTTAAGTGCTTGAAGACCACTCCATCTACTTCCTTTATTTTCCACTCTCTGGTTAACTTAATAAGTCAAATCCTAATGGTAATTATGTCATTGATGTGGACTACATGTAGGATAGGATGAACATCAAAGATTACATTTATAAACAGAAACCACTTATGTGCTTAATCTTGTGTCTTTGTAGTGTGGAATTTTGGAGCCAGATGTTCATGCATTGTGGAATAGCTCTGTTTTATGTGGAAGTGGTTTAATTTATATACAGTTTTGGAGATTAGACAGGTTTTCTTATAGAGACTTTTTTGGAGCATTTGCAGGTTAACTATGTTTTTGGTGGGCAGAAGAGATTAAAAATCAGCTGGCGTGGCTATTCCTGGGTGATGTGGATGGAAAAATGGGACTGAAATAAAGTAAGCAAATTTTCTCATTGGGAAGTTTTGGTGGGGTAGATTTATTTTTCTTGCTTCTTACAGTGTTGTTCAATGCTTGTATTTTTAGGTTAAATTTTAATAGATATTTTAAATGTGATAGGCATACATTATCATTTTGTTGGGCTTTTAAGTTCATTCTTGATCCTTTTTAGATGTATGTTCTTTGTAGTGAAAAAGTATTACTTTTTATCTAAATAATATGTTATAGATCTTGTTTAATCCCATAATTAAGGAAGAAAAGTAAATGATTTGAATTTGAGAAAAAAATGATGAAGCTTGTACAGTTCAAAATACAGTTAATCAATCTTGATTGTTGTAAGTCTCTAAAGTGGCCCATTTTAATTTATCTCACCTGTGTTGAAATGCATTTTTCTTCTGTTTGTCAACCTACTAAGACCACCAAATAAGCTTGGGCTACTAGGTCTTCGGGATATATCCAAGATACTTTGCACCAAATAAATCAGCTTAGTTTTTAATACATGTAATCTCTCAACTTGTCAAATATGAGTGGATTTCTTATGCTGGTGGGAATGGAAATTTGGAAATATTTCTTATTGAACCTTTAAATTAGCAATGAAACCAGCAAATAATATTTGGATTCAAAAGGAGCAATGCCCCTGTGGAGACTGGAAGTGTTTTATCAAATATGAAGGGGAGGAACAAGGTCAAGCTTGTCAACCAACAAAAAATGGGACATCATTATCATCTTCTTCTGAAGTTATCTTTGCACCTTATGTGGGTCAGATTTTTAAAAGTTATGATGAAGCTTTTGAGTTCTACAGTAACTTTGCTCGGAGGAATGGGTTTTCAATCAGGAAAGCACGATCTACTGAAAGCCATAATCTTGGTGTTTACAGAAGGGATTTTGTTTGTTATCGTTCCGGATTCAATCAACCTAGGAAAAAGGTTAATGTAGAGCATCCCAGAGATCGCAAATCAGTACGTTGTGGATGTGATGCAAAATTATACTTGACTAAGGAAATCGTGAATTGTGTTACTCAGTGGTATGTTTCCCAATTCAGTAATGTACATAACCATGAATTGCTAGAAGATGATCAAGTGCGTTTACTTCCTGCATACCGGAAAATACAAGAAGCTGATCAAGAACGGATTATTTTACTCTCCAAAGCTGGGTTTCCTGTTAATAGGATAATCAAGATCTTGGAACTGAAAAAGGGTGTTCAACCTGGGCAACTGCCTTTCATAGAGAAAGACATTAGAAACTTTCTCCGTACTTGCAAGAAAACAGTTCAAGAAAATGATGCTCTTCTTACTGAGAAAAGGGTAACTGATATGATGGAGCTGCTTGAAGCTTGCAAGGCCATGGCAGAAAGGGATGGGGATTTTATCTTTGATTTTTTAACAGATGCAAATGGCAAGGTCGAAAACATAGCATGGTCGTATGGCGACTCTGTTCGTGCCTTTAACCTTTTTGGTGATGCTGTTCAATTCGACATTACTTATCAATCCATCACTTACGGGATGCTTCTGGGTTTATTGTCTGGTATAGATAATCATGGCAAGCCAATTGTCTTTGCCTGTGCTCTTGTCCAGGAAGAAAATCCCCATGCAATTGTGTGGGCCTTACAGGTTAACTTTATCTCTCTTTCTTTATACTTAAACTTCATTTTTTCCCTGTCATTAAAGCTTTATTTCTTCGAACAGACAGTTGTGCGATTCATGCGAGGAAGACCGCAGACGATAGTGACTGATCTTGAGCCAGGGTTAAGAGACTCCATAGTAAGCGAATTGCCTAATACAAAACATGTTATATCTTTGTGGTACATTATGTCTAAGCTGAGTAGTTGGTTCTCTTTGCCTCTTGGACTGAAATATTCGGAGTTTAAGTCCGAGTTTGAAATGGTGTGCTATGTGGAAAGTACAGAGGATTTTGGACATCTCTGGAGCCATTTGATCACAAAATTTGGACTTGGGTCGGATAAACACATCTCTCTATTATGGTCATGTCGAGCATGCTGGGCTTTTTCATTTATTAAGGATTGCTTTGTCGCCCGAATCACAACAGCTGAATACATGAGATCTGTTGATAGTTTCCTGAAAGGCGTCTTGAATGAGCAAACATGCTTGCAAGTCTTCTTTGAGCAGGTATTCTTGTTATGATGTATGATTACATCTAATTGTTTATTGCTTATATCTGTAAGCTTTAGCATTCTTGTTTTGCAGGTTGGACTTGCTGCAAAGTTGGGTTATGGAGCCAAGGAGGATTTACCTTTTTTACATCTCAAGACGTGCATGCCTGTTGAGGAACATGCACAAGGCATCCTTACACCATATGCCTTTAGTGTGTATCAGCATGAACTCGTGTTGTCTGTGCAATATGCAATTATAGAAATGGCCAAAGGATCTTATGTCGCGTGCCATTATAAGAAAGTTGATGAAGAGTATCTTCTGTTATGGATTCAGGAAGGTGAGCAAATCCACTGCTCGTGTAAGGGATTTGAACAGTCAGGAGTCCTGTGCAGGCATGCTCTTCGACTATTTATTACTAAGAATTATTTTCAACTTCCATACCATTATTTTCCAATTAGGTGGAGATGGGAAAATTCTTTTTTACCTATGGATCAAGAAAGTTCTCGACTGGTCAAAGAAGAGTACTATCGTGCCTTACATTCTCTTACAGATGCACTTCTGACTGAGTCCTTGTTTTCTAAGGAGCGGTTTAACTATGCCCATAAGGAACTCACAGCACTCCTTGATCAGGTTAAAAATATGCCTGTTGATGAAGTTCCAGAAATATTAACTAACAATTTTAGTGAATCTTGAATTTTCTAGTGGATCAGCTGTCTACAATAGCAATTGCTGAGTCTAGCCATGGTTTACAAGACATTAGAAGATTACAAAAATAAGTCAATGTAGACTACTCTGCAAATTAAATTGTGGTTGGAATACTGGTTCAAGTAAATAGAATTGTCAGAGATGGAGCTATGGTGTTGTGTTGTCATCCATGACTTTTGTGATGGTGTAATGTCAATTCTTATTAAAAAAAAAATAATAATTTAAAAAATAAAAATAAAAATTGATGTTTCTGTACAATGCATGCGATGTTACTGTTTCTTAATCTTTGAGAAATGAGTATAAGTAGTTCCAGATCTTGTATTAGCTAGTAGATACATCATATATGCATGGTTCACTCTCATTGTAATTGAAATTGGTGGATAGTAATGTACTTGTCACATCGTGGAATCTCTTTGCTACTAGGAGCTAATGAATCAGTCTTTGTCAAAAATGATTCAGAATAAAGTTTTCTTTTTGTCTATTTTTTTTTCTATTTCAGAACCTTTCTGATGTTACAGAATAATAGAATATGCATCAAATAGGGTATTTTGTATTCAACCAGTTTTTAGTGGGGAATTCATATCTGCAATTTATATTAAGGGGACTTGGGTTGGGTGGGTATTTTAGGTCAAATTTCAACTCTATTTTGGTAAAAAAAAAATTGTCCATGGGCTCTCAAGAATTCTAGTTATTTATAGTCAGGTTTGGGTCTGGTCAGGTTTCAGACTGGTCAAATTTCGACAGGTCTGACAGAAGTCTATGTTCTTCGCTCCTTGCAAACTGATCAGAATTCAAGATCGCAGGTGAGTTTACTGCTCTTGTTGCATGTTCTTTTTACATGTTAAACTCGTAATAGAAAATGAAGTTAAGAGAGTTTTTTGTTGGGAAACCGGTAACCTTTGAAGTTATAACCCTTTATTTAAGTGATCAAATCACCACCCATTCTGTATTGCAGAATTTCGATTACTGAAAGTTTCTCTTTTGCAGTAAGGCCAGTAACAAACCACGATCATGAGTAAGGGACTTTGTTTCTGATGTTCTACACCTTTACCTCTATGTTGTGTGGGCCAGTAAAAGTTTCTTTTAAAAGTGGGATTGATGGATAAACATATGCCAGTAACACTAATGATGTGCCACATCGTCTGCAGAGATTGTGAAACGGTGGAGATTAATCACATTCAATTCTGTTAACATCAACCTCAAAATAGCAGTGCAGGCAGTTAACCTCTTAAGTGTAGTTATTGTATTTTGGCCCCAAAAAATTTTCATATCATGAGTCTCTTATCGTCTTTGTTTGTGTGCATTTTCAGGTCTGACATTCATCTAGTTGATGTAAACACATTGATTTACTGTCCAACATATGTCCATCTTATGACACATAGTTCAGTTTTTACATAGTTGGGATACATGAGATTTCGTTGTGGCTAACCCAACTGGTATATGATGTTTGTTTGCTTCTATCAGGTGGCTTGGATGCAGCCTTGCACTTTTGCAGCATCTATATATGTTGCTATGGAAACCTTCCTCAAACAGATTTGTCAAGTTTATATTAGTCGCATGACTGGCTGAGGACCCCGAACTTCAAGAATTTAGCTCGGTGTTTCTACTTGTCAAATGGAAATTTGAAGGTAATGCAAGGAATCAACTATCTTAATATCATTGTGCTGTTTGAACCCTTCTAGTTTTTTTTAGTTTTGCTATTATCAGAGCGTTAATTGTTGTTACTCAAAATATGGGATTAGAGGTTGAGATTAAGCAAGAAGATTAAATATAGTATCAGATCTAATTAAATTATTCACATAGTATCAGATCAGCAGTACTGACTACTGAGGATTTCTTTTTCATAGAAGAAACATAACTCTGCTTCAACTCTTTTGGCTGCTGCCTTCCGCATCTGTTGGTGTTATGTCAGTTTGGTACCTTCTTGAGACATTGGATGCGTACGAATAGCTTTGATGTAGCAGCTGACATACATTCTGACAGAATCTGAACTGCTCAGCTACTCACTTAAAAGAATGGGAAAAATATTACAGCCAGGGAAAGTTAAGCCGATCCGGTCAGAAATTAGTTGGGTCGACGTGTTAATTCAATGGATTAGGCTAATGTTTACATTTTCAGCTACTTCTTGTGAAGGAAAAAACACTCTGTCTATTATATACGGCGTTAACTTATTTTGCTAATCTTAAATTATTTTTGCTAAAACACAGTTATATTTGTTGAAATTTATTCATATAACCAATAAATAAAGTAAATAATATGATATTGTTATTGTTAATATTTTCAAAGTAGGATTAATTTATAGTTATCCAAAGTTAAATCTCATAAATTTAGAGAAAAGTGGAATATCAATTTTAATTTTCTGTTTATCATGTCAATCTTGATTTCATTGTACTGTGTTAACTTTAATCGCCCCATATCTGGGGTTATCTGCTAATTTTCATGATAGTTAATTTTTTAATGAACAATCGGTTGTACTTTGTGTAAAATAATTAAGGTTCGATTTGTATTTGCATGTGCTTATACCTTGTGAGCACATGCACAAAAAAATTGGCTATGTTATACAAGTACCTTTTTCAAAGTACATACACCCAATTGTACGATAAATATACTCTATATATCTCTTATATTCCTGGTTGCCAACTGCATGGTAATAAGAATGCATATATGAAAACAAAATGAACATAGAAAATGTGATCTAATAGATAAAGAATATTATCTATTAATCTTATTCGAATTACTCCTTTCTATCCCTAAATTAAAAGCCTTTTTCTCTTTATTATGTGAGTAATAAATATTATAAAAAGGTTTTGTATTAAGGGACGGAGGGAGTACTAGAAAGTCATAACATTTTAGTTGAAATTCACAGTTAAAATGATTCATTTAATTTGACCTAAAAATTGAAAAATGAAAGCTTATATGAGCACGAATGGAGTATAAATTAGTACGGATCGAGTAGACCTCTTGCTTAAGTTAACAACATTAAATGCCTAATTAATGAAGTTCCCACCGCTAGATTAAACAATATTATGGCTAAATGATACATTAATTTCAGTCTTAAGCATACTATTAATAATAATCTTGCACGGTTGGATTACTAAGTTTATGTAACTGGGACAAAACTCCAGAAATATTCTTTATGTCTTGTTATTGTTTACAATGTTGGGGACCATACTATCATCTTGGCTTTAAAATCTAAAAATAAAATTAAAGGAATAATTAGTAGGGCTTGTGTTGTGTCTTCCTGCTTGTGTATAGCTAGCTACCCACTTAATCTTGTTTGGGTACTAGGAAACTTAATTCAATCTACAATAGTTTTTGTATGTGTTTTACCTGTTTTTGTTCAGATCTTAATTTTCTCTTTCCAGCACTTACATAGTAAAGAATCAAAGAGATTTGTACTTTGAGAATTGAAGCTTTAAGCTTGATCGGATCGTGTGTGAGGTTTGGTTAGAGGTAGCTATGATTTATGCTAGGCTGGCTCTCATCGGTCTAGACATTTGATTGGAGTTGAGCCGATGGAGATCCTAACCTAGATACAGAGTAGATAGGTTGGGGTTTGATACGTTATACTATGGTATAATGGGAGTAAGATACTTTCTACGACGGCTAGACCTTTACAATGTATATATACTTTGTTTCGAAATGATCTTCTTATTTGGAATCTTTTGTGTAAATTAAGCTAAGAAAAGAGTATTGGAATAAAGTACATTTGGACCATTCAAATATAAGACTTTTTTTTTTTTGAAAAAAAGTACATTGGGACAACTTATTATTTTGGAATAAAGTACATTGAACTTCTTCTTTTTTTTTATTGAATTGAGACCATAAAATTAAGGTAATATAGGAAAATAACGAGGATAAGTGAGGAATTAAAATGGAAAGTGGAAAAATCATTTTGAAATACACAAAGATCATTTTGAAACAAAAGGAGTTATAGATAGGATATTGCTAACGAGTGTCACGAGGTGTTAGATAAGGAATAATCATATTGGTTCAAATGGTATTAAGTTAGGAATGCATGACAAAATCACGTGTCGTTCGTTATAATTAATGTTAATTTTACTCTAATATTTCCACTTTTAATTATCTTATCTAACATCCCGAGGGCGCTTATTAGCTTTTGCGTAATAGATAAGGTTGTTAATTGAGCTGGTTTGATGATGACCTAATTACTTCTTTTTATCGTAAATGAACAACATGGTCAATAATACTACTAGTAGGAGCTAGATAAGGGTGATTAGTAAGGCTAGCTAGCACTTATTGGCGCTGTCATTTTCGGATTCCACAAAGATCAAAATCCACTTCATTTGTTTATATATCTTGCATAAGATAGTTCCAAATTATTTTGAAATAATTAACTAAAGCATATCTCAAATTGGTATATGAAAGCTCAATCCATAAGCACAAAATATTCCCCATAACTTTAATGATCATTTCATCTCATTGTGTATTTCATGTTATGTCACATTTTATCCACAACCTAACATATATATCAACCAATAACACTATGTTGTGTAATTATTATTGTATTAAAGTTAATGATGCGTCCAAATCGATTCAAAGAGAAGTAAGATACAAGATGTCAATAGACGAGTATGAACAAATATCTCAACCTTTATACACACCCAAAGTGTAAAATAGATCATCATGAATGATTAAGACGAAGATATTCATTCAATTTCAAAGAGTCAAAGGTATATGGTATACAATGACTTTTTTTTAGGCTATTAGATAAATAGAATTGATCAGCTTAAATGTAGATATAAATTCTTGTGTCATAAAGATTAAATATCTATAATTTTCAAGGGTAATGTTATATGTAGCCCTAAGGGCTATATATAAGCATTAAATATACTCGTGAAAATTGTATAAAATTAGGAATTTATGACAAAAACACGCGTAAATCAGTGTAATTAGTGTTTATATTTTCATGATTTCTCAACTTTTTACAATTTTCAAGTGTAAATTTAATATGTAGCCCTAAGGGCTATGTATATCATTTTTCAATTTTCAAACAGAGGTTAAAGGTTTAAAGACACTTTAAACATTTTGGTCTAAGATCCGCCACTATATACGATACGGACCATACGATAACTCATAGCATAAAACATCCCCTAGTTAGAATCATGGCCTTTCCTCTCATTAAAAGTCAGAACAAATATGTTAAGGAGCACGCATTATTTAGAAGAGCACGAGCATATTGCATATAATTTTGAGTAGTAAGAACACATGCATTATAATTTTGTCCCAAGTTAATAATGTTTGTTGTGGGTTCGCTTTGTCAATGTAGCACCCTATATGAAGCACTCAAAGACCAAGCGAGAGTGAGTAAATGGGGCAAGAGATGATGCGGTCTTTGCACGCTATTGAGATTTGTTATTTATTACACTATTGCTTTTCAAAGTGGTGGATTTGTTAATTTTGTCCCTTCATCGCACGATATCTTACCCATTTTACACTCCTCCCATCTTAAACAAATTTTTAGTGAGGTCTCCTGTCTTGTTAGACTCGTCTCAAAGTATAATTTTATAAGGGCAAATACAAGTTTATTTGTCAGATAAACGAATTTTTGTTAATCTGGTGGCATTTCTGTAAATATATTGAAAAAGTTTGGTCATTTATTCAATACTTTTGGTGAGTTGTTCAATAAACTGTTTACAACTTGCATTTAAGAAATTACACATGTACCCCTCAAATAGTACATGAAAAGATACATCATACATGTACCCCTCCATTGTTACTTGAAAAGATGATATTTAGAGAATTAACTGGGCACATCTCATTTTATAACATCAAGTTTTAATAATTCTTCATAATTTTATGTGTATTTATGAAATGATATATGTATGGTTTAAGATGCATTATAAATGGAAATTTAAGAATAGTCCGTCATGTTGAGCAATAATTAAGGGATAAAAGAGGTAATTTTTGTAAGGGGGAGTTTCACATTTGCTAATAAACATACAATTTTGATCTTACTATGTTTGATCATTCGTATAAGCATAAATTATTTTTTAAAAGTCAATATTTTGAAAGCATGTATATATATTGAGACTAATCCGATAACATAATTATCTATGAATATATACTAAATTAAATAATTGGTCGGGAAATATATGAATAATGTAAAAAATCAACATGGGTAAGATTTATATTACAAAACTTTCATTTCATGAATTTTAGAAGACAATTTAAGTAAAAGCAAATGAAATATCCACCTTTGTCCCTTTTTTTTTTTTTCTCATGTCATGTGCCTTGTGGACCAACTTATGATAAAGAAATTACTAGTACTAATGTAATTTGAAGATGGAAAAAATAATGTAAAGGAGGTGTGCACTAAAAAGATGCACTTTTCTTTGTTACTTTCAATTCTCCGTTCTTTTTCATCTTTTAGGCCTCATTCCAGCGGCTTATTGTCTAAATACCTTGTTATATCAAGTGTCACATTCATATCCATTTTAATCCAATTCATACATTGACTTTGGATTACAGAGATTGATACACATTATCCCCTTAAACTATTTTATTTGATTTTGGATTACAGAGATTGATTTGCGTTATCCCTTTAATTAGTTTATTACCAAATTAATAGTCACATGCATGTACAACTTTAGGATGTGTTTTGAATAAATTTGTTTGTGATCGATCGATCCATTGAAACAAATTTTTATACTTCTACTAAGATTGAGTAGCGGAGAGTGTATGAAATGAACGAGATTAATATAGAGCAATATTGTGTCATGTTACGATCCAAGTGACTTTACAAGGGTTTGGGTTCTTTATTCTATCAATTTTACAAAATATAAAAAATAATAATGAATTAGTTCAAGTAGAAGAATGCTACTGGGGGTTCCTATATGATTCCGACATGCCCTATAGATTGTAAGAAAAGTAAATTTGTCTTTTTATATACTGTGTATATATGCCACAATGGATGTGTGGGACAACTTAGAGAGGATACTAGCTTAGAAACATTAAAGATCGATGCATACTAGTTTAATTAGAAATAAGCAGTTGGAAAAAGAAGCTAAGTAGGAAGGTGACAATTAGCTAATAATAACACATATTAGTGTAAGACAAGGTAGAATCGCGTATAGTTATTTGATCATGTAAAGGACGAAGATGTGATGCATCGTTTAGGAGGCTAGTGGCAAAATAATGAGATTGTGAGGGGTAGAGTAAGATCTACGACAACTTGGATGAAAAGTGTTAAGAGATTTGAGAGCGATGATATGAGTTTAAGCATATGTATCAAGTTTAACCGTGTCAATTATTTTGAAACGGATGGAATTTACGTTATTTTCTTTCCACTCACTTCACTATATTTTATTCTTTTCTCATTATTTTTTTCCAACCCTTTTCATTTATCCTCTTTTCATTTAATTACATCTTCAAATTAATTTTTTTAGCACTACTTTTTCCCCTCCTTATCGATATGTTTTCTCCCATATCATCTAATTTGTCCTATTTTCACATTTGCACTCTATTTTGTTTCCTTTCTTAATCGACTTTGCATTCCTTGCTCCAATGCTTACTGCCGGTTTCGAATGATGGCTCATGATAGCCCACCCAAGGTGGTTTTTGTTGTTGTTGTCGTCGTCGTCGTCATTGTCATTGTCGTTGTCTTTGTTGTAGAAGAAGAATACAAGTTATGCCTTGAGGTTGAGGCTAAATTTTGGGTCGTTCGTTATATCTCTGGAAGACTGGAAGTCAAGCTAAATACTCACGTCAATGCTCAATAATTGTCAATTTTCTACTTTCTGAACTGTATCTTTGCATCATTGACTTGCTTTACTTTCATCCCAACTTCCAAGTCTTCGTGTTTTCTTTTGACAATTTGTTTGAAATACATAATTCATGTTCACACATCTAGAATCTAGAGACTAATCAAAAATTGACCCAATCCCATTGCAATCTAATAATAGTTCATTTTACGAGTAATAATAGTTATTTTAATTTTTGGGATCTGTTCTCTTCAACTTAATTTCACTTCAGTTTAATAAATCAGAACAAGTCCTTAATTACTCAAATAATTTCACTTCAGTAAATCAAAATAGGTCTTTACGGTGTGTTTGGATAAAGAAATTGGAAAGAAAATAAGGAGAAGGAAGAGAAAGGGAGGGGAGGGAAAAAAGAGGAGTTTTCCTTCCAAATCTCAACATTGTTGGAGGGATTAATTTCTTTTAATTTAATCCCTTCATTTCTACAATTCCCTTAGGATCTTAAGGTAATATAATGTATGTTAAATACGGGTCTGGGCCGCACCCGTCACGGGAGAGTGCAAGTCCACCACTTCACAAGACCAAGGAGGTTCCACCTCAAAACCATATGGCAATGAGGGGAGTAGCCCCTTAGCCTTATATTGTGGTGGTAACTCTTGAATTCTTTCAATGTGGGATTTCATTACCACTACACTCCCCCTATAGTGTTTAGTGTTTTAGTGTGGGACAAGAGAATGCTCACATGTGGATTGTTCATGGACTCAACAATGTATAATTGGGTCTTAATCCTGATCATGTGCTTTTGGTTATACAAGTAATTGCTCTTTGTTCAGAAAATTCAAATATAGCCTGAATTGTAGATTAAATTTAAATCAAGAATAGGATTAGAGTGGCCAAATTTCCTTGAGAATTATATTACTTGGTTGCACTATAATTACAAAAACTACAACCATAGTCTACAAGATGCTACTATTAATAGGTGATCCAAAAATAAAAGATGAAATAGTTAGCAGATATAATTTCTAGCTAATCCTAGATCATTTCTGTGTTCAGAAATAATCCCCTGCTTCATCTTTCTAATAAAATCCTCACACCTCTTGTTCAATTCCTCTGCTTCCTCGTCGTCTTCTTCCTCATCATCATCGACAATATCGTTATGATCATCATAAACATCATCATCATTTTGCTGATGTACATGAGCAACTTCACATTCTGAGACCACCACTTTCTGATGCTGTACCTGAAGTACTTCAGTAATAACAGTCTCTTCAACTGTCAAAAATCGCGCTGTTTTTACATCAGTAGCAACATTCTGTTCTGAACTTACAGCAGAAAACTCCTCTTGCTGTTTTCTCTGATCACCTAGTACTACTGGTCTTGGCAAACTCTGAGCTGCATTACTAGTACTACTGCTGTAATCAGAGTTGCTGTCCTGAGACGATGACATGGAAAGCGAAGACGAGCTTTTAACAAGGATTACTAAAATCCCATTACAGATTAGGAACACATGGTTCCTGTCAATGTTGAATTTCAGAATAGAAGTAAGATATACACCACTGTAGGATTTCATCAAGTGTAAGATTAGTAAAACTAATGAAGACGAGAACAAGAAAAGAGAGTAAAAATATGCAGATTGCATTTTCTTCATTGATTTAACTATGTTGAATTGTACTGATTGCTCCATTTTTTGAGTAAATTTCTGGGTTTTGATTGATTGATCAAAATCTTAATATACCAAAGTTTTTTTAAAAAAATGGAAACTTTGGTATAAGAGAGAAAATATGTGAATAGATAGTATCAGATGAAATGAGATGGTTTGAATGTTCTGATATTGAAGTGGTATTTATATAGTGGTATAATATAAAGTTTTTGAGAATGCAATTATGAAATTAAAGGTGGGGTTAAATTAAAATTGATGTTTTTGGCAGAATTTGTGTGGAATTTTGAGAACAAGAGAAGAAAGGTGGAAGTTTCAAAGGAGACCAACAAATTGAAGTCAGCTAATTTTTTATAAAAATGTTTTTGGTTTTTGGTGGGACAAAAAAAGATTTCCAAACCATTTTATTACCTACCTTTTGCCCCGTGGCATACTTCTACAATGATGAATTACTTAATATTTTCTTGCTTTCTTCTTTTGTTGCTAATTGAAGACATAATGTGATTTAATAAGCAATACTAATTAATCATTAATAGCCCCGCCGTATACAAATTAATTGTTGTCCGTCAATTGTGAAAATTTGATCTAAAGTCTTAATTAAGGATCTTATGATGTGGCAGTCATGGACAATAGCACTGTCAATTCGAGTTGACGATTTGGATTTAAGTGAGGCTGAAAGGGATATGGTCATAATCTAGTCAGTTTATAATGGAGTTGGATTGACCTAATTGGGTTGGAAGACATTTTAGCTGGATTCTAGTGGATTAGTGAGTTTGAGTCATATCAGGTTAGCTCATAGTTGGGTCTATAATGTATGGATTGCATCGGGTTTATCGGTAACAGGTCAATAAGGGATAAGACGAGATCATTTAGCTAGCTAGTCAGTTTCAGTGGGAAGTTAACTAGTGGGTCGATTCTTTTTGATTAATTTTTGTCTGATTTGAAATTGATTTATAGGATCATTTTCAGATTTTATTGACACAATTAGGTTGTAAACGAGGATTAACAAGTATAGTTTTATATCTGGTCATCATTTCAATATCAGGTTATATACATATCATCGTTGATTCATAATTTGATTAAGTTCCAAATTTTGTTATACATGGATCATCGTTTATTAGACTACAGATTATGGGCTATTATATTTATAATGAGTACAAGATTACAACACTATAACACTTTTTTTTCTTTTTTTTATCAAAAAAAAAAAATTATATTAGTATGTACTAGTTACGATGTGCTTAATTAGTTTTGACCTGCTCGTGTAGAAGTGTAAACGTCTTATTGCGTATTCCCTACAAGTAGTAATTAGTAGTTAAACAACTCACAAATTAGTAGAAACAGTTAGATCAAATGGATCACAAGTTGTAAATGGTTGATGATATAAAGGTCTCGGATTGTAAACAACTCAAGTCAAACTAGCAATACGTTGAAGCATGTTTATTTAAAGGGGTTTTTCTCTAATTTAAATGGGTTAGGTCACTAGTAAGTTTCACATTTTGTGGTAAAAATCAACAATACTAATCAGTAGAGTTAGGGTTATAAATGACAAGAAGAGTTAATGAATTATAATTTGAAATGAGTTCACTTATAATGTCATAGCATGATAAGATTCCTAAAGTTCACTTTGCTTGAATAATTTGATTCATAAGGTAAAAATTTAAATTTCTAATTTCATCAAAATTTATATTACTTAAATATAGAAAGATTCTTATTATATTGCTAGAATAATTTGATTCATAAGGAATTTTTTATGTCTTATTATTGTATGCTGGCGAAATGTATTGGATATTAGAATGAATGACAACCAAGGTCTCTGGAAAAAATAGTCTAATATGGTAATCTGTAAATGTGGTAATCATGTCCCTAACCTCATCAAGGGTGAAAGAAATGTAAGATTATAAGGATCACATCTATAATCTTTTCCAGTAATTATGGAGTAGTAAGCTAAACTTCTCGAAGTTTGATTTTCTTAACAATACGGAGTAAATCTTTATCAGCGAACTTTATGCTGTCTATATTGTGATGCTGTCTAGTGCACGTACATAAATCTTTATTGGGCAGACAATTGTATTTGTATATTTCATACTTGTATTTGTATCGTACGGTTAACAAAGTAACTCGGTCAATACGCCATTGTGGACTTTGGTAATTGGCCAGCGGATTTAAATACCAAGTCAATGTTAAATGTAGTCCTTAGGTTCAATTAAAATTTTCGAGTACAAAGGGATGGATAACTTAAATGCTTAGAGTTTTTTTTTTTCTAATTTTCGGAAATTTTAAGATCGATTATCTGATTATCATCATCCGCTCTTGTAACTTTCAAACCCCCAAAAAAAAGGAATTTTTTTAGTACAATTTAAAGGTTCGAAAACTAATGTGACCCAATTTGATATGAAATCGACTTCTAATTTGGACTTATATGGACAAAATGATTTAACATTATTATCTATTAATTATTTATGTTATTAAATAATTTATTTATTATTAACTACAGTATATTAATTATTAATTTGATTAATATTATTATTACTAAACAGAGCAGAGCAGAGCATAGTAGAATAGCTCTAAAGAACAAGGCCTAAGAGTTTTAATCGCTCATTGTTTATCATCCCTTGTTTTCCTTATTTAAAGAAAACTAATCGTTGGTGTGCGCGCTACATGCACACCCCTCAACGCTACGATTATCATAATGTACGTAAGTTTGGTCAAAATTACAAGTCATTAACCTATTACACGCACACCCCTCAACGCTACGATTATCATAATGTACGTAAGTTTGGTCAAAATTACAAGTCATTAACCTATTACTAACGTTTAATTAACGAAATGCTTATTATAGATAAGTTCAGCAGAGATAATTTCAATTCAGTAAAAATAAAGCAAAGTGAACGGAGCCTTACTCTGAATAAGGCCCTGCTCACGCACTTATTTTTGCTGCACTGAAATTATTTTTACTAAACTGGAATTATTTTTGCTGAACTTTAGAGGACTAAGGCCCCGTTCACTTCACCTTATTTTTGCTAAACTGAAATTATTTTTACTGTACTGAAGTTACATTTGCTAAACTTGAATTATTTTTAATGAGCTGAAATTAATTTTACTGAACTTAAATAATTTTGCTGAACTAAAATTATTTTTACTGATTCTCTATTATATTTTCTTCTTAAAGATACCGATTTATATTGAACTGAACTTACTTTTATTGAACTGAAATTATTTTTGTTGAACTGAAATTATTTTTGCTGAATATTATTTTTATAAGGTGAAGTGAACAGGGCCTGAAATTAACTTTACTGAACTGAAATTATTTTTGCTAAACTGAAATTATTTTTACTGATTTTATGTTATATTTTCTCTTTAATGTTATTGGTTTTTACTGAATTGAAATCATTTTTACTAAACTGAAATTATTTTTGCTGAACTGAATTTATTTTAACTGAATATTTTTTTTTAAGGTCAAGTATACATGGTCTAATCGGTAGACAATCTATACATCTTCATACATCATATGGAATTTGAAATCCAGGAATTGAAATTCTACTAGCTATTTCCCAAACAAATACTTTGGAATTGAATTCTAAGGATTCTAAGAATTCAAATTATGAAATTAAAATTAGAGGCATCCATTATTTGGATTAAAACTGAAATTCAATCCAATATAAACCGAATCATCCATTCAGATCGAATCCGAACTTTAAATCAGATCGGATCGGATTGAGGTATTTTGAAAATTCGGATTGACCCTAATTGGATCCAATTCAAATCGAAAACCAAATTGTAAAATAAGCTTGTATAAAGATGAATTTCTTTGTTTTTTGAAGTTTAGCTCAAATAATTACTACGGAGTACTACATAAAATTAAGGAAATTTTGTCAGATAACACCTTTTAAGTGTGTTTTGTTGTGAGAAAACACCTTATAAATTTTTTTTGTGAAAACACACCTAATACCAGAAATTATTTGTTAAATAACACCTTAAGGCAGTTTCCGACCTGTTGACTTGGTTGTACGGCGTTGACTACCACGTGATAGTCACGTGCACCGATTTACCCCCCCCCCCTCCTTTTTTGATTTTTTACCCTTTCTTTCCCTCCAACTTTATTTTCTCTCTCCTCTCAATTTCTTTCTCTTCCCTCTCAATTACTCCTCTTTGTCTTACCATTAAAGCACAGTGAGGAAGTTGGTCTGCCATGGCAGTGAGCTAGTGACGAATTGAATGCCTCAATTCGTGGTTTAATTTGGGCAAAGATTTCCTCATCTACCCATTCAAAGTAGTTGTAGCCTCTATGTCTTGTCTCAAAGTTGTAGAATTTACAAACTTTGAACCTCCTCCCTGGATTCTCATGTGTCCAAGAGGTCCTAACAGCAACTGGAAGACCACAAAAGCACTTCTGACCCCTAGGCATTAATGCTACCTCCATCCTACATAAAATTGCTAAGATTAATTAAACCCCCAAATCAAAAAAAACATATTTCGAATTTCAAACCCTAAGTAACCATAATTAGAAAATCAACAAAATTAATGGAATTAAACTTTAATTCATGCCACTTACCTTCCTCGTAAATAGGTTAATTGAGTATATTTGCAAAAATTGGAGCTCAAATTTGGAGTTCACCTTCTTCAAAGGGGAGCAATGGAGTTTGGGTGGAAGAGCAGGGGGTTTAATTGGGGAAGAAATTGCAGGAGAGAGAAAATAAGGTTGGAGGGAAAGAAAGGGTAAAAAATCAGAAAGGAGGGGGGTAAATCGGTGCACGTGACTATCACGTGGTAGTCAACGCCGTAAAACCAAGTCAACAGATCGGAAACCGCCTTAAGGTGTTATTTGACAAGTAATTTCTGGTATTAGGTGTGTTTTCACAAAAAAAAAAATTATAAGGTGTTTTCTCACAACAAAACACACTTAAAAGGTGTTATGTGACAAAATTTCCTAAAATTAATTAGGGAAACTTTGTATTAATTAATGACTTAAGGTTGAACTATTTATTTTACACAAATTTTTGTATGTGGCTGGCCACATGGTGTGGCCGGCCACAATTTTTATTTTAATTTTTTTAAAAATACCACAACTCTTCTCTCTCTTCTTTTCTTATCTTCTTCTCCAAGCCAAACCATACATCACCAACAATTATATCTCTACTCCACCTATTTTCTCTTCCCTCTTTTCTAAGCTTCTTCTTCAAGCCAAACCACACATCACCAACAACCATATCTCTACTCCAGCCATTTTCTCTCTGCTCTTTGTCAAATTGCTGCAATTAAAGCCCGAAATTGTAGAAATTAGGTGTTAAATTGCTGAGGAAAATTGTGATTAATTATGCTTAAGATCATCAACAACATTTGAAGGAGTGAAATCGATGAGAACCAAAGAAATGTGAGCTCGTTTTCTTTGTGGAATCTTAGATCGAACATTCTACGTCAAAAATTGTAGGGTGTTACTGGTTTGGTCAGGGGTACTTGAAGGGTGTTACTGGTTTGGTGAGGGGGTTATTGGTTTGGTCAGGTGTAACTGGTTTTGGTCAAGGGTTACTTGTAGGGTGTTACTGGTTTGGTTAGGGGTTACTTGTAGGATGTTACTGGTTTGGTTAGGGATTACTTGTAGGATGTTACTAGTTTTGCTCAAGGGTTACTTGTAGGGTGTTACTGGTTTGGTATGGGCTTTACAAGCAACCGTTGAATAAGTAACAAGTAACCCTTGAATAAGTAATTCATACAAGTAACCCCTGAATAAGTAACTCATACAAGTAACCCCTGAATAAGTAACTCATACAAGTAACCCTTAAAAAACATAATACAACTAACCCCTGAAAAAAAAATACAAGTAAATCTTGAAAAAAAAAATACAAGTAACCCCTGAAAAAAAAAATAAGTAACCCTTGAAAAAAAATACAAGTCCTGAAAAAAAATACAAGTAACCCTGACAAAACCAGTAAACCCGTTATGCGAATGAATAGTAACCCCGTTATGCGCGCGTAATCCGTTATTTTTACTGACTTATGTGGCCTGCTGCACTAAAAAAGCTTTGTTTATTTTAAACATGATCTTGAAGACTTGTATTGATATTAAAGCTTTGTTTTTATAATTGTATTAGACGCTAATAAATAATACTTTGTATAATATAACTAGTTCTTTGCCCGAGCAATGCTCGAATATTCACAAGAAAATAAATTATTTTATAAATTACTATAAGTTTGAGAAGTATCTATTTATGTTATCAAATTATTATAGATTAGATACAGTAATATAGAGAATCTATCTCTAATTTTAGTTTCCTAAGATCTTATGAATTTAAAATTGAGGTTTTTTTTTATTATTTTTTTTATTTTTTTATTTTTTAATAGAAAAATATTTCATTAATTAAAAGTCATACGACATCTACAATAGAGATTCGATATTAACAAATACATAAGATATTGAATCAAATAGAATTTTCCTTCATAAAAACTACGATCGTCGAGGCACTGCGGAGCATCTCCCGCTTATATCGCTGAAAATTACAGACTTGTTGGAGAGACAATCTAACGATCCTTTGTAGCCGTGAGGATGTTTTCCTTCTGATTCATCTGTTTGTATTCGATAACTTGATAACTTTTTCACTAACAAAATAATTTCACGACAATCCATTAGATCTGCTACCATGGATTCAAAACTAAGAAATTTCTCCCTTGAAAAGAGGAGATAAACCTTGTCTTTCGAAGGAGGTCGAAAAACCCTTGTCTTTCGAAGGAGATCGGAAACCCTTTCTTCCGAGGGAGAAAACTTCCTCCCAAAAGGAGGAAGCATTATTATAAACCTAAAAAAACAATAAAGAAACAAGGATTGAGGCTTTCCACCGATTAAAATCGATGGAAGCCCTTTCAAAATTCAACAATGGAGGCTAGGGTTTTGGTGAGAGAAATGAGGAGAGAGAAAGGAGGAAAAAGGAGATTTGGGTTTAATTTGATTAATTTAAAATTGAGTTAATATCCTTTTTTAGAATAGAAAACGAACAATACATTTTATATATTAACGATTAAAGATTCAAGGGAATATACAAAAAAATATTTTATTTAGGAAATTTTGATTTTTACCACCTTCAAATAACGACTTTATTGAATTTACCACCTCAAAAAAAAAAGATTTACTTTACCACCTCATAAAAAAATAATCAAGACTCCGGTGACGGAAAATGACTGTGGGGCCCTTTCTCACCTCCCTTTCTCACGATTTCCCTCTCTCTCCTCCCTTTCTCACCTTCCCTATTCAATTTATCACCTTCATCCTCTTCAATTTCTTCTCGCCTCTTCGATATCTTCTCTCTCCTCTGTAATATCTTCTCTCTCCATTGATTTTTCATCTTTCTCTCTGTAAAAAGTCTTGCCATTGGAACTCCACATTGGCATTTTTTCTCCTTTGAAGGTGATATGCTAAAAGAAAACATTCCCCTCTGAAATTCATTAACAAAAGCATTGAAATTAATTGTATATGAACACAATTGCCATAATCTAACCCTAATTTTACTGCCCAATTGAAATATCAAAAACCCCCAAATTAATTTACACTTACATGAACCCTAATTATTTATAATGAAATTGGGGTTGAATTAATAACACAAAACGTGCAATTTCAATTATACTTAGCAATTGCAACATAATCACGCAAACAATTGCAAAAAATTACAACAGAATTCATGAAATTTGCTTACCTTTTTGTTGTTTGTCGTCGAACAGTTCAATTGATTCAGGGCCGAGTACAATCTTCAATAATTTGATAATTTGAGGACGTGGGATTGTTAAGGATCACCCAAATTAAGGATTTGTGAAGAAAATCGCAAAAAAAAACTTCAAACTTCACGAATTTGATGTAGAAATGAAGAAGTTAGGTTTAGATAGAAGGGAAATCGAGATAATTTGGGGATAATTTCAAAAACTAGTCGTTATGGTGGGCCCCACAGGCGTTTTCCGTCACCGGAGTTAGGAATAGGTGGTAAAACTGATGTTTAATTTTTTTATGAGGTGGTAAAGTAAATTTTTTTTTGGAGGTGGTAAATTCAATAAAGTCGTTATTCGAAGGTGGTAAAAGTCAAAATTTCCTTTTATTTATTTAAGTTTTTATTGTTGCTCTATTGTTTAGGTTGCATATTCTTTTTTATTTATTTATTTTATTTTTTTTTATCAAATATGTTATTAATTTTCATGACAAAAAAGAGAAAAAAAACAATTTTGGCGGGAATTTTTTTTAATACAAACGCATACCAATTCTTAAATGGACCTGGTTCACACTAATTTATTGTGGACCACTAACATTAGAGAAAGTATGGTTGTTTTATTAATAAAAAAAAGGGTCACTATAATTAAAAAAAAGGTCACTGTGTTGAAATAAAAATCATTTTGGTAATATATAGGCCTAAGTGGTTATTTTTGTAATGAAATATTATATATACTGATCAATATGAATAATAAAGGCCACTAGGATAATAGCGTCGTATTTCAAGTTCACAATATCATTAAACGTTGTAGTAGTTTTAATAAAGGTTACTATGTTAAAAATAAGGTTACTGTGTTAAAAATAATGGTCACTATATTCAATATAATGTCAGTCGCGTGTGTATAGACCTCGGGTCCACAATAAAATTATTGTGGACCAGGTCCACGCAAGTTTTTTTTGACAAACGCAACACGTATACCTTAGGGATAAGGTTGGGGATTACTTTAGGGGCCGTTTGGTTGAGGGTAATCAGAAAAGGGAATGGGAATCAACTGGCCCCATTCCCTTTGTTGATGTTTGTTTAGCACTTTTAATCATTCCCATTACCCTCCCCATTACCCCAATTCCTTCCAACTCCATTCCCCACCCCCCTAGACTTTCCCATTCCCTTTCCCTACCCACCTTCACACCACCCCATCACCACCTTCACACCTACCAATACCATCGGAAAACCAGCCCGACCACCGCCGCCACTACCCCGACCACCGCCACCCCTCCCCCAAGCCTCGCTGCCCTCCCCTCCCACGCTAAAACCACCCCTAGCCCCGCAAAACCCCTAGCCCCGATCTCTCTCCCACCACCCGCAAAACCCTAGCCACCCCTTCCCCTCCCCTCGCCGCCCACCGATAAACGCGCGCCGCTCAAAACCACCTCCCCTCGCCGCCCAAAAACCCCTCCCCTACCTCGAAAAATCCTAAGGGAGGTTTTTCGAGGGTGAGATTCATCGATTTGGGCCCAGCGAGTGGTGGGGGAGAGTTTGTGAAGGGCGGCGAGGGGAGAGGGAGGGCCGACGAGGGGTTTCGTGGCTGGGAATGATGAAAACCATATGAATTGTGTGGTGGTGTGGTGGCTGTGGTGGTGGTGGCTGTGGTGGTGTGGTGGTGGGATTGATTCCCTTGTTTTAAAAACAAACAACAAAGCAAAAAGGGTATTTTCATTCCATTCTTCTTCTTTCCCTTTGTTCATTCCATTCTGATTCCCTCGTGCGAACCAAACGGCCCCTTAGTATATTAGTATTGAAGTATTGATGATTTAGATTTTCGAATCGGATCCAAATAACCAAATTTTAATTTGGATTGGATCAAGAGAGAACTTCGGATCGAATTAGATTGAAAATTAAAAACCAAATTATATTTTGAATTGAATTGGATCGAATTTGGGCTAGATTCAAACCGAAAATCGAACTCACACCCCTAATTGAAATCTTTCATTGGAAATGAATTGAGTATATCCAAAATGTTCCGGGGTTTGAATTGTCGTTCTCCAAAAGTGAAAGCCATGGAATCCGATCATCTTCTCTTATTTCTCTGCGGAAAATCCTCGGCGGAGAAAGATATTGCTGATTCTCTGTTTTCTAATTCCAATAATAATGGTCAATTTCAATTCTCCAATACGAATGCGAATACATCTCTTCGTCTTCAATCTCACCTTCCCCGACCTACCAACGCATCGTTTAATGTGGACTCCTTCTTCACTTCTCTTTCTACTCGTCGTTTTGGACGCTTTCTCATCTGGTCTCCTCGCTTGCCTTCTACTCACGACGTCGTTTCACAGTATCCCTCTTTCACTTCTCCTTTTCTTTCATTGTTTATTGTTACTCTTTCAATCACCTTATTCAGATATTCATTGTTGTATTTTTGGTGATGTAACAGTAATTTCAGTGAGCTTCCTGTTGGATCAGTTTGTGTTGCTGATGTTCAGTTCAAAGGCAAAGGTACCTTTTTTTATTTATTTTTATTTTTTATATCAGCTTTTATTATTTCAGTTTATTCTGCATTTTACATTGATTGTTGTGCTAAGCTTTCACATATAGTTTGTACTGGTTATAATTTACTCAACATTACAACTCATTCAGTAAATCAGTGAATTATGCAGCATTTCAAACCCCTAACTTATGTTACTTGGACTTGAGTATCCATGTCCGACATTGGGTGCGAATCCAAGCATCTGACTCGGCTATTTTGGGAAAAAAAATCTATGATTTTGAACTAAAATGAAGTGTCCGAGTGTCATACCCATGTCCGACACACTCGGACATGGGTACGTGAGGTGAAATGAAGAGTCCGAGTAACATATAACTACTTCATGCTTGTCAATGCCTAACTTTGATCATTAATGTCGTTAAGTTATTAAGTTAAATTGAATTAATTTTTTTTTGATATTTAGAAAATAATCGTTGGCACGAATGCAACAAGATCACACGTGCTTGTGTTATAGAGTATAAATAATTATAAATTGATATTATATAGTATGTTAAATAAATCAAAGTGCTTCATCTTAACAAATGAAGGAATGTGAATCTTGCTGATATAAGTGTACTTGTTGCTTAAATGTGCAGGAAGGTCAGCTAATGTTTGGGAATCTCCACCAGGTTGTCTTATGTTTTCATTTACACTACAGATGGAGGATGGACGAATAGTGCCTTTAGTGCAATATATTGCTTCTCTTGCACTTACAGAAGCTATTAAAGATCTTTGTTTTAACAATGGCCTGCCTCAGTTGGGGGTTAAAATTAAGTGGCCAAATGACCTTTACCTAAATGGCTTAAAGGTTGGTGGGGTACTCTGCACATCCACTTATAAATCGAAGAAATTCAATATCAGTGTGGGTAAATGCCGGCAAACCTTTTTTCCCCCCCTTTCAATGGTTATTATAACTTCCTATTGCCATCCTGTTGTAGTTTGATGCAAATGATCTGTTGTATTGCTTGTATGCCTATATCTTACTCCAAGATCATTGTTTTCTCTTTCAGGGATTGGATTAAATGTGGATAATAAACAGCCGACGACTTGCTTGAATGCAAGGTTGCAACAAATAGCCTCTATGTCCTGCCAACTACGCAAAGAAGACATCTTGGCCTCCTTCTTTAACAAGTTTGAGAATTTTTTTGACCAATTTTTAAGCCAAGGTAAACCAAGTTTACTTTTACTCTTTCCAATCTATTTGTAGTTAGCTTTTAGCTCTATTTAGTTTCCTGCTCACTATCTGTTTAATGTTTATGCCACTTTACTCCTGTGTGTCTGAAGGAGTATATGTGAATTGCTTCAAACCGATAAAAGACTTATTACTAGTACAGATGCTAATCAGCTATAAAATTCACGAATTTTGACAAAAGCTTGAATTTAATCAAATGGATGCATAAAACTCCAAAGAAATCTTAAGTATGATAGATCAATCATTCTACAGTGAGTACATATATTTGCGTCATTCTGCATGGAGTAAGATTTAATTGACTTCTCTCATCTACTCTTTTGATACTGAGAGGAGAGCTTTATTAGAAATGGTGAAAATTAAAAGGTATTCTTTTGTAGAATACTGATGATTCTATTATTCTTTCAGGTTTCAAACCTTTAGAGGAACTCTACTACCAGACTTGGTTGCACAGGTTAGATGCAGGCCCTATCTTGTCTAAACCTCAATTACATAGAAAAATTGCTTATACTGGTTGTCTTATATTTGTTTGCCTCAATAACCCTATCTTCTTGATTACTTTCGCAATTTACAAGTATTTGGACATTCATACCCCTTAGTTATTAATGGCTCCCTATGGTATGTAGCAAACTAGAAATACTTACTTTGGGGGTATAAACTATTCAGAAGTTTTGGATTTTATAATGTACAAGCGTTTTTTTGTGCTTTTACTTGTTTTAACTGGATGACATTAGCAAGACAAAGGGACAAATCGTTGCTGTTGCCTAAATTACGAAGTTGACTGCAGTATGCAAGCTTTTATTTCTTACATTTACAGAACAAATGGGTTGAGGCTTGAGGGTATTTTATATTTGCAGCCTTCATTAATTATTCAAAACAGGATGCACAAATTTGCATTGGGATCAGGCATAAACCATATATATTTGAACTATATAGATCCTCCAAAAGTTTAAGGTGCATGCAGGATTGCAGCTTCAAGGGTTGCAATATAGAGATTGTTGGTCAAGTGTGTATAAATGTAATACTTGAGACACTGCATATTGATCAGCTTCTGTAGCATCTTTAGCTAGAAGTATAGTGCCCTATGTTAGGTTTTTATTCAATAAATATCTTTATTCCCCTAAATTTCTTGATGGATTCTTCTAGGGACCGAAATTTTTGTCAATTTCTGGAGCAGGGATAATCTTCTGCATCCAAATGTGAATAGTTCTTGATTCTGAATGGGCTTTATTTCTGATCATTGCTTACAAAAAAAACATCTTGTAAAAACTCCTTGACTGATGATATAAATCATGTTATGTTTAGTTCTTAATCACCCAATATAGTTCACATTCAATCATTCAGTTGTATTGACTTGATGTTCTTTTGTTGTATACCTGCAGTGGACAAAGAGTTATTGTACAGGATACACGTGAAGGCCAAATAGTGGATAATGCTGCTACTATTCAGGTAATAATTCAAAGCAATGGATATGCACATATACATGTCATAAAAGGATAATGTCAATCATGTGCCCTGGTCTAGTACTACCAATTCTTCATTACTTTTTATATGGTTATGCATGCACGGTAAGATCTTTGAAAGATAATGGGAAAAACATAATTGTTAGTTTGAATACTTACATTAAGAAAATTTCAAGGTATAATTGATGAATGATAACTTTATTGGTATGTGATTCTAGCTTACAGTGGCGGATCCATGGTGGGTTCATTGAACCCACCGTGGATCTGAAAATAAATGTTTGTATACAATTTGTGTGCACAAGTTATACGGGAAGCACAATGTAGCTCACTAGTAACTCAGTGTTTGTATTATTCGCTTAGGCTTTGAGGTCTGTTCGAATTCTTGGTGGTTATTTTTTAGCTTTTTAGTAATTTTTTTTCCTTTTGTTTTTCAGTAATTTTTTCCCCCTTTTCCTTTTAGTATTTTTTTTCCCTTTTGCTTTTATTACTTTATTAAACCTCAACATCCTTTTTAATTTTTCTCCCTTTGGATTTAATTACTTTAGTAAATCCCAATACTCAAAATTTCAAATCCTTTACTTTCTCTCTCTAACTTTTGTAGACCATTTTTTTTATGGGTATTCCATTATAGTAAGTTATATGTTATCAATTGTAATTCAAAATTCGAATGTATGTATTAAATTTTAATTTATACTTCCTACCTTCTTTTTTAATTGCAATGTTCGTAATTTTACGATATTTAGACACTCCTTTGATCAATTTTTGTGATTCATACGTTGGAAAAAATTTATATAAGCAAGTGGGATCTGGTTAGATTCGTCTTGTAAAAGTACTTTCATGATATCAAGTTTTTATAAATTTTACAAAAATATAACTTAAAATATTTTAATTGTAAAATGTGCATTGACAAGCATGAAATCACCAACGTTGCAATTAAAAAAAAAAAAAAAAACTGATAACCTAAACATTATAATTTTTGATGATTCGAACCCACACTTCCAAAATCCTGTATACGCCACTGGCAGCTTAGACCCCTAAATATTTGTTTGGCGTTAGTTACTAGCAAGTTGTGTTTTGTTGGTATCTGCATTGGATATATTGGCATTTTTTGGTTCTTGTACTATATATTGATTTTTCTTGCAGGGATTGACATCATCGGGATATCTATTGGCAATTGGAGATGATGGTCAAATGTGTGAACTTCATCCAGATGGCAATAGGTTTGTAATAATGTCATCATAGATCTTTTTTCCAATGTTGATTAAGTACATGCTTTCCTAGCATAAAAAACCTGCATTGCTCATTTAGGGACGGTTTATGGCTTTATTTCACAATAGTAGCCTACCTTTTAGAATGCTTTGTGGGAGCAGCTCTCTATAGGTGCCACACTGCAGTTTATATCCTTCACTTCTATCAGCCTTGTTTGGAAAAGAGGTGATTCCTTGCATTATTGACAAAGGTGTCAAATTGAATAGTGTATTTCTGGTTTTGGTGTAGTGTTGAAAGATCAAAAATATCACAGTGGTAACTTGTAAAGAATGAAATGAGGACGTCTTAGCTGGTCTTTCATGATACTTTTACTGCAGAGTCTTTTGTTCTGCATAATGGTCAAACATTGATCCGCTTGTATGGTAGAGCATGACTTTTCAGTTACTTGGATTTCATATGCTGACTAGGTCTTTCCAAGGTTTCCTTTTGTCTTTTAGAGGTGAAGCATGGGACGAGTTTGCCCACCTTACTGGTAATGGGCCTAATCCAGATAGCATTTAGCACATACTATTTATGAGGCTGTAAAGCAATCCCTTGAAGATCTTCCGATACCTAGTGAACAATTACAACTAGTGGATTTGTGGGAGGGTTCCCGGGGCACCAGTACAAGATGTATTATAACCGTCAGTAGGCTTTGGGGACCCATTACCTTGCACCTTGGAAAGCCTGAGTAGAAATCTTTCAAGCTCTAAAACAGCCTATATTGGTACTCTAATCATAAATGAAAATAGACATGAAGTGGCTCATTCTTGCAGAATTTGCAGCCTTTAATCATGAATACTAGAGTAGTATACCCTCCCATTGCCCAATCATAAATGTCAACATTTATTGTGAAGCCCCCAAATGTTAAAACCAATGCTAACTGTCTTACTAAAGGCTATAGCTAATGTCTACATAACTCGGTTTTGATGTTGCTGGTAAGTCTCCTACGCCCTTAGCCACTTTCAGAAGATAATTGTTGTCTGCAGCATGAAGAGTTTTGTATTGATATAGAAGAAGACAAGGCTACCCATGGGACCATTATGAGATTGGGGTTAAGATGTGAGTAGAACCAATGGGAGGCCTTATGGTGGTCACTTTATCACCATAACTTATGTGACACCATGGAGACCTTTATTGGACCCTGGTAGAAAGCCTTCTTTGCCAAAAGTGAAGTGCAATCTCCACGGGTCTTTACTAGCCTCCCGCAGTCTATAGAGGACTATTTAACCTTTACATATTGTGGATACATGCATTGTGATATTTTTTTTGCAACTTTTCACCATTTTCTTTCGGTAGTATTCTGCTCTCAAGCTGTGTATATAAATTACTGTTAGATCAAAAATCTATAATATCCTTTGAATTTAAAATTTTATAATCGTGATTATTAGTATCGAATCTGTAATTAATGGGACTGAACGTATTGACTTTGAACCCATATTTGGGAGTGGTACCCAATAGCATGTTGTTGCTACAATCAGAGTTCCGCTCTATTTCTAGGAAATCTCCTAATTGCTCCAAAGCATAATTTCCCTTTGGCATAATGCCTTTCAAGCAGGTGAAAGCAATGCCATTGTGCATCATTGAGTGACGGAGGATTATATTGTGAGAGGATACCCTTTAATTGTTTGTGAACACTGGCGGACCTACATAGGGGCAAGGGGTAGCACGTGCTACCCCTCCAAAAAAAAAAAAAAATGGCATAGTGTTCAAAAAGGCTATAGCAGTTATTTTGTATATATATTTTTCCTTGTATAATATTATACCCTAATATGCGTTGGTTTGGTGGTGCGGAAGTATGGGTAAAATGATGAATGAATGTGCAGGTCAAGAGTTCGAGACCTCTAGGCTGTTTATTTATCTATTTATTTTTATCCGTTTTAAATGAAAACTTCCCATTTTCATATGAATTACTATGTAGAAATAACTTTCTCATCTACAATATGTAATAGACCGACTTTAGGGGGTAATTAAGTAAAAGACAAATTTAATTAAGAAGAAGAGAAGGAAAGAAAGCAATCAGCTTTTAGTATGTTTTATTATGGTTTTTCCATTTTCGTTAAGTAGTCACAGTAAGATTTAAGGTCAACCTTGACCATTAGTATAAGCAAGTTAGTATGTGTAACATAGGAGGTAGGCAAAAATTGAGTGAACCTCTTGAGAGACTTGTAGCCTCAAGCTACTTGAGAGATTTGTAGGTTAAAGCTACTTAGAGATTCATAACCTCAAGTTATGGCTATCCTTATGTAATCCAACCTTTAATCAATCAAATGTTCAAGTTTTTAGCCTTAAATTAATATTCTTTGTGTTAATCTTGGGGTCAGAAATCTGGTCTATAACACAATACTCTCCATTCATATCAATTCTTCCCATTTTCATGCATATCTTGTTTTTCAAAGCTCTTATTTAATCATTATTAAATTATTTAGTATTTAATCTTGTTCGGTTGATTGTTGTATAAAGCGACAATCTAAATAGTACTCCATCTGCTTTTAAATACTTGCTTTATTTCTTTATGCGTGGAGATTTAGGATAAATTGGAGAAAGAAATAAAATATAGAGGTAGTGGGGTTAGTAGAAGGTAAATTAGAGAAGAGAGAATCCAAAGTTAATAAAAAATCATTTTATTAGGTCCCACTAGTTAAGAGAAATGAATTAAATATTGTAAAAGCTTTATAGATAAGGAAATGGAGCAAATATTTAAAAACGGCCGGAAATGGAAAGTGAAGCAAGCATTTAAAAACGGAGGAAGTATATTTTACTTCGTATTATATTACGACTACTTTTTGAGCTCTAGTTATTTACGGTATAATACGTTATCTAATGCGTAGTGCTACCCCTAGTTAGAAATCCTGGATCTGCAACTGAAAGTGAACCATGATACATGTAAGTGGTGTGCTATGTATGTGAGTGTTTTGAATATGGTTCAAATTCTCTTTCAAGGAATGTTAAGGACTTATCTCCCTTCTCCACACATCCCACTGATCATTAGAAAACAACTTTATGATATCATTTTATTAATAACAGGAATACAACAAAAAAAATATTGGAGTATTAGATCTATAGATTTTCTTTTTATATCCTGGATAATTAGAAGAATTATTTCATGGATTGAAAAGACAAGAAGTTTATTAATGATGTAAGATTGAAAGATTTTTTTTGAATCTAATTGTTATTCTCATGTTCTGTTGATGATCTCAAAGAACAAGTATTATTAGAAGAAAAGAATAAAAGTTGATGATATTATTAGAGGCCATTAGCATAAGGCAGACAATTGTTGTCAAAATAATTAGAGTATTATGACAAAGAAGAATCAATTGTGTGGGTTTGCATAGGCAGGAAAATATAGGAGGTTATTAGTCTTATTACCAATATTACATCATCTCCTATTGTCTGCATGTTGAAGGAATAGGAAGAGGTTGAGAAGTTTGATAATGGCTTTAATCCAAATTTGTTTATAATATTATGTTTGAAGTTACTTGCAAATTATTATCATATTATACTAAAGAAACGTGCCAAATTTTTTATTTTCCTTAAAATTATTATGGTACTCTTTTTGATGGGTTTGTAGACCGGCTGGATATTATTGATCATTTCATCTTATTCTGTATTAGCACCTCTGATTTCTAATTGCTTCTTTTTAGATCAATCATTCAAAGTTTCTCCAACTTAATTTACATGAATTTTTAAAGACCTGTGGACATTGCAGTCAACAACTTTTAATTTGATGATTCAGTTATATCATTTAAGTTTTGTCAGTTAATGACTAATATACTTATTTTTTTATTGCGTGGCAGCCTTGACTTCTTCAAAGGACTAGTCAGACACAAATTGAGTTGAAGAGTGCTCTACCATTCTTTTTCATGTGCTATTTATGAGGTTGTTTTCTTTCCCTCTCTTTATATTTATTTGTTAAAAGATACAATTAAAACAATGTTTAATCTTGCCTTTTTATTTGTGTGTATAGTAGTGCAATCCTGTTCAGAGTCGGATTTAATGTATTTTTTGAAGCATGTCAGATATCATTGATTTGAATTATTTATGGTGTCTATATTCAACCTAGATCATATTATATTTCATTTGCCACAAATTGAAATATGTTGACCAATGTTTTGGTGATACAGAATGACAAAATAAATAACATCAAGGGGGATGTGCCTTGGTTAGTTGCTTGTGTACTTGATATTTTGGTTGCATTAGCTATTGGTGTGTTTAATTGTTGTGATTCAAAGTTTCATTCGTAGTTAATGTCAGCAAGCAACTTTGTTCGATCTGACCCTATCCATTTGTCTGTTGAACTGACTGCCCTGACTTCGCTGTTTTCTATAAGAGTAAAAGCTTACAATTATTTACTCCATCAATCTGGAAGTGCAATTAGAGGTGGTCCATAAAGAACCTAGATAGCATTTGTGACTGACTTCATCACACCCACGGTCCACACTTGTGTACTCATATCTAAATATCTATTAAGGTTTGGAATACTCATCCTTTTTTGTTTGGCTCCTTTTTGTTTTTAGGATGTCCTTTAAATATTGTCTTGTAATTATGACTATGAAAGACCATTAATTTCTTCTCACATTCACAATATTATGTTAGGCTCAAACAATTGGGTACCCTTGAGCTGTTATTCTGGGCAAGAGCCCGTCCCAAAACAATTGAAAAATAGACAGCTGTCTGTTACAATACGAGTATACGAGTAACATGCATATAATAATAATGCTTCCTATGTTAGATTATCATGATATTATGAGATGATACTAGATGGGTATAGGCGTTGAGATAAGCTCTAAGAGTAGCCGTAGTACCCAGTTTTGTTTGTTTGCAGACTTGAAGTCTTATGAAGTATCTTGTGGGCACCAATTTCAAATACAACCAAGTCATTTATATAGAAATGGACTTGGTTGTACTTGTATGAGGAAGTTGGTCTCAGCCTTTAGAAATTTGACCTTAGGGTTCGTCATTTTCCTTACCTCGGAAATAAAGAACAGCTAATGAAAATACATAAATAATAATACGATTATATAAATGTGGGTAAATAGATAATAGCAGTATGACAAAAATGGAAACAATAGAGATTTTTTGGGGCAGTTTGTTTAACAGAAGAAGAAGAGTTTGATTCATCCTCATAGACATTCTTGTCTTGGTCTGGTTTAGTCCCATGGGACTTGTACAGTAACACAATGGTGGACCAAATTTCAACTCAAGCATAAAGCTTCTGTTGCTTTCAAATCCCAGTTACCCTATGCATTTATTTGAAGTTGCCCAATGCCCACCACTAATTTCTGTGATTAAATCTCTGAATACTCTTTTTTAGCTTCTTTCTCCTTTTATCATATTAATTTTAAATTGTTGCTTCACTTTAACAGTTGTACATGTCAAACTTGCTTGCTCAAAGTCCATCTCTAGTCATTGAAGAAACTTAAGATTACTTTGTTATGTGTTACAAAGTAAATAATTGGTTAAGCTTAAGCCGAACAAACTAATGAACTTTTCGTGAATAATCTTAAGTACAGCAACATTTATTATAGATTTTGACAGCAAATCTTTCTTCCCATCTAAGCCAGAATTCTGAAGTGACATGCCTAATGGCAGTTTACATGTACTATACAAGAAATATATTCTAGAAATAACAAGATAGTGAGATATAGAATGCTGGAGGTGATGCCTGAAACAGGTGATCTAATAAAAAGTAGTACATGGTATTTATGTTGCACCTGCAGGCTGCAGGAGTGAGATTGAGCTGGAAAGAGACTAAAAAAAGGACCAATTGTTGTTTGGCAGAGTGAGTCAGCAGCCAAGAATTGAAGATAGAGAGAGAAATCTCTGGAATCAAATCCTAATCATCTTTGTTGGGTAGTATTAGCGTTTCAATTTCATCAATCAAACAGATCAACTATTCATATCAACTGAACTTGATTCGCCTTCTAGTACTATTTTCTTTTGTCAGGGATGCCTTATCTTCTCTTCCATAGTTTTTTTGTTTTACATCATTAGTAATAAGTACGTAGTATTATATTAATAATCATATTATTCGCGCATTTTTGGTTTTGGCTACTTTGTTCTTTTTATGTTGTACATGAATAAATTAATTATTGAACTTTGTACACCAATTGTGATAAGTGAATATTTGGTGATGAATTCAATTTCCCGAGTACCTATGGTGTACTCAAGTTGGGGTGTTTGATGGTGGAGTACTGGATTTGATGCTGCCAATGTCAAGGTAGACGAGCTATTATGCATGATATGAGTGAATCTGTTCATTAGTATCCAACTTATATCAGCTGGAATACTCTTCCCTTGGTTGCTGTCATCTTGTGCATTCCTTTTCCCCATTGCTTTTAATTATCTGCATTTTCTTCTATCAAGGGAGTATTGCAGTAATGCTATCTAAGGGTGTAGACTTAATCTTGGGTATCCCTATTGTCAGCTTCTGACAGCAAATTGAAGATGGACTATATATATATATATATATATATATATATATATATATATATATATATATATATAGGGTTGAGATCCAATGAGAAGGATCTTATAATGAGAAGGATGAAATGTGCATTTATTTTGAACTAAATGTGCATAATTTTTCTGCTAAATGTGCATATTTGATTTTGGACCTGATACTTTTTTTGCAATTTCTGGAAAAACGAGAACTTATGCACATTATGTGAAAAAAATATGCACATTCAATTTCGGTCAAATTTTTTTTTTGCACATTTTATTCAAAAAATATGCACATTCAGTGAAAATTTTATGCGCATAAAATCCTTCTCATCCTTCTCATTTTAAGAAACTTCTCATTTGACCCTTTATATATATATATATATTTGGAGAAAGAAATTGACTGATCCTAAGTAGAAAGAGAAAGGAGTTAGTCTTTGGTCGAAAGAGAAAGGAGTTAGTCTTTGGTCTATGATAAAAGATAACATTGGAAAAGATCTTACAAAAGTTTGTCTTCCTGTTTATATTAATGAACCAATCTCTTCTCTTCAAAAATGCTTCAAAGAATTGGAGTATTCGTATCTTTGACAGGGCAAACGCATGGGGAAAGAAGGTAATATTCAAAATCATGTAATGTTGTTTTGTCTCATCTTCATCGCCTTTTAAATATGCTATTCGTATTGCCAGAATTCCACAAATGGTGAAAATGTGCCTTGTCTTCGTGCTTGATATTGTGTGCCTACTTCAAACAAAAATATTGCAGCTTTTGTCAAATTTCTTCAATCTGCATTAATTGGACAGAGATGAGATTTCATGATGTATTTTATTTCTTTTATGAAAATCTTGTTCAATTTGATTCCCTTGAAGATGCTTTCTCATTTTCTTTTTCCTGTCATTTTTCAGATGTGTGAATTTAGGTTAGCGTACTCCCCACCTGGCCTGTTGTTGTTGGGAAGTTGATAACTGAAATTGGGTGTCTTATCCATGCGCTGTATAGAAATTACAAAGGCTTAACAATTGTTTCATATGGCTCAAACCTTATTCTTGATTGTGCTCATTGCATAATCTATCTGTGAACTAATTTACATTCTTATTCTTGATTGTGTTGTTAAAATGATTATCTTCAATGTAGCTGCGTTTGCTGTTTCTGGCTATGTCTCCACCGAGGGACGAATCTGCTAGCCATTTAATTCATTGTTGGGAGAAACTTATGAAGCTGATTTTCCTGAAAAAAGGACTCCGGTCATTCCCAGAAAAGGTTTCTATCTCTCACCTGAAAGTGCCATGTTATCAGTGATTTCAATTTTTCAATTATATTTTGTAGTGGATAATGCTTTTCATGTCATTTGGTAAGTTTTCTTATGATGATTTGGAATTGAGACCTTGAAGTTCTTGAAATAAAATAGCCTGGGTTATTATTATAGAACAAGGATACTAAATCGTTAGGTTTGTTATGATTGTTGCCTGTCATTGTGATGGAACTGGATGGAGATTATGGGGAGGCAGCAATTTGAAAAGTAAATTTTATACAACTTGATCCTGTTGGGATTCTGACCTTGGTTTGATGATGGAGAAGTTTTTCAGTGGAGTAAGGTGAGCTATATAAACTACTATATGAAGTGTTCTCTTATGCTCAATTTCTGAATTACAGAGTTATTTTTATTTTTAGGTAACCACATCCATATACATCCTTATATTAGGAAGCTATATTGCGAACACTATGGTACGATGCTTATACAGGGAAATCGGGAGTATTCCTGCAAGATGAAGTTCAAGGAGCAGTCTATTGTCGACCGAACTCCTCGACAGGTACTGTCCCTCTTCCTCCCCGAGCCAAACCTGGATGATTTTCACTCTTCACCAACAGTAAATTAACATCCTGTTTGTTTTAGTCACTGTCTACTGTTTGTTTTCCAGAGGATCAAGGCCTTTTTCTTTTTGCATTTCCAGCCTAGCCTTGTTCAGTCTTTTTTTTTTTTTTTTTTTTTTTTTTTTTTTTTTTTTTTGGGGGAGGGGGGGGGGGTTGTGAGGAGTTGGTTTAATATACTTTTGACCTGTCATGGGTAACATTACTAATTTATTAAATCACTTAAATGAATATAAAAGATCTTTTTCGGTTGTGTTTTTAAATCAGGTAGATATGATGTGAAAACACCTAAGCTTCTGGCTCATTACCCTCCTCTGCCCTTAAATAGGTCTAGAAAATGTGGAAAACTAAAGAAGAAATACATAACATTTGTTTTTTCTTCTATTTCAACTGTAGTGAACTTGTTTCTCTCTCCATTGGATACCTTGCTCTCGTGTTTAAGATTCTAGCAAGTACTTGGTAGTGTATAGGTTAATGTATGGACTGTGCATAATTATTTATACCCTGGATTAAAATTGTACAGCGTTCTTGTTCTAGAGTTGGATTTCTAGTAACCTTGTGTATTATTTGAAGATGGTGATCTTAAATTTGACAGTTGACCTTGCCTTGTTGCTCTAATACTAAGAGGACTAGGTTTATGTTGATGCTTAACACATCAAGAAAATTTTACCTGCTTTCTAAATATCTGATTGCTTTCCAGGTTCAAGGTATAGTGCAAGAAAGAAATGGGAAAGCAGTTGCTACATTGTTTGGAAAGTGGGATGAAAGCATGCATTATGCTTATGGTAAATGGTGACTGCTTAGGTAAAGGAAAGGGAGATGCTGTCTCAGAAGCCCGATTATTGTGGAGGCGAAGCAAGCCTCCCAGATATCCAACCAGATATAATCTAACTCGACTTGCAATGACATTGAATGAGCTTACTCCTGGATTAAAGGTAACTACTGAAATTCAATGTCCTTTTCTTTAATTTTGCTCAAATTCTATTTGCAAGTTGCTACAGTTCCTGATTCTACCTTTAATTACTGTTGATTGGTAATATAAATGTTTTGAGCCCACCTATAAAGAGTAAGGTCATCCCTGGACTATTCTTTTGTTGGAATGATCAATCTGGTTAGTTTCATTGTTCTAATTGAATTAGAGCTTGCAGATTGATTCATTTTTAAGAGCTGCGCCTTAGTCTAGTTAAACAAGACCTCCTGAGCAATTGTTATGCGGATACTGCAAAGCAAAGTCCATGAATTTTTTTTTTCTTTTCTATTATTATTATTATTATTATTATTATTATTATTATTATTATTATTATTATTATTATTATTATTATTATTATCATCATCATCATTATTATTAAAAAAAACCTACAAATTCAATCAATTTACAAGAAATTGGTAGGGAGCCGAGATACAATCTGGGCTCCCACCCCTCTAGCTATAGCGAACCCGATCCTACTGAAGATGTGAGCAGCTGCACGAGCACCAATATCCCGAGTCTTAGCGAACGCCTGAACCCGCTTCAGCAACGCAATAGCATCCTTGTCTAATTCCCCTAATGAAGAAAAGGAGAAAGGAAGAAAACCATAGCCATTAGCCCTGCAACGTGCCCCATACTTGTCCCGCTTCCGCTGAGCCGCCGCCAACACAACACGACCAGGAACGAAGTCAGACAACCCCGAATGTGTCAAAGGTGAAGACCCCGTCAAGTCGACACATACATCACGTCCTCTATCTCAGGAATAAAGCAACACTTCTGCTGGTCGTAGCGCCCCCTCGTTCCCACCAGTCAACCCAACGTTGACCTCCTTTCGAGCAGAAATCCCAGACCGAAAACAAATATCAACAAGGGTGTCACGAACAACGTTGTGCTGATGTTTAATACCTACTATCCCAGCACAAGATACTGCATGATCCCCATAAATATCTCCATCAAAAACCCTTGAGCAAGTAGAACACGGTGTTGAAACGGAGAACAATGGAACACCCAATCGATAGCAAAGAACACAACGGTAAGTCTTACCATTCATAGTCTGACCCAAAACCGATATCGGGACCGTTCACAACCAGGCCGAAGAGTGATTCCCCTGTTGGGACTTCCATAAGGCAACCTGACGCGGAGATAAGGAGAAAGTGGAATCCACAGATGAAGTGACCTTCGTGAAATATATATCTGCCAATTTTTTCATGAGTCTGGGGGCAGCGATCTCACTAGGGTTACTCAAAAGGCCAGTCTCCACAGTCCTGTTAAAAAGACTAAGAGCACCATCAAAGGCTGGTCCCGGACCAACAATACCAGAATCGCGAAGAAGCGTAGCCTGAAGACCAGAAGACTGGAGACGCGACTCAAGGAAAGCGTAATGCCGAACATCACCCGCCGAATATACACCCAAACCACCATAAGAAAAAGGTAAGGTGGCAAGTCGCCATTGCCAATCACCAAAACCAGGCCCCGAAGCAGTTACAATACGCTCTAAAGAAGCTCGAAGGGCCACGTCAAATGAAACCTGCGCCGTTTCAAAAAGACGAGGAGGACAAGTGCGCATAGCAAAGTAGAGTTTTGAAACCCCAGTACACGCACGGAGAAGTAACAACTCGCATTGGGGATCATCGAGCTTAGCAACAGCATCCATTAGCACAATGGTCTTCGACACTCTCTGCGAAACAAGCTCACCACAGAAAGAGGAATCAGCACTGACAGGACCACCCAACAACTTAACACCATGCAAAGGACGACCAATATTTGGAGGAAAGACACCGACGAGACGGCTACGAGGGTCCTCCAAGGGCCAGAATACTTCCGTTTTCTCAACGTTGACATGGAGTCCGAGACGAGGTCCCTCCGCCAAAATCAACTCTAAAACTTTCCCTACCACTAAGGTATCACCAATAATAGTACCGTCATCTAAATACCAAGCTTGCAAACATAAGTCAAAAGAATCCCTGATTTGGCACACTAACGGGTGAAGAACCAAAGCAAAAAGCAAAGGACCTAGAGGATCGCCTTGTTGCACCCCCTGACATGACCATAAGATATGCTCCCCGTAAAACAACCTGGCTGGAGTAGAGTAACAGAATTCAACCCAACGAGAGAGAGAAGGACAACAGAGACGAACCTCACGCAACAAAGCCGACCGGTCTACCAAATTAAAGGCATTCTGGAAATCCACTAACAACATGGAGAGGCCAACATCACCACCACGCGCCTCAACCAAACGATTAACTGCATGAAGAATAGTCTCACCACCCGCCGACACCCCAACACCAACACCAAACTGAAGACCTCCTAGATAACTTCCCAGACGCGGACCAATCAAAGCAGCACCAACCTTTGAAACCAGACGCCTCCAAACAGTACCCACAGCAATAGGCCGAATACCACCACCAGGCTCGACAAGTGGCGTAAGAGGAGCACTAGCAATGTATTCTCCCAACACAGCAGGACATTTCCCAGCGAGAAAAAGATTAACCACTTGCGTAATAGAGTCCACCAACTCCTCCGAAATAGCAACTGCAGCATCACTCAAACAATCCATAAGGTGTTGAGCACGCAAGCCGTCTCTACCGCATGACGTACCTCGCGGAAAACCCCTAATCTGATCCAAAACAACAGCAGGAGTAGCAATAAGGTGCTGATCAACGGGAATATCCGGGAAGATAGGAGCCGGAAAGGAAGGGTGCTTAGCTTGTAAATCTGCAAGAGTAGCGTCATTGTAAGGGGCAAGACCAGAAGTCGAAAGAACCCTAACCGCAGCAGTGTAATGTCCGTCAGAAATCTCTCTTACACTGCTTAATATTACGCTCAGACAAATCATGGTCCTCATCAGCATCCAACAAAGGTGGAGACACATCAGCCCAACGTGTCACGCACAAGCTGCACAGAACCACCAGGCTCACACCAAGAACGAATAGCAGAGGTGATACCCTCTTCCTGTCGCTGACGCCTGACACCTGAAGAACACTCGTGACTACTCCTTGGGGAAAAGGTTTTAAGGACACAGAGAGGCAACACAAGCAATTGAACCCAACAAGAGATGTCATCAGGCTTGCCAATCACCTTATCAAGGGCCCCTTTGAGAACCCGAGAAAAACCCAAGCGACACTTAGGAGGGATAGATTTCACTAAACGAAACCGCTTAGATAGCAAACTATCAAGAAGAGCAACATCAAAAGCAAAATGAGGCTCAAGAGGCCCTCCAGGAGATACCACCGAAGGAACCTGCGGTTTAGGAAAACCGAAAAGAACAAACCGAACAACACCATCTCCCAAGTCAGGAGGGGCCACAAAATCATCTGAACCATGACCATGCTGACACTTCATACGAAGAGAATGCGTCTTGAAACACTCCCCACAAAGCCAAATGCCCATACGACGGAAGGTCGTCTCGGCCTCCAAGAAAATAGCCAAATCTGAAGTAAGAGAGTGTCGGGTCAAATCCCGCGCATCTTCACAACAATGACGGTCACGAAGATGAGTGATCAAAGAGGTTTTAGTGAGCCCATTACCCCTTCCATCTTGACACCCATTAAGACCCACAAACGGGCAATGAAAGAGAACAGAAGGAGGCATAATATCAACCACAACTTGCCACAAGAGAACCGCAACACAACACAACGCAAACTGCACCGAAAATAGCACCCAAAACTGCACCCAAAACTGCACTAAAAACGTCCCAAAACAGCACCCATTTAACACCAAAACTGCACCCAAAACAGCAACAAATGCACACCAAAACTGCACCAAAACCACACCAAAACTGCACCCAAAACAGCAGCAATTGGACACCAAGACAGCACTAAAAACAGCACCAAATGGACTCCAAAACTGCACCGAAAACAACCCGCAAAACTGCACTAAAAACAACCAGAAAATGCAGCAGAAAACCCCCAGAAAATGCAACAACACAGCACCCAGAAACTGCCCAGAAACCGCAACAGAAAAAGGACCCAAACAACCCTTAAAACAGCAAGAACAAACAACCGAAAAACCTACCAAAATCACGCTGAAAACAAAGCAGAACACCACGAGCAAAAAACTGCATGAACAACGACCAGAACCTCGATCAGAAACACGCCCGAAACACCTCCAGATGAAGCCTAAAAATAACCCGAGATCGGAGCCGGAAAACCTGAGCACTAACGCAGCCAATCTGCCTTGGAAAACCAACGGAAAACCACCCTCGAGGACTGCACTAGAGGAGCTCGATTCCACCCGGAATTCGCCCAAAAAGAAGCACCTAAGACGCCTGGTGCCACCGAGACACTGAAGCCGCCGGAAAATGACGTGGAACCCAACCCAACCCAGCCCTAATCGCCTAAAACGAGAGAATTATTATTATTATTATTATTATTATTATTATTATTATTATTATTATTATTATTATTATTATTATTATTATTATTATTATTATTATTATTATTATGGACTTTTAAGATAAAATTATACTACCTCCGTTAAATGTTATGTGTAACTTTGAAATATTTTATATCTCTCAAATAATACCCCAAAGTTGTACATAACATTTAACGGAGGTAATACTATAATTCAATTTGATTGAAAATAGAATTCTAAATTAACCTTTTTTTTGCTACAAAGTCGATCTATATTTATCCAACGTGGTACGATACTTGGCGAAAAATTAAAACGCTAAATGATGTTGTCTTGTGGCCTAATTATAAATTTATTGTTTGGTATTTTATCAAAAATATAACTCTAAACTAATAATTTTTTCTAAAATTCTATCCTAATTTGATTGAAAATAGAATTCATTCCTTTTTTTTTTATTTATTTATTTTTTATCTTATGAAATCTATCCAAGGTGACGCGACACTTAACCGGCTTTTTTTTGTTTAGTCATATGAAGTTTATTTAAATCTATCCAAGATGGCGCGACACTTGGCAAAAATTTAGAATGCCAAGTGTCGCTATTTCGTGATCTGGCTAAAAGTTTAGCTTTATATATTAGTTATATGATATGATTATTATTGAGAACTAACAAATTTGGGAATATATCTTCAGAGGTTTATATGTGCTTTTTTTTGGATTTGGATTATTTATTTTATATTTCTGTTTTTATTGGAGAAGCTGCCCCTACTGATTCTAGGGTAAGGCTGACCAGAGGTACCTGGAAAACAGGGAGTATGAGAAGACAAATGCAGAGAAGTTGCGGCTAGAGCAAAGGCAGAGGCCAGAGGCAGCGGCAGGTAATTAAATTTGAGATAGCAATGTTTAATTATTGAATTTGGCTCCCTATGCTTTTCCTTAGTTTTCTCTCTTTGAGGGGACAAAATCTTTCAAGGTCAGAGTTCTGAAAGATGATGTAGTAAAAAACTGTTTTTGCTTGCCATTCCAGGCTCGAAAAATGCAAGAAAGGGGCTGGAAGCCGCGGTGGTTTGCCAAGGATAAAGAAACCAACACACATCAATTAGTCGAAGGGTATTAGGAGGCCAGGGAACAGGGCAACTGGGAATCATGTCCTGATATCTTTGGCCAAATTTCTCCTGAAGTTATTGGACTTACTACACTGATCTGAAGTCACCTATATGGTTATCCCAAAAGGCCATAAAACCATACATTTTTCCTGTGTCTAGAATTCTTTTACCATCATATATGGGTAGGCTAGTGGTGCATTGATAGAATTCTTCATTTATTTATGTGAATTACATAGTGTAAAGTATACTAGATGATAGGTTAATCATAAAAGAATCTCTATTTTTCAATTCTTTTTGCTATGGCATATAGGCTCCTGTTCCATGCTCATTCTGAGCCTTTAAGCAAGAGTGTAGAAATCGCTCGTGATATACAGAGAAACTAGTATCATAGGCATGTCCAAACATGATATTTGTGGCAAAGTTTTTTATATGCATCTAATTGGCAAAGCTAAAGTCAGCCCTTAAAGTTAAGCATATGAAATTTTTTACAGAAGGTGATGGGATCATGGGATATCTGGATTCCAAACATTCTGTGACCACTGTTTACTGTTCTCATTTGTAATTATGACAAACAATCTCAACTGTTTCTGTCAAGAGTTGAACAAACTGGTAATAAACTTAAATTTAGACCGCCTAAGTGCTAAGCAGCTTGTTTTTTAAAGCTTAATTTGGTTTGTATGCTTGAGATAAGGATGAACTGTCACAATTGCCAATTAACCCGATTGTTGATGTTGGTTGTTGGAAACCTATATTGCAAATACTTACTCCGTATTAACTTATTAAGGCTTCAAAATTGTTGTTTAGACCCTATGAGGTTTCTATGTGTCCTCAACAACAATCAGATCAAGTTACAACAAAATCCAACAGTCACAATATCACGTGAATGATGTGTTTGTGAAGCCTTTCTTGAGAACTTCAAACTGTAACTCTCTCAAACATTCTTTGCTCCTCTCCTTATTTTCTTTTTTGTGCATGCAACTTTTTGCTGCTCCTTTGCCCCTTGTTGACTATACAATACAAGCAAACAACAAATACACCACTCTAAGCTTCTTTTAGAAGTCAACTAATAAATTTCTAGTTGGACCTAAAACATGAGACCATAATTTTGGACTCAAACACTAGATAATAACAAACTAATCTGTGTTACAATTGGGATGAAACTAAAGGTGATAAAAATTCGATCAAGCCAGACATTAGGTTGAAATATCACACTCAACCCCGTAAAAACGAATTGGACTTGTCGGGCCAAAGCAGCCTTTTGGGCTTATTTAAAGTCAAGTTAAGATTTTTACCTAAAAATGTGTTTGTAGACTTTCCCACAGTGATACATTGATACTGTTTTCGGACTGGATTATTGCTAATGATCACCCTTAGATAAATCCATAAAAATTATATATTTCACGACCAATTAATTTTAGGCAACCATTGGCTATGCTTTTAATAGTACTGGTGCTAACATCCAAAAACTAAATAATGTGGCCAATCCCACCTTAAAAAGCCAATATAGTTACTGCCCATTGCCCATGTAATTGCAAAGATAGGTATATTACAAAGAAAGCAAGAAATATTCATAGCCTCATATTAAAGATCACAAACGACCCTACCATCCTACTCATTTGAACAGTTTTCTACTTACTGATCTTCTTGATTTTTTAGCCAAATTGTATAAAAAATATCCTCAATTTCTCTCCTTCAAATCTAAACCCAAGATATTTTTCATGTAAAAATTTGATCTTTTACAAAAAACTTCTAAATTTTGCTACCAATTTATTGCATGGCTAAGCATTTGAGCGCTTGTTCATCTTCCATAGCAGCTGTTAAAGTTTCTCCAATTACCCTTAAAAATGGAGGAAATTGTTTCTTGCCATCTTCTTCCATTATCATGCCTTCAAAGCTCTATTCCTCAAAATGGGTGTCTCACATTCTTTCAAGATTCTACCAAACAAAGTGTTTGCATTCTGAATTTTCAAATGGGCATCCTTTAAATGATGTTTCTCTTCAAGATGGTAAGTTTTCTTCTTTAATGTGGTGCTCTTTTAGTTGAATTAACTATTTAATAGTTTAATATATATGTTAATCAGACTCCACTAGAAGCGTTGGACGTGATTCCTTATATTTTTGCTTGATTTTGGTCCAAAATAGAGTGTGATGTATGTGTTGGTCCAAAGTGTCGAGTATACGACACGGGTATATAGGTGAAACAAAGAATCAGAGTAACATAAGTTATTCTTGTTTTAGGCTGCTATAATTATTGTTAAAGAAATTGGTTGGTAGATATAGTGCTTCTTGCAAGTTTCATTTTTCCGATTGAATTTCAATTTAGCTGTGCTATCATAGCTGCTTTCATTCATATAGTAGAATTATTAGTTACAAGAATCATAAATTTTTGTCTGGGGATGCCTTAAAATTGTGCTGAAATTTAGATTGTTTATTGTAGTTTGGGTCTAACTGTGATTTTTAAGGAGATACATTGTGGCATTATTGTGATTTGGATAATCAAAAGCTACTGCCTCAATGATTTTTAACAACTATAGTACTCAACGACCACATTTTGAACTGCTACTGAGTTCTTTTTCCTAATGGTGGTTAAGATTTACATTATTCAATTCAAACAATGGAATAAATATTGATAATGTGAGAAAATGCATTTGGAGCACTACTTTGGAAATACTGTGGATGATACTTTCCATTTGGTGTAAGATATGGTCATATACTCATATAGTAGATAATAGAAATTGAGGCTTTGAGCAACTACTTGCTTCGATTAGTTAGTAAGGGTCCAAGGAAGATGTTTTAGCTTAATTAATGGTCTGAGATATCCAGGCCAATCTATGGTTTTCTCCCCTAGTACCACTTTTTAAGCACTTCTTTACTTAGATTGCTCTTGTTGTTGTATCTTGTGAAAAAATGTGTGAAATTCTAAATTCGAATTTATAGGAGAATATAGCAGGGTTTTAATGCTGCAGGATAACTAGGCCTAGGTTCATCAGTCATTTGAGTGTATGTCATGGTGATGGTAGCCAAGAAATGAGGCTAAGTGCCACGTGGTAGGAATAATTTTGCTGGACCATATAATCAACCCAGTTTTCTGGATCATAAGTGGTTAGGTTCTTCTTGCAAGTTGGAGATGAAGGTACATGAAACTTAAGGAACAACACTCTTTACCTTCTTCGATCATTGCTTCTTTTCTGCAATCTGCCTTTTCTTTTCGTATCATTCTGGAAGATAACTACAATGTCCAAAAAGTCAAGGGAACTACTGTTTCCAAAGTGAGGAATGAGGACAAATATTAGTTTAGCTTTTCTTCATCTGTTAAAATCGTTGGTTATCAAAGAGTTTATGTAATCAGCAGGAGCTTGTTGAAGTTGCCAATTTGGCAATATCTTCAACATACTAATTTCAGTGAAGTACTATTAAATATAATCCAAAATTTGAATGCCTACTACGTCAATGAGGTAGTTTTCTGTCCTGTTCTTATGAATTGTCGCTATACTATCCTGTTCTTTTCCCATATTCACCCTTTTTCATTTTTTTTTTTGGTTGTACATTGCTCTATACTCTTCTGTCTTCTCATACTATATAAAATATTTATGTTTCTATACTAAATTATTGCTTTCATGCTATCAATTCCTCACGTGACGTGTTTAAAATTTTAATAATTTTCACAAAATTACACCATGTTGCTTCTTAATCATAGTTACTTGCCCAAGTAACTATTTTGTTAATGGTATTTGGTTTCCAATGATGGCATTGCTCCTAACAATCTTATCTTTCTTCCCTTAATCAATTTGGAACTAAAAGATGGCAATGCTTGATATCTGACAATAGAATCTTGTTTTGTTTTGTCTGCCCTTTTACGGAATGATAAGGGGTTCACTTTAGGAGTTTAGGCAGGTTCACCCACTTGCATTGTTTGGATCTCTTGCTTTTGTAAATATTGGCATTAAGACCTATATTATAAACTATTTGATTTTGATCTTAGTGATTGATTTCTAGATAGCTTTGTGCAAAATTTGTAATCATAAAAATCCTTCATCTGCATTATCATATGGTACATCTCTTACACTTTTTCATTTTGAATGTTCAATTTTTTGGGGTTTGTGAAGGTGTGGCCGCAAACCCAATTGTTGCAAAGAATATTGATTCGTCAGTAGGATTTCAGTCGCTTCCCCTATTGGAATCTGTCAAAGAAGAGCCCACGCTGAGCATAATTGTAGTTGGTGCGTCCGGAGATCTTGCCAAAAAGAAGATTTTTCCTGCACTTTTTGCTCTCTATTATGAAAACTTTCTTCCTGAGGTATTTTGTCTTTGTTTAAGATATGAATTATATATTAAATTTACTTTCATTATTGTATCAATGTGATGTGCAACTGCAACGAAACTGTATGTATAAGTGTTACATGCAACAACTTAACGCAGAGCTTCACAATCTTTGGTTATTCACGAACTAATATGAACGATGAAGACTTGCGGAACATGATCAGTAAAACCTTAACCTGTAGAGTAGACCAGAGGTATGTCGAACGTTAACCTTCTGTTTTGCTTAGTTTTTCATGAACAACTTTGCATTTATTAACAAAATGAGATCTTTCAGGGAAAATTGTGGTGAAAAAATGGATCATTTTTTGCAAAGATGATTTTACCATTCAGGCCAGTATAATTCTGAGGACGACTTTTCAGGATTGGACTGTAAGCTTAAGGAAAAAGAGGTAAAACACCTGCTATTTAGTGACTTTATCTAACTGAACTCAAATGTGTATATTATTTGTTACCTTCTAGGGTTAGGCTGTGAGCCTGTGAACTTATTTTTGATATACTGAGAAGGTAAAGTATCTGATTTTAAATACGATAATTACTACTTGATCCAATGGAGGCTGCCTACTTTGGCACCTCAAAATTGTCCATGGGACTGAAGAATGTAAGGAAATAGGTAAGCAAAAAGATCTTGACACCGGGACTGAAAAATGTCAAGTGATAGACTGATAGGGGTGTAAAGAGTTTTGCTACTCTGCTGAATATTGAGGCATAAAGAAACGAGCACAAGCATTTATACTAGGAGATAAGAATATAAATAATCTCCAGGAAACAAACAGCTTTATACCTTATAATCCTTCTATATCTCCTAAGCTCTCTGCAACAAAAAATTGTATGAGGTCTGGTAACTTGATCCTTATTCGACATCCTATCTGTTAGAACTTTATGAGTGCATGATGTGATACAAAATTTGGAAGGTAGCTTATACGTGCTCTATGTATGATTGGAATAGAACTTCAAAGGTGGTGTAAGTTCATGACTTAACACACCTGATCAAAAGAAATTGGTGCAACTCGTAGTGGATTTATGCCAGCATACATTGAGAAATCTTTAGTTTTCTCTTTACTCCATTTCTTTCATTACTCTACTTGGCATATGCAAGACTAACTGAATAATCTTCATCATATTCTGTCCTGTACTCCTGTTGCTTAAGTCAACCAACCTACTAACCAAACCATTCATTATGTCATCTAAAATGTAAGATATATTTAGGTTAGAGAATCTCCAAAACTACCCAAGGGTACTCAAGACATCGAACCTCTCCATTTGCATACAAGAGCAAGAAAGCTCTCATTATTGTTTCCTTATTACATGTATTTATCTTTGTTTATTCACTCCTCTTCCTAACACTGAATTAGTACTCGAACAAGCTAAGTAAAAAAAAGGAAGTAGTATTTCCTACGAGTTGTTTCTGCCATGTAGTCTTACTTCCAATTAAGTGCACGATGTTAATTGGTTGAGCATAGGAAGTTCTACGGTTCTACCTACCTAGAGGGACATTGGTAAGCAACTTATTTATTTTGTGGGTAATAGAACACTAGAACATCTTATCTTTTTGCCGACCGAACAAATCCACATTGTTCCACTTCCCATGTTTTTAAATGTCAATCAAACAACACTGAATATATCAGAGAATAGCTACTGCATTGGTGTTCATTTGAAATATCTTGTGGCCAAAAGCTTGAACATGGAAGGCATGTCCCATGTTCCAATGTATATAAGATGAATAGCCACATTTTTTGCTAGCCATTAACTGAACACAGCCACATTTTATTCAGACAAAGTACTGTTGTTACTTACTGGTTAATGTTACTTATAGTATAAGTTTTCTTACATGTAGAGGTCTTGATCAATAATATGCTGTATAAAGCCGAGAAGTATCTTTTCCTGGTTGGATAATGTTTAATTATTGGGATTTAAAAAATTGGAACTTTGACTTCTATCTCTGTAGGCTGGTAGATTGCCAAATAGGCTATATTACCTTTCAATACCACCAAACATTTTTGTGGATGTAGTCCGATGTTTAAGCCATCGAGCTTCTTCCACAAGTGGATGGACAAGGGTTATAGTGGAAAAGCCATTTGGACGTGACTCAGATTCATCTCGTGAGCTTACTAGAAGCTTGAAGCAGTACTTGACTGAGGACCAGATATTCAGGTGTGATTACAGTTGATAACTTGATATATTTTTAATGTGTTAAATATTTTATTGTATTATTAGATATAGAGGTTTTTTACCATATTAAACTTGAATGTCTGTTCAGGATTGATCACTATTTGGGGAAGGAGCTGGTTGAGAATCTATCTGTTCTACGCTTTTCAAATCTTGTTTTTGAGCCTCTATGGTCAAGGAACTACATCCGGAATGTCCAGTTCATATTCTCTGAAGATTTTGGTACAGAGGGACGAGGGGGGTAAGTTATAAAGGCTCAAATTTGCTTAATATATCACTAAGCATATGAATTAACTTTTTCAACTGATTTTGCTCTTAGATACTTTGATAACTATGGAATAATCCGAGATATAATGCAAAACCATCTTCTTCAAATACTAGCCTTGTTTGCAATGGAGACACCTGTTAGTTTAGAAGCTGAGGACATCAGAAATGAGAAGGTATTCTTGTACTTAGTATTTCTGTAAATAATTCTTTTGCTTCCCTTTTGGACTAGATGTTTTATCGTTCTCTCATGCATCTAGGTGAAAGTACTTAGGTCAATGCGACCACTTCAGCTTCAAGATGTGGTTGTGGGTCAATACAAGGGTCACACCAAAGGGAACAAATCTTACTCTGGATATACAGATGATCCAACGGTGCCAAAGAATAGTCTCACTCCAACTTTTGCAGCTGCAGCATTGTTCATTGACAATGCTCGATGGGATGGAGTTCCTTTCCTGATGAAAGCTGGGAAAGCTCTTCATACAAGGAGGTTTGCACACATCTTTATTACTCCTATGTTTTTTTGTTTATGAGAATTGGTCACATTTGGCAATAAAGTTAATGCCATATGAAATGCAGAGCTGAAATACGAGTGCAGTTTAGACATGTCCCTGGAAACTTATACAAGAAAAATTTTGGTACTGATTTGGATAAAGCAACCAATGAGCTTGTGCTCCGGGTACAACCTGATGAAGCGATTTTCTTGAAAATCAACAATAAAGTTCCTGGCCTTGGTATGAGATTAGACCGCAGTGACCTTAATTTGTGTTACAGTGCTAGGTAAGCATATAATTTTTTTTTGAAAAGTATTCCGTACCTAGTTACTATGCTAGAGCAGAAGTAATATTATAAAATTCAGCTTTCTTAGTCACTACTCGTATATACTTTTGCAACCATGTGTTAATATAATCAGAAATTTCATTGGAAGATATGTCTCTGGCCTTTTGACTTGGAAACATTTATTCCCAAGGCAATTGCTTGCATATGATTTTGTTTTTCCTCCTAAAAAGTGCTGTTTGCTTGAAAACAAACGCAAGTTTAGGTGGATAGTAACAAGGATTCTTGTTATTGACCTGAGAGAAAAAAGTAGATAAGGTCTATCCCCAACTTCCTGACAGTGCCTACTAACTTGTGAAGGTATCGAGGAGAAATACCTGATGCATACGAGAGATTACTTCTGGATGCAATAGAAGGAGAACGTAGGCTGTTCATTAGAAGTGATGAGCTAGATGCTGCTTGGTCGTTGTTCACGCCGTTGTTACAGGCACTAGAGGAGAAAAAGGTAGCACCAGAGCTATACCCTTATGGAAGCAGGGGACCTGTTGGATCTCATTACCTTGCTGCTAAGCATAATGTCCGCTGGGGTGATCTGAGTGGTGAGGATTCATAAACTGAAACGCAGAGGAGCGTTCGTTATCCGATTCAAATATTCACTAAGGAGCTGAATTCTTGGCTCCCATCTTATGTATACAAGCCTTCTGCTTCCTACTGAATATCTGGCTGACTGCTCCCATCTAGTGTGATTTATGTCTGCTTCCATGTATGATTTATTTCATGAGAATCGAACATATATTGTTCAATACATAGGGAATGGAATAAGCATGATACACAAATTCAACATGCAGGGAGTTCCACATAGAAAATCAAGGTTTGCTTAGTACATGCTAAGCATGTATGATGGATCAATTTAGAAGTTTAAATTGTAGTCTCATCAATGGGCCAAAAACAATTATTTAGTTTAAGCTTTTGTTATAAGTGTACATGATTTTAATGTTGCATACCAACACCTGCAAGGCTGCAATAAAGGGACTTTTCTCTTATTAAAAAAAATATAGGGTGTGGAAAGTAGGAGGGAGAAAAGGTGATGGAGTATGGAAAATTATGATAGAGAAAGTAAATGGGGAAATTATGAATGTAGATACGGAATTGTAAAATGGGAAAGGTATGTGATAAAAGTGGAAAGTGATGTGAATAAAAGAGGTGAAGAAAGAGAAATTATAGCGAGTCCCATGAATGTTGATACTCTTAGAGGGAGACAAATGACCTGGTCATGAGGAGAGAGAAAACTTTTGGTATTAAAAAATTAGAAGAAAGAAAATAAGGGAGGAGAGATTGTGATGCCTCGGTCATTGGAATGATCAAGACAAAGTTTTGGTCATGAGTATAATAGTTGATAGGTGGCAAAATACTATTGGAAAGAAATAGGAACTTGCAAAATCATGACTAAAGTTATTTTGGATAACCATGGGGAGTCTTTGGTCATTTTTTGGTCATTCGTTAGGTTCTTTTATCATAACGTCATGTTCTTTTACATATGCACGTGTATATGTTTGGAGTATAATGAGGACCATGTACAACTAGTACAAGGTGATGTGGTTTTCTTAAATAAGAAAGATAAATACTTGAAATTAAAGAAGACTTTAATGGTTTTTCACGCGGGGTAATCATGAACTAGAATTAAATCTCTTAATGAGGGTGGTTGTTTGAGTTAATTTGGCACAGTTTTACCAAAAAAAAAAAAAAAAAAAAAAAAAGGTAAAACTCCAAGGTAAGGAGTGTTATATTGTCATGTGTCATTTTGTTTGTATTATTGTGCCACATCATATTCCAAGCTTGCCACATAATCGAAGTGTAGTAATGTTTAGTCTTCTTGGAAAACTCTTCATTGGCTTAACCTCCGTGTATTAATGTTTATTTAATTGAAAAACTCTTCATATGTATAAACACTACTCTATTTAAATTTTCTTCCTAATAATTGCACAATATAATTTGAATGAAAAGCTTTTCATGTGTGTAACCACCCTATTTGAATTCCCCTTGAAATCCTTTGTAATCTCATAGTAATATGATTTGTAAGAAATTAATCATTACTCCATTTTTGGTGCAATAATTAATAGTATATATTGACATCAAAATTATAAAGATTTGATTATCATTTGTTCTATATAACAAAAAAGAATTTATAGTCAAACCAACTAGTTCACACAAATAACTAACTACGTACTTAAGATCTCATCTTTAAAATAAATAAATAAATCACACACTATTTAAGCTCTCGGTATCAAACAAGGCCAACGTACAGTTTGATTAAAGCAATAAATTTATATGAAGCGGGGCATCGCTCGGACCAATAATTAGTTATTAATTATAAACTAGGGTTGTCTTCTCGATTACGCATATGTCTCATCGACCTATATTACTAATTGATTTAATTTTTGAATCTTTCCCCACCGAAAACGTTACAAAATACATTACTCTATATATATAGGGAACATAAAATTTAGAAGAATAAAAGTAATTATTTTCTTCCTAAAAAAAAAATAAATTATTTTCTATGATAAATCTATCAAAATAAAAGTAAATAATTCTTCAAAACAAAAAATAATACTCCCCATGTTTCATAATGTTAGTCTCATATGGAATCGATTACGTAAAATAAGAAAACAAAGTAACGATGAAGTCCAACTCATTTTATTTTCGTTTTATTAGAGAGTCACAAAGGCAGATAATGAGAATCTTGAAATCAAGAAGGGAGCTCTAACAACTTGAGCTATCTCTCTCACTTAAATTATTTTTGTGGCGTTTTACCAATTACTATCCTCTCCCTAATTTAGTCACGCCTCCAAAAACCCGTCAAAACTCAAAAGAGGGGGGAGACGGAGACGGAGACGGAGACATCCCAAACAAAAACCCCTGCAAAACCCTCTTCTCTTTGTCTCCTTCCCCACAAAAAAACCTCCTCTATTCTTCACCAAGCTCCATATCAATGGCGACGCTACTACGAAGCGTCAGACGATCTTCTCTGTTAACCCTAATTAACAACTCCAAACGATCTACTTCTTCTTCGTCAATTTCTACGCCATTTGCTCGTTACTGTTCTTCTTCTTCAACCTTCTCTGCATCTTCTGATCCCATTCTCTCTCATAATTCTACGCCTCCTAAATCTCGATTTCTCTCTCTTCTTAAGTTCTCCGTTGCTGCCGCTGTCGTCGGAGCTTTTTCTACCGCCGGTTACGCTACTTATGGTCAACTCTCTCTCTCCTCGTTCTCTATTTGTTTGTTGAGTTGTGATTGATTGTGTTTTTTCTGTTTATTGTGTGATTGACTTGCTGAAATTGTAAATCGTCGTTTTTTTATAATGTTTGTTCTTAATTGTTCAAAATTCAGGGAAAAAATTTAATCTTTTTTTGTCGGAATTTGATATGAATAATGATTTTCTATACTTACAATTACGATTAATATCCCGGTATATATATATATTCCTAAAGAAATAGAGTTCAACATTTGTTAAAATTAATTAAATAATTAATGAATTCCATAACCACTTGAGTTGGGGGTTTGACTAATGGCCTCTATAATTGATGTTAATGTATGGCAGTAATGAAAGTGAATTTTTGTTTGGGAAGTCTTCTGCCAATAAATCACTCTCTCTGTTTAATGAAAGACACAATTTTGACAAATAATACCTTTCATTGTCTGTTAGTAAAAAAATTAAACAAAAATGACCTTATGAATACTGTGAGTCTATGATGAATTCAACAACATACACAATACTTGTTAATATGTAAATAGTGTAAAAAGTCAAACCGAAAAAGACAAGAACTCAAGAAGTATCTTTTTTGTCATAGAATTTTTTACCGTCCAGTAACACTTTGGCACTTGAGGGGTGGCACTAGGTAGTATTGGAAATTTTGGAAGAAAAACAATAGTTTGGAGATGAGTTTGCGTTACCTTAGGGTGATACATTTCTTGCAAAATCACACTTCAACTAATCCTCATCATTGCCATTAATTTCCATTTATCAAACAGGTTGTTAGTGTAATAGGGTAGACCAATGGCAGTTACTTAAGTAGAAGACAACTGTGAGATCAAATACAATCAAATACTATGTGAATATATCCAATCCATCTGGTTGGAGTTGGAGGAGCTTATTTAAGGGATATTTTTGCTAACGTTATAAATATATTGTTTGTTTGACCTTAATTCATGTTCGTGATGGAAAAGATGTATCAACTTATTACCAATTGCATGGGTAGGTGTGATTAGAATGTAATTATGCAAGCAAATGCTTTTGGAAGCAAACATATTAATGCTATCCATCATATGCTTGAGGTTGCTTATCTTATTCTCTCTACATTCTATTTTAACGTGGATTGGTAATTATAGTAGGTACTCTGTTTGTGCACAGCTCTATGGGGATTTAGTGTGTTTTATATTTTGTATGATCACACTACATGTCAATTTGCTGGCTAATCTGCAAATCATTATGCTTCGTGCTTTCTATTCAAACACTGGAGTGTGGGTATTTATATTTCGCACGTGACAATATTTGTCTCTTTGCTAGAAAATAATAGGTTGTGCTTGATGTTTTCATGTTGGGGTACAATTCATACAAGTGAGTAGTTTTCTGTGTCCTTTAGATTTTGAGGCTGTTTGCTTTTCTACACTCACCACCCAAGTTTACTACCAAAATTTGAATGTGGGAGTGTATGGCTTTCTCTATATTTAAATTTATGAATCTATGTGGAATACCTTAATTGATTGAGATTAGCTAAGCAAGCTGCAATGATATGTAATCAACTTAAATGGGAGATCAGTAGCACGCTTTTATAAATGGTGGTATTTGGAAGAGACATTTCATGCTGACTTGTTACTTTGTTATCTCCTTGGCATTAAACTATTATGACAAGAAGGCTAATCATGTGCATTTAGATACTTTAATTTCTTGCCTGTAATATGCGTAGACTGATTCCATACAAAGTAATGTTGTCATTCTTGTGTCTAGGTTGCACTTCTTATGTTAAGCATCTCAAAACTCAAATGATCTATTAAATTTTCCTTTTTATATCATATAAACTACTAGTACCAATTAGTTTTTTAGATTTGAACATCATTTGATTGAGTTAGCTTTATTTTCACTGGCGCAGCATACACTGCTGATGAAGTAGATGAGAAGACCAAGGCCTTTCGATCTTCAATTAATCATCCCATGATAGATTCTTCTATCACTATTGAAGTAAGTTCCCATTATTGTTTAATGGATTTTAGCGAAAATGTTTGATGCTTCTTGATTTTAGTGTATGAAAGATTGTTGAATTACTGAATATTGGATGTGCTGAAGTGGGTGTAAGGCCCACTATTTTTTTTTTTTTTTATAAGTAAACATTGCCTGATATTTGTCAACGCAAAACATAATCTCCTATTCAAAAAGGATCAAGCAACATAGATGATTCATTAGACTAACTATTCAATATCCTATTTAAAAAGGAATATAGAATTGTATTTCAGTGGGTCTCTTAGAAGCTGAACTACAAAGAGTAAAACATTAGACTAATTTTAACATAGGATGCAATCCATTCAAATATGCAATACCTCAGCGTTGTAGATTGTGAGCAGTTCATGTATTACGTGGAAAAAAGAAAAAAGATAGGGCCTTTTTACTTCTTTTTTTTAGAATGACTTATATTTTGTGGACAATTTTGCAATGGCTACAATAATTTTGTAGCCATTTTAACTTTATAATCATGACCATTCATTTTTAATACTAAATCTACACCATTCACTAAGTTGACAAAAAAAATAAATTAAGTTGACCATTAGATATTTTAAATATTGTACCTTAAGCAGATCCTCTTTGGCTCTTTCATTCCCTCTATTTTCATGAATCTCGATATCCTCTCATTTCTAATTCAAGGCTTTAAGCTATTTACATGGCTAATTAGCGGAACGTCGTTCTCATTTTTATTTTATTTGTCGGTGTAATCGGCATTCTTAATTAATTAGTGTAAAAAGTGCTTTAATTAACATGATATCTTAATTTGCAATAGGCATTCTTCATCACTGAATGTGTATTATCTCCAGCTTTTTGCAATGGTGAAAGTAAAATCCATATTCAGAGTTTCTTTATCCCAGAAATGACATAGATGCTGTACTATAGAAAAAATTTAAAATCTTGATTTTTTTTTTTTTTTTCATGTTATATGATCTTGGTTTTCTTTAGCCCACATCTTGGTGAATTAGTAAAATAAAGCAACTTGATCACCATGAAAATGATATGAATATTTGACGGTACAGACTTCTACCATTTTGCAGTTTTTGCCATTTCTATGAAGAAAGCTGTTACGAAGTTTTTTTTTTCAAGGTCAAAGTATAAAAAAATGGCTGAACAAGATTAATCCAAATAAATGAAGGGTTGAGATTTACCCTCATTATAATGGATACATTTTTAGTGTGGCGATTGAATAACCTTCCTATATTCTGTTTCAAAAAAATAAGAAAAAAGAATGATTTGTAGTGAAATTAATAGAAAAGTAACTTGCATCATTTGAAAGATCATCATAAAAAAAAAACTTGGATACTTACAATACCATGTACTGGGGATTTGTGCTTGTTAGAAATTGGATACACTGCCTTCACAATCAAAGCTAAAGAAGCACTTGAAGGTCCTTCAAAGCGAGCGCAATTGCAACGGCATGCCGCAATCCAGGAATGCAAATAAAAAAATAAAAAAAAAGCTGTCAAGGAAAAAATTATTTTAAAATGTTTATGAAAAAACATGGTGGATTTTAAAAATAAAGGGTCATAATTGAGTTGATCATGTCTTACCAAAAGAATATCTATGTTGCCTTGTCTTTGACCGTTTTATTAAAACCACCCTTCCATGTCTGCAACCCGTGGTAGAGGTAGGCCAAGAGAGTCGTTCCAAGTATGGTGCTTCACCTTCTCCAATTTCTCAACAAATAGGATAGACATACACTGAATGTTGCCCATTGGAGGTGGGGACAACCATGCAGGAAATGATTGCGAGGAGAAATGCAATCATAATGTGTTTAAGATCATTGGCCTTTTTAGTTGCAATTGCTTTCAACTCGGGACATACATGCATTATTCTTCTTCATAGGTGACAAATAGAACACCTGTTGAAAGGCAGTGGGATCATAGCCAAAGGAGGTGCTGAGTCAAGTACAATTCGTTCTTGAGTGTTGTAAGGTGTGGCTGGATAGATTATATTAATCAACCCCCGAGGAGTGGACATATTTTGACAACAGAAAATCTATGAGAGGAAGTAAATTGCTAGAGCCCTCCACTTTAAGGAGGCAGAGTAGACAACTAGCACCATCGTTGCTTTCATCCATAAAGCATCAAAACTCTTGATCAAGGGCGAGGGCTTGGCATAGAGAGGCAATGTTAACAACTCTCCCACTACCCTTAGTTGCCATATTGTAAGAATTGTCCCAGCAGCAATTTAGCGTTAGAACTAAAAAACAGCGAACACAAGTTACCCCAAATCAACAAGTAATCAGGTAAGAGTAAACTGTAAACATCAATGACAATCGTAAAATTTAGTGCTGCACTCAAAACCAATGATTTCAATGGATGTATTGTTTGGCTACGCAGGGTAGATTATCAAAGTTTTGATTCAATGTGATGCCCTTTGTGTCCTATGCATTCAGGATATGGAGAGCATCCATCACCTATTCTATGAATGTAGTGTTTCTGCTGAAATTAGGAGACAGATTCTCTTATGGTTAAGCTATGACAGACTGTAAAGCTGGCAATTGGAGATTCATTTTATGAGATCACATTCAAAGATAATTTAGTGACAGTGGCAGATCTAGGAATTTTTCCTTACAGGTTTGAGTCTTCAAGCACATATAGTGAAATCAAATACCATAATCTGAAATACAAATAAACTTATAATTCGAGTTTGCACGAGGTTCAATTTCTTGTATTGGAGGTTCCTTTTTTACTAGATATGTTTTAACATAATCTTACTAGATTTCCCAACTGAACCTGCTAAACTGCCACCAGGTAATACAATTAATAATATGCACATTGTCTCTTTACTTAAATTTACTTTTTTTTTTCATTTCTTGTCATGACTTGGGCATGGGTTGTCAAATAAATACAGTTGACCAGCTGTTACAGATGGATATTGTGTCCATAATCTAGAACATAGGCTTAAAAATGTTAGCCTGTTGGACTCATGGTAAATTCTGCTTCATTGATAAGCTGTATTAATAGTATACAAAGATCATGGTGTATTAAGTGTATTAAGTGTGGCGCTCTAAGTACTCCTAATTCCTAAAACTTCCTCCTTTGATTTCATGTTGTACCTGTTCCATTTTTTATGTTGTAACACTAACATTTCTTATTTGTATGTCAGACTCTCCCGCATCTGGTCTATTCTGCTGTTATGACAGGTAGATCTGCCTCTTTCCTCATCCCTGCTTCCCTTTTCTCCTTTGATGGTCTATTATTTCCTTCGGTTTGACATTGCTTCCCTCGCTTGATCTCCCAGGCATCTACGAGCCATCAATGAAAAGCTAAATTATGAAAATTTATTCTTCTGTAGTTGATTGTTTATTCAATGTTTTCAATTTCTCAATTAGCGGAAAGAAACACTCTTACAATAATATTAGACGGATATTATTCCCAGAAATCAGTATAACTTTGTGGATTATCTAGAATATGATAACAATAGCTTTGAGGTAGGGTGTTTGTTCCCATTGGATTATTCTCATTGGAACTCTTTACTCTATTCAGATGTGAGCTGATTTGTAGAGAAGTAGACGAGGAAGCATGATTCTATTTCATCTTTGAATTGAAATGAATTGCCTTAAAATTCTTAAATGAACTTGTCTTAACAAGTAGTCATTGCTATCTACGTGCTGCCGATGAAATAGTAAAACTTAATTTGACTTCTTGAATTGACATGCAAAAACTGGCGTGAGTTTAAAACTCTTGTCACCACTCACCATACCAATCTACGACCTGTTAAAGAAATGTTGAGGCCAAATTCTATTTTTTGCTGGCTACTTTTTCTCTCTTCTAATAGTAAGTTTTCTTGTGAATTATTTTTATCTTCGAATCGATTTCCAGTAGTTGGTAATTGTTCTACTTTGTGCATACCAGAAATTGTGCTAGTTCGTTGAAATGCGTTATTCAATTTCAGTCTTTCTATCATCTATTACAGTATTATCTGTCCCCTCATTATATTCTTCTTTCTTATTCATCTTTGTAGTTCCTTCTAAAGCTGTTGATCTTTACCTGGATCTAAGGTGCTTAACTGAAGGACATATACAGGTAATTCTATGATTTTTGCATTTCTATATTATGAATTTATGACCCTTGCTCCTTCGGTGGCTAAATTAACCTATATTTTCTTCCAGGAGATAGCTGAACCTAATTATGAAAAACTTCTCCCTGATTTGGTTAAAGAACACGAGCAATTAAGAATTTTCACACTTGTTTTGGATCTTAGTGAGACATTAATTCTTCATGACTGGAAGGTGAGTTTTATGTTACTATTTAAGCATTGGTATCCCCTGATGTTCCACCAATCCAGCATTCACTTCACTATGTTATTTGATTTGGATATTTCTTACTATGTCAGACGTCTTTTTCTTCTGGCGATCATTCATTATACTCCCTTACTATTCTTCTCTTGATATAGATAAATAAAATTTTGTGTATTGGCTTCTAAATTACAATCGACAACAGTGCAATATGGAATTGTTACCAGATCTTCTGATTATATGTTTTCTTGTTTCTATCTAAAGCGTGAGATAGGTTGGTCTACTTTTAAGAGACCGGGACTGGATGCTTTCTTGAAGCACATGTCTGAAATTTATGAGATAGTTGTCTATAGCGATAAAGTGGTATGTACTGAACTTCATAGTTCAAAACTTCAAATACTACCTGATACCATTTGACTCATATCACTTTGTTAAATTTGTTATTATGACTTGTTCAGCTGGAGGATAACATATATGCGAAGCTCATGGAAAAAGGTGTGCATCACGTTCTGGGAAGGGCCGCCACTAAATATCAGGATGGAAAGCATTTCCGGGTTTGTATTTGCTAACTTGTACTATTCTATTTTCCTTGTTCGACTGTTTCCAAAATGACGAAAGACCTCAAATGAGAATTCTTTTTTTGCGCTTTGGGTATATTGATTTGGGGAGATCTATGGAGTTATAAGGCTTTCTACTTGTTGCCTATTCTCCTATTTAGCAATCACGTAGAGAATTTATCATAGCTAGTTAACAGTTTGGTTAATCATGATGCCAAATGACTTGAAATCAAGGTCTGTGATAAAAAGCATTTGCTTGCATTTAAAGCGTGGGTAGATGGGTATATACGGTATTATAGATATTTGGCTTAATTTTTCTTTCTCTAATTGGTCATAATATGCAAAGGACGGTCAATTTTGTGTTACTTGATGTTTTGCATTAAACACCAGACCAAGAACTTTTTATAAAATGGTGAAACAGAACTGGTCACCCTAAGTATGATAATTCTGCTACTGCATGATTGTAATGAAGATTGATAATTAGACTATGAGATTTTTGAGTGTATATGCCTTTGCTTGTTATGCATCTTAATTTGTCCATTGTCATTTAAGGCGTAAGATCGACTATTACTTGGCTTTAGATTATATTGGATTAATCAGAATGTCTCAGATTGTTCTTATTTTGTTATGAGACAGACAATTAATTTCAGACCAAGGGTCTTGCAGAAACAGCTTTCTGTTCACTAGGGTATTGCTGCATACATTAACCCTCTTCCACCTAAGCCATTCTGGAAGGGAGACTCTTTAGACAAAGCAGAGCAATGTTGTTGCTATAGTTGTGTCTTCATATTCTTTTGTCCACAGCGACTTTTCTGTGGTGTGTTTTATTTTTGGCTGTATTTTCAGGCCTTGCCCTTGAGACCTGGGCTCAAGCCAATAGTTTTTGCCACTTTTATATCAAAATGAAAAGATTTGTTCGCATTCTGATTTTTAGATAGGAGAGCATAGGAGCTCTGCTTGAAAGCTGGGCTACACTACCCTCTCTACTCGTCCATAATAAAGACTGTATCTAAATTGAGAAGACCATTCTCTTTTGTAAGGTCCCTGATAGTTTTTGTTAGTGTTGATTTATTGAGATTATAGATTAGATGGTTTGAAATTTTGAAATACAGAGTGCGTAATTTCTTAAGCGTGGCTATCCTCTACAGTAACTTGTATCTTTGGTAATTTCCCATTTTTACTGCAACTTTAATTCATGTTCCAAGCTCTACCGTCAAATTATTTTTGCTGTTGGCATTGGGATCTGTTGTACATGGTTTATCCTCCCATGTCATTCATTTGAGATAATGAATATGGCTTTTTGTCATCTGTCTTTTGTCACAACTATGCAGGATCTCTCCAAGCTAAATAGGGATCCTTCAAGGGTTATCTATGTGAGTGCACATGCACTAGAGACTTGCCTTCAGCCTGAAAATTGTGTTTCTATCAAACCTTGGAAAAAAGAAGCTGATGATACGACATTGATTGATCTTATTCCATTTCTTGAATGTGAGTACCTGTCAGGCTATATCAGCTTCTTGTAGTTGTCACATTTCCAGTATAGAATTTGTAGCAATGCATTTTTCAGAATGGTTGCAAATTACGATTAGCTGTTCACTCTCTCTCTCTCTCTGACACACTGATTTATTATATTTTTTTTTATCTTTGTAACTGAACAGACGTTGGTGTTCAAAAACCTGCTGATATAAGATCAGTTTTGGCGTCATACCAAGGGAAGGATGTTGCAAGCGAATTCATTAATCGTTCAAGAGAGTATCAAAGGTAATAGTAACTACACCTTGAACATTAGTAAACTACTGTACATGAGTATCAGCTTATAGGAATGCAGTTGATGTCTAAGGTGATTTTCTCACATCAAATAAGATGCACATTCCACTGCCTCTGCTCATACATAGGCGTGCTTTCTACCTATGCATCATGTCAAATATGTCTGCCTGTCTGGAGGGTTCTCTCATTGATTAATAATTTTGATAAGAAATAACAAACGACCTGTTAAACTAAAGGGTATTATACAAAAGGTAGAATAAAAACGTTTCCTTTTAACTCGTATTCCACCTGGCGACAATTGTTCCACCTTTCAACTTGCATTGTTGTTTGAGTCCGTTTGCCGTGTTCATCAGATTACTGTAGTCTTCTATGGAGATTGATCAAGGTCATTATGTTGATGACTTTACGGCAGTGTTCCCTGACAACTTATGCTTTGTGCTCCTAACGAAATATATAAATGATGTTGCAGGCAGATTGGGAAGAAACAAAACGCCTTCTGTTGGAGCCGCCACTCATAGAAGAAGCAACTGTGCTTCCCATAGAATTTTATTATTTACTAGGGGCTGGTTAAGTGACACTTCTTTCAAATTTTCTGCTTGGCATCAAAATATGATACACATGTCTGACAGCTCGAGGAATTTCTGAGTAGTTTGTAAATCTTGTTCTTACTGAACCTGATAACAATTTTCAATCTATAGAGTATAAATCTTTTGTTCAGAATGATCTTAACATTGCAGCTAATTTACTTCCCGAAATAGTAAAGAAATTTTTTTTGCAGGCTTTGATTTCTCTTAAACACTAAATTTGCATACTGTCCAGGTTTCAAGTTTTGAACCTGTAAGATTCCATGATGTTGATTTAAGTTCTTAAAAAGCTCTTAACTAATTTAACTTTTAAATGAATGTTAAGGATAGAAGTTCAATGGATACAAAGTCTGCGATTTTTTCATACATTCGCTGTGATTGTCCCAAGTGCAATCAACATCATCTAATCATATTGTTCAATTTCGTATCAAAAAGATTTGTGTTTTTTACATATATTTGTTGTATTCTCTATCTTTTGTGTGATTGGTATAGTATGAGAGAAACTAACAAAATTTTGAAAAAAAATATTTTTTTTTGTTTATTTGTATAATGTCATCATTGATTCATTGGTTGGCTGAGTAAGGTCATACATAACTCAAACTTACTCGTATTACATAGTCTTCAATCTGACTTATGTCACCTCATATTGTGTAGATCCTAGAACACTGCATTCACAAGCCTACAACCCTACTGCACAACTTTTTTGTAAAAGATATATAAACAAAAGTTGCATTAATTTTTTGCGCTTTTATTTCAATATTTATTATTAATCCTAACAACAATTATATACCCGAGAGCAAGGTGCATCAAAGGGTAATATTAAATGAGCAAAAAAACGTCCTTGGATGTATCTACCTGGCCACCTCTGTGTACACCCGGAAGTATATAAAAAGGTGTTGCAACAAATCAATCCAAACCAAACTGCAAAAACTATGGTTTGGTTAGTGGTTTAAATTAACTTTATAATTAATAATTAAATACCAAGAGACTTGGGAAGGAGAGTACAATTCAAAGAAATTGAATGATTGGATGCTAGAATTTACTTTGTTTACTTAAAAGAAATGGTAGTTGGAGTTAATTTAATAGTGAAAAAGTTAGGTCTTAGGTGTTGTAGCAATTTTTCCTTTTATTAAAGTTGTAATCTTTTATGTAAATCACATTTATGTATCACATATAAGTGAATTTACATATTTGAAGGTAATATATACTCCTTTCGTTACATATTACTCGCAACAAAGGAATTTTTTTTTTCTTTTTGTGACGATTAAAGGTAATGTTTCATTTAGGAACATTATGCCTATTTCATGAGCCCAATTCACAATCAATCTTGTGTCAAATGCCAAATAAATCTAAACATTCACAACCAATCCCGACCCTTGACAGTTTGAACTCATGTAATTTTTATTATTATTATTATTTTTTTTTTTGACAAACTCAGGTTGGATTTGATTACATGTAATGACTTGTGTTAGAGTTACACCCTGTGCTTTTTATTACTGCCCCCATTAATCACTTGTGTCAATGTGTGAGTTTGAAAACTATACATTAAGATAGTTCTAGTAAGTACTCACATAACTATTTTAAACCTTAATTTTTTTAAGAGAATTTTTAATCTTAATTACTCCATACATATATAGCACAAACATAATCAAAATGGTGTTTGTGAATAATAAAACAAGGGAAGTATATTTTACCTTACCAATCTTTTTCATTTGACCTCACCTATGTGACCATTTGTCAAAATGTGATTTTGAGAACTACTTTTCATCCTAAATTAATTCTCCCAAATTTATATTAGGAAAATTCCCTCAAATTCTAGAACATAAGTTGTCCTACTATTTGTTTCAAAAAAAAAAAAAAAAAAAAAAGTTGTGTTACTATTAAGTTTTTATTGGTGTAAAGTTTCTCCACAAAAAAAAGTTTTAATTGGTGTACCATTTTTTAATTGTATTTTTCAATGCCAGAAACAAATAAAAAAAAATCAAAATCAAAATCAAAATCAAAATCAAGTAAAAACAAAATATCCCTTTCTATAAGAATATTTTCTCTGACAATTCTGGGTTATTTGGGCCACTTTCTCCGACCTCTGCCACTCTCTTCACCTCCACTGCTCTTTTCTCCTCACACCAATCAACAGGTTTTTCTCCTTTTCCATTTTTCCTCATTTTTCTGTTTAGATTTTGCTTTTTTAAAACCCAATTTTTTATTTCTGAATCATTTTTTCTTTTTTGAGAGATTCTATGATTATTATTATTATTATTATTATTATTATTGTGATAATCATACACGATTAAATTTCATTAAAAAAAAAACCCGAAATTTTCAATCACTATTTTGATTCTTTCCCATCTCCATAATAAGAAATTGTGTTTGAATTTAACATTTTTTTTTTTTGTTAAGAATGATAATGAGGAAAGGTTTATTTGTTTGTTTTGTATTATGGGTATTAGATTAAAGTGGGTCAATTGTTTTTTTTTTTCTTAAAGAAATCATAAAATTATGAATTATTATAATTGTTATGGATATTACTAGAATGAATGATTATTAATATTTTTTTTTTTTTGCTTCCCAAAAGTATTGATTACAATTGTAATTGTTCTAATATGTAGTTCTCATCTTTGAAGTAATAGTAATGGAATTGTTAAACTATTGCGTGAGGTTTCCTTACTACAACCTCTGAGTTATCTTGATTGTAAAGGTTTCTCGTCGATGTGGTTGATGTTGTAGCTTCTCGTCGATGCCTTAACCCTTAACGAGGAGGAGGTTGATGTTATTGTAGCTTCTCGTCGATGTCTTAATCCTGAATTTGCCTGTTTCGACGAGGTGGTTAATTGATGTTGTAGCTTCTTGTCGATGCCTTAACCCTGAATTTGCCTGTTTCGACGAGGAGGTTAATTGATGTTGTAGCTTCTCGTTGATGCCTTTTTGTCATTGTCATTATTTTGCTTGTTTCGACGAGGAAGAGGTTGATGTTGTAGCTTCTCGTCGATGCCTCTACTATTACAATCAAAGAGGCTATGTTTCTCTTGCTTTTACCTCTTCGCCTCGCTCATCCTCGCCTTCTATGTCTCTATCTCCCCTAGCATGAAATGCCTCCTTTTTCGCGCTGCTCCCTATGATCCCATCCAATCCCCCCTCTTCTCTTACCCTTCGACTTATGGCGAGCACAAGCATGTTCTTCCTACTCTTCGTTCGTCCTGTTCTTCCCCTGTTTTCTTCTCAGGTATAACTATCCTACTATATATTTGGGGTGGACTAATCTTCCCTTCGAACAATATAATGCTTATTGTTATAACTTAAATGTGTTTTTCCGTGTTTGTTAGATTATCCATCGATCTTGAAAGAGATACAACAAGGTTTTCAAGATCGAATTGAGTCGCCTTTGAGGTATATGCAAGGGAAGGCTGTTACATTTGGTGGGAATTTTAGCTTAGAGAAGAGGATTAATTTTTTTGATACATTTGAACAAAATATAGAATTCCCTTGTGGATTCTTTAAGCCATTTCCTATCAATGATTATGGTTAGTACACTTAATATTATGACTAACAAATAAACATTCAATAATATTATTCAATTGATTTTGAAAACGAGTTTGTATGATACATAGTACTATAATTATTGTTTCAGATCGAGCAGAAATGGGGAGGTGCAAAGGAGTGGTAGTAGTATCTGCGATTTTTGGTGATCATGATAAAATCCGGCAACCAAAAGGGATTGGTTCTAAGACATTAGACATCACTTGTTTCATCATGTTTGTTGATGATGTTACATTGAGAGGGCTTGTTAACCACAACTTAATTTCGAAAGAATCGAATGAATATAAGGTTGGTGTATGGAGGCTAGTCAATGTCTCATCTCAAGGGTTGTATCGAAATCCAGCCATGAATGGTGTGATACCAAAGTATCTTGTTCATAGACTTTTTCCTAATGCAAAGTACAGTATTTGGGTGGATGCTAAATTGCAACTTGTGGTTGATCCTTTGCTTTTGATTCATTCCCTTGTAATCAAGGAGGATGTGGACATGGCCATTTCGAGGCACCCGTTTTTCACACACACCATGGAGGAGGCTATGGCGACGACAAGGTGGAGAAAATGGTTAGATGTTGAAGGAGTAAAGATACAAATGGAAACTTATTGTGAAAATGGGTTACGTCCTTGGTCATCTAGTAAACTACCTTACTTATCCGGTAATCTTCCTTTCTATATTATTATTTTTTTTCCGTTCAATATTGACTTTTAATAAATATTTTAAAATAATATAAACAAACCGATAAAAATATACTCGCATATACTTAAGTTAAACAATGCATCATGTATGGATATGATATAGATAAAATGGAGTTAAATTGATTTATTTGCTTTACTATGACCTTAATTTTAAAGTGGTAGAAAGATGTTTATTAGTCTCTTGAAATTAACAGTATAATTACTTGTAAAGTGTACTTGAACCTCTAATTTCAGCTTTTTTGTTTAAGAATTAAAGGAAGCGTACGTATGTAAAAATCAATGAGGATTTGCACTAATAATTAAAAAGAGTGTAATTGATCACTTATAGCTTAAAATTGAAGTATAAGACACACATTTTCTTGTTTAAATATATATAAAAATGGATTAGCCGTATATATGAAATCTAACTATTACAAGTAAACTTGTTATGTAGGACATATCCACCTAACTTGCATGCGTATCCTTATGTTATGTTATTAGATATGTAGATAAAGCAAGGTTGGGAATTTAGGATTAATGATTGTACTAATCATAGTAAAGTCATTGTCCCACTTAATTAATACTATTAATTAGTACTGTTTTGGTGTTACCTCTCCAATATCTACTTCGTAATCATATATTCTAGAAGAGCATTTGTGCAAGTTCCCTCCACTCCAACAACGATGTAGGTTTTGGGCCGGTTTTGAGTTCTTTCTTACCCGATATGACCTGACTTGACCTTTGGAATATGTAGATTATAATTATATCCACATACATTTCATTCTTTTCCTATTCTTTTTTTGAAAGAAAATTTTGTTTATAATTGAAAAAAGCTTGAGCCGACAATATATAGATTATTGGAGGGGGAAACGCCATTATTTTAATTAGAATTTTTTTAATTGATTCATCTTTGTGAATATATTAAACAATAAATTTAACAAACATCCAAAGAATCATGTTAGGGAAGCATTTAATATATTATAACAATATCCGTGTCTAATATATATACCTGGGTGCATCTAGTACTAAACATATACTTATAAACACTAGTTTTAGAGTGGTCTCGATCCAAAGAATCATGTTAGGGAAGCATTTAATATATTATAACAATATCCGTGTCTAATATATATACCTGGGTGCATCTAGTACTAAACATATACTTGCACACACGAGTTTTAGAGTGGTCTCGATCACACACATATTACAACATGACGGTCATTGAATCTACCTTCTAAATTTTAGAGTTTGCTTCAGGTGCATCCAAATATATGTAAGAATATGTAGACTATTAATGTTCTAGTATGGAATATAATGAAATATTTGGATATGATTCATTATTTTGTGAAGTAATTAAAAAGTGTATTATGTCCACATTTCGACTTGCATTAGCTAATATGTGGATTGAGAAGTATGAATTAATATTGTCCATAATTTGTTAAAGGACAAGATGATGCATTGCTAGATCTAGTTGTTTAACATTAAATTACCACATTTATGTGACACGAGATCCCCATCTATTATTAAATTCTTTTGTTAATGGATTTTAGGATATGATGTTACTCACATGACTGATAACTCTTAGCAAAATTGATGTTTTAGTTTTTCATCTTTCTTCCATCTTTTCACTTGTAAAAGTAAAAGTAAAATCAGTATATGTTTAGATAATTTTTTGGTACGAATGAGTTACAAGGGTAGTGGATTTTTAATTTGCGACCTGTTGTATTCGTACACAGACCCTCAGTCTTAACCACTAGGCCAAGACCTTATTGGTTGTGGGTGGGGTTTGTTGACGAATAATAATACCATATGCTTTAGAACATAGATGGTGTGCAACATCAGAAAATGGACAAGAGGTAAAATTGAAGTGTCATTGTCTAGCTAATTTAACTCTAGTTACCATGAAATATTGAAATGAATGAAAGTGAGATCTTTGACATGGATTTTGTCAACATATATACAAGTATAATAATAGGTAGGATTAATGATAAATGATATGAGAAGGTGATCTGAGTTCAGAAAACTACAACTTGATTCCAACATTTTCAAGTTTCAATTTTTTCTGAGGGCCAGACCTTGTATGTTCATGTCTAATGATAAGTCACTTTGATTTTACTGTTTGTAGCTTTTTGGTCTACAAAAAAAGAATGTCTCTTTCAATCTTTAATTCAGTCCCACAAGCCAGCTATATTTTGGAACCATACTTTCTCATTGGTAATGGAAGATAGATAATGGAAGATCAGGAAACTTCGCTTTTCATTTTTTTTTTTTTAAATTATTTTTATTTGAACATATAACTAGAAAGGTGGAAAAAACAATAAGGTTTTGGCCTAGTGGTTAAGGTCGAAGACTTGTGTACGAGACAACACGTTGGTAGTAGATAGATGATTGCTTTAATTTGATGAATCCTCCTTGCTATTGGCTTAAATTAATACTTCGTATGAATAATTTTTTTGCTATCAACATTTTATGCAAGTGTTTTTGAAGGTTATCTGCATATTGTAACGAACTGATAGTTGTTGCATTTAAAGTTGACAGTACAAATAATGTTGCATTAGTATATATTATACTTATAAAGTTGCAAATAATTATGATAAATACTTACAAGTATATAATGTATTGATGATATTTAAACGATAGATGACTTATCATGTGTTGCATGCTAGGTTGTTCAATATGTGGTCGAAAAATTATGTTTTGAGAAAGGGATAAGACTTGATTCTTATTCTTAGCATGGATAAGTTTTCGATTTTTCGGTCTCTTGTTTAAAACACTTACATGCATAATTTTTATTGCGATGTACTATCTTATGAGTTGTGTATAAACTAGTACATCCCAAATTAATAGACATATTTGATTTTGATTTTCAAAACATGCTAATTGTTCCAACAAAATTGTCAAAAACTATACTGACTTGTGATGTATGTAAATAACAAAACATTTGATGAGGTAACAAGTTTTAGCAGCAGTGTATGAATATGAGTTGTGTTTATTTCAGACGTGCCAGATACAGCCTTGATACTGCGAAAGCACGGAGTAAGTAGCAATGTCTTCTCATGCCTGATGTTCAATGAGTTAGATGCCTTCAATCACAGAGATCAGCTGGCCTTTGCATATGTGAGGGACAAGATGAAGCCTAGAATCAAAATGAACATGTTCGAGGTGGAAGTACTCGAACAGATTGTATTGGAATACCGGCACAACCTTAAGCGTGGCAGCTCTTCTACCACTCCTGCAGACAAAATCAAAGTCACAAGGGCTCAACCAGATGTTTCGAGGGCCAACGGCCTTGGCAAGTGTCAAGGGTATTTTTTGGAGATGTGGGGGGAATCACATTATTGATCCTTCTTGTTTTGGAGCAAGTATAGTAGGTTATTCTTTTATTGTTGTTTATAGTCATATTTAGATAGGTTTTAGACATATTTGATCGAGTAAGGAGGAAAAAAAGGCGTAGGAAATGACATTTTAAATACTTTGTATGGCATTTACATCAGATTTGGTGCTATTTTGTGCGCCATTTATTCTTATGTTAAATGCATTCTAAGTCCCTGCTGTTTTGTACTTCATACTTCTTCAATTCATGGTGTATATAATTTACGTTGTTAAAAGAGATACAGATGATCTACTCACAAAGTTGACCAAACTTTATGGAAACCTATTAACTGATTTATTTGAGCAAGTTTGCTCAGAATACATTGTTCTTTGTTAAGAAAATATGGAGTTGTGTAGTATATGTTTGGACTGATAAGTTCAACAAGTTAAGTTTCATCATTTGGAGATTTTAGGTGAAGGTTTTGCTTACCTAGCATTGCTGGATTGTTGTTAATGACTAGAAATATGTCTAATTGCTTACGCCCGTTGTAGGCAAACATACCAATGGAACTTACAATAAACTGGTTCCAATTTTGCAATTCCATATTGCAGCTAGAATTAATAATACTGAGATGGAACGGAAATTTTTTATTTGCATATTGAAAATGAAAAATCTAAAAGAAATTCTGTGATAAACATCAATATGGAGGATTGTTTGCTACGCTTTCGGGGTTAATCAACCATTTGCAGTCATGGAGTAGGAATACTAAGAATGTAGCGGTGAATGTACAGCAGGAATGAAAACCCACACATTGTGCTGTATGCAATGACATAGGACATGAGGCTGCAGTGAGAGAGGGAATGAGAGAAGGATAAGGTATGGGTGCCTAAACCTGTGTAGAAGCAACAACAGGTATCAAAGCCCTGTTGCGGATACTGGCATTCCAACTATCCAGAATGCCACCACAGAAGCTGATTTTGACACCAAAGAATAGGAAGAGGAAGGCGCTGACCCAAAACTGCGTCTATTACGATTTCTAATAGATTTTAGGCTGCCCCTGATGCCTATTGAAAATAAGAGAATCAGATCCGGAGAGTAAGGGAAAGAGAAGTACTGAATTTTAAACACCCTGTATAATGAAGACTGTAAAAGTCACTGGCATATTTTGTAATACCCTGTATATTCGGTAATTATTTGCACTGATGAGTGATGACTGTATAATGAAGGCTGTAAAAGTCACTGGCATATTTTGTAATACCCTGTATTTTTGGTAATTATTTCACAAGTATTTAAATTTTCAGCAAGTAACTGAATAATTATGTACAAGGTGAGGTGAAAATTGTGAATCATCACTAAACTAAGCTAAAAATACAGTAGGAACTTGCGCTGCTAATGCAATTTTAACTAAAATCCCACATTAGGGTTTCCAGATCCAACGGCTGCAACTCCCATGCCACCAACCTGATCTGATACAAGTTCTGGTTTATCTTTGTCAACAGATTTTGCTAGAACTTTGTCACCATTGATCTTCTTAACAAGCTCATCAATTTTGCGGAATTGAAATGGCCATCTCGAGTTGTACAAGAATTGACGCAGATCAAACCTATTGTCCTCTGGTGAATAGCTCTTAAAGACAGCAACAACACATATAAGGATTTACAACAATCAACAACATAACCTATGCCGGGAAAACAGTGTTCAGCAGAAAAAGATACCTCTGCATGGTAGGAAGGCGTAAGGACAGTCATCTTGTGTCGATTGATGGAGTAGTACTTGAAGAAATACTTCACCTTCTCAGCAATTTCTGATGGTGTCAATACTGAACCCCATCTAAAGCAAAGATCCTGCAAGAAGTTGAAAATATTGATATATAGCGAAAGCCAACCCCAAATGTGAAGGATCACTTTTTAAAATTAATGCAGGTTTTATACCTGACTGAAAATTATGCATATTTTCTTTCTATCCGATTTATATTCTAGTACTGTAGATTATTTTCTGGAAGCCCCAAAGTATCCTGGGGCATTAACTGGTGAGTGGTGACAACTAAAATATTCCAGATTTCGATACGTGAAATTCATGTCCTTGAATGAGGTTAGAACTTTTGCTCACTTAAAGGACACATTTACTTTAATTATCACCAATTGCTATTCTGATCAAGGCGAAAAATCAAAATCCTAGTTCGTCAGTCATCACTCTACCAGCTGCACTAAATTTTTTGATCAATCTATTGTTCACTTCTTCTCGACATCTAATTACCCATCAATTAAATCCATTTTGAGTTGTCACTGGCACCTGTTAATAAGCTGTTACAGTACTTGCTAACAAAACATAGCATGGCCGCCTATAATTGTACACCCAAATAAACACGCTTTTACCCAACTAGGGTTTCTAGAAGCTCAGCTTAAAAGGACAATATCATACTTGTCCTGTGCAATGACTTGTGCTTTAAACAATTAAACATTGTAAATGATTGTGAATTCTGTAATATCTAGTCATTAAAGCAAAATAAAGTTAACTTCCGCTATGCAAATTACAAAACCATTCAATGCTTATGACACTATCAACCTAATTGCTTGTAGATAGTTGAAGGAAAACTGGAAAACAAAATGTGTTAATCAATATGAAGCAAAGTTATACATACCGTGAACATAGATACTGGACCACGACGATAAATTTTACGCAATCGGCCATAAACTGAAAGGTCTTCATATGTCATTCCCATATCCACTTCATCCAGCTGTGAGCAAAACATAATATAAAGAAACTAATAATTAAATATCTACATGGCATAGCAAACTAAAAATTAATGGGTGTTCAACAAATCAGCAATTTAACTACTATTATTTTAAGTCATAAGGAAAACACGAATAAAGGACCAACAAGAATTATTAATGAGATACAACTCAGTAGCAACATTTGACACAAGAATATTAGTGATACATCTACCAAAGAGTACCTGTGTGTAATCTGAGCGTATTGGCTCCAGTTCAGCCGTTGGTGGAGCAGCTTCAACATCTGCCAAAGAAGAGTAGCCAAGATGGACAGCAGCCCACCGCAAGAATGCTCGAAGATCAGTCTTACTAATACTTCCAATAGGATTTATGTCGGCCGAGCTACAATCATACTAACAAACAAAGCCAAAAGCATTAGTAGCACAATCAACGGATGACCAATAGCTACAAATTTGAACTACCAATTTGATCAGTTCTGTCATGATGGTAGAGAATCAAGATACTTCAACTATACACTAAAGACATGAGGTCAGACCAGAAAAAGACTACCTTTGTCAAGTAACCACGCAATGCCTCATCGACATTGGAGCTACCAAGGACAAGATAAAACCCAGATTTGCTATGAACCCAAGGCATAAGCGATGCCAACATGAAAGCCAAAACCATTCTGATACGAGCTTGAATGTTCTGTAACCCTAAGTTCTCAGCATTTGATCCTCCATCTACCTGCATAAAAACCAAGACATATATAATTTCAAAGATCTATAGTAGCATTTCATTATTGTAGATTTGTAGAATTAGCTACTTTTAAAAGCAAAATACAGTATTGCACTGAATCATTAACAATATTAACACAAATAGTGAAATCCAAATGAAGTACACACTTCAAAATCCACCCTCCTATTCTCATAGTCTTTTCAGTGATCACCTTATAGCGAGGGCGTTTTCCTGTTAGTGTCTTAAACAAAGTCAGTAGTGCTGAAATTACACTATCTATGCAGACATCAAGATGCCATGACCCAATCTCATCTGCAAGTTCTTTGGCACGTGATTTTGTTGTTTCAGAGCTGCAAAAAGGATTATATTGACAATCATTATTAAATTACATAATCTAAACAGCAACAACCTCACCGAAAAAATGTGGGCAGGGTATTACAAAAATCCTTACCCCTAATCTTTGACATATTGTGCCTATTCTCATAACTACTATTTTGAATCATAAAATAATAGCCATCTATGTAAGATCGAAATCATCATGCTCAATCATTTTTGAGCTCTTATCATTGCATACTTTAGATTTGCAATATTCATGCCAATGTAAATTTTAATATATTGACACAAGATAACATCTTAGATATATAGATTAACAAAAATACATTTGAAGTTTTGCTCTTGAGTGAAACAGCACTTCAGCAATGGAAATTCATTGTCTTATCATAGTTGTGATTGATGTGATAGTTGAGTAGTGAGCATACATCTTGGCACTAGTATGATAAACAAAACAAAAGTACAATGCTTGGAATTACATAGAGTAGCATATAGTTGTACCTATTTTCCGTTCCCATGAACACGGTGTAAAATATGCGTTTTGCAAACTCTTTGCTATCAGTTGGAAATTTGCCATCAGGATACTGGCCAATCCTTATTGCATCAGATTTAACTCGTTCATCACCATTATGTATTTCTGGATACCAAACAGCATGATTTTATTTTAAGGAGTCATAGCAAAAAGAGTAATAATTGAAAAAAAAAAGAGCCTTGAACATTAAGATAATGACCATATTCCTATGTAATAAGAAAGCTGCAAAAATAAGCCCAAACTAAAGAGTTAACTTCAGCATATGATAGAAAGGCTCATCATGAACTCACCTTTAACAACTAGCTGACACATGCAGCCAACAATTGCAGCAACAGAGGAGCTATCAGCACCTCCAGAAAGTGGAAGCAAAAAACCAGAAGCTCCACTTCTTCTTAAATAGTCCCATAGCCAGCAAGCAGGTCCCAAAGCTATTTCTTCCTCAGGTTTGTGTTCACAAAATTTGGTCTACAAGACACCATTGCATTTCCTTAAGACAAATGTACTTGTATATGTAAAACAATGTTTTTTAAGGGCAAAAAGTGCACTTTTGTTTAGCAATGTGGAAACAGTTTGCTAAATTGGTATTAAACTTCACACACAAATGTCCATTACAAAGCATTTCAATTACCACCAACTAAACAGGACATAACAACATCGCATAGTTGAATAGAAAGAGCTTACGAGTACACAGATGAGATAAATGAATTTTTATGCAATACAACTATACAATAGTTCGATATCCAAAATCAAGACTGGACCAATAGGGGGGGAGCTTAATTATTGACAATATACCATGAAAAATCTGTAGGTTGTACCCAATAAATAGCAGCAAAAAAGTTCTACCTACAGTTTCTTTATAATAATTGTACTTTGCTTAAGTAATTGGATTTATAAAAATTAAAAAAAAATATTGTCTCACAAAAGACCCTAGGCAACCTCTACAGAAACTCAAAGATGAAGAATCCTTCTCCTCCAATAAAATGAAAAGCATACTTGGAGAAAGTGATTACTTTTGAACAACATTTTACTTGAATAGGAGATAGGCTAACCTTAAGTGGACATGAAATAGGTTCGTCCAAATGAAATGATTGGCAAAGCTTGTACGGAGCTACAACAAATGGGACATCTACTTTTTTGCTCGCCTGCTGCTGAAGACTACTTGAGGAAAGTCGTAGGCTAGTAATCTGTGATGAATACATACTATGATCAGATAAAGAGTAATCAAGCACAATATGTAACATAGCTAGAAGAAAATAGAAGTATAATACCATCACTTTAAATATATGAGCATAAGCATTCAGATTATATAACTTCTATGACACAAAAGGCAAATCAGCCTGATAACAAGAAGGCTGAAAATTTTCAAGACCAAACATTGAAACTTACTGCATCAAGATCCACGTGAGCAATGACAACTTCCACATCCTTCAATGAAAATTGTGAGCCTTGTGCAACCACATCTCCATTCACAACAACACAGGAACATCCATCTGCCAAATCAATCCAGGGGGTAAGAAATAGATAGGTAAGCTATATGAACACTATTAAATCACGATAATAAGATCTTCCATTCATCGGAATGATTGATGCCAATATAAAGTGAAAACAAAGAGATACCGTAATATAAGCGTCCACCATCACAACCCTGCTGATTACTATACATGTAAAGCCCTCCACGAGCTTGTGTAGCACCTATAAAAGCATCCATACGAACTTTGAGCTTTCTTAGTTGATGGTGACTTCCACTAGCATTCATAAAAACTTCAACACCATTTAGTGCAAGCTGGGCATGTGGTGGATCTGGACAAAATAGCTCCTCACAAATTTCAGCAGCAACAGTTCTGACAAGAAAATAAATGCTTGAGCAATAGTCATATCCAATCAGGGAGGGGAAGGAGGGGGGGAATAATATGCAAGAACCACAAATAGTTTGTAAAAGGCAAAGCTCAAGATTAGGAAAGAAAACATCAAGGAGTGCTCAATAAGATTTTGTACAACAAAATGCTGTGAAACAATATGCAATACATAAAAGTATGTAACATACGTGTCCAAGAACTTAATGAAACCATAACCAAAGGGCACTGTTGTTTGCGATATGGCATCCGCAATATCTCGAGGTAGCTGAAAGTCCACCATCTGGTCTGTATGCTTCCAGGAAGTGAACCAACGCAGCTCTCTGTAATTACCATCATTGGCAAGCCAAATCTTTGGTCGTATCATGATGATCTTTCTATTCATACAAAGAACTTGGCAATTGTAACGTGCCGATCCATTTATAACAGGCATCCCGAAGCTACATAGTATGCCATCTGTCCAGTCCTCGAGCAAGATTTCTTTCAGACATTCCCATCTGCATGTTAGTCATCAGTGTTACAATTACTTCCCACTCACAACCCGCACCATTGTATAACATGAGGAAACAGAAAGAAGGGATAAAGCTTTACGTAGCCAGCTAATTTACTAAAAATCCAAACATCATACATATAGACAGGTGCATCAAATCTATACAATATCTATATCATGCTAACTAATTCTATCTATACACAAGTAAATGTTACATGCTACATCTGTCTTAAAGTAGTTGCTCCATTTGCTTTTCAAATGTGAAAGTTTCATAAACTTTGACCGAAGTTTTCTTCTATCATAATTTTATTTTATTTTGGTAGGTAAGGAGAAAGCTCAACTTGACCAGAGCCTTGTACATGTTAACCAACATGATCTCTTGGGAACGAGAGGGAAGTTAGGCCACCCCCAAAGTGCCCCTAATAGAGATTGGTCACACGACCTCAAGATTGGTTTTTCTTATTGTATATATACTCATATAAGATCTTGTAAAAATTGGTTTATAGCATGTATCATCAAATGTCAATTTTTAAAATAATTAGTAGTTTCAAACATGGCTAAAAATATTTAATGATCACAAGTGTGTCTTGGCAAATGTGAAAACAATTAGGGAATTAATGCATAAACACATAGAGTATATATCAATGATATCATATAGTATGAAACAACAAACAAAACAAATTAACAATTTGCTGACATTATAGCACATCATTTCCCATTAATCAAATAATATACCCTATTTTAGTCCAAATGATCCAATTAAACAAGAACTGAACAACAAAATAAAAATTCAAAACAAATATAATAACCCAATTATCAATCTAAACTTAGAGTAATCAAAGTAAAATTTAACATGAATAAAATGAATAATTGATTGAAATTGAAGAAGAATGTTACGCATGAGAGACAGTATCGAGCTCTAAGAAATGATCTTCGCAGCCATAACCAGTGATTTCGAGCTCAGGACCTAATCGGATAGTAGCGCCAGCATGTTTAGCCCTAGAAATTGAATCCTTAATATTCTTCAAATTGCAATCGAAATCCATTGCCCATTGATTCAAATTGCAAGTTGCAACTTTGATCAACCTCATTGTTTGATTTCTAATTTCTGGAGAAAGTTGAAGTTTGGGTTGAAATTCAACAATTTAAATTGGTTGCGGTGAGGACTGAGGAGTGGCGTCAGGACCGGGGGATTGTATAGTGTTGGTGGTGCCAAGGAATGCAGGAGGTAATCTCTTTATCATAAAAGGAATAAATAAAGCAAAAACAACAACATAAAAATGGTCAAAACAAAAAGTAGAGATAAAAAAATAAAAAAAAAAAACAACTCCGGCATAATATATCATTTCATTCTTCATAATGTCTATTTTTATAATATAATTTTTTCTAATTAACAATTAAAGATATTAATGGTCAAAGTTACCTCTCGACAAATATATCGGTGAAACTAATGCAAATAAAAGAAAACTGAGGGAGTAAATAAAATGTCTTGTTACATGCTTATTATTGGTAAACAAAAGAATGAACGGGTTGCAAGCTACACACTAGGTTAGAAAAGAGATAACCAAACTCCACCCTTATTGTGACATGTGTACAACTATTATTATTATTATTATTATTATTATTATTATTATTATTATTATTATTATTATTATTATTTTATACTAGGAATATATTTTAGTTTTTGCAAATTACAAAATGTTGTACTTCACCATTGAAATACTTTGTAGCCAAAATATGTTGTACCTTAAGAATTGATGTGGCAAGACAAAACCGCTTTACAATTAAATATACAAAACACTATATTGATTACACTGAATTCACAAATATTGTTCATTTGTCTTAAAACAAACAAACATCTCACAATGTTAGTTTGGTTTGTCATTCTAAATTTTGATCCAATTAACCATTACCAATTTTAATGTTATACGTGTAATTACCTATATAAGTAATTAAGTATAGCTTAGGCTGTATTGTTTTAATTTTTTTCTATTCAAATACTTCGTATACAATAATACTTCTAACTATTTTATACTCCACGAGCTTCAGCTATACCTAGGGATGTCAGTGGGACGGGTCAAGTAAGAGACCCGCCCCAGTGGGGCGGGGATGGGTCTCGGTTTGGCGGGTGGTGGGGCGGGGTTGGGGATAAAAACCATAGCCGCCATGGGTGATGGGGCGAGGGTGGATTTTAAGTTGTACCCGCCCCATCCCCGCCCCGCCCCACTTCGTACCCACCTCATCCCCACCTCATACTCACATCTATATATCTTTAAAAGCAAATTATATAATTTTATACTATTTTATAAAATAATTACGTGAAATAAAATATTAATTATAATACTTTATACTACACTTATATTATACTACCTCCGGTTCATTTTAGTTGCAACAATTTCCATTTTGGGGTGGTTCAAACTACTTGCAACAAAAAAAATTCCTTATTTGGTAACTTTTGGGCTGTAAAATGACATATATGCCCTTACTTTTTTCCTAATCTATCTTATTAACACTCCTAATTTCATTTGCTTAGTTTGGTGATTTAATTAATTAATTTAACTACTCCCACCAAATTTACCCCCTTCCCGTTTAAATTCCTTCATCTCTCAACCACCTTCATTGAATCTGCATTCAATTCTGAAAAATGGTTGAGAGAATTAAATTCTGGAAAAATTTTCTAGAAATCACACCCCCCCCTCAAATCCTACCTTTTTAAATCTCTCACTCTCGTACTCTCTTATTCTCTCTCCTCTTCGCCTCCTCTTTCTCCTCAAAAAATCTGGGTTCTTTCCTCTTTATCTCTCTTTATTTTCTGGGTTTTTGTTTACAACGATTCACCTTAATTCACTCTTGAAATGTCTTCTTCTCAACCTAAAATCATAGATCTGGTAAGCCATGTGTCCCTTTCTTCTGGATCCACACGATCCCCACCTAAACCTGAAGCAACCACGTACATACCTCGTCGTGGTTCTGGTGTGATGAAGTCATTCCATCGTGCTTCTGTAATTGCTAGGAGAAAGATTGTAGGGACGAAGCTTGCTGAATACATCTCAAGCGACGAGGATGAGAAGCCGAAAAAGTTTTCTCGGTCTAAAAGGCCTGTTCCGCAACCTCACATCCCAGATCGGAAGGTTGTTTCCACCAAAGAAGGTGGATCTGCTGCTGTGTTGGCTGTTCCAGCTGATACACCACCAGCAGACACCAATTCTGAAACTAGGTCTTCTTTGGTCCAGGAGCTGACTGCTAGAGAAGTCCTTCAGCCACCTGCTTCCCATCCCATGATGGGTGGGAGTACTTTCGGGCCTGGCGCTGGTACTAAGCGCCTGAGAGTCGGCTTACCAGGGGGGCAGGATCCAGATGACGTACTGGAGGCTTACCTCCATATCTACTACCCCCAGTAGTCCCTTCCCCCATACTAATTGGGCAGCGTAATTTCTAATACCCTAATCTTCTTTTTCTATTCCAATTTATGGTTAGTTATGCTATTAATGAGTCCCCTGTTCTTTGTTATGCTATTTCTGATAGTGTTGGTTCATTGGGTATGATTTGATGAGTTTCCTGTTATATTTGGATATGTTGTTTGGGTATGAGTTGTTGGTTGTTTGGGTATGAATTGTTGTTTTAGAAATGAATTGTTGAGTCCCCTGTTATGTTTGGATATGATTTTTGGGTATGAGTTGTTGGTTGTTTGGGTATGAATTGTTGATTTGGATACGAATTGATGAGTCCCCTGTTATGTTTGGCTATGTTGTTTGGGTATGAGATGTTGGTTGTTTGGTTATTATGAATTGTTGTTGGAATATGAACTGGTCTGTTGGTTGACTTGAGTAGTTGTGTTGGTGTGTTGGTGTGTTGGTTGACTGTTGGTATGATTTTGTTGATGAGTCCCCTTTGTGTGATGCATTGAGTCCCCCCCAGCTTACATCAAATTGAATCTCGTCCAAATGATGAAGGGACTCATCTGATAGCTATTTGAGTGTCATGATGCTCTATTTACCTCTGTTTGAGGTTTCTATTGAGGTACCATAACTCATTGATGCCTTAAAAGAGAACTGTAACCCTTTCTGATGGATGATTAGTACCCAAAAAAGGTTGTGTTTCCTTTAATAACAAAAGGTTGTGATTTTTACAAAACCAAACTAAATTAGCATACAAGACTGCCTAAGAATGTGTAACTTAAGTATGTAGCAAAATACACCTAACCAATACCAACAAAAAAAAAACAAAAAACATGTTAAGATTGTACTGGTTATGTGTGGCAGTCTTTGGCTCAGCTGGTTTGATTGTGCTTCCTTGTATTCTTCAATCTGCATCAACTTCCATTTGAAATTCATTTGCACTAGTACTTGGGATTGTGATTGAATCAAGATAGGAAACAACCTCTGCAATTAATTCCTTGTCTACTTGAAGCAAATCTGGTAAAACATCTTGCCTGTCTAGACTTCTTTTTTTCATGTGTGGTGGTGTATTGTTGTTTCCTCCTTTTCTTGTTAATACCTCAATCATGCATGACTGAAGTGTAACCCAACTGTATTTGTTCAACTCTGGATCAAATCCTTTGAATTCTAATTCAACTTCTTTGATGAGATCATCTAAATTATGAGGGAATGACTGATACTGCAGTGATTGAATGACATTGAATAGTCCTAAGTCTAGAACATTCATGTCTGGTGATTGAGCTGGTTGAAAAACAAATTGTATGTTGAATCCATATGCTTGACATGCTTCTTGAAATTATGGATCTTGTGGTATTTGGTGAGGCCTAGCATTGTCCTATTGAATAGTTATGTCCTTGGGAAGCTGTAGGGGCCATTGTTCATGTATTGTTGGCAACACATGATTAAGTAGCATGTCCCTTATTGCTTCCTTGTTAATACTCTGGACTGTCTTAGCCTCTATGGTTCCCTTGTCTCTGTTTTTACTCTTTTTCTTTGCTTCCTCATACTTGACAAAAGGGAAAAGACCATACTTCCCATCATATAATAATTGTTTGTTTGCATCATACAATGGTTTCCCAATCATGCCCATAAACATAACATTTACCTTAAACCTTCTGGATTGTTGTGCTCTGTATGGATTGTCTTCTGTTGGAAGAAGATAGAATGTCCTTGTTTTTGGGTTTATAAAAAACCACTTTTCATCAATGTGTATCCATTGTTGCATGTCTTCAAATGAAGGGTCCCCTTCAGCAGGAATTGGGGTAATGTGACTCATAACCCATTTCAGTCTTGCTATTTTATGCTGGTCAGTGAGTGCTGGTTTGTTTGTGCTTGTGTATGTTCTCAGTCTACCCCTTTTCCTTAACCTATGAATAGCATACTTAGACATATGAAGTGCTGCAGCATATCCTCTTTCAGTTTGTCTTTTATACAAAGGCACAGATCTTAAGAATTCATCAGTGTACTCCTTTTGTTTTCTGCCAACGGTACCTATTTTTTTGGTCCTAACATCTACAGCATTTCCATCTAACATGTATTGTTTAATTACCTTAAACCATCTTGTTTTTGTTGATCTATGCACATGATGCTTTCTGGCCAAACTGGATGAAAATCCTCTTGGCAAAGAGTCCCCCTCCATATTGAGCATGATCTCATCAACTATTTGGCGCTTTTTTTCCACTGTCATTTCTCTGCTTTGTCTGCCATACATATGCAGTGGACCATGTATTTCACCATCATCATCTGCATCATAACCAGCTTCTTCTTCTGAGTTGTTGTTGTCTTCTTCACTTTCTTCTGTTGTGAAATAATGTCATGTTGCCATTGTCTGCTCCTCATTGTACATTTGATTTTCATTAAAAAAGAGTTCTTCAAAGAACTCTGCCATGAGTCCCTTACCTTTTTTTTTCAAGCTGTCTGAAGGTGATGAAGTGGTGGCTGGATTTTTTTGGATGGTCTTCAACGGAGCCTAAAAGAACTGAACATGGATGCTTCTTTTGTTTAACTTAGCACTGTGAATTTAGGCTAATTTTAAACTAATTGTAGGCTTTTGTAATTTGTAGGCTTGTGTTTTGTAAACATTGAATTATTCACCCTAAACCCTCCCCCCCCCCCAACCCCTCTCTGATCTGTCTTTTGCTTGAAAAACAAATTGTCATGTGGTTTGAAAATTCCTCTTTTTATAAGGGGAATTGATTTAAATGTTAAGAAAACAAGTTTTGGGGTATTTGGCAAAAATTTTGAATTTCCCTTGAAAATTTGGGAGGGAAATTCGTGGGAAACAAAAAAAGGGGGAAGTCCTTCTTAAAATTGGCTGGAAAAATGGGAGGGAATTCCCACCTGAAAAGTTAGTTTTTTTGGGTGGGAAAACTCCACCTCACCAAACTTTCCCACTTGTTCTACTTTATTAAAAAAAAAAGGGGACCACATGCTTTCCCTCAATTTTAACTCCCTTAATTACTTAGAACTTGTTTGGTTGCCTAATAAATTCATGGGAAGTTTATTTTCCTAGGAAATAGATTTCTATATACTTGTTTGGTTGACAATTATGTAGGAAGTGGGACTTCCTAGGAATTTCTACTTCCCACAAAATGGAGGAATTAACTTACCTAGTCCCCCCTAAGTAAGTAAACTTCCCATGGGAAGTAGAAATTCCCACATTCAACCAAACAAATTTTGACAATTCCTAGGAATTACAATTTCATGGCATTGAGTTTTCATGGGAATTTCTACTTCCTCCATTCAACCAAACAAGCTCTTAATCTTCACATGCATTAAGCCCCTTAAAAGTTTTGTCTAGGTTTGCGTAAAGTTGTACTTTGTTGCAACTAAAATGAACCGGAGGTAGTAAACAAAAATGTGTGTAATATTAAGAATTTTATTATTATTATTATTATTATTATTATTATTATTATTATTATTATTATTATAATCCGTAATAATTATGTAGGATTGTGTATTTGAGAAACGGACATTAGGCAGGTCTTGGGTGGAGATTAGACGGGTCTTTGGAGGGGATTAGGTGGGGATGGATATCCAAGTGGGGGTGGAGCGAGGATGATTTTGGAGTTAAACTCGCCGGGGCGGGGATGGGGATGAATATTAAACCCGCCGCGGGGATGGGGATGAAAATGTTAGGTGGGGATGGGGATGGGAAGGCCAACATCCGCTCCGCCCCGTCCCATTGACATCCCTATTCATACCCACTGCCATACTAGACACTGTTACTGATTGGCGCAAAGCTTTTTTTTAAACCAAAAAAAACAAAAACAAAAATGGATACTTGTGCAGAATCAATAAGATGAAGACGAATGGGTTGAACAAGAGAGACTGAGAGGGGGGCGGGGGGACTCAGGATTCAAAAACAAAATCTCATTTCAAAAAAAGGATATACAATGTATAAACTTAGAATACAACTAGTACAATTCCCACCCTAGCTGTAAAATGTGGAAGTTGTATAATTTAGCAAAACTGTGAGCTTTCGGAATCCCAGGGGGTTTGATCTTCTTTAGATAATATGCTGGGCATAGAGTTTGTACCATATAAATCCGATCCTTTGCTTCACACCGCTTGCATCAATTCAGGAAGATATGTACTACTTTCAAATTTCCAAGTATTTTGCATCAAATGATACAACTTGCTATTTAGCTTCATCATAGGTGTCAAACTCCATTTCAAGCTCCTGCTCCATTACTTAGCTCGAGGGTCATCTTAATATTCATAGCGGCCAGTTCTGCTGCTAGATATCTAAAAACATAAGGCATAGCGACTGTTTCCATTCCTTTGCTGGTCTGACAAGAATGGCAAAAAACCTTTTTGGGAGCCCTTGCAGGAGGTAGTCCATTAATTTTTTGCACCACCTGCTTGTGTGGCTCGATAATAGTTGCAGAGAGGATGCTTCCACAAAGAGAGCACACATCAGCAACATGATAATCTGAGCTTTTATGCAGCCTGTCATGCAGTAAATAAGCAGCACCATGGGCAAGCATCGCATCCCTTTCCATTTCTCCAAACCGAACACCTCCACCAAGCTTTCTACCTTTTATAGGCTGTCGTGTTATCGGGTCCACAGTTCCAGTTGAACGAACCTGTGAAGTAAGAAGAAAGGGAAAAGGTGATTAACTTAACAAACACGTCATGGTCACGTAAACTTTGTGCCCAAGGATAATAAAAAGTGAAGTCACACATTTCAGGCATAATTTCTGACTATCTTCTTCTGGGCAAGACTGGTTTGCAGTACAATTGAGGCCCCACCAAGGATAGAGTCAATATTGAGTTGTCAAAGTTGGTTGGGTGTGCATTTCCTTGTCTATGTGAGTGGACAAATCCTTAAAACCAGCAACAGCTTCCGGTTACAGAAGTAAAAATCTCACATCTCAGCCCATCAATAATAAATGATGACAGGTCACATGAGCAGGAACAGGGCATTTTTGGTTTAAATTAGATGCAAGTTCAATAATGCAGCATAACTGAACGTATGCATGAAACAAAAACACTACTACGAAATTTTCTAAAACTGTAGTCAGTACATACTAGAATGCAAGAATCACAAGGACTTTCACAAAAATAACCCAAAACAGAAAAAATACAACTTTAACATGCAAGCATGGACAGCTTATTTTGCTGAAATGGTTTCCATGTGTTTCACTATTATATTCTTTACTTTCATAAATTAAAAAGAACACTACTATTCTTTTCTGAAAGAGGAAGCCTTCTCAAATGAGTCTACGATAGAAGCTTTCCATGTAGACCGGGAATTTCATTCAAGCTCCCACCCCTACTTTAGGTATATTGGATTATAATAGCTCTGTTTAAAGGCAGCACAAAGGAAAGGATGAGAGAAATGGACACCCAGGCTTGGGAAACTTCCACTTAGCTGGCGGGAATTTCTGCTCTGTTGCTGGCTGGCTTCCAGCAATTGACTATTGAAGAGCAGGTAGGAGGATCCAGCCCATCAAGGTTGTCTAAAGCCCTAGAGGAAATCCTGGGCCACTTTTAGCTTGGAAGTTGATGGATTGAGATAGTGGAGTCATCAACAGAAAATTCCCAGCACAAGTCTGGGACTATCCAGAAATTTCATATTAGAAAAATGCTTATAAAGGCGTGAACAGCTGAAGGACTGGAGCCCAGCAGAGTTAAGTACATTTGATTTAGCTTGTTCATGATAATCTTCCCAAACACAAGGCACATTTGCCAATTTATGAAATAATAACCTAAGCCTGTGCATTTTTCACATTTGATGCTTAGTTCCCTACTTCCCTACCTATGAATAACTATGATGCCTTCTACGAGAAAAGCAAGAAAATTGCAGGGTGCAATAGTTGGAGAAAGAAAGTGAACATGAAAAACTGAAGTGTACATCTGAACAAAAAAAAAAAAAAATGTGCGACAGTCGACAGACGTACCTGGAATTTGTCTGAAACCATATGCCGCAACCTTTGATAATAAACAGGCCCAATAAAGATCTCACACGTTAGTTCTGTTCCAAAAACTCCACTATACAATACTTCAGTACCAAATCTATCAAATCCTTGAGCCGTTAACATGGTTCCAAGTTCATCAACAAGTGAACTTGATTCGGATCCATGCTCTCCATCAGCTTTCTTGAGTGAGTCTTCAAATGGCGTTGAATCAACAAACTTACCAAGCAAGCTGCCACCCTGTAAAAAGAAAAGAGAACAAAACATAAGGTGTCAAATGCCAACATCACAACTGCAGTCAAGAACACAACAACAAATATTGTTTGAACACAATCAAAAAGCACTCAATATTTACTTGTATGTATGTATGTATCAAGCATAAATCAAAAGCCAATTTCCCCTTTGAATTAAGATCAGAAACAAAACTATTCATAAACAATCCCAAAAGATCAGGAAAAAAAAAACGCTTATCAATTTTGTGATCATAAACAGTGTGTTCCCAAATTAACATAATGAATCTAGTATACAGAGAACCCTAAAAGGGAGAGTAGCAAGCTTTAGCTGACTAGATGGAGCCAGAATAGAATCAACGTCAGGAAAGCTATAATCATGTTGTGGCCTGCAGGCTATCTACCATACCTCAGAACAAATTGGAAGTTGGAAATCAGAAGGCTAACACAGCAGTAGAAACCAACAAAATATAAACTGACTTGCTGTTTACCTTAGCAGCAATGGATTCTAAAAGCATTGCAATTGTCATTCTTGAAGGAAATGCATGCGGATTGATGATAAGATCGGGGCGCATCCCAGTATTATGAGAAAATGGCATATCAATATCTGGCCACAACCGAGAGCAAACACCTTTTTGCCCATGCCTGCTGCTAAATTTGTCTCCAATAATAGGATTCCTTGGACGTCGAAACCGAATATTAGCCTGAGAACCAAAGAAAGAATCCATAATCGTTTCAGCTGTCACCAAGGCATGTAAAGACCATTAAACAGTCAAACCGAGAACGCAATACAAGAAACAGGAATACTCCTTTATCCCTGATTTTTTCACACTTCTAATTTTCTGCTATCCAAAGTATTTTTTCATACTTCTATGTTTATATCACCAACCCCTTTTCTCTCTCCATCCCTTCATTTTCTAATTAGTTTCTCTCTTTATCCACTTCCAAATATTAGTTTCTCTCTTAATCTCAAACCCAGAATCATGTAGACAAGGCTTTACTTGAAAATCTCTAATAGTAGGGTAAGAAAACAAAGTTACCCCCCCCCCCTCTTCTCTCTCTCCCACTAGGGTAAGAAAACAAAGTTACTCCCCCCCCCCCTCTCTCTCTCTCTCCCTCTCTCTCTCTCTAACCATATACCTTAGGCGGATACAAAAAACTGAGTCACACAACAAGGAACACACTATACTTGAATAATAAAATTGATTACTATTTCCTATGTGGTGCATAATACAACATTGATATTCGCAGATCGTTATCTCAATCAAAGACATCGCCATTTAAAGGACACAAAATACCTTTTGAAGTTCTTTTTTATTCTTTCCATCAATGCCTACATAATCAACTACAGACGTCTCTGAACTCTTCAATTTGTGAGTAAATACTGTGCCACTTGTGCTATTGTACACACTGCAGTATGGCTGACCAGGATGTATTACCTGAATGCAAGTAAATTGTTAGCTTCCATATGAATCATGAAAACATAGTAAAAGGGAAAGGTTAAGGCATATAAAACACAAAAGAACCTGCCCAACGTAGGGAAGTCCATCCACATCAATCAAAGAATGTGCTGATTGATCAACAGTACTTCTTCGAAAAGTTTTGCTGGAACGATCAGATCTGCTGCCGTCTTCAGTCAAATCAATAGTTTCTGTCTGCAACACCAATCATATGAGCAGATGCAAAATAAAAGGAATTAAAAAAGTGAATAGCATTAATATTTTTTAGTTGACTGGCAAATCTGCCAAATGATTTCCTCATGACCAATATATTCTAAATAAAGTTTTATAGGTAAATAAGATATAGAGTTAAAGGGCCCTGACAAGGCTCAAATAAGATCTACAGCATGGCAATAAGGCTACAAGCAGAGGCCCTGGCATAGTGGCATATATAGTTTCATCCAGTACTCTTTGTAGACTAAGGTACTCCTAAACAATGGCTTTAAAAACAAGGACCATTAAGCATATTAATTCATTGTTGTAAAATGAGCTAGCCAGACCGATGACATAGATACAATCATACAAGCACAAGTAACTTGTATCTGATCCTCCCTGTGACTATAAAAAGCTATCAAAAGGAACCTGATATACATACTTCTAGCCATTACTCACTATGGACATCCTGGGCAGGATCAAGTCGTCATCAAGAACATCAGGAAAAACAGATGGTTTTTTTTTTAAACCAGCCATGCCCCTACCCAGCAAGTTTGCTCATGTGACTTCAAGGAGCAAGGAGAAGATGTTCAGGACAATCCTTTCTACACTAGAAGGAGTCACTTATTATAGCATTCCTTCAAACTCGACTGTACAATACTATCCTTAATACACTTGACTGCTCACAACATAATTAGTACATCTTAAGAATTGAACAAGTATTACTAACAGATATCAACAGTAGAATAAGGCTTAAAAAGAGGGAGGGGGGGATTTAAAAACCTGATATATCTGAGCATGACACATCCCACGATCAACGGATGATTTGTTCAAAATCATGGCATCTTCCATATCATATCTGGAGAAAGAAAGGACCTGAGTTAATGTGGATATGAAACATCAAAATACATTTCAAAATATATTTATTTGTTAGGGATACCCGGTATAAGACAGAACTGCTACTATTGCATTGGTCCCAGAAGGATATTCATCGATGCAATACTTAGTGTAGGAACCTGTGCGCACAATCGGACTTTGAGGAGTCTGCAAAGACCCAAGTAAATTATTTTTTTTGGAAACAAAAGGAGAACAAAATAAGCCAAAAGATAGATCAAGCTGAGAGCTTATTTACACAAATTTTTAACAAGGTTGAAGAAAACAAAACAATTACTGCATAAATAAATTCTAGTCACAATGCTCTAACCCTTCTAAAGATATGATATTGTCGCATTCAAATGAGAACCCATATAAACCATTCCACCTCTCTGCTTATTACTCAATCAAAGACATCATGGGAAAACCCAATCATAAAACAACAGTGTTATAGAAAAGATGAGAGCTTTTACAGGACAACCCAGTATAGTATGAGTAGTATCTACCAAGGGTACCATTAAAATATATATTAGATGACAAAATTCAGAACAATAAAAATAAGTTATGCTTCAAAATTATTGAATCGTTTTGCTGAACATAAACCTACTTTTATCACATCTAAAACAATAAAAAGTTGAAGATGGAATCATGCAAAGAGAACTTCAATTCAACAAATCAAACTTCAAATGCAAAACTTCTTTCTCAAACAGATTCCTCAACAACCTCCAAACATTTCAGAGAGGCAAGATGAAAAAATAAAAAAATAAAAAAACAAAACAAAGTTTACAATATACTCCTTTGCTTCCATTTGAGTAATTTGGAGCACCATTGCAAGGAAAAAAAAAAAAGCTCTTTCAGCATTCTACTCTAATCTAACTTTTTTGAATATGGATTGGAGAGAAGAATCTGATCTCATAGAGCTCACAAGTTATCCACTTTTATATACAAGCTCACATTTTAACAGATTTTTTTTCTATACATAAATTATAACATATTCTCTATTGTATTAAGCTTTACTGAAGCAGTAAATTCATCAGAATGTAACAAGCCATTGACCGCAATTGATCTAAAGAAGCTTCAGTATATGATATGAAACAAGCACAAAACAGCCATAAAAAATAAAAGGAATAATACAGTACAAAACACACATCTGCCAACATAACATTAAATGTAATAAAATACAACAAATCTTGTCCTCTAGCTAGCTGTATTCCTCGGAGGAAAAAAGAAAAATACAAAATACCTGAAGATGATATGCCTTTTGATCTGTACGAAACTTAATTGCTTGAGACGAAAAGGCCATAGTTTGTTTTGCCATCTAAAGTTAAATTAATGTTGAGAAAAATAAGCATATAAGTTATTACAAGAATCGCAAGTAGCGGAAGGGACCAAACAAATATTTTAGGACAAACCTGGCATTGATACATATTACGTGGACTCTGATTGTGATTAGACCATGGCGTAAGATTAGCAATAACACTTAATATCCCTGTAGGATGTATTTCCTCATGAGTTGCAGAAAAATTTTCTCTTCGCCCTTGATCTCCACCATCAGGACATTGAATTTCCATGTATACCTTAAAAAATGAAGGAAACATATAAAAAACTGCTGTAAGCAGCATAAATGATGCAACAGCAGAAGAATCACCCATATATGCTCCAAGTGGCCATATGAAAATATAAATGAACAAGGGGAAAAATTTATCTCTGGCAGTCAGTTGTAACCTCTTTTGACAGGATGTTACAGGTATGTTTCCCTTTTTTTCCCCTTATTTGTCAATAAGTATTTTTCGATTCCCTCTTTTCTCCTATCACCCTTATTTTACCCTTCTTTGAATTAAGAAAATAAGCAAATAAGAGAAAATTTGAAAAAAAAAAAAAAACAATAGTAAGGGGGCGGATAAAGAAACACAAGCCTAAAGAAAACACATGAGAAGAATAAGGCCCAGACAACTGTCATAGATTTTTGATTTGTCATCCAACATACTTTATATCATGGAAAACAGGTAAATTTAATCAATCTAGCCATGTAACTGCATAAAAGCAAGTGGATCTAGCATACAGAGTGAACCAGTACCTGTTCAAATGGGCCAATTAGTTCAATATCATTACTATCTTCGGAAGGAATAGAGATATTTTTAACTGGACGAATAAACCTAGAAGGATTTGTAAATAAAAATAATCCAGGATAAGCACCACCAAAGCTCAATGGAACATAACCCACTTCCAGATCACATGGAACCTGCAACATGTGAGCACATAAGATAATGATGCAAACAAGCTTCAAAAAATAACACAGATGCCCAGGAACAAACCACTGTGGCTGCAGACAGCTTCAATCTCCGCAAGTGTTTGACAACATCCTCAACTTGACCAGACGGTATGGTTCCAATTACTCGCCCATCAAGGAGGACAGAAATAACTTCAGGAGGACCAGCTTGGACAATTTTTGGCAATGATGATTTCATTCCCATCTTCACCAAGACTTTGATGATAGAGGATCTCATTGTGACAAAGTTTTTCATTTCTCCTTGATCGTCAAAGAAGGAGGTAATTCCTGAATTTAGGTAATAAAACACATGATGTACTTTTTAGATTCTAACATGATAAGAAACTCAAAATAACTCTATAATTACATGAACCTCATAGAGCCAATGTAAGCACTTACTACATGTACAGGTCAAATGATTCAGCAATCCACAAGGCCCTCCATCAGGAGTGTGCACAGGACACAAAAAACCCCAAGCCCTGCATGAATTTAATATTATAAAACAATGAATGGAGAAGACTACTTTTGTAGATGAGAAAAAAACTTAAGTAAGAAAGCCTACTCAGGAAGCAGCTTCCGCACGGTAGTAGTACGAGCATCAACAAAAGCAGCACCTCGGTGAACAGCTCGAAAATTTGAAAGGAAACGCAGGAAGTTCAGCCTATCGGCCTGAATAGCAAATCCAGCTTTCTGAATATGAAAACCATAACAGGTTAGAAATCTCCAAGGTCGAAAAGTAGCATAAGGAAAAGCTTTACAGTTACCATATTTCAGTAATTCAAAACAAACTACCTGCACACAAACAAAGTGCTCAACAGACTAGACAACATCAACTAGTGACTCATATATGTTCAAATACAGCACTTTTATTATACTCCCACTTCTTTATTCAAGTGTTACACTTACCATAAGCAGTCATATTTTTATAAACTTCCATTTTTGGCAAAATAATACATTTTAATATTACATCTCTCTCATCTCATGGTCCCCACTCAAACCCATGACTACATTTTTTATTATTTATTTCCTCTCACATCCCTCACTTTTCGAAAACTACTTAACCCCGTGTCATGAATTGATTTTCACAGACCGGACTCACAGAAAAGATTGATTCTTGTTTAACTAAATGATCTGACTTTATTTTATTATATTGATTAATAAGAAATAACAAAATGAAAACTTTAATATTAATTGACAGCGGACAAGAATTACAAAAGTTGGGTCTTAAGGCTATTACTCTCAAATAATGAGTTTAGCTCACAACTCTCCAACAATGGCTTGAGGCCATAACTCTCTCTAGGTTTCCCTTATAAATTTCTGCCATAACTCTCTCTCTCTCTCTCTCTCTCTCTTATATTATATAGCCAGTCAAAGTGTAAACACTAAAAAAAACGGAGGGAGTATTTGCTCAATGTGTCCAGCTAGAAGATAGGAATGGACTCTTCTCAATAATAAAATGTTGACATCTCAAAACGGAGGGAGTATTTGCTCAATGTGTCCAGCTAGAAGATAGGAATGGACTCTTCTCAATAATAAAATGTTGACATCTCAAACACCAAGTTCATTATGTGACTTGGAGGTTATCCACAACTTGAAATGAGTTTCACTAAAATATACATACGACATAGACAAAATTAATGTATATACATGTTTTTATACTCTCATAGTCTCATTTAAATTAGCTCCTTCAATCTCATAGGGTTTGTAGAGTTCTTAAGATACATTAAAAAAAAAAAAAAATAATAAAAAAAAATAAAATAATAATAATAATAATAATAATAATATTAAAAAATAAATCAACAACATTTGCTCAACATCAAGAGTCATCAACAACATTAAATTCCTGAGAGCAATTATTCTGAGCATTTATACCTGCTGCAAGTCCAGACTTGACATTGTTGCCAATCTTCCTGTTTTCAGCAAATTCTCGATAGCAGTTCCAATCTGTGTAGACGGATTTTTGTTTAACAGCTTCTTGACATCTCCTACTGCATTAGTTCAGAGCACAGGTAAGACATAACACATTAATCAATTTCACAATTTTACATACCTGCTTGGCAACGCTAAAAGAAAATTTTTAACATATAAGCTATTTCAGATGTTTGGTTGGGAAGGGGAAAACGAGTAGAAACTAAGCAATAAAGGAAAACATGTTACAAAGAACTTTCTAAAATGTTTTTCCCATTTCCTTTATTGGCAATAATTTATTCCAGTTATACCCCCATTTGAAAATTTTACAGACAAAATTTTTCTAACCTTTTCCCTAAAAATATGCCCAAGAACCACAAAAAATTGCCGGAGACCAGCTTTTTTGACTGATTACCACCCTTATTTAATGCTCTATTAACTGTTGCTTCCAATTATTTTTTACCTAAAACCTGCAAATTCATCTCTCAACTTCGTTTCTTTCTCTGATTCTCTTTCGTCCTATCTAGAAACACACAAATTTGCATTCCCGTCATCAATTTTAGCAAGAGTTTGCAATCATTATTATTTCTACACCTGTCATTACGCATTAATTCTGTCGACACCCGTTGATGGTTTCATATTCCGGGTTTTCTTGAAAAAAGAGGGGGGGGGAGAGGAAGATTGGTTCAAGCACTTGAAGGAAGAAAGGAAAGGGAAGGTGGAGAGAGAAAATGAAAGAGATTGGGATGGGATGGAGGGAAGGAGTAAAGAAGATAATCAACAACAAGCAGCTTATACAACCAAATACAATTAGCTTTATCTTCCTTGCTGACTGTATACTTAATGCCCGGATTCAATTCGCAATATATGTAATCTTCCTTTTTTGTCATTTAAAAAAAAAAAAAAAAGAGCGAAGAAGAAGAAGAAAGAAAGAAAGACCGGATTCACTTTCTAATTATATGATATCCCAAATTCCTTATTTTCAGTGAAAAACCCCTAACTTAAAGTTATAAGGGGCGAAGGGAGCAGTTTTATTCGTTCGGAAATAAAAATTATGTTTTCAAAGTAGCACAGAGAGGGGATAACAGTTAAAATAATCAATATAAAAACAAAGATGCCCAAACGTATTTCAGTAAACAAAATGTCATGCAAATGAGAACTAACTTAACAAGATTTTTGGTAGGAGAGTGTAGGCTTTTTTGGAAAAATTAAGGTTGATAGAGAGAAAATGAGTAGTAGAAGAAAGAGTGGGAATTATTAAAAGATAAGGGTATGTGCAGGAAATAAAAAGGTAATAAAAGAAAAGGGAGTCATTTGAAACAAAGTTAAATGAATTATTTAATGAGATGATAAGAAGATAATCGGCGGAGGACAGCCCAAAAATTAATAAAGGGAGATCATCGTGCATATCGATAGAAAAAAGCCTTCAACATTTGCCATCAAGTATCACTCACAGTGGTTACTTTCACAGCTAAGTCAGATAATCTCAAAAAGAGAAACAAGCAATATCATTCAATCATCAGCATAGGCATTTTTATTTTAGGGGACTACAGTATCTATACAGAAGCTTCTTCAAAGACTCAGAGCAAATAAATACTTAATTCTTAGGGGCTGTTTGGTAGGGGGTTACTGGAAAGGAAGAGGTAACACCCTTAAATCCCTTGGATTATGTTTGGTTGATGCTTTTTCGGGATTCCTTTCCATTCACTTGGTTCCTAAGTCCCCCAAAATGCCTCTATTCTGATTCCCCATAGGCCCACAAACACCACTACACTATGACCATACCATCCCAGCCAAAATTTACCACAATTTCCATCAACACCCCCACTTCAGGCCTTTATGGCTTTATCAACCTTCAACCACTGGAATCATCATTTACGAACGGTCATCAAACCAAAATTGTACCCACTAACATACGACCCACCACCCAATATATGACCCACCAACAATAGCCAACCACCACTCAAATGATGGAATCTTCCTCCGTCTAAACAATTAAGAAACAAATGGCAGATCATCACTACACCTATTTGATAATTTGTACGCAATATCCAAACAAATAAAGTTCAGGCTAACCATTAAGAAACAAATGACAGTTCATCACTACACCTATATGATACTTTGTACAAAATATCCAAACATACTAACTCCGTTACATATTATTTGCAACGATTTGACATAAAGTAGAGAGGAAAAATGTCTAATCGTTGCACATAACATGTAACGGAGGTAGTATAAAGTTTAGCTTATTGAATGCGGAATGTGGAACTTAATTTGGATATCAAAAGACATTATTATGAAGCAAGATGTTTTTCCTCTCATATGCATGGATGAATAATAGTAAGGAATAAACTATGATGATTTTTGTAGATGTCATTAGTCACCAAGCCCGGAAATGAAAAAGATTACCGAACATCAAAACAAATGAAGAAACAATTAAATAACACAGCATTCAAAGAAAAAATAGCTGAAGAGTATGTCATACAGCTGCTGAGATCAAATTTTTCGCCTTTTTGGCTCATTTCATCATTAAGAATCTTCCTTGATCGATAAAGCCATTCCTGTAATTTATCCTGAAAAGAAACATAACACTGTAAAGCATAACAAATTATAAAATTACAAAATGGAAAAACGAGTCATTAGCTTATTAGCAGTTTACAATAGTTTTTAGTGACTTGTCTTCTTAGGCTATTAGTGAGAAGAGTGCATACTACTGTTATGTTTCAATAAATTGTTTGGCCAAGGTCTGTATTTAACATTAGAATGACAAACCTTAACCTGGTGAAATAGTGGTTACTGAATCAGTCTCAGGCTTGCAAACTAACTCGCGTGTTGTTGCTAAGTGTGCATGCAAACGATTTCAATATTATTTTAGTTTTTAATTAATAAATGGGATAAATTAAAAACACCAGATTTCAAAATATTTGGGAGGTAGCCACTTGTTTTTTCTATAATTTACGCAGGCTGGAAAATGGGACTTCACCAAGTGTAAGGATGCGCTATTGATAATTGCTTAGTCATCAGTCATCTTCAGGTAAGGTTTTCAGATATAATTAATTTAGTTACAAATATGAAATATTATCTGGTTTGGTTAGTAGTTAATAATTCCTAAATTCTTTTTAAAAAGCAATACTTGGAATTTTACACTATTCACACACTTGTTTGATCGTTTTTTGTGATTTATATGTTCGCAAAAAATAGTAATGTGGGATCTTGTTAGATTGATCTCGATATATACTCTCAAAATATCAGATTTTTATAATTTTTACTAAAATACCTGTATAATTTAAGATATTAATGTTATAAAATGTGCATTTGCAAACGTGAAAGCTCCAACATTGCGATTAAAAAAGAAGAGGAAGAATTTGTTTGGTTTTATATACAGTAGTTCTTAGTTTCTTCTTTTTGGATTTTAGCTTTATATTGCCATCGGGTTTTTTATTTTTTTGGGAAATTCTCTTTGGTGAACTCCAACTTTCTAATCTATTCAAAAAAAAAAAAAAAAAAAAAAAAAAAACTCCAACTTTCTAATTTTCTAAGTGGTAAACATTCTTAAAATTTATTATCAATGGTAAACCTATATTTTTTATTACCATTGATAAGTGTTATTTTAATAAAAATCCTTAACTATAGTAAATTATTATCAAAATATATTTCAAAAAAAAAAAAAAACCCTTCCCCACCCAACTTAACCACCAGCACAGCAGCACCTTATGCCGGCGGCCACCATCGACTTCTCCCCCGTCAACGCCGGCGCCCAGCTCCACTTTCGCCGGCTTTGGATCCCCCACCTCCACCTCCTCTCTTTCCCTAATTTTTTTCACACTACATTTTTTTCTCTTTTTCCTCTTTCATTTTTATCACTTTTCCATTCTTTTTTCCATTTTTTGCAGACAGTTCCTTAGCAGACCCCATATAACTTTGGGACTAAGGCTTTGTTGCTGTTGTTGTCGTTGCTGTAGTCGTTGATGAATAGTTCTTAGATTACCAGCTATCTATACATTCATTTTCCAATAAAAATGAATCCAGAGATGATATCAAACATGTATGAATTCTCAGTTTTGGCTTTTTCAAAAGTTGGAACAGGCATCAATGTTGCCGAAGCCAGAAATTCAGTGCAAACTACTATCCACCTTCTGGACAAGGTGAAACTTTGGGTGGCCGGTAATGTAATAGATTAGCTTTAGGAGGGGTACTTTGGGAAGTCTAGTATCATTAGGTTAATACTTTGGGAAGTTTAGGAGGGCCACTTTGGGAAGGTTAGTATCATTAGGTTAATACAGAGTAGTCTTTAGCCTTAGTATAAATAGAGGGAGAGGGGAAAGGAAGAGGTAAGCAGAAATTTATTAGGGAAACCTAGAGGGAGTCATGGCCTAAAACCATTTTGGAGAGTTGTGAGCTAAACTCACTATTTGAGAGTAATAGCCTTAAGCTATTAACTTATCTTTTGTAACCCATCCACCATTATCAATCAATCTTAAAGCTTTTATCTTTATTATTGTATTATTAAATCAGAAATATTAAGCCAGGAAATTCAGTTCATCACGTGCACACAAAACAACATGGTTTCGTTCAGAGCAAAATGTAATACCTTCAGATAAATGGAGATCAATTCACCAGCTTGCAAAACTTCATGGTTTTGCAATGCATCTGGATTGTCTGGTACAGATGTCTGATCTACCAATGAAAAGAGCTTCTGCAACATGAATCTAAAGCAAGCAAATTTCATGTTAACAATGAAAAAGCAGAAAAAAAGAAAGATAGAGAAAGAGATAGATAGATAGATAGATAGATAGATAGACATATGAGAGAGTATGAGGCCAACATTAGAAGATTGAACTTGTCGTAGTTATTGGAGCCAAGGTGGACAAAAATAAAATCGTCTAGCACAGCGTTTCCAACCTAAAATCAAATAAAAGACACTGATGAGGGATGTACAAAGCATATGGACAATAATTCGGAGACCACTTATCAAGGAAGAAAATGGAAAACATAAGACTTACAACTAAATAGCTTTCATTTTCTAGCCCATCCATGACAGGTTGGAAGCTCTGTCCTATAATGAATGAACGAAAGAATCAGTTTAGCAGGACTAGTCTTAGACATGATTTGATATCAGAATGAACTAATGGCTAAAATATGTTCAAAATGACTATAGAATTGCCCAATCCCCACTTCTAAATGTTAGAAATGAATTAATCAATTAACAAAATTAACATGGCCAGACAGCTGAAAATGAAAATGTATCAAAAATACATCATACCAATATGCTCAAGACATTGGCGACGTGTCAAAAGTGATAATCCATGCAGCTCATCAAGAATAATTTTAGCTCTTTCTCCAATAAGTTGTGTGCCGACAGAACCTTTTACTCCCTCATATTGCTCATTGTAGGAACATGTCAATGCCACATATATTTCATGATCAGTCGCCTCAATAAATGCCTGCCATCAGGTCCCACATTGTTTTAACAACAAATTATACACAGGAGCCAAAATGGTAAAAGGAGATGACAACTAAAGAGACAACAGGGAACCGCGAGAACTAAGACAAGTTAAGATGGCATATTAAAGTGCATACACCAACAAAAATAACGCCTTAATCTCCAAAAGATGGGGTTATCTGCTAGTGGGGGATAGAGGTTGGGGGGAGGGGAGCATTGGGGGACAGCTATCCCCCTACCCCACTTTTTTTTTTAAAATAAAAAAACATCAGGTTTTTATTGGTAAAACAATAAAAAGGAAAAAACAAAATTACAGGAGAAATAAACATCAAAACAGTGAGCGTGAAATCGGCAAACAGAGCGGTGGTTTTGGGTACTTATTGAGGGTGGTGGTGAGATGGGTCGTAGATATAGAGGAATTGTACACCAGCAGTGGTGGCAACGGCTGGAGTTTTAGGGACTCTAGATTTTGTGGTGGTTTTGATGATAGAAGTGGGGTGCGGGTGGTATTTGGTGAGAGTGGGTGGTGGTTATAGTGAAATCATTGGTAGCGTAATGAAGTTGGGGGTTGTTGGTGAGGTAAACGGGTTAAAGTGTTGAACCATAAAATGATGAAAGGGGATTGAAGAGAGAGAGAGAGAGAGAGAGAGAGAAAGTAATTGAGAATATAAAAAGGAGGGGACGATTTGATTAATATTCAAGTTTTGATTCGATAACTCCTTTTATCCCGACAAATTTTCATGTTTTGATTTCATGTAGTCTTGAAAAATATGCATAATGATACCAGATTTCAAGTTCGCATGAACTTAATTATCTTTCCATGATGTTTGTTAAAATCAAGACTTATCCTGTTACATATTTGCTTATCAAGTTGACATTGATTCTTCTCCATTCACTTCTATGTAATGACATGCTACGCAAACCCATTATCAACATTTCATTTTTACACCCTCCAACCAAATTGTCATTGGCCCTCCTTAGTTTCTTCTAAGATCCATATAAACCCCCCTCTCCCAATTTGCTAACAAATTCATAATGATTCCAAATTAACACTAAAAGTCATTAATACAATATATTATATATAACCTTTAGAAGAATGCCCACAGGAAGCAAGAATTCTTTCCCTTGTATCCTACACAGCATAAAAAAAAATTAATATTAGTATAGTTCCAGCAAAAACTGATAGTCACATACTTCAATATAATAAAAGTAATCAGATCTCACCCAAATCCAAGTCTAGCACTTCCATTATTGAGATAATACAGTCTCACAGTAAGAGCAGACTGGTCTTCTCGAACACATCTACAAGTGGGTAACAACAAACATGAGCGTTTTCTAAACAAACCAAAAGAAATTACAGAATTACTTTAGCAACATGGCAAAACAGCATCCATAACTGAAATTGGAATATAGTGGGAAGCTAATGCGATGAAATGAAAGCAAAAAAAACTGAAATATGGGAACATGTGAAAGATCTGGATCTAATAGGCAAAAAAAATGTCTAAGGAAGTGAAGGGGATAAATAGTCTGGTGGAAACTCACCCCTACCCTTGTGTCATCCAAATAACAGAGTAACTAATTCTCTTACACAACCCACCTTTCTCCCATAGGGTCCTTCCGTCTTTCTAACCATTCTCCGAGGAAATGTTTACCAATTAAATCTTTTAATATAGACAACAACCTATACCTAGAAAAGGGTAAGAAAGCATCCCTTAAATCAACCCCAACCATACGACACCTCACACTGGCAAGCTTTCCACTTAGGCTAACCATGCCAAAATGACCAAGAATATATCTAGCACCAGGATAGTGGCCAATAAGGCAATAACTACATAATCTGAGGTCTTAGATGAATAGTCTTGATCACTGGCCATTAATTTGTGGCCACGCCTCTAATAGAAAATGGTTTTGGAGAGTGACAATTTCATTGAGGTTAGAGGTGCAAGGAGAGTCCCTTTTTACGGTGTTATTCTTCTAGGTCTACATACAGATTAAGCTTCAACTTTTTCTTTGACTTTCCCAGATCTGTTAACAACAGGACTCATAAAGATTGTTAATGACCACTGTTTTCTGAGGTCTTAGATGATTCATCTGGATAAATACCACATATATGTGGCAAGAAACACCTTCAATTTCCAAGGTTTCAGAAGCTTCTTTACAATTTTGTCGTCATGATTTGATCTTAGATATTGGTGCAAACTCTCTTCAGTGCATTCTTCAAAGTTATTTTCTCTTCACTCTCCTTCTGAGCTTTCATCAAATTCTGAATTTTCCACGTTAAAGCTAGGATCTCGTTATCCATAACAACACAAGATCTTTTGATTACCACTGAGCTCTGTTGTTGTTTTACCACTCTCTTTCTTCTGGCAAGAATTTTTTTTTCCCATACACAGAGAATGGCAAGGTTAATCAAATTTCAATCAGTGCTGGATATCAACTGCTGATCACTTTACTCCATATGTACTCAATGTGATGGCTTCTAGAAAGGGTCTTCAAACATAGGTAATGCCATAGCAGTAGGGCACTGGCTCACACAGCTAACAGTGATTGGATTTTTGCATGTTGACTGGGTCAGTGGATGGCACAACAGATTCCTTGGGACAGATTGATTACAGCATGTTCATGGAGCGATAATTCAAACCTTACATCTGATGACCGAATTAAAACTAGATTGAATTTAGAAACAGATGAGTGTAGTTTTGATTTTGAGGTTAGAAATTTACATAGAACCCTAATTAGTGTACGATCACTACCTGACAAGTTTGCAAACATCCACCACTTAACAAAACAACTGAGCAAAAATGATTGAAAAGAGTTGTAAATAAAAGTCGTAAAACCTTATGGCAACTGCTTTATCGCTATAACCTTCTCTACGAGCACGAAATGAACCTCGAACCATGCTCATTGGCTGAAATACAAAAGAAAAAGTCAGCCAGTCTATGTGGATAAAAGTCAGCACAAAATCTATGAGGATATAAACAATATAAAGACCAGTCACGGTAGTCAGTCTAACAGTAACTCCAGCAACAATCTATGAGTTCATCATTGCTTTGCACGACTAATTTTTAAGACTGGTAGCGTAAGCAAATAGATAGATTAGTCATAATCATAATACAGATCTTCAAAAATAATTCATATATAAAGAATGAAAATATCAACAAATAATTAGCAAGGGGCGTATCGAATTAGCACAGGAGACATTGTTCACTCACATAGTTCCGTTTTTGCATTATTAGTAGTCGAATGATCCTCTCAATCCCATTTAAGATGAAATACCTGCACATATAGTTTAAGAGTTAACAAGGCCAGAGAACTTTAGTGATAACAATAATCTTAAGTGAAATTCAAATTAATATAGCAATAGCATCACCACTGGAAAGAACCAAGGATACTCACCCACCTAGCAATTCAAATTAATATAAGAAATATGTTGCTAGAGTTAGCAATTCAAATTAGTATACCAATAGCATCACCAATGGAGCTATCCCTAGGGTCTAACTAGGTGCAGTAATGTTAATCTTAAAATCTACGAGTTTTTTTCCATTTAATTGAATTCAAGCTCCCTATTACACATATTGATGGTTGATAGTAGAAGTAACAGTATTGACCGTCAAAACTCACAAGATTAATCTTAGTCATGACACTCATGTGATGGTGGAGGACATTTCGACCCTTCTTAACAAGTATGTACTACAGAGGTTCTAAATCATATTATAATGCCTATAAGCCCTTGTCCCATCTATTTCTTTAAGAAATAGAAGTATCTCCAATACAAGTGGTAAAGAGTTATAGGCAAGAGGATTAACTTCAAAACATCAGCATCAGCTCCTTGGTCTCATCAGAATTATAAATTCAAAATTCAACAGCATTTCAGTGAGCATCAATAATGTCTTACCAGCATGGCTTTTAAGAGGCAATATGTTGAGAGTTGACACAAATTGCCACACACTATTAACATAAATAACATTATGCTAACATCTTTCTTCAATTTAAAATAAATAAATAAAATTAAAAAATAAAACATGTAAACACAAGTCTGAACCAGCACATAGAACCAGGGATACTCACCCACCCATCTCTGCTGCCTCCTCTCTGTTAGAAACCAATTTCCGAGCAGACGCATTTCTGAGATGGCAGATCTTGGACTATTAGAAAACAGAAAAGAAAACCATCAGATCTCAGAGCATTATCTTAAACTTGAAGAGTCTAACACAATAAAATTAAAAATAAACATATAAACAAATTCAGTTGTACTCGAATGAACATTACACCTGCCGCAATGATTTTACAAATACATAACTACTTCCTAGTATTAATAAAACTACCTATATATTGTAGCATTAAATGACTAATTGAATACAGATCAACAAATTAAACATTTTTCCTTGCAGGGGAACATAAAGTAATAATATCAAAGTGAAGATGCATAATTCATTGATATAGTAGTATAGTCCATCCAATGAGTAGCTCATTGCACAACCCAAGAGATGGATACTACTGACAACTGAAGATGAAGTGAGATATGAAATTTCTAATCAACTCATTCTAGGTTTTGCTATTGCAATGCATCTGCCAGTAGCTGCATAAATGACCAAACGTAAACCATATTGAACCAAGCAGATAAGATTTTTTCATCCGGTATCTGACTTTCTATACTTACTGGCCCTATATCTCGCATTTAAACTGATTCAATACTTACATTGAGTGATTACCTCTCTTTTACAATAAAAGGATTTGGTAATTCACCTGATTTCAAGGTGTCATGTATAAACGACATTCTTCACAGTGCATTGCAATTAACAACTCGAACAGCCACAAGCAAAATAATTTAAATCAAAAAAGTAAAAATGTAGAAGAAATCCACCAACCTTTAACATCACAGGGAACTGCCCGAAATTAAAGCTCTCCCTAATAACAGCTCCTTGATTATATTGGAAGCAAACATCAGCCTTTAACTTCCCGGAATACGATACCTTTGCTTGACGACACTATTAACAAGTAAAATAAATTGATCTGCTGATTGCCTCAAATTCCGATACACGAAATTTAAAATGTGTTAGTAAACCACTTACAAAAATAAGCTCACCTCATAAGGAAGCAAAGCCTTGGCCATTCCCTTGTTATCCTTAAGAGGAGGAAACAACTCTGGATGACCAATAGAAAGTAAACCAAAAGGTAAAGGAAAAACAAACGGAATATTAATCCCGAAATAACAAAAATTCAAAAGCTGAAATCTAAAGCAAATAGCTAAAGAAAAAACACTGAAATTCAAATTTTAAAAAGGATATTTGTAAGTTTGTCTCCAGTAAAGGCATTACGAACAGTAACAGGCTTCAAACTGCCCATCATAGTTTCTAACCCATTCTCTATGAGATGATCAAAGGAGTCAATGTGATGCTGAAAAAGCTCCTTTAAAGCTTCGAAATCCGGTTGTTTTCGAGCATTGTGCCCGCGGGCAAAAGGTCCATTTTCACAGATTTGTTTCGACATTAAAGGGTTATATAAACCAAACCCTGCAACACATTAGCAACCAAAGTTGATTCACTTATCAAACAAGGCTCCAAAAATTCATATGGATGAGTAATTTTGAATGGATTCCTTAATTTGATTGAATCCTAACATTAAAGGGTTCTACAATACATCAAATTCCTTAATTTGATTGAATTATCAGTAAAGGCTCATAATTTTAGTGACATTTGATTCAATTATCAAAAAAGGTTCATAATTTTCTTTTTTAGCAACATAATCGGTTGTTATGAAATTCATAATCTTAGTAATTAGAACCAATAGTTGAGATTTTCAAACCCTAAACTTACTGTGAATTAAATGATAAGCCCTATATAGTGAAATTGAAATGATGATTACAAAAAAGAAACAACTTACCTCAGAAGCTGCTTCTTCAGTGGAGAGCGTGAAGAGCGCTTCAATGGAGAACGTGAAGTGCGCTTCAATGGAGAAATTGATGAATAATTTTCAAAGGATTCCTGAAATTTTCTCTGGTTTTTTTTTTGGAAAATAGCAGTTGTTTGAGAAAGACGAAGAAGAAGAAAGGCAAAGAGGGTTTAGGGTTTAAGGAGTCAGAATATGTTATTGTGTACGGAATGTGGTGACTGGGAGGCGCTGAAGGGTCCGTTAGCCCGAGGCTAAGGATCCGTAAAGAGTAGACAGTACCATTGTAATAACTTTCAACTTTCAAACGACTTTTAGTTAACGAAGTATTGCGCTTTGACTTTTTTCACCATTATGGGTCTATTCTCTTCGGCTCATTTTCACTTCAATTTAGATTTAATAAGTTCAATTCAGTTCAGTTCAGTGATTTCCTTCCCTTATAAAATATTCAGTTCAGTTAATTCAGTTCAACTCCACTAAGGGGCCGTTTGGTTCGCACGAGGGAATCGGAATGGAATGAACAAAGGGAAAGGAGAAGAATGGAATGAAAATACCCTATTTTTGCTTTGTTGTTTGTTTTTAAAACAAAGGAATCATTTCCACGACCACACCACCACATCCACCACACATTTCATCTTTTCTCAGACGCGTGAGCCTCGACCACCCCTCACCCTCACCCCCACCGATTTCCCCCTCACCTTGTCAGCGTCGGCCACCCCCACCCAGCCTTCCCCACACTCAGTCCCACCCCGACTCCTACACTCAACCCCACCTTGACTCCCACCTCAAACAACCCCCAAAAACCAGCCCCTCCTCGGAATTACCCCTTCCCCCGTTTTCCGGCACCCCTAGCCCTAATTTCGCACCCAAAAACCCGTAAAACCCAAAAAATCAGAAACCCTAAAAAACGAGTTTTCTAGGTGAACGGGTTTTGGGTGGGGGATTAAAATTGGGGGGGCGGAAAAAAGGGGAGGGGCAATTTCCGAGCAGGGGGGTCGATTTTTTGGGGGTGGTTTGGGATGGGGATGACGATTTCGGAGGAGAGGGAGATCGGGGCTATGGGTGGTTTTTGCGGGGGAGGGGTGCAACGGTGGTCGGAGGAGGTGCAGCGGTGGTTAGGGGAGGCTCGGCGGTAGTCAGGGTAGGGGCGGCGGTGGTCTGGGCTGGTTTTCCGATGCTGTTTGTAGGTGTGAAGGTGGTGATGTGGTGGTGTGAAGGTGGGTAAGGAATGGGAATGGGAAAGTCTAGGGGGGTGGGGAATGGAGTTGGAAGGATTTGGGGTAATGAGGAGGGTAAAGGGAATGATTAAAAGTGCTAAACAAACATCAACAAAGGAAATCGAGCCAATTGATTCTCATTCCCTATACTGATTACCCCCAACCAAACGGCCCCTAAGTTCAATTCAGTCAATCAGAACAGGCCCTATGTATTTGGGTGCTCCATAATAGTTTAGTTCGATTCTTTTACTTGTACTCCCTCTATTTGTTTTTTTTTTTTTAATATGTGCATCATTTGCTTCGACTTGATTGTTTTCAAATAATTGCAATCACTTCTTTAAATGAAAATATATATGCATGCACATTCTCCGTTTTTTTCATAACACTAAAAATACTAAATAACTAGAGCGGCTAAGGTGCACCATAGCTAGACATATCCAGGGAGCTCTCTCGGCTTAGCCCAATGGCACATGTGCTGGTAACATTAATGAGGGAATATATGTAAACAAATTAATATATTAGGGATATAAATGTTCATACACTATGTTTAAAAAAGCAATAAACACTGATAAGAGCAAATTAAAAAAGTAAATAAACCTTTTAAAAGGCATAATTGTTAAAACAATATTCAATAGAGTTATCTCAAATTTTAGTCATGGTTTTAAATAAAAATGATTAATATGTAAATAAACATTTTTAGGGGTATCTCATATTAACACTATTTATAAGAGTCTAGTCATACTTAAAGGGCATGTTCGGCAAAATATAGTTGTTAACAAGTTTTATCTGTGAAGATAGATAATTTAGGTATAAGTGTTCGGTAAAGTAGCAGTTTGTAACACCCTCGATTTACTAGCTAAAAATAAACAATAAATAAAGTAAAAATAAACAACCTTTAAATAAATTTGCAGAAGTATACACCTAAATCGGAGGTATTATTGCCACACTCGACAACATGTCAGTACAACTCAATAAATCTAGGTGATGAGCTATTTATACAACTTTACAAACTCGTTATAGCATACTAATCGAAACACTTGAGCTCCTTTAGCTACGACCACTTGATAAATCTGCTTAAAAAATCTAAACTACTCATCATTAAGGACAAATTCCAAAATAGATCGTCGCACGGTCACCATAAGAAAAAGACATGGCCGCAAACACAAGTAGCACAACAAAACAATACACAATGTCAACAAAAATTTGAGTAATCAGTTAATCACCACATATCAGAATGCAAATAATAATAGAATAACTAACACTACTTGCTCAATTAAACAATGAATCAAAACTACATTACACATTGTACTCTAGAACAACCTCTGTCAAACCCAACCTCGAATAATAATACAAACCTTTTACTCAATCTATCCCATAAGTGTGCTTTGCTCTTTGTTCTATACTTAGCCTTGGACATGGGTAATTCGAATAACAAACCAACCCCGAACCCACCGACACCGAAACCACCAACCCAACACACCGAAACCACCAACACGCCAATTCACGCTCAATTCTTCGCCGATCTTAAACCACGAGGAAGGAGAGGAGAGAGAAACTGTCGATCTTAAATCACGAGGAAGGAGAGGAGAGAGAAACCGCCGATTCACTCTCAATTCTTCGCATTCATACTCTGGAACTCGCCTGAAATTGCCGCTGAAATCTTCGCAGGAAATAGTGTCGTCTCAATTGAAGGAGGAGAGAGAAAAAAATGGGAATGAGGAAGAAGATGTAGAAATTTGATGAATAATGGTGATGAGGAGGAAAATGAAGGTGGTTGGAATTGCCCTTAAAGTGGCTGATTAGATGTGATTTTGGTGAAAATAGTTAACTTAATTAATGTTAGGGTTTAAGCGAATTAGTTAAAAATCAGTTTTTTAATTAGGGTGTTTAAAAAAAATAAGGGTAAAATGGTAATTTTACCACTAAAAAGGAAAGAAATGGGAAAGTTGTAAGTAATGTACATGGACCAGCACAAAAAGGATAATTGCAACTAATTTGGACCGGAGGTAGTATATATATTATGAATATCATGTAGGGTGTATGAAAATAAATATCTAATAGCTCATAATATAGTCCGATCAAAATAATATGAGGTTTAATAAATAGATAAAATAAAAAAAAAAGATATAATTTAAATATTTAAAATTCTAATTTTTATGTTTTATGAAATAACAAATTACTTGGAGCTAGTATTACAATCTACTCTCCTTAAAACAATTTTTGTCCCTGAAACTTAAAATAGAAAAATATAGGGTATTACACGGTTAACTAGATGTCACATACAAAAATCAATATTTTATTTTAAAAATTATAGATTAAATTTCAACAGTTACCTCTAATTTCAAAAGCTAATTTGTAACTTTTCATAAAAGCCACCTCCGCCACTAAAGCTACCCTAACCGCTACTTTGCCAAACACTCACATTTTTTTGTTAAGTAGTGGTTTGACCAAGGTAAACCACTGAAAACTACCTAAAAGCTACTCAAAAGCTAGCGCCGAACACGCCCTTAAAAAAAAGGTAGGGATACGCATTATTCTAAACTTTATTGTACCATCTTAATTTTTTCTTCCTAATTAAAAGACTAAGTGTTTTGGGTGTTTTTGTCCCTTGGGAGAGTTACAACACGAAGACTGATCCGCAGTGAGCTGTACCTGCAAAACAAACGGAGACACCGATTGGGTGGTGCTTCGCCTCCAACGCACAAGTCAGTAACTTGAAACAGAATAGAGAGAACGGAAATTTAGGTGGGTATCTGCTCGGATTCCAAGCTCAGGTCTTTCTCTGATGTAAGAGAATAAGGATGTAATTAATGATTCAATGTGTCCCCCAAAGTGGGGAAATATCTCCCTATTTATAGGGTCGGTGGAAAATGCCCCCCTATCTAGGTCACTTGACCTAGATTTTAGTGGGCTGCGCCGTTTTACGGCGTGCTTAGGAATCTGGGCCTTTAAAGGCCGCCATTTTGGAAACATATCTGCGGGAGCCAAGTGTCAAGAGGATGTTGAGCCACATGGGCCATCCTAAGCTCGACACGTGGCGACCTCTCATTGGTCCACGTGTCTAGGGCAAAAATACCCTAAACATTTTCCCCTCATAGGTCGCACGTGCATGTCACGTGGGGCCTGTGACACGTGTCCACCTCTCATAGGTGAGCAGTAACGGGGTAAAATTTTGAATTTCAAATCAAAATTTTCCCCCCACTTTTACTTTCTATAAATAGAAAGTTACCTCCCCTTCTTTTCACACTTTACATTTACATTGACTTTTTAGAGAGAGAAAAAGAAAGATTCTAGAGAGATTTTTCTCTGCTCCCGCCTGCATAATCAGCGAGTTTCAAGCTTCCGAGTGCTAGAAGTTCATCACCCGGCTCATCGGCTGTAGTGGTTTTCAGATTTTCCAGAGTTAAAGCAAGGTAACCGCCTGTACCATTTTAGCTTTTCTCCCTTTCAATTTGCATACCGTTTTTCTCCTATATACCCGGCTTTCTTAATAGAACATAAATGAGTTCCCAATCCACCCACTCGGCACTGCCTAGGACACTCAGCCGATCCCCAGGAACGGCTGAGTCTAGAACAGGGGGTGCCTCTTCTGGGCTGTCGGAACCAATATGCTCATCTCCGAATTCCTCCCTCTCTGTGTCTGTGCAGGACACAATGGCCAGAACAAAACAAACGGCCAGGCGGTCTAAGAGCTGGCGCACCATGAGAGTGCCTGCCGATGAGGTTTTCCCGGAAGGGGATCCGAGGAATTTGGAGGAGAGCGGATCTGACGAGGAGGCTCCCTCTACCTCCGAGAGCGCGGGAGTAAGAGAGGTGGACGGCGAAGGAGCCGCTTCCTCAAATGAAGTCGGCGACGCTGAAGCCGGCCAGGGACCAAGAGCGGAATCCTCCGACTCTGACCAAGGAGATTTCGCAGCTGACTATCAGCAGCCGCCCAAAGTTGCTGACCATCCCAACCCCAAAAGAACCCGGATGCTGCCGAGTAACATTGCCCTTCTTAATAGCGGGTTCAGGGCTTTTAAAGAGAAACATCCATTTGGAAAGGGTTGGGAAGTTATTGTCCCTCCGGCTGATGCTGTGATGGCCTGGGGGGATGACATTGACCATGTAGATGACTACTTCATCTGCTATGAGGCGGTAATAGAAGTCGGCCTCCGGTTCCCCCTCCACCCCGGGATTAGGAAAATCCTTAAGGGGTATGATCTGGGGGTTTGGCAGCTCACCCCTAATTCGTGGGCGAACATATTAAGTTACATTGCCGCCTGCGAGTTCCAAAACTTGAACCCCAGCTTCTCTGCCTTCGCTCATATGCACTACTTGAGCAAGGCTCCAGGCGTCCATGGGGCATGGTATACGCTGACTACCCTGCCCCAATATCTAATGACTTTGGACAAAGTGTCCAAGTGGTCCGGGTGGAAGGACAAGTTCTATTTGATTTCCTCTCCAACCCTAAGACACAACCGGACACTACGCCGGTACAACACTGAACCGGCTCTTCTTGGACGTAAATGCCCTCTCCCGGAACTATCTACTAAAGCCCGAGAGCAAATCATGGAGCCGGGATTTTTTGAGACAACAACTGAGCCCATGGGGGATGAGACTCACATCATAGTTCCCAAGAACTGGATCCCCCATCCAGACTTCTACAAAGATGAGTGCTTCTTGTCCGCCTGCGGACTGAGTACGATGTTTTCCAGGGGTAGAATACTTCTCATACGGAATGATTGTCATTTTATTTTTATTGCAAACTTGCCTTAATTCTTTCTAACTTGACATTCTTGTTTTTGCAGAAGAAGCCCTGAGGATGGTTGACCAGGATAAGACTCCTGCTAAATCTGCGGCGCTACTGCGCAAGGAGGCGGCCCTTGTCAAAAAGGCAGCCGTCGAGGCTACGAAGAAAGGCGGGGTAAGACCGCCTGACTTTATGTTTGCATTTTTTTTAAAACATACCGGTTGGGTATACTTATATTTTGCTTCGTTATCAGGAGTCCGCCAAGAGATTCCCTCGATCATTCTCCAAGCTTCTCAAAAGGCAGGGAGATGATCTGGAGAAGGCTCCGGCTGCCAAAGTCGCAAGGAAGGATCCCCCCCCCCAAAAGCAAAGTTCTTCCCAATCTGGTCGTCCAACGACTGGGGGCAAATCCCCTGCTGTTCTGAAGAAACTGAGTGAAAGCTCAGAACAGCAGAAAGCGCCGGAGGCCTCTACGGCTTCGAAGGGTGGCGAGCCACCTAAGGTTGCAGGCGGTGCGGCAACCGCTGGGGGAGAGGACAAGCCGGAGACCCATTCGGAAGTTCACGGTAAGGAACGAACTGAAATACCTTGGCCACTTAATTTTATGAGAATTAAGACTAAGGTTGATTCTTCAAAAGGGTCAGCCAGCAGCCGGCAATGGATGAATGACAGCTACGCTGCTTCTATATCACAAAGAACTACTTTTGATGCAGATCTGCTTCCTAACCCGCCGGATCTCGCCGGCTTCGCGAAGCGGATGGTGAGGACCCTCACCCGGTCTGAGAAGGCCTCCATACCTGATCTGCAGGTCGTGGATTTTGACCGGATAATGGGCTCTCTAGCTGAGGTACATGATTCCTCTACCTTGATGTCTTTAATCTTTATTCTGACTAACTCATAAACCGACTGTTATTGATTCAGGCCATGGTGAGAGTGGACAGTCTCCAGGGCCCCTTCAGGCGGAAACAGGAAGAGGTAAATGACGCCAAACGGAGGGCCCTAGAAAACCTCAACTTTGCTGAACATTCTGATTATATGTGTAATTTAAAGATTAAAGCAATAGAGTTGAAACAGGAGGAGCTGATCCGGAGTTTAACGGCTGCAAACGATGAAGCTAACAGCCGGGCTAATGACCATGACAAGCAGCTGAAGGATGCCAAGTCTGATCTCAAGGCATTAGAGGATGCTGACAAAAAGAATGCCCAACTCCGGACTGACAATGACCGCCTGAAGCTCGAGCTCATGACCCTGCGCAACAAGCAGGCGGATGAGCTGGCCAAGGAGCAAACCCGGCTGACTGAGGAGAATGAGCGGGACAACTTGGCCCGGCTGAAGATCACCTGGGGCCTCCTCTACCCAGAAATAGACTTTGAGGTCTATAAGCTGAGGTATGATTATGCCACTGAGGTGTATGATGCCCAACAACTAGGTGATGCTCCTCCGCCTCGCTTCCAAGACTGGGCTGCTGAGCAGGGATATGAAGTCTCGGATGATGAGGAGCCGGCGGATGATCATCAAGAGGGCCAATCCAGCCAAACTCATCCGGAGAAGACTCCGCCTCAGCCTTAGGCGAGCCTCCCACCTTTCTGCGACAATATGGCAATCAATGTTGTTTACCGGCTTGCATGCCGTGTTTTGTTTTATCTTTTTACCAACCATGGGGTTGGATTAAAATTTCCACTTTCTTTCTTCACCGGATGTGTCCGGTTAACAATTATTTTGGCCTTTGTGCCATTTCAAATATAAATGAAGTATTCCGACTTAGTCGGATTTTATATACGTCTTGAGTTTTTTCGATTTAAATTTTTATTCCTCTGTTTGCAATTATATAGTATTTTGCCTAACTTAAAAAAGCATGCGACAATTTGCAATCCGGGTGCTCTTGCCCCTGGGCGGCTGTGTGGTTGGTTTTATGTCAGGCTGATTGATTGGCTTGAAAACACTTGATACTTGGAGAAGTATGGAGTGTTTTTAGGCCAATCAATCACAATGGTGATTGCCCCAAACCAAGTGCACAGCCGGCCATAAAAGCGGGTGCTTTGAGCTTCTTACCCAAACAGTTATATTCCGTTTGGGGTTAACGCGTAGCCATTACACAATCCTTTGCCCCAATAGGGGAAGTGAGTGCAACTTTGGAATAAATAACCCAAGAATCTCTATCAATGACCGACTGATGCCTATGGGCATCCGGTATCTGGAAACTTATTCGTTCTTCCTAGGTTATTTTGGTCACACGGCTATGAGTTGACCAATTTGGTCGTTCAATTTTTGCCGTCTGCATGGGTATAACCGACAAATAGTCCGTTCTCTGCGACGATTGCACCCGGAGGGGTGTCGCCGAACGCCTTTGTCCATGTTGGGACAGGCGATTTTATAAAATGAGCAACCATCCGGCCATTTTGGCCTCTGGCCTTATTTGAGACCGGTTGTATAGCCACTAAACGTTTTTGCGCTTAGTTTTTACACTAAGTATTGAACATAGTTTTTAAAGCAAACGAGTCTGTCTGGGTATTACCCAGACGGACTAGCAAATATTTGATCATACTAAGTATCAAACTTAGTTAGATAAATAGAGAATCCGTCTGAGTATTACCCAAGCGGATAGTCAGGCAGATGAATAAACAAAGTATTAAACTTAAATAAACAAGAGATCCGAGTATTACCTAGGCGGATAAACAAATGTAACCTTCACTAAGTGTCTAACTTAGTTAGGTAGATGGGGAATCCGCCTGGATATTACCCTGAAGGATAATCAAACGATAACTCAATTTTGCAAACAAAGTCTAAATCTTCATTAATTGACTCACTTTTTACAAAAAGTTTACATTCTCAGAAGTAGTACTTTTTAAGATTGTCTACATTCCAAGTTCTAGGCAGGCGCCTACCTTCTGGAGTTTCCAGGCGGTAGGTGCCATCCCTTACTTCTTCATAGATCCGGTAGGAGCCTTCCCAATTTGGAGTTAGCTTTCCCAGCTCATTGGCCCTACCGGTTGCCTCCATTTTCCGTAACACTAAGTCGTCAACTTTCAAAGGACGCTTGTGCACTCTCTTGTTATAGGCTCTGGTCATCCTCAGACGGTATATCTCATGGCGCAGGACAGCATTGCCCCTACGCTCCGGGAAAGAGTCCAATGCCAGTCGCATGGCCTCCCAATTTGCCTCTTCATCATAGAGCAAAACTCTGAGAGTTGGCTCATAATGCTCAATAGGCAAAACGGCTTCAGCACCATATACCATGAGAAATGGGGTTTCGCCGGTTGCCCCCTTCGTTGTTGTCCGGATGGCCCACAGGACATGGATTAATTCTTCTGCCCATAAGCCACCGGCTCTTTCTATTTTCTTTTTGATGTCGTCTGAGATAAGTTTGTTGAAGGCTTCAACTTGGCTGTTTGCTTGGGGCCGGCCAACAGATGCAAAATAGCTTGAGATCCCCTAATCTCCCAACCAAGTTTTTAGCTGAGGCGTCTCAAACTGAGGACCATTATCAAACACCATAGACATAGGTACCCCGTACCGGGTGATAATGTTCTTCCAAATGAAGGAAATTACGTCTGAGGTCTTGATGTTTTTGACCGCCTCAGCCTCCACCCACTTGGTGAAGTAATCCACAGCCACCAAGATGTAGCGCTTTCCGCCTGGAGCAGGCGTGTAAGGACCTAGAATGTCCATTTCCCATTTTGCAAACGGGATTGGGCTGTGGATGGCCGTCAGATCAGTAGCCGGTCGGTGAATAAGTTTGCCAAATTTTTGGCACTTGTCACATTTTTTCACCAACTCTTTGGCGTCTGCCTCAAGAGTGGGCCAAAAGTAATGTCGTCTGGCTCTGACGGCTAGGGACCTGCCGCCTATATGAGAGGCGCAGAATCCCGAGTGTAAGTCTTCGAGAACTTCCTTCCCCTTTTCTGGGGTGACACACTTCAACAGGGGTTTAAGAAATCCTGCTTTGAAGAGTTCTCCATTTTTCAACTCGAAGCTTGCGGCTCGCTTTTTCAGGACAGCTGCTTCCTGTGGTGAATCAGGGAGCGTGCGGTCTGAAAGGTAAGCCCGGATGACATCCATCCAAGTGGAGCCTCGGTCTAAGGTTCCAATGGGCTCTTCATGTATGCTTCTTTTTTCAAGAACTTCCCAAAAAACCGACTGAGGAGTATCACAGCAGGCGGATGAAGCTAATTTGGACAAAGCATCCGCCTGGTTGTTATCTGACCTGGGCACTTGATTCAGACATAATTCCTCAAGTGCCCCAGTCTCTTCCTTGACTGCCTGAAGATATTTGATCATAGCCGGATGAGTTGCCTCATATGCTCCCTCATACTAGCTAACGACCAACTGTGAATCAGAATAGGCGTCAATCTTCATTGCCCCTGCCGCCTTACACGTGCGGATTCCAGCTAGCAGGGCTTCATATTCTGCCTCATTATTTGAGGCTTGAAACTTAAAACGCAGTGCATATTCAAATTTGTCCCCCTCTGGGAACTCATATATAATTCCTGCACCGCAGCCGTTCTTTGTTGAGCTTCCGTCTACATACACTTTCCAAACCTGGTCAAGATTTTCCGGTTGCACTGGTCGGGTCATTTCAACAATGAAGTCGGCAAACGCCTGACCTTTCACTGCTTTCCTAGGTTCAAAAGTGATTTCAAGGCTTTGCATTTCAATAGCCCATTTCAACATTCTTCCGGATGACTCCAGGGTAGACATTGGCCGCTTGAGGGGCTGGTCGGTGTAGATTACCACCGGATGGGCCAGGAAGTATGGCTTCAATTTCTTGAAAGCCATATACAGGGCAAGGCCAAATTTTTCTACCATGGGGTACCAGAGCTCAGCATTTTTTAAAACATGGCTAATGAAATAGACTGGAAGCTGAACACCGTCTCTCTCATCAAGGAGAACGGCACTGAGGGCATGATCTGAGACAGCTAAGTACATGTATAACACCTCCCTAGGCAATGGACTAACAAGTCTTGGCAAAGAGTGGAGGTGTTCTTTCAGCCGTTGAAAGGCCGCCTCAGCCTCATCCCCCATTCAAATCTGGTTTTCTTCCTGATTGCCTGGAAGAAGTAAAGGCATTTGTCACCTGACCGGTTGAGGAATCTCCCCAGAGCGGCCAGGCAACCGGTTAGTCTCTGTGCTTCCTTGACAGTGCGGGGTGACTTCATGTCAATCACCGCCTGTATCTTCTCAAGGTTAGCCTCTATCCCCCTTTGATCAATCAGGAATCCGAGAAACTTCCCAAACTCAACACCAAAGACGCATTTCTTAGGATTTAACATGACCTTATGCTGCCTGAGTGTGGTGAAGGTTTCTCGGAGATCAGCAAGGTGATTCGTTTGCTGTTTGGATTTGACTATCATGTCATCAATGTATGCCTCTACATTCCTCCCAATTTGATTAACAAAGACAGTGTTAATCATCCGTTGGAATGTAGCCGGCGCATTTTTTAAGCCAAACGGCATCACCGTGTAACAGAATAGCCCCTGATCAGTGACGAACGCCGTCTTTTCTTGATCTTTCTTCCACAGGGGTATCTGATGGAAGCCGGAGTAGGCGTCCATGAAACTCATCAAGGCGTGACCGGCTGTAGAGTCGACCAGACTGTCAATCTTTGGAAGCGGATAACTGTCCTTTGGACACGCCTTGTTGAGATCTATGTAATCAACACACATGCGCCAGGTCCCATTCGGTTTCTTAACCAGGACCACATTGGCCACCCAGTCGGGAAAATTACAAGGCCGAATGAACCTGGCGTCTAGCAGCTTTTTGACTTCGGCTGCTGCCGCCTGACTTCTTTCCTCGCCGTTGTTTCTTTTCTTTTGCCGGATGGGCTTCTTTTTGGGGTCCACGGCAAATTTGTGGACAACGAGATCCGGGTTGACGCCTGGCATCTCTTCCACTTCAAAGGCAAAGATGTCTTTGAATTCCTTCAGCAGAAGGTGCAAGTTTGCACCCAAAGTAGAATCAGCAACCGTCCCAACCTTAACAGTACGTTCTGGACGGCTGTTATCCAGGACAAGATCAATGCTTTCGCCAGCCGGTTGGGGACGGAGCTCATCTGACCGCTCACCGGTCAGTGATTGCTATTTTTTCTCCTTCTTCACCTCCACCAGCAGAGGTGCCTTTCTTTTCTTACCGGCTGCTGGTGGGGCGGGTGTTGGATCGGCATCCTTGACATTGTCAAGGTTTATTGGTTCCTGGACACTTGGGGTTACAGTGTCCCTGACGGCTGAGAGGTAGCACTCCCGAGCCGTCTTCTGATCCCCATTCAGGGAACCAACAGTGCCATCATCCTTCTCATACTTGATGAGCATGAGAGATGGGATGATTACTGCCTTGGCTACGTTGAGGGTTGGCCGACCTAAAATAATGTTGTAGGCGGTCAGCTCCTCAACGACCAAGAATCTGACGACAATATGTCGTCCCTGGCCTTTCTCCCCTAGCCGGATGGGTAAATCAATTCTTTCGGCTGGGTAGACCATCCCACCCCCAAAACCAACCAAGGGGTGGGTAACCGGATGCATGCTGCTGATATTGTATTTCAGCTTCTGCAAGCACCGGAGGCTGATGATGTCTGATGAGCTGCCGATGTCAATAAGGATTCGTCCAACCAGCTGGTTGGCAACCTTACATTCAATGACCACCGGGTCATCATGCGGGCGGCGGACACTGCCCCTGTCCTTCTTAGTGATTAAGACGTCTGGGAAGGAGGAGCTGGCTTCCGCCTGCTCATCATCATCTTTGTCCATCTTTCGAAGATGACTCTTGGTGCCCCTGATGGTAGGGCCACCACATGAAAACTCGCCTGCTATAGTGTAGACCGGCTCTTTGTTGGTATCCGAACTACTAGCAGGCTGGGGGGGTAGTCTTGGAGGATTGACCCTTGTTTTTCTTTTTTGCCCCGGCTGGGGACTTGGAAATATAGGACTTCAGCATCCCCTTGTCAGCCAGACGGTCCAACGTCCGCTGTAGGCTGAAGCAGTCGTTGGTGTCATGGCCAACTTCCTCATGATATTGGCAAAATTTATTTTTGTTCCTGGATTGAACGGAACTTTTCATTGGATTCGGCTTCTCAAGGGACAGCCGGTCCTTTATCTCCATGAGGATGGAGTTGCAGTCGTTGTTAAACTCGTACTTTAGGACGTACGGTTTAAATTCTTTCTTCTTCTTCTGGGACGGCTGGTCAGAGTCACTAACCACCCAGACCTCTTTCCTCTTCTTGCTCTCTTCTTTCTTTTTTGCCGGCTGAGCAGGTTTGTTGTCTCTCTGCTTGTCAGACTTCTTAGAGTCCGACTGGCTACCAGGAGAGCAGAGGTCGGTCGCTTGAATGTAGCTTTCCGCCTCCCTCAGGGCCGCCTGTAGGGTGAAAGCCCCTTTTTCTGACTAGGTCGAACTTAAAGGTCGACCCGTCTCTCAGACCTTTAAAAAAGTCTGTAAAAGCTACCTCATCAGACAGTCCCTGAATCTGAATTCTGATCAGGTTGAACTGCCTGACATATGAGCGCAGCCCTTCTCTCTCTCCCTGCTTAACAGTGCTCAAATCAAGGCTTGTTTTCTTAGCAGGGATGTTCATTGAGAAGTTGGAAGCAAACAGGAAGGCAAGCTTCCTGAAGCTGTCTATGGACCCGGCTGGCAGGTTGCCAAACCATTGTTGGGCAATTCCCTTCAATGTAGCCGGGAAGCATCGACACCAAGTGGCATCATCCAACCCCTGTAGATACATAAGGTTGGTGTAAGTCATGAGGTGATCTTCCGGATTGGTGGTACCATCATAGGTACCAACCAACACATTCTTAACCTTGGCCGACTGAGCCGCCTCGGTTATCTCCCGAGTGAACGCAGAAAGTTGTTCACCCAGGCGCAGCAGGCGAAGCTGCCAGTCCAATGGCTGGACATTTGGATACGCCGCCTGACCCCCAAAGAAGGCCGGCTGCATGAAGTGAGGAGGATACTGCTCGTAAGCCTGAGTAGGCACATACAGGGCGGCTCCAATCATATGAGGGCCAGAATGGACGGTATTACCGCCTGTCTGGCTCTCATGCAAGGAGGGTGCACTCCCTGTAGAGATGTTGTTAAAGCTGTCTGGAAAGTTCGACGTTGAAGCCGACTCAGACAGCGATTGGTTTCTCTTCCGGTTAATAATCTCCCGGGCATCAAGAGTTGATTTTTTACTTCTCACCGGCTGCTGAGGCCGGCGAGTGTTACTGGTGTTCCCTCCAAGAAGGAGAATTTTTTACCAATCAATGGTCCCGGCTGCCTTCTCCTTTGGATGGGGAGTGAGCTGCCGGTTTCTGACTGACTTCCCCTTCTCTGGAGGAGTCTTCTTCGCCGACTGACCTTTACTTGGGCCAACCCTGCTTTTGGTGATCAGCTCTGTAATTTCACCCTTGAAACTCGTCATGAACCTCATGAGTTCGTCTCGGGTGACAGGGGCTGATCCAGCTGCCGTTTGGGTTGCCCCTTCCGGATGCCCAGGGGGTCTGCTTGGACCCGCCTGGGAAGCACCCCGCTCCAGAGTGTCTCTGGGCCGGATGCGTTTAGTTCTGAGAGAGCCGTCTCCGGCTGTAAAAGTTTCGACCTGAGGATCTTCATCCTCATGTTCTGTAAAAACTTCTGGGTCTTCACCCAGACGGTTAGGGGGTGGTACAGACACTTGAACCATCTTCGAGGTAATCTCCCCACAGACGGCGCCAAATATTTTGGGTGCTTTTGTCCCTTGGGAGAGTTACAACACGAAGACTGATCCGCAGTGAGTTGTACCTGCAAAACAAACGGAGACACCGATTGGGTGGTGCTCCGCCTCCGACGCACAAGTCAGTAACTTGAAACAGAATAGAGAGAACGGAAATTTAGGTGGGTATCTGCTCGGATTCCAAGCTCAGGTCTTTCTCTGATGTAAGAGAATAAGGATGTAATTAATGATTCAATGTGTCCCCCAAAGTGGGGAAATATCTCCCTATTTATAGGGTCGGTGGAAAATGCCCCCCTATCTAGGTCACTTGACCTAGATTTTAGTGGGCTGCGCCGTTTTACGGCGTGCTTAGGAATCTGGGCCTTTAAAGGCCGCCATTTTGGAAACATATCTGCGGGAGCCAAGTGTCAAGAGGATGTTGAGCCACATGGGCCATCCTAAGCTCGACACGTGGCGACCTCTCATTGGTCCACGTGTCTAGGGCAAAAATACCCTAAACACTAAGTAAATTGTATTTTTTTTAGGAACAAGTCTGCTTAAATGTAGCGCTAATATAATACCCCATCTGTTTCATCATGTTAGTTCATTTACATATATCGATGAAATTTTTTATCACAAATATCTTTAATCTTACACTAGCAAAATTTATAAAAACTGGATATTAATAAAGTACTCATCGAGATGAATAAAATTAGATCTCAAGTGACTATGTTTGTTATATAGAGAGAAATTTAGAAGATTTCCTCTAATTTTTACGAGTTAACATATTTTAAATGAGACTAACTGTAACACCCCCGATTTACTAACTGAAAATAAACAATAATTAAAGGAAAAATAAACAACCTTTAAATAAAATTGCGGAAGCATACTCCTAAATCGGAGGTATTATTGCCTGTCAAGTGTTAAGGCTCACAAAAATCTCAATAATTACAACCCAATAAATCTAAGTGAGCTATTTATACAACTTTACAAACTTGTTATAACAAACTAATCGAAACACTTGAGCTCCTTTAGCTACGACCACTTGATCAACCTGTTTAGACAAACTTGACTGCTCACCATTAAGAACAAATTCCAAAATAGATCGTCGCAGGGCCACCATAAGAAAAACACATGGCGCAAACACAAGTAGCAAAACAAAATAACACACACGTCAACAAAAAGCTGAGTAATCACCACATATCAGAATACAAAGAATAATATAATAATTAACATTACTAAATCCATTAAACAATGTAGTTCGAAACTACATTACACATTGTACTCTGAAAATAACCTGTAACGAACAACTCAATCTCGAATAATAATACGAACCTTTACTCAATTCATAACCAATAGTGTGCCATGCTCTTTGTTTTATACCTAGCCTTGGACATGGGTAATTTGAATAACAAACCAACAAGTATAAAAACTTGAATACTCCCAATAATTAGAAAACACCTTGAACCAGACCACATATGGGCCAATTCCCACTATAGGGGACCATAGAAAAACAAATAATAAAGATTGTACCTCATTCTTAACTCATGATCATTACCCTCTTACCAACAAGCCAAGGACTAAGGTATATAACGTCGAGCCTCAAAATCAAGAACAAAACTATCATTCTCAACCTTTTGATCAAATAACCATTCACAAATTAATAATAATAACTCCACAATGGCACAAGTTCCCAAATAATATAACAATTCAATTCAAAAATATCTCAACTCTTAGGGAAATAAAACTAGTACCCAAAATAATTAACTCACAAAAAATTATACTCTGCATTAATAACCCTAAAACCTCGATAAAATACTCCCTATAGAAACAACATTAGAACCCTAGAATAAAACATAATCAATCATATTTAATAAAAGTAATATGATACTCATATCCAATCAAATCATATAATACCAATAATCAATCATATATATACGAACTTGATCACACGAATTACAATTATAAAATTTACACATAATAATAATATAGAGTGCAAATAATAAATCATATCACACATAATAATACGAAATATCAAACATGTCCAAAGTTTCGTGTAATTACCTTTCGAAAAGCCAAAACATGGTGTATTGATGGACGAAACAATATAAAATACGAACAGATATACATATTACCAGAGTCATGAGAATGAATAAATGATACTTGGAGTTTTAATTATGCATGAGGATAAATTCATGATGAGGTGGAAAGGAAAGATCAAGTGCAGCTTGCTTGATTCACGCATAAACCCAAACAATCAATAATAAGAATAAAAGGTATATATCTGGCTCACGGTTGCACTCGATACTCCGTAAAGAATTTGATAAAAAAATAGCATATTTTAGGGTTTATGTATACCTCTAAATATTAGAGTTCTACTTAAAATAAAATAGGGTTACCAATGTTTTATCATTTACAAAATTATACTTAAAAAAATTATCAAAATAATTATTTAATAAATATACGGGTATTACAATCTACCCTTCTTAAAACAAGTTTCGTCCCCGAAACTTAAAATAGAAAATTTTAGGGTATTACACTAACATTATGAAACAGAGAGAATAATTTGTCATGATATATATAAGCTTCATACAAATAAAATACTCTAACATTTGCTATAACTCTATCTAAACACTACAAGACAAACTTATTTTAAATCAATAAAAAAAAAATTAATACATACCATGCTCAAGTTCAATGTTTAGAAGGTGAGAAGACCATTGAAAACAGCAAACTCAAGTGTTCAAAAAACATAAAAATCAAAATACCCACAAAATTAAATGCCATAACATGTTTACCATACCCAACACAAGTATTAAACCAAGTATTAGTATGCACTACTTGCAATAATGATGGACAAATGCATGTTCATTTTTCATTCATCTATACAGTTAAGCTAAGATGCATATTGTTGGAGAAGAAATTTAGTCTACCTTAGGCATTTTCCTCTTGTTTGGGTTCAATTAAGCCAATTGGGTCTAGTCATTAAATGATTCAATATTCCAAGGTCAAGGCCCAAGCCTCCATTGAGCCAAATCAACATAAAGTCAAGCGGCCCAAATTGTCATGGTCAGCCCATGACTAAGTCTGGCCCATTCATCCTCCTCTCTTTGTCATGCTAAAGTATAAAAGCATTCACTTGCACCATTTATCATTCATTCACAATTAAAGCCTCAACCATTAACTCTCTTGCATAGCTTTTCTCTCTGAACACTGTTTGACTTCGGCATCGGAGGGGTCTTCCTCGGATCCACCCCCGAGGCCAGTTTACGTGTGTTTGCTGTGCAGGAAACCTTCAGCCCAACATTACTTGGACCGGACCAGTCTTCATCCACTTCATTGGACCTTCGGCAAGGTCCCATTGTTTTCATCCGAAACAATTTGGCACCGTTTGTGGGGAAGACTTTCAAAAAGTCTTTAAGCCAATCAAAATCGTCTTGCAAAAATCTTAGTAGCAATGGCTAAGAACCGCAAGAACAAGCGACTAAGTCAAGGAGAAGGCGAAAGGCCTAAGAATCCTACACCATCACCTTCTCCGGATCGGAACTCCTCTAAGGGCGCCAGTTCGGGAGGAGCATACCGGGAGGATTCCCTTTCTCCCATAATTCACCAATCTCATCATAGACCGAGTCCTCCTCGGTCTAACAGAAGTCAGTCCGATCGTAGGACTCAATCAGTGCCTCAAAGCCAACCTTTGACCGCCCACTCTCACTCTCATAGTCAGCCGAGGACCCCTTTAACGGGGCCTAGCTCGGAAGAGGTGGCGAGAGCGTTGGCGGTGCTCATGGAAGCGATGAGGGCACTCGAAATCTAGTAGGACTGACTTTTAACAATTATATATCTCAAACTACAACTGATTTTGAGATGATTCAAGTTGGAGGTGATAGCTTGGTTCAAGAGCTTTCCAACGATAGTTCATATGCCCAATTCCGATAAGAAACAAAAAAAGTTATGACCGTTTTACAAAAACCTGACGAAGCTGGAAATTTGCAACGAGGCTGCGAGCTATAGCTCTATGCGAGTGAGCTATAGCTCAGCCCTATGAGGACTTGCGGCAGGCATGAGCTAGCTGCCGAGCTATAGCTCGGTAGTTAGGTTATTCTAGGATAATTGATGGAATATTTCCTAAAATTATATCTTTTCTATGACGGCTATTTGAATATACTTGGGGAACAATCTTAGGGTTTTATTAGGGTTTCTTTGTGTTATAAAAGAACCCTTTAGTTGATCAATTAGATCATACCTTTTTTGAGCCATTAGATTTAAGACTCCTTGTATTATTCTCTTGTTTCTTTCTCCATTATAGTGAAGAAGCTCTCGAATCCCCCACCCGTGGATGTAGGTCTATTTTGACCGAATCACGTAAATCCTTGTGTTGTTTGTTTATCTTCTTTATTGTTTTTTTCGTTCTTAATTTCATTGACTTGTTCCGCATTAATCAAACACAACTACACCCTTATTTCCTAACAGAGATATTATTATATGATTGAGAAAATCAGGAAAAGTTTCATTAATGAAATACATGAGTTGTTATTCTAATTATTACAGCTCATAACAACTAACTAGAAATAAGTTACAAACAGAACCAAATTCTGTTATGAAGAATAACAGAATTTGTTATGACTTTTGCTGACATGTTACCGCACACGGATTGATGACATGGCTGAGATACGTGAACTTCAGGTTGCTGGGTTGTAACATCATCCAACTCAGCTGAATGAAGCAAACATGCTATCAGGGCTATGATCAACTCTTCATGGCTGGCAGCAGCAGCATATCCTTTAATGCTATGAGATCAAGACTAGCGCCACTTAACGTTCCTAGATTTATTTCACGATCACTTGTTTTTCCCTTTTCCATTGTGGGAACTTTGGCCAACATCCATCCTAACTGCATACTATTGATATATATAGGAGCAAACAATGCAAGATTGTTCTCCAAATAAGCTCTTCGGATATACATACACATTATCCATCCAAAAAACAAGAATGAACAAATATTTTCATAGGAACAAAAGTTGATCAAATAGTTCTTTCAACCTAATTAAAATACATATTCATAATACAATCCAAATTTATGATTAACTAATACAGGGAAAATTGACAAACATGTATGTACAACTACTGTGTCTAACTCTCCAATTGTTAAACAAATGTAGTGCTAAGTTGTTTCGATATGTAGTTTTACTAGTTTAAACATGCACATGATGTGGTTATTTTATACTCAACTTCATCGATTATCAAGACCCTTTAATCTAATAGGCTTACCAATACCATTTCGAAGGACATGTCCATCATGATGAGCGAATCCCTCCCAACCAAGTTTCACATATACGAAGTACGAATAAACTTTAAAAAATGGGTTACCAACACCTAATATATTCATTGGAATTAAAATTTTTCTTGTTTAATAAGTTGTGCTATCCTCACTCGATAGTCCATACATACATGAGCACTAACAAAGTAACAATGCCTTATAAGATCGATGCAATACCCCGCCAATTTTAAGAATTTATAAATAATAGTTGACTACTATGAATCGCCTTAAAAATTTCTAATAATATAGAAACTTAATTAAACTTAACCATCATAAATCTTCGATAATTTGATACACAAGGTAGAGTTACTAAATTTTATTTTGTGGGACCAGTATAGAGTTCATTTAACAAATTATTAAACGAGCTCGATATGACATGTTAATAGTTCACTCTTTGTTAAAGAAACCTTTCAAATCCATCATTTTTTTTAAAAACAATTCCATCACTTTTTTTTTTTAAAAAACAATTCCATTACTTCATTTCATAATGTAATTTCTTAGATTTCATTATTACCTTTTCAAAATTCTCTTTTCAATATTCTCAAGGTGGCAAACAAAATAAAAAAGAGGATTGGGTTGTACGAGCAAAGGGAGTTCCAAATTCCAACAAAGTTGGGCCCAATGGACCCCTAGTGGACCATAAGAAGTTCATTAGAAAGAGAGCAGTACTTACAGAAAACATGAAAAAAGAATGATTTGCACTTTAAAAAGTTTTGAACCAGACACATAGTACATACTTTTCGTCTGTCACAATCATCCCAATCTTACTGTCCTTGTTAACCTCTGTTTTGGGCTATACAACCAATTTTTCATAACCTAAAAACAATAGAATCATACTAACAATTAAGTCAGAGAAAATAGAGTCAGTAGTCCTCCCTTTAATTTCCAATTCAAGCACCAAAATCCCACAGGTGAATGGTTGTGTCACTAGATGTAGCCACCACATGTCGGTCGTTGGCCGCGACTGCGGTCGTCTCCTCTACCCACTCTCTCAAGCTGTACAAGTACTCTCCATGATCAGCATCCCACACTCTCATTGTACCACCAATGCACATTACTACGTACATGCTATTCATGCACCCTAGCAATCCCATTAGTGATGATGCTTGTGCACCTCGGTGTGACACTGAGAATCGACACACCTCCTCGAGTGTACGCAGTTGTCGTACACTTGCCACCCCACGAGTGTCTACCATAACAAACGCGTTGTCGTTTGCATCAACCGACCCCACGATAATCCCTCGTCGAGATGGCTCTTGCCCCATCACCATCACTGCCTCCTCTAGGTTTAGTACCAATGCTCTAAGACTAGTTACTCCTACTGCCACCCCTTGGGGTGCCACTCGAATCCGGCCCACGAACTCCCTAGGTCGAATCTCGGTTAGCATGTGCCACCCCATCACGGACTCCGGATCGGTTAGTGATCCGCCCCTAAAAAGAAGCTCCTCAGAGTCCGCATCCCACACTCGAAACGCCCTACCCGGGACACCCGCGTAGAGCCCAACCCAAAACCGATCGCCACCCGTGAAGTCAACTAGGGCACCATCGTTGACAACATCTCCCAAGTAAGCCCGACGGGCCGGGCCGGGCCCGCCAAGAGGGGAAGCGACGTGGATGTCGCCATCAAGCGAGGCGAACACGACCCGATCAATAACGACAACGGGTTGTAACACAATGCCAGACACTGCACGGGAGAACAAGCCAAGGTGGTCACGTAGCAAAGGATGAAGGGTACGTAGGTGAACCCGGGAGGGAAGGTGAAACACCCGGACCGACCCGTTCGAAAAGCCTAGAGCCAAGTGATCATCAGCAAGGGCAATGCGGAGACACAAAAGAGGGAGGTGATCAGCATCACCACCACCGCCATCATCACCACCCCCTTGCGCGGCAGCAAGGGGGTGATCAGAAAGGCGAAGGACAAAGTAATCGTAACGACTAACACGAAAATTACGAGACGTGCGATGGAGAGTGATGAACTGGTCACGCCAAGTAGGGTGAAGGAGGTCAGTTGAGTTCCAAACAATGCGTACCAGATTCTGCCATAGCAACTCGGACCGTGATACAGCTCTCCATGTCGTGCAAACCTATCAAATGTCACATTTTTAAACCACTATATTATTTACATTACATAACATAACATCAAAATCACAATGTATGTTGTATATGCAGTGTATAAATCTAAGGTATGGACAAAAAATTAATAGTGATACAACAGTATGTAAGATTTTTTTTTTTTTTTTTTTTTTTTTTTTTTTTTTTTTTTTTATTAGCTAGCAATTTTCAAAAAAAAAATTAAAAAAAATAAAATAAAATAAAATTGTTTGTTGTTCAGTTTTCTAGTATGAAGCAGGGAATCCTAACCTATGAAAGTACAAAGCATACTCAATGCAAATAATTTTGTCAAATTCTTAATATACACCTAAGGGCTAAATCACAAAATAGTCTCTAACTAAAAGCATTTTTAATACACAAATTTTTATATGCGGTTTGTTTGCATAATATTTTGCTATTACACATTGAAATAGGTAACGCAATATTATACCGTATATTTTATTCCCTATATGTATATACTCGTATATGTATTGCTAAATGATTTTAGTCTGACTTTGCTTATATTCAAATGAAATATTTTTAAGTGGGACAAAAGCAAAAGAAAAGAAGGAAAATCATTGACACAAGACAGAGTCTTTTTCAAAGTCCTTAGAAGACCTAATTGATCAATTTTAATTACAGTAGATGTCTAAAAGAAAACATCTTTGAACATACATTGCACACAATTGAGTTGAAGTTTTTTATGCAGCAATACAATATATTTTAAATATTAAATACATTTAAATTACAGTCTGCATTAATTTATTAGTCTTTAGAACACTATGTATTCTCACAAAATAGGTTATTTTACTTGGAAAAAAACATTTATGCTTACTCAGATCATTAATATGGATATTGTAAATTTGTAATAGATCTTAAAGCATTTTTTTAGAAAAAATTGTTCAAAAGGACTTCTTAAGTGGCTTCTTTTGTTTAAAAGGACCACAAAACACGGTTTGGGTTGGCGAGAAGGACCAAGTCAAATTTTCAAGAAAGTCAAAACATTTTTATGAAGAAACTTGTGAGATTCATCAAGAATTTTAATTTCCAAACATGTAATTATTTTTTTTTCTTTTTTAAATATTACCTCCGTTAAATATTATGTATAATTTTGAAATATTTTATATCTCACAAATAATACCCAAAATTACAAATACGGAGTAACATTTAACAGAGTAGTATGTACATGGCATTTGGGCTTGGGAAACCCTGCCAGTCTTTAAGAAGAGCAAAAAAGATCAGAGTCAAAGATAGGGAAAGATGAATTATCTTTTTCTAATGAGAAAAAAAAAAAAAAAAAAAAAAAAAAAAAACAGCAATTAATTAAAAAGAGCAGTCAGGACCTAGAGAGACAAAACCTAACCAAGTAAGGGTGGCAGAAGAGGGTCAGGGGTCAGGGTAAGCCTGAAGCAGAGACTTTAAACATCAGGGTCATATAAATATTATGAAAAAGAAAGAGAAAATACAAAGGATACATTGATAAAGTACCCTACATTTTCAGAGTCTAGGTTTCATAGGCTCTTCAGAACCCTACTTTCACTAGGTTATTTTCATCAGGAGAAAATATTTATTTTCATGTGGAATAATGTGAGGTATATTTTCAGCCTTACTGTGTACTGTATTTATTTGTTTGTAAGACTGACTTGTCATCTACTGCTAATACAACTATCAGACTTTTTTGTTTTTTCACACTCCAACTTTCTTTCACTACATCACCTTCTTCTTCTTTTGCTTGTTATTATTATTACCAGAGAAACATTGTAACTTGGCATCCATACAACAGTGCACACCTCAAGACTCTCCCTATAGTCGAAGTGTTATATGACGGAAATTGATTTTGGCACACCCTTATGTGATAGAGCATAGAAACTGTGCCAAAACCATTTCCCGTGAATGACTGAATGGTTATTTGATTCCGCTTGAGTTTAACCTTTGTAGTACTATTTACATCCGAGTATATTGTTTTAACTTTTATGTTATACTTTAGTATTTAAAAAGTATAACTAAGAAAGACACATGTCCCCATCCATTCTATTACACTTCTCTAACCATAGTGCCACATGTCATCTTACACTATTAATTTTTTATTACACCATTTTTTTTAGGTTAATTTCTAAATTACCACCCAAAAATGTAACCATTTTCAAACTAACCACCCGTTTAATTTTTTATTTTAAATTATCACCCCTTAAATTAAATAAATGCTCAGATTATCACCCATATCAAAAATCCGGTGGATTTTCCGTCTGTAGGCCCCACCTAACACTTATTTAAACCATTTTGACTTATTTTCCCCTGATTTTTCTCTTTAAAAACGCTCTCTATACTTTAATTCACATTTCCATCCCTAAATTCAACCAAATTTCAAAGAGAAAAAATGTGAATTGAAGTTAGGAGAGTGTTTTTAAAGAGAAAAATTGTGGAAAAAAATCAGTCAAAAGGGTTAAAATAAGTGTTAGGTGGGGCCCATATACGAAAAATCCACCGAATTTTTGAAATGGGTGGTTACTTTGAAAATGGTTACAGTTTTAGGTGGTAATTTAAAAAATTTCCTTTTTTTTTTTAATTCTTTCATTAAACTTATACTTCATCTTTCTTACAAACTTCATCCCTCCCCTTTAATTCAACCTTTTCCTATTTTCTCTTTAATTTTAGCCCTTCCACCTTCTATTTAAACCTCCTTTTCGATTAAAGTTCAAAAATTTTAATTTCTTTAATCATGTTTCCGATTACATATCATACCCTGTAATGACTTATTGATATTTCCTCACTTATCTCTCAATACAATTTTTTCGATTACATATTAATAATTATACCCTATAATGACTTACTGATATTTCCTCACTTATCTCTCAATATAATTTTATATGAATAACATGTGCATTGCCCAGGCCAGAAGGCTAGTTTATATTAGTAATTGTTAGAATCACCTCAATAATAAGGAAACTGCTTGGACGATAAATAATTTTGTTCATTATGATAAGCTTGCTACTCCGTAGTATTTTTGTTTCAGGTTTGATAAATTTCGTTTAAGAAAAATAAATTCTAATAAGGATTATCCAATTTAAATACAACACGGTATAATTAATTCAAATAAATTTAACTAAAATACAGATAGATTATAAAAATAGGAAAATAGCTCAAGTAGTTTGATCTTTCCTCGCGATTCTAGAAGATCTAAAACACACCCAATTTATCAACTAAAAAGATGAATTGATGTTTTGAACAAAAATGACACTCGTACGCTAAGTAAATCGGAGTAAGTAGAGTACTCCATAAGGACTAATGGCTGACAAGTTACAATCTTGAAACTAAAGAATGGATTTGTCGGTTCACACTCGCTCATCTTCTATAGATTTTCTAAAATGATCTGAAATAGTACTGTACTCGTAGTGTTAATTAAAGCTGATTTCATTAACTAAATAAGTACAGTATTACATTGTAAAACAAGTACACATAATCTTCATGTTCTTTTCATTTTTTTTATGTTGATTTTACAACTCTTGTATACCGCAGGTTTATATTAAATTTTATCATAAGACGGTCAAGCTAATTTTAATATGATAACTTTAATCTCTTTCTGGTATCTTTAAAATTTAACGAGTTTTGCATTGTTAAGTGTAATACATAGTACTATGTATCCAATTCCTAAAAAAAAAATTGTAATTTCTAATGAAACATGTTATAAAAATTGTAATTTCTAATGAAACATGATTAATTTAATACAAAATACATTATAAATGTTTAGAGAGCCACATTATAAATGTTTTGTTACAAAGGAAAATAATAATTATAAATATTGTAATTTGTCTTAGTCAAAAGTGTCTTACTAATAATTGTAGCGCTCTAATTAGTGTTTAAAGTGATAATGTGTGTCAGGAGTACTTCTAAAGCAATGCTTAGGAGAATAAAGAGAAGATCTAGACAAGATTATGTGACAAATTTATAAAAAATCATTTAGATGATTCATTGATTAGAGTATTTGCCCATAAATTTATAAAATATGTTATACGGAGTACATTGATTCACCTAAAAATAAAATAAAATCACAACCTAATTATAGATAGGAAATATAATTGGCTGTCCAAAAGTATCACTGTTTTGGGTTTTGAAAGTCAGACTTCCAGTTATAGATGAGATTTTATTTTCATTTTTAGAAAAGCTCTTCAACGGCTGTACTTGATATGAACATTCACTCATTGCACATTACAACTAATGATTAGTTTCATGCTCCTAAAGGAATTCTTTTACGGATTTTTTTTTTTTTTTTTTTTTTTTTTTTTTTTTTTTTTTTTTTTTAATGAAATACATCTTTGTTCTATAATCATGTAATTTATCAACTATGGAGTGGAGTAGTACAGTATATTTTTTTTTAAACCAAAGTACTCCGTATAAAATTACTTTAACAAATATAATTAGAATCTTTTTAGAATTTACTACTAGTAGATTAGTTAAATATAGGCAATAAATTTAACAAACTTTTTTTAGGGTTTACTATTCCTTGTAATTTACTTTTAAACACGGTTCACTTCACGCTAAATTAAAAATATATTCATTTTACTAAACTAAACAAAAATTAATTATAAGCTGAAATTATTTTTACTGATTCCTTATTATATTTCTTTTTTACAGTTAGTGAACATAAATTATTTTTACAATTTTTTTAATTTTTTTTATGAGGAAAACAATTTTACTTATTAAAACCACAACAAATAGAGCCTTCAAAATAATTAATTTTTGTCCAGTTTAAATAACAGTCTTAGTTAGAATAATTAATTTACCACATAAAAATTTAGGGAATGTAATTAAAAAATTTATACACTCCGTATTAACAAGGATTTTTCTCAGAGCCTAAAAGAATTAAATACAAGTAACCAAGGACCTGTTTTAATACGTTATTTTCAGTTCAGCTCTAATTTTATTCAACATATTTTTAACATGATATGAATCTTTCTAATTTTGTACTCAATATTGATCTAATCTATAGGGTAATTGTCAAATGTTCGGTGTTGGAACATATACAGAAACGACAAGACACGTATTTGGAGAGTGTGGTCCTTCCAAAGGAGTTGTAAAAAGAGCAAACAAATATTGCAACGAATCAAGTGTGGGAAAAAAAGTTAACACAAACATAGGACTTGATACAATAATAACATGCTAGTACTAGCTTTTTTAATTTTAGCTTTATTTTTATCTTTAAAATTTCTCTTTCATTTCCAAGAAAGGATGGCCTAAGCCATGTCTCGTTAAAACCAACGAATCTATTAGAGCATTCTCATCAATAAGGAGAATTTTACTCATGAGCAAAATTGCAATATTTGCTTCCCCACCAATGAGCAAATCAAAATATGCTCATGAGCATAATGAAATTTGCTCATCCTATGAGCAAAAATGAAAGTGAATAGTGAAATCGTGGGGCCCAGCAATAGTACTAACCGACTTTTTTTTTTTGCTTTTGACACCCTCAAAACGACGAGTTTCGGGGTTTGGTCTGAAGAAATGACCCCCAAAACGACGCGTTTTGATGGCAGCCAAGCAAAAAAAAAATTAATTGCAGCTGATGACAGGGGTGCGTCAGTCCAGCGAATGGGAAGCTGACACGCGTCCCTGTCAGCTTGTTCCTCCAATCAAAAAATTCAACCGTTTAGCAACGGTAATTAAATTAAAACGGTAATTTGGCCGTTTTATAATTATTAAAAAACAAAAATTCACCAACAATTATATTTTTTTTAGCTCTACAAATAAAGATCCATTTTGACATATTTTGGTATAATTTCAAAAATCACAAAAACACTAAATATTACACTTAATCCCATTTCTAGTGAGATTTATGTTATAATTTCTAATATAAAGTTGAGCAAGGTTAATTTTTTTTTTTGGTTTATTATTTATTTTTTATTACTGTTTTTAGTACTTTAATATTTTTTTCAAAACGTTATTAATGATATTTTAAGTAGCAATATTTTTTTTAAGTTTAAAAAATCCAAAAAACTCTTTATTATTTTTACTCCCAAGTTTAGTTAGATTAAATTTTCATTTTCTAATATTACTCTTTATTTTTTAGTATAACTACTTTTTTTCTCAACAAAAAAAAAAAATTATTTAATTACTTTTCGTAGCACTCAGAAATTATTTAAAACGTTATTAACGTTATTTTATTTTAATTTAGGTGTGCCTCTTAAGTATATATTGTTGTTTTTAATTAATTATACAATATAATGGATCCAAACAACCCTAATTACAATCAACTTGCTCAACATTTTTCTGATTTAGGTGATGATTTCATTAGTAGTCCAAATTTTCAATTATTCCTAGAAAGATTAGGCAACCCTTCTTCTCAAAATTCCGTTCATCAACCAACACCTCCACAAATTCCTAACAATGAAAACACTTTTTTTTAGCAACAAACTCCTCCCGTTACCGAAGGGAGCAACTCTGAGTACGATGTCAGCCAAGAAGAAGTTGTTCCGGAGACACCACAGTACCCTCCACCACCTCCAAGGATTCCGGCCAATCAACCACTTGCCAAATCGAGTCGCATTTGGTCGGTTTCTGAGGATGAAGCTCTAATTGGGTTCTACCTAGAACTAAGTGATGATGCGCTTCGTGGTACGAGCCAAAAGGCATCCGAACTATGGCGAAAAGTTCATGCAGCTTACTGTAAACTACAAGCTGAGAAACCGCATATTCTCCCGCCAAGACCTATGAAGAGTTTGGAGACACATTGGAGAAGAATGGCAGCTGATTTGCTACAGTGGACTAATTGCTATGACGAGGCGGGCAAACTCCCTGAAAGCGGAAGTGGTTACAACGAAGCCGATCGAATTAAACACGCCTCCAAGTTGTTTTATATCTCCTCTAATCCACAACATAATTTCGCATTTCCACATGGAGTGGAAATGGTTAATAAAGATCCGAAGTGGAGGACTAAACTAAGATAGGGTCTGTCAAAAGAGGAAAGAAAGGGTTGCGGTGCCGATGATGAGGAAGATAGCAGTGGAAGTGGGAAAAGGTCTAGGGGGAGAGTGAGAATGAAATCCGTACTGATGGATTTATGTCCGGAGGATTACCACGACCAGACGGTGTCAAAAAAACGAAGGCTAAGCATAAGGGCAAAGCAGTTGCTTCCGGAAGTGCAATATTGAGCATTAGTGGGCAGATAAAGGCGTGTACTGAGGTTAGAGAAAGGGAGGCGAATTTACGACAACAACGGTTGGAACTTGATCGAGAAAAGGAGAAGAGGAAACAAAAACAAGTTGAATTAGCAGAGAAGAAGATGAATTTTGATATGCTTCAATCACTTTTAGCAAGGACAACACCACTCACTCCAGCTGAAGAGGCCCACAAGGACGAGTTACTTCAATTAGTCTACGGTAGAAATTGACTGTATTTCCTTAATTAGTTTAATTTTTATGAGTTGTATTCATGTCCCTTGTCTTATTAGACATTGAGTTATAATATGTCTTTCATGTCAGTTGTATAATTGTATTTTGAATAATCAAGATTCTTTTCTGTCTTAAGTGTCATTGAATTGTCAATCATGTTTCATCACTCATTGAATTGTCAATCATGTTTCATCAGTCATGGAATTGTCATTCATATTTTAGACTTGTCATTGAGCTTTCATGCTTATAAATGATAGTGATACCATATGAAGCAAATATAATCCAACTCCTCAAAAAATATTCCAAACACCCAAGTAACCAGCAAACACAATGTTTTCCATTAGCTCAACCTCCAGCTCGTCTGATTCTGATCAATACGTTGAATTTGATCATTTAGTTGACGAATTTGTCACAACCCATCTACCAACTTTGTTGTATAACAACCAAACACAACCCCAACCTGTATCCGATGTTGAATGTGTTCTAGAGCGTAGAGGGGATACGGATAGAAGAGATAGGGAAAAGGGGCATGTTCAATTATTTAATGATTACTTTGCAAGTAATCCAGTTTATAGCGACAAACAATTCCGGCGTAGATTTCGAATGCAACGACCTTTGTTTTGTAGGATTATGAACAAGGTGGTCGAGGGGGATCAATTCTTCCAGCAGCGTAGGAATGCAGCTGGAAGGATTAGTTTATCACCGTTGCAGAAATGCACCGCTGCGATTAGAATGTTGGCGTACGGTACCTGTCCAGATGCGATGGATGAGTATCTGCGCATTGGCAAAACTACCTCCAGATTGGCTTTGCAACATTTTTGTCATGGGGTTATTACACATTTTGAAGCTGAATATCTCAGAAGTCCCACCGACGAAGATTTAAGGAGAATCTTGCATCAAAATGAAATGCGAGGTTTTCCCGGTATGATAGGTAGCATTGACTGCATGCATTGAGAGTGGAAGAATTGTCATATGGCTTGGAAAGCGCAATACGCAGGCCGTAATAAAAATGCAACCCTCATTCTAGAGGCCGTTGCAGATCAAGATTTATGGATTTGGCATGCATTCTTTGGGATCCCGAGATCTTGTAATGATCTTAATGTCCTTTACCGATATCCGGTCTTTGATGATGTTCTTCATGGTCGGGCACCTCCAATTCATTTCACCGTGAACGACCATGAGTACAACTTGGGCTATTACTTAGCAGATGGCATTTACCCAAAATGGGCTACTTTTATTCAAGGTATAACACTTCCACAACTTCAAAAGGATAAATTATTTGCTAATAAACAAGCTGCAGCTCGGAAGGACGTTGAACGGGCTTTTGGGGTTTTACAGGCTAGGTTTGCCGTTCTACGACAACCCTCCCTTGCGTTTAACGAAGACATATTGTGTGACATAATGAAAACTTGTATCATTATGCACAACATGATTGTCGAAGATGAACGACACAACTATGCTCTGGCCGAAGTTTTAAGAAGGTACTATGAACAAGATCGCCCGCAAATTACAAGACCCACTACAAGTGCTATAGTTAACAACAACGAGCCTTTTGAATTCAATGTTGGCCGACCGCCAAACGTTGATTTTGACACGTACGTCCACAGAAGAATGTCACTACGTGATAGAGACACTCATGTTCAATCAAAAGCGGATTTAGTGGAACACATTTGGCAAAAATATGGTTCTATTAATGAGTAAAAATAATCGTAAGATTACAATTTAATAGAGTATTAATCGTACGTTTAAAATCTAGGTTCGTTATTGGTTTGTAGTATTAAATGTATTCGTACGCTAATTAAATTTTATGTTGTATTACATTTATAATTAATTAGCGATTAAATTTCAATATTATGAATGAAAATTTAATAATTGTATTAAATTAAATAAAAGTATAATTGTAATTAGTACCCATAAATATTCATTTAACCAAAACATAATAAATATTAATAGGGTGATGTGTAAGAGAGAGAGATATTGGTGGAGTATGTGAAAAAGTAGGAGAGAGATTGATGAGCATTTTTTTGTTCACTAGTGGGATAAATTTTGTTCACTAAAAATGCTCATGAGCAAATTTAGTTGGAAAGAGAGAGAAAGTGGGTAGAGAGAGAATGAGGAGAATTTTTTTTGCTCACTAGTGGAGATGCTCTTACCTATCAAACATCAAAATCCTCCTAATATGTAAAGCTTTGTTATTATATAGATTTGCATATATTATATCCTTAATAACTCCATATTTTCTAGGAAAGTGTATAAAGACTTCATCAAAATTTATTTGACATAAATAAATCACCATTAGTTGAAGTCTAGAGGGTAGATGAGATTTAAACTTATGATCTTTATATCTCGTTGAAACTAAAATATTTTGACATTTTATCCAATTCGCTATAATTTTTTGTATGATATAGTTTTATATACTCCCTCCGTTATATATTATTCGCAAATTGCAACAAAGGGGAATTATTTATAAGACATAAAATATTCCTTTATTACGAGTAATATGTAACGGAGGGTGTATAATAAATATAGTCTTGTGAATTTTAATTAAAATTGTCTTATAAATAATTTATTAATATTTAATTATTAAACTGTAGAATATTACTCCGGATTAATCAAAAGTATTGCATTAAAGATCATCTCAATCACAAACTAGAGCTGATGGTTAAAGCCGAAAGTGGATTTATACCTAAAAGTTATATATACGCGTGCCTAGTGCTTGGATATTCTTGTTGTTTACAGAAGATGTTATCAGCTTTAAACCTTTTGTATTCGCTTTGAACTTTGGTTGTATCATCCAACTCTTTTCAATTCCAACAAGTGTTAAATCAGTTAATACTGTAGTAAATTCGTTTTTATTAAAATACGAGTACATGTGAGATGAATCATAAAAGGAGGATGCAGAATTATTTATGTTACTCCGGTATCTTTTACCTCTCTCATGCAAATTGTCTAAACTCCAAAAGTTACATCTCGGTAAATGTATCGGTCAAACTTATATAATTAAAAAAAAAAAAAAAACTGAAGAAGTAAAATTATATACTAAAAAATATATACTACCAGAGTACAAGTACTCCATATTTGAACTAATTATTCTAAATTAATTTATTTAAAAGTGTTTAAAGGGAAAAAAAAGTGAATAATACTCCTTAGCTTTGTTCAGACTAGGTAAATTAATTAATACTAAACATTACGGAGTAGGGAATATAGTTATTTTACTTAACCGAGCACACTGATATATAGAACTTATCTAAACTTGTTTAATTGAATAATGAACTTATGTATCAATTACATTAAGTAACTTGTTTAATTGAAAAATGAACTTATGTATCAATTAAATTAGGTAGTCGAATTATTATTTTTACTTGTATTAAGGTAAAAATATTTTGTGCCCTAATTTAAGGTACAATGTGAGTTTCCTAATTTAAAAATTTTTATGTTTTAGGTGTAACAAGCTATTAATACTACCTCCGTTTCATATAATTGACAATTATTAGACATATTCTATTCAAATTTTGTGTGAAATCGTTGCAAATTAAATACTTCGTTCTTTTAATATAGCATCACTTGCCTTTTAGGGAAATTTACAAAATATTGCATCAATTCCATTTTAGGATAAAAAATATCTATATTCACACTGCAAATACCCAACATACCCTTACTTTTTCACATTTACTTTTTATTTTATCTTACATTACATGGTCAATTTTGTATTTTTACGTTTCTCTCTCTTACTTTTTTCCACTACCAAATTTTGCCTCCAAAACCTCTATGATGCAATAAAAAAAAACGGAGGAAGTAATATGAATCGAAAATAGTAAATTAAATGAGTAGTTTATGGAATTCTACACGTACATGCATATATTGTAGCTTTGTAGTTGTAGAGTATAGGTTTATGATGTTCAGGTTGAACTTGGTCTTTAATATGGAGTTCTTAATACAGACAAGGAAAACCTACGAGAAGCTAGCTACCTGCTTACCAAATACTCCCTACACGCTGAGTTTTATCTGATGGTTCGTTACATGTAGTGTCCCACACCTTCCTCAAATTCGACCTATGCAACAAGTTTTTCGGCCTATGCAATTCTCGGAATTATTAAAATTGCGAGTAGTTTGAACCCAAACAAGTCTTATAAAGAGACCATTATGCTGTTTATGTAACTAGTTTTTCGGCCCATGCAATTATATAATGATTTAATTTCCATAATAATTTAATTCGGAAAAACACTACAAAAGAAAACTACTCTGTATTACGCCATTTAATTATGGCAAATTTTTATGTTATATCCTTAGTAAGTTTTTCGGCACATGCAATTATATATGATTTAATTTCCATAGTAATTTAATTCGAAAAAACACTACTCTTACAAAAGAAAACTACTCCGTATTGTTCTCAAAAAAAAAAAAAAAAAAAAAAAAAACTACTCCGTATTAAGCCATTTAATTATGACAAATTTTTATGTTATATCTTTAGTAAGTACAAAAGTACATGAAAAATTAGTAAGATTAGTAATGTATACCATAATATAACTAACCAAATAAGGTCAGCTTTTAGTTTTCAAGTATAAAGTTCAGTACATATAAATAGCAATCTCAGTAGTAGAGTAGTACAAAGTTATATGAAGAAAAAAAAAAATTTAGTTTTTTTTTTTTTACAATTTTTAAGTATAAAGTTCAGTATATATAAATAGTAATCTGAGTACATATATTTATATGAAAAAAAAGAACCTAAGGTCAGACCCAAGCACTCTGACTAGCTGTTTTATTTTGGAATATTCAAAAGTCAATAAATATTTTATTTAATTACTCCGTAAAAAACATTTGGAAAAAAAGAAAATAAAAATGGACAGGGGTATTTTCTAGAAGAAATCGATGCAAAGAAAAGGAAATTTTATTAATTTTTTTTTTTAAAAAAATAATAATAAAAAGAAATCCAGAAAAAGAATGCTTCCATTTTCTGTGATCAGGGTTACAATTATATCCTCTGCCTTTTTTCAACACCAAAAATAGAAATTTCCAAAAGGATGAAAATAACCACACTGATCTCCTCGATTACATACCACTAGATCCAACAACAGCTTATACAGGATCCAATTCTATAGGATGTTCTTGTACCCTTCCTCCCTCCCCAACTATTTACACACCTTAACTAATTTCTTTTTTCGACACGTACACAGGTACCAAGATGAACGACCCAATTGAACCTAATCGACTAATAGATTTTTTTTCATTCATCTATATAAAACAAATTACACTCTAGAAATCAATCATAAAAGAGTATAAGTAAGATCTAAAACTCCATAATAAGGTCTCATATAAAATTTTTTAAAAAATGATATAATAAGTACTAGTAGAGTTATCTTGAAGTTTAGGCTATAAATAATTTTTTTATTGACAGAATATATAAAAAAGAATTTAAATAAGAGGAGTAATGTTATGTTGTGTGACACATTCTTCCATAATATATTTAGTTCTGCTCCTAAACTGTCTAATCACACTTGACATGAATAATTACGACAAGAGGTTCACTTTTTATTTTCTCGATTTTCTTCCTCCTTTTGGACGTTTCCCTTTGACTTGACCCTTTCCCTATATTATTTTTTTATTACACCCCCAAATTAATATACTCAACTCGTAATTCTGTTACGAGTATAAAACAAATGTTTAAATTATTTTGATAAATCTGTCTATTTGATTAATTACTTTAGCTAAAATGTAGGAAGTGTTACATTTTTAACATTTATTTTAATACATTTAACTCGTAATTCTATTTAAATTGTTTTGATAAATTTGTGTGTTTAATACTACAGCTAAAATGTGGGTAGTTTGAAATAAAGAAAATAATAACCTGTGTATGTAAGTAATAAAAAAAAAAAAAAGAAAGAAAAGCTGACCTGGAAAAGGATGGCAAGAGAAGGAGCAACAGCAAGGCGAGCATGAGAAGAAGAAACATCAAGAGCAAGTTGAATAGCAAGAGATTCAAGAAAAGGTTCAGGCCAAACACAGCCATTATTATTATTATGATGAGTAGAAGTTGATGCTTCTTCAACTGATTGCGGCACTACTAACTCTGGTGGTGGTGAAGTTGTTGGTGGTCTCCTTCGCCTTCGTCGTCGGCTTCCGCTTTCGTTACCATTTCCATTTCCATCACCATTATTATTACCATTTCTTCGCCTTTGTCTTGATGACGATGACTCTCCTACATCAGATGGAGGTGCTGAAGAAGACATTCTTTTTTCTTTTTTCTTTTTAAAAAAAAAAAAAGAAAAAAAAGAAATAGAGAGCAAGAAGAATGAGAAGAGGGTTGGTTGTATATTGTATGAAAAGGGGCCCAAAAAGGAGGGAGAGAGATGAGGGTGTATATATAGTGGGAGAAGTAGTAAATTGTAGAATGTACTTTATATTATTATATATAAATGAAGGGTTTGTAAATCTGGTACATAAAAAGGACAGGGTGTTTTTTTTTATTATTATATTTTATTTTGTTTGTAAAGAAAATTAAAAAAGAGGAGCATGTAAAAAGGTTCTTTTTTGGTTTGTTGTACAGAGAGACGAAGGGGATGTTGTGGTGATGGTGTGGTTGTGTATTTACCGATGTTATCACGTGTTACTCGCCACGTTTCTGTTTTTTTTTTTTTTTTTTTAACAACTGTAATATACTCCAATTAAGTTTAGAGAAATTTGAAAGAGAATTGCAAACATACAATTTAAAGAAAATAGAAATTCATAATTAAATTTGAGCTTGGCTTGCTACCATTCGTTCTATCTGCCTATTCCCTCAGATATATGTTTAGCGGAATGGTATAACACGTGATTTCTTCCGAACATAAATGAACGAGCTCTTGGCTTTGAGCTATTCCATACTTAAAAAGATTCTCGTTTGAGATTCCTTTTCAGATCAAAAATCCAACTAATTTATGGTTAAATATACTTTTAAAAAAAATGTTGCTAGATCAGTCAAAGTGCCTATTTTTATATGGCTGACCATACACAAGCCTTGTTAATATTTATATAATCTTATCAATTTCTTTTTCTTTTTTGTAAATAAAAAAAAAAATTTAAAGAAAAAACTCTTGAAATTAGGTGAAAAGAATAGTGTCCGTAGAAAGGTTTATATAATGCCTTAATTTTTTTTCGAAAAAGCTCTAAAGTTTCAGCACGTCGGATAATCAAAAGCAATGAAGTCCTCAAGGACTTAAGGTTAGTTTTTTCTCCTTACCTTAATTTATTTTTTAATCAAGTATTGCTGGCAACTGATTTCTTTCTTATCGGTTAGTTTCGAGTTCTTCATTCTTTTTTAATATTGTCTACAAAATTTATCTGAATTTACATTTGGTTAATCATTATACCATTTTCTGGAATTTATTTGGAATCCTAAATGAGTTTTAAGGGTTTAGGGTTGATCTGCTGGTAGTAATCTTGCTTATAATTTTGTATTTGGTAGAGCTTTGCTGATAGTAATCATGTTTTGTGTTACTAATTTAAATAAATGTTTATATTCTCTATTATGGATTAAGTGGGGGCTTTAATTGTGTTATAATTACTGCTTAATATGGTTGCTGCCAAGAGTTTCCAACGGCTGTTAACAACGTGAAAAGATATAGTCACTTGTGATCTTGTTAGATTCGTTTTAACAGGTATATCATATGACTTTTCGGTTTCAAATTTGACTTGATGAAAGAAATTGATTAGGGTTTACTTCTTTTGCAAGATGTTAACGCCTAAAGAAGGCATTGCTACAAGAATGTACACTTCAGATGCAGCAGCTATAGATTCATATGATGCTTGATCTCAAGTTGTACTTCGTATGTGAACTTATGATATCATACCCTATAGTAGAATTTGACGGAATCTTGATGATAGTAGGTTTATGGCTTCTCCTGAAATGGTAAAGAACGCTCTGAGGAATTTGAATGTTCGGGTTAATATCTTATCATGTCTGTCCAAGGGCAGGCTAGTTAGGTGATTACATTTATAGTGTTGGAGACTTATCACTGATCACAGAACGGTCAAGTCTCTTGCCAATATAAGGCACTTCAAGATCATGTGAGCAATTTGAAGGAAAAGGAAATGATAAAGGTTGAGTTATATTGCATAATTGTTGAGATCGAATGCTAGGATGCAGAAAGTGGATGGGAGACTTCTTAGACACTTGCTTATATAGTTATATAGTGGCTTACAGTATAATGGCTGACATACAGTATAAGATTAGTGAGCTACTCCTGATTCTATATGGTTTTGGGTTGGAGCTTTACATGCCTTGTATGTGGGTATTTCTTCTCTGTAGTGGGCCTTAACCCAGGGCCCAATAGATAATTAGGGCAAGGTGTCCTTGAACTACTTCAAGAGAAGATGAATATTTTACAAGCTTTGTCCACCTTTGATATTTAAGGTAAGTTATTTTGATCTTTTATTATTTATCTATGTATTTTTGTGGATATTTTTAGTAACACTTGAAAGAGTTTGCTCTCTAACTACTACCTCTGTTTCACATTACGTGCAACATTTACTAAAAACGACTGCTACACATTATGGGCATCAAATGCTTGCTTTCCTTTTCAAGTTGTCATTTCTTCCTATCTCTCTTCTTAGCATATGCAACCTTATCTTTCTCTCTCCATTGAACACTCACTAAATACGTTACTTTGCAGTCCGTGCAAAGATTGCAAACTCATTTGTTGCACATAATCTGAAAGAGAGTTACAATAGAATTTGGATGAAGGATCTTGTTTCTAAAAAGACCATTACCTATTACTTACTGTAAATGAAAAGAAGAATTAGCTCTCTTAAACTCCTGATAGTCCTGAATAACAATTAAAGTACTTCTAGCATTAAAAGTCCCAAGAAACTCTCTCAAACAATAAACATAATGAAAGCAGTTCTGAAGTACTCCTCACAAACAATCACGTACCAGTTTTATTCCCTGGAAGTGTAGTTATGGTAACCAAAATTATGTTGTTTGTAAAGTGCACACTCTAGCCCTATTTTCAAGCTCAAGATAACTAACCGTGTTATAATTTGTTCATAACATTGAAAATTAGCTGTTTACAAATCTGCTCATATATCTTTTATGTTAGCATTAACAAAATTACTGGGATTTCCTAGCTATCTATTGTAGCCTTGTAAGTAATTTTCTTTGCTTCTTAACCGTAAAAGAACATGTTCTTCTGAAATTAGTACCTCTAGGTGTAAACACGATTTAGTTGAATGGTGAAGTGAATTATACACATGCTTCACTGAAGAATTCATATTACGTGGAAATTATTAGGAGATTCAAGGAGAGAAGAAAAATGTTGTAGCGATTGGCCTATACGCTATGTTGGTGTGGTGAACATTTTAGTCAAGTGTAGGATCTCTGGAAGGGGTTATGGAACAAAGTTAGAGCTTATTTTTTTGTCCTATTTTTGGTTTAATGTACTCAATCTGCATTTGTGGCTTGCCTTGGTGATGCAAAGTGTAACCGGCTTGTGCCTTAATTTTTTTGTGTAATAAGAGAACTTATTTTACTCAGTGCACAATTGGAAGTATAGATGAATCTGTGATAAACTGATAGTAGACAAATACTTATCTTATCGTTGATCCAATTGCATCTTGCATGCCTATCAAACAGGCTTGAATCCAATCGCATATTAAAACTATTGGTGGTTCTAGTTAAGGTGAAGACATGGACTCCAAATTCTATGTTAAATACTTCATGAATTTCTTGTGTAAGGTGAGGAATCATGATGCCCTGACTGGTTGTCCATTCAGTGATCACAACAAAGCTTACCTGACAGTCGTTTTTAGCGTCTGGGCTAAGGCGGTTTTGGATAAGGTAATTCCTGTACTCAGTATCATTTTGAATGCATTTCTTGTTAGTGTATTATACTTTTCATTCTCGTTGGATTTATTAGTCTTGTTTTGTTCATTGATCTTAGCTTGTACAGTTGCAAGACTTGTAACTTAATGATGCTTGCTCTATATCTTGTTTCTACCATTCATTCCAATTTCTTAGACCAAAGTCACAGCCCTATTTCTCCCACCCATTCAATCATTATGGAAATCGTCTTCCTTGGTCTCAAAGATGAATGTGTGATGATTCCATGAACAGATTAGGAGCTGAAGCCTGTTGTTTCAACTAGGATATTAAATCAGTTTTGCTTCTCACCTTAAATTATTAGATCACAACTTTTGAAATTGAATTTAACAACCATGTATGAGCCTTGTGATTTGAAGACTCGATAGGACTTTCATATGTCTTCTAGTGTTCTTATGATTTCATTTTGTTGAGGGCTTACTCTTGTGCTACTCTTAATAATGTCTGTCAGTTGAGTTTGATTTTTAAGTAAAATTGCTCTGGTGTATGACCCCCCTGCATCATGCAATCGGATACAGTTTGAGAGTCCCTGTGAGGTTGTGACTATAATAAGCGCGAAATAAAACCAACGCAGATAATCTCAAATTTAGAGCTGCCGTAGGTGACCCTGAGTTTACTATGGACTAAGTCGTCGGTTAAATATGTGAATTGGCAAATGTGGATGAATAGCATGGCCACTCTTCACACCAGGCCACTTGAATTACATCTTGATTGTATAGAAATATAAAGGCTGTTCATGGCACTTAAACTCACCAGAATGTTATCAAAGTTACAGTACATTTTATGAAATTAACCTTGGAAATGTAGTTTTAACATCAGGACAAAATTGGTCTTACCTTTATTCATTCTGCAGCCCTGAAGAGCTGAAATATACCTTACCATCTTATCCTGTGCAACCCTTTTTTTTCCCATCTTTTTTATCATGATAAGTAAGAAAAAAGTGCCTTTTGGCCTCCTTTTTTCCTTTAGATTCCAAATTTCACCCCTTTGAAAAAAAAAGTTTATAAATTGTTTGTCCATTTCCTAGTTATTTGGGCTCAAAATCATTTGCTCATACTCAATAATGTCTGATTGAACATATACTTTTTTAAAACTCTTTCTTTTGTTGTGTGTAAGATTAGACTAAAAAGATAACCTCGGACAGGAGCTTAGGAATAGAGAGATGAAAGTTTAAATTTTTCGAGTTTGTTACGTGTGTAGTATACGAATATATGAATTGGGATTATGATTGACAATATACATTGGTTAAACAGAAATTTTTTTGGGTATGGCCCAAATTTTCTAAGCCTGTTATTTTGATGGAGGGATAGGTTTATGTTCTAAAAGCTTTCGGATACATTTAGCACAATTGATATTGCTCCGCACTTCTCTAGATTATTCTAATAGCTAACTTATCATACAAGGAAGTGCTAAAATATAGTTCATAAATTTTCTAGAACATGGTGGATACAAGCCCCATCCGGCCATCCACACCTATAAATATAGGTTATGGGCACTCAATTATTTAACAAACACACATAAGAAGCCATATCATGCAGTCATGCAAACTAGCTTTCTTACCTACTAAATCTCCTTATACTATACTTATTTTGTAAGGGTTATTGTACTCTCCTATTTTTCATATAGTGGATTTATTTTCGACACTCGTCGTTCGTGGGTTTTTGATAATTTTTTCCACGTTAAATATTACGTGTCCATTTTCACTACTTATCTTGCCTTTATCTTTCTTTTAATTATTTTATCAATTTCTACGTCTTTAATTTGCTTCCGTTGTACACTCACCGACTCTAAAAAAATTGAGAGATTAGAGGGAGTGTTAAAGTTTAAACCACGTTAATGACGGTTAAATTAAAGCATAATTATCAAATATTACCCTGAATATCAAACAATCTTTTTTTTTCCAAATAAATTAGATAGATATCAATCATCATTAAAAAGTACGAGTAGAATAATTATGTTATCTATGGCTACAAATGAAAAAAGATACGGGTTACCTACATATTTTGATGTGCGTACTACGGTCTTATTGTTTGTAATTTCAATTGGTTCAAATAAATGTAATATTTCAATACTGTAACTAATAGTATTTTCATATATGTTATTGTAACAATTTTTAAATTTTAATGTTTTGAAACTGTATAACCAGATGGATTTAACAATACACACCTATATTATTTTACACAAATATTACGAAAATACATTTTCTTACAATATTATGTGAATTAATTATCAAAGTCGGCATTTTGTAGGGATTTTGCATGTATTTAACAACAAAAGAAATATTAATTGGTAAATTAAGTGTTGGATAAATTATTTATTTATGGGAAATTCTCACCAGTAACACCCAACTTCTATTTTTTCTCAATGGTAGAATGCAAAATTTTGGATTATCATTGGTAACCACCAATTACTAATACTAATTTACTTGTAACATTAATTAAACTTTTACCTAATTATTGACTAACTATGGTTTACTAATCTATCCTTCTAAAAAATCACTTCCCTCCAAAGTTATATGCTGCTTTCCCTCCTCAATCAGTTACCTGTTTATATGAACCATAAACCCCCAATTATATTCATACTCCCGGTTCTTCTCCTTCTCAATTCCTCTTTTTTTTTTTTTTTTTTTTTTTTTTAAAGATCTTCTCAATTTCTCTTAATACAAAGTAAGATAGCATAGGGAATGAACTATTGGGTTCAATTTTTCTGGGGTTCGATTAATTCAGGTGCAGTTGACCCAATCATCACTTGTTTTTCCAATTTTTGATCTGATTTTGAGTTAAATTCGGTGGGCTTCGATCTAATTCGGGGAAGAACTACTGGTTTTATGATTAATATAGTTTTTGTGAGAATTTGATCATCTGAACAAATTCAATTGGCTAAGAGAAATCAGAATTTTCGTTAGGTGTAGGCACAACATTTAACTCTTCTTGAGTAAATTACAACTCTAAATCCCTTTCTATACAAAGCAAATTTGCCATATGATTGGTAAATTGATTAATGGTAGCCTGCATCTTCCTGACCTTGTTAATATGGGCAATTAAGTCATTTTGCTTCCAATTTCCCACTTAACATGGTAACCATGGTCAAGGATTTAGGTAAAAGTTTCATTAATGTTACAAGTAAATTAGTATTAGTAATTGGTGATTACCAATGATAATCCAAAAATTTGCATTCTACCATTGAGAAAAAACAGAAGTTGGGTGTTACCGGTGAGAATTTCCCTTTATTTATTAATTAATTAATTAATTTATTATATGGATCAATAATGTATTAATGTATGTGCAAGTGTGTAACTAATGATGAATCAAAGTATGTGATGAATTGCTTTATTGGACAAGAGTAGTACAAGAAAATAACACATGGAAGTTCCAGATAAACTGATACCAAGCATTGTCCATGTTCTATACTTCAATTGTCCTACACCATGTTACATGCAATCATATACTTATGAGTTACGACTATACTTTTGGGCGTTTATGATTTTAACTTACAGTATTTAAATAGTCAATTCTAATCCAATTGTACTTTAAGATTACATAAATTGATTTTGACATGACCTAAAAAGTGATTGAAGTGACAATGTTATAGTCATTGAGATAATGTTTGGTTTACACAGTAAGTAGAATTGTAGAGACTAGAAATTCACATTAATTTGGAATCTTTGGGAATTAAATTACTTACTTTAAATTCATATATATAATATATAATGGAGGGGGAGGTTTTCGTGATAATTTTTCTTATGTGAGAACACTTTTTATGCTTTAAATTTTTACTCGTATGTTTTAAATTTTAAATCTAATATTCTAATTTTTTTCCCATGTGTTCTAAATTAAATCAGATGCTCTAAATTAGTACTCACATTGTTCTAAACCATAAATTAGTTAAGTTAGATGTTATAAATTTCGAATGAATTATTCCGAAATTTTAACTTATATGTTCTAAATTTTAAAACGTGCGTGTGTTCTATGATTTTTAGTTATATGTTTTAAATTTGAAAGCATATGTTCCAATTTTTACTCACATGCTCTGTATTTTTACTTATATATTCAATATTTTTACTCCCATTTTCTATATTTTATACCAAGTGTTCTAAATTTTTTATTCACATGTTCTAAATTTTAAATCAGATGCTCTAAATTTTAATCATGTGTTTAAAATTTCATAAAGCAAATTTTTTAAATTTTTACTCACATGTTCTAATTCTTGAATAAGATGTTCTAATTTATTGTTGACACACATGTTCAAAATTATTAGTCATATGTTCTAAATTTAGATTTGAGTAGCATGTTCTAAATTTTTACTCGTATGTTCTAAATTTTTACTCACGTGTTCTAAATTAGAGATCAGTTCTCATATAAGTATGAATTCTCTCTATACATATGTGAGAATTCACTTTTTTAAAAAATATATATATATTTGATAGAAAATTTATTTAAGGAAATTATTTGTATAATTTAATTACTATATAAATAGAAATGATATTTACCTTTTTTTTATATTCAAATTCAATTAACTAATTAATATGGAAAATAGATTAGCAAAATATAATCTTTGTAAAAATTTTAAAAAATACAATCTTCAAGGATACAATTGAGATATACAAAAGTTAATGACTAAAAACAAGATATTACAATCTATGATCACGAATAAGAATATACGTACATAATTTTTTATGTCAATAACCGTGCATGGCACGAGACCTAACCTAGTATATATATATAAAAGGAAGTTTTTTCCCGAGATTTAGATAGTCACATAAGACTTAATTTTTTCAGCGCGCCACATAGGACCTAATTTTTCAGCGCGTCACGTAGGATAATAAATTTTAGTGGTAGCCAATTAAATACGATATTATTAATTTATTTTGGAATTAAATAATTTAAATGACATGTAAGCAAAATTAGCGAATGAGATTTTTCAATTTAAATTAATTAAATATAAAATATTATCTTTTGATATCAGGAATTTTATCTAAATATATATAAATTTTAGCACATATATAGACATATAAAAATATTATTAAAAAATTCTATGTATGGGGCTTCATCTAGTATATATCCACCCCCCCTCCCTTTTTTTTAATTTCTTCCAAAAAAAAATTATTTTTTTTATATAATTGTGATTCACTTACTTAAAAAAATATTGACCCAATTATATAATTGTGATTCACTTCCCAAAATAAAATATTAACATATTTTTCATATCTTGATATTTTATTATATTAAATATTATTCTATATCTTTAACTTTTCTTTTTTTATTGTGTTTCACCTAGTACACCTTTGGGCTCATTCGGAGCTTAGTGCCTGTTCACATTTACTTCAGTTCAGTTCAGTTCAGCTCTAATCAGTTCAGTTTAGCTCCAATCAGTTCAGTTCAGTTCAGTTCAACTCAATTCAGTAAATGTGAACAGGCCCTTAGTTCTGGTTATAAATTAAGATTCAAACTTTTTTAATTTCGTTTAAAAATAAAGGGATTATTTTTTATAAAAACCGTGCGTTGCACGGGGCTTAATCTAGTTACATACTAAAACAATATAACATGATTTTTTTATAGATAGTATAGATATCATTAAGTGAATATTTAAAAGGAAAATTTGAAAAAATATCACCATATATTATTCACATTTTGTATAATACCATATCAAGTTTTTTTTTTTTTTTTTACCACCTAGTTTTTTAAAAACCTAAAAAAAACTCACCACTTTTGCCCATCTCCACTATATGACGTCACGGTAAATCCCACTACCAATTGTTAAACATGGTATTAGGGCATGTTCTCATTGACTGAGCTAAGTTGAACTGAACTTAACTCAGGGCTTGTTCACATTAACTCAGTTCAGTTCATCAGTTCAACTCCAATCAGTTCAATTTAGTTCAGTGCAGTTTAGTTCAGCTCTTAATTTCTCTCTCTCATAAAATATTCATTTCAGCTCAGTTCAGTTTAGCTCCAATCACTTCAGTTCAGTTCAATTAAGCTCCAATCAGTTCAGTTCAATTCAACTCAGTTCAGTAAATGTGAACAGACCCTTAACTTATTAGAGCTGAACTGAAATGAACTTATTAGAACTGAACTGAACTTACTAGAACTGAACTAAATATTTTATAAGAGAAGGAAATTAGGAGTTGAACTGAACTGAAATTATTAGAGTTGAGCTGAAGTGAACTGAATTGGATTTTTTGTAAATTACCACCCCAAAATGTACCATGTGTTGTAATAACCACACATTTTTTTTGAAATTAAAAATAACCACCCATATTTTACAAAACCAGTAGACTTTACCACCCGACTTATATTCCGGCTAGTTTTTCGAGCATAGACCCCACAATTTCATTCAACAAGCATCTTCTCTACCCAACTATATCATCTACTTTCCTTTGCAGTGAGTTCATTTCAGACTTCATAAACTTTGTGCCCAACAACAGTTGGCAATAACCTCCCTTTGCTACTATTACCATCCTCTTCATCAACCCATTGAAAGACATTGTATCCCCTACAATTTGTGCAACAATCATCAATGACACAATTAATTATCATGTATTAAGCTCACAAATATCATCAAATACCAAACATTGGATCAAATTCGAAAACCCCCAATTTAGTTATCAAGAACCCTAATTGTCAAAATAATATGAACTGCTCAACCTTCTCATTCACATATGAAGAATATATATATAGTTACAAATATATTCCTAACCCTAACATAATTAGAAATAAGATAGAATATTAACATAACTAGGAAACCCAAAGATATTATACAATATTTTCCAATTATTTTTTTAACATCCCCCCTCAAGATGGAGCATGTAGATCTCGAATGCCCATCTTGCCAAGTAAAAACTCAAATTGCGCCTTTCCTAAGGCTTTTGTAAAGATATCCGCCAATTGAATCTTCGTGGAAACATACGATGGCTTAATCACTCCTTTAATTGCATCCCTAATAAAGTGACAATCTACCTCAATGTGTTTTGTCCTCTCATGAAACACCGGATTGTTAGCAATATGAAGTGCCGATTGACTATCACAGTACATGTGCATACCTTGTTTATGTTCTACACCCAAGGATCGAAGTATTTGTTTCAAGTGTTTCAACTCACATTGCAATCCTGTCATTGACCTATACTCGGCCTCTGTGGAACTTGTAGACACTGTTGGTTGCTTTTTAGTCTTCCATGACACAGGAGATAACCCAAGCAATACAAACCAACCTGTCAATGATCTACGAGTCAATGGACAACTTGCCCAATCCGAGTCACACCAACCTTCCAACTGGAGACTACTATCCGACCTTAGTAGAATGCCTTGACCAGGACATTTCTTCAAATATCTTACTACTCTCAATGCCGCTTTCCAATGTTCCTCTTTTAGGCATTGCATAAATTGTGATAGAATATTCACCGAATAAGCCAAATTCGGCCTTGTGACTGCCAAGTATATCAGACGACCAATCAACCGCCTATATTGTTCACCATCTGCGTGCTCCTTCCCCTCTGCTAAAGCAAGTTTATGATTTTGAACCATCGGAGTATCTGCTGGCTTTGCTCCTAGTAGCCCTGTCTCAGAAATAATATCCAAAGCATACTCACGCTGACACACATAAAAACCATGTTTACTACATGCCACTTCTAGCCCCAGAAAATATTTCAAGGCACCCAAATCTTTCATTTTAAAACATTGACACATGTATGCTTTAAAACTCTCCAATGCAACTGTATTATTTCCTGCATTATCATATCATCCACATAAACTAAGACACTCAACTGTATTGCACCCTTCGAAAGAGTGAATAGAGAATAATCGGAATACGACTGTTTAAATCCATATTTCTTCAAAGCTGTGGACAATTTTTCAAACCAGCATCTAGGAGCTTGCTTCAATCCGTACAAGGACTTATTCATCTTGCATACTTTATCTGAATTTCCTTTTTGAAAACCTGGCGGTACTTTCATATAGATCTCCTCCTCTAAATCACCGTGCAAGAAAGCATTGTGCACATCCATTTGTTGTACCTCCCAATTTTTAATCGCTGCAACTCCTAAGAAAATGTGTACCGTAGACATTTTTGCCACTGGAGCAAACGTTTCATTGTAATCGATCCCTTCTTCCTGATGATTACCGAACACCACAAGTCTTGCTTTTAATCTTAGCAGATTACCGGCCTCATCTCTCTTCTCAGTGTAAACCCACTTGCTTCCAAGTGCTTTCTTCCCTGCAGGAAGTGTTTCTAGAGTCCATGTGCCTTGGTCTTCTAATGCTTTAATTTCCGCTGCCATAGCATCTCTCCAACCCTCATGTCTCATCGCTTCTTTGAACGATCTTGGTATTTGTGCTTCTGTCACAGCTGCAATATAGTGTCTGTGTTTCGAGGAAAACCGATCATAATTAACAAAATATGTGATAGGATAGAGACTACCTGAAGAGGATGATGGTGTTGACAGTGAACATGGATCTTTATTTTTCCGTATTGTGTGGGTCACGCAATCTCGTAGCTTCGTTGATTGGAATTTTTGCCTTTTTCCCCTTCCTAACTCTTCCTCACGTGATGAATTAACTATAGGAGGAAAGTTCTGAGGTACACCCACATCGTGGGAAATTTCGGTTGTTGCAGGAGAGTTGGCTTCTGTTTCGGTAGCTGAACCTGTACCTTGCTGCTGATCTGTCTCTGGGGCTGCCGTAGCCACCTGCTGGCTGCTGATCGTGCTCTCAGCTTTGCTGCTGGAAAGCACGCTGCTGGGCAGCACGCTCCTGGACAGTGCAGTCCGCAGCTGGGCTGCGGTTGAGGTCTTTCTCCCGCGGCCTAGCTGCGGCACTCTCTGCAGGGGAGTGATTGTGTGCTACCGCAGCCTGGTTGCGGCTTGGTGCTTTCTCCCGCAGCCTGGTTGCGGAGCTCACTGTCCCTGACGAAGTGCCCACATAATCCCCACGTTGCCACATGTCTATTTCATCATCACTTCCACCAAACTCATGTTCCTCAAGTTCTTCTAAGTTTTCCCTTGAAGCCTCAACATACGGAAACACATGCTCATGAAATTTTACGTCACGAGATGTAAAAAATTCCCTCGTCTCCAAATCAAATAATTGCCACCCTTTCTTTCCAAACGGGTAACCAACAAACACACATTTTCGACTTCGTGATGCAAACTTATCACCCTTACTCCTTTGATTATGAGCATATGCTAAACACCCAAAAACTCGAATACACTCAAACATCGGCACTTTACCAAATAACATCTCATATGGAGTTTTATTTTGTAGAATAGGACTTGGAGTATGATTAATCAAGTAACAAGCAGTCCGAACACACTCCCCCCAAAATTTTATAGGTAGGTTTTCTTGAAATCTCAAGGCACGAGCCACATTCAAAATATGTTGGTGTTTTCTCTCTACTCTCCCATTTTGTTGAGGAGTACCCACACATGAAGACTCAAAAATTATGTCGTTCGTCACAAAATAATCTTGTAGATAATTAAACTCAGTTCCATTATCACTACGAACAACTTTAATAACTTTATCAAATTGTCGTTTAATCAAAGCAACAAAATTAAGAAACATAAGCTCTACTTCCGTTTTATTTCTAAGAAAATAAATCCAAACACCACGAGAATAATCATCAACAATTGTCAAAAACATCTTTGATCCACAAGACGAGGCCACATTATACGGTCCCCATAGATCAATATGAACTAGCTCAAACATACTACTTGCTTTGCTATTACTAATAGGAAAACTATCTCTTGTTTGCTTTGCACGAGGACATACGTCACAAACATTATTATTTTTTCTACAAGAGTGACTCACAGGAGGAAGTAACTGCAATATCTTTTCCGACGGATGCCCCATGTGTTGATGCCTTAAGTCGACCACACAATCTACTGCTAGCACTTGTATTTGCGGAACACCACGGAAAAAATAAAGTCCATCTTGACGTTCACCCACGCCAATCACCGTCCTCTTCGATTGGTCCTGAATCACACAAATTTTGTTAGTAAATTGAATCGAACAACCTAATTCATCACTTAATTGTGTTACAGAAATTAAGTTACAATTCAATTGTGGAACAAATAACACATTATCAATTTTTAAACCGCCCTCCAATGTGACCGAACCAAGTTGATTCGAATTTACTGTTTGACCATCCGGTAAACCAACCGGACAATTTTGAATTGTTTTGATATTTCTCATGATAGAAATATCATTAGTAACATGATTAGATGCTCCAGTATCCACGATCCACAATCTTGCATTACCTTCTAACCGTGACTTAGCCTTGCTTGTAAGATAGTCAAGAATTTGTTGTGCTTGATCTGATGTCACACCCATAAGACCTTGCGTTGAATTTCCTTGACTTGAAGAGGTAGTGCTAGAGTTGTTATTAACCCCTCCTTATACTGCATTTGCTCGGTGAGTGGAGTTTGTAGGAGTGTTTCCACGGCCCCTACTAGTACCACGACCACCTTTTCCACCACGGAAACTTGAACCACCTCTTCCTCGACCTCTTCCGCCCTTCCTGTTTTCATCCCAGCCTTCGGGAAAGCCAATCAATTGATAACATCCATCTTTTTCATGACCTACCCTATTGCAATGAGTACAAAAAGGTTTCTCTCCATCACTTGATCTAGCTTGAGAGTCTACCTTAAAAGCCACGACATTCTCCTTTGGCTTTCCATCTTTGCCTCTAAGTCTCTCGGTATTGATTACCATTTGATATGCACTATCGACAAGCGGAAGAGGAGATTGTGCTAACAATTGAGCACGGATGGCCTCATATGGATCATCAAGTCCAATTAAGAAATAATGCAAATAGTCTTCCTCTCGAATGTCACCCACCTGTTTTGCAATATTGCATTTACAAGCACCACACGAACACTTTGGAACACGACAATATTGTACGAGTTCCTTCCATAATCTGGAAAATCTACCAAAATACTCCGTCACCGACTCGGATGCCCCTTGTTTGCACGTCCCTAGGGACTGTTTGAGATGACACACCCGAGTCCCACTTACAACACAATAGCGTTGTTTCAGATATATCCACAACTCACTTGCTACATCATAATCATCAATGGTAGATCGCAACTCATCATCAAGAGTGTTGGTAATCCAAGATACTAACATTGAGTTTACAGCAATCCAATGTTTCTGCTTCATGGTGTCCACCGGCTCTACAATCGAACCATCCACGAAGCCGAATTTCCACTTTGCGATTAATGCCCTTCGCACAGCCTTTGCCCATTCATCATAATTAGCACCCTTCAATTTTATTGGTGTAATCACAATTCCAGGATGATCACTTGATCCTAGATGATACTCCAGATCAACCGGGGGCGGAGGAGGTACATCATCGTCTTTTGCCATCACTCAAATAACGTTTAGAGGAAAAAAAATTCACTCTTTGTATTTTTTTTTTCTTAACCTATGCTCTTGATACCATGTCAAAATAATATGAACTGCTCAACCTTCTCATTCACATATGAAGAATATATATATAGTTACAAATATATTCCTAACCCTAACATAATTAGGAATAAGATAGAATATTAACATAACTAGGAAACCCAAAGATATTATACAATATTTCCCAATTATTATCTTAACACTAATTTTCAATTCAAGTCAAATTAAATGAATCAAACAACAATTACAACATTAAATTCCTAATAAAACACATTCCAAACAACAAAAATCATATAACTTGAATTCTATTACACAAAACATTGCAATTAACGACTAATTTTTTTTTTTTTTTTTTTAAATGCGTTCAAAATTTAAGTGCTTTCTTTTCTTGCTGTAAAAATTGGTGTGCAAAATTTAAGAGCTTTCTTCAAATGATTTGCTTGACAATTTGTAGAACTAAGTGTAAAATTTGTTAGATTTTGAGGAAAAAATGGAGAAATTTAAGTCTTAGAGTACTTTGGGAGTAGTCTGGGAGTACTTAGGGAGTAGTTTGTGAAATACATCGACAAACAACTTTTATAAATATCAAAAAAGAGCTAGTATGTGGGGTCCATGCTCGGAAAATTGGCCGGAATATAAGTCGGGTGGTAAAACCTACTGATTTTGTAAAATATGGGTGATTATTTTTAATTTAAAAAAAAAATGAGTGGTTATTTCAATTCATGTTATATTTTAGGGTGGTAATTTACAAAAATAGCTGAACTGAACTTAATTGAACTTATTAAAGCTGAACTGAATTGAAAATTATCGTACTAGAACAGACCTTTCGACCTTTCGTCATCCCAATTTTCTCTATCGATCCCTCAGTAAAACCTTGTAAATTAAATTGAGTAAATAATTAGTCTTTATAATTCCAACGTAAGTACGTGCATCATGACATTCTGCGTCATGTTAAAATGTGGCAGCAAGGAAAGCTTCCTCTCACTCGAAAGTTATACGGGGTACATTTAAAAAAAAAAATATATATATATATATATATATATATATATATATATATATATATATATATATATATATATATATATATATTTGTAGGTGAGAGAAATGTGGGGGCACAAAAAATGCTAAAACAGTTGAAACAATAACAAAAATTACAAAAAGTTGAAGACATTTGGGAAGTGAGTGAAAAATAAATAAATTAAAAAAAAAATCTTTTATTTAAAAATTAGATATTGTTTGTGACCAAGTTGTGTAATTTCTTTTCTTTTGTAATGTTGCAATTGATCAAATTCCGGGTAAGCTGGATTCCAGAAAAATGCTTTTCAAATGGTACCCCAACACACAATTCCAACCCTATAAACAACAAACTTTTAATTACTTTTTTACCCTTTACCCATATTATTTGTAGGGTACATTACTTACAATTAGAAGACTTTTTATCTACTTTTATTTTTATTAAATAATTCTAATAATGTTAATGTCAATTCGAAGCTACTGAAAAAAAGTTTATAGAATTATTTATTATAATATGCTTTTTGTCTTACATATATACAAGAGAGTTGGGTGTTACTATTTTAAAAGAACAAAGTCCTAAAACTATGTGACAAATTTTATGAAAATACAAGTATTTTATTTTTATGAACTATCAAATCTTTCATGTGTAAGAGATCTTAATTATTGTTTGATTTAGTGTGGTGTCAAATTTTTGTGTCACAAGGGTAACATAGGATCCTTACTATTGCTATTTACCAATGAAGAGTTGAACCTAATTTTGTTATTTTTTTAAATGTTTTTATTATTTTTGTTATTTATTTTATTTTTATTAAGGACAATAATTTAAGATTGACCTTATTATGAGTCAAACAGACAGAAATGTGTCTGAATTGATTCTTTGTTTTCTTACCCTTAGATGGTGGAAGAAGTCTACAATGTCATGGATTTTCAAGGAATTTTTTACTAAATTCAATTTTTTGTTTTCTTACTTTGGATCCATTGACATAAGTATATTTTTAAAAGTATATTTGTTTTCTAATAAACAAATGATGAAAGCTATATTAATTTTATTCATAATTTCGGATGATGGAGGGAAACAAATTATTACAAGAGTTAAACTAATAAGACATGGAGTGATTTTGGTTGTATTTAGTCATGAAGATTGCTGCAATTAATTTGCTTCCTCAAACAATGGCAGAAAGAAACCAACTCAAACTTTAAAAGATTTTTTATCCACACCAACAAGGCAACAATCTAATATTTTCATCTTGATGTATTCATTTGAATTCACTTAACCATAATATATAATGAATTCAACAATCTAATATTTTCATCTTGTTTGTTATCATTTGAATTCACTTAACCATAATATATAATGAGTTAAAATAAAAAATTGATTTTATAATTTGTACAACCATTTATATCATCTATCAATTAAAAACTTCTGGTATATCATAATAATTAGGAAAATTTGTAAATTACCACCCAAAAATGGGTCTTAATTTGAAATTACCACCCATTAAATTAAAACAATATTCAGATTACCACATTTTTATGTTTTCCGGTGGAATTTTCAATTGTGGGCCCCATCTTATTAACTTCCCTCCTTTTTTTTCTTCTTTACTCCGACCTAACATTCTGACTGTTACATTAAACTCTAAAAACTTCATCTCTCCTCAATTCCTTCACTTAATTCTTCCAAAATCATCAATTTTTTCCCTCTTTCTTCCTTTAATTCTCTGTCAAATTCTCACCTACCCATTTAGGATTGAATCAAAACCCTAACTCTACTTTTTTTTTCTGCAAATTGAATGCTTTGGTTGTACTTGCATGTACTGTTGATTGTGCCATCTCGAAGTATTCTCTGGGGACCAGAAGCGTATAGTTGAAGCTCCTGTCAATTGCTAATGTCAATGGCGACTCCTCCATTTCTGCAAAACATAATAAAAAAAAAAAAGAAAAAAAGAACAAGCTTACAACTTCATGCAACTATGATTCATTCAATTCTTTCAATCGCAAAACACAGCACATAAGATACAATTATTCAACATAGTAAACAACCATTCAACAAATTTGGACAACATCAACTCCAATTAGCAGAATTCTAACAAAATCGCATAATTAATTGCAAATAGATAACCTAATTGCAAAAATCCCTTAATTTAATTGACTCATGAACCCTACTTCCTAAATTGGGGAAAAAATCCTAAATTATGAAGTAGTGGAATCATACCTTTGATGCAAATTGAGTGTGCGATCTTCAGTAGATAACTTCTTCTCACAGTAGCAGTTGAAATTTGAGGAATTTTGAATGAAATTTGAGGCAAAATTTGTGACTTGAAGTTGTACAATTTTTATACAACAGAAATCGGGGAGAGAGAGAGTCAAAATAGTGAAATAAGCCGTTTATAGCCGTTATGTGGGGCCCTCAAACGAAATTTCCACAGGAAATCCAAAAAAGGTGGTAATATGAAAATTGTTCAAATTTAATGGGTGGTAATTTAAAATAAATTTTTTAATGGGTGGTAATATCAAAACATGACCTCTTTGTGGGTGGTAATTTACAAATTTTCCTAATAATTACTTCATTTGTTCCCTTTTGTTCTTTTCATTTGAAATCTTAACACTATTCACAAGTCAAGAGAATTTTCTAATATATACAACAGAACATAATCATGTCGAGTCTTATGAATCATCTCAATGCGTAATTTATTATCAGCACGTCTTGTATGCGGCTGACATATCATGTGACCAATTATAAAAGAACAAAGTAACTTCTATAACATCAATCGAGTAACTCTTACAACATTGACGAAGTAAGCCCTCTAATATTGACCTAGTAAGGCCATGTCCACTTCACCTTAAAAAAAATATTAAGTAAAAAGAATTTCAATTCAGTAAAAACAATTTCAGTAAAAATAAGTTCAGTTCTGTAAAAAATAATTTCAGTTTAGTAAAATTTAGTTCAGATCAATGAATTTTAGTAACTATAAATAACAAATATAATAGAAAATCAGTAAAAATAATCAATTCAGTAAAAATAATTTAAATTCAACAAAATTAACTTCAGTTCAGTACAAATAATTTAAGTTCAATAAAAATAAGATGAAGTAAACGAGGTCTAACTTCTATAATTCTACCAAGTAACCCGTGTGATGTGTGGGTAACCATATATAAGAAGTTGTGATTTATTAATATTTAATTATTATAATTTTTACTAATTAATAAGAAAATTGTGACAATTCATTAGTATTGAGTTTTACTAACAATAGTATAATACAAAATCAAATATTGATTTTATGGTATTACGGATCTATTATTCATCAAAAAAAAAAAAAAAAAATATCTAAAATTGTAAAAGTCAAAATTTACCGTTGGATTTGGAAATAGGGCAACTCTTATTAGAGAGAAAGCCTCAAAGTTAGCAAAGGCAACGTCTCCTCCATCTCCTTGATGAATGCTCGTAGGCTTTTACAACTCCACTGTGGTCCAACCTACTCTAAGCTTTTAGTTTTCTGTCCATTTCTACGAAACAAACTATACTATACCTATTTTATTTTATCTTCTTTGTTTTTTCTTTTTGGATAAAATAAGCTACTTACATACTCTTTGTTTATGTTTTAATTGATTTATTTTGGCTCGCTTTATTCTTTTGTTTACTCAAATGATCATCATAATAAAATAGTACTTAATCTTTAATACAAAATATAAGAAGCTCAATGTCAATAAGTTACCAAGTGTAATCTAATCATTAGAATTTAACACAAGTAAATTACATGCACTGAATTCTCTAATAAATACGTATACATTTTTTACTGAGGAACTTTCTATTACGTACCCCCGTCTCAAATATTGTCTCATTTGTTTCGATAAAACTCTCGTAAAAAGTGATCATATGGGATAATGTAAGTTGGATCAAAAGAAGTATTACTCATTATGAAGTATTTTTTTTGGTGAGATATTACTCTGGTTTTTTTTTTTTAGTAAGGTAAGATGAAAGACTCTATTGAACCAACATTTCTCACCAGGTAAGTCAACACAACTCCGCAAAATTGCATTAGAGTAGAAGGGAAAGGTAAGAAAATCTCCAACTCCCAAACAAATATACTTCTTGTTTGATAAAACCAAAACAGGAGTGGCATTATAAGATTTATATTTAGCTAGTTGTATCAAATTATTAATGGACATCCTTAACCTTAACATATCTAAAGTCATTTTAGAAAAGTAGTTGATAATCCTAGAATAAGTTACGTTAATATGAAAAAGTGTAGCCTGAAAAGACACATCTTTCGGCTAACAGCAATATAATCATGAAAATAAGAGAAGCAAACACTTTAATTAGCACGAGTAGCACTCACTAAAACACAAAATAAACTAAATAAATATAAATAGTAAATAGTAAATAGTAAAGCCCATAATAATTAAAAAAAAAATAAAAATGATATGAATGGAAATTAAGTAAATGAATAGGAGAAAGAAACAAGCTCAATCTCCTCGAAAGCAAACAACAAAAGCAACAAACAAACAGCTCTCTTTCTCTTAAAAATTTTGATAGAAAGAAATAAAGACACACACAAAACAATATTGGTCCTTTTTTTTTAGCTTAGCTTACAATTTCATTCCTAGACTTCTTCACTTCACTCCTCTTCATTAACTTTATCCCTTTGTCCCCTTCTTCTCTCTCCTCGATTCTCTCTCTCTCTCCTCGATTTCTCTCTCTAATTCCATTTCTCACAATTAAGTCAAATCCCCTTTCATTATATATATAACTCTTGTAAAAGCTTGTTACATTACAATTATACAGAAACAAAAAAAATGAAAATGTTGAAACGAGAGGCGACAATCGAGTATTCAATCAACGATTACCCGGACATACTCGTCGAGGTGTTGAAGCGCCTCGACGGGAGATCCTTAGGGGTGGCTTCTTGTGTATGTAGACTATGGTGGTCAATTTCCAAGTCAGATGATTCAGTTTGGGAGTACGTCTGCTTTCGACGCGTGTCGCCTCCTCCACGTGTTCGGACCCTAGTGTTGGCTCTTGGAGGGTATAAACGTCTTTACATGGTTTGTGTTCGACCCGTACTTGGTCGCTGGAACGGTAGTGGTCGTAGTCGTTGTGGTGCTGAATTGACTCGCCGAGTTTGGTCGAGGCAAGGCGCTCAGCTTTTGCTGTCGTTGTTTTGCGTCGATTATTATGAGAAGTTGGGCAGCGGTGGCGGTGGCGGTGGTGGTGGGAGGATTGGGAGTGATGCGGTTCCGTCGTCTCTAATGTTCTTGTGTAAGCCAGTTAATGTTTAATTTTTTTGAAAAAAAAAAAAGAAAAATATTTGATTTTATGATTTGATTAAATTGGAGGGAAGATAAATAAGTAGTTCATCCAACGGTTCTAATTCATTGAGTTTATTTTATTTAATTTTTTTTAATATTTTGCCCCTCAATAAAAAAAAAAGTGACAAATATCCACATTTTGTACTGTTCCTTTATTTTCGTTTTCCATTTAACCTTTGTATGATGTATTATGGATTAATAAAAAAAATTCTTTTCTATTGGTAGTGTTACTGATATAAATTAATCAAAGAAGTGAAATTTTATTTGTGAATTTTGATACTTTTGTGTTTTCTTTTGTAGCATGTGCAATTACCAAACTACGTATGTTGTTTCGTTTAGTGGTGAATAATATGAGTGAGTGTAATTTACATGGCTAAATGTTGAATAGATACATTCATTTGGTTTGAGTTTCTTACCTACAATAAGTGAACAATTAGCTTATGGCATCGTGGCAATTGCCATACGTGTTACACTTGATGAGGTTTGAATTCTAATTTTGATGGCATTAGCCAGTGGCGATTCCAGAAACTTTTTGTTATGGGTTCGGAGTTGCTAAACACATATTTCGTTTATGAATGAAATCAAATAACATAACTCAAAATACAATACGATTGATAATTTGGGTGTGCACAATTGTAATACAAGTGCAAAATTAAAAAATATTACAATTGATTTGACAAGTCTCCAAATTTTGAAATGATTATATTTTTTTTTTTGAAAGAAAAAAATGATTATATCTATAATCCCTATAAATCATAACTAGAAAAAAAAATTAAATATTCAATGTAAACATATATCAAGATTAAGGTATTTTGGATAATGGGTAATTGGGCTATTAACTATTAAGTTAGAAAAGGCCAAAGAAACAAAGTAAAAGCCCAAAACAAACAAGAAAAAAAAAAAGAAAAAAACATGTCATGCGGAGTCGAACCCGCGAACTTCCTATAAGGCTATTGGAGTATTACCGCTGGACCATGTTGAAAGTTCTACATATTTTATTACATTATATTTTATTTATCTAAACTTTAAATCAAAGAAACTAATCAGAAATTTCCGAATCCAGTATGGGTTCAGCTGAACCCACTGAACCCATACTGGAATCGCCACTGGCATTGGCTCCAAACACCGCGTTTTTTGTTGTAGACTACTCCCTAATGATGAGTACCCAACTAATTAAGCATTTATCAACAACAAAAAAAAAAAAAAAAAAACCTTTGTAGATTCTTGGTGTTTAGAGAATTACAAGGTCGAGTCGATCCCAAAATGAGAGGAATTCTAAGTTTCTAACCATTTAAGTTATCCCTCACTCTATCAACTTTACAGATAACCTGAGCTTTGTTTACGTTCGACATTGGAATTTCCATATCTTGAACCTAATCCAATTTATCAAAGTTCTCTCTTCTTTTTAGTGAAAATCAAAGTTCTTAATTGTGTGCGACATACGTCAATCAAACTAGTCTAAAAAGAAGGAAACCGTAGTCATTTGGACAAACAACCTCCAATACTTAATAATTAGTAAATCAACTCATTTGCATGACTCTAAATAATTATAATATAAGTAAGAGTTGGCTTAAGATTTTCATTAAAAATGTATAGTTGGTTGGTTCACTACTTCACTAATATAGTGATCAAACTTCTGAAACCCAATTACACTGCAAGTACTAAATATATACAACACATATGCTTCGTGTCTTCTTACAAAAGGATCGTTCAATTCATTTATATAATTAGGTTAACCCCAATCCGAATTAATTAATTAATTCAATGTGGTAAGTAAGACTAATAATAATATATACTTGTATATTTTTATTAATAGTAAGATTTATAGTATAAAAGATGTGAAAATAGTTAAGGAGAATGTAGTCAACAATAAAGAGAGAAAAAGAGTGAAAACAAGAAGAGGTGAGAGAATCTAGCTGAAGGCCTAGACAACGTGCAGATTTAGCTCAAAACTATAGGACAAATATGTCCAAGACAACAAGGAAAACGCAGGTGCCTATCGTTTTATTACCAGCTCAATGCGTTGCAAAAAGAAGAAATTATAATTTTATTATATGAATTTATATAATTGTATATTAATTTGGACTAAATGCCAAATTGCTAAAAATTGCACGTAGTAGTAGTAGATATAGATATGTTGATTGATACATCCATTCATGGTTAGAGTGAAGGGGTAAAGTTTAAGTTTTTTTTCTTCTACTATTTGGGTAACGCTACTAGTTGATGAAGTTGTTGTGACATAATTTTTACTTCTCACTAGAGTAATCAATCATTGAAGTGTAGTGTGTTGATCGAGTATGTTAACCCACCCGATCTGCTTGTTTATTTTTCTCACATGAGTCGTATATGATCTTATGCCTAAAGTGACTGTTGCGTTTTGATTTTACACGATTTTAAGAGAAAGGTAATGATTTAAGTCCGTAAGTGCAAATACACTACGTACTAATCAAAAGTGGGCCAAATTTGATTATTTGAGCAAAAGTTTATCGGAAGAAAGGTTGAAGGCATTTTGAATTAGGGCATGTTCTCTTACGTTGAAATTCAGTTCAGTTCAGTTTAGCTCCTAATTTCCTTCTCTTATAAAATATTCAGTTCAGCTCAGTTCAGCTCAGTTCAGTTCAGTTGAGTTCAGTCAATGAGAATAGGCCCTTAGTTACCTTTAATTTAGGATGTAGAGAATAAGATTTTTATTATTTTCCCTCTTTTAATTGATCAATCTAACAAGAGGATATTGAATTGGAAACTCTTTATTAAAGTGACTTTTAAGGATTGTTTGCTTTAACATAGGAATTAAAAATCCCAGGCCACATCAAACTTCCTAAGAATAATTAACTTGCTTAATTGTTACATAGATATTTATAAATCATGGACATTGAGAGTTACCATAAGGGCATGTGAATAGGATATTGAATTTGCACTTTGACACTTTGTACATTCTCACTTTTATGTTCTACGAAAAAGCCCTTAATTTCTAAATTCACATGAGTATTCAGTCCTTTACATGCAATAAAAGAACACCTTTTTTTTTTTTTTTTTTTTAACATCTTACTAACTCTAATGCAACTATCTTTATTTTAAATGATCATACAATTGGAGAGAGGAGACTCTCTACACTTTCTAATTCATTTTTTTTTTTGAAGAAACACTTTCTAATTCATTGTATATGCTATATTTTAATTGGACTACAAAGTTAGCCAATGCAAAATGTATAAATAATGTGAAACTCAAAGTGTTACATAAAAAAAAAAAAAAAAAAGGAAGAAGTACTTTGTAATACGGAGCTAAACTTTTAGCCAGACGACGAGATAACGACACTTGGCGTTCCAACTTTTCGCCAAGTGTTGCGCCAACTTATATCGAATTCAATTTGTATGATAAAAAAAATAATTTAGAATTCTATTTTCAATTAAATTTGGATATAATTTTAGGATAAAATTGTTAATTTAGAGTTTTATTTTCGATAAAGTACCAATATTTCATATGTACAAATTAAATTATAATTTTATAAAAAAAAAATTATTACACTCATAAATTATCATATAAATTTATTTTTTTGTATCATAGTATTTTTTTACAGCGAAAGAATTAGCTCATAATGCACCACATCCATTATTTATGATATATTGCATGCCTATTATATAGTTTAAATCATCACAAAAACACATCAATTCCTAACTAATTTTATATCAATGATATGTTTTAAAATTTGACATATAGATTAAAAATTTATCTTAAAATTCAATAAACAACCCGGGCATCGCACGGGTACAAAACTAGTATATATATATATAGGGGAGTTTTTTCCCGAGTTTTTAGAGAGCCACGTAGGATTTAATTTTTTCAGCGCGCCACGTAGGATAATAAATTTTAGTGGTAGCCAATTAAATATGAGATTATTAATTTCTTTTAAAATTAAATAATTTAACTGAGACGTAAGCAAAATTGGTGAATGAGATTATCCAGTTTAAATTAATTAAATACAAAATATTATCTTTTAATATCGAAAATTTTATCTAAACATTTAACAATTTTTAGCACATAAATATCTATGTAAAAATATTATTTTAAAAAATTCAAACAAACCGTGCATCGCACGGGCTTCATCTAGTTAGATTTAATTAAAAGTTATTTTCGGAAATCACATCTAAAAATAACACAAGCTAAAATACTTTATACTCCCTCCATTTTCATATGATAACATGGAATCAATCACATAAAATAAGAAAAGAAGAATATTTTGAATATATCATTAAAGTACATAAACAAATCATAATTAGTTTTGCCTTATTTTAATTTTTTGATATGTGTTTGGAAAGCATCAGCTATAATTAAGGGAGGGATTTCCTCAATTGGAGTTATGTCATCAATGAACAATTAATTAATTTAACAATCAGAATTTAACATGTATAAAATATGAAATAAAAACTAAATTAAAAATGGAATACATTTGATATGGACAGATCTTTTTAAAACACCTAAAATAGTACAGAGTATATTAGACTAACATTATAAAGTAGAGGGAGTAATTTTTTTTAGGTGTAGAAATAGATCTACAAGATAGTGATGTAAATAGAATTTGTTCCAAGGGGTTGAGTACCTCCCTCGAAACTTTAACTAACAAAAAAATTGATATCCAATTACTCAATTATCTAGACATACTAATTTAATTTGATAACATATTACAGTAATTCATTATTTATTGTTGCAATCCAATACAAGTACACAAGTAGTAGTAATTGTTAAAGACTTAAAGCCCAGGTTTATTATTGTTGAAGGTCCGTGACTTTGAACTCCAACTCACCAGAGAACAATAGGCCCAATCTGCAATAAAAGATTAGATTCTGTTGGTACCTAAAATTATTCTAAATCAAAGGATAATTTGTTAGGAAAAACCATTTAAAATTTTTTTTTTTTTGGAAAAACCTTTAAATTTTTTTTGGCAAAATGAAATCCGATTGTAAAAGTTTTAGTTGAAGACAATCAAAGGCTACTTTCCGATGTTGAATACACTATTTCCAGTTATTTTTTTCCTATTTGCCACCCCATTTTTATTAGTTACCCTCTAATTCACTTAATTAAATAATAATTACATTAATTTATAATTGAAAAAACCACAACCACCACCACCACTAGACAACCCCCTCCTCCCCAGATCTGCTCATCTCCCCACCCCCAACAACGACCACCGTGATATTAAATATGATTAAAATCTATATTATAGAACAAAATTCCAGAAAATTGAACCAAAATTCTCAAGTTGGGTACTATTTCTTGCCAAATTCCCAAATTTCCAAAACACAAAACAAGAAATAACCTACGTAAAAAACTTAATTCGATCGAGGGTCATAGTGAAAGTCTTGGTAGCACTGACGGCGAAAAGCGATAGGGGGTTCGAGCGACTGGGCAGTTTTTGGTTCAAATTCTCTCTCCTCTTTCTTGGCTGCCATTGGAAGAGAAGCTCAATAGGCACAATGGCTTGATTTTTCGTTCCATATTGCACCCTATTGATTTTTATTACGAGTTCTCTTTGACAACCTATTGCGATTTAAATTTTATATCTAAAGAAAACTATTATCATGTGGTATCTTTTTAGATCCATCTCAATTTATATATTATCGTTATCAATTTATTTTTATTCTTATCTATAAACCTATACAAAAGGCGAAACCTGGAATGACACTTGTCATTTCCTGTTTAAAAATTTTCCCGCTTTTTTTTTTTTTTTTTTTTTTTGCGATATTTTAATGACATTCATTTTATAACCTACAATAATAGTTATTTCCATTTTAACAACATATTTAATCCCATTATACTCAATTTTTTGTACATATATTTTATATTCTAGGAAACTTTTACTTACATAAATACTAAGATAGATTAAAAATAAGGTATTATAATATATTATTTTCCAAGATTATTATAATATTATCAATATCAATTTTTTTTCTCAAGCTTTCATCATTTGACAATAAAATTTGTTTTAATTAAAAAATATCATTTGGTAGCATACTTTATATAAATCTTAAAATTATATAACGTTTATAAGAACAAAATCATTCTATTATAGTATACATAACATATATTGGAAAATTTAATCTAATTATTCTAATATTTATATGATTATTAAAAAAAAAAAAAACTCCTACTACTCACTAAAAATATATTAAAAAAATTGATTACGAAATATTGATTATTCTAAAGTAAAATGAAATCAAATAAATTTTCATATTTATGTGAAAATGTGTTAATAATTTAAGGATAGATGTATATTAATTCGCAAATGGGTACAAATTTAAGCTAATATTTTAATTTTATTACATAAAACCTTATAGCTTCTAAATTTCTATTATTATATTATTATTTTTTTATACAATCCAATTCAATAACCTTTACATATTTCAGTATTTGGTATTGGTATAAACTAAAATTCAAGTTATTTATTGCAAATAATTTTTTTAGATAAATTAATGTTGAATTTACACCATTATTTGTGATTTATTTGTTGTAAAATTTAATTATGATCGTGCATGGCACGGGACTTAACCTAGTTATATACTGAAATTAAAGATAATGATCAAAGTTATACTTCTAAGTAGCAAGCATAAAACTCGTTATGGTACAATATTCGTGAAATGGATGGAGTAGGTAGGAATTCATATAAATAGCCAAATAGGCAATCAAAATACTTGATAAAAGTGTTCATCATATGCACTAATCAGAAAGAGAATATGCAAGAGTGTAAATTTACAACCAACGAATGTCAAGTCTACAAAAAATATTGATTGCTCGACCTAGGCCTAGGGTCCAAAACGGAGGGGATTGATTGTCAGTGTGTTTGCAGTTAGAGGCCCATATTTAAGTTGGGCTATCAAAGGCATAAACATTATGGACATGCCTATCCTTCAATTGCACATCAACGAGTCCGTTTGAAAGTACCATTTGCAAAATTAGTAAAATAAAGGAATTAATAAAACTCCATTTGCATATCATGTTATTTTATTTATTTATTTGGTACAAGTTCGATCCTTCATAATTAAGCAAAGTATATTTAGCAAAATAAAAAAAAAGGGCATTATTTTGTTGTTGGAAAATTCCTATCATTGTATAAACAAAGTATACAAACTTTAAATGGAGTAGAATTATACTAGTTTTAAACTTTTAATAAACTAAAATTTAAGGTAGCAACATGATGTGTAAAATGATATGCATGCATTGGGGAAACCCCTCCTATTGTTACCTTGTATTAAAAAATTGTACAAATAGCAATTGTGTATAAATTGGCGGTGGTGAGATATTTAGAGAGCCTTTTGTTATATAATGTCTAAAAAGAAAATGTAAAACTGAATTCTACCATATATATACCTCAACATCACTTCTTCAAATTCCCCTACCCCTTACCAATCTTCTAATCGTTTAAAAATGTTATTGCAACTCATCTGGTGTTAAGATCATGTACCTTGTATTGGCCAAAAGCCATAAATTATCTCAACGGCACAAGCATAATTTTTACATTTGAGGGTTAAATGGAATATGCTATCTTTGTTTTGAAATAGATTTTAAGTGAACATTACATGCCTACATGTACACGTACATCACTTTTTTTAACAAAACGAATTGAGCTCCAATAAACTATATGCAATATTTTAGGGATTTGTTAAACATCGCCCGCAAATCTCCACATAAAGCCCACAAATTAGACATGGTTTGACAATTTTGCCCATTTCTAAAATCGTACCCAAAGTGAACAAATCTCGATCTAACAAATGTGGAGTCGTACTGGGTTGCCCAGGGAGGTCGGAGAGGCGAGGGTCGCCGGAGATACGTCGTCTTCGACGGAAAACGAGGTGGCGCCTAGTTTGGACGCCGGAACCATGGCAAGGACGTCCAGGCAAGGCGCCACAACCAGTGCACTGGCGTCCAGGCCAGACGCCACAACCAGTGCACTGGCGTCTAGCCCAGGCGCCTCAACCAGTGCACTGGCGTCCAGGCCAGGCGCCACCACCAGTGCACTGGCGTCTGGTTTGGACGCCGCCCTTACTTTTTAATTTTTTTTTTTGCCTTTTTTTTTTATTTTTTTAAATTATGTTTATTAAATTTATGTTTTGATTTAGGATGTGGAAATTTATGTTTTTTATTTGATTTTATAAAAAATATATATACTAGACTTATAAAAAATAACACATAAAATTAATAAATATTAAAAAAAAAAATCAAACACATTAAAAAAAAATTAGAAAATTTTTCTGATTTTCCAAAAAAAAAAAAAAAAAAATTAAAAAAATAAAATTTAAGGCAGCTGGGGCGCCTGGCCAGGACGACCCGTGGCTGGTGGTGGCGCCAGGTCCGGCAGCCACGTCCACCGGCCTGGCGTCTGGGCAGGACGCCCAGCCACAGTGACTGGCGCCTGTCCCAAACGCCACTCACCGTGGCTGGGCGTCCTGCCCAAACGCCACGCCGGTGGACGTGGCTGCCGGACTTGGCGCCACCACCACCTTGCCGCCACGAGCCACCACTACCTTGCCGCCACAAGCCAACCACCTTGCCGCCACGAGCCTCGACATCCCCGTACTTTGATTTTTATTGAGGTTGTGTTTTTTTTTAAGATCAAGGGCAATATTGTAACTTCAATATAAGTTTGTGGGCTTTATGTGGAGATTTGCGGGCGATGTTTAGCAATCCACATATTTTAACTTGGACCTTGGGGGAGGTTATGATCTACTCAAGTCACCTATAGTTTCGACCCTACACTATCCATTATTCCATATCCAACCTCTAAATTAAACATAGGAGGAAAGCAACTCAAGAAATAAAGTACAAAATTTTACCTCTAAGTTGGAATCATGACATTAAATCAAGTACTTAGGACCTGTTCTCTTCAGCTTAATTTCAGTTGAGTTCAGTTTAGCTCCAATAAGTTTAGTTCAGTTTAACTCCAATAAGTTCAGTTCAGTTTCTAATTTTCTTCTCTCATAAACAATTCATTTCAGTTCAGCTCTAATCAGATCATATCAGCTCAACTTAGTTCAGTAAATCAAAACAAGTCCTTAAACTTTCATTAACTCTAAAGAAGAGATGTTCACAACCTTATAATATAATATTTCATTCTCTTCATTCGGGATTACCTTGCTCACCGTTATGGCAAGTTGTCTAATTGACGAGGAGCTTGAGGTTCAAAGCACTTCCCCAAAACATTGGAGCAATAGTATGTTGAGACATGTGGTGATGTGGAGCATTACAATTGAGGACTTAGGGTGTACCAAAAAGTATGAGATAGAAATTGTTGAGAACCTAACAACAGGAAGCAACAAATTTAATGATTTGGGTAAGAGTCAATTGTAGAGGAAAAACAAAATAAGAGTTATTATAGTAGGAACTTCGACATTCTCGTGTGCTTTTAGGGTTTGTTTGTTACAACTTATTTTATCGTCTTATTTTAGACAAATTAAATTTTGATTAGTTAGAATATGTTTAGAGAAGTTTTACCAAAATAATTTTTAACATATTCACATACTTTTGTTTGAGTTTTGTTACATAAAACAAAATAAATGTAATTAAGTTGAGAGAAGTTTTAATAATATGATTTACGAAAATATATGTTGAATCTAGCAAATTCCAATAATATGGTATATTGAAGAATCACCCGAGGTTACAAGTTCAAGCTCTAATTTACATATGCTTTGAAATAGGAGAATTTTCTTCCCCCAAACATTGACCTGTGTAATTGAGCTAACTGATTTGTGAGAGATGTCGATTCAATATAGTTCTTTTTATTAACACACACTCCTTCTCCCCCCCAAAAAAGTACTATAAAGTTGTATACATTATTCAATGTTAACCCACATAAATTACATTTATGTACTTGCTTCTTAAATTGCATAAAAACCCTAAATAATATTTGGGTTGTACATACTACAAAGTATATAATTTATCTTCCCTACCCTTTCCTCATCCTTTATCCCAACAAGAAGCAATGGATCCATCAGCCCCTTTCCATCCAAATGTTCCCACAACATGGCATGCATTATAAAATTTTACTGAAAATTTCCCTCCTATTTTCTAAGGGTTATGAATCAACCATTTTTTTTTGGACGGAAGCAACCATATTTTATTTTCAATTACTCATGTTAATAGTAAGTATAATATAAATAAACAATTAGCAAGTATATTTAAAGGGAAGAACGAGTATCTAATATAGACTATAGGATTCATTTAAAAACCCTAATAGTTATATATCAATGTAGCAATGAGCCAATGCCAATCTTCACCAAGAAATTAAAATATAGCATTGACATTGCTATACTCCCATTCACTGACTTGGTATGTTATGGCCTTATGGGTACATATACTAGGTTTATTTTTTTGTGTGCCCATATATAACCAATTCATTTTTTTTTTAAATAATAGTAATAATCTTTTGATACATAGTTAAGCAAGGAATTCTTGTAATGACAGTTTCATATATTATAGAAATTATTTACATGTACTGATGATATTGATTCTAGCTTTATGACTTATAGTTTGGAATGGAATACCATACTTGCAAATACTTAATTATCATTTCAATTTTAGTCATGATCTTAAGTCTTAACAGCCTTGCTACCTAATTAACTTGTGTTTAAGGTTCAACAAGATTTTGTGGAATCATGGAGAAATAATAATTAATTTTCTAATTTTGATATTACTCAAATAAGGAGTTACCACATTTAAGATTATTATTATTACTAGTACAATATTTTAACTTTAGAGGTAATAAAATGAATGAAATTTAATGGGATATTTATTGTAATTTTTGTCTTGTTCACCAAACTTGACCATAAAAAGCAAAACATATCAATTTGCAATATTAATATATAATCAAAAAACAGATATGTTAAGATGAAGAATAATTAATTCCACAAATAAATAAAAAATTATATAATGACATCACATTATTTTTAAATGGACAAAACTACCCATCACCAAATTCACTCCCAAATAAAAAGTTTGATTAATTTATAAATCAAACTTTATAATTATTATATTTATACTTATTTTTTTATTTTTTTTATATTTTATAAAAAAAATATATGAATGCGCATTATACACTAAGGTGCATTTTAGTATTTCTTCCCATTAAATAGCAATACCATAAACAGCGCTTACTTTTTAACCAGATTATACATTACACAAAGTATCATTTTATTTCATTTTGGTAAAACTATTTTTTTCCCTTTCTTAAAAACTCTTTAATCCCTTTTCTCTCTCCTAATTTCCGGTCACCGGAATTTTACCCCTCAATTTTTTTTTTTTTTTTTTTAGATTACCCATTTGCATTTTCAAACCCCTTTGATTTTTCCTAGTCTCCAAAAAAAATTATTGAGCCTAGGAAAAAAAAAATAAAATTAAAGGGTGATAAAATAGTTTGAGTTTTTAGCTTTAATTTTTGTTCAGTAAAACCCAGAAATTTTCATAAAAAATTATAAATAATTTGAATCTGGAGAAGTTTCGAAGAAAAATTAGTTGATCGATTTGAAGACTTATACGATCTATGTCTTCTTCATTTTTCACCCCAGTTGGACTATCAGTAAGTTGAACTTTTACTTTCTTTTTTTGGAATTAATTTTTGCTAATTTTAGTAGTTTAGTTGATATTCTACTGATTTATTAGCTGATTTCCTTCTATTTATTTTGGCATTTTTGTAATTTGATTCTTTAGCTGCGATCTTCTTCAAAATAAAGTTTAGATTTTGGTAGAATTTTTGTGGGTAATTTGTAGTTTCATGAAATGGGGGTTTTTAATGCTTTGATTTTTATTATGCACTTTAATTTTAATGCGCATGTTGAATTAGGATTCCCTTGAATTTTTCTGGGGTTTTTGTATTTTTCAACTGGGTTTTGTGTTTGTTGATTTGGGTCTATTTTTGTGTTATAGATCTAAAATTTCAGTAACATAGCTCTTGAATTTGTGTTATAATTTGTTACATAGCTTTGAAGATTTTATACTTGATTAATTAGATTTTGTTATTTTCATGTACTTGCTTTAGCGTAAATTAAAAGTTGTCTGCTATAATATTGAAATCCTCGTAGATTTGTTGTCCCCTAGAAATTAGAGGATTGATTTATATTTGGGATTGAAGACTGAAAATGACTAAATTCAAATTTGGGTCTTTATTAGTTTTGTGAGGTCTTAATTTTGGCTACTGGGTTTGACTGAAGTGCAGAGATATAGATATGGGCTGTTGTTGCACCACTCGCTTTCAGTGTATGGGCGCTATTTGTGGTCCTAGTTATAATTGAAGTATCGAGTCGAGTTGGTTGAGTTTTCGACATGGAATCGAAGAGAGAGGAGGCTCTTGTAGCGAAACAGCATGCTGAGAAGAGATTTGCTGAGAAGGATTTTGTTGGTGCCAAGAATTTCGCGTTGAAGGCTCAAATGCTGTATCCCGAATTAGAAGGTATTTCACAGATGGTGGCAACGTTTGATGTATATGTTGCGTCTGAGGGGAAAGTTAATGGTGAAGTTGATTTTTATTCTATTCTTGGGTTAAAACCATCTGCTGATAAATCTTCAGTAAAAAGACAGTATAAAAGGCTCGCGGTGTTGCTACATCCAGATAAGAATCGAACTGTGGGAGCTGATGGGGCATTTAGGCTTGTTTCGGAAGCGTGGACTCATTTGTCAGATATTTCTAAAAGAGCTACATATGATCGCAAGAGGAATGGTCAACTGTCTTCCACAGTGGTTGCTGGGGCTACATATCCTACCAATTGTGCAAAGTCTTCTCTTCCTCCTACATTTTGGACAGTTTGCACTTCTTGTCAAGTTCAATACGAATATCTTCGGAAGTATGTCAATAAGAGGCTCTCATGTAAGAACTGCCGTGCTACTTTTATGGCCGTGGAAATGGGAACAGCTCCGATCAACGGTTCTTATCCTGTTTCACAGTTTTCATATGGGCCTGAAAATGGATACAATAGTAGTCATGGGCATAACATGTCATTCTACCCTACTAGTCCTGTATATGTTTCAGGGAACGGGGTTCCTGTGTATCACTCTGGTCACGGCTCTGAATATGTTTCAAATGTGTCTTTTCAATGGAGTACATCCCCGGGATCCTCTGGTGGGTATGTCAGCCCTAATGGATTTACCACTTCTGCTGATACGCTTTACCAGAGTAACGGATATCCAAGTAAACCTGGGAAAAAGGTGAAAGCTGATGTAAGTGCCAATGGTTCCGTTGGCTGTAATCAATCATCGGGCACAACAAATGTTAGAAGGCCGTATAAGAAAAGAAAGGTTGAAAATGGTGGTAATTCTGCTGTAAATGGTGACGAGTTAGGTGGTAAGGTTGTTACCGAAGCAGCAATGCCTAAGGAAAACGGATGCACTGTACCCAAGTTTTCTGCCACTAATGAATCCTCTGTCAAGCGGTCTATTCCTCCACTGATTGATATCAGAACGTTGTTGATAGAGAAGGCCAGAAAAGAAATCCGGAAGAGGCTTGAAGAGATGAAATCGGAATCAATTGAGAATGGTGAAAAAACTCATATACCTGGTAAACCTGGAGAATCTCGGAGAAGAGCACATCTGGGTATCTCCCATTTGGAACCCAAGAAACTCGGGCCAGTCACTCTAACAGTTCCTGACTCTGACTTCCATGATTTTGACAAGGACAGGACAGAAGAGTGCTTCCAACCCAAGCAGATATGGGCACTGTATGATGAAGAGGACGGCATGCCCCGCCTTTATTGTCTGATACGCCAGATCATCTCAGTGAATCCATTCAAAATTCTAATTAGCTACTTGGGTTCTAAAACTGATACTGAGTTTGGAGCAGTAAATTGGATAGATTCTGGATTCACAAAATCTTGTGGACATTTCCGAGCGACCACTACTGACATCATTGAAGGGGTCAACATGTTTTCTCACGTCTTAAGCCGGGAGAAGGCAGGCCGAGGAGGGTGTGTTCGTCTTTACCCAAGAAGCGGAGACATATGGGCAGTGTACCGGAACTGGTCAAAGGATTGGAATCGGTCAACTCCTTACGACGTGAGGCACCAATATGAAATGGTTGAGATAATGGATGATTACAACGAAGAGATTGGGATTTGTGTTACCCCACTTGTTAAGGTAGAGGGGTACAAGACGGTGTATCAGAGAAGCACCGACAAGGCCGCAGTTCAGTTGATCCCGAGGAGAGAGATGGTCAGATTCTCGCACCAGGTGCCATCTTGGTTGCTCAAAGAGGTGACTAATTTGCCAGATGAATGCTGGGATCTGGATCCTGCTGCCATCCCAGACCAGCTGCTTCAGCCGGTGAAAGATACCGAGATCCAAGATTTAAATAAACCTAGTGAGAAAGACTCTTGAAACTAGATACTACTGCTCTTTTTGGGCATTTCTGATAATGAATGGTTGGCTTTAACTCAATACTGATAGAGAAATATCATAAAGTAGGGCAGGAGTTTCACCATAGGATGATTTAGAGTAGTTCCGATGTTGGTCACAAGCTGATCGACGAACTTTGAACCCTAATGATTTTAGAGGGTTCATTGCTCATTGAGTGATGGGTGCTATGTAGGCATGTAGCAATCTTGTACTCAATTCTTAAATTGATTGTACTTGTGTTTTACAGGTTTTTGATCATCCTGCTAGATTTAGCTGTGAATTCTCATGCAAGAATTTTGTGCATGTTGAAGATGGTTTGCCGTTGGGTGGCGTTATCACAATTGCATGCTTCCATCGTTGTGTTGCAAATAATCTTACAATTCCTCAATGTTGCTCTAAGTGTTCCAATCTTATTTACTACTGTATAATTGATTATTGATCTTACAAGTACTATGTCATGTATAGTATTGGGTACTGAGAAGTATTTCCCTAAAATTTAACCAATTAAGTTAGTTGAAATACACAAAAAAAATTACTTGTAGAATTATCCTCCATACTATTTTCCGGTTTAATAAGTTTCGTTGAAGAAAAATAAGTTCTGATAAGGGTTGCCTAAGTTCAAATTACAATTAAAATAAATTTTAATTAGATAAGTAAAAGTCAAGTGAATATAACACAACCTATGTCTGTTTTCAAAATCAATTTTCACCAATTTCAAAAAGTTCTTACCACTACAACATTTTAATTACGGGTTTTTCACCATATGCCCCTAATTTTTTTGTTTATTCATCATATACCCCTGAACTTTTTTAAATTCATCATATACCCTTGAGTTTTCACAAAAATACACCATATACCCTTAATGACTTATGATTGTTAATTTTGTTAATCATTAAAATTAATTATGAACCGAAACCACTCTAAGTACATTCCCCAAACCTCGAAACCACCCACATTCTTTTTCCAACCCCCAAACCACCATAAATTTCCTTTTCTCATCCTCAAAATCAATCATATGGATATGATTATAGAGATTTGGAATGGTTTCGGGAGTTGGAAAAGGAGATGAGTGGTTTTGGGATGAGGGAGGGAGAGATCTAAGGTGGTTTCGAGGTATATTTAACTAAATTCCACTCATCTTATTTTTATTAGGGATATATAGTGAATTACTTTAACAACTTAGGGGTATATGGTGAATCTGCAAATTTTCATGAGTATATGGTGAATAAACAAAAAATTATGGGGTATTCGTTTTATAATTAATCCTATTTTTTTTTTTTTTTTTTTTCCAAAGAGCACCATTTGATTTATCCACAATTTTTTTTATTTTTTATTTTTTAAAAAAAGAGATTATCCAATTCTTCTTGCATCCACTCGTGATTCTAATGAATAATCAAGAGGAATTGTTTAGTTCATCTTATTTTAGGACTTTCCATTATTTTTTGTAGTGTTACACTTATCTTTTACAAGTATAGTTTTATGGCCTTTTTTTTAAGCATTTCACTTTTTTTTAAGCAACATTATCTATTAAAAATTTTAAATATTATAATTTACTCTTTTCTTAGTCCAAACTCAAACGCACTACTATTTTTGTATTATTACATTCTCTATCACATCTCTTACTTTTAAATAAAGTAATAACTCCAATATATATTTTCTTATAATTTTTAATACTTCAGTCACTTACATTTACTGCGGTCATTTGAAAAATGACTACTTTATTATTTTCATGCTATACAATATGATCGGTTCATTTTTTCACATTATAAAATGACTAGCTACAGTTAGTCTTCTAATGTCTCCAACGAATATATAATTTTAAAAATTCTTAATCCAACATAAATTAAATATTTTCGAGAAACTATAAAATAAGAATAGAAATTACATAAGTGAAAAAAAATGTTGATAAATAAAATAAAAATATTAATAATACTATATTATACCCAAAATAAAGTAATATATTAATTACTTGGGAAAAAAATGTCAATTATAAACTACATAATCATTAAAATATTATGGTAGTCATATTTCAAAAGACTGTTGTAAACTTTTCATAAAAACGATGTGTCGGTCAAAGTATAACACTAAAATAAAAAGGGAAGTACTTACATGAAATAAGAAAAAGTTCTCAACATATTTTTTTGTTTTACTACTTTTTGGCCTCGTGCAATGCACAAATTCATAATAATAAGATTTATTAATAATGATAGCCTTTATTTTCTTATACATTAATAAACATATATTGCAAATACACAATGACTTTATGTTAACCCTCTAGTATGGGCTTTTCCCAACTATGCCCCCTCTTTTTGAAAGTTACACATTGTAACATTTAACTTACAACTAGTTGGTGGCCCGAGCGTTGCATCGAGTCATTGCATTACATGAATGAATCAAGCGAATTGTACTATGGAATGAGATGAGATATATATGGTATATGTTTTGAATCCATGAACTTAAGCTACGAATTAAGCTAAGCCAATTGTTGGCCCTTTCTTTCACTCTAAGACCTTTTACAACAATTGTAACAGACTGTTATACCCTTGCTCATCATCATGTATATGGATGACAATTGCATGTTTACCTTTTCACTCTTGCATTGGTTGTTTAGATCCTTCTTTTATTGATCTCAATGCAATCTTCCTCTCCATATATAACAACACAAACACAAAATACTACAAAGTATATCAGTCGTTCTCTTAGTGATCTCTCTCTGACATATTCTATATAAGGGTGATTAGTAATGAAATATTTGATAGAAAGAGAGGATTTATATAAAAGGGTTTAATGGCAGCAATGAAATAATTAATTGAGGTTGGAATTAGTGATGTTATTGACTATACTTAAAAAATATTTTTTTTTTGTAAAAAAAAAACCCAAGAATCATATGTAGTATTCCGTATGAAGGTGAAAAGGTTGAATATATTTTCAGATTATTTTATTCTTAGTTACAAACTTAATTAGTGTTCCATCTATGATTATGAACAATGTCAATTACAACTATATTTTGGGCTATTCATTAAGACCATTGAACTATTTAGCGTAAATCAAGTAAAAATTAAGTTTATGATTAAAGAATCTAGTAATGACTTGTTGGTGGTGAAAATTGCTAATTTTATCACATTGATATGTAATTTCTTATGTGGGAAATTCTTGATTAGCTAACAAATTCCATTTTTCCTTTAATTTGGTGCTAGCCAATTGATAGGGTGAAAAGGTTTGATGACGTGGGAGTTTGATGATGTGGTTAAATAAGAAAAACAAAGCAACACATGGCGGATTGGAACTCCTAGTTGTTGGCCCGGGCGATGCCCTGATAAATCATAATTTTATAAGTTTGATCAAAATTAATTAAAAAGAGTTAATATTTAAACAATATTAATAAGTGCATGAATATAATAATCTATATTATCTTTCATTTATATATACTCGTATAAGATATGTTTCATTTAAATATAGAGGTTATAGATATGAAAAGTTATTTAAGTAAATTAGACACTATTATAGAGAATTAAAGTCACACCAATGAAGAGTTTTTCAAGTAAATTAAACATTGTTATAGAGAATTAAAGTCAAACCAATGAACGGTAGGGATTTTTTTTTTTTTTTTTTTTGACACAATGAAGAGTTTTTCAAAGTGACTACATTACTACAATTATTCAATGTGGGAGAGAGAATGGTAAACACACATAGGATGACACATGACACAAATGTGGCGCCGACTCATAAGTAAGGGTGACATATGGCATACCATGTTGTTCCCATGAGTTTTAATAATATTATAAATTATAGATAATAATATAGATTATGTATCAATACTGACCTTGCCGTTATCCTACCATTAACGGTCACTGTTAGTGGGGCCCACTCTAACCTATTATTATTTTTCTCGACTTACGTGCTAAAAAAATCTCGTTTAAGGTTTTTAGGGGTTATTTTGACCCTTAAGAATTTAAATTGAGCTTGGATTTGGCTATAAAACAATATAAAAGCCCTATTTTATCATTATTCTTTTAATTATTCGATTTCACAAGTGGGGCTTTTGTAGGAGTTCATAGGTACTACGCATCGGAAAATCATGAATCACATTCAATCAAGTACATAATCCCAAGATCACATGCATAACACACAAGACACATAATCATACCTTTGAAGCGTGAATTCCACGTAGCAATTTGATTGACAAATCAGGGACAGAATAGAGCCCCAAGAGTTGCTCCTCTACTTAGTCCACGAGCTTCGAACGAGACGTCCACCAATACTAGATTGGTCGAGTGATTGAGGAAAACTGCGATCACCACCTTTAATGGACTAAGCCGACCATCACGATCCGATCCACCACCACCACCATGAACCACCACACTGGCGCCGAGGAGGAGAGAGAAATCCATGAGATAGAGAGGAGTATGAGAGGGGTTGGTCTCGTGTTTTCTAATTAGGGTTTAATCTCACTGATCAATTAATTGCATACTGCAAACCCTAGGCACCTAGTCTATTTATAATCACATTATAACTAGACTAGGGTTAGGAAGCCCAAAACCCTCAATCTTACTCCTCATGGCCGGCCATATTAGGGGATGAGGCCCATCATGGGCCTCGTCCTCTCGTGCCTAATCTAGACCCTTTGTGTGACCTTATAGGATCCGTCCAATTGGGCTTTGGGCTATTTTACTAGCCCAAATATCGTTAGTACCTCTAACTATATGATAAAACGACGACCCAAATGTACGAACTTAATTATCTCCATAATTTGATTCATTGATATATCTAGTAATTGCACACGACGAAGACATAAATCCTTCAGCTTTTACATATTTTTTTCCCCAAATCGAAGCTCAATTTGGATCTTTAAGAAGTTCAAAATGACCCTAAATCCTTTAACTGAGTTTTTCAGTGCGGCATGCCACATGGTGCGGCAGGGGTTACTTGTAGGATGTTACTGGTTTTGTCAAGGGTTACTTGTAGTGTGTTACTGGTTTTGTCAGGGGTTACTTATAGGTGTAACTTGTATTTTGGATTTACTTGTATGGGTTATTTGTAGGTGTTACTTATATTCTGAGTAACACTTACAAGTAACCCCAAACCAAACCCCTATAACCAAATCGGTGACACCCTACAAGTAACCACTGACCAAAACCAGTAACATCCTACAAGTAACCCCAAAATACAAGTAACACGCACCCTGATCAAAACCAGTAACATCCTACAAGTAACCCCAGAATACAAGTAACACCCTACAACTCTACAAGTAACCCCTATCGCACCATGTGGCCACCCGCATACAAAAATTTGTAAAACATTTTCTAGCACGCAAACTGAGAAAATAAATTTGAAAGGTGTAAAGTGGCCCCACTAATGCTGATTGTTTATGGTAAAATAATGACAAGGTTACTATTGATACATAATTGTAAATTGAAGTTTACAATGTACGAAATATAACTTTTAAAAGGAGGGGGCACAACTTGGAAAAGTCAATACCATAGGATTACAAGGTAGATTTATTATTTATCAATTTTGGTAGAAATTGGAAACAATGGCTGATTACTCTAGAGAAGAATATTCTTTATACTTTCAACTTTTCAAGTATGCCGACCATTATTTATTTAATTTTTTAAAATAATATAAAGAGTAAAAACTATTAAAATTGTTATTTATATATATATATATTTGTTTTATTCGTCATATGAGAAATATATTAGAAGAGATAAATGGACAAATTAATCAAAATAACTATCAGTAAGAGTAAGCTTATCATATAACTAATATATAAAGCTAAACTTTTAGGGTTAGATAGATTTAAATTGATTTCATGAGATAAAAAGTTAGTTGGTTTAGAATTCTATTTGGATATAATTTTAGAATAAAATTGTAAGGTTAGAGTTTTATTATCGATAAAATATCAATATTTCAGATGTACAAATTGAATTATAATTTTATCCAAAAAAATTATTAGATTATAATTCTAAAAAATTATCATATAAATTTATTTTTTATATCATAATTTTTTTGGAGCGAAGGAAGTAGTTCAAAACGTAAAATATCTATTTTTTTTAATAGCAAAAATATTTCATTAATTAAAAGTCATACGACATCTACCATAGAGATTCAACGTTAACAAATACATAAGATATTAAATCAAATAAAATTTTCCTTTATAAAAACTACGATCGTCGAGTAGATCTTGCACTGCGGAGCATCTCCCGCTCATATCACTGAAAATTACAACCTTGTTGGAGAGACAATCTAACGATCCTTTGTAGTCATTAGGATGTTTTCCTTTTGATTCATCTGTTCGTATTCGAAAACTTGATAACTTTTTCACCAACGAAATAATTTTACGACAATCCATTAGATCTGTTACCATAGATTCAAAACTAAGAAATTTCTCCCTCGAAAAGAGGAGATAAACCTTGTCTTTCGAAGGAGGTCGAAAAACCCTTGTCTTTCGAAGGAGATCGGAAACCCTTTCTTTCGATGGAGAAAATTTCCTCCCAAAAGGAAGAAGCATTATTATAAACCTAAAAAAACAATAAAGAAACAAGGATTGGGGCTTTCCACCGATTAAAATCGATGGAAGCCCCTTCAAAATTCAACAATGGAGGCTAGAGTTTTGGAGAGAGAAAGGAGGAAAAAGGAGGAGATTTGGGCTAGTTAAACATCTATTTATAATATATACTAATTGGTTAACATTATATACTTCACAATATATAATAGAATGGATACCTGTCAATTAGGGTTGGCTCAATCTCGGATTGGGCCACTTCAGGTCATGAGTCAAGAAATGATCATCCCTTGCCCAAAGTTTTGTGTTCGGGTCAATTTGACGTGCTTCGAACATTTATTTTATTTAGTTTATTTTTTGCTAATTTTTTTAATTATTTTTTTTAATGTATTAAAGCGAATATTTTCACCCACATTATTATTAGTCATTACATGCTTACGAGATAGTAAATCGTCAGAAAAGCACATCAACTCCTAACTAATTTTGTATCAATGCTTTATTTTAAATTTGACATGGATTATAAATTTATCCTAAAATTCAATAAACAACCCGGGCATCGCACGGGACACAAAACTAGTTATTGATAAACTTATTTGAATTTCTATGTTCCATAATAAAGTGCTTTAATCATATTACACTATCTTTAAAACATGCCTTTGACCATTTATATCGTTAATTATACATGTAATTTTTTTTTTCTTAAAAAAAAAAAAACTAATATTATAAAACTACACATGTGACATATTGAATGATATTATTTATGACATTGTTATGAGAATTTGTTGGAACATTTTTAAAGTTTGACTATGAAAATAATAAGAAGCACTAAATTATAATACAGAGAGAGTATATTTTTTCAAATAGCGTGTGCCTTATAAGTATTTAGAAAAAAGAAAAGGAATTACATGTATTTAATATGACATTTATGGCTCACTCTAGAGGTTCGGGGTTTAAATCTTGTAAAGTGAGGATGCTTGGAGTAGGAATTTTCTTATCCTTCCAAATTTCAAAGTGTCGAACCTATAAATATTAGACAAAAAAATCATTAGATCAAAGTTGATGTCTGGTAGTCCATATCCTTTACCTTTTTTTTCTTTTTCTTTTTTTTTTTTTTTTTGACATTTATGACTTAACGTGCATTACTTAAAAATAATTGATGTATGTATTTCTAGACATTTATGGAGTATAAATGTATAATCATACCACAACAAGTCAACACCTTTCAACATAGGCCAAAGCTATTGACTTCTCCCTATTACAAAAGAGATTGTTATATATATACTCCCGGGTGCACCGTATACCCAACTAGCTCAAAGTTAGGGTCTGTTCATATTTACTTAATTTCAGTTCAGTTCAGTTCTTAATTTCAGTTCAGTTCAGCTCCTAATTTCCATCTCTCATAAAATATTCATTTCAACTCAGTTCAGTTCAGCTTTGTTCAGTAAATGTGAACATGCCCTTAGTTTTGCTCTTCATTTAATGATTAAATAAATAAAAAAAAATATCAAAATGAAAACAAAATACATATGGTGTACCGTATATCCGGTCACCCAGGTGTATACAACAAATTTCACTAATATGAAGTGTTAATTTTTTTGGGTTAAATACATTGTAACATTTTGATGATTTATGAGGTATGGTGAATTGGTGACATGCTCAAGTGTAGAAAATGAATTTAATAAAAGTTAGAAAATTAAAAGTATAATTGAGTTAATTTAAACAACTTCCGGGTTCATAGGGACCACATATAAAAAAAGAGAAGCTTTCATTCTAAGCAAAGAATAATTCTCAATTTGTTATATATTGATAATTATTATTTGCTAATCGTTTTATACATAAAAGAAATTGAAATAAAATAATAATTTAAAAAAATCCTATTAGTAGAATGTTGAAATCATGACAGTATATGTACTAAGTCACTGTAAACTTATAATCAAACTGTAATTTTTTGCTTTATTATAACTGTATTACTAGTTGGAAGAATAATTACTAATAATTTCTTGTAAAATAATGTATACGTTGTTATAATGATTAATCAAGATTTAGTTCAACAGTGATTTTCGCTCAACTTAGGAAAAATGTTTTAGAAGTCTAGTTCTTTAAAAGCTTTGATACTTTATGGATCTCTAAAATTTAGTAGTTCTAACATAAATAAAATAAGTTTTATTTTATTTTATTTTATTTTTATGACAAAGAGATCAAGTTTTATGGTAATTTAAACTCGAAAATTTTAAACTTGATAAAACTCATGACTATGTTGAATTGGATTGAGTTTGAACAAAATTAAGTCTAACAAGATTGAGAGTGAGGGACCGGATAGTGCAAGTGGTTTGAGATCCCCTCTCGATTTCAGATGGTCCTGAGATCGTTTTTTATCACCCACCCTTGTGGATCTAAACACCAAAAGAAAAACATCTAACAAGATTGGCTTGGGCAAGTCAAGCTTTACCTCCGTTCTCTATTATAACCCTTAGCTAGCCTCACCTATGGCATGCATTATACACCAATTTGAATGTTAAACTAATAAATACAAAATATATCTTTTATGTAGAGTGAACCATGCCCTGACCTCTTATGGACACCAACTAGATGACTTTTAAAGACTTAGGCCTTTGCACATGAATTGGTGAAAAAAAAAGACCAGTTCAAAAACTATCTCTTCATAGCTCAAATAAGGAAGTTCACTTCAATAATTACTTTAGTCAACGTGTCAAACCATAAATGATAATAAGAAATAATGTCTACTATAATAGTACTTTTAGAATTCATGTTGGTATAAATATTAGTATCAATAGTCTTGACGTTTTTAGACCACATGTTGGTATATATAATGTACCAACATGAGATCTTAAAGTACCAACAAAAATTTCAAACAACCTCTTGCTCAAATGTGTCCAAACTTAATCTTAAGTCGAACTCTCTCTTTGTGGATGATGTAAAAAAAAAAAAAGAAGTCTAGTGAAATGATAATGGAAAAGTCCAAGGGGTTAAAGGTGATCTCCCACCAAACATGTTATCTCCTCATTGAATAGCTCGACAATCCTCAAAATGCTACATAAGTGATCCTAGACTCCCACAAAGCTCTTTTAATGCTTGTTTGGTTGCACTTATTTGACATAGGCGAAGGAAATTCCTTGAAAGTAAAAGTCCCATGTTTTATTAACATAAAATTATGTAGAAAAGTTCTCGTTCAAACCAAATATATGCATGTAATTTATAAGCTATCTAACCATAATCAACCATACATCATTCATATTGCAAAAATATCATAAAGCTAACATGAAAAACACATTTTATATCTACACTCTTTCAAGGATGGAATGAATTCATGGTGCTGCATTCCAAACACAAGCTGCTTGGGACACCAATCAATGGATCTCTAAGTTGATCTCCTAGGGAGAAGTCGTAGAAAACTCTAGTCAGGACTTCCTCCTTCAAAAATTCATACAATGATTCTAAGCTTATAATTCTAATTTGTAACTTTTATGCAATAATTCAAACAAGTAAATGACATCCAATCGCTTAGGCTTAAGAATTCCCAAATGTATGCCTTTGACGGCCACTAATCTTCTAAATAGATCTATTAGTAGACTTGACAAAACTTATTTGACTTGGAATCCACGCAAAGTCGACACATGACCTGAGATTGACCCAAATCATTATCGAGTCAAATCATTAAATATTTAAATTAATGCATCTAATATTAATCACAACACGCGATTAACAATAAACCGATATGAACCCGAAGATAATTTGACCTAAATTAAGTCAACCCGAATACAACCCGTTCATCTGACCCATCGGGTCCGTCTCCAGGTTTGTATCAAAATTACTCTATTCTTGTCTCGTGGGGATCTTCAAAATGCCAAAATTGTTGAGCAGAAAGCTGAAAATCAAAACACAAATGGATCCTCGTCTTTGGCACAAAGTTGCTGCTATCTCTGGTAATCTCTCTCCTCCCTTCTCTTCTCTTCTCTATTTTGGAGCTTTGTTTAAGCAACATCAGCTCATCACTGATTAACCCAATTTCTGCAAAATTCAGGGGCAGTAGCTGTTGGATTAGGTGCTTATGGTGCTCATGGATTCAAACCCAAAGAACCCGCTTATAAACAGGTCAATTTCTACGTAATTTCCTTGATTTAATTCTTCCCATTTCATAATTTGTGGTTTTCTTTCTGAAATTTTGAAACTTTTGATAGGTTTGGCAAACAGCTTCTTTGTACCATTTGATGCACACTGCAGCTTTGTTAGCTGCCCCAATTACCAAACATCCCAACATTGTATGTGTTTTTTCTTGTACAATTCAATTTGAATTTTGTTTGTTCAATTTTGATGTTGTGATTGTACAATTTTGTTCTGAAATATCCCATTTTGTTTTGGGTTTGTTGTTGATTTCAGTTTGGAGGTCTTATGAGTGCTGGTATTGTCTTGTTTTCGGGGACGTAAGTTTTCATCTCTTCTGCTTTAATGTGTATATAATGAGCTTTGTTGTTATTTTTGTGGATGAAGTTTAGGTGTATTGGTTATTGGATTATTGTGTTGTTGTGAATGTCAAACAGATGATTATTGGGTAGTTTGGGAACTGCAACTCGGATGATGATTGTGATTTATCGAGTTAGTTATGTGGTCGTCTTAGGGTTTCCAAATGTAATTATTCACAATGGATGTGTATCCAAGCGTGATCAGGCTGCCTGCAATTAAGAATTTTGATTGTATTGGCCTAAGCTTTAGGTCTTAAGTATCTTAATCTAAGCCCGGTCATCGGGTGTTCAATATAGCTGATTGACATGAAAGGAAGAGCCCTTGCTGTCGATTCTGTTTGATAAGGAAGCATGAGCATGAATGAGCACGAAAGTATTCATAGTGTTGTAGGATTTGTAATGGAATGTGGATCATATTGCTACACTACTTGTTAGGCCTGTTGTTGTGGTTCACATGTTGCTTGAAATGGTTAGAAAGTAAAGAGATTTCATCCCCTATGAATTGACCCTTTGTACTTGGATTTTGAAAGGATTGATTACATTATGTTTAGTGACTTAGATAAGGAATTGTGAAATATGATGGTTTGATAAGTGACAATTGTGCTTGACTTTAGATTCAATATAGGTAAGGACTTTGTTAGTTGTATGTCCCTGTAAGGCTGTAATTGAAGATCATGGTGCTGTCCTCAAAACGTTGCTAATGATATCTATTGGGTCAAGATTAGTTATTATTGTAGCCTGAAGAGGCAGTTATTGAGAAATTGTTATATACCCAGGTGCATCATACACCCATGACTCCATGAGTATTTTGTTCTCATTTTGATAATTGTTTTATTTTTTTATTTTTTATTAATTTATTATTTTTTTTATGTCATCATCAAATGAGAGCAAAAACTAATCTTGGGTGTATAATCTTTGGTGTATGGTGCACCTAGGTGTATTTAACAAATTCTAGAAGTTACTTGGTTAGTTAGAAGAGAGAATGGCATCCAGAGTAGTTTCTGTTTATATCTTGGGAATGAATTGTTTTATTTTTTTATTTTTTATTAATTTATTATTTTTTTTATGTCATCATCAAATGAGAGCAAAAACTAATCTTGGGTGTATAATCTTTGGTGTATGGTGCACCTAGGTGTATTTAACAAATTCTAGAAGTTACTTGGTTAGTTAGAAGAGAGAATGGCATCCAGAGTAGTTTCTGTTTATATCTTGGGAATGAATCACGCCACTCGAAAGCTAGCAGGTTATGGATTAGTTGGAAGGGGGAGGGGGGTGTTGATGATGGAGATGTATATAGACTAAACATTGATTCTGGAGTGACTATTTTTTCCTAAGATGGGAAAGTGATAACAAAATAATCTGTCCTTTTCTACCTGTTATATATATTGATGGGGGTGGGTTCGGGGAAGGGGGGGTGGGGTGGTGGGGGAACAGATGATTGTCCTTACTTTTTTTAGTGCTAGTTTGTTGAAAGGTGTAATTTTTAAATTCAAACAATAACTATTGACACAACCTTTCAAAACACTGATTTTCATGCATTTCAAAACTATACAAGAGCTCGTAATGTTGTCATAAAGACCTAAAATCTTTTAAACCTAATTTTGAAATTCTTTGAAAGTTGAATGATCAACCTTGTAGTTGCTTGACAAATTAGCATGGCCTTTGGAGGTCACCAATGTTGTGTAGATTTTGTGAGAGGTGGGAGTATTAAATCATAGAATGAAGCATTAGTTGGTGAAAAGGACTATATTACTCTTTTCAGTGCTTATAGTTATAATGAGATATATTTTATACAAGCAATCTCTCACTAGTTCTTTGCATGTATTTCAAAGGCTCCTATAAGAACTCATTTTGTACATTATTATGTATAATATGCAATCATTTGGTGTTTATGAGTTGATAAGCCCTTAATTATGTACCCATTTCTTTGTGAGCTTTATTAAGGTTAAAATCAGTGGGCGAGGTCACTGCATAGAAGTTCAAACCTAGTGCATTACAATGCGTAGCTTCTTGGCAATTGCTTAGTTGCCAATGAAATGCTATTTTTTTGGTCACTTTTTGATCTGGAAATTGTGCATCACTCCTAATCTATGAATTAAACTCTGATATATTGATTCTTCTAAATTGATGTTTTGAAATCATGGCTCTAAGCCTCATAAATAATCCCAGCTTTGAGTTATTTAGAACAATCCTTTGTTGGATCTAATTGCAAGTATATTTGAAGTGCTTGAGTAAAGTATGAAAGGACACCGACCCAACTTTGATTATAACTGTAATTTAGATGCTTATCTCTGCATTTGGTACATTAAGAGAAAGCTTGCATATAGTTTCATTTTATTCTAGCACTGAGTCTGCTGTATCCTAGAGAAACTTTCTTTCATTGAGGTTACTTTGAGGAACAAATGTATGCCTTACTAAGAATTGTTCATTTCAAGTTTGTCCAATTGTCACGGCTTGAACTTGGAACCTCTAATGCAGTAGGCACACAAGTAGGACTTATAGATGCACAGAGTATTCTATATGGTAATGCATTAGGTATGCATTTTAAGCGTAAGTCTTGAAGATAACAATATATTGACTGGTGATGCATGGTGGAATAGAGCTCTGTATCTTCCATAATTGTCTGATCAGTGGTATGAGATGGGAGGAACAACTTTGGTTGATTTTACAGCATGTCTGCGTAGGAATTTTGATAATATTTGGCATAATGATCACGTGTTCTTCAGGTGGAATGTTATATTTAGAGTGACAACTTATTGATACTAAATCCTATGGTGCATCTAGTTGTAATTTACCTCCGAGAAGGTGGGCGGCAGCTTGTGTAGAGCTATTTTTTTGTATTTGTTCTGCATTTAATGATTTCATGATAGTCAGCAACATGTACTTCCAATTGCTTTAGCAAATCATTCTAAGCCAAATCAGGTGATGTAACGCTTTAGGCAGTTTTTACATGAAAGTTGAAACTGGACAGCTTGACTTGTGGTTTTACACTTTTTGGAGTAGCATTTAGTTACAGGCATAGCTTGCAGAATGGTATTGCAAGGCTAAGAAATGATTTTGAAAATGTGGTCAATATTTTATATGATTAAAGGGTTCTTTTTGGAAGTACTTCAGAATCTTGAGTTTGCTTCTTGTATGGCTTCTGGAAAGAGTTTTCCTTCTCTTTTCAAAGACTTTTGGCATCATTGCGGAAGTGATCATGCAAAATGCTAATATTCACTTTATTTATTTATTTTTTAAAATTTTAATGTACTGCATCCTGAATTATTCTTATAGATGCCTTCTTGATAGTGAAGAAATTCATTCAAGGCATATTTAAAGTGCAAAAAAGCGTGTTAACTTCCAAATTGAACTGATGCATCTAGAGTTGATTATTTTGCAGGTGCTACTCCGTGGCTTATCTAGAAGACAGAAAGTTCAATAGATTGGCACCAATTGGCGGCTTTGCGTTTATAGCTGGTTGGGCTAGCCTGCTTTTCTGAAAACTCGAGGTACAAAAGACAGTATGCACACTTATTCATTGTAAACAGATAGCGGAATTATTACTTGGACTGGTAGTTTGGTACAATGCATCAAAAATGATTCAGACATTAGTGTAATTGAATTGTTAAACTATATATTGTTTCAGCATTTACCAGTGTATCATGTTGAGTGCATAATTGTGATGCATCTTCCCAGTACCATCGACTACTGTAAAGTCTTGATATCATTTTCTTGTGTACACAAGTACTGCTGTCTAGGGCTGTACAGAGTTTGGTCTGGACTGTAACCAAACCAGACCAAACCGCATTTTAGCGGTTTGGTTTGGTTTACGGTTTGAAAAAATACGGTTTGGTTTCAATTTTTTGGGAAATACGGTTTGCGGTTTGGTTTGGTTTTTCAAAAATTATAAACCAAACCAAACTGTAAACCAGTAAACCGCATTTTAATATTTATATAATTTTTATATAAATTAAAATAGTTAGTATATAATATGAAAAAAAAAACAAAAAAAAAAAATGAAAAATCATTAGAAGACTATAAGGTCAGTATACTACTATACTCTATACTCAATCTCAAATATCAATACTTAAAATTCAATAGGTCATACAACTATAATGTAGTATGAATTATTTTTTTAGACAAATGTATTATGTTTTTTTCCATTGTTAATTTGTTATGTATTATTTTATTATGGGTTATTGTGTTAGCACTGAGCACTTGATTAGTTGGTTGTTATTTTTATTAAAAATTTGTAGTATAATTCAATCCCTTTGGGCTAATTATTTGAACTTTATTATAATCTTATTAATATTTAACAATTTTTAGGAAAAAATGTCGTCTCCTCATAAACCGCAAACCAAACCGCATTATTACAGTTTGGTTTGGTTTGGTTTCAATACTAATATGGTTTGGTTTGGTTTGGAAAATTGACCAAACCGTATTTTGCGGTTTGGTTTGGTTTAGACTCAAACCGCACCAAACCAAACCATGTTCACCCCTACTGCTGTCATGCTGTGTATACGTAGTACTAATTTTGCGATTGTTTTATTCTTGCATTTGAACGGTCTGAAGCAAGATACACAAGAAATGATAATCATAATACCCGTTATATTTTTCTCCTTCCATTCTCTAGTCATCACTCTATTTAAGTTTTTTTTTTAGGGGGGGAGAGTAGCTAGTATATGTTACTCAGACTTTTCGTCTTACCTCAAGTACCCGTGTCAAACCCTCGACACCCGAACATGAGTATGACACTTGGACACTTCAGTTTACTTTAAAATCATAGACTTTTTTCACAAAATAGCCGAGTTGGACATTTAGATACATTTGTGTTGGACATGGGTGTCCGAGTCTGAGTAACATAGGATAGTGTAGATTTACATTGTGAACGCGAACTGGAACTGAAATTAAGGGAAAATATGTTTATTTTGTGTTTGCAATTGAATATTCTACTCCATTGTTCATACAATATCAATGTGAACTACTTTGTTCTTACATAACATCAGCTTTCTTCTAGCTTCTTTTTCAAAACCTCATTTACAACTTGACATATAAAGAATGTAAAATTAATAATTAAAAGTATTACAAATAAAAATTAAAACGTAATTCTCAAGAAAGATATTCGAAGTGGCAGTTGTCATGACCTGCACGGCAAAAATAACAAAGGCAAATCATTAAAAGGATAAAGTAAGATTCACACAGTTAAGAAAGTAGAAACTTGTCTTAACCCCTTTCTGTGTACAACTGGAAATTGCTAATAAAGAATTGGTAACATAACACATGCAACATTCGCTGAAAACTTTAAACACCTAACATTAAATTAGTCAATATCGGAATAAACGAGTAATTATTTTGACTAGCGTGTTGCAACAACTGCTTATAACAACTTTAAACAGCTAAATGAAACTAGTCTATATCAAAACGTATTAGCTGATTTGACTAGGAAGTTGCATCAACTGCTTGCGGGTATTTTCCCACAAGCGTGATACTTATTGTTTTATTGTTTTGTTTGGTTCACCAAAACCAGAAAAGGCCAGGTTAAGATAGCATGTATATGTCAGGATGCCCATCATATATGCACATGTACATAATGCACATAAACATGCTTTTAATCTTAGTCTACTAATAAATCCATGTGGATATGATGGTGAATTGGTGATGATGCTAGGACCCTTCATGCTTCTTTTAACTTGCTTACATATTTTGTCTTTCTTTTTTTGGGATTCTTTTATCTCTATTTAGAACTTCCAAATGCGTAAGTTATATAGATTCCATAGGTTATAAGTTCTATATGCATAAGATATATAGATTCCATAGGTCTAGTATGCCACTTTATATATTTTTATTTTTATCATTACTATTTGTGGCCACTTAATTACAATGTATAATAATTTTTTTTTGTAAAATAATGAAAATCCAAATTCACTTATTTACATGCTAAATAAAATTATAAAATTTTGATGCTTTTAACAAAATGGCCATAATGCTCCCTTTTTTTTATTATTTTTTTTTATGTAGAGAGAGTTACGATGGAAAATGATGTGGACAAGATTTGATTTCAGGCCTTTAACACAACTCCTCAAGACTTTAACCACTTAAACTAATTGATTATCCACATTCGTATGAGTATTTTTTTTGCTAAATTGAAAAAATTAACAATGTATTCAAGTATAATGAGTTAAATTACTTATGTACGGAGTATTACTTTAGCAAAATCATTTTACAATAATTTTAAATTTTTAATAAATGTTGTATGTGTCAGATTTATAATGGAGAACCTATAATCAAACCAGTTAATTCAAATTATTGCAAAATTAGTGTATACTTAGAAAGAAAAATTACACATTAAGTATTTGATATGTCAAAAATGATAATGTTGCAATCATTCGTCTGTAGGAGAGTGATTTTTTATGATAGATTGATACTAACATTATGCTAAAATAGTGATTTTCATGTCATTTTAACATGTTAGATTACTAAATTCAGCAGTTAAATGTATGCATAATCTGAGAAAAAAAAAAGAGATAATAATATGGAAGAAAAGACATACTTGGATCTTGTTCAGTGATCAGGGCAGCACCATTGAAGTAGCAATTACCACCTTTGTTTTTATGATTTTGAAAGTAACTGTTGAACACAAAGTCAGCATGATCTTTGGTTGTGTTGGGTTGATAGCATGATTGATTCTCTTGAATCATGTCACACTTTACATCTTGCTGTCCACACGCCCAGTTTATCGCTGTCTGCAATTCATCATCTGGTGTCTGCACATCCGCGATGCACCACTGCTGCCCTGGATCATCCTGTCCACCGTCGTCTCCTGTAACTTCACAACCCAACTACAGAATGAGCTATAAGAAACAGAGAATTTTTTTTTAGAGGTCATCTCTCAAAATCATGTAAGAAAGGAAAAACTGTTTTTATATAAACTGTGGATCCACACCAATATGGGAGGTTTAGATGTTCGCGGTTTTTATACACTGTTGTGAATGTTAAAGAAGATACCTGAAATCCGTGGAACTACGAGGAGGAGGAGCAAAGGAAGCAAGAACTTCAAAGAAGAGGAATACATTGTGTGTTAAAGAGGAGAAAATTTTGGGATTATTTTAGGTGGGATGAATTGCTGGATTAACAAATAGAAGAGGAAACTCCAGTTTATATAGCAAAAAATCAATTGATAATGTATTAAATTTGATGACAAAGTGTGTGTGTGAAAATTGCTTAGAAATGCAAGTGAAGTAAGTCACCGACTTGTAAATGGGTCCTTGGATCTGATTCTAATTGACATTTTAGTGTGAATACTTTTTGGCACTAATTATGGAGCAACTTGTATGGTTAATTGACTCATTACTCGTCTTTTGCTTGGAAAGAGTTGTGAGTTGTCCTCCCAAATTATTCAGACTGTCTTATACGCTGTCGCTGCCAGTCTGGATTCTGTTTTCTTAGTGTAGCACCAGTGGCCTCGAGAATGGATTTTGAATTTTACGCGGAGTATATATCATTGTTCTTTGTGGCTTCCTGACCCCTGCACTCTGAAAATGTCGAAAATAGGATAGATATACCCTGTGTCTTTATTACGACAATCAAATTTTGTGATTGAGATAGTACATGTTTTGCTATCGTTCCTCTGAACTGTCTGTTCAATGAAAGACTAACTAGCAACAGACTCGAATAATTGAATTATTTTCTTCAGAAATTCTGCTGAAAGACGAGCATCAGAAGAGAAATCTTTAAGACGAGCTAGAAACATGCAGCAAACATTGTTACCAGCATTTCCAAACAATGTGTAAATCACTACCAAAACCTCCTATTTAACCGCAAATTCTGATTCTAGCAATCTGCAAGACTTTCAAACCTCCTATTTAATTGCACTTAATACGTGATAGCTGATTATAAGTATGGACCTGATTAAGCGTGAGGGAACAGTTTTTCAGGGATCAGCCGAAACAGAAAGATGAAAGTAGATAATTTACCTGTTCAAATTCTTGAATAATAATGTTGATGATCCTTCTTTATATGTTGTAACTCTTGAAACAGTCAAAAACCTCTTTCAGATAATATAAGCTGAATCTAATATTGGTTGGCCTGTTCTATGTTTCAAAAAAATTCCCATTTAGAAACATTAGCTTAACTGCTTTATCAATTATATGAAAAGCTTAATTCTGCACAACTTACTTAGTTTGCTTATTGGAACAATGTATTATATGTGTTGGAAGATCATTTACAATGAGCTTAAGCTTAAAAGAAGGGAGTACAAATTCTTTTAAGAAGTGAGATACGTAGGCTCGGCTAATGAAGAAATCAATGGCTCTGATCATTCATTATTTTGTACGATTAATTCTTCCATTAATAGCTTTAGCAATGAAAACAATGAAATTTTTTGACAATACTGCTTCTGAAATTTGTCAAAGAGTCTTCTATTGCTGTTAATTACTCGTAGTATTTACAATCTCTAATAGGACATACGGGCTAGTCACTTTTATTGTAACTTCTATGGACCTGATGAAGAGATATTCCTTATCCGAGAATCTAACCATATACATTCATAAAAAGAAAGAAGGTTCGTAATGAAGAGCCTCTAATGACGAAACTACATAATCATCTTAGTGATTTAACCAAGGCAATGTAGTTCACAATTCGAAGCACAAATAATTACAATATGAAGTGGTGCATACCAGTGAAGAGAAGTAATGAAAGGAAGACTTGTCCATCTAACAAAACTATAGAAATGAGATGCAAATAGTTACTACACAGAGTTATCCTCAATTTATCATATAGCATTAGAGAAATGAAAATCATTCAAATCGTTTGACATGCACATCCAAAAGAACTAGTCCGTCACCACTTCGAAATACTTCCATACATGTGGATACATCATCCCTTACAACTACAGACAGGAGCTTGTACATGATCTATAGCCAAACCAAGCCCAACATAAGATCCACTTACAGCAGATAGTGCTTTTTAGGGCCTAATACACCTTAGGAAACCAGATTTTTTTTTTTTTTTTTAAAAGCCAAGAAAACCACAGCTCCAAAAACTTAGCTACTGCAGTGACAGAACCTTCAGAATTGATGCAATTACAGCACATCTGCATCTTGAACGAACTTAACCTGCAAATATAGCAGAATTAGAGGGGGTAAGAAAGGCATCAGTGTATTCAAATGTGTTGCATTTCCTGATTCAGCATATCCTAGAAATTGCACAAAGCACTAAACTAGCAAACCAAGAATAAAGCAAGCGGAATTAGTTGTCTGTAATTACCCTTTCGTGGAGAGGTAAGGAAGACACAGGATGCCTTCAAGTCATCTAACAGGCCTAAGGGGTTAAAGCTAATTACCGAGGAGATGTGAGAATAACATGAGCTATAGGGCCAATTGGCGAATTGCAAAACTCTAACATGAACCCCTATTTCATAATCTTTGTGATTGCAACTTTGTAAACTTTGTGGTTACACCTTAATCCTAGTTTTACTTTGTGTTAGCTTTGATTAAGAACCCCTATTTCATAAATCTTGGTGATTGTTGAGATAGGTTTATCTTGTTTTGTTGATTTGAAGTTGTTGTTAGTTGATTTTAACCCCTTTTTTCTTGGTTATTTCATATCAAATATAGTGTCTTATTAGTATTGTGATGTTTCCATTTTAGGAAAGTGTTGCAAGTATTAAAAAAAGAATGAAGTATCAAATACTTGTTAAGCAAGAGCAATGTTACTTGGACTCTTCATTTCACCTCACGTACCCGTGCGGACCCTCAACACTCGGACATGAATTAAACACCCGGACACTTCACTTTTAGTTCAAAATCATGGAACTTTTTCATAAAATAGCCAAGTCGAACACTTCGAACGGGTACGGGTACCCGTGTCGAACATGGGTACCCAAGTCCAAGTAACATAGAGCAGGATAGATTGTTATATACAGTCAGAGTACACGGTGCACTCATGAGTATTTTGTTTTCATTTTGATAATTTTATTCATTTAATCATCAAATGAAGAGCAAAAACTAACCCATAAGTTAATTGGGTGCACGGTGCACTCGAATAGTCGAATGTATGTACATAAGAATTTTCAATTAGGCAGGGTATATTGGCTCACAACCCTGCATTTATTTATACTTCCTCCCATTTCATAATGCATAGTAATAAGAACATAACAATCAAATAGAAATGTAAGGGCTTGTGGCTTGTCCATCTAACAAAACTACAAACATGAGATGCAAATCTTTACTACACCGAGAATTGCCTTGGATTTGTCATATTACATTAGAGGAATGAAAATCATTCAATTCATCACATGCACATCCAAAAGAACAGGTCTGCATCACTTGGAAACATTTCCAGTCATGTGGAATATAGCCAAACCAAACCAAGCACAACCTAAGATGAGTAAGATCCACTTACAGTAGATAATGCTTTTTATGGCCTAATACACCTTAGGAAACCAAGAGAAAGAAAAGAAAAAACTAACTTAAAGTCTTAAACCAAGCACAGCCTAAGATCCACTTATAGTAGATAATGCTTTTAGGGCCTAATACACCTTAGGAAGCCAAAAAAAAAAAAATTAAACCAAGAAAGCCATAGCTCGAAATCTTTATCAAGCTGCTGCGGTGACAGCCTCTTCAGAATTGATTCCATTATAGTAAATCTGCATTTTATTTAACCTGTAAATTACGCAGGAAAAAAAATGTTTCAGTTATTCAGTATCCTTGAACTTGCACAAATCACTAAAGTAGCAAACCAAGAACAAAGTGGAACTAGCTTCCTTTTTTTTTTTCCTGTTTCCGGGGGGGGGGGGGGGGGGGGGGGGAGGGGAGAGGAAGACACAGGACTTCCAAGCCATCTAACAGGTCAAAGTGATTAGTGCCAATTACCATGGGGATGAAAACAACAAGAGCTATAGGGGCCAACTGCAAAACTCTATCATGCTCAAAAGGTTGGATAACATAAGAACAAAAACTTTTCCAAAGTTCTACACGAAATCCATAATTGACATGATAGGATCTTTCACTCTTTCAGTTAAACCCTTCACATAACAAGGTCAGAACTACAGTGAGCTAATGGAGAAGGATCTAATTCAAAGGCTTTTAGCATTGAACCATCACAAGATTTATGGCTTTATAAGCCTTTATGTACTCAAAAGTGCCACACATAATCATTTCACACCTAAAAAAAGAATAAAAAAATTAAAGAAAAGTTCTTATCTAGGTTTCAGAAATACCCAGATCATTTTCCATTTTAACTTATTTTAATAGTCTTCCAATTAAATTACTAATTCTAAGGCATAGTTTTTTCCAATGGCTTAATTATTCACACAACTTACTTGAAAAACTAACATATATGTCATCACAAGCTTCTTTCCCATAGCTTCCTAAAAGAATTCATTCCCTTAGAAACAATTGAAAAAAAAAAGATACAAATTGTCATTATATACCATAAAACTTTCTAAGCTCAGTACTGCCCTACTGCGAGAGAAATTACGAGTAAATCTCCCAGATTAACTCGGAAGGTCTCGTACTACAGCACGATACAATTACGGTAAGAGGACCAAACAAATCAACAACAAATGCATAAGACATTGATATTCTCTCAGCTTCGTATTGCTTCCACTTGCTTGACAAGTTGACATTTCCTGTTGCCAGTGTTATGTGATAAGAGTAGATACTCACCCTCTAAGAGTAAAATTAAACCCTCTTCGTACAAGGCCTACAAGGTTAAATACCATGTAGATCTATAACCCTCAGGCAGTATTGGTTAGTTCAACAGCTAGACAAAACTACCCATATTGCACAGATGGTCATACAAATTCAACCGAGCAGAATAGTCAAGGAACCTCCGACACTTTTTACGGAAGGAGAAAGCACCAACAAAATTATGAGGTACTTTAGTTAACTCTTGTATGACTGTATCGGCTTGTAATTGAGAATGACCCTGACAACTTTGAAAGTCATTTGACAAAGCATCATAATCAAACCAAAACTCGTATCATATATAACAAAAACAGACCTACAGCCCATTATCACTCTTATAATCCCAAACCCATTGGAAGTTTCAAACTCTAAGTCAAACAGGGAGGGACTTTTTCTAATAGCAGGGTTCCAAAATATGAGAGAGAGAGAGAGAGAGAGAAATGAGGTAAGTTGCTGACCTAGGTATTTCAAGGTCTTAAGAAACATCTCTTATCACTACGAAATTCTATGAGATGACACATGACACTATGAAATCTAAAAACTTGTTGCCGGATGGGAAACGAACTAGAGAAGAAAAAACTAACAGAAAGAGTTATACCAAAGTTGCATGTTATGCTCACTAACAAGCAAACTTAAACAATATTGAATACAATGATTTCAAAGATGCTCTTATGTCTAGTTCCACATGTAAAAATAACAGTGTCACATGTATTATCTTCTCAAAATATATGTTAGCCAGCCAGAAACAAAATTCAGCTGAAAACAATAAGGAAGTCATATGGCAAAGAAAGTCTGCCTTTCATGAATGATCCATTTAAAATTTAAATTCTAGACAGCCTGCCATTATAACCACTGAAGTGATTTAACTAGTTTCAAATCGCTTAAATTTATCTGTAGATGGCTTATTTGCATCAGATATGTAACATCTAATCTGTACTTTTGTTTAAATTATATACTGCTACAAAATAATTTGTATATGAAGTACAGGGCATCAAGTGTTCTTGTGATCTGAAAACTGTACTGCTCACAAGCAAAGTAGACACAAAAATATAATCCATAAATAATTTTATTATACACTAATTTTCATAATGATGTCTTATGTAAGCAATTAGAAAAATACAAAACATTGAAAGACCATTACTATATCAGAATTTCAGTACCATGAGCAATTGCGCAGACAATCAAAACAGAATAACCAAGAAATGCAACTTCAAGTTGATCAATCAAACACCTAAGAAAAACAAACTACTAAATATAAAGTACCTTCCAAAAGCCCTTAGAAGTCACTCAATGGTCTCCAGCCTCTTCCTGCTTCACATAACCAAATTTGATGGTTGAATTTCACCCTCCTTGAGCAGAGCTAAACTCTCTACATAGGACTCCACATGCCAAGCAGATTCAGGGCAAGGAGGCAAATATTTCACAACTTCGACATCCTCCACAATAGGCGAAACTACAACATTACCTTCCCCAACAACTAGCATCAGCCCTTTCATACTAAAACCAACTATACGTTGTTCAGGTACACGTACAACTACATCAAGGTCTACTGAGAAGAACTTCCTCCACGACTTATCCACACCACCATCTCCTTTCATAACCCAAATGTGGTACCGCTTCTTATCCCACTCACAGAGTAATGCAAGTGAGTCACGGAAAATTGTTAACTCGGGTAAAGAGTCCATACCAAATCGTGCTTCATCAGGACATGCTATCCCTGCAAACACCTCTGTGCTCAAATCAAAGGACACAATCTTCAACAGTCTTCTCCCTACAGCCGATGTCAACCGATACACAAAACCACCCACATTACACGAACGAGAGTGCATTTCAAACAGAGCCTCATAATCAAGTTTCCTCCACGTTTTTCTACCAAGGGAGAACACAGAAACTGAACTTACAAGCTCACGGTTAAGCAATTCAAGGTTATCCTTATACAAAATTATCCTTACAACTTTAAACTCATTCGACACCGCATCAAACCCAAACCCGAAACACTTATCATGAACCACTACAGGATTCCAGTCAGCTCTCATTTTTTTTACCCAATTTCATGGGTGGTTCCAATTCAAACTTAGGAAGTGTCATATATTTTCTAATTGAAGGGTTCCACAAAATTAAAAATTTGAATTTTTCACCCCACACGCAGATCACACCATTAACACAACCTACAATTGAGAAATAAGTCAAGTAACTAGAACGAAACTGAAATGGGAAATCTAGGGTTTTAATTTCTGGAAACATCTGATTATCAGAGTGTAAGCTATAATTTTCCATTCTACAATCTTGACAATATTTCCTGAAAAACACATCATAATTTCCAGATTCCTTGTTATGTTGCAAATGTGAAAGCATGAATTTGAATTTGCCAATTCGAGAATACCAAAATTTGGAAACACACCTGAATCGAACCAGAGATCTTACAGGCAATTTGATGATGATTTGGAAAAGAATTTCAGTTGGCAAATACTCGTAGTTATCCATTTTTACGCCGATTGATGTTGAAAATTTTCTTGAATTTTTATTTTAGGGTTCTTAATTTGGGTAGAAGAAAAAGAGGGAAATGAAATGAAAGCACAACTTCTACTTAAATGTGTTGTTCTTGCATGGTACAACTTCTGACGATGACGTTCAACGCGAGTCAAACTGTTAAATTGACGCAACGATCGACTATCCAATTTCCACTGCATAATATCATCAATGCACATACACGTCATTATAATTTAAAAATGAGTGAGGGATAGCTTAAGCTATTAGAGCTCCTCCCGGTTTCAGGAAATCATAGGATCGATTCTAACCCTCGCCTTTGTGGCTCTCTAATAAAAAAAAAAAAATCAATGCACATACACGTCACTATAATTTTAAAATGAAAAATTATACGACGTAGAAGTCGAAGTCGAAGCGATCATTCAAACTTGCCCCAATTTCTCGAGGCGTGATGGAACGTTACCAATACTAGGGGCGAAACTGTCAATTTATTTTTGTTTTTTCAATGATAAATTAACAACTTTATTTAACCATCATTAGTTATGAAACCCACATTAATGAAAAAACTATAGGAGAGAGATACAGAAATATAGTACTCCGTTATATATTAACTAGAATAGACCTGGTCTACAATAACTTATTGAAGACCCAACCTTCTATTATACCATACGAATGTGATTATATCATACGAAATGTGATTATATTACTATAAAAGTAATTATATCATCCTGAAACTGTTATGTAAATGTATCACTCAAAAAGTGAATTTATCATTATAAAGAGGTATCAAATAGTAAATTACATCATTCAAAAGATGATTTTTAAATTTTATCATAATAAATATAATTATATAATCTCATTAAATGGTTTAATATAAGAATATATAATTCAAAATATGACTCACAAAAAAAAATTATATCGTCTAAAAAAGTGATTATATCATCCAGAATGTTATTAAATTATTTGAAAGTGTCAAATTTTAGGTCTACAATAATTTATTGTAGACCGGGTCCATACAAGACCAATTGGAGGAGGAAATGTTCATCCTTGTTTTTTTTTTTCAAAAGAATTTGAAGTCGATTATTTAGGGTTGGTAATCTCTGACCCGACCCAAAGTTACTGAGAGAAACCCGAACTTGACCCGAATCAAACCCGAACAACTCGAATCCGACTCGATTTGACCCAAATTTCATATTTCGTAATAATATTAAGTTTTACATTATTTTTGATAGTTTCTTAACATGACCCGAAATTGATCTGAAATCTAACCCAAACCCGACCTACTAACCCGAATTGCCACCCCTGCGATTATTCCCTTACCTTTTACCAAAAATTAACCCATCCCAATCTACACTTGACTCATTATGTTTGGTTAAGGTGTGGGGGTTTAGAAACATAGGAAAGGTAGATTTGGCTCATTTCCATACTTTTATAGGTATCAAATTAAAGAAAACAATTGCATTCCATAATCATTATTCATTAAGGTTGTGCAGAGTGTGGTTTAGACCACACCAAACCGCAATTTGGTGTGGTTTGCGGTTTGAAAACTGCGGTGTGATTTTTAAAAATGACCAAACCGCGGTTTTGCGGTTTGGCGCGGTTTCAAAAAAAAAATTAGACCAAACTGCACTTTAATGTGGTTTGCAGTTTTATATAATATTTTTTTTTCAAAAAAAAAGACCTAAAATATACGAGCTAATTCTTTACTATTAGCTAATTAAAGGTTAAAAAACATAGTTTAATATTTAAATTATAAAGTTAATTTCAAAAAAATAATTATATTTTAAAAAATATGGTTAAATCGCAAACCGCACCGCACCAAACCGAATTTTGCGGTGCGGTTGGTTAGAAATGCGGTGAAGAGCGGATGCATGCAACGAAGACACTGCATATTGCCATAAGACCTTTTAATAAATTCTATGCATTGATCTGACCACAGCAAATGAACAGAAATACTTCTTCAACAGCCTTCTCAAGATAATAAAATGCATGCTTAGATGATTGGAGATAATTATTCTGCCAAAAATGAAAGATAGTGATACTTCAACATCAGGGTATATATGTATCATCTATTTTAAATCTTTTTTTCAACTCAGTTTTAGAACTGGATGTTTTAATGAACGGTAAAACTTAACAATAGCACAACAATTGTAACCTCAAATTTTAAGCAACCACCTAACTCATATAGTGCATCAGAATTTCCCATATCAGCAGCTTACACCAGCAAAGCAGCTCCTCTGATAGAGAAAAATTTTCAAAACTGATCACTCATTGTAAAACCAACATTCTGTCTTATACGATTCAATAATTCATATCGTATCTAACAAAGGAATGGAGTTTAGCACAATTGTAAAGTTAGACGGTAAGATCTTTAAACTATACTCCGTGTTTCGGATGAAAACAATGGGGCCTTGCCGAAGGCCCGCTGAAGTGGCTGAAGACTGGTTCGGTCCAATTGATGCTGGGCCGAAGGTTTCCTGCACAACTAAAACACGTAAACTGGCCTCGGGGGTGGATCCGAGGAAGACCCCTCCGATGCCGAAGTCAAACAGTGTTTAGAGAGAGAAAGCTATGCAAGAGATTTTGTGATTGAGGCTTTTGTGTATATGTCATAAATGAATGAATTGAAGGCTTATATATCTTTGCATATGAGGAGATGAGAGTAATTGGGCCCTTAAATAGTCATGGGCTGACCATGACAATTCGGACCAAAGGACTCTTGGTTGACTTGGCTTGATTGGAGGCTCGGGCCTTGACCTTGGAATATTGAGTCATTTAGTGACCAGGCCCAATAAGATAATTAGACCCAAATAAATGACTAGGCCCAATTAGATAAATTGGACCCAAACAACTTGCCCCCCAGACCCGATTCGGAAGGATGACGGGTCGGGTTTGAATCTAATAAGAAATGGAGGGAAGTAAATGATTTAATTAAATCAAAAGATTTAAATTTTTAAACAGTTATTAATTAAATAACTGTAATTTGGATAATTAATAGGAAGTGGAGTGGATATTGGGCGGTTAATCAAGAGAGAGAGTGTTTAACGGTTAATTAAGGAGGCATTAAGAGAAATTTGAACTTTTCGACCTTTGGGATTCTCCTTCCTGGAATTATAAGGTCTGATTCGCATTTCAACCTCATTTCTTCACCAACTTACACTCAAATTCTCGCGCAAACCCATCTTCGCTTCGAATTTCCAGCGTACCATTCTCGAATCCGAGTTCGATACTCAAATCCATCGCTTCCACTGATTTGACCGGAACATTCCGGCCAGTTCGAAGGTAATTTTCTTCGAGTTTTTTCGATTTTCTTGCCTTTTTTAGGGAAATTCTTCTTCTCCCTTCTTTCCTTCTTTGAATTTGATTATGGCTCGAGAAAGGAGGCGTCAGCCGGGTCGACGGGGTCAGGTTGGGGATCCCCGTGACCGCGCCGACGTTTGGAACGGGGAACGAGACGGTGAAGACCCGGAAAGGGGGATTCCGGCAGTTCCTTTAAACGCCGTGCCGCCTCAGCAAGACGTCGAGGCCGGCGAGGCGGAGCAACCTGAGCAGAGAGAACAGGCTGGGCAGGCCGAAGATTTGCCCCCTGTGCTCTGGGACCTACTTCTTGGGCATGCTGAATGGCAGGACGTCGAGGCCCAGGACGCCATGGTAAGAAGTGCCCCATACTCGTGGTGGGTTCGGCACGCCGAAACCTACCGGTTCGCCGAGCAAATTGAGTTGCACTACAACATTTTTGAAGAGGATGGGCACTGGTGCCGAATGCCCTCACCGTCCCCCTCCTGGGTATATAGGGGTGTACACTCGGCAATTACAATACGGGCTTCGGTTTCCTTTGGATCCCTTCGTCAGGGACATTTTAATAAAGTACAGGATCTCCCTGTGCCAATTAACACCCGTTAGCATTCGGCGGGTGATGACTTATCTCTGGGTGTGTCGGTTTTTTGCTGTTGAGCCGAATTTGCACTGCTTCCGAAAGATGCATCAGCTAGTGCAAAACCTTCAGAGCACATACGGCCAACATGGGTCTTCAGGCTGGTGGCGAATAGAGAGACGCCCCCATTATCTGACTATGTGGACGAACGACTCCTCGGACAAAGATTGGAGAGGTCAATGGGTATGGGTGAGAGTTCCCGCTGACCCAGAGCATCCCCATTTTTTTGGGGCTCCCCGATACCTCTCCAGGCCTGATCCGAATATGCAGGATTTGGGCCCTGAGGACCCTGATGTCGCTCGTCACCCCAGCTACGAGCAAATGAGCTTCTTCGGGAAGCAGAGTAACCCTGGGGGAGTTGGCCGAATGAGATTTATCCCGGCCAGATGGCTCCCAGATAACCATTACGTCTTCCAAGAGAAGATGTTGGCAGTTGTCGGCCTCAGCCGAAAGTACAGGGATGGTAAGTATGTTCGGCTGGGGCCGAGGACTTTGACTTGTTTAATTTTCCGCTTATCTTTGATGCGTATTCCCATAGTCTAACCTTCGTCTGTTCTTTTCAGAGCTGAGCGAAGCTACTTCGGGGGTTGACTATAACCGGCTTGGGGTGAACGCTGAACGAGTCATTTTAGACGGGGCTCCAGCGATCACAGCTCTGAAGGACCGTCCGCTGCATTTGCACGAGACGGGCCTTCAGATCGAAGCTGCCGCCGAATACACCAAGCAGAAGCCTTGGTGGGAGAAGCGAGATCCCCTTCGGCCTTTATTACCTGAGGAAGCACAGGCTGCTCAGACAGCAGCTGACGTGTCCCGAGCAATCGACTCCTTTGAAGGAGGTGTTGGGACATCTGGTGCTGCTGAGAGGGATATCCCTGCATCTGGAGCTCAGCCGAGGGTTCCAGTAAGTTCATGACTTGCTCGTTTTTTTTTTTACTCACACTTTGCTGCCCCCCCTTTCTGCAGTCTGAGGAGGGGAGCGAAAGAAGAGAAGGGAAGGCGCCTGCTCGTTCTGAGGATCCATCTTCGTCAGAATCTGAAGAAATGGACGAGCAGCCCTTAGCAAAGAGGAGGAGGAGGTTAGCCGTGCTGGGGCCTCGTCAGTTTCAGACGGGGATGAGGCCTACCGGGGGCATCCTCATACGGGAGCCTGATGAAGGTAGACGCTCGCCGAGGGCTCCCCCTCCGCCGGAAGCTCCGCGTCCTCAAACCCCCCCTCCACCTCCCGAAACTTAAGAGATGGAGGTGGACCAAAGAACTCCTGATCCGAAGGGGGGGGGGTTCAGGGACGCCCTGCTGAAGAATCTAAGAAGCCGATTGCTGAAGGCTTCTCAGATGATATTGATAGGGAGGTTGACGCTTTTCTTCGTCAACCTGATCTGGGGGAGGAAGCAGAGAAGGTCTTTGCTTCTGACCCTGGTGGAGACCAACTGGGCTCCGCCGAAAGAGAAGGTCATGCTGAGCCTAAGAAGATTCAGGAGGTTCCCTCTTCTTCCTTCCCCTCATTCCAGACGCTGAACTCTGGAGATTTGGGTTTCTCGGCCCCCCGCATCACAGTCCCAGAACCTGTTTGGGAACGAATTTGGGGCCAGAACCGTGAAGGGGCTGCAGGCTACTTCGGCGACTTAACTAGCATGTCCGAAGTGGACCGAGCAAGGGTGTGGTCGCTGAAGGCCACGGCTGGGATGGGAGAATCCAGCCGAAGGGTCCCTGACCCTGCAAGAGACAACCAGCGTTTGCTGATGCAGGTACTTAACCTTTTAGTTGCTTTGCTTTGCTTTCATTCAGCTTTTCTCCTCCTTTCTGGCTCTTTCCTTTTTTATTACTTTATTTATTTCAACTGATGTGCCCCTACAAACAGGTTGTGCACAATCAGACTCTTACTGTAGAGTTGATTGACGCCCTCCAAGACAAGCTGGAGCATGCCTGGGAGGATGCAAAGATTGCCCGAGAGGAGGCGAAGCTTGCTGAGCTGAAGCAGCAGGCTGCTGAAGAGAAGCAGCAGCAAAGCGAAGAGTATGAAAAGAGGATGCTGAAGCCATTCAAACCTTCTGCTCGGCTATGGAAAAGGAAGTTTTTCCCCCGCTGATAGAAGGGGAGAAATTCCTTCAGGAGCAAATGGGAGTGGACATCTCCAAATTTAAAGCTGCCATCAAGAGCCGAATTCAAGAAGGAGCCACTGCTCAAGCTGAAGTGCAGCAGAAGCTGGAAGCTCTTGAAGCCAGTAGGATGGCTGCTGAAGAGGCTCAACAGGCTAGGGATGTTCATCTTTCTGCTTCCCAAGCAGCTGCTGAGAGCCAAGACTAGAAGCTGAAGGAGTTGGAGGATCAGCTGAAGGTCAAGGGAGATGAGCTGACCTTGGCCAAGGCCGAAGCTTCCAACGTCCAGCTGGAGCTTAATGAGCAGAAGACTTCTTCCTCCAAACTCTCAGAAGAGTTAGAAAAATCTAAAAAGGATTTGGAGGAAAGTCAAAAGAAGTTGGCTGACGCTGAAGCCTTACTCCAAGTCCGCCTCTACACCCAAGAAGAGTATGAGATGGGCTACATAAATGGGCTTAAGGTGGCTCGGAGGTTGGCTCTCCATGATGAGCCTTCGCTGGATTGGTCCAAGTGTGCGCTTTGGGCTCAGGACCCCGAGGACCCGCACATGCTGTATGCCACTCCTGCTGAGCATGAGATCCTTCAGGCTGAACAAGACGAGGAGGAAGCTGAGCGGCAGGAGTTGGAGGCTGAACAGCGAGCCGGTGAAGCTCAGGCAAGGGCCCAACCTGCCTCCTCTGCTGCTGGAACCGAGACTACCCCGGGGCTAGGCCCGGCTGATCAGCCTGATCCTCCGACTGAAGCATAGGAAATCGGGCAGTCGTCTTCAAAGTCTTGCGGATCAACATGTGCTTAACTTCAGACTCGCCGCTTTTTGAATCTTTTTTTTCCTTATCTTTTTGTTTCAGCTCGCCTTGATGTACAAACAGTTTATTTTTGTTTCTGTACGTATTTCGGCAGCTGTTATTTTCAGCTTGTGGGCGGCTGCCGATATAATCTTTTAGTTTATTTGAACTTTGTAGCTCGCTTTCTGAGCATTACTTTCATTAATCTGATGATTTTCCTTCAATTGCTTTGTCTTATTTTGAATGCTTTACTGTTTCTGAGCTTGAGAAATTTTCGCAAAAACTTGCTAAGTACAAAGCTTTCATCTTGAAGAATTCCGCTGAAGATAAACTTGCGCTGATAGTGCCTCTTGCCCCCCAGAAATCCGAAGGCTCAAGTCTTTGGATTGCTGAGTTGGGTTTTTATTCTCTAACTTTCAGACGAGGCTGAATAAAAAATTTCTCTATCTTTTAAAAATGGATATCCGAAACACAGGGCCAACTGAAGGCAATGCTTCGGATAATGGCTTTCTGGGATATACTTCCATGGGCAATGTCCCAGACTTGCCCATGGACTCTTGTCTTTAGAGAACAAGTCTTACTGAAGTTTGACTTCAACTGAAAGACCAGAGTTCTTTAAAAAGACGAGTTTGTCAGCAATCTGAAACCCAGTTACCCGGAGGCGAAGGTTTCAGATGAGGCTGAATAAAAAATTTCCAACAGTTGCTGTTATCCTTGATTTTCTGTCTATCTTTTTAAAAATGGATATCCGAAACACAGGGCCAACTAAAGGCAATGCTTCGGATAATGGCTTTCTGGGATACAAGGCTCAGTTAAGGCAATATCCCAGAACTGTCCATGGACTCATGTCTTTGGAGAACAAGTCTTACTGAAGTTTGACTTCAGCTGAAAGACCAGAGTTCTTTAAAAAGACGAGTTTGTCAGCAATCTGAAACCCAGTTACCCGGAGGCGAAGGTTTCAGACAAGGCTGAATAAAAACCCTTAAAGAGTAGATAGAATAAAGAAAACTTGGAAGAATAAAAAGTTTTAAATACTTATAGAAATGGTGGCTCCAAGGCCTGTCATTGATTCAAAATGTACTTGCAAAGATTGTTCTGCCCCGAAGGGTTTACACATGATATTTCTTCAGTACATCAGCATTCCAGTGATTTTTCAACTCAGTTCCATCCAACTGCTGAAGTCGGTATGTCCCTGGCTGAAGCTCATCACAGATTTCATAGGGTCCCTCCCATGCAGCTGAGAGTTTCCCATGGATTCGGCCTTTCTGAACTGCAGCAGCATTCCGAAGGACAAGGTCTCCAATTTTGAGAGGCCTTGCATGGACCCTTCGGTTGTAAAATTTGCTGATTCTCTGCTTATAAGCAGCCATTCTGTCTCGGGCTGAGTCTCTTACTTCGTCGAGGAAATCGAGAGATTCCTTCATAAGTTGCTCATTCTCAGCCGAGAAGTGGTGCACTCGTAAACTTTCAGAGCCGATTTCCACTGGAAGAACGGCTTCGGCACCATACACCAGTTCAAAAGGTGAATAGCCCGTTGCCTCTTTTTCAGTTGTCCGAAGGGACCAGAGGGTTCCTGGGGGCTCCTCCAGCCACTTGGACTTTTGCTCTTCCACCCTCTTTTTGAGGGCGTTTAGGATCTGTTTATTTGCAGCTTCGGCTTGTCCGTTACTTTGCGGGTGGCATACCGCTGAATATGCCAGTTTGATACCAAACTGATTGGTATAATGCTTCAGCGGCAAGTTATCGAATTGTCTCCCATGATCGAAGACAAATACTTTCGGGATGCCGAAACGAGTGATGGTATTCTGCCAGATAAACTTCCTGAAAGTTTGCTCTGTAATGTTCGAGGCTGCTTCGGCCTCGATCCATTTACTGAAATAGTCGACACCGACTATCATCCATTTTTTTCTGGTATGTAGCATCTGGAAATGGTCCCAGTATATCCAGTCCCCATTGGGCGAATGGGAGTGGATTGAGGATAGGCTGAAGGTCTCTAGCTGGCTGATGGATGACTGGCGCGAATTTTTGACATTTTTCACATTTCCGGACCAGTACCTTAGCATCTGAGATCATGGTGGGCCAGTAATACCCGGCCCTCAATGCCTTGTGGGCTAAGGCCCTTCCCCCGTTGTGGTTCCCGCAGATGCTGAGGTGAATCTCCCAAAGGATATAATTTGCATCTGTTGGTCCCACGCATTTCAGCAATGGGGCTGAGAAGGACTTTTTCAGAAGCTCCCCTCTGAAGACAATGAACCTTGAGCTGGTTCTCTTCAGCTTGGAGGCCAAAATTCTGTCTTCAGGAATTTCTCCCCGAAGCTTGAAAGCTAGGATGGGATCCATCCAGCTGGGCTCTGGGTCAGCGCAGCACACTTCAGGGGTTCGTCGAAACTTCTTTCTCGACGCACTTCCACATATACAGATCTGTTCAGCTCAGTGAGAGTTGAACTGGCAAGTTTGGAGAGTGCATCGGCTTAAGAATTCTGACCCCTTGGGATCAGCTGAACCTCAAAAGTTCTCAGCTTTGCAATGACTGATTTGATCTTGGCAAGATAGGCTATCATGGAGGGTTCTTTGGCCTCGTAGCTGCCACTGATCTGATATGCAACTAGCTGAGAGTCTGTTTTCAGGCAGACATGCTCGGCTTCCAGAGAGATGCATAATTCTAGGCCAGCGATTGCTGCCTCGTATTCAGCTTCGTTGTTCGAAGCCTTAAAAGAAAATTTTAGTGCATACTCAAAGGATTTGCCTTCGGGAGAGGTTATCACTACCCCTGCCCCCGAACCATTTACGGCGGAGGATCCATCCGTAAACACGATCCAGACTTTCTTTTCATTGTCTAGCGTCTCTTGGTACGAGCATTCGGCCAAGAAATCCGCTAGAGCTTGAGCCTTGATGGCAGCCCTCGGCTGGTAGCTGATGCTGAATTCGGTGAGCTCAAAAGCCCACTTGGCCAGCCTACCAGATTTTTCAACTTTGCCGAGAACTTTTTCCAGCGGCTGATCAGTTAAGACCACTATCTGATGGCAATCAAAATAGGGCCTCAGCTTCCGAGCAGCTACCACTACTGCAAAGACGACTTTCTCGAGTAGAGGGTAGCGAGTCTCGGCATCCGTCAGAGTGTGACTGACGAAGTAGATCGGTTGCTGAATTTTGTTTTCCTCCTTCAATAGCACTGCACTAAAGGTGGCTGGGCTAACAGCCACGTACAGATACAAAGTTTCTCCCTCTGCTGGGCTAGCCAGCGTTGGGAGTTGAGCCAGATGCTCCCGAAGCTGCTTGAAGGCTTCTTTTTGCTCTTCCTCCCAAACGAGCTCTTTTGTTTTTGGGAGTTTCAGGGCTTTGAAGAAAGGTAACCCCTTATCCGAAGCTCTGGAAATGAACCTCGAGAGGGCTGCCATTCTTCCGGTGAGCCGCTGAACATCCCGCTTTGTTTTCGGGTCAAGAAGGTCGAGCGCTGCTTTGACTTTGGAGGGATTGGCATCAATCTCCCTCTTGCTGACCATGAAGCCAAGGAATTTCCCTGACTTCACGCCGAAGACACACTTCTTCGGATTCAGCTTCATTTGGTTCTTTCTTAAGGTAGCGAAGGTTTCAGCCAGGTCCTTAACATGGTCCTCAAATTTTTTGCTTTTGACGATTGAGTCATCAACATAGACTTCCATGTTTCGGCCCTTTTGATCGGCGAAAACTTGATCCACCAGCCTTTGATAGGTTGCCCCTGCATTTTTCAATCCGAAGGGCATCATTTTATAATTGTACACCCCGGCGTTCGTCACGAATGCCGTCTTTGCTCGATCGTCAGGGTGCATGAAGATCTGATGATACCCCGAGAATGCGTTCATGAAACTAAGCAAGGCATGGCCACTTGTCGAGTCAACTAACTGATCGATCCTCGGCAAGGGATAGAAATCCTTCGGACAAGCCTTATTTAGGTCCGTGAAGTCAACGCACATTCTCCAGGTACCATTGGCCTTCTGAACCATCACCACATTTGCCAGCCATTCTGGATATTGACAAGGCTCGATGAAGCCTGCCTCCAGCAACTTTTTGACCTCGGCTGCGATGTCTCGGTTCTTATTTGTGGAGTAATTCCGCTTCTTTTGCTTAATTGGCTGACACGTTGGGTCAACGTTAAGCTTATGGGAGATGAGGTTTGGACTTATCCCGGGCATATCAGCTGTCGAGAAAGCAAACACATCTCTGTTGTCCCGAAGGAGTTAAATAAGTTCACAACGGGTGTTCGGATCAAGGTCCATCCCGATTGTTACACATTTCACAGCGTCTCCTTCGGCCAACTCGACCGTTTCAGTCTACTGGTCCATGTCCATTGCTGATGGACTGGACTCTTCACAATCTAGTCTGCTGTCTATGTCAGCAGGCGTCCCAGACTTTTTCTTCTTCGGCTGGCTCTCTAAGTCTTTCGGCTCAGATGAAGAGCCAGTTCTTTCTTTTTCTGGCCCTTTTTCTCTGGGCACAGAACCTTGGGCCGAAGCACTTAAACCTTTCGGCTTTTTTGTGCTTGTCTCTCTTTCTTTTTCTTTCTCCTCCTCATCCTCATCGTCGTCATCTGGGCGACTGGTGGATGGCTTGAGGTAGTTGCACCTTCGGGCGTCCTTTTGGCTGCCCTGGATCCTTTCGGGGAAGCCGGCGTCTGAGACGTAAATCATCAGCTGATGATAGGTTGAGACGACTCCTTGGATCTTGTGAATTATGGGTCTCCCGAAAATCACGTTGTACACTGAAGGAGCGTCAATGACTAAAAATTCAGTCATGACGTTCCTGGCTGCCTCATCGCAGCCGATGGTGACAGGAAGTGTTACCTTCCCGTCTGGATAAGTTGAAGCCCCGTTGAATCTGGATACCGGGTAGGGTACCGGCGTAAGGTGCTTGGGCTTCAGCTTAATTTGATTGTAGGCCTTTCGGAACAGAATGTTTTCTCCGCTGCCACCATCAACAAGGACCTTACTGACGTCGTGGTTGGCCACCGTGGCGATGATCACCAGCGGGTCCTCATGAGGGAATGTTACCCCACGGCAGTCGGCGGCTGTGATCGTCATGTTCGGCACCGGCGACTGAGGAGGCTGAATATCAGCGTTGTTCACCTGGTGGGTCAGAGCCCTAAGGTGCCGCTTGTGTTCCCTCCTAGAGCATATTCCTCCCGAGATAACATTGATTGGAGAGAATTTTCCCTCCGCACTCTTGTTGTTCTTCCGGGGGAAGTCGAGGTCCTGCCGAGAATCCTTTGCTGACTTTTTGGCCTCTTTTTTCTCGCGGTGATCCGCGATGTATTTTTTCAAGTATCCCTTCCAGACCATGTCCTCGATCTGGTCCTTTAGCTGGATACATTCCTCGGTGTTATGTTCGGTGATTCATGGAACTCGCACCACTGGTTTTTATTTTTTCGCTGATACCACTCTGGGAGCGGTCTCGGCTTTCTGTAACTCTACTCCTCCTTCGTCACGCTGTAAATTTTGGCGCGTGGAAGAGAGAGTGGAGTGTAGGATTCATATCTGCCTGTGTACGGGGCAAATTTTTCCTTCTTCGGCTCGTTGGCCGAAGATTGTTCCGAGGCCTTAGCCTTTCCCTTTGTCTTCTGGCCTTGGCCTTCAGACGAGGGTGTTTGTTTTTGCTTCCCTTCCCCAGATTGAGGTTGGGTTTTTGTTTTGTTCCACTCTTCAGCTTGGATGAACTTATCCGAAGCATTCAGCGCCTCCTCCAGGGTCTTGGGTGAATTCATGACCATGAAGTCGGAGAACTGCCCTGCTCTGAGGCCATGCTGAAGGGCGAAAACTGCTAGCCCTTGGTCCAGCTGAGAAATGCTGGACGACTCATTGCTGAAACGGGTCAGGTAGTCCCGGAGACTCTCGGTCTCCCCTTGCTGCAGGCCCATGAGCTCAGCAGTGGTCTTCTCTCGGCGATTTGCCGTGGAGAACTTGCTCTTAAACTTGGTGGACAGGTCATCCCACCCTGTTATAGAGCCTTGTTTCACTCCCTTGGAGATCCACGCTTGCGCGACCCCCTTGAGAATGGTTGGAAAATATTTGCACCATGTCGCTTCGGACCTGGGGCAAAGATGCATATGAGCCTCATACGAGGCAATGTGGTCCTTCGGATCCGAAGTCCCATCATATGTGATGTGCGACGGTATTTTAACCGTGGGCACGTGCTCTTCCAGTATCCATTGCTCGAATGGGGAGTTGGTGGGTAGCATAACGGCCTTGCCTTTGTTCCTGGCCGAAGGGACCGCGCTCCGCCCTCTTAGAGAGGTAGGAGTGGTTTTCGTCCCTGGCTGGGAAGTCTGGGCTTCGGCTACAGGGAACGAGAGGCGACTGTGCACGCTCGGCTCCCTGCCGCCGAGTCGGTCGAGTACGCTTCGGCGAACAGTCTCAGGTTGCTCTCGGCGAGCAGATTCTGGCCGAGAAGCTGAGCTGCTGCTCTTATGCGTTTCTGGCCGAGAGGTTGAGGATCCTCTGAAAAATTGAGGGTTCTTTTTCCTCTCTCTTTCAGTTCTCCTGGTATCCTCTTCCCACTTTTCCAGTTCCCGGAAGGAGGGAGGTTTCTCCCCATCGCGGTCTAGCTTCCTCCGCCGATGCCGGGTATGCGGAGGAGTTCGATCGCGAGGTGGAGGCATATTTTGTGCCCTCAATGCCTCCATGAGCACTGCCAGCGCTCTCGCCACCTCCTCTGAGCTGGGCTTCGTCAAAGGGGTCCTCGGCTGAGTGTGGGAATGAGAGCGGATGGTCGATGGTTGGCTTTAAGGCACTGAATGAGTCCTATGATCGGACTGACCTCTGTTAGACCGAGAGGGACTCGGCCTATGATGAGAGTTGTGAATTACGGTAGAAAGGGAATCCTCCCTGTATGATCCTCCCCCGAACTGGCACCCTTGGGAGAGTTCCGGTCCGGTGAGGGTGATGGTGTAGGAGTTTTAGGCTTTTCTCCTGCTCCTTGACGGAGGCTTTTGCTCTTGCGGTTCTTAGCCATTGCTACTAATATGATTGCAAGATGATTTTTGATTAAAGATTTGGCTTAAAGATTTTTGAAAGTCTTCCCCACAGACGGCGCCAAATTGTTTCGGATGAAAACAATGGGGCCTTGCCAAAGGCCCGCTGAAGTGGCTGAAGACTGGTTCGGTCCAATTGATGTTGGGCCGAAGGTTTCCTGCACAACTAAAACACGTAAACTGGCCTCGGGGGTGGATCTGAGGAAGACCCCTCCGATGCCGAAGTCAAATAGTGTTTAGAGAGAGAAAGCTATGCAAGAGATTTTGTGCTTGAGGCTTTTGTGTATATGTCATAAATGAATGAATTGAAGGCTTATATACCTTTGCATATGAGGAGAGGAGAGTAATTGGGCCCTTAAATAGTCATGGGCTGACCATGACAATTCGGACCAAAGGACTCTTGGTTGACTTGGCTTGATTGGAGGCTCGGGCCTTGACCTTGGAATATTGAGTCATTTAGTGACCAGGCCCAATAAGATAATTAGACCCAAATAAATGACTAGGCCCAATTAGATAAATTGCACCCAAACACTCCGTATTAAGGAATGATGAACTAACTCATCAAGATATGAGAAAGCAACAACAGCAACCATAATGCCAGTCTTTTGCTTACTGACTATATCCACACAGTAGTCAGACTCTCTTGTTATCAGAGATAAAGCAAGTATTCCTAAAGAATGTTTTTTTTTTTTTTTTTTTTGCAATAACACTTCAAAAGCAATCAGATTTAGAATTTTGCTTGCTCTACATCATAATAAAACTCACACTGTTTTACATTCCCCTGGGACGTGATATTTAAGGTGTAGCTTGGACAACCAATAGCGCGCATTGGTATTTGATTTATCAACTTCTAAAGCCAAATCCAAATTCTCCTTAGCACCCGGGTAAAGATTACAATGAGCAGCAACAATTAGATCAGATTGAAGCATTAGCATATCAAACCAATACAATTCATCACAATGCATGCCTAGTTAAAAATGAGTATTATCAATGCAAACTAAGACGAGTATATTAGCAAGAGCTCATAGAGTAATTGTTAAAATTAACAAACACATAGTTCGATAGCTTAAGTTACAAAAGGGTGAACCACATCTTCATAATACAATTTTGATATTGTGAAGGCAGGCAGAGCGTACCCTCTCCTGACTCGTGCTGCTCTAGAGTGTACACCAAGTATCTCTTGTTACCAATCCTTTAGAACTCCGAGGGCTTCATCCACTTCCTCTCTATTTGAGGAGGCGAAATATCATAGGTTGCTAAAACCTCAATCCAACCACATTCGTTGACGACTGAACCACATTCTTCTACAGGTATCTGAAGAGTACCACTAAACACTACATTCTCAGTTGACGCATCTGTCAAATATACATCAAGACAAAGGTGGCTATCTACTGGCACAGCCACCTTATCTCTTGACAGTGAAAAATAACCTCCCTCCAACAACTTCTGAGACATTGCTGAGTACATAACAGCCCCATGACATATGTTAACATTATGATGCTTGTCGTCGAGGTCGAGGAATAAAGTCCAAGAATGGTTATCAGACCTTGCACAATTTGGAGGACCAACCAAATGCAGTTGTTGGGTTCCATTTGGAAATATTATAGGGTTTTCATTATCTGAAGGTTTGAACATATCAGTACCACCATCGACATCAATTGTGTTATCTAACAACCTCACAAAACCATCAAGTTCAACACTTTCGATATCATCAGTGTAGTACCGTTCTATCCATATCGAAAATATTTCAACCATACAACCTGGAAATCTCTCCATTGCTGAATAATAACATTGCATCCTCGAAGGTATTATAAATTTTACTAAGTACCCATGAATGTTGGGATCTAAGAAACAATTAATATTTTTCTATGTATTGTTAATTAAATTAAGGCCGATTTATAAGGAAATACAACACATATTATCTTCTGTACATAAATTTTATCATTCTTTATAAAATCCTTTTTAATTGTTATCCATATCAATGTTGTTTTTATTAACGACACCAATCACATGAATAATTTTATCATTTTTTTTAGTTGTTATCCATATCAATAATTTTTTATTTATTTTTTATTTTTATACCTACTACATTAAGCCCGTGAAACTAGTTAATAGGATTAACATATTTTATTTGAAATAATTAGATAAATTATTAGATTAGTATGATAATTTTAATTTTTCAATTTTTTTTTTGTATAGTTCTTTGAACCATAGCAAGATTATGGTAGGGTAGAATTAATAAATTTAGGATAGCATTAATAAATTTTTAAAGGATAAACATATTTTATTTGAAATAATTAGATAAATCATTAGATTAGCATGATAATTTTAATTTTTGATCATTTTATTGTTTTTATTTCATCGTGGCACACATAAATATGTGGCGCTCTATTTTTTTTTTAAATAACAAAATTCTACATATCTCTCTAAAAACTCTAGAAAAAACTCCCATATATATATATATATATATATATATATATATAATATTAGATTGCAACTTTGGAATATTTTATATGTCACAAATTATACCTCAAAGTTGCAACTAATGTGTAACGGAGGTAGTAATAAAATAATACGGAGTACTTTGTAGTAGATTACAAAATAAAAATAAAAAATGATTGTCAATAATGTTGTAATTATTATATGGATGTAAACGAAAATACTACCTCCGTTACAGATTATGTGCAACGTAACGATTTGACATAAAGCAGAGAGGAAAAATGTCTAATTGTTTCACATAATCTGTAACGTAGGTAGTACTATAATTATTAAAAAAAAACAAAGAGAAAATAACCAATTGAGCAAAAGGATTACTAGGACTATGAGTACATCCTTTTCAAAATAGTTCTGTTTTTTTTTTTTTGACTAAGAGAACAAACAACAAAAACAGTCAAAAAGACCACGAAATAGCAAAACGACGGCGAGCTTGGCCCGCAAGCCAGTGAGCCGGCAGAACCCAGGACCTAGGAACTTTCTGAATCTTACAGTCAGAAAAGTCCTTGACTGTATCCCTGATTGCATCCAGAAGCCAAACGCACGAAATGTCGTCCCCACCCGCCCTTGTCAGTAAAGAAACAACCTGAGCACTATCCGTATTAACCTGCAACCGATCAAAACCCTTACGCTTAGCCGCTTTTAAAGCCCACAAGCATGCCTGAAGTTCAGCCTGCAACGCCGAACCTGCTCTAGTAGCCCTCAGACCACCACCTAACACCAAATCCGAATGAACATCCCGGAAGATCCAACCTATACCTACTGTATTATCATTAACATTCCAGGTGCCATCAAATAAAAGGCAACAGTCGAGAATATCAAAACTATCACCCCTCAGCCAACCTGTCCTCAAGGGAGAAGACACCAAGCAGGGAGTATGCACCAAATGTCGGGTCTTAGAGACCGCTAAAGCCTCCGCCCCCCGATAAACCCAATCATCAGCTAAGAATAAAAGCAGAGAAGGAGAAACCACAACATGACGAAAAACCTTTTGATTACGAGAGACCCAAACTGCCCACATAAAACAGACAAAATAGGATAGACCAGTCCAATCCTTAGCTTCTTTGAAATCTGTAAACGTGACAGGGTAAAGTCGTATCCCCTAATAAAAAAAAATTCCTAAGTCCTCTAACTAAAGTAGATAGGGAAGTAGGGTCGAACTCCACACGGAAACAAGTCTTTCTATTCCTAATTAACTAATATAATCTAGATTATGAAGTGACCAATATTTATATTTGAATAATGAACTAAACTACGAAGGTTAAGAATAAGGAGAAAATAATATATAAAAGGATCTAGGGCACATGTTCACCAATAAATAATACTCCAGGGTAAAACATAATAATCAATCATTGACATTGCATAGATAACATGATTAACAGGCTCTCGCAATTTATTAATCAACATCGATCTAACAGGCTCTCGCAATTTACTAGATCTAAGTTCTTATTGAAAATAGCCTTTAATATCAAATTAACATTTGCTCGATTCATCAATTCAATATTGCTATACTTCTACAAGCCATAATTGTAAAGAGTTAAAACAATTCAATAAGAAATTATCATGCAATATCAAAAATCAATAATGGTCAATCATCAATGCATCAATTAACCAGATCATAAAGGGCTTTCGCTACATATTACAATCACATAATTAATCTACCGGTATTAAATCTCATCTCTCGAATCTCGACTTAATCATTTATAAATTAATCTGCCTATTGAAACTAGACCTAAACATCAATTCTCATCTGCCAAATCTCGAATCAATATTATCAAACTCATGCATAAAAGATCAGGCCTAATCTAGTCACAGAGCATTAAATAAATCAATAGAAAATTAATCTAGCATTGATAATTAACAACAATAAATTACCCCTTCATATTATTTATGGATCCCCATAAACCCTAGATTAATTTCCTATTGATTGGTTTAATGCTCTGTGACTAGATTAATCTAGCATTGATAATTAACAACAATAAATTACCCCTTCATATTATTTATGGATCCCCATAAACCCTAGAAATAAAACTACTCACACATAGTTAAAACTAAACTAATCAAGACAATTAGAGGAGACATGATCAAAGAAAGAGAATAAATTACTGAAATTAAACCAAGAGTTATATAGAGAGAAAATAATACTAAGAGTTTAAGAGGAGAGAGAAAAGAGTTAAAGAGAGAAAGTCTCAGAAAAATCAAGAAAGAGTAAAAAGAAGGTAAAGAAGTACTAAATTCGTTTTACGGAGAAGTATTTATACTCCTTAAGAATCCTAAACTAAAACAAACTTAAACGACGCTAATCGTCTCCTAACAATAACACCGCTCGATCGGGCGCGCCTTCGGGCGCCGACCTTTGCTTCCCTCGCCCGGCCAGGCGCGCCTCCGGGCGCCAGCCTCTTTGGCCGGGCGCCGACCTTTGCTTCTCTCGCCCGGCCGGGCGCGCCTCCGGGCGCCAGCCTTTTTGGCCGGGCGGCTCTCTTGGTCCACAATTTGAACTACGATTGGGCTCCAATTCTTCGGGCCAATCTGGGGTTCTTCTTCGGGTCTTGAATTCTCGATCCAAATGCCCCGGTATCACACATACCAAGCCCTTAATCACCGGTTCGATGGCTCTAACCGGTCTTGGGCTATAAAATCTGGTCGTGCTTCACCAATGTTCGTGATTGCTCCAAAATATCTCGGGAAAATACTCCAAAAGTGTAAATCCCTGCAAAAGTCAACCAAATCTACGAAAACACTAGAAAACACCAATTAGTAATAAAAGTGGCTCTAAAGAGCCAAAAACACTACTAATTATGACCAAGGGACGGGGGTAAAATACTATATAAAATAGACACATCAAAGAGCCCAAGCGAGACTCCAAAGAGGGAATTGGAAGACTATTGCCAAGTGTATCGTAATATGAGGGATGAGAATCAGCCGGGAACTCGGAAGGGTCTTCCTCATCATGGAATCCGAACCATAATTCCGTTGTCCAAACAGCAGGGGTCGGAATAATGCCACGAAGAGCATTAGAGTACAAATCCGTATCTGTTGGGCCAAGTAACACACGCCCCCCATTGTTGTGAATGCTACGAAAACGATTTTCTAAGTGAAAATTAATAGTAGCATCAGATTTGACACACGTGCGATCCCCATGTCCGACAAAACCACACTTTTTTATAGAATCTAAACACACCTTCCTATTTAAATCGTACCGACTTGAATTCCATTCGTAGGAAAATAACAGCCCGCAATCAAAGGTATCGACAAATCAACTAAAATTCTAACTCTAGGACGAGGAATAGGAAACTGACCCGTATCACCATCGATCATAGTAATGTCCCCGACACGAGTTAGAACCGCCGCCGCAATATTTAGAGTAGAGTAGCGAATAGGAAGACCCTCAACCGCTACCCATAATTCCGCCAGATGGAGATTCATGTTGACTGGTACTGAACTTTCCCGAATACGCTGAAGAACCACCAAACTACCCTTAAAATGAACTCAAGCACGAGCATCTAGCTCCTCTGCATCTTGTTCTGTTCCACAACTGAAAATGAAATCCCTACCATAAGGGAAAACCCGAACTAGAGCTCGAAGGTGCCAAAAACGCGACACCAGACGCTGAATAAAAGAGATAGAAAACACTCTAGTATCCCAAATCCTACCAATAACGGTACAGTTCCAGTCAATAGGATATTCCTCCTCCAAAGGGGGAGGAAACAGAATACCTTAACCTACTAGATGAGGATATACAAAAGTACGAGAGTCAAGGTAACTAGACATATTGAGGAAATTCAGGGAGAAAGGATGAAGGGGGAGAGGATTGAAAGGGGTTAAACTGAAGTAAAAATTAGGAGAAGAGGTTTTTCACTCACTACGGTCTTTCTCTCTCTAGAGACTTTGGGGAGTATATATTTTACCTTTTTAATTGACATTCCTACTGTTTCAAAATATAATTCGACTATTTACTCATTTCGGAGTAACATATTCCTATTTATTCTTCTCATTTTAAAATGAGTAAAAAGTGAATTCTAGTAAGTGTGAAACAATTAAGACACTGTAATAGAGTTTCTAATCTTTAGATTATTAGCTTACTAAGGGCTAAAGCTGCTAATGCGTGCGTCATAGCTAGTCATGTCTGGAGATTTGTTTTGATTTAGTCCTATGTCACAAATTTAGTTGTTGGTGACATTCATATGTAAACAAATATTTTAAGAGATATAAATGTCCACACACTACTTTTAATCAACTTTTTAAAAGGTTGGAAAATAGTCTCAATTTCCGAAACAAACCAAATATGAAAAAGATTTTTTTTTTTTTTTTTTTTGAAAGGTACTCCCTCCGTCCCTAAATTACATTCCTCCTTTCTATTTTTGGTATTTCAAAATTACATTACCCCTTTCTATTTTTGGTAAGTTTTTTTAGTAAATCAACTCTCTTTTTCTGTTTTTATTTAATGTTTTCTCACTCATCCTTACCTAATCTCACTCATAATCCTTGTGCCAAATTACAATGAATATGATTGGTTAAAAAATTTCAATTAGGAGCATGTGATTGGTCCTTTTTTTTTTTTTTGCAAATGATTGATGACATGTCATGAGTAATAACTAATCTATCTTTGTACTTCCCATTACATTATCTAATAATTGTTATTTGTCTTATTCTTTCCTTCTTAATTCCCGTGTAAATTTTCAAAGAGGAATGTAATTTAGGGAAGGATGGAGTACTAATTAATGTGATAATTGATAAAGACAGAGGAGTAATAAAAATTGGAATTTGTGGAAAAACACAACTAGTGGAAAATTGTTTTAAAAATGATGTGAAAAAAATATATTATACACTTACTATCATCATATTTATCTATTTCCAATGCAACTAATACCATTTACCAAGTCCTTAGAAGAATTAAAAAACATTACTCCGTACCATTTACCAAAATATTTACAAATCCAAAGTAACTATTCTCATTTATCAAAATATTTACATATTCCCAAAACATACATTTTCATTTACCTACTCCTAAAGCATATATTTTCATTTACCAAAATATTTACCTACATTTAACATAAATACTCCCATTTATTCAGTTTCGGTCCTTAAAAATCCATTATTCCGGGTTTCAAATATGGTCCGTGTAAAACCCGGAATTTTCAAGTCCGAACCTGAAACTGGTGAAGTAGTTTTTTTTATTTTTATTTAATAGGTCCATATCAGGTCTAAACAGGTCCAAACAAGTCCATATCAGGTCTAAACATATCCATATTAAGTCTAAACATGTCCTTAAACAAGTCTAAACAAGTAAACAGTTCCATATGAGGTCTGAACATGTTCATATCAAGTCCTTAACACAAGTCCAATAGGTTTTTTATTTAAAAAATTAAAAAAAAAGGAACAAATTAATAATCAGATCTATTCAGGTCCAAACCTTGACCGGACCTTATTTTCAGGTCTAGACCAGAACAGGACCTGTTGATTCAGGTCCGGTATCCGATCCTTAAAAATCAATGATTCAGGTCCCGGTCCATTCAGGCCCGTGTCCGGTTCGATTTTAGACCAGTGTACAACCCTACTCCCATTTACCTAATATGCCCAAATCATTTTTCTAAAGTAAAGGAGGAAGTAAGATAATTAGATAAAGATAATTAGATATTAATCCAAAATAATAAAAAGTAAGGGTTAGCACTTGGCAAATGTGGAAGTCTATTTAGAACAAGGGTAGTATTTATTACAAGTAATTACAAATATGACTAATTGTACAGTGAAGAATATGTGATAATGCAGATTATACAACATACATGCACTGAACAAATAATTAGCATTCTGATGATATCGAAATTATGAGCTCATTCCCTGCTACCAGACCTGAGGTGGCTACAGGGCGGCTGAGTCATGGCCAACAAACTGTTTTAAATCAGAGCAGATTACTCACCAAACACTGGCACAACGAGGATAGAATGATTTTCTTCCAACGGTGTAGACTTTGTACTGTTGATGGCCTTGGTGTCAGCCATGGTGGATATACAAATGTTTATGATCATGCACCTCGATATAGTAAGCATGATGTTCTTCGACTCTTCGTACATATTATGATGCCTCTTGGTTAGCTGGAAAGCACCCACATATATTGAACGCCTTTGTTCTACTAAACGAGGGAGAAGACTGACCTACAAGGCTACAATTCCGACTGTGGATAATGAAAGAGTGCCGTGCAATCAATACTAGATATGAACAATGCAGGAGATCCATCTCCACTTCTCCAGATTTGAGACTATTTCTAATTGTAAAGCTAACTATGAACATCTGAAAGCTTCAACCCTGCAAATCAAGAGATAATGCAGCATATGCGTAGTTTCCTACTTGACTTTCTTCTACTCAAATATACATCTCCTTGTGTTACAAGAGATAAAATCAAGGCAATACATGCGAAAAGGAGGAATGAAGCAGCATTTGTGCAATTGTGTCTTATACCTCACCTACCTCAATATCCAGACTCGGCTCTCCCTCACAGCCAGAAGAAAGAAAAGGAGACGAAATATAGTACTTCATTCCAAAATCTAAAATATTTACGCCAAAGAGGACCAGACCAACAGCTACTTTAAGAGAAACTAACGGAAGCTTGCAGTCAACTTCATAATTAAACCAAACGAAGCTCACCTAGCTGATCTATTATAGTTCAGAAACCCAGAGTAAAAGAACTGAGAACCAGCTTACAACCAAGAAAGTCACAATTTTGGCTTTTCAACTCTCAAACAGCTGTGGTAGCTCCCTATCCAGACCTGGTGCCCTCTACTCTTAAGGTCATATCATTTGCTTTCCTCCCTGCAAATTTATCAGAGATGAAAAAGTATATACTGACATGTTGTTTTATAATTACCACATCCTAAAGCTGAAAGAGCACCAAACTATTGATCTACGAAAAAGTTAGTGGAATGCACCCCTTGAGTCGAAAGGATGCACACAAGCCTAATCCCTTTACTGGTTCACAGGGGTCAGTGCCAAGGCTTTAAAAAAAAATGAGAATGAAAGAACCCAACCTCAGACCTCAGTATTCAGAAATCTCACCAAAATTTGTCCTAGCAAGAGTAGCAACTCAAAGTGGACAAGCAGTTTATTCGGTTAAACCAATAAATAGGGTCAGCACTTTCACTAAGTAAATAGACAACCATCAAACTTACAATCTTGATAAGTTTATCTACTGAATAATGTCATAAATAATCACTTTAAACCTAGAAACTTGTTGAGTGGTGAAGGAAGAAATAAGAAAGAAAATTAATGACAAAAAGAATTATAGAAGTTCGATAGATTGCTCATTAAACAAACACTTAGAATCTTGAATATACCACTCCAAGGCAAACTGATACATCTAGTTGTTTGAGTAAATAGATCACATGTCACATGAAACATCCAATTAGGGGAATCTAATCAAGCCTACCAGAATCAAATCAATTGAAATGCCGAAGAGGAAGTCAAGTGACAAAGTAAGTATGATTTTCGAAATTTTTCCATGTAAAGCTTGATTTTCAGACACAACTGATTAAGTAGTTCTTTACTACTACCGTACTGCATATAATTTTTATCTGGTTTACTGGTATATTCAGACACTAACACATCATGTAAATAGATCACGGTGTCACATTAAACATCCAAACAAGAGAATCTAATCAAGCCTACCAGAATCAAATCACTTGAAAATGACGAAGAGGAAGTCAAATAACAAAGTAAGTATGATTTTCTTTCCATCTAAAGCTTGATTTTTTGACACTACTAATTATGTAATTCTTTACTATGCTTTTTATAATAATTAGGAAATTTTAGATTTTAACACCACACAAAAACCCGAAAATGGTTTTTAACACCTCCATAAAAAAAAATTGATTTTAACACCACACAAACTAACAAAAAATTGGTATTACCACCACTTAACGGATTCCATCCAAAAATTCCGTTAAGTGGGGTCCTCAGTGACACGTGTCACCATTTTAGTTGTTTAAAAAAAATTTACAAAAATAAAAAAACCCTAAAACTACCCCAGCCACCCCAGCCCCACCACCGCGCCACCACCGCCAACCACAGACCTACCCCTTCCCTCCCCGAAACCACCACCGGCCGCGACGCCTTCACACCCCAACCCAGATGAACCCTCCCCCTCCCTTTCCCGCAATGGCTTCGCCCCCAAAAACGACCAAACCCAAAATCTCCTTCCCCAATACGGTCGCGGTTCCGGCCACAAATGGACGAAATCGGCCGGTTTTGGGGTTAAGTTGCCTTAATCGGCCGATTTCGACCATTTTTGGCCGGAATCGTGACCGTATTAGGGAAGGAGGGTTTTGGGTTAGGTGGTTTTTGGGGGCGAAGCGGTTGTGGGAAAGGGAGGGGGAGGTTTCAGCTAGGTTGGGTGAGCGAAGGCGTCGCTGGTGGTGGTTTTTGGGAGGGCAGGGGTGGGTGGGTGGTTAGGTGGTGGTGGCGCGGCGGCGGGGCTGGGGTGGCTGGGTAGTTTTAGGTCTTTTTATTTTTTTTATTTTATTTTTATTTTTTTGGCCAATAAGAAAGCGACACGTGGCACTTACCGTAAAGTGGTGGTAATACCCATTTTTTGTTAGTTTGTGTGGTGTTAAAATCAATTTTTTTTATGGAGGTGTTAAAAATTATTTTCGGGTTTTTATATGGTGTTAAAATCTAAAATTTCCTAATAATTAATTATTATCCAGTTTACTAAAATATTCGGATTGTTAATTTGAAAAGATGATACTTTCAAGTAAAGTCAGTCTCCATCGATTATATTCAGGATAAATATTTGTAGAACAACTGAACAAGTAATATGCTACTCACAACTCACAAATACAACATTAAACTTATTGGAGTTTGAACTGAATTGAATATTATATGTGAGAAGAAAATTAAGATAAGAATTGAAATGAACTGAACTTATTGGAGCTAAAGAGAACAGACCCTTATTATCAGAAAGCTTAGATCATGAGATTTATTTATTTGTTTATTTATTTATTTATTTTTTGATAAAGTAAATGAACAAAGTCTAATGATGTCTGATGTGAACTAAGAGTAAATTGTAATCCTCGGAAAAACCAATAATACATTTACAACCATGAAAAGACGATCAAAACAGAACTACCAATATATGCAATTTCGATAAGATCAGTTAGATACTTGTGAAATAGCAGGCTTAAAATATAGTAACAAAGTAACTTACAAAACCATAGCCGCTCTCTGACAAGGTTAGATCATCACCCTCCAGATATAGAGCTAAGCTCGCTTTGTGCAATTCTACATGTCATGCCAAAAAATAAAAAGTTCAGAAGGCACGTGTTTCACATTTTCTGTACCATTCAAAATAGAAGAAACTAATAAATCATCATCCCCTACCAAGACCATTAGAAAGTCCTTTCCAACTAAACCCAACTATAAGCTGCCCCAATAAACTCTCCTTATCAAGGTCGATGAAAAATAGCTTCATCTATGACTTAGCCATACCATCCTCTTTCATAACCCAAGGTATAGCTCCCAGTCTCTCTCTCGTAGAATAGTGCAAGAGATTCGTAGAAAATTGTTCCGTTGAGGAGTAGAAAATATATTCATCACCTTCAGGACGAGCTAACTCCGTAAACACCTCGATAATCAAATCAAAGGACACAATGTTGAACACATTGTCCTTAATTTTCCCAACTGATACACAAATTACCCACATTACACAAATGAGTACAATGTATGCCGGAGATAACGGGGCAAAATAATCAAGGGTCCTCCATGACTTATTATGGAGGGAGAGCCGGGGAACACATTACCACAGTTTTAGAAGGAAAACCAGTATGTTCATACCAAAAGATCCTCACAATCTTAACATGTTTCGACAAAGAATCGTAAACAAACCTGAAACACATAGTATTCAAACAATCAGAGACCATATCACTGGCCTGGCCAATCTCATTCTTTTGACAAATTGTTCAATCAAGGAAGTTTAGGCATTTTCGAATGGCAGGGCTCCAAAACATTAGGGCGTTAAGTCTATTATCCAAAAGACAGTTTAATTTATTAACAGAGCCTTTAATTGTGAAATAATCAGATTAACTCTTAAATGGGAAATCAAGAGTATCAAATTCATGGAATTTTTTATTGTCAGGATGTAAGCTGTATTTCCTTGCCGGTATTAGATTTCCTAAGATTTCCTAAAAAGCTGGTTTCCAGCAACTTGATAATGATTGTGATGAAAATGTGAAATTATGAAATCGGAATCATTAATCAGAGAGCATCAAATTTTGAAAACACACCTAAATTGAAGTAGAGACTTTACAGGTAATCTCAATAGTAATATTTGGACAATGACTAAGGTACATTAGTTGGAAAGACCATTACTATAATCAGTAGTTCAGTGATATGAGATGATGTCCCAGGAAATGCAAATTTAAATAATAGTAGTCATAATTTTGCCTTGTTAGCGGTAATGTTGGTGTAACCCTAAAATGCCTATAAGCCAGGAGTAGAGGGTGTGTTCTTGCGTCTTGTTAAGCCATTGCCCAAAAACTAAAAGAATAAAAGTAATAATGCAAGTTTGATAAGATTAACAAACTTAGATATCAGCAGCCAGTAACTTACAAATCAATCGGTGCTCTGCAAAATTCTTCATGGTTGTCACCTGTATTCCATTGCCAAGGCTTGTCGTTTAAAGGGGTCGATTATCACGCTCATTGAATAGGACTAAACTCTCTTTGTAGGACTCCACATGCCAAGCAGATTCAGGTTCAGGAGTCACATATTTCACAACTTTAACATCCTCCGTAACAGGTGAAACTAACAAACTACCTTCCCCAACCACTAGCATCAGCCCTTTCATACTAAACCCAACTATACGTTGCCCCGGTACACCTCCATCAAGGTCTACTGAGAACAGCTTCATCCAAGAATTATCCACACCACTTTCTTTCATAACCCAAATATGATATCTCTTATAATCCCACTCATGGAGTAGTGCAAGAGAGTCACGAAAAATCGTTAACTCAGTCTTACACCGAATAACAGACTTAACACCTTCAGGACACGCTAATTCCATAAACTTCTCAACACTCAAATCAAAGGACACAATCTTGAACCCATAGTTATCGATTTGTGTCAACCGATACACAAAACCACCCACATTACACGAACGAGAATACAAACACAAAGGAATAGTATCATCTAAGGGAGAAAGCAACAACTAAAGTTCTCAAAGCAATAGTATCATCTATCATCATATTATAGAATATAATCCTTACTAGTTTGTAATCATTCGACGAAATATCATACCCAAACCCGAAACACATATCACGAACAACAGATCGAGGAAATTCGATTCTTTCACTCCTTTTAAACACAGGAATAGTATAGCATTTTCTAATTGAAGGGTTCCATAACATCAGGGTATTGGGTGTTTCATCCCACAAACAAATTAAACCATTAACACAACCAATAATCAAGAAATAATCAGAAGAACTCTTAAAAGGGAAATCAAGGGTTTCAATTTTCAGAAATTCCCCATTATCAGTATGTATGCTATAAATTTCCTCCTTTAAATCCAATAAATATTTCCTAAAAAGCACATCATAGTTTCTATCAAATTGATTATGATGAAGTTGTGAAAGAATGAAATTTGATGAGCTGATTAAAGAACACCATGATTTGCAAACACACCTGAATCGAAGTAGAGATTTTACTGGCAATCTGATGATTATTTGGTGCAACAGCTCTTCTGGTAAATTGATGATCATTTTCTGCATTTTGTAACTCAGAAATTGCAAAGTTATCAGATATTTTGGGATTTTCTCTTTGTTTAGTGAATAGAAGGGGATATGAAATTGGAGGTTGAAAAGGACAAAGGTAGTTATTGACAATAGTCACAATATTGATCATTCTTACAAGTACGTGGATTAGGTTCGAATAGATCAGGTCGGGTATTTCAAAGTTGATATAAGTTAGATTATTGCTTTTATACAAATTAAAATTTGAATTTGATTTTTTAGGGTCAGGTCAAATTAAGTCAGTTTTGGACCCTTTTACTTACAAGTAAAAACGTCAATATGAATCGTCAAAAAAAAAGACGTCAATATGATAAAGTCACCAAGACGTATATCGATATATAGGATACGCAGAGTGAGGGAGTATTTGACATCATATCATATAACTAATATATAAAGCTAAACTTTTAGCCAGGTCACGAGACAGCGACACTTGGCGCTTTAACTTTTTGCCAAGTGTCGTGCCACATAGGCGACATATAAGATTTAGTATGACACCTCTAACGCTAGATAAGAGAATTTAAGATAGATTTTTTTTAAGATAAAAAAGTTATTTAGAGTTTTATTTCTGACAAAAAAGTTATTTATAGTTTTATTTATGATAGGACTTCTAATTTTCCATATGAATAAGTAGATTGTAACTTTAAAAATATATCTTATAAATATGTTAAATTAAATTTATATCATAAAACTTATAAAGTTGTACAAAACAGGACTTATTTATGATACACTTTAATCAACCAAAACAAAACTTGGCATTTTGATTTTCGCCAAGTGTCACGTCATGTAAAAAACAAATATGAATTAGTGTGACACGCATAAGATAAATAATTATAACTTTTAAATACTTTTAACACAACTTTAACCGGTCTTTATAAGTAGCGAATTATTGTAAGGATTTTTAAAACATAAAGATATATATTGCGGAGGGAACTCGGGGCATCGCCCGGGGTACGTACTAGAAATTAATATATAAAGCTAAACTTTTAGCCAAGTCACGAGGCAGCGACACTTGGCATTCTAACTTTTCGCCAAGTGTCGAGCCACGTTGGATAGATTTAAATACACTTCATAAGATAAAAAAAGTTAGTTTAGAATTCTATTTTGAATCAAATTTGGATAGAATTTTAGGATAAAATTATTAATTTAGAGTTTTAATTTCAATAAAATAAAATTTGAGTGTCGCGCCACGTTGGATAGATTTAAATCAACTTCATAAATAACCCGGGCATCGCACGGGCACAAAACTAGGTAATTGAATAATTGTAAATTAAAAGATTATGAGGATCATATTTGCTGATTTTAACTAGCTAATTGTTTTAACTTATTTGACTAGTTGATTTTATAAGAGTATTTGGTAAATAATTAAATATATTGTTGCTCTTATCAAACACGCTAAAAATTTAATTTTTTGAATCAGCTCATCACCAAACATCTCAATTAGCTTATCCTTATGGATATGCCAACATTATTGTGAAGGGACCCTTATGCCTTTATTCATATTTGCAAGCCAACCCCAATTGATCTTTATGATTGACGAAATTCGTCAATATAATGGCATTACTAAATATTGAATAACATTTCTTGATGACACCTCATGAGTGAAGCTAACGGCCGATTTAATTGCCATTTTGCCGTTACTCCACCGACACCACCATCAAAACTCTTGGACGTTTTTCCAAAGTGAGCCAATTTTGGCAAATATTAACCAAAATGGTTGCGTGGCAAAAGTATTTACCAAACTAAGCTTCCAGGCTAAAACGCAGTCTCGGTCAGCGTTTTATGCCTGGGTTTTTTTTGAAAAAAAATCAACCTAAAAACGCTGTCTGGGACAGCGTCTTTGTTGTTGACCTTTCTTTAAAAAAAAATTTGTAATTGCCTTTTATTTATAAAAATGTTTTTTTAAAAAAAAAACAGTTATACCAGAGATGCTGTCCCAGACAGCGTTTAACTCTGGAACTATAAACGCTGTCTCAGACAGCGTTTAAGGTTATTAATGAAACGCTGTCTGAGACAGCGTTTCTGTCGTTTTTTTTCCCTCCAACAGCGTATTTCATTTCATTTCCTCCTCCTTCATTCTCAAACCCCTTCTTTCCCAAACTCTAACTTAATCCCCCTCTCTCTCATACTTGTGCTCCTCCGTGTAGACCGCCGCCGGCGCCGCCACCTCCACCGTCGCCCTCCGTGTAGCCCACTATACACTCCCCTCACCCTGAAATAGGTATTCATTCAACTTTCTTTGTGTTTTAAATTCTAGGGTTTATGTTGGTGATTTCTAATTTTTTTGGAATTGGGTTAAAATGTTGATGAGGTTGAGTTGTTAGTGTTAAAAATGTTGAATTGTTAGTGTTGGTATTGTTGAATTATTAGTGTTGGTAATTGTTGAATTGTTAGTGTTGATAATGGTAGTGTTGATATTGTTAGTGTTGATAATAGTTTGGATAATGTTGAATTGTTGTTGTTGGTTTTGTTGAAAATTGTTGACAATGGTTGATAATTATTAGGTTTTGAACAATTGTAATTACCTACATTGTTGTGTAATAATGGTGATTTAGGGGTTCTTAGTAGTTAATTTGTAGAGTATGTAAAATTTTTTTGTTTGATTGTGGTGATTTAGGGATGATTTAACGGCTTTACGTAAAATGTGTTTTGGTTGTTATGTAGAATATGGCTGGACAAAATGTAGCGTTGTTATGTCGATGGGGAGGTGAAATTTTGTGTAATGGATCAAATGTGGAGTACAGTGGAGGGAATATGGACCTTATAACACTTGAACCGAACATGACTGTGACTGATCTGATGAATGAGGTTCACAGTTGTATTGGTTCAAACCCTATGACTGTTGAACTGAACCTTAAAATGAGGTGTGATACTGGTCATGGGGTGCAAGTGTTACCTGTCTCTACGAACAGAAATTTGAAAGGTTTGAGGAGCATGGTAGGAATGAAGGGTTTTCCCAATGAGATATATGTAGAAACAGTGCCTATATGTACCCAACAAAGTACTCGGGCAGAACAGCAAGCTACATATGTCTCTGATTACAACACCGCGTCCTTCCAAGAACCCGCAAACCACATTCCATCGAATGCATATGGGATGGGTTCTTTCACTCGAATGATGCAGGACGACCAATTTCACTTGCCTTTTAGTTCTCATATAGCTTCACCAGTACATGCGAGGGGACGCGTGACAGTGTTCGGCCAGCCTGCTCCGTCGTCATCGAACACCGTGGCATCTTCGCCGATGCAATTGCATAGCTACTCTCCTATGCAAGGTGATGATGGTTCACCGTTTCGAGAAGAGCCAAATCATTTTGATGATGTTGTGAATAATGAATTGTCGGTGTATGATGTGTATGCGGAAATGGATGATGAGGACGAGAACGGAGAGGGGGATGATGAACCTACACAGGTGGAAGATGGTCAACCGTTGGTTAGAACTCTCATACCTTGGTTCAGTGAGGTACCCGAGAACTATGAAGTTGATCAGTATTGGGCCGAATCGGGTAGCCACACCTCTTTTGTTCCCGGGGGAGAATTTGAGAAGGGAATGTATTTTGAGAGCAAGAAACTGCTTCAAGAAATGGTGAAGATGTATTCTATTAAGAGGAATCAATTCTACACCACAGTGACCTCGAATGATGGTGTCCTACATCTGCGATGCAAGAAGAAATGTGGTTGGATGCTACGGGGTACCAAATCGAGTGAGCACTCACGTGGTTTTACCATAGTCACGTACAAAGGCCCGCATCGGGAGACATGTATCACTGAAGTACTATCTAATGATCACCCACACTTGGATTCGTCCGTAATAGCCGAGTATGTGAAGTCCTTTGTGCGGAAAGATCCTTCGTTGAAAGTGGAATTCATACAGGAACTGATCTCGAAGCAATTTCATTTCGATGTCCCGTATCGAAGAGCGTGGTATGCCAAGGAGGAAGCTATAGCTGAGATATTTGGGGATTGGGAGAGTTCATATGGCAGACTTCCCCACTTCATGCAAGCACTCCTACGGTCGAACCCGGGAACATGTGTCGTATGGAAACACAAAGCTTTAGTGGATGGTGTATACTACAGCAACATGGAAGTGTTTGAACGAGTGTTTTGGGCCTTTGGTCCTTGTATCGATGGCTTTAAACATTGTATGCCTGTTATCTGTATCGATGGGACGCACTTGTACGGGAAGTATAAAGGAACACTGTTGGTTGCTACGAGTGTTGATGCAAGCTTCCAAGTATTTCCTATTGCATTTGCGGTGGTTGAAGGGGAAAACACTTCCAGCTGGTCTTGGTTCCTAGGTTGTATTCGAGATCGTGTCATGCAACGGGATGGCCTTTGTGTTATTTCTGATCGGCATCCTGGGATCATTGCAGCAATGAATGATTCTAATGTTGGATTCACCCAGCCCCGAGCGTATCACAGGTTTTGTGTCCGCCACATAGCCTCTAACTTGAAGACTCACGTGCAAAGTAACGACATGAGAAACATGTTCAAGGCCGCTGCGTACCAAAGGCAAGAAAGAAAACTTCAAGCTGATCTGTGTTTCATTGGTGAGGCCTGTCCCAAGGCCATTGAGTACATTGCTCAAGTCTCGTTCCCTATGTGGTCTCTGTTTCATGACAGTGGTCGCAGGTATGGTATATGTACTACTAACTTCTCGGAGACATTCAACAATGTGCTGAAAGGAGCTCGGTTTCTACCGATTATGTCCCTTGTCGAGTTAACCTTCCACAGAGTTAACAAGTATTTCACTTTGAAAAGGGATTCTTCTGAGGCTAGGTCTGATCAGGGACTTCCATACCCCCCAAAGGTCACTGCCATCCTCGAGAAGAACACCGCTAAAGCTAGATATCATAGAGTGGATGCCTATAACCGGCGATTGCATATTTACCAAGTGACAACAGAGAGGGGAGAGAGAGTTGGTAATAAAGGAGGCCACAAGCATACGGTGAACTGGCAGTTGAGAACGTGTACGTGCAACAAACCGAAGATATTCCACCTCCCATGTTCTCATGTGCTAGCAGTCTGTGCTACATACTCACTATCAGAACGGCCTTGGGTGGACCCTCTGTTGTAGTCGGCCGCCTACATGAACACCTATGCACCACAGTTCTGGCCGATCCCCTGCGAGACAACCTGGGCACAGTGGGCACAGTACGTAGGCCCTAAACTCATTCTGGACGGCACAATGATACGTGGAAAAGGTCGTCCAAAGTCGAAGCGCATACGCAATGAGATGGATGACAGCAACCGGCCCCCAACCAAATGCAGCCGTTGTCACCAGCAAGGTCACAACCGCACTACTTGTCCATCTAGACCAACATAGGACCTAAGTGTATATGTGTTATTTGATATAGTAGTATGTAGTGGTGTTATTTTGATGAAACAATTATAATTTTCTACATTATGTGTTATTGTGTTCAATTCGATGAATTTTATTTTGTACGTTGGATGTTCGAGATTTCCTGTTTATGCCTTTCAATCGAAATTAGTATTCAATATATTGTGTTAGTGTTTGGTGTGTAACGTTTTCAATAAACAGATATCATGGACGTACGGGATAGGACACCCGGACCTTTTGACCCTTCTGTCCTGACACTACAGGACACCCATCGGAGCGTCGACGTATGGAACCTGACGGTAATGATTCATCTTTAACGTTTTTGGATTCTTTGATGTACTATCTTTTGTTACTTATAAATGCTCCTGTGTTTTCAGGGTGACGTAGCGAAGCCACTACAGTGCAGGCACTACAGGACCCCCTGGGTTGTCCATGATCGCTGCCTTGAGTACGTGACATACGCTGGCTTTGGCGGTGTACATCGCTTGGGATTCAGGGAGATCGACCGACACCTTGTCACGGCGTTAGTGGAGAGATGGAGGCAGGAGACGCACTCCTTCCACCTACCAGTTGGGGAGGCGAATGTGACATTGCGGGACGTGGCAATACTGACGCGCCTTCCAGTACAGGGGACTGCGGTGACGGGATCATTTCTAGTCGATCCCGTTGGATTGGTTGTGCGGGTTCTCGGGGTGCAGCCGGGTCCCAACGATGTTAGGGGCTCCGCCTTGAGGACGGTCTGGTTACGAGATACTTTCCAGGGCTTGCCTGCGGACGCCGATGACGCCACGGTACAGAGATACGCTCGAGTGTACTTGTTCTTCCTCATATCCGGCGTGTTGTTCGGCAACAAGAGCGGGAGCCACTTGCAGCTTATTTACCTACAGCTGTTAGACCACGACTGGGAGCATATCCGTGGATACAGCTGGGGTAGTGCCTCTTTGGCGGTGTTGTATCGCCAACTTTGCAGAGCCTCACGGAGTGGTGCGCTCGAGATTGGAGGACCTCTGTTTGTGCTTCAGGTATACTACGTATATTATCACAAGCGAATTATGCAATGAGTAATGTCATATTTAACATAGTTTTGTGTTTTGCTATTGAAGCTATGGGCTTGGGAGCACATCCACGTAGGATGACCAGGTAGGCCTGCTGTACATCGTCCGGGGCAGCAGGACCAGGAGGACTAGTATGAGCCGTACATCGCTCCGCCTCGCCCTGCAGCTGATGAGGCTTACGGTTGCAGGTTTGTAACAATTGTCATTTTTTTTTCCCATATACGATTTCATTTTGTAAACATACTTACCAAATTTGTTGCCCCAGGTGGATGGTCCCCAGACTCACACAGGCACATGCGGCGACGGGTCTCCCATACTACCGAGACGCCCTTGATCGACTCACTGAGGATCAGGTACAAACTCTGAAGACATTTGTAATCATTTAGGTACTGTGTATACTGATTGTGGACTAACTTATTTAGGATGTGTTATTGCAGATCACATGGGATCCGTATGTACCGGAGTTGGTAGATGTCATGCCTGCACATCTACTAGAGCATCAGGGAGAGTGGCGTGCCCGGGTCCTCCTGATCTGTTTCGAGGTTGTGGAGAGTCACCTACCTGACCGCGTCATGCGACAGTTCGGACTGCAACAGCCTATTCCCCAGAACTGTGACACTGTCGTGCGCCTTCACGACATTGACCGTCGGGGAAAGACGGAGACAAACTGGGCACTGGAGCATTGGCAGTATCTTCAGCTATGGGAGAAGCGGTTGGGTCATGTCGTTCAGGGTTATCCCATGCAGGGCGTTATGGATCATGACGATCCGTACATGGTGTAGTACAGGCTTATCACACGCCGTTTCATCAACCCCAGCTACACACCACCGTCCACCCATTACCACCCGGCACATGACGTCATTAGCGGATACGTGAGTTTCTTTTACTATACTTATCATCCTCATTTTTTAACTTTTTTAAATATCATGTACTTGACTGATCGATGATTACTACAGGCGGCGGATATGGTGGCGATGTATGATGCACTGTCCCTCGCCCTTACAGACGGACCCACCAGAGCCCAGGTCCAGCGGATGCGAGATATGTCCGTGACTTTCTTACGCAGACATGGTCACGGTCATCTCATCCAACAACGGGACGGTGATGATGGTCACTCCATCCATTCGCGGTTCGACCCCGGCCAGAGTAGCAGTGGAGGTGATCCTACGTCGCACACAGAGGCAGAGGAGTACATCTTCCACAGTTCTGCACCCTTCAGAACCTAGGAGGACGCATCGTCCAGCCAGCTCACTCCCCCTCCCCCCGCGCCGGAACCCATTCACCACCATTCACCATTACACTCGGCGTCGTCCAAGACGAAGGGACGACAGTGAGGCTAGGGAAGGGTTACACCAAATTGATGAGTAGTGAACGTATTGTATCATTGTTTTGTCCTTTTTCCTGGAATGCTGTATATAACGATTGCATTATCAATATAAGACATGCTGGTTGAATGATTCTGTTTGTGTTTTGAAGTTTTGTTTGCTTATTTATCCAAATCGGATTTATGTCAGCCAAAATGGATCCTTCAGGGCTAATGTACATTAAACAATAGACATTTGGAATCCATAGTCGAAAATGGGGAAGAAAGGATGGCCCGTGGTGGTTAATGTGGTTGTTCATGGTGGTTTTAGTGTTGTTGGTTGTGGTGGGTGGTTATCGACGATTGTTGAATGGTTGGGGTTGGTGGTGGAGCTGGTTGAAGTGTTGTTGGAGGTCAAAAGTGGTGGCAGATGATGGTCGATGGTGGGGGTTGTTGGTGGATTGTGGTGGCAAGAATCATGGCAGGGGGTGGTGGGTGGGGGCAGAAGAAAGTGGCAGATCAGTGGCAAAAGGCTGATTCTGCTGCTGTTTTGCACACCAGCAGAGAAACGCTGTCCCAGACAGCGTTTTAGGTTGAAAATAAGACGCTGTCTGAGACAGCGTTTTAGGTACAAGGAAGCTTGTACATAAAGCGCTGTCTGGGACAGCGTCTTTGGTATAACTGTTTTTGTTTTTTAAAAACATTTTTATAAATAAAAGGCAATTACAAATTTTTTTAAAAAAAAGGTCAACAACAAAGACGCTGTCTTAGACAACGTTTTTAGGTTGATTTTTTTTAAAAAAAAACCCAGGCATAAAACGCTGACCGAGACAACGTTTTAGCCTGGAAGCTTAGTTTGGTAAATACTTTTGCCACGCAACCATTTTGGTTAATATTTTCCAAAATTGGCTCACTTTGGAAAAACTTCCAAAACTCTTTTCATTGAAAGCGCTTCATGCTTCTTCCTCCATTAGAGTTTTCCCAACCTCGACCGTTGTTGAAGTTTCCTCGATACCAAAACCAATGAAACTTTCCCATCTCCACCCACCTTCTCCGATATTAAAAAAAATCCTATGAATGAAGGGTGAAATTAAAGGCATGGTCAACCCCAAAAAGTATGGTGACCATATTCTCCAGAGAAGGTTTTTTGTGAGTCTGTTTCACGTGAGTCCGGATTATAATGTATACTCCCATCTCCTACACACTGTCACTGCCAGCCCTTGCCGGCGGCCGGCGACTTTCTCCCTCCCAACCCCCGGTGACGACGACCCTCCCCTACCACCAACCGAAAAGAGTCCCAACAAACACGTTTAGGTTGACTGTTGCTAAAGGAAAATATAGCAACAATGGTTCTTGAGAGGTGGGAACCCCTGTGTCATGTTTTACTTCACTATTGCAAATCAGTCAATTTTTATGTTGGGTAAATTGAAATCTATATTCGTCGGCCTTTGAAGTTTCTAACTCCATAATCTTGACAACTTGCAGCCCTTTCTATGGACAGAGGCGTCCCTTGCATCAATATGGCTCAAAACTTCATCGTGTAAGTAATGTTGGGTTGTTGAGGAGAAAGAAAGAGAGGAAGGAGGAGTTTTAATACCTGACCATTATAATCTATTTTCATATATATATATATATATATATATATATATATATATTACCTAACTTCTGATATATTTAATCTATTTTTTTATATGTATAACTTAATTTTTGACAATTATAATATAATATCTGATATATATAATCTAATTTCTGACCATTATAATAAAAAATTTTTGTTCTGTCTGTATGACCGGACTCACGTGAGTCTGTTCTACTCAAAATTTTTACCTCAAGCTCCCTCAATAAAGGTTGATTTTTGAAAATGCTGAAAGAAATAATGTTAACGACAAAGGGAGAGGAGATAGCAAATGACAATGATTGATTGATTGTGATGTTAGTTGTGGTGGTGAAGAAGTGAGGTAGGAAATTTTAAAGTTGAATTGCTTTTGTTAAGTTAGATTAGGAGGAGTGAGGAGAAAGAAAGTTGGCCGGAGAAAGTAATACGAAAGAGGAAGGAAGAAGCTAAAACTAACAAATATCATAGTAAATTTTCAAAATTATTTTTTACAAAACAATAAATACCCAAGTACCCATCCTACTATATTATTTATTATTTATTATTTATTTTTTAACTTAAAAAAAATACATCAATAAGGATAATAATTACCTATTCCACTTTTTTTTTTTTGGTATTTCTTTAAGGAATTGCAACAATTAATCAAAATTCACTTTTTTTTAAAACATTACTAACATTTCACTTTGTCTTATTTTCTTTCGCGTATAATACATTTCGTGCATTAGCACGGATATACAATTCCTTTATCACCGATTCACCATAACACTCTAAATCCCCAATCAATCATAAAGATTACCTTGTATTTCATCCATATTTACTTTCCCACTTCACCTCACCCTTTATTTTAAACTTTCTCTCTCTTAATTCATCCACCACCCACCAAATATAATAGCTATTACTGATTTACCGCTGTCATTGTCAACTGCGAGCTCCATCACTAACTCCATCCAACTTTCAATAATACTATGAAAGGCCCACTAAAGAGAAGCGAGCTCCATCCTTGTTTAAAAAAAAAAAAAAAGAGAAGCGAAGCTCCATTATTTACGAATATTGTTAACTTTAAATATTTTTGTAAATGTTGTATAATTTTTATTTATAAATCAATTTTATTTTTTTTAAAAAAGGGTAAAGAGGTGCATATAAACATTTAATATACTTTTTTTTTTATTCCCTCCGTCCCCGAAAGAACGACTAATTTGGCTTAATTTTAGTCCCAAAAAGAATGATCCATTAGCATTAAAATACCCACCAATTTGCAACAATATTTGTGCAAAATATACTTTTATTACTATCTCTCTCTACTTTTTTGTAAACCCCATATAAATTTATCTTTCCAATATAATTTTACTTCTTTTTATTTAACTTTATTAATACCCGCAAAATCAACCCAAAAGGGTCGTTCTTTCGGGGACGAAGGGAGTAGTATTAAGTTGGAAATTTATCGACACGAATAAATTGGTGTAATAAATGTTTATTTGTTGTCTTTTCTATCCATTTTTAGCTTCTTATATGCAGTTCTTAGAATTGCATATATTTTTTTCCTAAAAAAAAATTTGATTTGTCTAAAACTACTTGTACTTTCTCAATTCCCAAACAAACATCCAACCTAGCCCTTGTTTGGTTGATTAAATATTTGTTGGGAAGTCAAAATTTTCATAAATTTCATATTTAACCTCTTGTTTGATTGACACAAAAACCTGAAAATAAGGGCATTGACAATTCATGGGAATTTTGAATTCCCACCATGAGAATTTACCACGGAGTACAAATTTAAATTGAAATTTCAAGAGAATTTGTACTTCCCTTATAAACCAAATGACCCCCTATTTTTAAAATCGACCAATATACTATCACCTCTTTCGATTTAAATTGAAATTTCATGGGAATTTGTACTTTCCTTGTAAACCAAATAACCCCTTATTTTTTTGAAACCGACCAATATACTATTACCTCCTTCGGTTGTGCTTTCACCCTCATCAGTCATCAAATTCATCAACACTTCTAAAAATGAAACAACACTACACAAAAATACAACCCATAAGAGGGTCTCCTCCTTTCGAACATTTCTCTTTCCAAAACTCGAGAATTTGAGGATCAAATTAGCATCTTTAGATGAATTTATCTGCAAATTACTCAACCCTTTTCCTGAAATCGAATCCTGCATACACACCAGCTCTTAGGTAAATCAATGGTTGTCTTATAATTTTATTTCATTGCTTAACTTTTTTTGAATACTAATTGCTTTTTACATTGTCATTTTCCAGATTAATCCATGAACAAATGGGTGTTTAGAGAGATGGGGTTGCAGCTAAAGACAAAAGATTGTGTGTTTTCTGCTCTCCTTTGATTTTCTGCAAATTTAAATAAAAAATTCGTAATTGGCAAGCTTATGAATGAATCTTGTTGCTTGTTTTGTACTTATATGTCAAGCTTTTTGAGTATGAGTTCACATATATCACCTAGTTGTGAATATAAGTGTATTAAACTAATGAATTAGATTTGTACAATGAAATTGTTATTTCCTTAATAGACCTTTTGGTATTGTATGTGAAAAATAAGAGTATATTAGCAATTGATTATTTACAGAAGCTGGAAACAATTTCATAAAAAGTGGTAGAATAGGCCAATTCAATGTAGTTATCAAATCGGCTACCTCAATGTAATTAAGAAAATCTCAAACCATCTCAGTGAAAGTTTCCTTATTGTTTATAATGAATTTCAAATGCTTGGTTTTTGAAGAGGGGATATTTCTTTCTTTCTTTTTATGTTCTTGAATACTAGTAAGATTTGTTACATTTGGATAATCTTTGAGCGGCTTATGTGACTATATATCACGTAGTTGTGAATATAAGTGTATTACACAGGTTAGATTTCACACTTATTAAACTAATGAAGTAGATTTGTACAATGAAATTGTTATTTCCTTAATAGACTTTTTGGTATTGTATGTGAAAAATAAGAGTATATTAGCAATTCATTATTTGTAGAAGCTGGAAACAAGTTCATAAAAAATGGTAGAATAGGCCAATTCAATGTAATTATCAAATCGGCTACCTCAATGTAATTAAGAAAAATCTATCTAAATTCAAGTGCTTGGTTTTTTAAGCGGGGATGTTTTTTTCTTTCTTTTTTATGTTCTTGAATGCTTGTAAGATTTGTTACATTTGGATATATTCAGAGTCGTTCACGATAGTTGCCTATAAGTTTTATACTTCGATAAGAGAGATCTCAGGCTTGGTTTGATGCTTCGATGAGCTGTTTGGTTACTCTTCTTAAGTTGGACTATAATTGTAATGTTTTAATACAAGGTTTTGGAGGAGAAAACCAAATTTGAGGAGCATTTAAGGTACCCTACTTGTGATTAGTTCAATTTGTGTGGTTGTTGTGCATGCCTGTTGTGATTGCCTTTGGTGTAAATTCTTTTGTGTAGAAAAATCGGTGTTGGTAATTTTCAAGAGGGTAATTGAATATATTACCTGCATATGATTTGGCTTATTTGAGCTATCGCATTTCTTATCTCATGGGTCCCTCTTATATTTCTCTCTTTTTCTCTTTTTGTGACTTGATCTTCTTAGATATTGTACAGCCTCTACACTTTGCAATAATTTATAAATAATACATAAGTAGAGGAAGTAGCTTATATCATAAATTTGTAATAGATAAGCTTATGAATGAATCTTGTTCCTTGTTTTGCACTTATATTTCAAGCTCTTTGAGTACGAGTTCACATATATTTGTGAGTATAAGTGTATTGCGCAAGTTAGATTTCACAGTTAGTATTAGACTCATGATTAAATGTTTTCCTATGAAATTGTTATTACCTTAATAGACTTTTGGTATTTTATGAGATTACTAGAGTATTTCAGTATAGATTATTTATGGAAGCTGGAAAGAACAATCTCATAAAGAAGTGGTAGAATAGGCCAAAGACCATTAGAGAGATGGGAAGGACAAAGGTGTGTGGCTGGATTTATCTTTCTTTCTTTTTATTTTCTTGAGTATTTGTGCGGATTGCTGTTTTGGTCTACTGGGATTACTTTACAATTCTTGCCATGTATTTGTCTATCATTTCATATTTAGACCAGGAAGCATTTAGTCAGAATTGTTCAATTGATTTCCTTAATAGTCTGGTGTCATATCTCTTATGCCAGAGAACATATTTTGCTGAAGTTGCTGAGGTAATGACATATTTGATACTTTGACAAATGCATATGTCATATCCGAATCTACCTTATAATGGTTTATTTCTTTTTCCTTCGAGTTTGTAACAACTTTGTTGGTTCATTGCATTTGTTATTCTTCTGTAAAATTTAGGGAAATCTATTGTACTTATTTATATACATTCATTTATTATACTTTTATACATTTGTTTGATGTAAGTATTCTGGCAGAAGTGCTTTGTTTATAGTAGGAATAAATTGTTAATGTGGTAAGTTAATCTTGACCTTATTTTTTCATAAATTTTTTTAGATAAATAATATTATGTGGGATCTTGTTAGTTTCTTCTCAGTGTAATTTTCAAATATCTACTTTATATAATGTTTTATACTGATACACAATTAAAGATATTTACATATAAGTTAATTGAAATAATTTTTGGCTTGGTGTAATCTGCATGAGGTCTGGTCTAATGTGATTTGGAACATAAATAAGTAACAAGTTCTTAAAACAATGTAAATTTGTGAATCTCTGTGGGAGTTGTTCATTTCCAACTGTAATCATCCTGTTTGGCCTCATACTTATGCATAGGTGTTCATTAATCAAGTTCTATACTTATTGGTGCTCGGTTGGTGAATGGTTTTAGAATTATCCGATCCCAAATGAAACAAATTATCAAAAGTCTGCTAGCTCAACACTATGATTTTGCCTGAATTGAGCTGATTTAGTTACCTGTTTAAATTCAAGCATACAATACTGTAAGTTCACTGTTTTTGGATCCATTCATAAGTGTAGCATATGCTGTGAACAAGTCAGCCACAAAGACCATTATTTGTTATTAAAGTGATGGGAAGGACAAAGGCGGGTATGCTTTATCTGTCAATGTAATGCTAGATTTCTGCTTAGATAAGTTCTTCAAGCAACTTTATTAGTGCTTGCATTTATATGCGTCTTATTTGACTCATTCTTCCAAAACACTGTTGTGGTGAAATGTAAACACATCCCTAATTTACACACATTAAAATTCATCTATGTAATGCTAGATGTGTGCTTGGCTAAGTTCTTCAAGCAATGAATGTTTGTATTTATAAGCGTTTTATTTGGCTTGTTCTTTCAGAACTTTGTTGTTGTGGATTATTAGCACGTCCTTAATTTACCAAAAGGCCCATTGGAAATAAACGGAAGTGTAAATAGTTAAACAGGTTTAGGACTTTGTTACCTTTAGCTTCTTTAAGATTTTAGCTTTATATTTTTATTTTTATGTTAAAAAATCTGTCTTGAAGAAGATTATGCACATATACTGTTCTTGAAGGTTCCTCCCTGCATTAGTGTTGTAAATATCATCATTTGTTATGGAGCATTTTGCCATTTAGCTCTTATCAAATATATCATTAAGATTATGTCAGTAAAGTCAATTCTTTTCAACCTAGTTAATACTACCGCCGTTCTTTTATGTTCTACTCACTGTGAGTGGGTGTAAGATAACGTAAGAGAGAGGATGTTAAAGGGTGGCTTTGTGTAAAGAAAAGTGAATAAAGTTGGGGGAGAGAGAGAGAGAGAGAGAGTTTGAAAAGGTGTAATTATTGTGGGGATGGAAAGGTAAGATGATAAAGAGAGTATGTCGTTCATAAAATAAAGCAAAGTGGGTAGAACTTAAAAGAACAGCCTAAAATTAGAAGTCAATAGAACAAAAAGGATCGGAAGGAGTAATTATTAAATTATATGATGTGATCAATCTGATCATAGTTGTGATTTTTATATGGTAAGTAATCAATATGCATGATTCTTTCTGCTAGAAATCATTCATTTCCATTCTGATAAATGAATTGAATAAATACATTAAGTTAATATGGGCTGTATCATTTGGGATTCGATTCACTTTGATATGATTTGAAGTTTTTGGGGGCGTTATACTAAATGTAAATGGAGCCTTGATGGCCCAAATTCAGAAGGCATAGTGGACTAGGTTTTCAGAAGGCCATCCATCCTCTTTCAATTCCTTCATATAGTTTCTGCAGCCATTCTCTCACCTTTTTAAACCTGATTTTGGATTCATCTACACCCCCATTCTCCTTGTTCTGAAAAAAAAATAAATAAATAAAAATGAGTGATAATCCTGAAAAATTGGTGCTGAAAATTCTGGTGCGATTGCCTACAAAGTCTCTGCTGCGATTCAGGTCTGTTTGCAAATCCTGGTCTTTGTTGATTAATAGTCCCAATTTCATTTCTTCACACAAACTTCACAACCAATCTACTGGTAACTATAATCTGCTCTTTAGGTGCTTCACCGATAAAGAAATCTACACCTTATTTGATGAAAAGTGTAGATCTAGTGCTTTAAGAACTTTTAGAAAAACAATTGGGGAACTTGATTTTCCATTTTATCAGCCTCTAAGGGAGTACTACACAGTTGTGGGTTGTGTTGATGGGCTCATTTGCTTATGGGATGAAACTTATGACCTTGTGACTCTGTGGAACCCCGCCATCAGAAAGTCTTATCCGGTTCCTTATTTTTATGGTAAACCGTCTGATATTACATCACGGACTTACCTAAAATGTTCTTTTGGGTTTGGCTTTGATGCTTTAGCTAATGACTATAAAATTTTGAGGATTGCCTTTTGGTTTCATAGTTGCCCAGCAGGTAGGAGAGTTGACCGTGAGCCTTTTTCTTACAGGACTAAACCCTTTTTATGCTCCGCTGACATTTTCTCTTTGAGTACTAAATCATGGAGAAGTGTCAAGTTTTCTATGCTGTTGCAGCAACTAAGTGTTCCGGTTTTTGTTAATGGTGCTCTCCATTTCTTGACTCGCAAAGATAGTAATCAGTGCTGTATTGTGTCATTTAGTCTGAGTGCTGAGACTTTTGTGGAAATGGCATGTCCTCAGGGTGGGAAACTTAATGCTAACTTAAATCATCAGATTGCGGGGTCCTCTGGGACTATTTTTCTGTTCCATCAACTTCCTGAGAATCAATATGACATATAGGTAATGAAAGAGTATAATGTGAAAGAGTCATGGACCAAACTATTCTCAATTAACTTGAATCATGGAGGACGGAAACAATTAATTAGCGTCACTAGGAATGGAGGATTGATTATATGTGGGAAGGGTAGCTGGATTGGCTACCCGATTGTGGAAGATGTAGAAGTTGCGGATCTTCGGCCCCTGAAGTCATACATAGCTGCGCATGCAGAATTCTCTTCGGAAAGTCTGGTTCTATTGGGGAACGACGATTGTGTAACTTATCAGCAACGAAAAAATGAGAAGAAGAATGCAGAGGCGAGGATAAGGCAGATAGAGTGCACTTGCCGTCTATTTGATGTAAGCTTCTTTTTTCCTTGCTGGCTTTGAACTTGCATCAATTGGTAAAGTATTATCTTGCTGTTTCATTTTATGAGCCGAATGTCATAATCCCATAGCTTCCCAAATCAGGGTGTATATTTAAGTCCCCCCCCTCCCCCCCTCCCCCCAAAAGCCCGTGGATTGTTTATGTGAAGTCTCTGATCTAGTCATTATATTCTGCTAGCATGTCTAGTCCATTTTTTTTCCTCTTTATTTACATGGACGAGTTATTTTGTTTTTCTTGGTCATGTGTAGATTTTGCATTTATAGTCCCTATGTCTTGCAAATTTTAATGCATGTCTGACTGATATCCTTCCTTAAAATATACGCTTTTCTTCTTTGTCACGTAAACTTGAAACATCTAGCTAGATCTAATGTGTGTGACTGATATTTGTCACGTGAATTTTTACGCACATGTTTTAAATCTGGAATTAGATGTTCTAAATTTTGCAAATCAAATGTTCTAAATTATCACTCACGTAGATATTCTAAATTTTTACTTCTATGTTCTATATTTTTAATCATGTGTTCTAAACTTTAATCACACACGCACGCACGCACGCACGCCCCGCACACGCACGTACGCGCACACACACGCACGTACGCGCACACACACGCACACACGTGCACGCGCACACACACACATACATATTTTGCATAAGAGTTGTAACTCTTTGTGTTGAAGTTTTAATGAATGTTCTGTGCAAATATCAAATATCATAATGGACTGTTAGAATTTATAAGTAACTCTTGTCTAGATTCCATCCGAGAAAGGAAAAAAAAAATATTATTCTTAGAGGAAGATGATTAAGAGTGATATGAGTCCATTGGGGATCAAGGGAAATATGACGTTGGAGTGTTGGACAGTTGGACGGAGAAATTTTAAGCAAAGACAATGACTTGACTTTAAATATGTATACTTTTTTTTTTTTTTGAAAATTTTAATTTAATAACAAAGATTCATTCATAAATATAAAGTCAATGAAATCTAGAAAGAAATTTATATCTAACAAATACGTGACCATTGAATCAAATCAAATTTCAGCAAAGCTACGATCATTGTGGCAAATCGTACATTCTTTATACCTTTTTTCACATTATTATGATTTACAACCTTCTTCGACGAGGGGTTCTTTCGATTTGTTGTACCCGTAAAGAAAATTTCCGCCTCATTCGTCTAGTTGTAATTGAAAAACTAACTTCCTTTATTATCCCGCACAAATCTTTATCCTTGAAACAACTCTATAACAAAAGAACAAATCCCCCTTCAAAAGAGGAAAAAAAAAACCTTTCTTTCAATGGAGAAAAATTCTCCTAATGAAGAAGAAAACCCTTTTCTTTTGCGGGAGAAACGTTTCTCCTAGAAGAGGAAGAGTTTTTATAAACCTAAAACAAACATAAATAAAGATAAAAGGCTCACAAAAAACAAAGAATGGGGCTTTTCAACAGTAACAACCGATGGAAGTCCCTCCAAAGTTTAATAATGAAGGCTAGAGTTTCTAGAGCGAAGAGAGGGGTATTAACACGGTTCATTAACTAATGACATATATGTATACTCTCATTCTGCTTGCAAATTTTATTTATTTTCTTTTGCAAGGCCTATTCAAACCTCTTATGTGTTTCCCTCTCTTCAAATCTCCTCTTGGCCCTCTTTTACGGGACTTTATCAATTTCTATGTGTATATCTTCATCTTTTGAGTTTCCAATTTACACTGTTGTCACTTAAGGATGCTTATGCTGTTGAACAAGAGTCTCTTAGAATTAAAAAAAATAAAATAAAATAAATAAATATTTGCTTAAAATTAAAAAAAAGGGTGATAAAAATGCTTTGAGTCCAGCTTTTGCATGCTGTTTAGCCCTCATGAGTAATGACCTGTCTACTTTTGATTTCCCCATTTCTTAGTACGGTAAGAAATATATTTATGTATTTCCTTTGACCTTATTTTCCTTGGCATCTTACAAATGCACAGTGTGACAGTGGTTGTTAGCTGCAGTATTAATTTGTATTGTATAAGTATGGACACTTGGTAAATTACTAAATTACATCAGTTTGATTCGTTGATATTTTCATGCGCACATGAGAACTTTCTGTTCATGACCATTTTTGGCAACTGGGAGGGTTAGTATTATAAACAGCTGGGTGTTCTCTCTAGGACATAATGATATGTCATTTCATCATCTTAGTTGCTTATGTGTCTCTGGATCCATTCTTGTCTTGTTTATTTGCAAATACTTAGTTTTATGTGTGGGTGTACTTACATGTTGATGTGAATACAACTTTATTTGACATGTTACTTTGATTGTTGTAACTTATAAACTAGAAATTTAGTAGAAAACATCTTGGTTTATGATATTTAGTAGAAAACATCTTGGTTTATGATATTTAATAGCTGTTTTTCTAGCAGCATACTAGAATTAGTCAAATGTTATGCTGAAGTAGTATGTGCATCCATTTAAGATTTTTGTGGGGAAAGCACATTCGTACTATGTAAGTATGTATATTAAGATTCAATTTTAGAGATCCTAAAGTTTTTGAAGCAAGCCTGTGATGTCTTCAGCCAAACCAGTTTCTTTCATTGTTGCATTTGAGAACTAGAAATATATCAGTAGCTTACTTTCCCCATCCTGAAAAAATTCTGATCAATATCAAAAAATTATCTTCCCGTTTTAGTTTGTATTATGATGAACGCTACAAATGTTTCCTTTCAAGTGGTTTTTTTAAGTGTTCTGTATTTTACAGCTCTTTTCCAGTTTCCTTCTGAGGGAACAGAGATAATTCAGGCACCTAACTACATTATGATGTTACTATGAAGTAATGAGTATGTCTGGGCCGTCTGGCATGTATGAGTCTGTTTAAAAATGCTATAGCTTGTTGGATACAGGAAGTTGCGTAAGTTATATGTTGACTTTTTGCTGTTTATTAAAATATATCAGTATAGAAGAGTCGTCTTTTGTTATAGTCTGTTTTGTATCAAAATCTTCATATCTGGCTGGATAGTTTATGGGCATATTGAATAGTGTGTTATATCTATATAAAGTCATCAGATTAAGCAAATTAATTGTGAAAGGTACTCTTGCTTTTCCTGAAAATTCACAGGACTTGAGGATGAACTTTGCTAATCCAGATGTCAGAAAGAGACTGGGATGTAGGTGTGAGCCGCCCTAGTGGTTTATGATTGAGGCATGTTCATGGGCATCAAATCTGGAGACTGAGATGTTGATGTCGCCGCCTTAGTGGTTTATAACCGTTGCAAACTCTTTAGCAGCTTGTCATTTTCATTTGTTTTTAAAAAGTTTTTTGCTCTAATTCTCAGTACTCCAACCTCTGCTGCAGCAGCCTTGGAGGTTATAAACGTTGTTGCAAACTCATAAGCAGCTTGTTATTTTCGTTTTTTTGTTTCGTACTGTAGTTCTCGACACACTATTTGAGATTTTAGTGGGTTTGAATGTTTTATTGGATTGCATATCTATATTGAATGATTTCCTGGTTTCAAATTTTCTTTACCCTTCTTTAGAAGTACTACAGTGTCTGGTTTTCCATTAGCATCTGAGTATCTGGTTTGTCAATCAGATGAGAATTTGCATTACATACAATCTGAAAACACAACAAATAAGATAGGTTCTTACAGAAAACTATAGCAACTTATATAAGATATTTTATAATAGTGTGATTAATAAAAAATATTATCTACAAACAAGGGTAATATCTACTGTAGAACCTACTGAAGCTACTAATTTGGCTCTTTTATTCATTTGGAAGGACTCCAAATGAGTTTACAGGTCAAATAATGTATTCTTGGAACCATGCATATGGTACAACTGGTTTTATCGAGGATCAAGGACATCTAGGTGCCTTAACGACCAAAATCATAAAATTAGTTCCTATAAGAGAGCAATCGACTAATTAGTTCATTCATGGTCTTCTGTCAAAGCTTCAATAAAAGAACTATAACCTAGTATTGCTTTCACCGGCTAAATTATCGGGCTGTGGGCTAGCAGTAGAGTTAATCTTTACAAAACATCTGATAGTTGGTTGATCAGTTCCATTCATTGGCATTGAAAGTCTCCCTTTCTGATTCCAGCATCTGCAAGACTGCAACTCAACTACCAAAATATCTCAGAAATGCTATGCCTGCCTATACATATTTGCCACGTTATGCTCGCTTCCTCCCCTGGCTGTTTCTTCTGAGGTTTGATCCAACTTCTCACTCTGTGTAGCTTTTTTTTCCGTAGAGTTTGACACAATGTAGTTCACCAAGGCACCAGTCTTGGCAGCCTCCATATACAATACTTTGACCAAATTCTGGAATCGCCGCCTGAAAGTTGGCATTCTTGTCATGGATCCCACAATCCCCTGCAATCTAGAGGGACAATAATGTTTTGTTTATTACTTGCAGTTTTAAATCATAACCCTCTAGATGACTTAAATTGCCGGGAAGTAGAAAGCAAAATCATAGTTTTACTTTTATGAGTTGCATTGATATAATCTATATGTTACGCAAATACATACCTTCTGATGACAGATTGTAGTTGTGCTCTTCTGACATTATCTTCAGATGGAAACCCAATATTATCCCAATCCTCTGGTGTCTCATTTTTGCAAATCATGATTGCTCGACACAAACAAGCCTCTTCACTGTCATCCAAATTTAATATTCTGATCTGCTCTTTCATGACCAACAAAGGTTCGATTAACCACTGAAACATTTTATCTCTTGGCCAATTTGTAATCGTCAAATCTGCCTCATCAGCTACAGAAAAAACACACGAGGATTAGGGCATACACGTCAATACTGAAAAAATTACAGGATGTCAGGTGTGGTAGAACCATACAGATGACTAAACCAGGTGCATCCGACTTAGCAGAGGCAAGCAAACACTTCAAAATGCACCATGCAGGGAGTGCAGTACCCAATTTCTTGCAGTCCCCTTTCACAACACACTCTTCGATGTCTCTCACATTTATCAGACCTTCATGAAGTAATTTCCTTCCATTCACCTCACATGATTTAAACAACCAATCCAGTACCTAATAATTTTCACCAATAAAATGCAGTAAGATATCATGAGAAACGAATATCAGAAAATCTTATTCAAAAATCAAGATTATCTTCTAATTTATTAAAACACCCTTCCAACCTGCATTCCTAAATCAAGAAAGTGTTTCAAAGTTGGGAAAAATGAGAGATTTGGCTCGCACAACCAAGAATTGTTACAAGTGATAAAATTATTTCTCGTAAGTACTAGTGCAGGATTATTCGGTGGTAGTAATGCAATTACTAAAGTGGCATAGAAACTCAGTGAGGAGTGAGGATCATGCATGTCATCTTACCTTTATAGGCTTATATTGTTGAATTGCTGCTTTCAATGTTCTCGAGCGTTGTGAGATAAGCTTTGAATCACTTAGCTCTTCTTTTCCATCCTTTTCAACATTACTTCCATTGTCATATGATGAGTTTCTTCTATGTAAGCTATCTGGAGGGACATGATTACGATATCTTGGCCTGGCTGTCCCAAAAAATTGCCATAAAATTCAATTGTAATCTGACAGTGAGGGAAGAGAATTTTGTACATAAATTGATAAACTTAATGGTTGAAGTTCGGTAAGATACCTGGGAAGGCGTGATCCGGGTTCCAAATAGAGTAAGTCATTTGCATACTCATCGAAGAGTGAGACAGCAGCTACAACAAATGCAATTCCCATTCTCAAAGATTTTTCCTGTGACCATTTAAGTAATTAACATCATCTCACTGGTTTTTCAAGGCATGTTTAGTAAGAGTATATTAGATACGTAAGGAATTAATACTGCGTATTATCATATATGTTGCAATTGCTTCTGTGATACGGAGTATGTTATATCTGATATTTGCTATATATATATTTATAAAAAAAAAAAAGACATTAAATCCTCTCTCACAAAGTAAAGATCACACACCTGATGAACGACAATACCAGCATAGAATCCAAGAAAAAAACTAGACATAAATGCAGCAAGAACTGATCCAACCACGGCAAGAGGCCAAAGGATAATGGCCAGACCACCAAATGGGACACATACTGTCTCGAGGAACGGTCCTTCTCTTCCAAGGAAATCTTCAATTAGCCTTTTCCATCCAGTAAAAAGCATGTATGGGCTCTTCCAAAGAGCAAGAACTGTTATCGAAGGTACATCTATCAACAACCCGACTAGGCTGACCAACAAACAACCCGGCAACCTTGATAGCCTACGAAGAGACAAAACAGTGCATGAGTAGAAACATCCAACCCTCAAAAAATTCTTATGCATGAACAAGCACATTATCTGTTTGGGAAAAACACAATTTATCTTTACTTTATCTCCAGAGGCTTCTCATCAGCGGGTCTTTTCATGATGAGCTCATCCATGTAGGAGAAGTAGGAGTGGAAGCAAAAATCAGTGAAGTCCCGTACCACTGTGCAGCTTCCCTGAATCGTTTCCCAACAGCCATCCTAAGAAAACAAATATCAAATGTAAGCAATCCGAAATAGTAATAGTCCATAGAATTAATCTATGCTGCAATGGAAAAAGTAAAATGTTGACAAGAAGAATAATGTTTGAGGTCCTTCAGGACGGTCATCATCCTCTATTTCTTGGTAAAGAATAACCAAATTGGACTTACAACTATGCAATGGTAGGTTTTGTCAGCGACATTTTCTCCAACAGCTTCAAAAGTTGCAAGTATTGGCGAAAAAAACCCAAATCCAAAGCCACCTATAAAGCTCCCAAGAATACCAGCAATAGGCCAAAGAACAAGAGGCAATGGCAAGGAAAGCAGCATCAAAATCTTCAGCGTAATTCCAAGTTTCTTTGTTCTGTTATTCAAATGCCAAAATACAATAGGTTTAAGAACACAATAGTAAAATACCATGAAAGTGATAAAGATTTATGAAGGCATATAATTTGTTCTGCTAGAATAGCATGAAAAGAACAAAACACACCTTGCTACACAGTAGAAAGTCCAAATGATATGGGCAGGCCAAAGTCCAATAATCACCGAAGAGTTTCCAACACCGATAATGCCAGCTGCAATCGGACTGATGACTAAAGCTGCAATATGTAAATCAGATCAAGAGTATCAATTTGTGCAAAATATGATTAGCCTAAAGCCTACATGATCACACTTATATAATATGTATCTTTCCGTACGTATCTATTTCGCATCTTTCTGTACAAATCTCATTTTGTATGTTAAAATGTGTTTCCCTTGTTAATCATCCCACCTTATAAATTACCCTGACTATGTATTTCACAATTGTAGGGGTGAAATGAGTCGTCACACAATCATTTTCCACAAAATTGTTATTACTTGTATGAAACTGCTACAATAGAATCATACAATGTGATTTGTAACAATTGAACTGCAAAACTGCTAGTAGAGAACAAGAAAATTTTGGGACTGTCATTGGTTCATACAAAATGCAAAAAGCGAGTTTGTACTTTGTAGCCAAGATTAAGACTACAGAGTAGTAAATTTGCATATACTTGTTTTGATTCTTGGAAAATCCAAGTGAGAACAAGTGTCCTTTAACATGTAAATTGGCCATCTGAAAATAATTTAGTATCAAACAACAATTTTGTCTGACATATTCTGTACAATGTGCAGGCAACTCCTAAAATCTTTTACCAGGAGCTTGACTCGAGCTTAATAATATAAGAAAATCTTCAAATAAATGCAAAGCCAAAACTAGTAATGAATGAGATCATAAACACGGTCGACATAAACATTCAGTGACTCAATGTCTCATTAACATCCTCATGGACAACCAGACTTGGTAGGTCAATACACAAGAATGTGGTTGGCACGTAATAATTTAGATATGAAACTCGACTACCCTCAATTATCAAAGTTTCGGATGATGAAGCTGGCATAAGTAAGTATTCATAATGTCTGTATCCCTTTTCCTATCTCTGATACAATACAATTTTGATTTGAATGGTAGCAAGGCAACTAGTGATGGTCATATTGTCAACCAACTACTCCGTAAAATCTAACACTACATGCTTGAAAAAAAAAAACACACACACACACACACACTAGATGCTTCGTTTGGAACTCTATGATTGCAGTGTTACATTTCTGCCAACTACTCAATAAGACCATAATCACCATCCTAGGTGAAATTTGTTATAAGTTCAGATTAGTCTAGCTAAAGTGATTTAGTTTTGATAAGATAATAATAAGGTGGACAGTTACATTCATTTTGACTCTCCTTTATTAAGTATTCTTTTATAGTCGGTTCAATTGCATAGCTAGAGGAACAATATAGATTGTAGTGAACTTCAACAATCTCCATTATTAGGGACACTACAAAACCATGATATCATTATATGTACTCTCCAATGCATGAGTTAAAAACTTTCAATCAGCATTGCCTATTTACAGACTACGGAGTACTTATGTATCGTGTTGAGACGATTTATGCTCACTTAGGCCCCGTTCGCTTCACCTTATTTTTGCTGAGGTGGGATTATTTTTACTGAACTAAAATTATTTTTGCTGAATTTAAATTATTTACTGAACTAAAATTATTTTTGCTGAACTTAAATTATTTACTGAACTGAAAATAATTTTACTGATTTTCTATTATATTTTTCTTTAAGTTTATTGAGTTTTACTGAACTGAAATTATTTTTACTGAACTAAACTTATTTAAGGTAAAGTGAATAGGGTCTTCGTAACTCGGACTCTAACCATCAAAACATCATTCACCTTAATTAAATACGAGTAGTAATCTCCCCAATTGTCCCTAAAAAAATGACTACCTTCAATCAAACGTAACCTATTGATCTTACACCATTTATTACACATACACTTTATATCTGTATTAAAAGTTAGGCAACCATATAATTTTTAATACATAGATTAAGCAATCAATTAAGAAAAAAACAAGCTCATAACTTACAAATTAAATAACAAAACTTAAGTAAGCAAGAATACAAGCTCTTAACCTTCCAAATTAATTACATAGCAAAACATGCAACAAAAGATATCTTCTTTTTTAAGAGAAAAGCAAAAATTACACAAAAATATATATATTGATTGTAACAAAAATTTTATCAAAAAAAAAAAATGAGAAGTATTATAACCTTTGAGGATGCCCAAAATAAAGAGCGAAATGAAAAAGGGCAAAAATTTGATGAAGCTCCAAAGCTTCGCTATAAATCCCACTGGTACATTCATTTGTATTTTATTTTTCTAGAAATTTTTAATTTTGATGGTACGTGTAGAAGAATAATTATAATTAACTTACAAGTATATGAATTTGATGAACCGCCTTACTATTAACAATTAATATTATACAGTAGTAGTATAATTTTATTTTCTCGAATATAATACTTTTTTTGTTTGTTTGTTAATGATATTTGAGTGCATAATTAATTATAAATGTTACGAAAATTTTAATTAGTTGGGAAAATAGTGAAGATTTAGTGGTGGCAGCATGACTAGAAGATGCCACATGTCAGTTAAATGGCAATGAATGCTGGTGCCGTGTCGTTAGATGGGTCCTTCTCAAACCCACCATATCCAACGACACGGCACCTCTATTATTATCACCCCCTTTAATGTGACTTTAATTGTTACTCCGTATTAACTAGAAATGTCTTAGGTAGAGGGTCAAATCGGATGTTCGGATCGGGTTTGATGTGTTCAAGTTGGGTCGGTTTAATTTTTAAAGTTGAGTCACATAAAATTATTGTATCCACGTGAATTTAAATTTGAATCGGATATTTTTTGGGTTAGTTTTAAATCGGATCTGATTGAGTATGCTTTTAACACCTCTAGTCCAAGTTATTAGATCTTTGTAATTTTTTATCTCAGAAAACACAAGAGAGCTAAGTGAGGTTTTTTAAAGGGGTATCCATTCTAGGATATTTCAGGGCAACTTCTATAAAACTGTTCGTTGTCAGAAATTCTACCGTTGGATTGGACACAAAGCTCAAATTGGCAGCTTATATCTGGCATCAAAAGCTTCATTTTGGAGGGTTGAATCGTCGTTTTGAGCTTCATTTGGGGTACTTTTCCTCCTAATTTATCAAAAAGGGGAAGTATATTGGTGGACTCCTCAAACGATCTCGTGATTTTTATCGTTCACATCAAATGAGTTGTCTGTAACACTTTGGTTAGTTTTAACTTGTAATATTGATGAATAAGCAATAAAGATGTGATTTTTGAGGAAAGTAGGCAGCTTTTTGATTAATGAAAATGGATGAAGTTTGCACAATGGTGGCTTGAGGCCACTACTCTCTGATTTAGTACCTTTAGGGCACTACTCTCTAGCTCTAATGATTACAAATATCTGCCTGCCTGCACATCCCTACCCTCCCTTTCTTATATATACATGATCATCCTAAAAAGAGAAAGAAGACAAAAGATTATGGCAGCTGTCATGAGGAGAGGGGTTGCTCACTGATTGACAGGGTAAAGTCGTATCCCCTAATCAAAAATAATTCCTAAGTCCTCTAACTAAAGTAGATAGGGAAGTAGGGTCGATCTCCACAGGGAAACAAGTCTTTTTACTCCTAATTAATTATTATAATCTAAATTATCTAAGTAACCAATATTTATATTCGAATAAGGAACTAAACTACTAAGATTGAGAATAGAGAGAAAACAATATATGAAAGGATCTAGGGTATATGTTCACCAATAAATAATACTCCAGGGTAAAACATAGTAATCAATCATTGACATTGCATAAATAACACGATTAACAGGCTCTCGCAATTTATTAATCAACATAGATCTAACAGGCTTTCGCAATTTACTAGATCTAAGTTCTTATTGAAAATAGCCTTTAATATCAAATCAACATCTGCTCGATTCATCAATTTAATATTGCTATACTTTTACAAGCCGCAATTGTAAAACGTTAAAATAATTCAATAAGAAATTATCATGCCATACCAATAATCAATAATAGTCAATCATCAATGCATCAATTAACCAGATTGTAAAGGGCTTTCGCTACGTATTACAATCACAGAATTAATCTACCGGAATTAAATCTCATCTCTCTAATCTCGACTTAACCATTTATAAATTAACCTGCCTATTGAAACTAGATCTAAACATCAATTCTCATCTGTCGAATCTCGAATCAATATTGTTAAACTCATGCATAAAAGATCTGTGCAAAACTAATTTGTATTAATGGAAATAATCAAGAGCAAGGTTTGAGAGAAAAGTTAAGAGAGAGAAAAAATCCTAAGGAGAGAGAGAAAGTCTAAGAAAGAAGATAAACAAAAATTTCGTACAAAACTCATATATAAACGTTTCCTAAAACAAAAATTAAAACTAACTAATCAGGTCCTATAGAAACACGCGCCCGATCGGGCACGCTTTTTTCTTCGCGTTCCTTCCCAGCAGCATCGCCCGATCGTGCTAGACGCTCGCACGATCGGGCGCGCTATAAGCACGCACAGCACCTGGCCTTGCCGCGCCCGATCGGGCGACCTCCTGCCCGATCGAGCCCTTGCTCCACTTTGAGGCTCGGACTTCGATTGGGCTTGATTTCTCGGCCCAATCCGAATTTCCTCTTCGGGTCTTGAACACTCGGTCCGAATACCCCGGGATCCCAATTACCGAGCCCTTAATCACCGGCTCTCACCGATCCTGAGCTCCAAAAGTGGTCGTGTCCTTCTAGCTTCCGTAGTTGATCCATAAAGCCCGGGAAAATGCTCCAAGAGTGCAATTTCCTGTAAAATACAACTAAAACTACGAAAACACTAGAAAACATAAATTAGTAATAAAAGTGGCTCTAAAGAGCCCAAAACACTACTAATAACGACCAAGGGACGGGGGTAAAACATTATTTAAAATGGACATATCAAACTCCCCCAAGCCAAACCTTTGCTTGTCCCTAAGCAAAGATCTCATCAATGAATAAATAAATATGCTTCACCCCAAAAAGTAAAAATCAAGCACAAACGATCCAGGGTAAATCAAATAAACATGCTTCAAAGATGTACTCGATCGCTCTCCATCCAACCCCTCTATGTGAACAATGCCCTCCCAACTCACACTCTCGTGTGTATAAAAACAATGAACGCTCATCCAACTAGTCGACTCAAAATATGCAAAATCATAACTTGCATTGATAAACAACACTTTCACATTCATACAATTCTATACACAAGGGTCAGAATGTCTTTAAAGCTTGTAATGTAAGGATAGGGTAAAGGGTAGGATAAATTTGGGAATAAGTGAGAGAAAAGCTATGCTTAAAGGAGCCATATCCTAATAAAACCCATGATCAAAATAAATAATGATCATACATCTCCTACATAACCAACTCTAACATCAACCAAATATACTCCAATCATAATAAATAATCCCAACTCTTACAATATCACTCATAAAATATAATAATGAAGAAGTGAAGTGAATAAACAAACTTTATTTCCAAACTTAAATTTTTTTCATTGAAGCTCAAAATTATTTTTTTTTTCTTTGATCAACCTCCAACTAGAACATTTGAACATTTTTTTTCTTTTTGAAGTTCACTTATTTTTTTTCACACATTTTTTTTTCTCTTGAACTTCTCTTTTTTTTTTCATAATATCATGCTTTATTTTTTCAAGAAAATATAACTCTCAAACTCATCAAAAATAAACATGAATAACAACAAAACAACTTCTCAAATCCCACCCAAATTGTGCAAATAATAAGCACACTACAAACTCCCTCACCTCACTCACTAATAGCTCCCCCAAGCCAAGCTTGGGACTAGTAACCAATGGGGCAAAATAGGCTTGTAATGTGGCTAATAAACAACAAAAAGTCAAGGCAACAACATGGGTAGCAAGAAGGGAACAAATGTATCTACAATATCTGGAGGCTACCTAAAAGAACAAATGCCTTCGTCCTCCACAATGTGCATAATAATGAATCATATAAATATTACTAATAGTTGCAAACCAATACTCAAATTCATTGACATACCAGGAACTATGGAACTATCACACATTCCTTACCAAATCAACTAGTCAAGCACTATATTCACAAGTAGTTGGACAAAATTGATGCATGTAAAGGTTTCAAGGCAATCAAACATCAAATCATGATCAACTAATCCACAATGCCTATCATCAAATACCAAGAATCGAAACAATTTTCTCAAGTAAGGGGCACAGGGAAGCATAATTTATAATTCATTGGAACGTATTTTTGGGATTTTTTTTATTTTTTTCAATTTTTTTGTATTTTTCATAAATAGGAAAGCAATAAAAACTACACTAGGAAAGCAATAAATAGAGAAAAGAGAAAGAGGATTACCATATATACAAGAAATCTCCCCCCAAGCCAAATCAAGTTATGCCCTCATTGACTTGGGAGGGTAGCTAGGAAGAGCTACTCCTCATCGTCATCCATCCTCTCATATCCTCCTCCATGACTCGAGCCGACACCACCCTGGCTCGGTCCAGCACCACCATAGCCCGAACCACCTTCAAAGTAGTTAGGGTCCACATTCCCCCCCATACCCCCAAAAGGAGCATCACCCCCATATCCGTGGACTGAAGAGTAGTCCACATAAGTACCATACGCACCGGGGTGAGAATACCCTCCTTGGGGGTATTGGAACCAATCGGGAGTAAGTGAATCGGGAGGAATAGCCCCTCGAAGGGCATAATCGTCATACATGGGGTATAGACCCCTCCCGAGGTTCCTCTCTATGTAACCAACCCGCCCAACTAAGGTGCTTAACCTAGAATCTAGGTTTTGCATCATACCCTCAACTCTCCCTTGCCCCGTCTCGATACGGTCTAATTGGCTCCTAAAAGCCAAAAAGTCATAAGGGGCATTGGGGTCGACGTTATAGTCAACCGAGGAAGTGGTTACGCCATAGGTGAAGGGTGGAGGTGATGGATAGTGTGGTGAATGGTGAGTAGGGGAATGGTCTAGGGGGGATTAGTGGGGTTGTGGTGAAGGGTGAGGTGATTGAACCTCACCTTGACCATTAATCTCGAAAGTATAAGAAGGTTTCCCCTTCTCAAATTTGGTCAAGGCGGGTTTGGGTAAGGTAAAGGCTTGATCCCTCCTACCCGATTGTCGGTGGACTATCCACCAAGTATCACTCACCACGGGTTGCACCCAGTTCAAACTCCCTAAATAGGCTAGGTCCATGAGGTTTGACCCTACAACTTTTCTATGCCCATCCGGGTTCCAACCTAGGTGTTTTCTAGCAATGTGGGTCACTAACCCCCCAAAATAAATAGGTTCCCTAGACCTCCTAGCCTCGGCCGCATTGGCCGCCCTTTGGAAGCGATTGGCTATCCTATGGGGTATGTTCAATTTTTTGGCGGTAGGAATTATATAGGATGCCAAAAGTTCCAATTCATCTCTCCTAACATTTTCCGGTTCATGCCTCCCAAAAATAGTGAGGCCGGCAAATCTTTGCCAAAGTTTTGGGACGAGATGTTGAATCCACATCCCTTTGGCATGTTGGAGGTTAACTAAATCCTCCCCAGTTAGCCTCTTATAGACCACGGCGGTGTGGTCTTGAGAGGGTTCAATCGGTTTATCCGATTTCAAATCAAACAACTTTTCGAATTCTTTAAGAGTTAGTCTCACATTGTTGTTTAATAATCGGAATTGTACATGAGTAATTAGTGCATTCATTTTAATAACATTAAAAACTTGAAATAAATTCTAATGTTAAGTAGTCATACGTATCGTGGCACATTTGAAAGAAACCACTCATGCCTATACCTTTGAACAATTTTTCCAAATATTTATCTAAGCCTAACCTAACTAGTGTGGGATGATGAATAAAACGAGTAGAGATTACCTGGAGATCGATGAGGTTTAACATCCTAACCCGTTGCTCCTCCGAGGTAATGACAACCTCCTCCCATCCCGGAATTTGAAGATCTGGGTTGACCGTTGGTTGTGGTGCCCTCGAACTCTCACCCCTTTGTGTCCTTTAACGTTTTGAGGCCATTATATGAGGATAAATTGATGCTTGGAGCTTTCTCTCTCTAAGGGTTTGAAGGAAGTATGAGAGAAAGTGGGAGAAAATAGGTGGGAAATGTAGAGGAAGATGTGAGGATTAATAATATGTAAGAATATTGAGGTTTTTATGGATGAATTTGAGGAGATCTTGGATTGAAAGTGTAGTTGAAGGTGTAAAAATGGAGGTTTTGGAGAGAGAAAGTAATGGAGAAGAAGATGAAATAAGAAGAAAGTGAGGAAAGAAAGAAGAGGAAAAGTTTAAAGGGACGGCCAAAATAGGCGCGCCCGATCAGGCGGATAATGCTGAAGTCCATAATCTCCATTGCGCGCCCGATCGGGCGAGCTTCGCCCGACATATCTTTTCCTTCACTCGATTTGCGCCCGTTCGGGCGACCTCGCCCGATCGGGCGAAATTTGCTCGAGTTTCCAACTCTCCTTGCGCGCCCGATCGGGCGAATTTAAGGCCGCTTTCCAGCTCTCCTTGCGCGCCCGATCGGGCCCGTGCCTAGTCGGATTTCCTTAGCTTTTTCTTCGTCTTCAAATTTTTCTAAGTCATTTGACCTCTTAAACCTATACCTGTACAAAAACACTTATAAACGGTTCACTCTCCTCGCCTTTCTAAAATAAAAATAAAAAATAAATATAAAGGAAAACTAGTCTAGAAAGCGAGAAATACGGGTTGCCTCCCGCAAAGCGCTGGTTTATCTAGGTCCCGCACGACCTTCTTACCAAGTACAATGTCTAGGACCCTTGGCCTAACGCTTGATCGGGTGATTTCTCACCCGGTCTAGCGGTGTTCAGGCTGCGATGCGGCTTCCTGACATACCCTGTGGGATTGCAAATCACCTTATCTGGTGGATCCTCCTTGACTTGGACTGGGGAATCTTCAATGCTACGCACTAAAAATCCTTCTTCGATCGAAGGTTGCTTCAAATTGTCATTGCGTTCAACACTTGCAACTCGATCTGGCGGAACACTTACCGTAGGCTCGATTCGCACAACTTTCTCGATCGGTTCCACCTGTTCATCCTCGAAACCAAGACCAACATTATAGAGTGCTCTTTCTATTGCATCGACTTCCTTCTTCCATTTGTCTATCTCATCTGAAAAGGATGCAACACAAGATACCGCCTCCAAGGAATCTTTTTCAAGAGCTTGGGGCTTGTTAGAATAGTTTTCAATCACATTAACACTGAAACATTTCTCCTCAGTCATGGAGCTTTTAGGGGCATTATTCAGATTAAAAACAACTTTATCATCCCCTACTGATAATGTTAACTTACCACTTCTTACATCTATTACTGCTCCTGCAGTGTTGAGGAATGGTCTACCCAAAAATAATCGGGGTTTGCATATCCTCATCCATATCAAGAACAACGAAATCTACAGGTATATAAAATTTACCTACTCTAACGGGGACATCCTCTAAAACACCTAAGGGGTATTTGAAAGAACGGTCGGTCATTTGTAGAGTTATATTGGTAGCTTTTAATTTACCCATATTCAACTTAGAACATACAGATAATGGCATGACGCTAACACTAGCACCCAAATCACATAATGCATTATCAATCAAGAGATTGCCAATATGACAAGGGATAGAAAAACTACCCGGATCTTTTAATTTAGGTGGAGACTTATTTTGAAGTACGACACTACACTCTGCAGTGAAAGCTACCGTCTCTACCTCACTAATAGACATTTTCCTCGTCAATATGTCTTTCATAAATTTTGCATACGAGGGAATTTGTGTGATTAATTCAGTAAAGGGAACTATTACCTTCAAATCTTTTACCACCTCCAAGAACTTACCAAACTGCTTATCCAAGTTTGTCTTCAATTGACGATTGGGGAATGGAAGTTTGATAATTGGCTTTGGAGAATTATTACTCTTGTCTGGAGTAGCCACCTTCTCTGGAGTTGTACCCTGCAATGTAGAATTATATATGTTAGTATTATCCTTTAGCCCTGCAGGGCTATCAACTACATTGTTTGGTTTAACGGAATCAAGATTAGCTTTATTTAATAAAACAGATTCATCAACTCCGGGCACGGAGGGCCCTTCATAGTTTGAACTACTCCTTAGAGTAATTGCGAATGCTTGATCCGTAGGCCTAGTCGGCTGTGCCGGCAAAGCTCCCTGTTGGCGGGCTTGTAGAGTAGCGGAGAGTTGCGCAATTTGATTATCTACAATTTTATTATGCGCTAGAATTTGATCAATTGTCGCATCTCTACTCTCCATGTGCTTTTGCATATTAACCAACATCGCTCTAATTTCCACCAGAGAAGGGTCAGAAGATGAGGAGGGTTGTTGTGGTTGGTTCTTCTGGCCAGCATTGGGATGATAATATTTATGCTGCTGTTTTTGTGGTGCCTGTGGTTCTTGTGGTGGTGGATTTTGAACATTATTGCTCCGGTAGGAAAGGTATGGATGATTCCGGTACCCAGGATTGTAGGTGTTGGAGTATGGGTTATTCTGCCTATAGGATTGGAAGGCATTAACTTGCTCCACGGGACTCCTGCAATCTTGCTCCCAATGACCTACAATACCACAATTTTCACAGAAAGCCTCATTAAAATTATTATTAATCGCAGAAACATTAGCTACATTAGCAGTGCTCAGATTATCTAATTTTTGGCAAATAGAGGTTAGTTGAGCTTGCAAAAAGGATACAGAGTCGACACTATGCTTCCCCTTGTTAGCAAATCCTCTAGGATTCCCATATTGGATTTTTTTATCGCCATATCTTCAATAACCTGGCCTGCATCTTCAACATCAAGATTCATAAATCTCCCACTAGCTGCAGAATCTAAAATTATTCGAAAAGAATTTCCAAGGCCATTATAAAAGGCTTGGTTTAGCTGCCATTGCGCTAAATTATGGTGAGGGAAATCTCTTTGTAAATCTTTGAACCTCTCCCAAGCCTCATATAAAGATTCATCGGCTTCTTGGGCAAAGTTCTGGATCGCACTCCGTAGTACGGTTGTTCCCTTTGCAGGGTAATACTTGTTATAGAAATTCAAAACAAGAGTTTCCCAGTCAGTTATACCAAGTGTAGTTCTATTTAAGCCATTAAACCACAATTTAGCTTTTCCAGTTAAAGAGAAGGGAAAGAGAATCTCCCTGATTTGGTCTTGAGTGACCCCGACTTGCCTGATGGTGTTACAATATTGACAATAGTCGGCAATGTGAAGATTCGAGTCTTCACCCTTGGCTCCACTGAATTGCTTCCTCTCTATCATCGTTATAAATTGAGGTTTAATTTCAAATTGAACCCCATCAAGAGCCGGAGTAGGGGTAAGATGTGGAAAATCCGTAAGCTTTGGTTGTGAATAATCACTAAGCTTCTTTGGAGCCGTCATCTCTGATTCTGCGTCTGATGATACCTCTGAATCGCTAGAACCAGTTGGAGGATCTCGGTGATTTGATTATTGTTATTATCACCAGGATTTGCTTGTAGAGATTTTTCTGTCTATGGAAGGAACGTTTGATCTCAGGATCGAATGGGATGTAACCTGATCTGGAACACCTGGGCATAAACAAAAACTAGAAGCAAATGTGAGATTTGTCTCAGAGAACTAACGCTCTCTAAGACAAAAGGGAAATAATCTAGACTACAAAAACAATCAGAAATAAAAATAAAACCGTTTCCCCGGCAACGGCGCCAAATTTTGACAGGGTAAAGTCATATCCCCTAATCAAAAATAATTCCTAAGTCCTCTAACTAAAGTAGATAGGGAAGTAGGGTCGATCTCCACAGGGAAACAAGTCTTTTTACTCCTAATTAATTATTATAATCTAAATTATCTAAGTAACCAACATTTATATTCGAATGAGGAACTAAACTACTAAGATTGAGAATAGAGAGAAAACAATATATGAAAGGATCTAGGGTATAGGTTCACCAATAAATAATACTCCAGGGTAAAACATAGTAATCAATCATTGACATTGCATAAATAACACGATTAACAGGCTCTCGCAATTTATTAATCAACATAGATCTAACAGGCTTTCGCAATTTACTAGATCTAAGTTCTTATTGAAAATAGCCTTTAATATCAAATCAACATCTGCTCGATTCATCAATTTAATATTGCTATACTTTTACAAGCCGCAATTGTAAAACGTTAAAATAATTCAATAAGAAATTATCATGACATACCAATAATCAATAATAGTCAATCATCAATGCATCAATTAACCAGATTGTAAAGGGCTTTCGCTACGTATTACAATCACAGAATTAATCTACCGGAATTAAATCTCATCTCTCTAATCTCGACTTAACCATTTATAAATTAACCTGCCTATTGAAACTAGACCTAAACATCAATTCTCATCTGTCGAATCTCGAATCAATATTGTTAAACTCATGCATAAAAGATCTGTGCAAATCTAGTCACAGAGCATTAAATCAATCAATAGGAAATTAATCTAGCATTGATAATCAACAACAATAAATTACCCCTTCATATTATTTATGGATCCCCATAACCCTAGAAAGAAAACTACTCACACATAATAAAAACTAAACTAATCAAAGCAATAAAATAAGTCATGATTAAAGGAATAAAATAAACAACTAAGATTAAGAGAAGAGAAATCGTTACCAAACTAATCTGTATTAATGGAAATAATCAAGAACAAGGTTTGAGAGAAAAGTTAAGAGAGAGAAAAAATCTTAAGTAGAGAGAGAAATTCTAAGAAAGAAGATAAACAAAAATTCCGTACAAAACTCATATATAAACGTTTCCTAAAACAAAAATTAAAACTAACTAATCAGGTCCTATAGAAACACGCGCCCGATCGGGCCCGCCTTTTTCTTCGCGTTCCTTCCCAGCAGCATCGCTCGATCGTGCTAGACGCTCGCACGATCGGGCGCGCTATAAGCACGCACAGCACCTGGCCTTGCCGCGCCCGATCGGGCGACCTCCTGCCCGATCGGGCCCTTGCTCCACTTTGAGGCTCGGACTTCGATTGGGCTTGATTTCTCGGCCCAATCCGAATTTCCTCTTCGGATCTTGAACACTCGGTCCGAATACCTCGGGATCCCAATTACCGAACCCTTAATCACCGGATCTCACCGATCCTGAGCTCCAAAAGTGGTCGTGTCCTTCTAGCTTCCGTAGTTGATCCATAAAGCCCGGGAAAATGCTCCAAGAGTGGAATTTCCTGTAAAATACAACTAAAACTACGAAAACACTAGAAAACACAAATTAGTAATAAAAGTGGCTCTAAAGAGCCAAAAACACTACTAATAACGACCAAGGGACGGGGGTAAAATATTATATAAAATGGACATATCACTGATGTGGTGGTTGTCCTTCTGTCGTTTTCCCAAATATTCCTATTTGCTGACCTCTCCTCCTCCTTCGCTCATAAGTAATCCACCCACGGTTCTTGCTGAGTAGTGTATCCATTACATTTCCTCCCCCTAGAAGACTCACCTTGTCCTCAAGGTGAAAGGAAGAAAAACGCTCATTGATGATTGAAGCTTCTTCCCATGTGGCCTCAAGTGTGGGTAATCCCACCCATTTGATTAGTACTTCCAACACCGTGGGTGAGCTTTTGGATTTACTGACATCAAGCACCAGTTTAGTCTCTGCTTGCAGCTCCAGTTCTTCTGTCAGTTGGGTGGGTATGGTGGGGTTGACCACCTGATTGCCCAGTGCACGTTTCAGCTGTGAAACATGGAAAACTGGGTGCACTCGGAAAGAGTCTGGCAGGTCCAGCTTATAGGCCACCTTTCCCATGCGTTGCACCACCAAGAAAGGTCCATAAAAGCGTGGGGAGAGCTTCTCATTAAGCCGCTTTGCAAGAGATTTTTGCCTATATGGTTGGAGCTTTAAATAAACATAATCTCCCACTTGGAACTCCTCTTCTCTTCTTTTTAAATTTACATTGGTTTTCATTCTTTGTTGAGCGCGGAGTAAATTCATTTGTAAATCTTCGAGCACCCAATCTCTCTCTTGCAACCACTCATCCAAGCTATCCACCGGTGTTTGACCCTTGCCCACTTTAATTAGCTTTGGGGGGTCCCTTCCATAGACCACTCGAAAAAGGAGTGAACCAGATTGATTCATGGTGGGCGGTATTATAAGCATATTCAGCCCAATTTAGCCACTTTCCCCAAGACTTGGGCTGCCCATTCACAAAACACCTCAAATATGTTTCCAAAGTCTTGTTGACAATTTCAGTTTGGCCATCGGTTTGCGGGTGATATGTCGTGCTCCTCTTGAGCTCCGTGCCTTGTAGCTTGAACAACTCACGCCAAAAAATACTCATGAATATACGATCTCGATCCGAGACTATAGAGCTAGGAAACCTATGAAGCTTGACCACTTCTTTAACAAAAATGGCAGCCACCGTTGCGGCACTATAAGGGTGTTTCAAGCCCACAAAATGCGCATATTTGGAGAGTCTATCAACCACCACTAAGATTGAATTCATCACAATAGAGTTGGGTAGGCCCTCAATGAAGTCCATTGAGATGTCCTCCCAAATAGCCTCGGGTATGGGTAGAGGTTGAAGTAGGTCTGCAGGTTGCATTTGGGAATGCTTGGCTTGTTGGCAGGTGGGGCAGCGTAGCACATGTTCTCCGATGTCCTTCCGCAACCCAATCCAATACCATTCCGAAGCAATTCTCAAGTAAGTTTTGGTATCACCTTGGTGTCCTCCAATCGGGCTATCATGGTACTCCCTTAAAAGCTTTGGAATTAAGGTGGATGATTTGGGAATGGCAACTCTTCCCTTAAACAATAACCTCCCTTCTTCCATTGTATATCCCACATAACTCCTCTCCCCTTGCTTCATTGCTACTGCTATTTTGCCCAGAAGGCTGTCAGCCTCGACTTCTCTCTCCACCTCACCCTAATTGATGCCTTGGGTGGTGACCATGGCTGCCAACTCACACCCCGAACCACCCCTCCTAAAAAGTGCATCTGCCACCCTATTGCTAGCCCCGGGTTTAAACTGAATTTTGAAGTCAAATCCCAATAATTTGCGCACCCATTTTTGGTGATCACCTCCCACTTCTCGTTGCTCCATTAAATACTTCAAGCTTTGTTGGTCCGTCCTCACCACAAAGTGGCGGCCTAGCAAGTAGTGGCGCCACTTGACTATGGCAAGGAAAATCGCCATTAATTCCTTCTCATAAGTAGCCTTTGCTTTCGACCTTGGCCCAAAAATCTTGCTATAAAATGCTATAGGCTTTGAATCTTGCATCAACACCGCCCCTAAACCGTAGCCCGAAGCATCGGCCTCCACCACGAATAACTTGCTAAAGTCCGGCATCACCAACACCGGGGCGGCCACCATGGCAGCCTTGAGTTGTTCCAGCGCCTTGGTGGCTTCGGGTGACCACCCAAAATTATCTCTCTTCGATTGCTCGGTCAAGGGTTTAGCTATTTGGGCATACCCCTTGATGAATTTGTGGTAGTATTCGGTTAGCCCCAAGAAACCTCGTAACTCCTTCAAGTTTTTAGGAGTGGGCCACTCCACCATACCCTTGACCTTCCCCATGTCAACGGCTACTCCACCTTGGGACACCACGTGACCCAAATAAGCCACTTGCGACTGCCCAAATACACACTTTTTAAAATTCACCACCAAACTATGCTCCTTGAGCAAAGCCAACTCTATTTTCATGTGCTCACGGTGACTCTCCTTGTTGGGGCTATAAATCAAGATGTCGTCGAAGAAGACTAACACAAATTTTTCTCAAGTAGGGTCGAAACACTTCATTCATTAAAGCTTGGAAAATGGCGGGTGCATTTGTGAGCCCGAAGGGCATCACTAAAAATTCATTGTGACCCTCATGGGTCCGGAAGGCCGTTTTGTGTAGGGGTGTTTGCGGTGCGGTTTGGATCATAAATCGCACCAAACCGCAAAAGTGCGGTTTGTAATTTTTCGAAACCGCGCTTTTAAAAAAAAGGCACCAAAGCGCACCGCAAGATGCGGTGTGGTGCGGTGCGGTTTAACCGTATTTATTTAAAATTGTAATTATTCTTTTTAAAACAAAACTTTTATTTTATATTATAATTATTAGTTGATAATTTAAATATTAAACTCTTTTTATTAACCTTTAATTAACTAATAGTAAAAAATTAGCTCATATATTTTAGTTCTTTTATATAATTTTAACGAAAATATAGTATAAAAATTGCAAACCGCATTAAAGTGCGGTTTGTGGTGCGGTTTGGTCTCAATAATTTTGGAAACCGCACCAAACCGCAGTTTGGTCATTTTTAAAAACCGCACCGCAATTTTCAAATCGCAAACCGCACTCTGTACAGCCCTAGTTTTGTGTGTGTATTCCTCCCTCACTAGAATTTGGTGGTAGCCCGATTTGAGGTCGAGCTTAGAGAAGATGGCAGCCCCGTGAAGCTCATCCAAGAGCTCATCAATGATGGGAATGGGGTATTTATCGAGAATTGTCTCTCGGTTCAAGGCACGATAATCCACACAAAAACGCCACGACCCGTCCTTCTTCTTAACCAACAAAACCGGACTTGAAAATGGGCTCACCGACGGCTTGATGATTCCGGCAGCCAACAACTCTCTAATCATCTGTTCAATCTCATCCTTCTGGAATTGGGGGTACCGGTAGGGTCTCACGCTCATCGGATTACTCCCCTCTTTCAACACAATCGCGTGTTCATGACCCTTCTTGGGTGGCAGCCCCTTAGGGTCAGCAAACACACCTTGAAATTCCACCATTACATCTTTCAACCACTCCGACAGTGCTGCCACCAGTAGTTTACCCTTCCCCTCACTCGAGTTCATCTCCACTTGGTTTATTTCTACCCACAATCCTCCACCCTCGTGTCGCAAGGTTCTTATCATGGCCTTAAGCGACACCTTAGAGCATTCCAAGGCCGGGTTTCCCACTAGTGTTACCCTCTGATTTCCCACCATAAAACTCATTATATGAGTCTTCCAATTATGCGTGACTGACCCGAGCTTCTCCAACCATTCTATACCCAAAATCAGATCAGCGCTGCCCAATTTAAGTGGCAGAAAATTATCCACCACCACAAATCCACCCTCAAGGACCACCCTCACTCCCTTATACCTTCCCTTACCCCAAATCAAATCCCCATTTCCCAGTGAGACCCCAAATTCCCGATCTCCGTCCACTAGCACACCCACCTCTGCCACTAAAACGTCGGAGATGAGATTATGGGTAGCCCTCGGGTCCTCCAAAATCACCACCGGTTTCGGGCCCACCTTCCCTTCCAATTTCATGGTTCATGGGTTGGACAACCCCACCACTGAACAGAACGAGGCTTCAGCAGCTGCCTCCTCGTCGCTAAAATCTAGCGGCGGCGGTTTGGACGGCCCAGCTCTGGTATTAGAGATGGCAATATTAAGTGGATATCCGCTAACCCGCTCCACCCGCTTAAAATAAATGGACGAAAATCCGAATTAAATGGATGAGAAGCGGGTGACGGATGAAGCGGATGATGGATCGGATCGGATGTGGATGATATTTTTTTCACCCGCTAACCATTTACCCATCCGTTTAACATATATTAAATTTTTAATCAAAGAATTTTACTAATAAAATATAGAATGTGCAAGAAAATTACTTGTCGTTTTTTTGTTGTAAATTAATTTTTCAAACAATATGTTGTTATTGTTTCTTTTTTATTAATAAATTAAAAAAATTATTATATAAATAACCGAAAATTTAAGTTTATCTGAGTTTTTTTTTCATTTTAGTACTTATCCATTTGTCATCCGCTCCACCCGCTTCATCCGTGGATGATGCACGGACGGATATGGATGATGGGTGAAGCAAATGACGGATGGATGTGGATGAAGCAATTAGGATAATGGATGATGCGGGTGAAGCTCCATCCGATCCAAATCCGATCCATTGCCATCTTTATCCGGTATCCTCTTCTCCACCTAACAATAGCACACTCAGTTCCCTGTTCTTGCAGCGATGACCAACACTCCATCGCTCGTCGCACCAGGAGCAGAGCCCCTTCGCTTTGCGCTCTTGATGCACGAAGTCGGTCAGCCGTCGTGGCTCACCGGATTTGGCCGTCGAACTGGTGGTAGATCTGGGAATGTTGACGGATGCCTGCAATTCGGTGGTGGGCGCTTTTGGCCACCCTTTGAATGTCGAGGCTTGCTGAGTTGGGGTGCCATAAGTGTTACTGAGACCCGACTCGACTGGAGCTTTGGATCTAGAAGATCCAGATCCGCTGGCAATGGATTTACCCGATCTGTAGTAACCGGGTGTTTTCTTTAACCCGCCGACCCGGTTCCTCTCTTCGACCCGACCCGCGATCTCCATGGCCTGCTCTAGGTTAAATGGGTTCATAAATATGACGTCAGCCTTGATCTCATCCTTGAGCCCATTTATAAAATGGCCCATCATAATGGTTTCAGGAACATCTTCCAACGGAGCTGATAGCTCGATAAACTTCTTGCGATATTCGAGTACGGTGGTCTCCTGACTTGCCGCCAGCCACTACTCATGGAGGCTTCCAGCATGGGTTAGTCGAAATTGTCTCAATATTCGAGCTTTCATACTTTCCCAGTTAGGAATTGGCCGCCTCCTGTTCTCCCATTGAAACCACCGCAAAACGTCGCGCTCAAGAGCTGACACCGCCGCTTGAAGCTTTTGTTCTTCCGTGAGGTGGTAATGGAGAAAATACTTTTCTCCCTTGAGTATCTATCCATCGGGGTCCGTTCCTTCAAAGAGTGGCATGTCTATCTTTCTCGGCTTCCAACGGTGGTCACCACCGCCAATCTGATTGTTTCAGTTGCGTGTGAACTCTATCCCCTGCTCGTGGTTCCTATGGTTAACCAAGTTCTGCAATTCTTCGAAGAACTGGGCTTGATTAGTGGTGTTTGCTGCCGTTTGAGCGTCTTGCTGTTGTCGTAGCAGCTCGAACTGATTATCGAGTCTTTGAATGGCCTCCTCCAAGGATTTCTTGAGTGTTTTTTCCTGAGTTTTCATCGTGGCTTCCATTGTTTCCAGTCGGTTCTGTACTCCGGCCATTTGTTCTTCTAGTGTATCGCATCTCTCTGTTGCAGAGGCAACCATTTTCTTTTTTCTTTTTTTTTAAACAGAGTACGGGGTGGTGGTTTCCGGTACCGGCAGGCGCAGGACCGCCGCTCTGATACCACTTGTAACACTTTGGTTAGTTTTAACTTGTAATATTGATGAATAAGCAATAAAGATGTGATTTTTGAGGAAAGTAGGTAGTTTTTTTATTATTGAAAATGGATGAAGTTTTCACAGTGGTGGCTTGAGGCCACTACTCTCTAATTTAGTGCCTTTAGGGCACTACTTTCTAGCTCTAATGATTACAAATATCTGCCTCCCTGCACATCCCTACCCTCCCTTTCTTATATATACATGATCATCCTAAAAAGAGAAAGAAGACAAAAGATTATGGCAGCTGTCATGAAGAGAGGGGCTGCTCACTGATGTGGTGGCTGTCCTTCTGTCTCATTCCCTAACATTCCTATTTGCTGACCTCTCCTCCTCCTTCCTCATAAGTAATCCACCCACGGTTCTTGCTGAGTAGTGTATCCGTTACATTGTCCACATATGATTCATGTGTGTTGTTTATTATCATTTCTTCCTATTATTATTGGGTTTTGCTACTGTCTTATTGCTGGCTTTTATTTAGTGATTTGGTTGTGTGAGAATTTGGGTTGATTTGATTGAATTATTGGTTGATTGCCTCGTGTAGTCGTGTGTGACATTGTGGGTGGCGTACTTACCTCTTTTCGATCTCTACAACTTGGTATCAGAGGCATAGTTCAATTTGTCACATTATGGGATCGAGTAGTAGTAATTTGATGGTTAAATTGACATCAACTAATTACTCAATTTGGAGACCTTTGATGAAAGACCAGTTATATTACAAAGATTTACATAAACCAATAGAAACAATAACACAGAAAAATAGTAGCATTGTTAAACCAACAAAACCTGAAAAAATGGATGACAAATATTAGGTGAAGTTGAAAAGGAAGACTTAGATACTATTAGACAAATGATTCATATTAGCATATTCAACCACGTGTCACAAGAGTCCGACCCTTATGAATTCTGGAAGAAATTTGAAGGTCTTTTTGAAAGAAAGGCCTCTCATACTAAAGCATCATTAATCAAGAAACTAGTTAGGGGTCGTTTGGTTCGCGCGGGGGAATCGGAATGGAATGAACAAAGGGAATGTAGGAGAATGGAATGAAACCCTTTCCAAGTACTATGTTGTTTGGTTTTCAATAAACAAAGGGAATCACCACCACCACCACACATCCCCTTTCTTCACTTTTCCAGCCACTAGGAGCCACCCCACCGCCCAACCACAACGTCAACGGGAATCGGCAGCCCTGGGCGCACCTCCCCCACCCCTCGCAGCCCCTAACCTCCCCGGAAAAACTTCCACCACCACGCAAAAACCCTAGAAAACATCATCCCTCCCCTCAAAAACGCCAGCCGACCTTCCCCCTACCCTCGAAACCCTAGCCGTGGTGTTTATAAGGGGAGGGATGGTGTTTTCTAGGGTTTTTGCGTGGTGGTGGAAGTTTTTCCGGGGAGGGGAGGTATTTTCGAGGGGAGAGGTGGGGGAGGTGCGCGGGCTCCGGCGAGTTGTGGGGGAAGTGCGGCGAGTCCGGCGGTGGGGACTGGGTTCGTGGCGAGGTGGTTGGGCTAGTTCCGGCAAGTACAACGGTGGTGGGTATGGTGGCTAGGGAAAGGGATTGGGAAAGTCTAGGGGGGTGGGGAATCAATGTAGACTAAAAATGAGTGAACTCAAAAATAAAAATGGGTAAAGGGAATAAAAAAAAGTGACAAACAAACAACAAAGGGAATGATATCAGTTCATTCCGATTCCCTTTGATTATAAACCCCAACCAAACGGCCCCTTAATTTGAAATTAAAGGGTGTGAAGTCAATCTCTATTATATACGTAGTATTAACAAGTTGACTACTATGAAGATTGTTAACATTGTTCAGTTGAGATCTTTGCCTAATAATTGGGAAACTTTAGTTGTGACTATTAGTAACTCTGCTCCGAATGGTGTGATATCTTTGGATGTTCCATTGTGTTCCAAACCATGAAATTCTTTTTATATTTTTTTATAATGAAATGCCCTCAAATTGAGTATAAAAAAATCTTGGATACAAGTCACACAAGCAACTATCCTTAAGTGCACTCAATGCATAATTAACTTTGCAATTCCACATATTAGTCAACTCTAATTGCACTCAAATGCATTATAAACTTCGCAATCGATCAACGGTAGTGGGTAAAGGATAAACATTGGACTTCAAGTCAATAATACAGTCTCATGTACTCATCATAGACTATATGCAGACAAGCTCATCAAATCAATTCAAGGTGTGACTTAAACATTGATTCAAATAATTTTACAGCACACTTTTAAAAGTCGTAACACTATCTTATCCTGCAATGTGAACTGATGCATCAATAAGATCAACAGTGTGACCTCATTCACTCCATGGAATTTACAAAGATAATTCAAGATCCATCAGCATCATCACTATGTAAAACCTATATTCATATATTAACACACAAACACGTACGGGAAACAAAGAAAAAAAAACAAAGTTATTTATACCGGCAGGCTGAATGTACAACTCATGATCATCCTGATAAAAGTTCTGGGTATACTCGTTCCCATCTCCAGCATTATTTGTCTTCATCAGTTTTTGGCACCATCCAATGGTATTCGAGCACAGTCTAGAGAACGCCGTGTGAGTCCTTCTGATCTAATAGAGCTAGACTCTCTAGGTATGATCTCATATGAAAACCACGAATAGAACCCTCAACATGGGTTTTGAATTCCTCAAACTGATTGGTCTTTGCATTATATAAAACTAGTTTGCCACCGATATTTTGCAGTATAACACAGCCATTGCTTCTAAGACTTCTGACCATTACAAATGACTCAATCACAAACTGCTTTACCCATGATTTAGGCGCACCATAATCTTTCATAATCCACAAACTAAGCTTCCCTGACCAATACCCATTTTCAAATACAGAAAGCAAGTCACACCATGAGGCGATGGTTAAATCACTAATATTGGCATCCTGCAAGGTTTGGGGAAGCATCATGTCTTTGAATGCCTCGCCTTTCACATCAAACCCCACAATTAGCTTGTTATAAGCCAACCAGTGAATAACACCATTTACATAAGCTTGCCGGGTATCAAGCACAGGGACTGAAGCAGAGCCATTAACTTCCCAACAACTTGAGCTAAGTCTAAAAATTGCAATTTTGGCGTCAACTTGGAGGGCTTCAAAATCCGGATTCTTAAGATAAACAATCCTGATAACCTTGTAATCATTCTTAGAAGAGTCAAACCCAAAACCAAAAACTGACCGACCCAAATCAGTTGATTCAACATCTAGTTTGAGTTCAGGAAGGGTCAGGAATCTCCTAATCACCGGATTCCATAAAATCAAAGTATCTGTTACTTCAACAATATCATCCGACAAGCATACTAACCCATTCACACAACCCACCATCCTAAAATAATCATGATGTTTACTAACAAAAGGAAAATCAATTGTCATTATCTCATCCAATTGCTCATTATCGTGACAGAGTTTATACCTGACCTTTTTTTCTGCATGATCAAAGCTTCGCAAAAGGACAAGATGGCGTTTAGCCTTGTTGTAACAGACATGGGCCAAAATGAAATCGGGATTTGTAATTAAGGAATACCAAGACCTACAGACACACCTGCATCTGAGCAAAGTCTTGGCTGGTAACCTCATTAGAATTTCCTGCACCAAATCGTCATATAAACCCCCTGTTGCCATTGATTCTTCTATTACTGCTTTGTGATTGTAGTTAAACTCTGAAAGAGAACAAAACTCTCCTCGTCACAAATCTGACCAAGAACGGTGAATACAAAAATAATCAATACAAAGTGCCAAGAAAATATCTCATAAGCAATTTGTCTTAATCTTGTAAGAAGTCTTTCATAATGAAATTGACCACAAAGGTATCAAATGCTATAGGAACTTAAACAACAATTATCAAGCAAATATGATCCTTCATTATGAATTAATAGTCATACTTTATAAGGATATTCTAATTTCTAAATAAATGTCAAATAGTAAAACAAGATATTTCTACTACAACCCCAATTAGAACCCCTCCTGTATTAAGTAGTTGTTAAGCATGGTTTAGCCTCCCTTACTTCCCATTAGAAACACAGCTATTCTCGGTCCAACCCCATCCATGTTCGGCCTCCTCATGTCTCCACCATACATACTAGGCTTACTACCAAAATGTTCTTCTCCTAGCTTCTTTTTGGTATCCAACACAAAATGTTCTAGCTTCTTATACATGGTATTTGAGGAAATAACACTCTATGATTCCATTTTTCCGACACACGAAATATTACAGCAATACTCATATTACCCTAGTGCCTCCAAAGAGGTTCTTGACAATGGCCCGGTCAGAAGGGCAGATCGATGTACACAACCTTATCCTTTGATGATAGAGATGTTTCTAATTGACCCTTAATTTAAAAGCACGATCATTATTTAATACTCAGCAATTAATTTTTTAATAAATAGTACAAACAATGAAACAATAAAAAAAAAACAAATTAATCCATTACAATCCAAAATTCCAAACCCAACAAACATCAAACTACCTTCATAATAATGGACAATGATCAGAACTTAAAACCAACGACAAAGATTCAGCTTGATACAAATCACTAAATCAAAATAGAAATAAAAGATTCTACCATATCAACAACCTGTATAATAATTTCATTAATTCCATCAAATAATATTTATTGAATATATCATGCAACATCAATTCAATCAATAAATAAACTGAAATCAACATGGGCTAAGACAAAATTAAAAATTGGGAAGAAATTATTGGAAAAAAAATACAAAAAATATCAACTTTAGAGTTAAATTGAAATGGGTATGAACAAAATCAAAACTTGGCACAAAGATTAAGAAAAATAGAATGATCAGAGTAAGAAGAGTACCTGAATTAGGAAAGGGTTTTTAGGTTTTTGTTACAGCAAAAAGGGGTTTTATACAAATGCAATGAAATTAATGGGTAGTGAATTAAGCTACTTAAATTACAAGGGGTTAAGCAATTAGTCAACTTTAATTGTCACCTTAAAAAAAGGCAAAATGTCTGTTTGAAATTGATTTAATAAAGAAAAAGATAGAGGCGTCCACTACTTTTCTTCCAACTCAAGGAACACGTCAAGGAAATTCGGTTGTTAATGTCTATCTCTTTTGAACTTTGATTGATGATCATTTTTTTGTAATTTTGTATTGTGGTTTTTAGCTCGAATACTCGTTTAGATTCTCCGTGACAGATGACATCAATGCTTACTATATTTAAGATGGATGTCGGTAATGTAGCGAATTGAATCGATGCGATAACACGATATGAATCAATCAATACAGTGAGTTGGTTAGTGTTCGACCTTTTAATTCGCTAATCTATATAGATAAGGTGACCTTTTTTGTTTAAGAAATTAGTCAATTTAGTGTTGATATATTCAAATTTCAACTCAAAATGAGCACAATTTAGCTTAGGGATGAGTAAAGTTACTACCTTTATTATATACTAGATGTAAGCCCGTACGATGCACGGTTTTTAAATATTTCATTTTGTATATTTTTTTGTAATTTCTTAATTTTTTTTGTTTTTATTTTCTATTATATTATTTTAACATTAATTTAAGGTAAAATATTTTGTTAAGTTTTAAATTATTCTTATTCAAATTTTACATATATAGAGCTCGAATTTATAAATTGAAATAAATATTACCTCATTCATCTTTATAAATATTAATTTATAAATAAATAGATAAATTTATAAAGATAATTTTTGTTTTTTTTTTCATAATTTAAATCTTAAATTACTATTTTTTGTTTTCAATTCTCAAATTTCATTAGTTAATTTTTTCTTAAATGGTGACTAAAAATTAAAATTCTAAATTAATATATAAATCTAAATTTTCATTGGTCGAAATATTACTTTTGCTTATATGGCGTGCGATGCACGAATTTTTATATACATTTTGTATATAAATATTTTTTTGGTGATCTCTTAATTTTTTTCTTGCATTATAAGTTTAAAATTTTGTATGAAAGTATCATATCATCATATATTTACATAAAACCATTAACATCAAACGATAATTTATATTTTTTAAATATCAAAATATAATTTTTAGTTTTTTAAATAATATAAATCCTAATATCTAAAGATAATTTTTAGTTTTGGAAAAAATAAAAATGATAATATTCAGTGTTCTTAAATAAATAAAATCCTAATAAATTACTATTCGTCGTTTTTATTTAAAATTTCATTCGTCACTTTTGTTTAGGTGGCGAGTGATTTTTTTAATTCTAAAATAAAATAGAAATCTAATTTTTAATTGGTTGAAAAAATACTGTTAAAGGGTGGTGAAATCATTTTTTTAGTAAAATAAATCTATTTGAACTTTTTTTGGTGCTAATAATATTTTCCATCTTTTTTGTGGTTTTAAAATTAAAAAATTTATTATGAATGTTGCTATTTGGTCAGCTTTGTTGCTGATTTTTACATCATTACTATGAATGTAAGCCCGTGCGATGCACATTTTTAAATATTTCATTTTGTATATTTTTTTTTAAATTTCTTAATAATTTTTTGTTTTTATTTTCTATTCTATTATTTTAACATTAATTTAAGGTAAAATATTTTTTTAAGTTTTAAATTATTCTTATTCAAATTTTACATATATAGAACTTGAATTTATAAATTGAAATAAATATTATCTCATTCATCGGATAGTTAGATAAAATCATTAAATCAAAATATATTTTTTAATTTCTAATTATTTGTTAAAACAATATAAATCCTAATGTAAAAGATAATATAAAAGATAATTTTTGTTTTTTTTCATAATTTAAATCTTAAACTACTATTTTTTGTTTACAATTCTCAAATTTCATCTGTTTATTTTTTCTTAAATGGCGACTGAAAATTAAAATTCTAAATTAATATATAAATCTAATTTTTCATTGGTCGAAATATTACTTTTGCTTATGTGGCGTGTGATGCAATATTTTTTGGTGATCTCTTAATTTTTTTCTTGCATTATAAGTTTTAAAATTTTGTATGAAAGTATCATATTATCAGATATTTACATAAAATCATTAACATCAAATGATAATTTATATTTTTTAAATATCAAAATATAATTTTAGTTTTTTAAATAATATAAATCCTAATATCTAAAGATAATTTTTAGTTTTGTAACAAATAAAAATGATAAATTTAGTGTTCTTAAATAATTAAAATCCTAATAAATTACTATTCGTCGTTTTTACCTACGTGGCAAAATTTTAAAATTTCATTCGTCACTTTTGTTTAGGTGGCGAGTAATTTTTTTAATTCTAAAATAAAATAGAAATCTAATTTTTAATTGGTCGAAAATATACCTTCGCTTATGTGGCGCTCCCAATGCTCTCCAAAAATGCCTCTTTATTTATATATATTAGATTATGTGCAATTTTTAGATATTATTTGACACATAATATGTAACAGAAGTAGTATATACAAATTCAAAACTCTAATATGTATCTAATTTAATAATGTAAGATATCGATTCCCAATCTTATATTCATTTCTCAAGTCGATTTTAAGTGGCAAACATCCAGTTTAAACATCCAAAATTGTGTGTATTATACCTTCTTTTTTTTTTTATTTTACAGATGTACGAAAATTCAAAGTTAAAAGATTTTAGTCTTAGGGTCTGTTCTGATTTACTAAACTGAATTGATTGGAGCTGAACTCAATTCAACTGAATAGAGCTGAAATGAATTAATTATGAGAGAAAGGAATTAGGAGCTAAACTAAACAAAACTAAAATTAAGCTGAAAAGAACAGACTCTTAATATACATATATGGTATGGTATGATTTGGTTGTTGAAAAAAAATAAAAATAAAAAACTAAATTACATTTAATCATTTGGACTATCAGATACTGTTGTTGACATTTTTTTAAGGGAAGTAATAGTCCAATACTTGTATAATAACTTAGGGCATGTTCTCTTACGTTGAAATTCAGTTCAGTTCAGTTCAGTTCAGCTCAATTCAGTTCAGTTCAATTCAGTTCAGTTCAGTTCAACTCAGCTCCTAATTTCCTTCTCTTATAAAATATTCAGTTCAGTTCAGTTTAGTTTAGTTTAATTTAGTTCAGTTCAGTTCAGTTCAGCTCAGTTCAGCTCAGCTCAGTTCAGCTCACCTCAGTTCAGTTCAGTTCAGTTCAGCTCAGTTCAGTTAATGAAAACAGGCCCTTAGATATTCGAATATCAATTTCAGATCGGATACTAATATCATATAATCAAGTTTTGGTTCCTCAAAAAAAAAAAAAAAAAAATCAAGTTTTGTATTAGGATTTTTAGCTCGAATGCTCTTTTAGAATCTTCATGACAATTGACATCAATGCTTAAAATACTTAAGATTGATGTTGGCAATGTATTTGCATTGATATATACGATAACACGATTTGATTCAACCATGAGTGAGTTAGTTAGTCTTTAACCTTTTGATTTGCTTATTTGAGTAGTATGAGCTTAATCATTTAATAAATATACAAAATTAATGTTGATGTATTTCAAAGCAAAATTGACACAATTTAGCTTAAGGCCATGCAAAACCTTTTGTCTTTTTGAAGATCAAAATGTTAAAAAATTTGATTCACATTGGATTTGATCTGATACTGATTACAATTGGATATGGTTTGGGTAACAAATATTCGATCCATATGTCTAGAATTTTGCCTATTCCTGGTTTTTTATTTTTTTAAACCTAATTAAAGGATTTCAGTCTTGATAGAGTATAAAACATATTCTTGGGTACGATCTCAACCATCAATATAAGCTTTTGGTTAAGATGGTCCGTTAACATGGTATAAGAGCTAGCGTAACACAAAGGTCACGAGTTCGAATCTAAATTTTCTTTTAAAAAATTAAAGAAAAGGTAATGAACTAAGGATATTTGTAGCCCTAATGAGTTACAGATAAACATTACTCCGTAATACATTTCTATATTTGGTATTAAATTAATAATCTATGACATAAATATATATATATATTAGTGTAATGAACGAAACTTTTCATTTATTTTACCACTAGGATTGGTTGTGTACATTATTTTCTTTACCAAATGATCATTTATTAATTAATTGAGATGATATGGTTTGCCTTTTTATTCACAAACTTATGTTAAGGTCTTATTTTATCAAACTCAATTCCAAATTTAGACAAGATAGGTTTAGAAAAAATAAATTCAAATAAGTTTTGATAAGAGCTATCATATTTAATTTACAACTAAAATATATAAATTTTGAGAGTAAGGGATAGCTCAAGTGGTTAGAGTCTGGGATCGATTCTCACCCCCGCCCTTGTGGTTCTCTAAACACCAAAATATATATATATATATATATATATATATATATATATATATATATATATATATATATATATATATATATATATATAAGTAAAAATCAAATAAATAAAACAAACGAGTACTCTATATTATTTATCTATAATTTTTTTTTTTTAAAAAAAAAAACCTATATTAAAATTTTTCATTATTGATGACAATACTTTAAGAAACATAATAATCATATAATAATTCGGATTTCAAATTTATCGGATACAAATATCATACTTATTGCAAATTCCAAATATGTAATATCCTATTCAAAATGATTTTAGATCAAATATCTAATTTATGCTCAAATCTATCTATCTATCTATATATATATACTAAAGTAACAACCGCTGATGTCATCATTGCCTACGTGTCACTTTCTTATTTTATTTTTTTCCCTCCAAAATACATGGATGATGTCATATTTTTCCTTTACAAGCTACCCTATTTAACATTGCTTTGAAAATTAAATTCCATTTGAATTTTAGAATTTTTGGTTTTCTATAGATATTATGTTATTTAGTTATTTATGATTTGTTAACAATAGTTAATAATATAATTTAATTGAAATTTCCTAATTAAATATGAAAATTATGCACTTTTGGGAATTGTATATTCATATTTAATCAAAAATTAATTAGGAAAACGGAGGAAATAGTTATTTTATTTCAATATGTGTTCAATTCTTATTATAAAATCGTGCATCGCACGGGATTAACCTAGTGCTCAATTATAACTTTAGCCCACCTAACTTAAAATAAAATAAATATCAATAAGAATTTGTCATTTTGCAAAAATAAGTTGGTCATACATTGAGCCGACATTAGATTGAGAATTGGGCATACCATCTTCTTTCTTTCTTTCTTTCTTTCTTTCCTTCTTCTTTCCTTTTTAATTTTTTGGTTGTAGAAATACATTAACCAAAAATACTTTCTCCAATTTTTTAGTTGTTATACTTTTATTTTTACAGTTTTTAAGACACTTTTTAAAGATGAGATAGAAAAAAAAAAGATGGATCCATGTGAGTAGGAGAGAGATAGAGAAAACAAAATATAAAAAAATAAAAAATATTGTAACTAATTATAAATTTCTAAAATGGAAAACTGTAGCAATTAAAAAAAACGGAAGAAGTATATTGAAAATTGTATTATTATAAATTACACATAGTGACATAACATAATAATTAGTAATGTATAAATCATTTAGAAGCGGTGGAATGCTTTAACTATCATTATACTATACATCATTGTGTATCACTTACAATTAAATAATGTCTTGGAGTTTTTATAAAGCAATGGAAAATATATTAATACCTCGTAATCATCAAGAAATGTATCGCAAGTTTTTTGTAATTATGTAATATTGATGAGAAGTCGACCAAAAAATAGTTTAATTGTGTTGCATTAATATGGGATTAAAATTGTTAGGATATATCTTAGTTAGTTAAGTGTATATTTAGAGTATATCCTTTCCTAGTTTGTTACCATAATTATAGCCTAAGTTTGCTATTGTAACTTGTATATATTCTTCACACGGTTAATGAGAAAGATCAACGATCATAATCTTTCATGGTATCAGATAGGGTTTCGATCCTTCATCCTCTTCCCTAACAAAATTCGCCCAGCTTCCTGCCTCTTTCCCCTTCCTTGATCTTCTTTCTTCCGCTGCATATACCCATGGCAGAATCAAAGTATCACCCAGCCTTGAACGTTAACAACGTCAAGTCCCTCATTCCCATCACTTTGGATGTATTACTCTTGGGCAGCCCTTTTCAAGGTGCTTGTTAGGGTTCATGATCTTTACAGTCATATTATTCCTCCTACGGAGGAGAAAGAACGAGCAGCATATGAGGCCTCCAAGGCTACTGACCTTGCGTTCTGGAAACGCTTGGATGCCGCGGTCCTCAATTGGATCTCCAATTCCATCTCCCCTGCTCTTCTCACTGCCATTCTTCTTAAAGATGACACCGCTTAAGGTGCTTGGACTCGTCTCGAGTCCATGTTTCAAGACAACAAAGCATCCCGGGCTTCCCATCTCGAACAAGAACTCGCTGACCTTGACTTCGAGACCTTTACCTCTATTGACGGCTATTGTAATCACATCAAATCCCTTGCCGATCGTCTTGCGGATGTCGATGCCCCGATTCCCGATACTCGTCTCATCCTCAAAATGACAGCCGGCCTCCCTGAAGCTTATGCCGGCACGGTTGATTTTATTCAAAATCAAGAACCTCTTCCCACTTTTGAAAGTTGTCGTTCCCGTCTCAAGCTCGCCGACAGAACCATTAAGAACCGCCTTGCCAAGGAATCCGATGCCACCAGCCGCCCAACGACGGCCCTCCTCTCCACCACCGGCAGCAGCCACCAAACAGAGTCCTCTGCTTCCCGACCCTCCTCCAAAAACAGCAAGCATAAACCAAGAATTTCGAAAAATTCAAATAATAAGGCTCGTAATTCTGGCGGTCCAGCCCATAATTCTGGTTCGGCAAATGCGAAGCAATGGCCTCCTTCATGGACCCCATGGACCGGTCAGTGGCCCAGACCACCATGCCCATACCCTGCTTCATCTTGGGCCTCTAGACCACCGGCTCCTTCTTCCAACCCCAAGTCAGGTGGGCCTGGAATTTTGGGCCAGCATCCACAGGCCTACAGTGCAATAAATCCGTCCCCAACTGACATTGAAGCGGCTATGCACATGCTTGCAAATTTGGGAAAATCGGATAGCAATTACTATATGGACACCGGTGCCACTGCTCATATGACCGCGGATCAAGGTATTCTCTCCTCTTATGTCAATTCGAGCATTAAAAATGATAACATTGTTGTTGGTAGTGGTGATTTAATTCCGATTATTGGTCATGGTAGTACTACTTTGCCTCACCCATACCCTCCCTTTACCTTAAAAAATGTTTTGCATGCTCCTAAGTTGATAAAGAACTTGATCTCAATCCGTAAATTTACCACTGATAATATGGTTTCCATTGCCTTTGATCCTCATGGGTTTTCTGTGCATGACTTACAGACGGGGGCCACACTAATGAGACGTGACAGTACCGGTGATCTCTATCCCATTTTTTCAAACAATCAAGACAACTCTTCTGTCAATCACTCCAATTTCACTGCTATTTCATCCGATCTTTGGCATAGGCGCTTAGGACATCCTGGAGATGCCATCCTTAGATCTTTAAGTAGTCAAAATTTTATTGATTGTAATAAGGCTTGTAGTTCTTTTTGTTCATCTTGTCCTCTCGGGAAACTTTCAAAGTTGCCTTTTATTGATTCTATGTCAAAAACAATTTTTTCCTTTTGATATTCTTCATAGTGACTTATGGACATCTCCTATTACTAGCTCTTCCGGTCATTGTTATTATCTATTGTTGCTTGATGACTACAACAAATTTTTATGGACTTATCCTATTGCAAAAAAATCACAGGTCAAACACATTTTTCAATCTTTTCATAAGATAGTCCAAACTCAATTTGAACGTAACATTAAGACTTTTCAATGTGATAATGGCACTGAATATGTTAATGGTACTCTTAAAGAATTCTTTAACAACCATGGCATGCTATATCGTCTTTCTTGTCCTCACACCTCACCTCAAAATGGAAAAGCTGAAAGACACATAAAATCGATAAACAACAGAATTCGAACTCTTCTTGCTCATGCTTCCTTGCCTCTCTCTTTTTGGCATCATGCTTTAGAAATGGCCACCTATCTTCTTAATATTCTTCCAATCAAGGTCTTAGGTTTTAAATCTCCAACACAAGTGTTGTATCAACGCGATCTGATTTACTCGGAATTACGCGTCTTTGGTTGTCTTTGTTTCCCTCTTTTTCCCGCCACTTCTATTAATAAGCTGCAAGAAAGATCTACTCCTTGTGTCTATCTAGGCCCCGCTCCAAGTCACCGAGGCTCAAATTTCTATGATTTAACTAATGGGAAAATCATTATCTGTAGGCATGTTAGATTCGTGGAAAATGAATTTCCATTTTCTAAGGTTCACAAACCTCAAATCAGTGAGTACGATTTTTTGGACCAAAATCCAATAGATCACTTACCCCATTTTCATACACAACAGCCTCAACTCCAGCCCACTCCCTCATCTTCTGGGCCACCTCCAATCGGCCCAACCATCCCCTCCTCTCCGTCTGGGCTCTCTCCTTCCAGCCCTCACACCTTTTCTCCTCAAGGTGCTGTCACGGCTCAACCATTGCGCCCCCAGCAGCCTGATACTCATCACACACCCCTACCTGCCCAAACACCCCCCTCTGACCACGGCAGCACTGCCACCTCAGCCCAGTCCACATCACCACCTCCTGACCAGCCCACTCCGATACTCCATCACCACCACATTGATCAGCCGGCCACCCACCAAATGACCACCCGTGACAAAGATGGTATTATAAAGCCTAACCCCAAATATTTTTCCAACCTAAACACGATGACTACTACCTCTATCTCTCCTATACCAAAGGACCCGGTTAGTGCTATTCGTGACCCTAATTTGAAAAATGCAATGTTAGATGAATATAATGCTCTTATTGATAATCATACATGGGATTTGGTTCCTAGGCCTCCTAATGTGAACGTTGTTCGCTCTATGTGGATATTTCGTCATAAACGAAATTCTGATGGTTCTTTTGAGCGGTATAAGGCTCGTCTTGTAGAAGATGGTCAGACTCAGCAGCAGGGTATTGATTGTGATGAGACTTTTAGTCCGGTTGTCAAACCGGCTACTATTCGTACTGTTCTTAGCATTGCTATTTCTCACTCTTGGCCGATCCATCAGTTGGATGTCAAGAATGCTTTTCTGCATGGTTATCTCAATGAAACAGTTTATATGCATCAGCCTATGGGTTTTCGCGACAAAAGTCGCCCTGATCATGTCTGTCTATTGCGAGGATCGTTATATGGTCTAAAGCAGGCTCCTCGAGCCTGGTATCAGCGGTTTGCAGATTTTGTCACCTCTATTGGATTTGCTAACAGTAAATCTGATAATTCTCTGTTTATTTATAGGCAGGGATCTGATACTGCTTATATTCTGTTATATGTTGATGATATCATTCTTACAGCATCTTCTGACCGCCTAAGGACACATATTATGGATCGTTTGAGTTCCAAATTTGCAATGAAGGACTTGTTGTAACTCGTGATGATAACGGTATGTTCTTGTCTCAGAAACTGTATGCTTCTTCTATTATTGACAAGGTCGGCATGTCTAAATGTAGCCCTTGTCCAACACCTGTTGACACAAAATCAAAACTTAGTGCTACTCATGATGAGCCTTATGAGGATCCCACTAAGTACAGGAGTCTTGCAGGTGCTCTTCAGTATCTAACTTTTACTAGACCCGATATTTCATATGCTATTCAACAGGTTTGCCTTCACATGCATGATCCGCGCAATGCGCATATGGGTGCCTTGAAGCGTATTTTGCGCTACTTACAGGGTACATTGTCTTTTGGTTTGCATCTGTATAAGTCCTCTATTGACAGACTTGTTTCTTATACCGATGTCGATTGGGGGGGGGGATGCCCCGACACCAGGCGATCTACTTCAGGTTATTGTGTATTTTTAGGGGATAATTTGATTTCCTGGTCTTCTAAACGGCAACCCACTTTGTCTAAATCCAGTGCAGAGGCCGAGTATCGTGGGGTTGCTAATGTAGTGTCTGATTCATGTTGGATCAGAAATTTGTTGCTTGAGCTTTTCTTGCCTATTCGTAAAGCAACTATTGTTTATTGTGACAATGTGAGTGCCATCTACCTCTCTGGAAATCCGGTGCAACATCAACGCACAAAACACATTGAGATGGACATTAAGGCCCTATTAGCAAAATGTTGTTGTAGACTTGTAGGGGCGGCAATTAACTATGAAGGTATTGAAATTAAAGCATGAGTGTTAAAATATTTGTTGGTTTGTTCCAAATAAAAAATAATAATAAAAAAAAAGTCGTTATAAATTGTTAGCTATAGATTTTATTGATGTGTTTATTTGGACTAGCTTAACCCACTAAAAGATACACCCTCCTTTTCTTTTTGTTTGTTATGTTTGTAGGTGAAACTAATACGGTTTAAAATCGAACCGAATCATAAATCAAATCGAATTAATATTGCGATTTGGTTAAAAAAAAACAAAATCCAAACCGAAATATAGGCACATATCTAAATTATAGCTCAAATCTAATTTAAGTCTTACTATATAAGGTCAAAAATAGATTATGTTGAGTCAAGCCCAAAAAAAGTTACAAATCAAAGCTCAAAACACTAGGCCCCCAAAATTGTGAAAACAGTGTGGTTTGGTTTGACCAAATAATAATATGGTGTGACACGGTTTGAAAAATCTCAAACCAAATCAATATGGTTTGGTTTCGGTTTGGGCTATAACCCACACCACAAACCAAACTTTCACCCCTAGTTACGCAATAGGTCTAAGCTGCACCCTTGTGCTGTTGTGCACCTATTTTAGATGCAACACCAGCCCACAAGCCTAATTTCAAACGTGCCCCATTAAAAAAACCTCAAACCAAAATGAGCCCACCCAAAAACTAAACATATTTTAAAATACAGCCCACTCTACCATTACTTTCAACGGGTATTATTTTTTAAAAATAATTTTTTTTTTAAAAAGTTACTCTTAAAGTTAAATTTTTGAAATTTATTACTCCTCTCTTGATTTTCTTTCTCTAACAATCAAACACAATTCACTCTCTCTGTAAAAACAATCATGAATATTTGAGATGAGATGAAAAATCAAACGAATTCTCCCCCCAAAAAAAGGCAATTTTATGTAAATTTCACTTAATTTTGTTTGAATTTATATGATTATCACTTAATTTTGTTTGAACATTGTTCGATACTTTGTTGTTCAAAATTTTTTATTGGAATTGTCAAAAAATTAGTGAAATCAAACGTATACCTTATTTTCACATTCTAAAATGCATATGTTCATATTTTGAATTCTTATGTTCATATTTTGAATACTTATGTTTACTTTCTGAAATGCAAATGTTCATATTTTTTATGCATATGTTCAATTTCTTAAATGCTATGTTCATATTTTGAATCCTTTTGTAAACTTTCTGAAATGCATATATTCACTTTCTAAATCCATATATTCATATCTTTATGTATATGTTCACCTTCTGAAATGCTTTTTTTTTTTTAAGGGACACCTTCTAAATGCTTAATTATGTTCATACGCATTCAAAAATGAAGCAATACATATGTTCATATTTGAAATGCGTATGTTCATTTTCAAAAATGCATATGTTCATATTTTTAATACTTATAATGCGTATGTTTCATAATTAATTTATTTTTTATTTCTTCAATTTTCTTATGTTCATAATTATAGGCCGTAAATTCAATTCATATGAATACATGTTCACAAACCTAATCAAATTGATCAAAATTTATTAAAAAATCACATAAAAAAAATCGAAATTCATACATAGATCAAATTGAAAGAAATTAAATTAGATACAATTATAATTGAATATAACTTAAAAAAACCTAATTAACAAAACAAACCACTGATTCCATAGTAAGCAACAAAATCAATTGAAAAAGTGAAACAAAAGATAAAAATAAAGAAAACTAAGGAGAGAGAAAATGACGAACGGAAGAGGAAAAACCGAGGTGAATAAAATTTTGATGAAAATTATGATCGAAATTTTGATGAAAATTTTGATTAAACTATGATACTCCCTCCGTGTTTTTTTAAGTGATACATTTTCCATTTCCGACCGTGTTTTTTTTAAGTGATACATTTCCTTTTTTGGCAAAACAATACATTAAAATATTATATCTCTCTCCTCTCATGGCCCCCACCCAAACCCACTACTACTTTTTTATTATATCTTTCCTCTCACATTCATTACTTTTCAATAAACTATTAACCCCACTATCTTTCTTTAACAATTTTTTAATACTCCACTTACCTCTTATTTTATTTAAGTCAATTAAATTGCCTAAAACTATGTGCCGGTCAATATGTATCACTTAAAAAAACACGGAGGGAGTAGGAAAGAAAAGTGAAGAAAAAAGTAGTACAATCAACTTGTGTTCATCACCTATTATAAAATGCAATTACCCAAAAATTGTATATCAATCACAAATTTAGAAAATATAACCAATTAAACCAAATTACAAATCAATAACATACACTAACTTATACTTACAATCTCTTCAAGATTCAATTAAATCCATCACGGATCAACGAAAATATAAAAAATGGAGGAGAGAAAATTTTAATAGAAGAAGATAATATCAAACGCAGTGGAGAGAGAAAATTTCAAAAAAAAAAAAAAGAATTAAGTAAAGAATTTGGAAAAAAGAGAAAAATGTATGTGAAAATTAAGAAATAAGAAAAGAAATAAAATAGGAAGAAGATTGAAGGAAAGAGATGAATTAATATATACCAATACTCCAGTAGTACATAGTTGTAGACACCCATTTGTGTCTCCCCAAAACCAAACCCAGTGATGAGTACCTTTCACGACGAATCATAATCGAATGAAGTGAAAGTGTGGAAAGTGTAGTGTTGCGGATAGTTTTAATTCTTTTCTCTTCTCTCTGTTTTTGAAAACTTATTTTAAGAAAACAATCAATCCAGTTTGGTTGGTCCATGATATGGGTCCAATAGTAGTGTAGTTGGATGGGGCTTGCAAAGACCTTTCCAATGATATATTATAAGCCCAATTCCGATGAATATTGAGGAAGTTATGACCAATTTACCAAACTGGGCCCGGTTTGAGCTTTATATACGGCCCAATGATCTAGGGGAGGGCCTAATATGATTTATCATTCCTAATGCGATTAGGAATGGTTTTAGTCTTCTAGAATCTTCTAGAAGGTTCTTTTCATTCCTAATTCAATTAGCATTGATAAATTGACTTTTGTTGACTTTTTAGAGTTTTAAACAAAATCAAATAGCATTTTCGAGGAAATTATATGATTTTATCCTCCAGTACGGTAAACTTATCTGATTTTTGAAAACGCGTTGGAAATAAGCTTGGCGCCTAACCCCAGGCCTTGGCGCCTGACGCTAGCCATTGGCGCCTGGCGCTAGTGTTGGTGTCTGGTGCCAGTTAGCCAAGGGTGGCGCCAGCTCTGTTTTCTTTGCGTCAGACTCTGTTTTGTTTATTTTATCTTTTTGGCTGATTTTCTCTATAAATAACATATTAAAAACTCCGTTTTCATTCACCAATTCTCATGATCATTCATCTACAATCAATTTTCTAATTCTCTCATCTCTCTCTCTTTCCTTAATTCTAACTTTGTTTTTTCATACAAAATTCAGCATTCGCAAGACTTAGATACACCTACCCATATTCGAAGTTGCCTTCGCCCTAGACGTGAAAGGTTTTAATTTCTGAGGGTTTGGTCCCAAAACTCTCTTTCAATTATTTAATTTAATTGTTTTGTTTATTATTTTCCTTGAAGTTACTAACGTGTGTATTTTGTTATTAGAAAGAGGTACGAGGCATCAAAGTAAGTAATTTAATGGTTTTTATTGATATTATGATGTAAATATCATGTTTATATTGTTATTATGATATTCCTAGTATCATGCTTAGGTAAAAGGTTATAATATCAAATATGCTTAATATGATTGCTATGATGCTTCCTACGTTCTTTCTAATATTTATGATTGTTAGTATCATGTTACGGTTAAAGATTTGATTTTTATTGCTTAGTGACATGCTAGGGTTTGTTATAAATCTTGTTAGTATCATGCCTAGGATCTTGCTATTATTATTATGCTTTGATATTAACATGAACATGATTATGATTATAATTGTTATAATTTATGATGATTATTATTATTATTTTGATGATTATTATTTATTATGATTATTATTAATATGATGATATTGATTATTTATTATGTTGCTTGATATTTATTGCTTGATCACACCTTTTATGCATGTTTAAAGGGATTTGGTACTTGTAATCACGCTTAATAAGATAATTAATAATTTTGTTTAGGGTTAACGTGATTATAAGTTCAAGTGATCACCAATAATAGATTTATTTGTGCATTTAAGTTCAACCAACATAGATTAAACAGGTTTAGGGTTAATCCCTATTGATTGCATGTTAGTCAGAAAGCGCACATGAATACGATCAGAATAAAGTAGAGGTCTATTATTAGGGCAGGTTCAATCTCTTTTAGGTTGGATTTGTACCTTCATCCCCGAACCCTTATTTGGTTCTAGACCTTATGGAGTTGACGATCTCTTGGATCGTTAAGGGGTGTAACCTTCACCTCGTGAAAGGTTTACAAGTTCCTAAAAAAACTTGTTGGCGACTCTTTTTCTCTATCTTCTTCCCTTTTGGACGCCACCGTACTTTAGTGTATGATCACAGTGGGGTTCAAGCTAGTGGGATTAAAGCTTGAAATTATTCCCTACAATAGTATATATGTGTGTTTGGTATATAAAATGGGGTATTTGATGACTAGTGCAGCCACCTTAAATGCAAAAGGGTACATCTAAGAATATGTCCTTGATGAGTGGTACAGTCACCTTAGATGCACAAGAATATGCCCTAGTTACGTAGCCTTTCCAACTAATTGAATGGAATTTTTTTTTTTTAACTTTTACAATTTCCAATACACATATTTGAGTACAAATATGTATTACACTAACAAAAGCAAAATCTTTTTTTGGAGAAAATTTTCCCTTTTAAATTCTACTTAATTCCTTTTTTTTTTTTTAACCCTAGGAGCATTATGTCTAATTATGTATGGTTGTGCACATTTTTTCTACCCAATTCAGTTAGTTGATTAACAAACTTTGTTATTTATTTATTTATGGGTTGTCAATTGATTTACATTTATATAGAGACTTCTATATTTCAATTACTTTTCCATATTAAATTTGAAAATCGAGCATAATTCGGGCATTATCTGTTGTACAATTATATGTGAGTTATACTATATTAGACCTGACAAACGGGTTGTTCGGGTCGGGTTTGAGCCTTGTCAATTTCAGGTCAACAGATATTCGGATCGAAGTTGGGTCGAGTAGGGTGCATTCGAGTTTCGGGTCAAATTCAGGTCAACACTTCGGGTTAAGTTCGGGTCGAGCCAAGTTCGGGTCTAGTCAGTTCATATCAAGTCATTTTAGGTCCGGCCGATTTTTAGGATCAATTTTCGGGTCAATTTTGAGTCAGGTCAATTTTGGGTCGGGTCAAGTTTGGGTCGAGTCACTAAAATAAATTCACTTAAAAAAATATACTCGCAGTTGGAAAAATTAAGTAAAATTGTTAAGAAAATAAAAAAAATCGTGAGTTCCTATTACTTTGGAAAGAAAGAAGCCCTAAAATAAGTAATTCACCATTTCACCTTATTCACTTCAGGAATCGGCTCACTTCGGGCCGGGTCAAATTAGGTCGGGCCACTACATGTTGGTCGATTCGGGTCAATTAATTCGGTTTTAAATCTGGTCGGGTCACTTCGAGCCGGGTCAAGTTTGGGTTTCGGGTTAATTTCGATTCGGGTCATTCGGGTCGGGTTATTTCGGGCATCGGGCCATGTTCGAGGCAACTCCATTTCGGTTCAGGTCAGGTTAGGTCAAGTTAGTTCGAGGTCAGGTTAGAATTGCCAGATCTATACTGTATAGTGTAAAAAAGTTTATATTTTAATTGGAAAATATTTATTCAATCAAGGCTAACAAGATCCTACTTTCTCTCAAAAGAAAAAAACAAAGATCCTACATGATATGGCTTAAACTCAAAGTTTTTAATAGCTGACCATAAAAATCAAAATACAAGTATAACAAACAAAGAGAGTACTTATATTAAGAGTACAAACAAAAACAAACAAAGAGAGTAATTAAGAGTTATTTTACCAAAGTTGGGGTGTTCAATCCAAACAAATAAACATTGTCGATTTGTGATAAGAGTCATAAGACTGATAACATATAGTGTTATAGTTGGTGGGTTTTCCTCTTTTTGAGGTATTTTATTTTATTTTTTTGTCTACCTTTTAGAGTCCAAAGTTTAATTTCTAAGTCCAAAATTTTTGTAACGAGATCCCAATTGAAGTGTCTAAGTCAAGATTGGTGAGGTTGGTCAGGTCTATTTTAAATTTAAGTCATATTAAATTACAATGTTGGTAAAATATATACAAGTAAAATCTTAATTTGATATTTTTTTGGGTTAATTTTTTACACATCTAAGCTCTAACTATTGGGGGTGAGAAAAAAATTCAGGACACCTGTATTGGAACCAGAAAAAGTAAAGAACCAGCTGGTCCGAAATTGGAATTGGACCCGTGATTTCAATTTCGGGTAATAATTTAAAGACTCGGTTACAACCGGTTCCAATTTCAATTCTCAATTTTTTAGAACCGGAATCAGTTGGGTACCCAGTTATCCAACATATATTGAACTAAATATATTTACAAAGAACAAAAATATGTTGAATGCAACTAATTAGTAAAAAAAATAAATAAGGGTAAAATAAAAAAATAATATTAACTTAAATAATATAGCTTAATGCATGTAAAAATATAAGTATTAAATGCTAAAAGTGAAAATAAAGCAAAAAAAAATATTATAATTTGTATTTTATTTTAACATTTATTTATATAAGTGGATACCCGTAACCGGTGATCGATGGAACCAATTCTAATTCCTAACTTTTAGGATCCGGTTATACCGGTTCCAATTCTGGTTCAAAATTTTAGAACCCGGTCCCAACTAATTCCGAGTCCGAATCCTAAAATTTTGACTGGATACCTGGTTTGCTCACCCCTGCTAACTATATTAGATTGACACTATGTGATGGTTTTAGACTTGCATTTTGTGATTTGTCACTTGCTTTGCAACTTGTCTTAGGGCCTGTTCATATTTACTTATTTTCAGTTCAGTTCAGTTCAGTTCAGCTCCAATCAGTTCAGTTCAGCTCCAATCAGTTCAGTTCAGTTCAGTTCAGCTCTTAATTTCCCTCTCTCATAAAATATTCATTTCAGCTTAGTTCAGTTCAGTTCAGCTCCAATAAGTTCAGTTCAGTTCAGCTCCAATCAGTTCAGTTCAGTTCAGTTCAATTCAGTTCAGCTCAGTTCAGTAAATATGAACAGGCCCTTAGTTTAGATTTGGAATTTCTTAAAAAATACTTCGTATTCAAGAGTAAGATAATACTTCCTTTCAAAGTAGATGACGTGTTTCTTTTATCACGTTTGTCAATACATAAATTCAACCGTAGATATCTCTAATTATTAATAAATAATATGAATTGTTGATATTTTTACATGAATAAAAATGATAGTTTGAACCGACTCCGTTCAAGTGTAAGAGAGTGTTAAGCTTAAGCTACTTCTATTATCAATTAGTTTTGGGATAGAATTTAGGCAATATCCTCTTTGGCAACACCATCTCTAAGACAAATACGGAGTGTATGACATTATCCAAAGGAGTAAACTAAAAGGATTGCCATGATTTTCATTAACTAGGGAATGAGGCATTGATGCATCGTGGCAGCGACAACTGCCAATGCCAATAAAGGTGAATTCAGGATTGTTCGATAGAAGACCGGAAATAATGTACCTATGTACGGGTAAGAACCTTTTGTAAGGTAGTAATAATATGTTGTAGTATGTAAGTAAATAACTAGATGTCCAGCGTTTTTGTTGAGTAATTAGGTTTTGATGATTGTAAACTAATGATGATTATCTATCTAACGTGTTTGTTAAATTGTGCATAAAAATAACAACTTATGCTTGGAACAAGATACAAGGAACCAGAGTATTGACAAGTATATATATAAGGGACTTGAGCAATATAGGATAAGCAATAGAGGAACAAGAACAATGATGAGTGTTATGATTGATAAGCATGATGATGGCAAAGGAACCATGAAGGTAACTATATGTATGTAAGTAGGTGTTTGCATATGTTAGCTTCATGAGGTAAGGACTCTATGCATACATGAGTTGTATATGTATAAGGGTATTTATGTTACTTTAAGTTTAATTAGTTCTCTCACTCTCACTTGAAGTTTGTTTATGAAAAACAAAATTCAATCTAATGTCCTCTTAAGTGTTTATGTGAAGACAGGAAATGACTTAGGTGAAGTCAATGGGTTGAAACTTAGAAGACTTCAAGAGGAACATGAGAGAATGAATGAGACTAAAGCAGGTTCTATCACAGGAATCAAACCACGAAGGAACAGAAGATATTCTCTAAGGAGATCCAGAAAGAACCTTTGGCAGGCGGGTTTCCCACGAGAGTCGGGGCATGTTCTCTAACAGGTACATGAGGTGTTCACTAACAGGTACACACAAGGATCTTCCTAACTGAAGCATGAAAGCAAGCTAAAGAGTGAAGCTTGGATTGCGAAGGTGACAGCCAGTTCCAGTTAGGAACTTGGTCCGCGGTTCCAGAAGTGGAACGTTGCCCTAAGATCTAGGATACATCAATACTACAAGGATTCAGAACAAGAGTTTCGGAGAAACAACATGAAGACGGAGGAATCGAAGTATATCGCTCTAGGATTATGTAAGTATGTTGGACATAAAAGTCAGTCTGGAACAAGTCTATAAAACCAAGGTAAACATCTAATAGTCAATGAAATTAGAGTTACTGACTTGTTAAGAACTCAGAGACTGTTAGAGTTCCAAAACCTGATAGAAACTTAAGTCTGCACATCTTTAAGAGTCAGTTTTAATGATATAAATATTTACCTAATACGTGCATATCTTTTAAAGATTTGGTTTTACAGAATAAAGATATTTATTTTCTTATAAATCCCTTTGGTAAAAGATAAGTTATTTTTTGAAAGTATTTTCAGCAAAAATAAGTTTTGAATAAAATATGATTTTATGGTAAGTATATCTTTTGGAAAAATATAAGATTGAACAAAATCCGATTTTATAGTAAATATAGCTTATTATTATTGACAGAATATATTCTTAACAAAAAAAATATATTTTTGGAAAACTTATTTTTGAAAAATATCTTTTAAACATATCTTTTTATAAAACTTATCGTTTACGAATTGGCTTATTTGGTGTACTATAAAATATAAATATACTCATATATATTCATTCAAAGTTGAGATTGACGAAATGCATTGGTCGTGATTAATGGTTTAGTCCTTCACCACGAAGCTAAGTCAAACCTCCAGGCCAAGGTTCCAGTTAGGATTTGGTTTCAGTTCATCATTTAATCAGTTCTAGATAGATTTTTAGTGTCAAGCATATTAGTTTTATCTCTTTATTAATTAATATGTATTTAGAGTTATTCTTTGAGATCTTGTTATTGGGAAAAAGGGTTTTGAGTGTTTTATGTATTGGGGTGTGAGAGTTCGTGAGTAGTCTCGTTATCATAATTTTATGAGTGCAAAGTGTGAGCTTCTAGGGTAAAGACAAGTGAGCTTCTAGTGAGAGGCCGAGTGGATAGTACTCTAGGAGTGTTGTGTGAATCTTAGTCCGGGACTTAGGTTGGATAGGATAGGGGTCCAATCTGATAGAAAAATGAGAAAGAAAATGTTGGAAAGCTTGATTATATTGATGAATATACACGAGTATATATAGTACAAGATTAGAACATTGAACATACCAAACTATGACTAGATACAATATGTGACTAGGTACGTTAGCTAATTATAAGGGATATACTTTGACTATCAAAATTAAGGAGTAAATCAAGAGATTTACTTATTCTAAACAATAACTAATAATGATAATGATGATATAATCATCTTTATCCTTTATACCCCCCCGCAAGACGGATGTTCGGAACGAGAGACCGATCTTGGATATAAGATCTCAAATCTTGTTAAATGTAGGAATTGAAGTGGTGGTGAGAAAGGTTGCATTGCATTGCGATTCTCCAACAAGGTTTGGAGATAGTGGAGCATTAGAAGGTTTTTTTAGAAAAAGAAAAGGAAGTGTATTAAAGGAGCTTTTTTTTTGGATGGAGGAGTTGCGTGAAGAAGTAAAAAGATAGTATATAGAGAGAGAGTAAGAAGGGTTTTAATGGGTGTTTTTCACGGTTTTTAAACACATGAACCATTGATTGTAAATATTTTTAAAAATAAAAATTTGCTAGCGTATGCTTGCAACAAATGGGAGGGAAAAAAAATATAGAGGTTCCTTCACCACCATTGAAGGCGAGATAGAAAAAATTATAATGGTGGTGATGGTGATTTAGAACAGAATGTTATGTTTCTCCATAATGATTTTGGTGAGAATTTCGTATATGGTAACACATGGTAGGTAAACTACGGGATATCGAAAAAGGTTTGTTTCTCCGTGTAAGGGGTTTGGAGGAAAAAAATATATCAATGGCATCTCTTGGTATATGAAATACGGAGTGTCAAAAGAGTTGAGCGAAAAGTGTGATTTTGGTTTGAAGCTTTCCGAGAAGAAAGTTTGATATGGTCACCATCATTTGTTGGCGTTAACAAAGGGTTTTGATAGGGTAATCATGGTAGTAGTGGAAGCAAGAAAAGATGGATCAAAAAGTTCATGATACCATAATAGAGTTATGAAAAAAAATGTTGGCAAGCTTGATTATATTGATGAATATACTCGAGTATATATAGTACAAGATTAGAACATTGAACATACCAAACTATGACTAGATACAATATGTGACTAGGTACGTTAGCTAATTATAAGGGATATACTTTGACTATTAAAATTAAAGAGTAAATCAAGGGATTTACATATTCTAAACAATGACTAATAATGATAATGATGATATAATCATCTTTATCCTTTATACTATCGAGTAGCAGATTTACGGGTAGAAACTGAATTGTGAAAAGGTCTAATTGTAATAGGTTGTAACTAGGAGTGTTTGGCCTATTATAGTGGTTTGGTTTGAAATCACTTAGAGGGTCGAGGTTTTACTTCCAGTTAGGCCCTAGATGGCTTCCTCGTAAAATCCGCTTTGGATTGTTTAAGTTCCTAACAGCAATCAGTTTTATATTCCGTGAAAATTAGGCATTAGGAATATACTACAATTCAAAACACCCCCCCCCCCCCCCCCCCCCCGAATGTAGTATATCATCCAAATAACAGTTTCAATTCAAGAATTTGTAATTATAAATTACCATATCATTTCTCTAACTATGAAATTGCCAGGAAATGGGTCATGAGTTCATAATTGAAAACTAAATGATTTATGAAGCTATATAACCACTTGGTACGATATGCACATCATCAGCACATGATTATATGAGCTAGAGTGAAGGGAGAATAAGTACTCCGCAATACTAGTCACATGATCATATCACACCTTTGATATTCCTGCCTGCCACATGCCATCGTATTCGGAATTGCAGGTCTAATCAAGCAGCTATACAAGCAGTTCATCACCAAGGCACGACACAAATGGAAAACACAAGATGAGTACATACATTCGACGAACAACTCTATTTTTGTTACAATAAATGCTTCAAAAGCAGTCTCGAAAATGTAATCCAGTGAGAGTTAGCATCAAACTTGGACTATCCAAGACAGCCTGAACAAATTATAACACGATGAAGATGTTCCTACGTTATAGACCTAAAGATTTCTACTCAACTATGTCTACTCTATCCCCCAAAGTTGTCCTACCACTCAATAGCTATACATGCAATTCCGATAGTACAACACTAAAGATTACAAGACACGTATCCAGGATTGTTTGAATGTACGTACTACACGAGACATGCTGAATTCAGCACCTACTAGCAATCAGAAAATATATACAGAAGCATCTCACAAGTTCCCTATTCTGATCAGCATGCCGCTATGTGTTTACAAGGTTGAACCAGTAGATTTACTTCCCCATAAATGCCGTGAGCCTGTATCCTTGTCAGCAAAAGCAACTGAACAGAAGTAAAAGCACAAATGAGGGCAAGGAAATAATGAAGGCGCTTTAAGTTTGTACACAAGTCTTTTCTCCTTTTTGATTATATTTATAAACAATGACAAATAACGAAGGATAAAATTTGTGGTTTGATAAGCAGAATAAAAACCAACTGAGAATTTGAGGAAACTTTTATACACAATTAATCAATGCAAATAATTATAAGAAGATAAAAAAAAAAAGTAGTCACATACATTACCCCTTCTTCCCAACTCCTCTCAAGATTATACGACGTACTACACTTGATTGGAAGTCACTTTTGATGAAAAAGTTAGCAATAACATATCTTTCACTTAGATTTAGACTTCTCCATCACACCAAATCATCAATATGATCTTTGTTGGAATTCGTTCTTAAGGTATACTACGTAAAAGGTAATATTAGAAAGTTCAATTTTTAACTTACTAAATTTAGAAGGTGTCATGCTCCATCATTTGTTCATGTCCTTTCCTATTTTTGATTCTAGGTGTCCCTTTTTCTCCTTCCTGCTTTCACTTCATTCCTTTCTTTTTTTTTTGTCCCTATAATGCCCTTCTGCTAATACTTATTTTTATAAATCCTTACCAACCCATGAGTTCGTTCTTAAGCTATACTACGTAAAATGTAATATTAGAAAGTTCAATTTATAACTTACTAAATTTAGAAAGTGACATGCTCCATCATTTGTTCATGTCCTTTCCTATTTTCGATTTCGGGCGTCCCTTTTTCTCCTTCCTACTCTCACTTTGTTCCTTTTCAATTATTTTTTTTCTCTATAATGCCCTTGTGCTAATACTTACACTTTTATTAACCCTTACCAACCCATAATTTCTCTCTACCCTACAACTAGGAAACTCAGCCCACTAATTTACTCCATTCCTAATGTGGCTAAAAAGAGTAAGAAGAAGAATAAGAAAACGAAGGTATGGGAGAATATGTGCAATAAACTTAGCGACCACAGGTTAACTATAAAGCAGCTAGAGCCACCTTATGGAGTCTTGGTAGAAATAACATCAGGAAGATAGTACCTTCTGCCTTGGAAAATGCAGGAGTACACTCAGCTTCACAACTAGTTTGCAGGGAAAATGAACCAGGACATTCTTGATTGGACTCCAGACTGCATCTTAACCACTTCAAGGACATAAGAAATAGTCATCTGGACTCAAAGAAGCAAGCTACGGCTGAATACAGCTGCTCTTCTTCAAATGGCTTTGACACGTAACCATCCATGCCGCACTTAATGCATTCTTCATTGGTAGCTTGAATTACATCTGCTGTCATCGCCAATATTGGAGTGTGCCAAGGAGTCATATTAGGAAATGACTTCACTGAAACCTCCCCGGATTTAAGTTTCTCATTGAACTCAGTTTCCTTCTGACGAATTAGTCGAGTAGCTTCAAACCTGGAGAGACAGGACAGGAAAGAAGACAAATACTTTTCAGATGAGACCAGTTACCTCACATCTTTAGCCAGTCAAACAGGAAGTGCAGTAACTGTGGAATAATAGCACAGATATATATATATGCCCACTACCCAGGCTCCTTTGTTTCATATTTGATATATTAAGAATAAGTAAATCAATTTGCAAAGACCAAGAATTGCAGGGAAAAAGTAAGCATTACCCATCCATCTCGGGCATTTGGAGATCCATAAAGCAAGCGTCAAAGTTATGGGGTGGCTCAAGCTTCATCACAGCAGCCTTCCCACTGTCAACACAGGTCACAACCGCTCCATATTTTTTTAGTGCCCCTTCTGCCACTTTACGGTTAACAGCATTATCATCAACCACCAAGATTAGTTTTCCTTTGAGTAAACTTCCAAGACTGGCAGGTTTGACTCTATTTGATTGCCTTTTTCTCCCATTGCCAAAGGCTTCATGGAAGCAGCCAGTTAAAACGCTCAACCTCAGAGGCTTCGTGATTATACTGTCAACTAAATGAGAGGATTTAAGTTCACTGCGCTCAGATGGAGTCATGGAAGTGGCCAACAAAAATATCTTGGGCATTCTATCAATAGAGCCTTTTGATACTGCATTTTCAAGTAGGTGACGGATCTCGATAACAGGCTCCTTTTCCCATACCTCTCTGTCAATGAGGATCATGGCTAGTGGCGCTAAAGCACTGCATGAAAATATTATGCATCAGCAAAGATCAATATTCCAAGTAGAGATTCAGAGTTCTGAAACCAAATACTTCGTAAATGTCTACGTGCAAAGTCAAGCTTCATCTCAAATGCAAACTTTAGCATTGAAACACAAGGAGATAGTCAATAAACCCAAAATGTAATTGATTTGCTTAATTCTGTGTTGAAACCTAGAAACAATAATACAAATATCACATTCAGGATCCCATAAGAAAATTAAAGTATTCTTTTTCTTTTTTATCTAGAGGGGGAGGGGCAGAAGGTTAAAATCAAAGCTGCATCCTAACTACTACGAGTCAATCAGTAACCTTATTCACACATAGGCAACTACAAATCTTATCAACATAGTTACCACAAACAACCATTTTGAAAGGGGGTAAAGAATGAAGTTCTACCTTGTATTTGGAAAGTCAGAAACAAATGAGAAAGCGGACTGAAGACTGGAAACTGTATCAACAGATATCCCCAGTCTCTGAAGATGATACCGTGTGACCTCAGCTCGAATGCTTCTTTTATCAATTACCAAAGCTCTCAACCCCTTCAATTCCGAAATAGATGTTTCATGGGTGTGCCATTTTGGGTCTAGGGAGTCAAGCTCTCCTCTCTTGAGAACTGCTGTAAAAGAAAAGGTACTTCCAATATCACGCTCACTCACAAATCCAATTTCCCCTCCCATAAGGTCTACCAGGCATTTGCTTATACTCAATCCTATTCCAGTTCCTCCGTAGTGCCTTGAAGTGGAGCTGTCAGCCTGCATAAATGGAGTAAAGATGCGGCTCTGTGCTTCTAGAGGAATCCCTTCTCCTGTGTCCTCCACTGTCACTATTAGTTTGATAAGCTCAGATGTCTCAGTGCTTTCTTTACCACTCAACTGTTTAAAGTTTGTCCAACTTTTCCATCTGTCAACAATAGGATAACCGCTAAGAGTATTTCTTTCAGATCCATCTGTCAACTTTTCCATCATATCAGATGGTGCCTTCACTTCATCAGCCAAATGTACAGAAACAAAAATATGCCCCTTAGCATTTGTAAACTGCAGGCAGAAAAAAAAATGTTTGTCAGATCCATCTTTGAATGAACCACATTGATTTATGTATTTCAAATTGAAAGTTTTAAGCATCTTCTTTCTGCCTATTTGTTCAAATGGTCACATTGGAGTAAAATTGTACATGCTCAGATGCTCTACATACTTCTCATGTTCACAAAGGTACAAGGATGATCAAAGTGCATATTAATCTCATTCCTCTAGACAATGCAAAAGGTTTGTAAAGTAAGTGTATTAAGAAATAGAATATTCACCCAAAAAAATCAGGCTTTTATATACATGCACCACACAAAAATAAGTTACAAAATTCAAAATTGTGGAGATCTTCAGTGTATAATTTTTAACAGGCATATAGTTCCAATGAAAAAGTATTGTTAGTAACAAGAACCTAATGGTTATCACACAATTGACATATTTCTCAAACAAGGCCAAATTTAGTCCTCGAATTTGACAAGACATCCACAGCTCCAAACCTGACTACACTCTTATGAAGAACGAACAAGAAAGAAGAAAGGAGGCAAAGAACTATTTATAAGGCACTAACCTTTACTGAATTACCAACAAGATTGGTTATTATCTGCCGGAATCTCCCAGGGTCTCCAACCAGAATCTCAGGTACCTTATTGGATACATATATAGCCAACTGGCAATGATGAAAAAGGAAATAAAAATTAGGACTCAATTACACTCGCAAATTTGGATAAAAAATTAACTTCTACATGATTAAGTAATTGATCATACTTCAATTTCTTTTTCCCGAGACTTTCCCGAGAATAGAGAAACAACATTGTCTAGGATATTACGCAAATCAAAGGGCACTGCCTCTAGCTCAAGCCGGCCTGATTCTATCTTGGCCTGATCAAGAACCTCATTGATAATGGAAATGAGATCCTTTCCACTGGCATGAGCTGTCTGGGCATAATCAAGTTGATCAGCATCCAGATCAGTATCCATGAGCATTTGCAGCATACCTAAAACAAAGGCCAAAATTCAGATCCAACATAGATAGCAAAATCTAATTAAATACAGAATATAATCTATGTCAAATTCCTTCTCACCTAAAACACCGTTCATGGGAGTTCTTATTTCATGGGACACAGTAGCAAGGAACTGCACAAAGACAGAGAAATGAATTGAAACCAATAACCATGTAAGGATGTACCAAAAATAAAAAAATAAAAATTATTTTTAAAAATATTAAATAAAACTCAAAATAACAAAAAATAACAGTTTCTAAGCTTTTAAAGCTAACATCAAGCTTGAATTAAAACCCACCTGAGATTTTGCAACGTCAGCAGCTTCAGCACGAGCTTTTAGCACCGTCATTTTTTGGCAGTCTTCCTCTACTCTGACAATTCTATTAATGGCTGCATGAAGAATATGACTTAAAAGCAACGAAATTGTCAGGACTCCACCTGCTGACAATATTGCCGTCCAAGGCGGAGGTGGCCTGTTTTTGAACCTACAAAAAAAAAGGAAAAGTTCACCCTGCTCTGGTTAGCACATATACACTAAAAATAAAGTATTCTTTATTTCTCAAATGGATTAATGACATGAAACGTAGTTGTCATGTGTACACTACCTGCAATGCATCTCATGCTTTCGAGTTGGATCCCCAAAATCAAGACTGCTGACGTGCAAAAAACCTGTGTCTACAACATCAGTTCCATACATGTTAATTGTTGCTGATAAATTCGTCGTATCATAGACATTCACAACAATTGTCTGTTTGCTGGCAAGTTGCTGAAGAATCTTCTCCACTAGTGAGCGCAGATCATAAGATGCACCAAGATACCTATAATGGTGAAACCCTTGTGGTATTATATACAGTTCAAAGTAAAAGAGGCAACAAGGTTCAAAGGAAAATTTTATTACCCCATAGTTGCTGTTATGCGTTGCTCTGGAGTGGCATCTGGTGGAAGCTCATGGTCATAGACAGCAAAAGTAAGTACTACACCCAGGTGATTAGATTTAAGTAGCTTAAATGGAGAAGTCAAGACACCCTTTCCAGTTGCCCTGGCTCGCAAAATATTGTCACGGTCTTCCTGCATATATCAACATTTACCTTAATTTATTCATAGTGACTGAAGTAGAAACTACAATTATATCAGATATAGATAATAGATGTTAAAGAGTCCCCATTCTGTTTTATCTGCTGATGAGAGATACAGACACTTCAAATCCTGATCATTTCAGTCAGGGGACTTTAAGTGCCAGACTAATTTTAGGCCCAATTCTTTACAACTTGCAATAATTCATGTCTGATACTTAAATATGGACTGATGGTTCAGATAAGCTCAGATAATAGATTAACTAGAATAAGAATAGCTTCATATCAAATCCAATAAGCTCAGATAGATTCAATTCTGTTAAATGAAAGGTTTCAGGAAAGAAAAGCGTGAGCCAAGAGTGAAAAATGGATACAATAAGCTTCCAAACGCTTCCAACGTATATACGATGAAGTGAATTGGAAAAACGTTAATTACAGATATATCCATACATAATCAAAAGGAGACTCAGGTTAGATTCTTCAAAAATAACTCCAGCAAAGTTGCTCATCACAAATAGAATTTAAAACAGGAATTATTAACTTGACTGTCATTTAATTACATTTACAGAATTCACAATAGACATTACTAGACTCCCAGGAGTGACATTAATAGAGGTAGAAATTCATCAAACATGTTACCTTATAAACAAAGAACCTCACTAATTGAAGAACATACCTTTCCAGACATCATGTCTATAGAGACAATATGAGCTACTGTTCTTTGACAGAATATAACTGGTGCATATTCATCTTGAATGGGTGCAGGATCCATCTTTGCAGGATCAAAATCTTGTACAAGAGTCTGATCCCCGTGCTCCATTTTCTTTATAGTCCATCCCTGACGCTTTTCAAATTTCTCCCTCTCAGAGTGAGTAACTTTCAATGCATATGCAACACCACTGGTGAGTGGCCTCTCAAAAGCAGTTCTGTCAGTATATTCTTCAAATGTTTTCTGCAGAATCAACAGCATAAAAAAGCTAACTACTTAGCAATCATCTCCAGAAGGAAAAAGGATATTGCAACATTACTGCAGGGGCTATTCGCCAATATGACAAACTATGTTGCTAATTATAGGTGGATATACATTTAAAGAGAGCTAAAGATCTGTTTGTGTATTTCCCATATGTTTTTTAGTCCATGTTGGCATGCTGACATACTCACCCTTTTCATTATGCATGATTCTTCATTAGCTAAAACAATTACGAAATTACCTGATCCATAGCCGAAGGATTTTTTCCATGGTGAAATGTAGAAACCAGAACTGCTAAGGCGTGCACATGATTCATGCCAACATTAAACTGATCTTGCAGCATTCTGGCTCGCTCATCGCACATATTGGCTAAAGTTTCTCTTCTTCTGAAAACAGTGTCTTGGTAAAAATGGTAGAATATACAGATGGATACAACCATCATACCAACAACAAACAGAAACAAGAGCTTCTTTTGCCACTTTGTAGTGGTTTTGGCTGTACTATGAATTTGCAATGGAAGCTTATGCTGCATAAGTTGCTGCTGCTGCAGCTGCTGTGGTTGGGAATTCAATCGCGGTGCCAGGGAATACTGCTGCTTACTCCATATGCTAAAACGAAAACAAGAGATCCTCAAACTCATCACCATCAACCCAAAAAGCACCCACCAGCAAGTCTTTGTTGACCAAAAACAATTAGACCTACAGGCATCTTCTGCGCTGCCATTAGCTTGTACAGAAGTTCCCTGTGAAAAAGAATAGTATAAGTCCACTCTGCAAACGACACTGGTATAATTTCTCGTCTTATGAACATACAATTTACTTAATACAAAGGCAACGATTACAATGAAATTCAATTAATAGATATTTTTAACATACATTAGATTGGCATCATTTCTTATCTTAAGGACGAACCTGAAAAACTTTATAAACCATCAATTGACAAATATGCTTAAAAAAATGCATGTATTCTCAAAATCAATGAAAAAAGATTCAAACCATCAAGATTACAGAACAAAAGGCATCCAAGCAATCTCCACCTCTCAAATTTCTTTAAGAGCATTGTAAGCCAATTATTTACCACAAAATTACCAACAAACTAAACATTATTATTATTTATTATTAGTTCAAGAGCAGCCAAATTTCAAGCAACACAAACAAAACATCAAATTAATTCAAGAACTGCCAAATAAAATTTACCTGATTAGATAGTAGATGAAGCTGGTGGCGGCCAAAATCGAAAGGTTCGTTAAATACAAGATTCTTGAAATCACCAAGGAACAAAGACTTATTTTGAGATTTCGAAAACCAGCCAATCAAACCATACAAGAACCAACTCAATCCAACAACAACAATCACATGAAGCAACATTGCAATCTTCCCATTCCACTTTCCAACACTACCCCAAGATCCATTCATTTGATCCTTAACAGCCTTTTTCATCTTGAAGTTGGAAGCATATTTTCCATTTGAACCAGAATGATTGTTATTCAATGACATTTATTCAATGAATTTTAGTATTACTCCAATTATTGAGCATAAACCAACTTGCAAATTTTAACACAACAACCAGATTATTCACCAAGTAGATGAAATTTCAATGGCGAATCAAAACCCGAGATCTGTTCTTGTTTAATGTACAGCAGTACAGCTTCCTGAAGCATTCAACCAAACACAAGAAGATCATACCAACAATTATTCCACAAAATAAAAATTATAAAAAAAAATGAAAAAAATAAAAAATTCCAATTCATTTGCCTTCATACAAAATCTAACAAACCCATCAAAATTAACTTTACTTTCTTCTTCCACAGTACATTCTCACTCTAACTCTCACTTTCTCTCTCCTCTTTCTGTCAGTAATAATTACTTGAGCATAGAATATTTCAATTATAAAACAAACCCACTTCAATTTGGATAAGACCCACTTCAAATTCATCACAAAAAACCCAACTGGCAACTGGAATCAATCATATAATTAACAAAATTAAAGAAAAGAAAAGGAAAAGTTAAGGGGGTTTTCATGCTTTTTTTTAATTTTTACCTATTTGAATGATTTTTCTCTCTCCTCTGTTCTGTTCTGTTCTTCAACTTGGTGGAGAGCATTTGCTGAGAAGATTGGGGCACATTATTATCTCAATCATTCAAAGTGGGGAAAAGCTATACCTATACCAAATCAACTCAAAGATTTCAGAATCAAATTACCCACAATTAAAATTTTAACTGTTGAAAAGAAAAAAGGAAAAAAATGAGGAAATTATATAATAAAATATTAATATAATTTGGTACCCTTTTGCTTTATAAGAGTGATGAAAGAGACTGGTGCTGCAACCTCTTCTTCTTCCAGTGTTTGTTTTTGTGAAGCAGGTGCAGGTGGTTTTACTGATAAACAGAGAAATTGAGAGGAGAGAGAAAATGTGTCAGTTAGAACAACAACAACAAATATTTTTTTAATCAAAATAACCATAATTATACAAGAGCGGGTATTTTGTTTTGAGCGTTAAATATTTTTTTTTAAAAAAAAAATTGATAAATGTAGTCCAATTTTGTCTGTGTTTTTTTTTTTGGGGAATATAAGCTCAAGTGATTAAAAGTAAAAAAAAAAAAAACATTAGGAACACTGATGCAGTGATGCATGATTTTACCATGCTTTTCGAAAAAATATATTCTGTCCATTTTTTTTTTTTAATATATTCTACTGGTGTATCGGTGTACATATACGGAGTATGCAATTCAAGAATACAGTACGAGTATATTTTATGGAGCACTTAAGGCTTGTTTAGTCGACTTATTTTTGCTTATTTGATCTGATCTGATCTAATTGTTTGATTTGATAAAACTTTGAACTTATGTGTATGATAATCTAAATGAAATATATCAAGTGGAGTTGTGTTGGATTTATATTAATGATTATTATGTTAATATGTAGGAAAAATTGCTCCCATTAACCTGAACTTTGCCTCATCCACTGAAATTAATCCCAACTTTAGTTTATTATCTATCACTCCCAACTTTGGGGGGTATTAATTTTCGTTGCACCCAAATGACTTGCAACCGGTCAATCAGGTAAACATGTGTGAATTAAATTTTTTTGCACACGTGTCAATATGTAATTGGTTGAAAAAAAAAGGAAAAAAAAAGAAAAGAAAAATGTAAAAAAAAAAAAAATCCTAAAACCAAACCCAGCCACCCCATAGCAGCTCGCTGCCACCAACGACCACCCCGCAGCAACCCACGACCAACCCACGAACACCGTTCCCCTCGAGCGTCGGTCGCCACCCAGTCATCCTTCCCCTCTCCTAGTGCCGGCGACGCCCGACCACCCTCCCATTTCCCTTAAAAATCGGCCGCTGAAAACAAACACCATAAAACGCCGCACTACTTCTCCCTGAAAAAGACCACCGAAATGGCCGAAATCGGCCGAATTTCGGGTTGAATGGTTGGTTTTAACCGAAAATCGGTCGATTTCGGCCGTTCGTGGCTGAGTTCGCTAGTGGTGGCTAATTTCGTTCATGGCTGGGCGGGATTTGGGGAAGGGAAGGGGTGGGGGAGGGGTTTTCGGGGGTGGGGGAAGGGAAGGGGTGGCTGGGCGGCAGTTTCCGATGGCGGGGGAGGGGTTTTCGGGGAAAGGGCTGATTTTCCGGCGGTGGGGGTGGGGGTGTGGTGTTTTCCGGGAAAGGGTAAGGGGCTGGGTTTGGTAGTTTTTTTTTTTTTTAATTTTTGTTTTAATTTTTTTTTGTTTTAATTTTTATTTTTTTTGGACCTATAACACGTGTATAGGTAACCTGCTACATCAGGTTGGATGACTTGTTGGGTGCAACGAAAATTAATACCCCCCAAAGTTGGGAGTGATAGATAATAAACTGAAGTTGGGATTAATTTCGGCAGATGAGGCAAAGTTCAGATTAATGGGAGCAATTTTTCCTAATATATGTAAGTAATTTTTATAATTTTTTTCATCACGTATTTAAAGATATTTAGCAATAAAAAGCCGCAGATAAAATGATCTAACTTGAGCTTTTTTTATTATTTGATCTAACCTTTTTTTTCTGATCTGAACTTTTTTTTTTCTAAAGTAAGTAAAAAAACATAAGTTAAACTAAACAAGACCTTACTCTCTTATTTAGTTCAACTTATTTTTACTTATTTCAAAAAAAAAATAAGTTTTAATCATCGGGTGCGGTTTGAAGTTCATACCAGATCACACCAGATCAGATAAGCAAAAACAAGGTGAATTAGGATATATTCTCTTCACCTTAATTTTAGTTCAATTCAGTTTAGTTCAGCTCCAATCAATTCGATTCCGTTCGGTTCAGTTTCTAATTTATTTCTCTCATAAACAGTTCAGTTCGTTTCAGCTCAATTCAATAAATCAAAATAGGTACTTAAACAAACCTTAAGTGCATACTTCCTCCGTTCTTTATCACTTGACCCGCTTTGACTTTTACACTATTCACCACCCCTCCTTTGACCGTCTTTTGTGAATAATATGTAAGGAAAAATATATTCATGTATGATCTTTTTGGATTCTTCTCAATAAGTACTATCATAATATATAACTTTTATAATTTTTACTTATGGAGAATTTAAGTTATTGATCGTTAAAGTTTTGCATTGGCAAGCGTGATAAAAGAAGCAGGTCAAGTAAAAAAGAACAGATGAAGTATAAGACAAATTAGGATAAAGTACATGAAAATGTAATAAAGTAGTTGATATATGAAAAGAGAGAATGAAGAGTAAGTTCAATTTAGTAAAATTAATTTCAGTTCAGTAAAAATAAGTTCAGGTTCAGTTCAGTAAAATTCACTTTTCTTAAAGAAGAATTATAATAGAAAATCAGTAAAAAAAAATAATAATAATAATTTCAGTTCAGCAAAAATTATTTCAGTTTAGTAAAAATAATTTAAGTTTAGCAATTTTGTTTCAGTAATTTCAGTTCAACAAAAATAGGGTGAAGTGAACGGAGCTTAAGGGTCTGTTCTCATTGACTGAAATGAGTTGAACTAAACTTATTAGACCTGAACCGGACTTATTAGAGCTGAACTGAACTGAATTGAACTTATTAGAGCTTAACTGAATTGAAAATAATCATATGAGAACAGACCCTAAGTTGAACAAATAAAGTGGAGGGAATGTATTGCATCGTGATTAAACTAGATAATAATTACAGTAGAAAATGTAATAAATGGACAAATTATCTAAAATAAGGGTCTGTTCTCATACGTTGAAATTCAGTTCAGTTCAGTTCAGTTCAGTTTATGTCTAATGATATTGCTAATGATATAAAGCCAAATTTCATTCTTTTAAGCTTTTATTACAACGATAATAATAATAATAATAATAATAATAATAATAATAATAATAATAATAATAATACAATTCATTGTTCAAATGGTTCTATTTTTTTTATACACATTTGTACTGTTAAACTCATTGAGAAAATTAGAGTACTACACAACTTAAACTAGTTTTCATAATCGGTTAGTTCTTCGTCTTCTTCTTGTCCACCAAGCTCCTACATTACCTTGGCATTCCTCTGAACTGACTCCCATATCTGATCAGTTATTTCTTGTCGTAATATCCATAGCTGCTTTTCTGTTAGGATCGTACATAGTATGATCTTCTCTTCCCTCCATGACTTCAACTTGGTGCGTGAATGGAATCTCTAATTCATGTAAACGAATAAAATTGTGTAGAGTACAACAAGCAACGATTATTTGCAACTGAAAACGTAATTTTATTTTATTTTATTTTTTATTTTTTCAAAAAAAAAAAATTTAAACAACAAAGTGTTTTGTGTTCTTTTGTCATAATACTATTTTATTTTTAAATTATATAGTATATGTGTTTAAAATGTTTTGGGATTTCATGTTTATAATATATTTTTCATAAATATTATAATTATAAAGTATTTTTTTCATAAATATTTTAATATGTACATATGTATAGTAATAAATAATCAATAAATAATCAAAAATCAATAATCCGTAGTTAAAAATCACTAATTACTAAGTTCAGTTCAGTTCAGCTGATTTCATTCAATGAAAACGGGCCCTAAGTTGAACACCAATAATAGTTTTTTTAAAAAAAAATCGGGAAAGTTGACTCCTGGGTCTGGAACCTGGGGGGTTGCTCCGAGAAATCCTTTCTTTCTCGTCCATAAAAATGTTTGGTTATAATTTCCCTAGCTATTAAGCTACTTTTAGTACAAGTTCTTAAATGGACCTAGTTCACACTAATTTATTGTGGGCCACCGACATTAGAGACAATATGATTGTTTTATTAATTAAAAAAAAAGGGTAGCTTACTGTATCAAAATAGAGGTTATTATGTTGAAATAAAAGTTAGTGTGACATTATAAAAGCTATAAGAGGTTAATTTTTTTAATAAAATTTTTAATATAATGGTCAATATGAATAATAATAATCACTATGTTAAAATTAAGTCACTATTCAACATAATGTCGTACTTTATATTTATAATAACAAGGTCACACAAGTTTAAAAAAAAAAGTTACTATGTTAAAAAGTAATGTTACTATATTAAAATTAGGGGTCACTATGTTGAATATAATGTCAGTTACGTGTGTATAAACCTTAAATCTACAATAATATTATTGTGAATCATGTTCACGCAAGATTTTCTGTAGAATACCTACATAACATCAAATATGTAGATACTTTATCAATATTACAAGTCAATGACTGGAATTTTCTACCAGATATTCTGTATTTTCTCACTATATACTTCGTATTAGACATTGTTACTAGACATGTTAGGTTAGGAGCGATGTGTGTTGTCAAAAGCATGTCTGGTCATAAAATAATTATCTTATGAAGGGTTGTATGAATTTGAACAAAACTAGACAAAATTGAATACAAGTGAAGTGAATACTCCTTAAGAAACTCTACATATAATTTTTATATCATAAATTATTTTTCTAATCAATTGGCACTACATCTTAATAATTAGCCCTATATTGTTCCATAATAGAGTTTGACCCAAATTTATTTACATCAAATACTCGTATTTTACAAAATTTGCATTGAATAATCGTAAATAGAAAGGTTAAAAATTGGAAAATAAGGGGGACTAAAGAAGATCTTGATGGATTTGTTTAGGGACTTTAAGTAGGAGGTGATGTCAGCACCCCTGACAATATATGTCGGTTTTATGCTTTGTCCACGATAATAAATTGCACCATTTTATTATTATTATGTTATGATAATATCTAAATATGGATGACTATTATCCTAGGTACAATCTAGAATATTTTAGAGTTGGGTATTTGGTCTTATCCATTGATGGAATCCTAGGAAATGTACATTATATATATCCCGTACTATATGGAATATGAAATACAACGTAACAATCTTCCCTCATCTCTCTTTATTTTCTATTCTATATTTAACACGTTATCAGCACCATTGCTAGTCAACTGAGTAGGATTACCAAACATTTATCTAGAATCCATATTATTATTATCATGTAAGTATGATCGCAACCCATAACAATTATAATTTAACATTTATCTACTTTTGCATGCTTATTTATTGGAATATCAACATATATAACGAATACAGAGCATGATATATAATTTAAGGTTCCATTTTTATTTTTCTCCATGCTAACATTCTCCCCTTCTATTTCGTTCTTATTTATGCATGATTTGTATCAGGTTTATTTATGCATGATTATAACGTTTAATACATATTTTTGAATACTATTTATATATACTTATCTTTTAATATTATTTTGTATAGTGAAAAATGTCGAACCTTGCCAAGCTCGAATTTGTGGCCCTTGATATTACCGGAAAGAATTATTTATCATGGGTGTTAGATGCTGAAATACACCTAGATGCTAAAGGGCTTGGTGAAACAATAAAAGAGGCTAATAAGGCAACACCTCAAGATAAGGCTAAAGCCATGATTTTTCTTCGCCATCACCTCCATGAAGGGCTCAAAAATGAATATTTAACTGTGAAAGACCCACAAATCCTTTGGAGTAATCTAAAGGAAAGGTATGACCACCAAAAAACAGTGATACTCCCTAGAGCTCGTTATGAATGGTTAAATTTGAGATTGCAAGATTTTAAATCTGTTAGTGAATATAACTCAGCTATGTTTAAAATAACTTCTCAATTGAAATTATGTGGAGAAAATATTACTGATGCAGAAATGCTTGAAAAGACATACTCCACTTTCCATGCTAATAATATTGTCCTGCAGACACAATATAGAGAAAAAGGTTTTAAAAAATATTCTGAATTAATATCCTGTCTTCTTGTGGCTGAGCAAAATAACGAGTTGTTAATGAAAAATCATGAATCACGTCCTACTGGCTCTACTCCATTCCCTGAAGCGAATGTGACAACCCATAACGGGAAAGAAACTAAAAACAGGGACCATTCCAGCAGTAGTGGTCGAGGTAGAGGTCGTGGTCGTGGCCAATGGCGCGGTCGGGGTCGTGGACGTGGATATGGTAGAGGTCGTGGAGGTCATTTCACAAACTCACATTCCCACCAGAAGTGGGAACGTAGGGATGAAAAAGAGAAAAGTGATAACAATATATGTTACCGTTGTGGAGGAAAAGGTCATTGGTCTCGGGTTTGTAGAACTCCAAAGCATCTTATTGAACTTTACCAAGAATCATTGAAGAAAGGAAAGAAAGTTGAGGCAAACCTTATTCTTGAAGATGGTGAAGGTAATTTTGATTTTGGCAATGCCAATCAATTTGATGTTGGTGATTTCCTTACTTCCCCGGAAGGGAATAATTTTGATTTTGACAGTACAACTCATTTAGAAGTTGCCGATTTCTTCACTGCCCCAGAAGGGAATAATTAAAATTATATTATATTATGTCTGTTTTAAGTATTAGACTTATGTTTGCTTATTCTAGTAATTTATTTAAGTTTATTTCTTTCGTTGTAATAAGGATTTTTGCTTTATAAATTTATGAACTATTTGAGTGTTTTTATTGATTTATTTGTTTTATCATCTTTATTTTTATGCTTAATATTTTGACATGTATTTTATTTCATGAAGAACATGGATATTACTCAAGTTCAATTTGCTATGAATGGTGAAGAATTATGTCTTGCTGACAGTGCAACTACACATACAATACTTAAAAATAAAAAATATTTCTCTCATTTGATGATGAAAAGGATTAATGTAAGTACCATATCGGGTAGTACGAATATCATTGAGGACTCCGAAAGAGCCACTATAAAGTTGCCTTGGGGAACTGAAATTAAAATAATTGATGCTTTATACTCCCCATTGTCTCAAAGAAATTTATTAAGTTTTAAGGATATTCGCAATAATGGTTATCATATTGAGACAATCAATGAAGAAAAATAATGAATTCCTTCAAATCACAAATATAACTCAAGGCTCAAAACATGTTTTGGAGAAACTACCTACATTCTCTAGTGGTTTGTACTACACAAAAATCAATGTTATTGAAGCTCATGCTATAGTAAACCAGAAGTTTACTAATGATTTTGTTGTTTGGCATGACCGGTTAGGCCATCCTGGTTCAATAATGATGCGAAAAATAATTACGAATTCATGTGGACATTCTTTGAAGAGCCAGCAGATTCTTCATAATAATTTTTCATGTGCTGCTTGCTCGAAAGGCAAGTTGATTATTCGCCCATCACCAGCTAAAATTAATTTTGAATCAATTAGTTTTCTGGAACGTATACAAGGAGATATTTGTGGGCCCATACATCCCCTATGTGGACCATTTAGATATTTTATGGTTTTAATTGATGCATCAATTAGATGGTCACATGTGTCTTTGTTATCAACTCGTAACCTGGCGTTTGCGAGACTACTTGCCCAATTGATTAAGTTACGGGCACATTTTCCAGATACTCCCATTAAGACTATTCGGCTTGATAATGCTGGTGAATTTACATCTCAAGATTTTAATGATTATTGCATGTCCATTGGGATAAATGTTGAACATCCTGTAGCACATGTTCATACACAAAACGGTCTAGTAGAGTCATTAATAAAACGTATTCAATTAATTGCTAGACCATTGCTTATGAAATCCAATCTCCCAATTTCTGCTTGGGGACATGCTATATTACATGCAACAACACTAATTCACATTAGGCCAATAAGTTATCACAAGTTCTACCCATTACAATTGGTTTATGGTCAGGAACCAAATATTTCCCATCTAAGAATTTTTGGATGTGCGGTTTATGTTCCAATAGCTCCACCACAACGCACTAAGATGGGTCCTCAAAGGAGGATGGGGATATATGTTGGGTTTGAATCCCCGTCAATAATTAAATATCTTGAGCCTACAACAGGGGATTTATTTACGGCTCGTTTTGCAGATTGTCATTTTAACGAGTCACTTTTCCCAACATTAGGGAGAGAAAAGAGAGAGCTGGAAAATGAAATTAAATGGAATGAATTATCATTATCCTATCTTGATCCTTGAACTAAACAATGTGAACTGGAAGTTCAAAAGATAATTCATTTACAAAGTTTAGCGAATCAATTGCCAGACTCGTTTGCTGACCCAAAAAGAGTGACCAAGTCGCATATTCCAGCTGTTAATGCTCCATTTAAAATAGATGTTTCGGAAGGACAAAATAAAATTGCTAATGAGTCTAAACCACGCCAAAAACGTGGAAGACCAATAGGTTCCAAAGATAAGAATCCTCGGAAAAGAAAAGGAGCATTGATTGATGATGGTCAAATTGAAGAAACAATTTCCGAAGGATCTCCAGAAGAGACTTTAGACATGATACAAGAAGAAATTCAGGTACCTGATAATGAAGAAATTTCAATAAATTATATCATGTCTGGAATTACATGGAATCGAAATCAAATCGACGTCGATGATGTTTTTGCATGCAATGTAGCATTAGATGTTATGGATAATAATGAGGATCATGAACCAAAATCTATTGAAGAATGTAGACAAAGAAATGATTGGCCAAAATGGAAAGAAGAAATTGAAGGAGAATTAAAATCTCTTGGAAAAAGAGAAGTATTCGGACCAGTAGTCCGTACACCTAAAGGTGTAAAGCCAGTGGGATATAAATTGGTCTTTGTGCGAAAGAGAAATGAAAAGAGTGAAGTTGTAAGATATAAGGCACGCTTAGTTGCACAAGGATTCTCACAAAGACTTGGTATTGATTATGAAGAGACATATTCTCCTGTGGTGGATGCAACTACTTTTAGATTTTTGATTAGTCTGGCAATAAGAGAAGGACTTGACTTACGTTTGATGGATGTAGTCACAGCTTATTTATATGGCCCACTGGATAATGACATTTACATGAAGCTCCCAGAAGGATTCAAGCTGCCGGAAGCAGCAAAATCTAGTTCTCGAGAACATTTCTGTATTAAATTGAACAAATCTCTTTATGGATTGAAACAATCTGGGCGTATGTGGTATAACCGTCTAAGTGAGTATTTGTTGAAAGAAGGTTATAAGAATGATCCTATCAGCCCATGTATTTTTATAAAGAAATTTGGATCAGGATTTGTTATAATTGCAGTGTATGTTGATGATTTGAATATCATTGGAACTCCTGAAGAGATTTTAGTGACTGCCAATTATTTAAAGAAAGAGTTCGAAATGAAAGATCTAGGAAAGACAAAATTCTGCTTGGGGTTACAAATAGAGCACCTAGAGAATGGAATCCTTGTGCATCAATCAACATACATAGAAAATGTTCTTAAAAGATTTTCTTTGGATACAACACATCCATTGAGCAGCCCTATGGTTGTAAGATCACTTGAAGTAGAGAAAGATCCATTCCGACCTCGGGAAAATGATGAAGAAATTCTTGGTCCTAAAGTACCGTATCTTAGTGCAATTGGAGCACTAATGTACCTTGCAAGTCATACACGACCTGATATATCATTTTCAGTTAATTTATTAGCAAGGTTTAGTTCATGTCCAACCCGAAGGCATTGGAATGGGATTAAACATTTACTTCGTTACCTTCAAGGTACGAAGGATATGGGTTTATTTTTCCCAAAGTTGTCCAAATAAAATTTGATTGGTTTTGCAGATGCGGGTTATTTTTCCGATCCTCATAATGGTCGGTCACAAACTGGATATGTGTTCACGTATGGTGGTACTGCCATTTCTTGGCATTCCATGAAACAAACCATTGCAGCTACTTCTTCCAATCATTCTGAGATTTTAGCAATTCACGAGGCTAGTCGTGAATGTGTATGGTTAAGGTCGGTAGTTCAACATATAAAAGAAGTTTGTGGTTTATCATCTGGGAAAGAGGCACCAACAACTTTATATGAGGATAACGCTGCTTGTATTGCTCAACTTAAGGAAGGATACATCAAAGGCGACAGAACAAAGCACATCTTACCCAAATTTTTCTTCACTCATGATCTTCAGAAGAATGGAGATATAAATGTATTGCAGATTCGTTCAAGTGAGAATTTAGCAGACTTATTTACTAAGGCTCTTCCGACAGCAACATTCAAAAAGTTAGCTTACGGCATTGGATTGCGTCGTCTTAAAGATCTCAAGTGATGTAGTCATGAGGGGGAGTTAATGCGCCCTGCACTCTTTTTTCCTTAACCATGGTTTTTTCCCACTGGGTTTTCCTGGTAAGGTTTTTAACGAGGCAGCATCTTATGCGCATTATAGTGTATTATTTTGTACAGGTTTTGTAGTAAATGTTAGTTATTGTTTTATTCAATATATAGTCATCAAAGGGGGAGTGTTATGATAATATCTAAATATGGATGACTATTATCCCATGTACAATCTAGAATATTCTAGAGTTGGGTATTTGGTTTTATCCATTGATGGAACCCTAGGAAATGTACATTATATATATCCCGTACTATATGGAATATGAAATACAACGTAACAATCTTCCCTCGTCTCTCTTTATTTTCTATTCCATATTTAACATATTAATTAATTATAATTATTGTTTGTGCTTAATTAATCCTATTTAATTAGGCCCCTCTTTAACTAATCCTATGAGTTAGTTTATTTATTCGCACCTTTAATTTATTGGATTTGGCCTCATAGAGTGGGACACTCAATGATTTTTTTTAGTTACTTTGAGCGTTGGTGAAATGGTGAGTAAAAACGTTTCACAGCTTCTAATTTTTAAATGTTAGAAACAATCACAAAAATAAAAATGGAAATTGGATTTAGTATTTGGTAAAAGTTTATTTCATACTTAGGGCCTGTTCTCTTAAGTTGAAATTCAGTTCAGTTTAGTTTAGTTCAGTTCAGCTCAACTCCTAATTTCCTTCTCTTATAAAATATTCATTTCAGTTCAGTTCAGTTCAAGTTCAGTTCAGTTCAGTTCAGTTCAGCTCAGTTCAGTTCAGTTCAGCTCAATTAAGTTCAGTTCAGTTTTGTTCATCTGAGTTCAGTTTAGTTCATCTGAGTTTAGTTCACTAGTATTATGGGTTAATAAGTTCAAATAAGATAAATTCTTATCAGTAATTAATTACATGGATTTTCTTCCCTTCGTAGGTGAATCCTGCTACTTCTTTATTAAGGAAGGTCCTGTTCTTTTGAGTTGCTCTAATGTGCTCTGCTGACTCAATATGTTCTACTGACACTTCGCTCTGCTCTGCTGAAATCTATTCTGCTTGTCAAAAGGCTCAAAAGAACAGCGCCAAATAAATTTATATACTCCGTAGTACAATGTAGGGATGACAAATGGGCGGTGCGGGTACCCCCTCCTTCATACCTGCACCCACCAAATTTTTTAAACCCACCACTTACCACAACTTGTGGTGGGTAAAATTTCAAAACCAACCCTCGCCAAAAGCGGGTAGAAACCTAGATCCACACCCGATCCACCACCCATGTGGATATCCACTACATGCTTTTACCCGCTTTTTACCTGCTAGCCTAACTACATTTGTTTGATAAATTTCCTATCGGACATGCATGTCATTTTGCCATCTCAAAATTGTTGTAAATACATACGAAGTAATTTAATAGCATATTACACAAGGTACAATTAATCTGTGATAAAAACAAATTAAGTAGTAATAAATTGGCGGGTAACAGGTAGGCGGGTAACTAGGCGGATTGGTAGGTAATTAGGCAAGTATGACATCAAATCCACCACCTACCTGCTACCCACATTGGATATGACTTTATATATACCCGCCTACTTATCCGCCAAAATTGGACCCATATTCGCTCCAATTGAACCCGCATTCTTATACCCACCTATCATCCCTATTAGGATGTGCCTTTTGGGTTTTCTTACCTCTTCCAAAAAATTACGAAGAAAGAATTTGTTTTTTCCCCTCTAGAGTAAATGAAAGAAATGCATAAAGTTAATTTGAGTTCATAGGGGCAGCAACGCGTACTTTATTTCATAAAATTGGGTTCGTGACTTCGTGTATCATTTACCAAACCATAGTACAAGATCCTTCTATTGAAGAACAAACAAACAAAACAACTATTTTAAAGTACATAATACAAAATAAACAAAACACAAAATGCATTTTAAGTTATTTCATACGGAGTACTACATTGTTTTTTACTCCATATTACTCTCTCCATTTTTTTAAATATATCACTTTGATTTTTGCAATATTTACATACCATGATTGACTTAATTTATTCATCTCGATAAAATAAATAAATGTTATTATATAATATATTATTAGTCTATTAGATTTATCATAATGTCTAGTTTCATAATGTAATTTTGTTATAATTTTTACTTCGTACTAACTAACATTAAAGATATTAATAGTTAAAGTTACGTTTCGACAAATGTGATGATGAAATTGATGGGAAAAAAAGGGAGTATTTGCAATAGTTTGACTTTAACATATTTTTTTTGTTTTTTATATGCATACCTATATATATATATATATATATATATATATATATATATATATATATATATATATATATATATATATATATATATATATAAACAAATGTTATCATGTACTTTATGTCATGTATATTTCCAATAGATAAAAACACATACTAATGAGTAAAATATCAATTTTCTTTTTTCAAATGTAAATTGATAAAATGAGGCCCCATAAAAGAAACATCAATAATACTCCGTATAAAGGAATCAATAAACTAGCAATATCCTAATCCTAATTAAAAGGCAGGACGATAATAAAATAATTTGCATGGATAACAAAAGGAACTACTTCTAAAACTTTGTCATTATTCACCATTCAAGTTTAAGCCAACTAATTATACCAATCAAGATGTATTTGTGTAATAGTATGAAGCAAGTAAGCTACTAATTATTTAAATTAAATTTTAATGATAGAAAGCAACTATATGTTGGTTGAGATCAATGAGATATTAGATTAATTATTAGTATGTGACTATGTGTGAACCACCAAATTAATTATTTAATGTTTCCGCTCTAATTTATAAACAAGTATATTTTTTTTATGCGTTTTCTTTAATCCATTTTGACTCTATTAGGGTCTAGTAGTAGTATAATAATATTGATACTGCCTCTATTTCTAACGTATAAATGTATTAATTAATGTAACAAAGTATAATAATTTGGCACATTTGTCTCAAATATTAAAAAAATAATAATAAAAAAATAAATAAAAACTTATAATTACATAACGATGCTTCACCTAATTTCGTTTTTTTTTTAAAAAAAAAAGTAGTTTGATTAAGTTAATTTAAGTATACATGAGTCAATAATGGCTACTCAAATTCAAATCACAAACACAATATATAGATTTGTGAATTTTAATTGATGGTCATATTCATTTTTTTTTTTTTTTTTTTTACTAAGAGAATTCCTTAAGGCAAACTAGTTTATTTACTTCTTCTTCTTTTTTTTTTCTTTTTTTTTTAATGTCTTATATATTGTAATTAAAAACTCTTCTATATTACAAAAACTAGGTTAGAACCCGTGCGATGCATCATGCACGGTTTATATAAAACATAATTTTAATTTGTACATTTTAAAAATAAATCGTATTATACATGAATATAAATAAGAAATACGTATATTTTGTAATTTTAAAATTTGTTATTATCATTAAAATTATGATATAGTATTTGTTCAACATCGTCTAATTCATAGTTTAATGTAGGAAGTCATTTATTAGTGTGTTATTTAAAATTGTTTCAATTTCCTGCGATAAATTGATAGGTTTTACTTGTAATGTAAAAGCTTCCCATATTTAAATTTCTAAAATGTTAAATATTATAGCTCTCAAAAAAAAATGATATCATCATTGCATTTAGGCAGGGAAATTTTTTATTGAAAAAGCGACACGTAGGCAATGGTGATGTCGACAACTTCTTTTTTAGTAATATTTAATAGTTTTTTTTTTCAAAAAAATAGCTTAAAAGTGTGAAATCTCCACAACCTTCAATTTCAAGGCTTGAGAGAATTCACGAGGGCATATGTTACGAATAACATTAGATACAACATACAAGTATATAACATCAAGTCATCCTCGTTCTTTAAAATACCACTCATATAAAATGTTTATAGCAATTACGATGTACACTTTACACAACATTCCATAGTCCATAGGATCGATAAGAAAGACTTTATTTGCACTCCTACTAACCAAAGACAACAAAACGTTATCATAAGATTGAAACATGAAAATACATATCATCAAGCACAATAACCTTTGACAAAAAAAAAATCATTAGTTTAAGAAAATCCAGTACAATAGTGACCTAAATCATATATAACTGAAAAAAAATTATAAATCTAATATATAATTCATAATCCTAATCATTGCCATCAATTGCTCGAACAAGTTGACTAATACGGCATTATGGCTGGCAATTAAACAATAATCTCTATTAATTAAGTGTTGTGTCTCATGTGCATTGATTGTGTGGGTGAGATTTTTGGGACCATGCTTTTTAATTTTTATGTGTATGAAATAACTTTCAAGTTTATATCACTAAGAATATCTGAATTTCATGAGTCAAATGAAAGCATATATTCGGACTTTAATGATTACATTTTCAACTAAGATTTTTCCTTTTAAAAAATAAATAAATTGAGGAGACTAAGAAGTTGCTAGACCCCTCCACCACAAATCATTTGTATTACTATTACTTGTCCTAGGATAATTTGTTCAAATACATGCAATATGTAAATAATTCAATCAATAATTCTATCAAGAGGAAAAATAAAATTCACCTTATGCATGGCATGCTCTTTTTTCCATGCACTTTTCAAGTTGATACTCTTTCTAGCAAGGTATGAGGCACAAGTTTTTGCATTGGATGGTTTAAATAGTCTCTTATCAATCATGTGCTTTGTTGATATAATTTTCAAAATTCTAAACTTATACTACTGTTATGTGCAACGATTTGACATAAAACAGAGAGGAAAAATGTCTAATCGTTGCACATAACCCGTAACGGAGGTAGTACATCAAAATCCTAAGGATAATGTTTAGAATTCAGGTTAGGTTGGTATATATAGTATTATAGTAATTGATTAGAGCTTACCTAGCGCTAGAAAGAATATCAATTGGACTTATATAACTACTGTATATAATTTGTACAAAGTACATACCAATATTGTTAGTGGACCAACTCAACCAAAAGCTTAAGCTGATGGTTGAGGCCCAGGAATATGTTTTATACTCTATCACTCCCCCTCACACGAGAGCCCGTTTGGGCTAGAAGTGTGGATGCAGCATGGGCCCTCCTCATACCCAGCGCTTAATATTCCACTTGAAAGTGGGGGTGGATGAGATTCGAACCCGTGACCTTTGTGTCACGCTGGCTCTGATACCATGTTAGTGGACCAACTCAACCAAAAGCTTAAGTTGATGGTTGAGGCCCAGGAATATGTTTTATACTCTATCAAATATTTTAGGTGTGACGTCATTTTAAAGTCTATTTAAACACAAAAAGTATTAAGAACTAACTATGTCTATGTTTAGTTCCCTTAATTTCAATGTCTTCTTACTTACTAAAGATCAAATTAGAAGAAAAAAATAGTTCAAGTTATAACTTATCATATTACTATATTTGCAATTTTTTATTGCTAGACATCTTTAATATCCTAATAAAAAGAATATTAAATATTAAATATTTGAAAAATACATTATTAATACAAGTTTAATAAAATCTCAGTTGATACATTTTTATTTTCCCTTATGAATAGCGTACATATAAAGTCAAAATTTATGTAAATAAGACAATAAAATCATATCAGAAAACTAAGTTCCAATCATATCAGCTAAGCAAGCCAAAAGTGAACGCGCCTCACGCGCGAACTTTTATTCCCCCAAAACCATTTTCACGCCCACTGTTTTTCTTTCATTACCACTCTTCACACAGTCGGGTTTCCCGACAGGCGAGAGGGTGGGCTTGCTCCTCGATCGTCGGCGAACCCCCCTCCCCCCTTTCAAGCTCGCCAAGGTAAATTGGAGGGTGTTAATTGAGCCAACGCCCTTGCCATCCTTCGTTCCCTCGGGTGGAGTTCCGTCGGCGGTCCGTTGGGAATACCGCCGACAACGACTACGCGGTGTCGGGACCTCTGTGGTAGCCACCTGAGTTTGGCTTTCAAGACAATCCGTTGGTACTTAAATATGACTCCCTCGTTTTTATCGTTTTCTTCTTAGCTTCTTTAATTCAGTCAAATAACTATGGATTGCAAGCCTTTAATTGATGCTCTTATGGTCATGCATTTGAATGATGACTATGATGATACTATTGTTAATTTCGCTCTTAATAATTGTCCCCGTAACATCTATATTCATGTTAAGCGGTTGAAGGATGAAGGTAATGTATGTTTTAAGAATGGTGAGGTTGTTTCTGCCGGTGCAAAATACGATAGAGGCCTAAAATTTATTTGTTTTGGTTTACCAAGTAATGTGGATGGTAGTGTCATGCTCTGGAATCTAGCAATTGTATTGGAATTGAATCTTGCAGCTTGCGCCCTTAAGGTCTATGACTATAATCAAGCTAAGGAGCTTTGCTCCTTAGTCTTAAAGTTCGATGGTAGTAATGTTAAAGCTCTTTATAGAAGGGCCTTAGCCGAAATTAGACTATACCAATTGGAAGAGACGTATGAAGATCTTGACAGGGCAGCAAAGATAGAGCCAAATAATAAGGATATTCTCCGCGAGTTGGAGAGGTTGAAGGGACTACGTGGTCAAACTAGAAAACTCAATGGTAAGAGGGGTGCCGAGAATTCTGTCCTCACTCACTGTACTCACACAAAAAAGGGAAAGGCTATTGAACCTCATGTTAGCCTTATGTGCAACCCATCATCTCATAGTGAGGATCAAAGCGGTGTTACTAGGTGCATATCCACCTCAAACCAGGCTAGTAAAATGGAAGTAGAAAGCATTATTCCTACCCACAACTCTTATGCCCCTTTGGAAGATAAGGATGAAACCTCTTCCCGCTCGACAATGACTCAAGAAGCTAGACACTCAAATGGGAAGGATCGTGATTCTTCACTTCTTTTCCAATAGAATGAAAAGAAACCAAAACCTTAAACTGTCCACCCTATCTTACTCACAACTCAAACAAGGGAAGACTTTAAATTTCTGGAACAAATCTGTTGGCTCATGGATGACTGTTCAAATGAAGGACAAGACTACTCATGAGAGGCATCTTGAAAATCACAAGCCTACTGACTCACAAGGTCCTTATGCTTTGTGGATGCCATCTAGTCTGATGCGTCCGGGTGACAGGAGCAACGACAAAAAACATCAAAAGGAAAAGGTCATGTCTCCCCCTGACTTAAGAGTGTTCAACCATGATGTTAGCCCTAGCCTGAACACGGACTTGAGTACAAAGGATGGGAGTGATGTGCCAGCGGAAGGTTTTACCCCCACTAACCTTGTGGAAGTGGAATCCGTTGGCTCAAATGAAGATGACCCCATGGCTCTTGAATCGGATGTAGTGCAAGTTATCCCCACACTCACACACTCTACTTTCGTTTTCTCCGCCACAAAAAGGAAGTATGGAAGGCCTCATAAGTCAAGAATGAAGAATAGGAAAGGTAAATTCTTTTTCAGGTATTGGCATTACAGGTCCAAGAAGCGCAAAGGAGCAAGCCTTGAGCATCCGAAGACTATGATCTGTGATGAAGCTCCGGAACTCTCACATTTGCACTGTTTAGCATGTTTTGAAGATTGTACCCCCATCCCTCGTTTAAATCATTGTATTAGTTCTATTAAGAGATTTAAACTCTCTCCTAGTCCTTATCTGTATGACTTTGGTAGTCCCGAGTATGTTGGGAGCTAGTCTCCTTTTTCTCCGCTGTCAAAAAAAAAAAAAAAAAAAAAAAAAAAAAATATCAACTAAGCAAAATTATACGGTGAATTAAACATAATTGGAATTTTAAACTCATATCATGCATGATGGTTCCATTTCAGATCTCAACTCATTTCACTTGCAAACTAATACATAACCAAACACCTCCTTTATAATTTAGATAGTATAATATAAAATCAATCCTAAGGCATTAAACATCATCTTAATATTATGATCTAAATAAATATCAAAGCAACTCAAGTGATGAGCCAAGGTAAAAATTCTCAAATAGTCATACAATGAGGATAAGGTATATATATGATTAGAGGGAGGAAAATTTTAATGAAGTTCCCTCTAGGTTTTCTCCTTGGGAGGATTTTTTGGTTCCCTCTAGGATTTCTCCTTTTGAAGGGTTTTTCTAGGCTTCATTACTAGATTTTCTCTACTGTTTTTTGAAGGTTTTCCTTCAATCTTCTCCTTCTCTCTTTCCCTTTCATCTTTTTTCTTCTGGTCTTAATTGTAAATTTTTGTAGGGGCTTCCACCGGTGTGTTTAACCGGTGGTAAGCCCCAAAAAACTTTTTAATTGCTTTCAATAAAGGATTACATCTTTATGGTGGTGTTTATTCTGTTAGATTTAATTTATTTTTTGTTCATCTGCCAAAGATTGAAGATTTAGGGTTTCACAATCTCCAAAAATATCTAGAAGGCCATATGAGTTTTTTTTACCCAAACAAGTATTCATTCGTGGATCTCAAGCCGATTTAGTGCTAACTCACAGATTGTATTTCTCCAGATGAAGATTTTTATAAAGGCGATTATTGATCGAATCTGCGATATAACTAGTTTTAAGGAGAACTGTATTTATGTTGAAATTTTAGATTTCCTTGAAATTGTTTGTAAGTACCGTTTGACTATATTTCATTAATGAAATCCTTTTCATCTTGTCAAAAAAACATTAGGGGGAGGAAAAAAAACAAACAAACATAATTATGAGATCTTATTATTAAAGTAAAAGTATTGGGTAGAACGGACTCACGTGAGTCCGACCATAAAACAGAAAAAATATCTAATTCCTGATGAAAATTAACTTATTCCTGACTAAATGATTTTATTCCTAACTAAAATGATTTTATTCCGGACCAAAAATATCTAATTCCTGATGAATATTAACTTATTCCTAACTAGAATGATTTTATTCCTGACTAAAAATATCTAATTGCTGATGAAAATTAACTTAAACCTGACTAACAAAATCTTATTTCTAATTAAAAAAAATACTAAAATTAATTAATATTTTTTTTACTAATCACTAAGAATATCTGATTACCCACAAAACAAAGAAATGTCTGATTACACATCAAGTAAGATCCATGTCGGTGATTGAACAAGGACCAAATCAAGTACATGGTTCCACTAGTAAGAGCGCCACAAGCAGCACCAAAGAGAAGCGACGCAACAACACTGAGAATATCATTGGTTCTTTCCCTTAAAGAACTGAACCTTAGAGGTATGAATTCGGGTCTTTCATTTCATTGATTGGTTGTTCGGGTTGCTGGGTTTTGTCGATGACGGAAAAGGACATGAAACGACGGGGGCGAAGGTGGTGGTGGTGGCCGAGAGGGCAGAGAAAAATTCTAATCAAATTGGTCACTTCAACTTATTTATATGTAAGTTTTACTAAAATTCGTTGAATTTGAGAAAAAGTAGAACAAAATTGCTTGAATTTTGGAGTTGTTATAATGGACTTTAGAGAAAAATTGATGGTTTTAAGAGAGAAGATGATGGGAGTGTAAAAAGTGTTTGAGGAGAGAGAAAATTAAGATGTCTTTTTTTCTGAGCTTGGAGAAGAAGAAAAGAGGAGAGAGAAAAAAATTAAAAAAATTGTGACTGGCCGCACGGTGTGGCCAACCACATATAAAAGTATAAAACTTTTGAATTATTTATGATAAAAAAATTTTAATCTCAATGTATGTATAAAAATTGAGTGTGGACACGTATTTTAAAACTACAATTAAATTTAGCCGATGGGCCATGATTAGAGTAATGGCCTAAAATGCTGAATTCATTGCACGCATGTCATTCTATCTAGTACTCCGTAGTCCGTATGAATGCAATCGTGATTATTAATTTTGAGTTGAAATATATATTACGTATATACGTAGGCCCTATTCTCATCAGATTACTTTCAGTTTATTTCTAATAAGTTCAGTTTAGTTCAATTTTTAATTTCCTTCTCCCATAAAATATTCAGTTCACTTTAGCTCTAATAAGTTTAGTTTAGTTTAATTCAGTCCAGTTTAGTCAATGAGAATAGACCCTATATATTTTCTTTGTCTCAATTTTTTTTTTAATAAAAAATAATAATTAATTGTTCATGAATTTAACTACCATCTTAAATGTAATTTTATTAAATACGGCTTTAAGTCACACCCGTTACCCTTCACAAGATCAAATGATGTTACATCCCAAAAAATCATATAGCAATAGAAATGTTAGATATATTTATGTTAAGTTGGATATATATATGTGAATATATTTGTATTTATCTTGTTAGGACTTTTTTTTGGTAAGTTAGGTTAATGTTGTAAGCCTATATATATATGTGATTAATTATAAAGGCACGTTAAACCGCTTTCTCCTAATTATTTGTGTGAGTTTAACATGGTATCAAGGCTCTCTAAGTTAGAGATTTTTTTTCATCCAATTCAAACCACATCCAATTCAAACCATGGGTCCAAATTGTGGGTCTAGCTATTAAATATAAGTTTGGGCCGCATCCGTCACCAAGAGAGATAGTTCACCTAATCACTTCACAAGACCAAAGGAGGTTCCATCCCTAAACCATATTTCTCTCAACTTTTATCAACGTGAAACGCTTACATGTGTTATTTTGTAGGATAAACTTCATTCAACAATTTTTGATAAAATTGATCATTTAACATTATATGAATCTAGTAAAATCATTTAACATTATATGAATCTAGTAAAATCATTTAACATTATATAAATATATACACATACATTAAAATGAATCGAATAAAAACTCATCAAATGATTCGGTCGATAAAATCAAGTATTTTTTTTCCCCATTATTTTGCAAAAGATGGAATAATAATGCTTTACATTACTAGAAATAATAAACCTAAGAAGGTTAGTGAATAAGTAAGAGAAAATGAACAAGTCATGAACATAAATGTGAGTCAAAATAATTTGCAACTTTTAATGCAAAAAACAAGAAAAAGTGACTCAAAATTTTGTGAAAGGTTCAGCGGCGTGCTACTAATTAATATGCTTTTAGCATCTGATTATGTGTTACTGTACTCTATTAATGCTACCGATAAAGCTACATACATAAGTACATAACCATGCATTTTTTTTTTATGATAATAATTTTATAAGAAGTACTTTCATTTTACTATATGCTTTTTATACGGGAAAAAGGGAGCCTTTTTTGAATGATTCTTTCCAGTTTACACCCTCCCAATTTTAGAACAAAAGCTGATCCCATATATTTGGTTCCATATTTATATTCCTCTTAGCTAGCTTGAAAGAATGACTTGTGTTCGTGTGATTTTCAACGTACTATTCTTTTCACTGCTTTTTTATATAGGTTCCTACGAAATAGTAGAAAATGTTATCTTTGTTCAAAACTAGGTACAATGCACGGTTGTTAAATAATTCTAATGACAATAAATTTTACCAAAAATAATGGATATAAATATTATAAATAGACTTAGTAGTAAAAAGTATGAAATATTGTGAAAAAAATTAATTAAACATATAATAGTTATAATGGGCAATTTGATATTTAAGGACATTTATTTTAGATTTTATACAAACTAAAAGTCATAATTTAATTACAATATTTTTTTTTTAGTAAGTGGTTTTGGAGGGAAAACTTTTTATAATATTTTGCCAAGTGTTCTCTAAGTTTCGCTTTTAGTATAATGTAATTGATTTTAATGGTTAGTTCATTATGTTCAACTTAGAGCCTGTTCATATTTACTGAACTGAATTGATTGGAGCTGAGCTGAATTGATTGGAGCTGAACTGAATTGATTGGTGCTGAATTGAACTGAGAGAAGGAAATTAGGAGCTGAACAGATTGGAGCTGAACTGAACTGGACTGAAATTAAGCTAAAGTGAACATGCCCTTATTTTGTTTAAATATATCTTATCTAAACTTTTATACTAGTATATAAATTGCACCTAATCTACAAAGAATAAACTTATTTTGTCTAAATAAAGTTGTTTGTGTTTAAATTGTTTGAAAAATGATAATACATATGATTTTTTTATTTTTTTTATTATTTTTTTTATAAAGGGCCTAAGTCAACTCGTCATATAATTTAGATAAGTTTTAATCAAGAACAATAAGGAAACTGTATCCGGAATATATCCCTTCATTCATAAACTCAAAATTAAAAAGCCTTGCTTGTTAAGTTTTATCTCACGTCAAGTCGTCAATATTAACTTTTTAGGGATGATAGGTAATCTAATCCGGACATTAAATTAAATTATCTTATACGAAGTATTTTCTCAAGATATGCATCTCCTATTCTCCTTAACTTTTTCATGAAAACTTCATTTCTTATGTGTGGTTTGTAAAAGCCCTTGAATAAAATGTGCTTCATGAAAATTTTGTGCCTTCCACTTTTTTGACAAAGCATAATATAAGTTCAAATCATGCCTATACTAGTGTTCTTTATGTATGTACCACTCTCATTGGTCAATTTTATTTAATCTCTTATGCATCCTCATCTCTTTGTATATTCTATCTAATAGTATGTGAGTATACTAGTAACAACCATCTCTGGCAAGTACAATCCATTTCCATGAGATTTCCCTTCTTCAACTAACCAATTAAGACCACGCCTAGTAATCTAGGCAATATGCTCATATTAGGGTTACAATTATCATAGTCTGATATTAACATTGATTTAACAAACTCATCAATTTAGAACATATAAAACATAGATAATACTTTGATATATTATTTTAAATAATTTCATAATAAGAAAATAAGTACATTATAAATATAAAAAATCCAAAATAATAAATATCAGACTTATTTTTATTGTACACTAAAACGTGTATACGAAAGTATTATCATTCATACTCATACCACGTAAAGTTACCATCGCATGCATATAATAAATAGAGAATTTTGCAAAAAACCACCTTTTAAAAACCACTTTTTGCAAAAAACCACCTATTAAAAAAAATGTGGTGAAGTACCACCTTTTAAAATTTTTTTGTTGCAAAACACCACCTATTGCCGGAATCTGACCGTTGACCCAAATTTTCCGGCGTTGACCGTCACGTGCTTCGCACGTGACTTTTAATTCCAATTTTTTTTTTTTTTTTTTTTTTTACCTGTCGATTTTTTTTACCTGTCAATTTGCAAAAAAAAAGAGGAAAAAAAAAAAATTGGAATTAAAAGTCACGTGCGAAGCACGTGACGGTCAACGCCGGAAAATTTGGGTCAACGGTCAGATTCCGGCAATAGGTGGTGTTTTGCAACAAAAAAATTTTAAAAGGTGGTACTTCACCACATTTTTTTTAAAAGGTGGTTTTTTGCAAAAAGTGGTTTTTAAAAGGTGGTTTTTTGCAAAATTCTCTAATAAATACAAATTGGCACTTAAGTGAAAGAAAATAAAGAAGATACAAGTACAATGTTTACAAGAAAACACAAGACTTGAAACAAATGATCTTGTGACGTTGAGAGTAGGTTAGCCCAAGTAAGAATGTTTTTGTTGTTTACTGAAATGGGCATATAATTATATTGTTGAAAAATCTTGATTTTTTATACGCTAGCTACCAATTGTTGGGGGGACCTCACCTACTTGCTTAATATAAAAAAAGCTATTTTTGAAAGGAATAAAACCTTTCATTTATTTTAAAGACATTATATTGGATGATGTAACCTTCATTGTGAATTTGTGAGCCCTTATCTTTAAGTTTTTGTACCTTGTAATTACTTACAAGTGACTCCTAATAAAGGATTTTTTTTAAAAAAATAAAATAAAAAATAAAATTGTAAGATGGTGTATGAGTGCTCGCTATTTAAAGATGCTACAAGTATAATATAACTTAATCTAACATAGTAATTGATAAATTTGAATTAATCTAACAAGACAATACGATAATATAACTTATACAAGCTAGATATATAGTCTAAGCAAACTAATACGGAAGTACAATATAAGTATTGTAATGCAGAGTAGTTAACATTCTTGTACTTCATTTTTATTTCTTATAGAGTATGACTGTTTACGATTCTTTTATCGGTTTATCCCTACCATTATTCTAATATTTCTCTATATAAACTACTCCATAATTTGGTCCTTATACACTTTCACATCCATACCATATTAAATTATTAACACCTACTATGGATAATAACAATTAAAAGTCGTAAAAGCCAACAATTATTAAAATAGAATGGCCAGAACCCGTATGTTGTAAACACTTTAATAGAAAATTATTTTTAAAATTGTAATTTCATTATTCTTCTTTAACAAAACATGGCAACAGAAATGGTATTTTTTTTTGGACAAACAGAAATGGTATGTTATTGCATTACACATTGTACTTTCTTTGGAAAACTATCGTTATCATAAATTTGTAACACCACCATGTTTAGAAAGTGCATATACTCAAAAGGGGTTCTTGAAGATATGCGAGCAAGCCCTTGAATCATACTATACGTCCATATCTTGCCGCTTCGCGGCTGGGGCAGCTCCTAACTTTTATACAAAAACACGACATGGTCCGACACGAAAAAAAAACCTTGCCAACCTACCGACACTAAGACATGTCTAGTAAGAATACGAGCTTATGAGTTTTGATCTCATTGGCGCAAACAATACCACTAAACCAAAGCAGAAAATGCTGACTAAAACAAAATTGTCAACTCAAGACCAAATATTGTACAAGGCCCAAAACACGTCTATGAATACAACATTATGCGGCCCACGGTTTACAAGGCGCACAAAATGCACAATAGGATTCATATTGAACTTTCAGGTTTCTAATCGTAAGACGTAAATATAGTGAGGAAAGAGGTACGGTAAGATTTCAAAACGTGTAGAAAATAGAGTATAGTAAGGGCCTGTTCTGATTGACTGAACTGAGCCGAGTTGAACTGAATTGAATTGAATTGAATCTGAACTTATTGGAGCTGAACAGAATTAAATTGAACTAAATTAAACTGAATATTTTATGAGAGAAGGAAATTAAGAACTGAATTGAAAATTATTTAAAGAGTTCAAACCCTAACAATGGATATATCGATTTAAAAAAAAAAACGTATGACAAAACACAAAGTGAGTATTTTATCTAGTTTAATAACATAGAAGTATGTTAGTAGGTAATAGAGATAAGATTATACAAGATTAAGTAAAAGATTTGCTACTAAGAAGATTTGAATTTGCTTTATTAGTGGTTGGTTGATGATGACTTTTCAATTATACTCCGTATTAATATATGATGACCTTTGTCTGATGATACAGATTCAGGGAGCAACCAACTCCAATTTGACATCATATGTTCCATTTTGTACTCTAATCTTAAACCATCCTACATCTTTCGATTTTGACACATTAATTGCTTAAAATGTCATTAGTTTAATACTTCCGCTGTCCCTAAACCAACGACTCATTTGGGGAACTTTCATAGTTATTAAGAAAGTTAAATGGGAAATATAAGTGTATGAGAAAGCTAATCTAATATATATATATATATAAAGGGGAGTTTTTTCCCGAGTTTTTAGAGAGCATCTAATTTTCTCAGCGCGTCATTAGGATTATAAATCTTAGTAGTAGCCAATTAAATAAGAGATTATTAATTTCTTTTAGAATTAAATAATTTAAATGCCATGTAAGCAAAATTGGCGAATGAGATTTTTAAGTTTAAACTAATTAAATATTATATAATATCTTTTAATATTAGGAATTTTATCTAAATATATAACAAATTTTAGGCTCATAAATACAAAAAAAAATATTTACATAGGGAAGCTAATTTTGCTTAAATATTATTGTAAATTGACGGGATTTTAATGTGAACGGGATGAACATTTTGTGACTATAATTTAGCCAAAAGGGTTGTTCTTTTAGACAGAGGAAGTATCAGTAGCATGTGATAATGTAAAATCTATGTCATGGTCTCATATTTAAGGGTGCATTTTGAGCTATTTGATTCAGACTTTTCTAAAAAAAAAAAAAAAAAAAAAAATTGGCTCTCAATCTTCATATAAAGTCCAGCGCAGATTAATCGTGCTAGTTATTTGAATTCCTTGGAATCCATGTCTAGTTTAAATCCAACTTAACATCTACACAATTTCGCTACTCGTATATGCAAAAACTTCACGAAAAACATCTTTGCACCATGGCTTTGACTATATGCTCTCTTCACCTTATTTTACAAACTAACTAGTTGTGTTTCTTAAATTTAAATAAAATTACAAGAAAGATTCAGATTAAACAAAACCAGACATGACGTTGTATCTAATTTACCATATAAAAAATTAGTTGGACCAGAACAGGCCTTAAATAAATAGTCAAACATATTGAGAAGTTATTTTGGAGTCACCCTGTATGTGCATTATACACACAAATTAGGATGGGAATGAAATACAACAACAGCACTATATAACATACAATAAACTAGTTAATCCATCACAGCCAGCAAATTATGCTGAAAAGAAACACAGAAATCGACATCAGGATGAGAATAAGTAAAACAAGACCTTGTACATTCACCACTTCCTACTTTAGTACAACTGCCAGTTAAAAAATGCAAGAAGTTATAGAATAAAACCAGTACCTGCAATTGAACCTCGACATGTCCTAGGAACGGCATCTATTCTTTTACCATTCATACGAGGGATTATATCATATTCATGAATTCTTTCTTCCAGAGTTCCTCTCACTGGTCTGGCAATCAGCACTGGATGAAACATTGTACACATTTTTTAGTGCATTAGAGAACATATGTGAAGAATCATTCACATCATTGCCATGCGTAGCACGAGAACTATCCTGAGATTTCATCTTCTGGAATAGGTATTGCTTTTCTGCCTCTGCTTCGCTCAGCTTAAGTTTGAGGTATCTAGTGCGATAGTCTTCTTCTGATTTCTCTGATTTGGCAAGAGCAATTTTCTGGAGCATCTCAGCTTCTCGTCTAGTCTCATCAGCCTTAAGCTGGAACATGTCAGCTTCTGCCTGTTTAAGTTTCACAATGCTTTCAAGCTCATCTATCTGTTGCTTCCTTCTCTGCCTTTCAAGCTTCAGCTCTGCTGCTTCCCTAGCTTTGTCTTCAAGCTCACGGTCACAAGTTTCAAGATTAAGGCGAGCTTTCTTCAACATCCTTAGCTTTTCTTCAGCCACCATCTCCATTTTCCTTATAGCTTCCTGTACAACTTCTGCAATTTGTTTGCAGGCTTCCTGTGGTGCTAACAGTCTTCCACCTTCCCCCATTCCTGCATTTCTCGATGGATCCGCATCGAGCTCTTCAAACAAGGGAAAATCATTTAATAGTATGTTTTATGGTTTTTATTATAAGATTCAACATCTTTATTAATTATGAATACAAAGTGACTAGAACAGGGCATCATCAAAAGTTGATATAAAGGACAATACCCTTCTTCTTTGGACCAAACTATAGCATTCTTTCAGCTATGATGTATAGACTATAGAGACATTAAACTTAATACGAAGTACTTTGTAAATATAGGAATATGACATCTTACTAGTAATAGCATGGTGCAAAAAATTGTGAAACAACAAGAAAAAACGGTGAGAGGTTTTAAAACACATCATTACCATTCTCTTTTGAAGCAAAATTAATTAATAAACCTTTTTTCCAATTTTCTTCAGTCCTTTTTATAACACATTCAATAGTATATTGTAGGTTCAATACTCATAGTCAAGCATATTCAAGTTTCATATGGATAAAATCTAATGATAATTAGATAAAGCAGGTACCTTGGAAGAACATCAGGATCGCCCTGCAAGCTGCTGACTCAGGTAGTCCACTCTTCATCTTTTCTACAAGTTCCTCACACTTCCAGAATAGTTTCCTACCTTTAACATCTTCACTTCCACGGAAAATGCGTTCAACTATGTCAAGTTCCGTCATAAGAGCTGTCCTGCTCCAAGTGGGGGCACAATGCTGGAACACATCTTTAACCCAACCTAAAAGTTCAGATGTCCTATTGCAAGCCCTACACCTAAACAACATCTCAGCCTGTCCAGTCCCAACCCTAGCAGATGTACCCATGCAGATTAATCCATCACGTATTGCACAATCTGTATGGGTCCAGTGTGAACATAAGTCACAACCAATCCATCGGCATGTATTCACTTCAAAGTCAAACTTAGTACATATTACACACATACAAACATTACAGAAACCACTCTTATTTGTGCACACATCACAGGTACAGTCATCCACAGGAAGCTGGTTTTGACACGCAATATTTCGACATCTCTTACAGCCAAATATTTCAATGAGAGAAGTTTGAGAAAGGCAGACATTAGGATGCAAGAAAGCCTGGATTCCCATCTTCATGGCAACAAGAACTTCAAGTTGCACACGGTGGGCTCGTCGCAACATCTTAGGAGTTAAGTCCGACCTACTTTGAACAAGCTTCTGCAAGCCTAAGAATTCCTCCCGCTGTTGTGAGCCACCATTTCCTTCAAGAACAACACGCAGGCCATTCTTCAGCTCTTCAAGGTATTCATCGGGAAGAACCTGCATTTTCTCAGAGATGACATCGACCCTTTCTTCAGCTATGGTACGGAGAGTAATCTTATCTCCCGTAAAGATTCCCCTCCTAACCACTGATTGCTCAAAACAATCATTATCATTCCTCTCATTCTCCCGCTTTGTCATCACGAATCCATTTGCAGTTGGTGATCTATCTCGTGAATAATCATTACCATTCCTCTCATTCTCGCGCTTCTTCCCCACAATTCCATTAGCAGTAGGTGATGTATCACGTGAACCAGCTTGCTCAGAACAATCATTATCATTCCTCCCATTCTCCCGCTTCTTCCTCACAATTCCATTAGCAGTAGGTGACGTATCACGTGAACCAGCTTGCTCAGAACAATCATTATCATTCCTCCCATTCTCCCGCTTCTTCATCACGAATCCATCTGCAGTAGGAGATGTATATCGTGAATAATCATTACCATTCCTCTCATTATCCCGCTTCTTCGCCACAATTCCATTAGCAGTAGATGACGTAGCACGTGAACCGGCTTGCTCAAAACAATCGTTACCATTCCTCCCATTCTCCCGCTTCTTCATCACAAATCCATCCGCAGTAGGTGATGTATCTCGTGAATAATCATTACCATTACTCTCATTCTCCCGATTATTCGCCACAATTCCATCAGCAGTAGGTGACGTATCACGTGAACTGGCACTCTCAGTAGGCGACTCCTGTCCCTGATTCTGTACCAACATGACGACGACGACAACAACTGATACTACGGCTACTCAGAGACGATTGCCTTCAAATCGTGCTCATCCGATGCTCAATTAACGTTTTCAAACAGAACACCTCCCAAACAAGAAGTAATCAACCAGCTCCTGATTTCAATTGAAAAAACCAATCACATTTATACTCCCAACTCAAACATCTACAACAGGTCTAAATCATATTCTTAAATTGTAATTCATCAACAAACACATAAGCGTACTAATTTTGCTAATTATAAACTCAAATTCCCAGCTGAACAAAATCAAATTACTCCCAATCGCAACCATTAAAGCAATACAAATTAATAAAACATAAATAAAATCAAACTAATCGAAAGATTCCTAATTAAGGAAAAAAAATCAAGATTTAGGTCAAATGTTTTTCTCATTAATTTCAACGATTCAGAGATGAGTTCAAGCAAAATCAGAACAACAGCAGTGCAATTAAACAGAAATGTAAACTAAAACAAATTCCAGATCAAAAACTGAACAAAAAAACAGCAAAAAAAAGTGTAATAATTCGTCGAAAAATTGTGAAATTGAATAAATTCAGCAAAATCAGAGCAGAGAGAAAGATAGAGAAATACCAGGAGAGAGAAAAACCCTAAAAAAAGGGGGGTTGAGCCGGAAAAATTGAGAGGATGAATTTGGGAGAAAAATGTTTGGGGAGCTAACTAAGCATTGACGAAGATGAAAAGTCTAATGAGTGAGCAAAATATGTTAGAAAGTATCCGTTGCCGGTTGCTAACAAAGTAAAACCGTGTTGAAAATTCAAGACTCTCTCTCTTTCTCTTTACCGCTTTCACCGGTTGCCTGGTTTCTCGTTCTTAAAGAAACCATTAATCTTTAAGAATTATTTCATAAATGCAAAATGCCCTCTTTCTTCTTAAACAAGAGCTCGTTTTATATGATAATGATGAATTGATGATTTTACTACTCTTTTTTTTTTTTTAAAGATATTTTTTGTAAATAACCACTTTAAAATGTATCATGTGTTGAATTAACCGTCCTTTTTTAAAAAATTAAAAAATATCACCTCTATTTTATAAAATTAGTAGGTTTTACCACCCTTATCATTTTTCCGACCATTTTTTCGAGTTAGGATTTTAATATAAAAAATTAATAACATATCCCTGCCACCTCAGGTAGCCGGCAGCCCTGCCACCTCCAGCACCCTTTCCCTTCCCCGTCTCCGTTTCTGGCATCCTTTTCTTTTTTTTGTCCTTGTTTCCGGCCCCTTCCTTTCCCCCTTAACAATTTTGACCCCCTCCAGGGTTTAGGATAATTTTGACCCCCTCCAGGGTTTAGGATAGTTTCGGGGTTAGGGTTTCAAGTGAGGGTTGGAGTTTCAGGTTAATAGGGGATTTCGGGTTTGAATTTTAGGCGAGAGATCAGAATTTTCAGGCAAGGGATCAGGAATGGGTTATTGATGGGCGTGCGAATGGTCGTACATTCCACACTCAATCAAACACATTTATTAACAAACACCTTACAAACCAAGCATAATGACAAGTAAGAGTTCGGTCCACAAGGAACGGGATATGATTGCCAAAGATCTTTACACTTAAGCTAACTCGAAGTCAATTGGTGAATTGGGGTTCGTCAAGAAGACAAACAAACTATGGTTCTAAATCAATGAACTAAAGATACTAGGGAATGAGATCCACTCAACCAAGGCAAATAGGTAAACGGGGAGTAAAATAGACAAGATATAGCAAGGACTATATGTAAAATCAACCTCATGCAATTAGAAAACAACTCACACTACTAAACTTAGATTCCTCATTAGTTTAGCAATAGACGATACATAATCAAATTACAATAAGTAATGACGTACTCAATTTACACTTCCATGTCAAATTAGGCATATCATACTATCAAGCTCCTTAGTCAAGGGTAGCTAAACCTATCATGAGGAACTAACAAGCAATCTCATATAATCAATTTAATTGCAATTCAAACATCAATGCTTCTCCCACATTTGCATAGTTAACCCAAAAGGTCGAGCTTCACCCAACCCCTAGCAAGAAGACTACTCACAACTCATGTTTATCAACATGCAATCAAGAATTAGGGTTCTAAATACTTCAATAATTGGGGAAAAGTGGTTAACAATTGAAATAACTATCATCCAATAACAAATTACCAAGAACTAGGAAGATTTAAATAACATGCAAATACCAAATAAAATCTGAAATTAAAAGGAAGAAGGTTGGAGAAATTACTAATTGAAGCTTCAAATGTTGAATACAAATTGCCAAACTTTGAGAATAATTCTTGAATTTCACTAATACAATGATTTGATTTGATGAAAACTAAGCTAAATAATCCTAAGGAATGTTTCAAACTAAGGGAGGTTTCTGAAAACTAGGCTACTGTCCTGCTTCTCCCGTCCTTTTAAACGATCACAAAAGGACCTTAAATAGTCCGTACAAAATTGGCTGAGATCGGGAAAAGGTCCGACCGAACTCTGGGTAAGTTCGGTCGGACTCAGGGTAGGTTCGGTCGAACCCTGTGTAGGTTCGGTCGAACCTCCCTGATCCTTGTTTGGTCGAACTTTTGAGGTTCGACCTCTCCTGCAAAATTGCTGAAAACAGGTTTGACACTGCCTTCACTGCACCCTGGAGGTTCGGTCGAACTTTTGAAAAGTTTGACCACACCAAGGTTCGACCGGACCTTTCAGAGGTTCGGCCACACCTCCTCTTGCACTTCCTTTTCTTGCTTCCTCTCCTTCCCTTTTGCTCCTCTTGCCTTTGTCCATGGCTTCCATGCTTGGCCAAGGGCCTCCCACCGTGCATAGGACCGTCACGGAACCTGCAGAAGATACCAAAGTTCACGAGAGCATGGGGATGATAAAATAATGCATAAAGATTATCAAAATAAGCATTACTTTTCATCAACACAAAAAGAAGCCATAAGAGGATATTGAGGTGAAAACCTAAGAAAAATAAGAGGAAAAAGACCTAAATACTACCCCTAAGAGTGACATAAATGTCACTCATCAAACTCCCCCACGCTAAGCCCTTGCTCGCCCTCGAGCAAAGCAAAGGAAAAAGAACAAGGGAGAAAGAATTAGTTATTCAAACATGCAAGGAACAAAAGAAAAACCGAAATTGCTTTTAGCAAAAGCAACAAGCCATTTAAACCCCAAGGTCGCCGATGAGGACAAGTTGTGATCTCGTGAGGGTTTCCAGAGAGCATACCCCACAACTCTTACAAAATTGCGTTCAAGACAAACCAAAAACAAGGGAAAGAGAAACAACAAATACAACACAAATCATAGCCAAATCAAGCTTTTGGAGATAACAAACATGAATGAGTGTCAAACTTTCTGAGTAGTAGAAGTGAGCATGCAAGGGGATGCCGAAAGTTGATTGAAGGATAAGTTATGCTAAGCATAGAGAACTCAAACATGCACCACTCCCCCCGCATTCCATACAATCTTACCGCGTTCCCTCATCTAGATTCAAATCCGCCCTTGGAGATAGCATCAAGTGACTCCTCGAAGGAACCGGAACAAAGATAAAACACTGCAAAATAGGGAAACCCGACATCTCACCAAGTCATGCCTTCTCTATATGCTTGAGTTCCAGCTCCCTCCACCGATTAGTGACTCAACCAACCTAGGTCAACAGGGCATTGAAAGGGTTATAACGATGGCTAGGGGGTAAGGGTGTGGAGGAATTTGGAAATTGGTGCTTAGCCTAACCGTGAAGCAAAGGGTGATCAAGCCTCTTTTTCAAAATCAATCATCAACCAATTTTCAAACTACGTTGCCACAATCTTGAACTATAATGCCAAACACTTTTGAGCTTTCGCTTTCCTCTTACATCTTCATTCATCAACCCTTCGTTTGTCACATTCTCTCTCTCTTTTTTTTTTTTTTTTTTTTTTTTTTTTTTTTTTTTTTTTTTTTAGCTTCAAAGGCTTTTTCTAGGATTTACATTTGCTTTTCTTGAACATATATTCACAAAAACACTGCTTCACTTTCCAAGTAGAACCATTCCCTTCCAAATTTCAAATCAAAACTACAATAAGCCCTCATGGCTTGAGCTTCACGATTCTAAGGGTGAAAGTAAAACAAAAGGGCCATGGGCTTGCAATGTGCTATAATCAAGGAGGGGAAGATTCAACATGGTAAGGGCAAATGCAACCCAAAATAGTCACCGAAGGAAGAATGCCTTTGTCATTTGTAGGTTAGTTCGGTCTCGATCTCGGGAGCCAGACGCCAAGTTCTAGATCTAAGCATGCCTTGGTGAGGATCCTACGCCGCTCATACAAGTAATGTTGGAGGCTTGAACAATAAAGCTCACATCGGGTTACAAAAACCATCTCTAGGGCTTCAAATCCCCTAATGAGAGCAACACCTTCTTACCACAAACAAGTGAATTTGGGTTCGATGGGCCTAACGAGTTCTAGAACAACTACCTTAGCATGAACATGTCCCAGAGTCAACCAATGGCAATCCCGAAGCATGCAAACTTATAACACTCAAGAAGCAAAGCATTCAAACACACGAGTCAACATTATTATGCTCGAAATGAAAATGAAACAACTAAGCTTTTCGTGGTTTGCCATGAATAAAAAGGAAAATCTTTTTCATTTTTTTTTTTTTTTTTTTTTTTTTCACATTTTTCGATATTTTTTTTTTTTTTTTTTTTTTAAAGCAAGGAGTACAAGAGAGATAAGAGGCTAGTAAACATATAATTCTCAATCGACAAACAAAGATCGTTCGGCATCAATACCAACGATCACCAGATTCCGTGGAATCAAATGCAAACAACCTCGAACAATCAACTCCATTCTAGTCTAAACTAACTATGCACACAAAGAAAAATAAAGGAAAGTAGGGAAAGATCTCACCAAATGCTGCTTGAAATAGAACACAAGGCAAAATTGCGATCTCACTAAGGTTTCCGGAGCTTGAGTTGCTCCTTATCCCATCATTTTGTGCTTCCGTTTTCAAGCTACAAGGAAAGTGAGCCAAAAGAAAAGAAACACTACAACTATACAAAGAAAAGTTAGTGAACAAAAGGAAAAGACTAGAATTATAAACAAAAGAAAAAGATTGACAAAAAGCTATCTACAAAATTTGGATTTTGGGATTTGGATTTTGGGATTTGGATTTTGGGATCAAGAGAGAAGAGGGAAAAACAACTTCAAAATTTATTTATTTATTTATTTATTTATTTATTTTTTATTTTTTTTTATTTTTTTTTTTTTTTAGCTTCAAAAGAATATTACCAACCAAAAATCATCTCTAACTACAATAAATTCATTATCCGTGATGGTTCTCCATATGCACAAGCTACCATCCTACCACACTACCCTCCTATGTACACTTCAACCAAAAGGAACATCCTCCCCCACGCTAGTCTTTTGCACGTCTCGAGCAAAAGGAATAGGCATGAAAGTCCGGGGGGGGGGGGAAATGGAGGGAGAGAACCCTCATTGGGGGTTTCTATCCTCCCGTTCTTGAGGGGGGTTCATGAAATCAAACCCCGGGCGATCCATGGATGGATGGAAAGGTTGGTTAAAGTGCTCATAGGGCCACCCTTGGGTACCCCAACCACCATCAAAAGGATTCGGGGTTGATGGACTTGCCGGATCATAGGCGTAGTCGCACCCACCCGGCCGATAAGGGTTGTATGGTGGGGTACCAACACGTTGGGATGGGTCGATAGGACCTTCCCAATAAGCATAGGTGTTGGGGGAGGGGTTGTTAGGGTCATAGGTGTCCCAATGTGGAACTGGGCCCTCTTGAGGCGGGTGGTAGGGATAGTTAACATAGGGCGTTTGAACGCCCGCTTGCACAAGACTATCATAGTTCATCCTTGCGTAGTACCCCCATTGTTCAATAGAAGCCTGATTATCAAAACGAATACCATCGAGGGTACTACGCAGGGCACTCATATCAAAAGGAGAAGAGGAAGAAGAAGAAGATGTCTCACCTCCCCCACTAGGGGGGGGAAAATTATGCTCCACTTGGTAGACTGGTTGAGGGTGAGGGATTGCACCGCGGGCTTGTTTTTTCCTTAATTCATCGGGGATGAATTTTCGCGCAATCTTCCACCTTAGCGGGTTGGAAGGGTCTACCGAAGTGTGAGGAGGATCCGGGAGGACACACCATTCTTCTCCATTATCTACCAAGAGGATAAATTTGCGATTCTGGGTGGAGTAGTTGATGAAGCGTTGGTTGCGGAGAGCAACAATAGAAAGAGCATAAGGAGGGTAGCCGACGGCCTCTTCTTCTTTGTTTTGGAGCACATGGGGGAGCAAATCAATTTGGTCCTTGTAAGCTCCACCATTCAAAGAAAGGGAAATGAGGGTGATCATGCCCCCCATGTGTATCTCATCACCAAGCCGCCCATCTCGAGTGTCCAACAATCTCGAGATAAAAGTGGTGGAGCATTTGAACTTTAAACGCTGAGGATTGTCGGCCAAGAAAAGGCAAGCTACCTCATCTTTCACCATAGAGCCGAGGTTTGCCTTGAAGAATACGGCATACTGAAGGAGCCGGGCAAAGTATCTCAAAGCAATATGGATGATGTTGTTGACCTTTGCGGTGTTAGTGCGAAAGATGGGCTTGGTGGAGATGCTCTGCCACCATTCTTGTTCATTATAGGGAATGCGACACATTGAGGTCATATCGGAAGGCCGATGCATCCCGGTTGCTTGCCAATGGAAGATCTCATTGAGCTCACTCTCGGATAGGGAATGGTCTTCGTTGAACATACGAAAGTGAAGAATAATTTGAGATTCATTCCCTTCATCATCTTCTTCAATGACTTCCTTGCGGAGGGAAGCAAGGAACTCCAATGTGATGCGCTCATAGGTGTGAGCGTGGAGGTCAATGAACTCGCCCCAACCAAAGTTTTGTGCGAGCCGGACTACTTCATCCATGATGCCAAGCTTTCTTAAGGTGTTCCCGCAGAAGAACCTTGTAGATCGAATGGGACGGTCTATGAGGGTTTTATAGACATCCCAAAAGTGTTTGTTTGGAGCGATGATGCCATGATCATAGATGCCGGGTGGAGGAGGAAAATTTGACGATGAAGATTCACCCGTCCTCTTCCTCTTGGACTTGCTTTTGCCAAAAAGATGCATTGTGAATCTACAAAAATCGCCAAGAATTAACATTAGGAAGATTCAAGCCAAAAGGGGGCACAAGAAGCTCGTCGAGATTAAAAGTGTGTGCAATAAGAGTAAAAGCCATGAGTTGTGAAATAGATGTAGGCGGTAGTAAACAATACAATTCAAGGCATTAATGGACACTTATAAACCAAGGCATGAGCTAAAAATCCTATGGCAATCGAATGCAAATCCTAAGAAAACCTAGGCGAAAATGGGCATGACGTCCCCTTAAAATTCATGAAATCCACTCAAAACTCATCGAAATCAAACCGAGAACAATGAGTAATAGTCACAAAATTCCATCCAACTCAAGAATTTCTCAATCAAAATGTAGCATGAACAACCTAGTGAAAGATTAACACATTCAAGCAAACAAATTGAAATCATGAAAACCCAAGTCATACATGCATATTCATCATGAAACAAGTTCTACTAACAACAACCAACCAATTACAACAAGGAAATCCCAATAACCATTTAAATCAAACAAGCCATGACTAACAATATCAATTGTACCACATATCATACTTGAACATGTAAAACATGGTAAAACAAAGAGAAATTGAAGAAATGAGCTTGCAAAAGTTAGAATAACCATACCACAATTGATTGGAAGTAAGTAGAAATCAAGAAGTTTCAAGTCACTCAAACCCTAGAAATTGGGGAAAATTCAAGGAGTGATTTTTATGGGAGATTTTAGGATTTGAGTAGTGGATGTAAATGAAGTGAGGAGGGAAAAAGATAGGAGTGATTTTTATGGAGATTTGAGGTTGAAGGAGGGGTGACTATGGAGTATTAGGGTGAGAAGGAGAAGAAAAGGGGGAGGGAGAGCCGAATGTAAGAAGTAAGAGTGAGAAAGCAGCGGCTCAAATCTATTAAATCTGGGCAAAATCGAAAATGGTTCGGTCGGACCTTACGAGGTTCGGTCGGACCATAATAAGTTCGACCAAACTTTTTAAAAGTTCGTTCGAACTTTTTGGATTTTCCAGAAACTGCCAGAATTCAGCCTAATTTGATTTCCAGAAGAGGAGCGGCCGAACTTTCTGAAGGTTCGGTCGGACCAGCATGAGTTCGACCAAACTTATGAAAAGTTCGGTCGAACTCTTTGATTTTCCAGAATTCGACAGTTTTTAGCCCATTATGAGTTCTAGGGGAGGAGCGGCCGAACTCTTGGGTGGTTCGGTCAAACTTTTGCAAAGTTCGGCCGAACCTTGTTGCAGTTTGGTCGAACACCCCTAAATCCCTCTATCTGAAAATTTGCACAAAACTTCCCTTCAAGACACACTAAAATACAACACAATCATGCCTAAGGTGTATGGAAAATGCATTCCTTCTTAAGGCAAGACAAACAAGAATACCAACACAAACCAAATACACGCAAAACCATCAATCCAAAGTTGTGAAAGAAGAAAAGAAAACATCAAGCAAATAGAATAGAGGAGGGTTAGAAACTCGGGTTGCCTCCCGGAAGCGCTTCTTTAACGTCACTAGCTTGACGTACTTCACACATTCAAGAGATGAGATTGCATTGCATTGACTCAATCAAACCAACATGAGCATCCTCATAATAAAGCTTGAGGCGATGCCCATTGACCTTGAAAGATCTCTTGCCGTCCATATCCCAAACTTCCACGGCTCCATGAGGAAACACTTCCTTGACAACAAAAGGTCCACTCCACCTTGATAAAAGTTTCCCGGGAAACAATTTCATCCTAGAATTGTAGAGGGGTACCTTATCGCCTTTTAGAAATGCTTTCTTTTCAATGTTCCGGTCGTGGCAATCCTTAGTGCGATTCTTATAGTTGCTAGCACACTCATAGGCTTCCAACCTTAGCTCTTCAAGCTCATGCAAATCAAGCCATCTTTGCTCTCCCGCGCTAGCCAAGTCGAAATTAATCTTCTTGATCGCCCATTGGGTCCGGTGCTCAAGCTCCACCGGTAGATGACAAGATTTTCCATACACTAGACGATATGGAGTTGTGCCTATTGGGGTCTTGTACGCCGTTCTATATGCCCATAGAGCGTCATCAAGCTTTTCTGACCAATCCTTCCTGTTCTTAGCAACCGTCTTCTCGAGGATTAGCTTTATTTGACGGTTAGACACTTCCGCTTGTCCACTTGTTTGTGGATGATAGGTAAGGCCGAATCTTTGGTGGACCCCGTGCTTTCTTAGCATCTTTTGAAAAGCACTATGAACAAAATGTGAACCATTGTCACTCACCACCGCCCTTGGAATACCGAATCTTGGAAATATGACTTTTTTGAACATCTTCATGACAACCTTGTGGTCATTAGTTGGGGAGGCAATGGCTTCCACCCATTTTGATACATAGTCGACCGCCACAAGGATGTATTGATTCCCTGAGAATTTGGGAATGGCCCCATGAAATCCATACCCCATACATCAAATACCTCAAGCTCAAGAATCGGTTGTTGGGGCATCTCATTGCGCTTGGATATGTTGCCGGTTCGTTGACACCGGTCACAAGTCTTCACAAATCCCCAAGCGTCCTTGAAGATGTGAGGCCACCACAAACCGCTATGCAAGATTTTCAATGCAGTTTTGTTGGCTCCCATATGCCCTCCACATGGATCGGAATGGCACATCTTGAGCACTCCTTGCACTTGTTCATCCGGGACACACCTACGGAGCAAACCGTCTACTCCTCGTTTGTAGAGAATGGGATCATCCCATACATAATGTCTTGCTTCCCTTTTTAGCTTCTTCCTTTGATTCTTGGAGAAATTGGGTGGGCATTCTCCACAAGCCAAGTAGTTTACCAAGTCGGCGAACCAAGGAAGCTCCTTTTCATTCAAGATGTAAAGCATATCATCTCTCAATTCATCACATATAGGGATTTCATCATCACTAGCTTGCACATTCTCTAGTCGGGAAAGATGGTCCGCAACCACATTCTCGGCCCCCTTTTTATCACGGATTTCAACATCAAATTGTTGGAGAGATAGGACCCACCGAAGAAGACGTGGCTTGGATTCTTTCTTTGCAATAAGGTACCTAATGGCTGCGTGATCGGTATAAACAATAGTTTTGGAACCAATGAGGTAGTTCCAAAACTTCTCAAAAGCATGAACCACGGCAAGAAACTCTTTCTCCGTTGTGGTGTAGTTCCGTTGAGCTTCATTCAAAGTCTTAGACATGTAGTAAATCACGTGAAGCCTCTTCTCTATCCTTTGCCCCAATACTCCTCCAATCGCAACATCACTTGCATCGCACATAAGTTCAAATGGCAAATCCCATCTCGGCCCTTGCACAATTGGAGTTGAGATTAAAGCCTCCTTTAATTTGTTGAAAGCTTGGAGACACTCTTCATCAAAAATAAAGATGGCATCTTTTTGAAGAAGAGCATTTAGGGGTCTAGCAATTTGTGAGAAATCCTTGATGAATCTCCTATAGAACCCGGCATGCCCCAAAAATGACCTTACTCCTCTCACATTGATTGGTGGGGGAAGCTTCTCTATCACTTCAACTTTGGCCTTGTCAACCTCAATCCCTTTGTTTGAAATCTTGTGACCAAGGACAATTCCCTCTTCCACCATAAAAGTGGCATTTCTCCCAATTCAAAACCAAATTGACCTTCTCACATCTTGTCAAGCACTTGCCCAAGTTGGACAAACAATCCTCGAACGAAAAGCCCCCTACCGAGAAATCATCCATGAAAACTTCCATTTCAGCTTCAAGCATGTCCCCAAAAATACTCATCATGCATCTTTGGAAGGTTGCCGGTGCGTTGCAAAGCCCGAAGGGCATCCTCTGTATGCAAAGGTTCCATAGGGACAAGTAAAAGTTGTTTTCTCTTGGTCATCCGGGTTTATAGGATTTGAAAGAAACCCGAATAGCCATCAAGAAAGCAATAATACTTGTGCTTGGTTAGTCTTTCAAGCATTTGGTCGATAAAAGGGAGAGGAAAATGATCCTTGTTGGTGGATGCATTTAGACGTCTATAGTCTATGCACATCCTCCAACCAGTCACCGTTCTAGTTGAAATGAGATTACCATTCTCATTTTCAACTACGGTCATTCCTCCTTTTTAGGGACCACATGAACGGGGGAAACCATCTAGAACTCGAAATGGGGAAGATGATGCCGGCATCAAGGAGTTTGGTGATTTCTTTCTTCACCACCTCCCCCATTTGAGGATTGAGTTTCCTTTGCCTCTCAATGGAAGGCTTAGCACCCTCCTCAAGTGTTATGTGGTGCATACATAAAGCGGGGCTAATACCTTTGAGGTTATCTATGGTATAGCCTAAAGCACCTTGGTGATCTCTCAAAACACCACATAACATTTGAGTTTGGCACTCGTTCAAAGAAGAATTCACAATAACCGGAAAAGTTGAATTGGGGCCCAAAAACTCATACCTTAGGTGTGATGGTAGAGGTTTCAACTCTACCATTGGAACACCCTTACCTTCTCTTGAGGTAGCTACTTCTAATGCATCATGTGTTGTGATTCCCATGCACACTTGCTCATTGCTTGGTTCCGTACTTCCTTCAAGCATCTCTTCATACAATGCCATCTCTTTGCTTTTGTCACCTATCTTTTCCTTGTTCAAAAGGACATTCTCAAGGCATCGTTAGTAGTGAGCAAGTGCCCATGCATAGAAGTTACAATAGAATCAATAGTATCAATCATCATGCAATTATCAAGACTAGAGCTTGGATATTTCATGCTCTCATTCAAATCAAATTCTATCACCTCATCTCCTACTTTTAGTGAAATTTTAGCACTTTGAACATCTATTAAAGCTCCCGAAGTAGCAAGAAAAGGTCTTCCTAGAATTATTGGAATGTTAACATCTTCAATCCATCTCTAACACAACAAAATCCACCGGGATTACAAACTTCCCCACCCTTAGAGGAACATCCTCTACCTTAACCCTTTGGGAATTTAATAGAGCGATCGGCCCAATTGTAGGGTGATGTTGGTGGGTAGAAGTTCCCTATCCCAAGTCTTTGGTATACCGAGTATGGCATTAGGCTAACACTAGCCCCTAGGTCACACAAAGCATTATCAATTTTCATCCTGTATATTGCACATGGGATAGAAAAGTTACCGGGGTCTTTTAATTTGGGTGGCATCTTGTTCATGATAATTGCACTACAATTCTCGTGAGACTCACCGTTTCCACCACATCACACTTTCTCCTTCCACTCAAAATGTCTTTTAAAAACCTAGCATAGTTAGGCATTTGCTGATAGCATCGGTAAAAGGGATTGAAAGGTGAATTTGCTTCAGTGTTTCAAGGAATTTTCCGAATTGCACATCTAATTTGTGTCTCACAAATTTATGGGGATATGGAAGTCTTTGCAATTGTTTGGTTTCTTTTTCACTCTCTTTTTCTCTTCTCTCTTCACTCTCTTTTTCAAAATCTTTTTCTTTCTCACATTCTTTCTCCTTTTCATTCTCATGGTTTTGCTCTCTCTCTTGTTTAAAATCACTTTTAAAGGGAGGCTCACTCATGTTCATTCTCTCGTTGCCTTTTTTAGGAACACTTTCTTCCAAAACTTTACCACTCCTTGTTGATATAACATTTACAGGCCTCTTAGGATCTAGTCCTTGGGGTGGTAGTTTAGAAGTGCTAGTCCCTTCCTTCAAAGCATTGGCCAATTGTGAAATTTGTGTCTCTAGCATTTTATTATGGGTCATCACTTCACTAAATTTCTTTTCACTTGAGGCCATGAAAGAATTGAACATTTTAGTTTGATTTTCCAACATTTCCTCTAAGCTAGACCTACTATGTGGTGCTTGTGCATAGTGGTTGTCTTGGGAAGCCCTATTACCTCTAACATTCGAATTGGACGCATTTTGATTTGAAGAACCTCTATTATTATTGTTGTTCCAATTGTTCCGATTATTAGAGTTTCCTCCTTGGTGAAATTGCCCTTGATTCCCATAGTTTCCTTGATTATTATGATTATGGTTACCATAACCACCTTGTTGGTTGTAGTTACCTTGGGGATTTTGGTCCCTTTGGTTCCTATTTCCCCATTGATTTTGATTATGGTAATCGTAATCATTTCCTCTTTGGTTATAGGCATTCCCCCCTTGTTCTCTTTATTTGGTGGTAAGTATCTTTGATTATCATTCCTATGTCTATTATCATAAGACAAGGCATTGACTTGTTCATTTTCATTTTCATTACCATCTTCGTATTGGGGTTGGGGTTGGAAATCATAATTACAAGAAGAGGTATCATGGTCATAAGACCCACAATTTTCACAAAACAAACATCCATGAGGCATGTTATTAGAAGTAGAGGGAAGAAGAGTTAGAATTCATACTCTCCCCTTAGATTGGAGGGGTTGCTCTTGTGTTGAACTAGAGGTCTCTAGTTTTGCCTTAATGGACGTCATCTCCTTTCCAAGGTTGGCGATTTGGGAGGTCAAATTGTTGATGGCATTAAGGTGATCAACGGAGTAAACCGCATTTCCTCCCTTGTTTAGAGAATCTCTCTCTCCTTCTTGCCAATCCATGTGGTGCCTCACCACATCCTCAATTATCTCTATGACTTGCTCCTCCGTCTTGTTCATAATCGGGCCACCCGCTCCTGCATCCAAGCTAGTCTTTCCTTGTGGGCTCAAACCCCCATAGAAAATTTGAAGCACTTGATATGACGGAATGCCATGATGAGGGCACTCCCTTTGATATTCCTTGTATCGTTCCCATGCTTCA